>NW_026892579.1:37527500-38777500 GCF_033815535.1 Pezoporus flaviventris | reverse complement strand
TGCTTCTTCAACACCAATGGACTGAAACAGCAAGCAGTTCATCTCAATCCTCTTAGACACCAAACCTAGAGACAAGTCTAAATCTCACATAACTTGTGAGATAAGCCCCCTCTGGAGGTAAATGTTCCTTTCCATTACGTGTGAGACTTTGCTGTTTCGCTATCTAATTTGCAGACGTCCAATTTGTGTGAAATAAAAATCTGCAAGAGCCAGAGTGAGAAACTCAGCTTTGGGCTCCTAACTACAGCTTTGTGAAAGGAATGAAGAATAACTTTGCAGCGCAATAGAAATGAAGCGCACTAAGTGTACATATGCGAATTTGTATATATGTATGTAAAAGGAAGAGAGGGAGAAATATTTTGAAGAAATAGGGCTGCCTTGTAAATCTCCATTTCTTTTAGACACATCTTCACTGTTGTTATCTCTATCCTAGTCCCCACACACTGAAGTGGCAAAGGTGGTACACAGACATACTTTAATTGGAAAGACATCAGGCTCTGTCAGCAGGGCCAACACAGTCTGAGACCTGTAAGTCCAGTTTCTTACAAGATGCAGCAGTTCCCAACCCTGTCTCCTAAGGGGTTTGAACCCCTCATCAATGGCATGTTTGGCTGAGAAGCAGTGTGTCTGGCTCCTGTCAGCTTCCTAACAGCATGCTTAACCTCTAATTTAGGCAGGAAAAATACTGACTGGCACAACACCCTTGACAGGGTGCCAGTCCCTGATTTTAGTCCACCTTTTGCCAAGGCCAAATTCTTCTCAGTTTCCAGACTCATTTCATTCAGTTTTATCGCCTGTGGTTGATAAGCGTTTCCCATGGACACCTCTGGAACTGCTTCATCATTCTTCAACTTCTAATAAATGTTAAGCTATGAGATGATAAAATTACAGTGTCGCAGGTTTCGTTCTTGAACTTGCCCTGTATGAAGTGCTCCCTCTTCCCTGACCCTGGCTGGAGTACTGAATGAAGGCAACCCCATTTGTGCTCAGCCAGGTAGGAAAGCTGCTGCCAATGAGGGGAAATGCTCTGCCAGCAGTTCTAGCTTGAGTAGATTTGTAAAGAGGGTGCAAAGTAACCCTAATATGAACTTTTCTACACAGACAGTTTATCAAACACAGTAAGAGAAGTCTTTTACACAGATATTCTATGAAATAATGTATAGTTTTTCACAGAACCATGTTACACTTGCTTAATTTGCATTTGGTGGTTTTTTTCGCATTTCATTTGTATTTGCATGGTTGTGCCTTGTTTAATTGCACTGCTCTGTGTTTCCCTTTTTTATTAAATACAGCGTCCTCTTGTACTCTACTGGATGCCTCTTTCCTAACTCTTTGAGCTTTTCTCCTTGCCCCCACTATGAATTTGCCAAGCTCTGCCAAGTTTTCAGCTGACATAACATTGCTTGTATCCAGGAAGTTACCGGGCTCCTACTGCTTTCCTGCTCCTGGTTAACTATGGATTAAACAGACAGCCTCTCTTCAGCTGCTTCCGAGGTCTCGCTGTTTTTCTAACTGGGACCACATTTTTCAAAAGTGACAATATAGGAGCATGCTTCTGGGAGAGAGGGGTTACTGGTAAACGTCAGTGCTCTTGATCACTGCTTGCTTGACAGTCCATATGGAAAAAGCCTGGGTCTCATTATCTCTGCGCATAAAAGAAACAAAGTCACTTAAAATCATATCCAAAGTAAATGGCAATAGTCATTGCTGATCTATCTGAAAACACACAATTCAGATGCTATAAATCCTCTTGTATTATCTGTGGCTATACACAGTGCTGGTCACAGGCAGTACAGATACAAAACATGGAAAGAGAGCCACAGCTAAAGCAATACTGCTCAGAGTAATTGCAGACTAGTAAATCTGATTGCTTCCTTGTCTCTTACTCTCCCTCAGCCTCTTAGGTTTCTTCAGAAAGCTGATCCTAAAGTGTTATCACACTCCAGAACATCTCCATCCTGCATCTTGGAGAAGATATTTCTGTTGAACTCAGTAACATTTTTTCCTCAAAAAATGTGGTTAAGAGTCTTCGTTCATCTTTTTGATGCTCCATATGTGGAGACAAGAAGAATCGGGAAAGGTGCCTGGGCTTCTCTCATACATTTGGTAGGTGGATCAATTCTCCAACACTCTGCCTGCAGGACATGTGCAGTTCAGTGCTTGTTGCTACTTTTCCCACATGTTCTTCCTCAGTTGTTGCAATGAGTAGCTGTTGTTCTGACACAGAAATTAGTCACAATATTGAAAGATCAGTTATGCAATACCACCAGTCCCTTCTGGTGTGGACTCTTCTGGTGAACTTCCACTGTCATCAGTACATCTTGCGCAAAAACTCCTAAAAATTTTGTTGAGACCAGAGGCAAATAAGGGTGGAGACATTTACAGTCAAATTGCCCTCCGAGTAGCTTTGACCGCTTGCAAAGTCTTGAACGACAGTGATGTTCACAAGCCTCCAGGACTGTCTAGTGTTTCAATCCTGAAAGATTATCAGTTTAGCTCAAGGTCTTCCCTTTCATTCTTCACTTAGTCAAGAACTAAAACACAGTAACACCTGAACATAGCCTTTTTTTTTTCTTTTTTTTTCCCAGATGGATATAGCTTTCCATTCTAATAAAAATTAGCATTTCTCCTTCTGTTTAAGAAGAAACAGACTATCCTGTTTAGCCAATGGTAGGTTCTTTGTGGCTACCTGGTATCTGGAACGTGCATTTCAGGACTGACTTGGCTCAAAGGAAAAAAGCTACATGTAAAACATCATACAAACAAAAGAACAAAAAAGAAACACCTTGTTGGATTTATTATTTATTTAGAAACTCTACTTTTGGAGCTTGTGCTGAATCTCGGGTTTGGTTTTGGTTTGGCTTGCTTTTTTTTAAAAATGAATAAATGAAAACTTGCAGATATGGATGCTTACAGTTCAAAAGCCAACAGATGGACATAAAGACTGCAGAACTTCCTTTCTCTTTATGATTTAGGCCTTTACACCTCTCATGATTTCTGGGAAGCTGACTCATAAATGGGATGCTTGTTCATCATATAGGGTGTTTTTTCTTTGTTGCACAGAGTAGAGGCTGCAGAAATCTACTGCAGGGAAATAGCCTTTGCAAGTCCTCCTGCCAGCTGTGGTTCCTTCACAGGATGCACAGTTCATGTGTAGATTGAACTGCAAAATAACCTTGATGGTACAGATTTGCAGAGATGGTTTTCTGGGTGTAAGAAGCTACTTAATGGTTAAAAACTTGAATTTATTTCTTTCTATTGGAAAATGCATAAATTCATGACTCTTTAGCAACGCAGAGCAGAGAGAAAAATGAAGAATTTGGGATTTTGTATTTGAATGAGCGAATGAAATTAGGCTGGAAAGCCTAATTGAATTCTCACTGAGTTATTTTTGTGTACCATCAAATTGTCTTTAACCTTAAAGGCTCATCATATCAAGGCAAGTACTGAACACTTTTCAGACGAAACACATTCTCATACCTGATTACTAAGCACATAAATCAAGTCTTTTTAGAGAAATTGTTAGCAGCAATGTTCATCAAACTGTTCCTATTAAGAACATTGTTTGTTTCACTCATAGGGTTTACTAAAGTTTAGCAAGATCTGTTTCCTTCAATCTCTTACTACCTTTTTTCTGCTTTTCCTTTTGAATCTTGTTTGTCTCATATCTCATGTTAATCCCAAGTCATAATGTTCAGTGATAGCTTGCCACACATTCAAATTAGTCACCACAAGATTTATTTACCAAAGAAAGAAAAACCCTTAGCAGCAAAGAGCACTCTGGATGTTATGGCAAAAAGCAAGTCACAAGGCCAGGCTAAACCTAACATAAAAAGTAGAGGCCATCTTGCCTGAATTATAATTAATTTTGAATTATTCCTGTTGCCATGACACCACACATGAAAAGAAATAAGCCAGGCATTGTGCAGCATTCAAGAGCTGGTTGGAATTTTGAGTTTTGTTTCTTATGTTCAAAATAACAAGAAAATTCCATTTTAGTGAAACAAAAGTCAGTAGTAACTGACAGAGAGGCCTTTCCTTCTGTAGAGTGGGGGAGAGATGGATGCCAGGTGTCTTCTGGAATGTTGCTTGATGGAAATAACAATGAATCAGAGATGCTTCTACTCCTGGCAAATCAAGTGATTATCACATTTCCTAATCTTTGTGGACTACCCTCATTTAATATTCCTCTATGGCCGCCCCCTCCCAGCTGCTTCAGGGGCAGCAATTAGCCACAGCACAGCACACAACCCACACATCCATCACACAAACCTTATGTTGAGTCTTCAGTAGCTCTTCAGAGATGCTAGGAGCAGGTGAGTTCTTCAGGGTGGAAATACGTATTTTACACTAAGGACTTACAAGATACTCTAGAGAGTAATGGAAATCTTCTTAGACCTCTGGTTCTGACTGCTTTTATGGTTTTAAAGAGATTGTGATATTTTCCTGTAAACAGAAAAGCTTTTCCTTCCCCTACCAATATGTGGAGTGCTTCCTGTAACCAGGAGCTTCTACGGTTAGCAGTGTTTTGCATGTGGTTGTTGAATACTCAGAAAAATGAAGTGCCACAAGGGCCATCATTAGTTGTTTTATTGGCAAATCCCACTAAATTCAGCCTCCCAACTGAGGCTGTTGTTTGAAGCAAGACACCAGAAACACCACAGTCCTCTCTGTAGGGCTGCTGGAGATATGACTGATATTTGGAGATGATTATCGATGAGCAGAGGCAATCACGAACATTTCTACTGAGTGCTTCATGGTGCTGAGAGCTGCAACAAAGGGACAGGCGGACGGGCAGGCAGGCAGGCAGCTCCCAGCTGCTTTGCTGGCACTGGATAGCCAACTACAGCTTCTCTGCAAACTTTATATTCAAGTTGGAATAAGAAAAGTCACAGTTCACCCAGCCAAAAGAAGTGTTATAACCTTTTAGAGCTGTGCTGACAGGCTATACATTTGAGGTTGCAATCAAGAAGTTTAAAGACCATAAGTACTGACTGTCCTGAAGGGTCATTAAGATATCCTGTGATTTAAAGCAGATGTTGCTGGAACCTCAGACATTTCTCAGCTCCCTTTCCCTCGCAGCCACAGCCTCTGGCCAGACCCTGTGGCTCAGAAGGGGTTTTCTCAGGCACAATGGTAAAAGCCATCAAAAGGAAATGACTGAACCCCACAGAACTTGGAGTTTCAAGGGACCCCTGGGATGTCTCTAAAAGGGCCAAGGACACTGCTTGCAGGTACTGTAGCTTTTCGTGTTCAGTTTGCTTCCACATACAAATGGCATAGAAAATGCCTGGGTTAGTTGCCTCAGTTTTAGTGCAAAGGAAAAGCTGACTCAGCTTTCACACAAGGCTTTCACATTTTAACACAGTTACAACACCCCTTCTGCCTCTGTTACCAAGTCTTAGTTGTAAGGAGATGCCAGTATTTGGCTGCAGAACCTGCAATGCTGCACTTTCTAAGATCATAAGTGAAAAGATAAAAATTGCTGGTAAAGGTGATGGCACTGAGCACCAGATTTACATTCCTGTCTCATTGCATAGGTAGAGCTTCTCTTTTTTAGTGCCCCTCCCTTCTGCTGCTCTGGATTTCTCTGCTCTGAGTTTCATACTGTGGGAAGCAGGGAGACAGCCCCTGTAGGCTTGCATCTTCCGAGGGCCATTCTTCAACATACAATGCTGCTCTGCATCCAGAACCATACCCTGATCCTAGGAAGACAGAAGAGTTGCAAGCAGCACTGAAAGGCTGGAGGCATCCTACACTGAGAAGTTCCTCAGTCTGTAGCCGCCTGACCAGTGCTGGAGGCTGGGGCAATATGCAGAACGCAATGCAGTGTGTATGGTGGGAGCGAAGTATTAGCAGTCTGGTAAGATACCCTGTGCACCATTTTGCATAAGATAATTGCAAAGCCCTGGAAAGGAAAAATGGATCCAGCTGAAATACATGCTCCGAACACATCCCTAACAGGCTGTAACTGGCATGAACCAGAAGTTTCCCAGGAGTCCCTGGAAGTTTGGCCAGGAGATGGTGGCAGCCAGAATGGCACATTATATTTTCTTTAAAAGTTAGTTTATGTTAGTGTTGGCAGGATCCTGAAACATAACTCTAGGCCACAAAAAACACAAGAAACTAACTTTTCACTTAGCTTTAGTCAGATACACTTGGAGGAGGGAAAGGAAGACACATGAACATTGGAACATATATAAATAGAGTGAGGTAAAGGCAGAGGGACTCACAGCAACCCCCCATCAGCTTGCCTCCCCTGCCAAACATCTTGACTGTGGTTAGAGTTATTGTTTGGACAGTTGCATTGTTCCTGCTGAACATCTGTATTGAGGAACATAGATACGACAGCAGGCGTGGGTAGGAAGGGAGAAGAGAATAATTTGGCTCAGTTACAACATCCGTCAATTATAAAATATAGAGAAGATGCAATGTTATTAGCCAATACTTAAACTGTTTTGAGCCAACTGATTTGTAGCGTTCCCCTTCTCTCAGTGTGGTTAGTCAGTGCTCTATGAACATGGCATTTTGAAAGAGACTTCTGATTTGCACCTCTCATTTTACATTTGCAGACTGAGGCATCTCTATGCATATATCAATTTTCTGGAGGTTCAAATACTTTGGCGTTTTCACTTTCAGAAAAGATTTATATACTCTCAGAGAACAGAAGCAATAATACGTTAATTTTCAGAGACTAGAACAGCCCCAGCAGAGTGTGCAGGCCCATCATAACATCGTTATTTTTAGCCATGATATCATTACAATTAACTCTGTGGAGGTTTGGAAGCACAGACTTTAAAAGCTTGAGACTGAAACCTTGTTAAAAGGGATTTCTCCAAGCGAGCCAGCGCCTGCTGCCTGCGATGGCGTTCCGAGGCTGCACCCTGCTGGCTCACAGCACCACCGCTCCCTGAGAGGGCTTAAAATACACTCTCCATGTTGTTTTCTAATACACCAAGAAAAGTTTATCCATATTACATCTCTGGCATCCCTCACTTGACCCATACCCATCATAGAACTTACATGCAGCTTCAAAGAGTACACTATTAATTACTGAGGCATGAAAATAAATAAAGAAATGCTGCATTCTGCTCATCTGCCAAGGTAGTTTTAAAATGAAATCTTGCACAATCCCACACATTTCTCCTGTGGTTAATCCCACAAAATGACAGTGCCATTCTCAAAATATAATGAAACCTCAGGGTTTTGAGGCAGCTCAAGCATTTCTCCCACCCACCAAAACCCAAAACATCATCTCAAGGGAGTAAAGAGAAAAAAACCTGCTTGTTTGTAATCATTCTCAAGAATAAAACACAGCAGTGTAGATGTCAAGAACTGCTGAGACTGCAGACTTTAATTTAGATTGGTATGAGCAGCTCAGGCCTACAGAACCTGCTATATTAGTACATTATATTCACTCTCTTTTTTATCTTATAGAACTTTCTGCTCTTACAGGTCCACACTGAAATCAGTCTCTATGTACTGTCACACAAAACAGATCATGTCAATTGAAGTGAATCACTGGCAGCGAAAACCCTGTCAGAAACTCACAGTTCTCTGTCACAGTGAGCTCTTACACAGCAAGATGAGCTCACTGCTCACCTAAAATGCAAATCCAAACTCACTAGAAAGTAATGGAAAGACTAATCGATTTTAATGGGCCCTGAGCATCCAATTAATAGCATACATGGAGTCCCGCTTTACTCAATTTATAGACATTTGGTTTTACTTTTCCAGCTCCAGCTACCTGGAGAAAAAAAGGCAGTGTTTTGGATGAGGAAAAGTGATTTAGCTCTTTTCCTAATACACTTTCTTCCACATAAAGCTACAAAAAATATCCCAGAACCTTCATCCATCTATTTAATACGGACAATCAGCATTGCTCCAGGATCAGATTTCCTGCTCTACAAAATTGCATAGTAGAATTTCTTCTTCCTGTAGCCATATATAACCTACACTGACTAGAAGCCACATTTGACCTTTAAGGACATGCTGTGCATAAAACTGAAGTACTACATATCAGCAAGACACACATATTTACATTCAGATTTTAGAAAATGGCATTGTGGACATCAGAATTTACTCCCCGAGGCTCTCTCCTTTGAGAGCTATGTTTAAATTTAGAGTTTATGCACTGATTGTGGTATTCATTTTATTTTGGGGTGGTTTTTTTGATTGGTTGTGTTTTTTTTTAAATGACCAAGGAACACCAGGAATAAATTACCAGTTAGCACATATAGCTTGATGTTGTTCTCTCCTGTGCACACACACCACAAAAGAACTGGACTATCCAGTCTCTGAAGTGCATTTCCATTGCTTGCATGAGTTGGTTTGTATAATTTACAGCATCTAAACATTTTGTGTATGTGCCACATATGCATTCAGTTATAATCATATATACATTACACGCATTCATCTGGAAACACTGTATGGGAGCAGAGTAACGTGGTTCTAATTTGTACCAACAAGTTCTGCCCTGGTATCTGAAAGTAGTATTTATGGTAGGCACTCTATGACTGTTTCATTCGGTTTTAGTCATGTAAAGGTTTTATGCCTGGACAAAGACAGCTGCATAGATTTCTGTCACCAAAGTGGGTGGGGAAAATAAACACACCAGAGAAGCATCTTGAGACACAAAGAAAGCTAAGTTGTCTAAACAGCTACCTCAGTAAGCATCATAGTATGGTAAGCAGAATGTCTCAAAGACCCAGGACATGCGTCTTTGCACTGACTACCAGTCAGCCAGACACCTGAATGTTACGACAAACCTCATAACGACACGGGGTCGGATTCAAGGCTAAATTTGGGTTCCCAGAGTGCAGAGTCTGGGTTGCAAATGCTTCCTTGTACAAAACAGCCTTTTCATTTTCGAAATCAATGAAAGTTCCATCTGTGTCTTTATATCCTGCATAAATAAAGACACTTGTTAGAGATGCACTGCTTAACCGGCAAGTAGCCGCAGCACAAAATCTCTTAAGAGAGACATCCTAGATGATCTCCAACAGACACCAAAAAAGCAGTGGATGCATTGTGCTTGCAGGTCGGCAGTGGCAATCTTTACCACTACGCCCGTACCTGTGTGTGTACATGATTCGATTTCTACAGCCACATCTCTATTAGTACCATTTTAACTAGCAGAATGTTTGAACTAGCACAGTGGTTTTTGTGCTGTGGGATTCAATTGTCTCAATGGATCTGTTCTTACAGGACAGTTAACTGGCATGATTTTGACCTGAACTCTCCCATCCAGAGCCCATGTATAGTTCAGGAGTTATTCTGGGGCTGGGGGTCCTCCTAGCAGAACTTATTATTATGGATGTGGGTCACCTCTGATGACTAGATGATCCTGGACACTATTTACCAGAACATTTGCCATTTAAGTTTAAAGTTTGCCATTTAAAAATTCAACTTCAATGCTTTAATTTTAGACAGTTGAGGCCCTGAAGTTTGTTACTCAAGAGTTTCTGCAGTGCTTGATTCTCTGATTACAGACTGGTGCTGCAGAAACCCACTCACGCAGCTGAAGGCACTGGTAAGAAAATCCTTCTATGGCAAGGTACTCTGAACCTAGCCGAAATATCCAGGAGCTAAACATTACTAAACTAATAATTGCAATTGACTGAGAAATGATCCTTTTCTCTAACAGAAAACTGCAAAGCAAAACATACCTAATTGGAAGCGACAGACTATGGGAGCAGAGGAAGAAAGCAGAAAGATTGCTTTCTTAATATCTTTTCCTAGAATAGGTCAAACCCCTTGTGGCATTTATAGACTATTTTCTGCCCAGTTAATTGAACAAAATGTCTAAGCTGATCTTTCCCTTATGGAGAAAAAATCATTATGCTCCATATAAATGAAAAAAGAAATGACTGAGCAGCAGCTATTATATGGCCTTGATTTTTCTTAAATTGCCAAGTATAAAGCACATAGAGGCATAATACCATTTTTGAAGAAGTTGTGCCTGTGCTTTTTTTACAGGTACAGACAATTATCCTAACAAGTGAGAAACTCTGGGGACTGAAGGAAAGACTGCATCCTCAGATGCAGTTCAGGCAAAACGCAAAGAACGAATTGATGGAGTCAAGAACATGAGAGCCAGTTCCCACTGTCAAAGAGTTATGTATGCTCTCTTGGTAAGGAGACTGGGCTTTGTTTTTAAAAGCTGTGCTTCCACAAGACCAGACAAAAGGGAATACAAGCTGCTCACAGCCACTTCCACCAGACTTAAACCTGTGATGCAAGAATATACACCCATCTCAGAGTGATCCCCAGAGCAGCACATCCACTCAGCTGGAGTGTGTATCAATGAACTGTAAAAGGAGTTGGACTAAAGACCCAGCTGTGGCTCAAATTAGCTCTGAAGATACTCAGATTCACTGTTTTGGCTAAGCTGGGAGATGATGAATCGGAAACCACAGTGATGATAGAAGGGGGCAGGAGGTCTCAAGTCAACAGGCTGTGCTTGCTCTGAAGGACTGAGAGGCAGACAAGCACAGGAGTCCTATCATAACAAAAGCACTTTTCTTTAGTGAATGTAAAACACTGAAATATCACTATGAAGAATCACAGGAGACACGTTCATTTAAAATATCTATTGAAATTACAAATTAAACTCTTCAATATGATTCAAAGTACAAAACACAACATTAAAAGGCATTCAACAGCTCTTTTATACATCACAGTGTTAGTGGCACAAAATGTACTTACATTTCAAATACATCAACAGAACTAGTTTTACACTGGTCAGATACATTATCTATACATATGCATGACTCCTTCATGCTTATACCTATACAAGTTTAAAATACATCCATGATAAAATGATCAAGAAAGGTTCAGTTATGTACCACACACCTGTACCTAATGTTCCTGGAATCCTTATAAGAGATACACAAATCAAAGCAATAATGGAGACCACAGGGCTATAAACACAAACAGCATGCCTTACTCAGTATAAGTGCATTAGCAATTAAGCACTGATGCAGGCTTTTTTGACGTCTTCAATATCACTGTCATCAACAACTGTATTCTAGCTGTTTTTCTCAGGATTTTAGATTATGTGACATGTACAAACTTTGGTTTAAAAAAAAAAACAACCAACCCTGCACAAAAGCTTTATGCATGCTGTACCTCACTGGGATGAAAACAGCCTGTATTAGATATATTAATTCCTACACAGCAAAAGGCCTACAGATGAAATGCACAAAACTTCATTTTTATTTTCCTGCCCATAACAACTTTAAATCAAAAGCACTTCATCTTTTTCTATCTATGAATATTTTATCATGTCAGCTCCATAAACGAGAGCTTTTCACTACTTCTGATTGTGTTTCCTGCATGTCAGAAGATCAACAGTATGCTGGAAGTTGATCCAGTCAGCAAAATCTCATTTTTGGGATTTTGCCTAATTCACAAGCCAGAGTATTTGAGGAAAGATCATGCTGCTTGGTATGTGGGGGAAAGCGTCCTAAACTCTTGGCATGCTGAAGTCAGTAGTAGGAGGTTTCAGGATGAATGCCAACATGAATAAAATTGAAATATTAACATAAAACTGCAGTAAGAATTTATATATAATCTTTCATCACAGAATCACTCAAAACCAATGAATTTGCCCTCACAGCCTTCCTGTGAGGTAGGCAAACACTGACCCATCCATTTAAAAGATAGTTAAACTGAGATAAAAGGAGATAAGTGACTTGTCCAACGTCGCATGGGGAAAACTCAATGCTACGGCCACTGAAGTTTGTGCAGGCTGTGCCACTGATCTCTCTCAGGTCTGCCTTCAGCCCAGCTAATGAAAGGCAACTCTGGAGCCTGGACTCTACACTTGTGCACTAGATATGACACTTCTTCACCCCAACAGAACATGCAAACTATGTACTGTTACAAACTCCATTAAAAACAACATTTAAGAAATGCAAAAAAATCTAAATAACAGTTTAACCATAAAACCGCAACAGAATCATGCAGTGAATCTTATTTTTCCAGTGAAAATCTAAAAAGCCAAAGCTGATGTAACAGGATTTCATGTGAAAAGAAGCAGAGACATACATTCGCTTTTCCATGGCCGGGGTTTAAATGTCAGAGTTTAAGTATTTACAGTTCAGTTTCAGGGTATTAAATGTCACACTATCAACATAAGCTGCAACATAAAACCAGCCTGAACTCAATACTTATCACCACCAGAAGTTGCTACTTCAAAAACAAATCAGCATTACAAAAGTAACATAATAAAACAAAATCCCCGAGAAGAATACAGATGGAATGACATTTAGGAAACCTGAAATTATTAGGTATTTGGTAAATATATATAGGCATATAGTCTATCCCAACAGCCAGGGTGTGAAACAAGTGATATGTCATAAAAATCTCCAGTAGCAATTCAAGTATGTTGAGCTCAGAGACAGAGATATACTGACAGAATTACATAGTTTTCTGATTATATATGTTACCTGTGAGCACTGATTATAAACTGTTATTTAAAAACATCTGTATTTGTAAAGGACTTTTTTTTTCTTTTTTAAATCTAGAAATGCATTAATTTTGACATTGATTATTAACTGGCCACAGAGTACCATGGAAAACTCAAGTTTTGCTGTATTGCCATGTAAAGGCTGTCTCTAAGAAAGGCACAGAGAAAATAAACCTCATACCAGGACACTCCAGTACAGCCACTGTGCCTCTGAGGTTTACTATCATCCCAGTAGTAGAAGCAGTCATTAGAACCACCACCACATACAGGCAAATCCCTCGGCGCTCCCAATTAGAAAACCAACAACCCATGACATTTTTATGTCCTGTTGCCCATTTTGTTTTTCTCCAGTTAAACAGAATTACAGGGCCAAGGCTGAAAGGCCATAGTTGAAGCTGACCTGCAGGAAGCTGTCCTTCGCAGAAGGGTTTCCATTATTTCTGCACACTGAAGCTATGACTCAGGACAACCCAGGTGCTCGGCTTAGTGTACTTCTGGAGCATGGACTGAGGTGCTGCCAGAGTCAGAGTCAGATAACCACTTCACTGCCCACTGACCTCAGCAGTGCTTCACACACTCCTCTGGGGCTGACAAACAGTGATAGAATGCACTACCCAGACTTCCTACAGACACTTTGAGCAACTGAGCAATTCTTAATAACAAAGATAGCTAAAATACTAAAACCACCCTGATAACAAAAGGCCTGAACTGTGCATTGCCATGAACAATCTGAAGATATCACAAGGAGTTCAGACTTGCTGGAAACCAGCTATCCTTTTTCTTCAGTCATTAAAATCAAGCCAAAGAAGTAAACTGCAGATACCCTTCAGCTCCTGGAGCTAAAATCTGTGGTTAGATACAGTTTGAGTTTGGATACTATTAAACGTGCCAGAAGGGGGAGGGGGGATAGAGAAGAAATTCTAGAGTAGCTTTATAAAAAGATAGCGGCCCTTTCCAAAACTGTAACCTGCAGTCTTTTTATTTAACAGACAGACAGTACAAAACAAAAGATAATAATGAAAGGAGTCATTTCCTTATGCTTAAGCTGTAAAAACATTCCCAGCCTGTGGCAGCAGCCAGAAGCAATTGCATCTAAGGGTCTTAATGTATTTTCAGTGCAAATTTATCCTGGCTATTTATCCATCTCAGTACATCAATAATGCACAGAAATAAATAATGCACAGAAATAAATAATGATGAAAAATACACATGACATACAGACAGACATACACATTCAGGTGCTTCATATTTCATGGCAAGAAGTTATTAGTCAAATCCTTGTAGGCTTTTGAAATCAGAGAAAAATGGTTTTCAACAAAATATTTCTAAAGAGAAACAACGATGATTAATACAATGCTAACTAGCACACTTTACCATCCTGGAAGCACAGCACTGAGAATGCTGCAAAACTATCAAATCAAGTGATTACTTTTCAAATAAAAGCTGTTTCATCACAGTATTGTTATTAACGGCACACACCATACATCATACAATGTTAACTCTGAAAACGGGCTAAATAGTTTAAAAGGAAAAGTACAACTTCCACAAACATCCCAGGCATTTTTATTATTAACTACAGGGATAACCCTGCTACATTTTTATACCTAAAAGGAAAGGTTCATTGATAACCCAAGAGTCTAAATACCAAAGTTAGTCCTGTATTTTTTTAATAATTACCCTAAAGACAGAAGCAAGCTATCTTGAGCTTCCAAAATATTTCAATAGCACAGCTATTTACACATTTGGTTTAAATAGGATTATATATATATCTCTCTATATAAAAAGATTAAGATACCTGGATTAGAAGTTATGTAGCCCTATAAGTGTAGCAGAACCCTAAACAACAGCAAAAAATAACAGTTCAGAAAAACACTAGTGGTCCAGCGGTAATCAATACCATCAATGCATTTTTAAAAGAACTGTGATTAGACAGTAGGTTTGTGTCACCACTCAACCTTACTGCTTCATCAACTCATTTTTAAAATGTAGCTTTCAATCTAACAAATTTCTTATAAGACTTCATAAAATTTCTGGAAGGCAACAGGACCAACCTTGTCCCTCTAACCCTCCCCAAATTTGAAGAAAGGCATAGGATGGCCTATATGCACCTTACCGATTTTGTTATACTTGAAAAAATAGGTACTAAAAAGGATATTGTCATGGCTTTAACAAAAACAGATGCGTAGTAAACATAGTAAAAGTCACAATGTTGACTGATTTAAATGATCGGCAACTTAAATATATACAGGAATAAGACATCAAATTTGGAAGTGAACAGATATGCAGAAGGTTAGGTTTGTATGCATTTTCAGCTTGTTTTGCTGATACCATTCAGTACACTTCCCAGTCCACCACAGGGCAGCAGAAACTTTTTGCATTATTGTTAGCATTATTACCTCTTAATTTCAGATAGCTACCCAGGTCCACGGTCTCCCTTTAGCACCAATTTTGCCTTCCATTATCCTCCTTGTCTATTATTGATTGATCTATGCAACAGCAGTAACAACAGTTCCTGGAACTAAGACTGTGTGTCAATGAAAAGCAGAATGGGGCAAGTAAGGCTACAGCAATGTAAGTGCAAGAGGGAAACATCAACAGCAACAATAAGATCAAAACACATGTTGTGATGAGTCCAGTCTTCTCAGTCTAGGTAGGTAGAGGGTCATCATCTCCTTTATTACATTTGCACTTGCAGCACAGAACAAATGGTGTAGCAAGGAGAAGGAAAGGGGAGGCCACCAAAAGCAGAAGACCAAATCCTGCAAAAATTCCTACCACCTGCAAGAGAAAGGAATAGCACTGTGTTAGGGATAGCAGTTGTCTAAATTCTGCTGACATCATGTCAGCATTAGTGCCCTTCAAAAAGATCTCAGCAAATGCCATTGATCTTACCAGAGCCAGGACTTCCCCCCAGTTGTACGCTACGGTCACCTCCTGCGATTAGTAACCATGAGTGATATCAGAGAGTGAATGCTCATGTTTCTTTGCTTCAGTCAGAACCATGCTGCACAACTCAGTCACATCACACAAAGTAATGCAGATGGTTATTTGCCTTTTTGAGTTTTGCTATATCTCAAACAACTAATGAAGCAACCAACAAGGTACTTTCTTCTTGATCAAACCTAAATATTAAATATCAGGATCAAGACTACAAGCGAATTAGAGACTCTCATTTCAAGGTGTTCCTTTTTTTAACTGGTGAAAACTGCAACGGTTTTCGTGTTGTTCACAATCATCCATGAATACTCTCACAAGTTTCCCACCAGCAGGAAAACCAGCTTGGGAATCTCAGCCACCAGTTACAAACGCTATAGGAGGACTCTGCATACGCAATGGCTTTTTGCAGTCAGACCTGAGCTCATCCAGCTGCTTCAGGGGATATGACCTGACTCTATCTAAAAGCATCTTTTTTCACTGACATTCAATAATCACCCTTTTCCCAGCATAGGCATAGGACCACAGACCCACCATCCTGTCAGTGCCAAGCTCTGTTAGTTTGCACAGTGTTTAAATTTGGAAAATTATTTAAAAAAATTAAAGTTGAGGTTCATTGCCTGAGGAAGTTTCCCATATGTCACAGGCAACTGTAACAGTAATGCTGCAACAATATGCCCACAAATTGATTGAGAAAATAATTTAGATTTATTCACATGAGAGTGCCTGTAAATAATTCTGAATAAAGAAGGCAGGAGTGGAATGCTAATCTGCCAGCAAAACCTCACAAGAGAAGGCAAAATGTGAGAGTGCAGTACTTATTAAGAATTCTTCTAGCCAGGGCTAGATATGCCGCTTCAATTAACTGGCAAATATTTAATTAGCCATGGTATAGATGGAATTATTTACTAGTATTTTTGTCAGCCACGGACAATTTCTCGTTCTGATTACTATGTATTTCTTTTTTCAATTCCACTATCCAGGGATTTT
The DNA here is from genome assembly GCF_033815535.1 of Pezoporus flaviventris. Taxonomy (NCBI): domain Eukaryota; kingdom Metazoa; phylum Chordata; class Aves; order Psittaciformes; family Psittacidae; genus Pezoporus; species Pezoporus flaviventris. The sequence goes on along the minus strand of NW_026892579.1, from coordinate 38,761,104 downwards.
TGGACAGGGGCTGAAAGGAAAGGCCGGTTGCGGGAGATGGCGCTGTGGGACAGCAGTCACTGCTGCCTCCTACGAGCCAAATTCTTTCAATCTTCGCTTTTTGCTGTCCAGGGATAAGGAGATCAAACTTCCTTGCCCTAGAAGGGTTTTTTCTTGCCAAGAGCAATTTCTTTTTCAGCTTCAGAGGTGTGCACGTTTCATTGTTCATTCTTTTTACTGGAGGTGTTGACAATCTGATGCAACGTCCATTTACTAATCTCTGCATTTATTTACTGCAGACATAAATCAGACCTAAATTCTCATCTCCTTTGCAAGCTGTGAGCTGCAACTACTGCCATACTGCTTTCTGGAGACAGCATGCTCTTGCCTAACTCTTTGCAGGCTGGGCTAAGAGTGCATTGGTCAGACAGAGCCAAGCTGGAAGTTAGCAATCAAGTGGACCAGACTGACTACTGGTAATTTTTATGAGATACCTATTTACACCTTCCTTCCAGCCTCAATGCATCACCAAAAAATTCATTAAGTTTCATTTTATTTGGGTTTATTTATTTATGGGGAGAGGGGTTTGGTGCATTTTTTATTTCTTTTTTAAACAAAACTGCTTGCTGAGTATGACTCATGTTCTACTCGGTTTTGTTGCTTCTGAAGAAGTTGCTGCCCTACTCTCAGCATCAAGCCATCCCCTTTAGCCAAAACAAATATTTTTTTAAAATCCACAAACAACAAACCAAATGCTCACTTCAGTTTACCTTGGATAAATACTCAAAAGAGACTTCACATAAGGAAACAATTGCAAAGTTGATTTAGCTTTAGTGGGTTTAGCAGAATTATATCCTGATTGGTAAAGAATTATCACTTTCTTTCTTAAAAATGACCAAAACATCAAGCATACTGTTCAGCAAACATATCTGCACCAAATGCTGTGGCTAAGAACAGATTCCAAGTATCAGATTAATCACCTCATATTATAGATATATCAAGAAAGCTGATGTAGCCACACACTTCCTAAGATACCATTGAGTAAGCCAAGCAAAACCCAGTCCATTGTTCAGCACCAAGGGGCATATGCAGAGGGAGAGGAATGCAATCCTTCACCTTTTATTTCAGTTTAGCGACCTGTCCAGGCTTGGAGTTTGTTCTCTAGACTTGGTGTATACAGTCAAATGGAAAGAAATCTGTACTTCAAGCAAAGCACTTCATCTCAAGCTAAGGTAGCTTTTTGCTAGCATACAGTTAATTTAGGAAGAGGTCACTCAGATACCCAGACGTCCCTGTATCTCTGAAATGACTATGAAGGCACTAGATTGGACCAAGTCACACACTAGCATTTACATTGTATGCATAGAAAGTAATGCAGAGAGCTTTTTCATTACTAGCATTCATGCTGGGTCCAGCAAAACCGGATCCAGACAAGAGGTATCCCCACACTCTTTGTTAGCTTGAATCTGTGTTTGCAACTACTGATAAACTCAGAGGGTTACCTTGAATCCAACTTACATGAATGAGACAACAGGAGTCAATAACAGGATACCTAGCATACTTGGGCTAATTCATTTCCAGTTCTGAATCTGAAGCTAAAGATCCCTTCCATGATGAGCTTCCTGTTAATAATATGGATGGTGTCAACCTAGTTCATCCTCCATGTTTACTGAGGACGTATCTGGATTGGCACTTAATTGGCTCTGCAAACATACCCTTTCTAGTTCTCAGTGGCTTTCTGTCAAGGACTGTCCTCTCTGGGATAGCTAACCTCTCTAAGCTACTGCCCTCCTTAGAGTTGCTATGAAAATCAGTTACCATTTGGCATAAGAAATTTATCCTAAGGTATTAAAATGAGTACGGCAAAGGAAGGCACTATGACAGTAATAGACCTGTAAAGAGCTTTTAAAGATCTGAGGTTTACCTGCGTTCTGTGCCAAATAACTGATGCCCTGGAGTGGCCCAGCTTGTTTCGACAAGGTCCTTTGTCATAATGTATAAGAAGAAAATCATCCTACAAAATATTAAATGAAAAAGTAGGCAATAAACAGAAGTACAAACTCTTCTTCAAGTTATAAAGTACTATTTCCTGAAAACTTATAACCAGGAATTGCACAGGAAGATAAAAGCTTAGTCAAGTGGATATGGTCAAGTCCAACCTTTCCAAAGGGCTTTGTTTACAGTTAAAGTGTCTTCACAAAAAGGTTTCTTTAGAGAATGTTATATATCTATAACGAATTCTTCTCCCAAAGGCTCTCAAGCTGCGTATTTAAACGCTAGCATGGAGTTTGGCAAGAGGATCCAAGAAGATAAGATGACCACTGCATATATCTTGCACACACACAGAAAGAGCAAAGGAAAAAGAATACTTGTATCGCAGACTTCCCAAAGTTGGTTCCTTTTACTAGCTGAAGAAGAAATTGGTAATATAGAATTTTGATAAATGATGTCCCTATCTGACCTTTTACAGACCAGCCAAGATAGCAGGCCTAGTACCAACAGAACATCGTTTTTTAACTGAGCACGTAAGAAGCCTGAGACTTAAGGACCGTAAAGCATTCAAATGGGACAAGCACTGGATCTGAATAGCTTTCGGGAGCCTAAAACATTTCCTTTGCTATTGTTAACAATGTTATAAAATAAAACAGACGGCATGGAAACAGATGTTGTATATTATATATACTCTGATCCTTGGGCATGATAACAGGCTGATTTTTAAAATAACAAACATATGACAGCAGCAGGTTATAGACTGAGAAATTCCTAATGCTAGGAGAACACTGTATTCTTTTTGATATCTCAGATCTATTTCTTGTCCCACAGAATACAATGAACAGTAAACAAATCTGACTGCTAGTCTCCTGCATGGTGATGCACCGAATCTAGAGTTTGTCTGTTAAACTTCCACAGGCTAAGAACATTGTTATAATCATCCGGTAACTCCTTCAAGGAGGGGAACACTGGAAAGTCAGTATTAAGTGAAGTACTATAAACCAAAAAAAACAAAAAACAAACAAACAAAAAAAACAAACAAACAAAACCTCTCCCACATGTTAGTTTCCATGTAAAGATTGCAAACAGAATATTTTCATAAAATTTTACTTCTTCATAATTATTTACTGACTCACATAGGCAAAATGCTGAAATCACACAGGTCAGACAAGTAAACCAAAGCATAGAAATCCTATCAAATTACCAGAATTAGCTCTGGTGGGTTGCAGTCCACCAAGTTGGGCAGAAGCTACTGAACTACTATTTAATTCATTAACAAGATAGCTGGATGGCAAAGCAATGAACTTTTAAGCTTCTGAGAACCAGAGTGCATGGCAGGTACTCACATCAAGAGATTCCAGGCAGTACCAGCAAAAAGCATGTTTGCAGTTCTTACACATCATTTGGGCACAGCCTTCATCTCGTTCAATGTAAACTTTACACTTTGGACAGCGTTTGATTGGGGCATCATCTTCTTCCATTTTAAAAACTGAACTGTGGGACAGAATGAGGAATTAGTAAGACGTGGCTGTGTCAGTTTAGTAAGAACTGTACTAAGAAGGTAAGCCTACTTTTTCACTTAAAAAAATTTACTAGAGATCCAGGTATTGAATTCACTTTCACTAATCAGATATTTTAGCTATACTCCATTTTTCAAACATATCTCAAGAAAAAAAAATGTTTAATGACTACAGTGCCTATGTAAGATTCAGGACATTTTCTTTACCACATAATTTGCCAACTGGTTTTGTTATCTATTAATAGATATTAGATAGTTTTCTCCTGTTCACACCTAAATGCTTTGTATGTCTAGATCATTTTCCTCCCTTCTTCCTCAGAAGAGGAAGCAATCCCTGAATGACACAAGAAACCCAGACCACATTCCTTCAGACTGGGGCACAAGGGATAGATTGTTTGTCTCCTTAAGGATCCTCCCTAGGAATTTTCCACCATGTAGGGAACCATGAGGTTTGGAGAGCATGCTGTTCTTTCAGAGTTGATCTCTTCATCTCCAGCACTATCCTAACCAGTCACTGGTCATGAGTTACGGTAAGCACCACTTCTCCTTATCTTGCATGACTGTGTGTTCTGGGTTCAGCAGTAGCAGTCATGTTTCTCCTTCGTGGTAGCTGGTGCAGTGCTGTGTTTTGACTTCCAGCCTGGGAACAGTGCTGGTGATACCGATGTTTTCGGTTGTTGCTAAGTGATGTTTACCCTGACCAAGGACTTTGTGAGGCTCATGCTCTGCCAGGGAGGAGGGGAAGCCGGGAGGAAGCAGAGACGGGGCGCCTGACCCGGGCTAGCCAGGGAGGTATTCCATACCACAGCACGTCGTGCCCGGGGTGGGGGGTAACTGGGAGTTACCTGGAAGGACACGGGCTTCTGGGTCGGACTCGTTTCTTGGCCGGTGGTATTGTATTCTCTTCCCTTGTTATTTTCCCTTATCATTGTTGTCGTTGGTGGTAGCAGTGGTGATTTGTGTTGTACATTGGTTGCTGGACTGTTCTTGTCTCAACCCGTGGGAATTGCACTCTTTTGATCCTCCTCCCTGTTCCTCTGGGAGCGGGGAAGGGGAGAGCCCCAGGGGGGGGCCTTGATTGCTGTCAGCCCGGCACCACTCACTGGGAGTGAACAAGCTGTCTGGCTAGGGTTTAAACCACGACACTGTGCAAAACCACAGGGTGTTCTTTTATACAGTGGGCACAACACAGAGCAATGTGGAAACACTGGAAGAACATTTATTGCCCTTGAGTATCTTTCTACCATATGCAGATTTTCGCACACTAACAACCAAGTTATACCTTAACAAATGACACTTCCAGCAGCTACTGCCAGTGGGAGATACAAGAACGACCGAGGGAAGCAAAAATTTGCTGAAAACAGGACTGACCCTTGATTGATTGCTTTGCCCAGTGGCAGGATAAAAGGACACACACTTGTTGGTCACGCTACAAGCAATGGTATTACAGAAAAATGCTCTGAAACCATAAACTGTATATGAAACTCCAAACACACAGTAGCTAATAGCACATTATGCTCTAAAATAATGGTAAAATAAACTTCAATGGAGTAAAAAATGAAGCATGAAATAAAACCTAAAAGCAACCAAAACACTAAGGAAAACAAAGTTTTTTACCTTGCCATGAAGTTTAGTAAGCTGCAGTTCTGGTCAAGCACACACAAAAAGCGTGTGCAAAAGTTACTACATTTGACCAAGAACACATCATGACATCATCATAGTTAGTCATCTGTTACAGCAAAGCGTGAAAGAAGAAGGCAAGTTATGAATAGCCAGCTCCAAGGCTGGCCAAGCCCAGACATTACGTGGTCCACATGCACAATGACCTTTCTTATTCACTGGCTTCAGTATGCCACTGGAAATGACTTGAAACAGATCTTAAAATCGTTAGCCAAATATGCAGTAGTTAGGATGACTGACAAGGTATAAAAAAAAAAAATAAAAAAATCACCGTCTGGCATGATGTTACCACCCTTCATGCTGTCCAGAATAGCAGCAGCAAGATTTTCTCTGAAGGGAAGCTCATGAGCTGCCTGGATGTTGTATTTTTTCCACTGGGGCGAAAGGGCAAAGGCTAGAGTAACTACTTAGTGCTTTGCTGGGATTCGTGGCAAGGAGTGAGGCTGCCAAGAGCTACCCAGTTTCGGAATAGAGCATTAGAAGAACAGGAATGACGAAGTGAAGGAAAGCTGCTTTAACACAAAGTATCAGGGAAATGCCTCTTCGCTATTCACATTCTGGTTTGTTCAAAGATGGAGTGTTTAATTTCTAAATAATTCATCTTTTTCAATACTTCACCTTGTTTCTCCTGGAAGAAAAGAGATTGGCATGTTCTCTTGACAGCCTTGACCTGGATGCCAATTAGATCTGCAAGCAGAGCAGAACTCTATGTCGCAAGCTTTGCACTGGACCAGCTGGGGATCCTGGGGGCTTGATTCCTGAAGATGGCAAACTGCCTGGCAAGTAGAGGATGGACACCAAGTCCGACATGGATCCAAAAGCACTTCTGCAAAGGGACATAAAAGACCAAATTCAATGGTGGTTACAAGACCAGCCTTCTGTAACAATATATTCCAGCTGAGGGTTGACTGGCAGGGCATTTGAAGACACGCGTTTTCAAAAGAAGCCCTTTAATTTATGCTACCCATTGAAGACATAAATCTGGCCTACTCTGCAAACAGGCACCAAACTGAAGTGGGTTTCCCAAGTTTGAATTGCCCCCTTTCATTAACTGAACTAAACTTGCTCTGAGAATGAGATGTTGCATTTTTCTTCAGTTGTATCTCAAGTTAAATAGAGCATATACTATGCAGGTATAACCCATCAGAAAGTGTTTTTACAGTGCCTTGCCTATTAGGACTCTATTTCAAGTTGGCCTCTGCCCTAATGTAACCATATGATTAACAATAGCATAAGACTGTTACAATTTCAGCCCTTTCTTGGAGGCTATTTTCTGGCAAGTCATTGCATGTTTCAAAGCCCGCTGATGTCAATAAAAACTTACCAATGACTTTAGCGGTTTCTAGGCTGGGTGTTGCCCTCAGCAAACCTTACTGTAAGTTCTCAATAGCCACACAGTTCTACATCTCCATAGGCACACAGTCAGCTTATATCCTCATGAAAATTAACAAGGTTCATTTTATACACACAGAAGTGCTTAGCAATTCTGCACCAGATGCCATAACAGGATATAATGGTGGCTCCATAAAAGGGGTCAGTCTACTTCCCCAGCCCCTGGAGTACTGGTAGGCAACTTAAACAGCAAAACTAGAAAAAGAAGTCACTCTTCCCCCTATAGAGCAATATAATACATAGAAATTTTCTTTCCTTAGTTCATTCCCAGAATGCTGCAGTTCTGGGAATCATCCAGTCAAGAACAGAATCAATTGTAGGGTTTTTTTTTGTTGTGGTTGTTTGTGGGTTTTGTCACTGTTTTGTTGTTGGTGGTTTGTTTTGTGATGACCAAATGATTAATGCATAATGCTACTTAATGCGCATGAGCAGAGCTAGATTCTGATTTATGGGATCGTTCTGGAGTGATACAACTCCCACAGCCTTGCAGTGGGTAGTGTTACATGCGTTACCTCTTTCAAACTGCAGCTTCTTGTACCTTTGCATGATTTCTGATGCAACCATGCACTCAATCTGTTGAGGGAAAAGGAAAAGACAAATTTCCAATTAGGAACAGTAATAATCTAAGGCATTTTCAACAAACAGAGACAAAATATGTGACATTTCGAGGGTATCAAAAATGTATGTTGGCAACAATGGCAGCTGTAACACTTGCAGTAAAAGCATACCTCATTTTCTTGCAGATGTCCTCGCTTTGGGCAGGCAGCATCAGGGCAACTGATTGCTGTTTCTAGACCTTCTTTGATCAAAAGCTCCACATACTGTTTTAGGCACTGTAAGAAAGTCAAAGACTGAGTTAACAGTCCTACCAAGAATAAACCAGTGACTATTTTAACCACTTCCGTTTGAAATGGGAATTCTTTGAAAATACAACTACTACTGTCCCCCTTTCACAGCCATGGACCATGCTCACAGCTTTTGCCACAGTTATGCCTTTAAATGGCAAACAGCAAGTTCATTTCCACATCAAATAACTCTTCCTCAATTTAAAATATGCAGCAAGCTAAAAAATAACAGTAATGGGGAAAAGGATAAATCAAACAGGGAGCTAGGAGGGAAAAAAAAATAATAAAACACCACCACGATAAAATTAGATTAACCACACTCCAAAAATCTTTATGTGACTGGAAACCACAACACAGCTTAGTAAGCAGTAATTATCCATAGACAGACATCTGTCAAGCATACCAGAGAGCAAAAAGGAGTAGTGCATCTTCCCTTCTATTTCTAGAAAATAACTATCTGAACCTCATGGTTAAAGACATATCTTTTCAATAGGAAAGAAAAATGTGAGAATTAGGACTTCCAGAGAGCTACAGTTTCCATGGGGACCGAATAATAAATATTGGTAATACTGATACTTTTCTCCCCTAGCAACCATAGCAATTTACCCAAGTCATAACTGAAAATGTAGCATCTAACAGTAGTGCACTGCAGGACCATCAACAAAATGGAGAATAAAGGTAGAAATTTTAGACTAAGTGCAAATTAATACCAAACCTCATTATTCTTATAGAGCAACCATCCCCTTCCACCTCCACATTTCCCACATCATGGTGAGAGCTGCTGCATAAGTGTCTGTTGGGGAGGCAAAGAGAGTGATGAGGAGACTAGCCTGATGCTACACAGAGAGAGCAATTGAGCGCCTGCTTTCCAGCAGATGGGTCACCCTGTAGTGCTGTCACCCTGCCTGTCAGTTCAGCTAGCTGTGGCAAACTAGAGACAACTACAGAAAGTAAGCCCCTAACTCTCTGTTACCAGATATGTGAATAAAAAGTGAGGCTAGACCAACAGCAGAGTGATTTGAAGATACAAAACAAGCTCAGGATACAGCTGGGTGGGAGGTGAGAAGGATTACACACTCTGCAGCAAGCTGGCAAACCAGGGACTTCAATTACCCTTTTCAGACAGAACTTGCAAAAGGTATGCAGCTGCTGACTCACCATCATAGAATCATAGAATAGTTAGGGTTGGAAAGGAGCTTAAGATCATCAGCCTGAGTAGGCAAAGAGCTACATCGGCCTTGCCGAGTGCAGCGTGCCTCACTGCAGGTCAGAGCACAAAGCCACTTCCTTCCAGCCACACCATCGAACAGGCCCATCAATGAGCACATCCCCAGCCTAACCCTTTACATGTGGCTTGTGGCTGTAAGGTCCAGACTTTCAGTCTGCTCATTCAGCCTCTTCTCTTTCTGTTCTGCCTGTTGGATGTCTATTCATCTCCTTTCAGAGCCCCTATTACCTGTATTAATGCGTTATTCTAGATTTTACCTTTTGCAGCTTGACTGCAGCAAAAACTTCACTTCCTACCCACACGTTTTCTGCTGCTCTAGTATACAGCTTTTCTGGTGGCAACATGCTACCACCTTAACAGCATACTAAATCATGTCTGTCAGAGTCCCCTTCCCTATGTCTCCTACTCAACTGAGACAGCAGGTCTATTTTTTAATTTATTTTTTTTTTTAGAAAAGCAAATATCTGATAATAAGTATCTTAAAAAGCATTACGTGTGTAAAAAAATCCATGTGCCAGATAACAGTCTTCCTTTTTATCAGTAAGGATTTAATGAAGAGAATTATTCAGAGGTTTGACTTGCAGAAGGTTTCCAAGGCTCATTTATAGCTCTACAGGGCAGGTAGTAGAGCAAGTTAAGAGAACCACTAGCAGCAGCAACCACAGCAGGCTAAGCTCTGCAAGAACCAGAGCCTAGGTCACATGCATTGGCAAACTGTGATTTCAGCTGTAGAGAGGTATTAGTGTTGCTATAATGACAGTATTGGCTTTCCCTTTTCCCCTCCATTTGCAGACACCAAGCGTGGATTAAAAGGAAAATGCATACATTTTTAATGCCAGCACTTAGCACTTACAGAAAGTACTTTTCAAGCTGAATGAGCTTTGTCATCATTAATCATTAACGTGGTTTATTCTCCTTTTCAACCTGTTTGGGACAACTTCCAGAGCCTATTTGATTTGTTTCCCTTTCCTCACATCTTCTGAGGAATGACACAGTTCATCCCTGCTATAAGCACTGTCTAAGGCCTTCCCCTTCCCCATATGTGGCACTGGCCCCTACTTCCTCAAAACCAGCACGGCCGAAATGCACTGCTTATGCTACACCTTCTGGGAACGCAGATGCTATCTCAAGGGCAGGAATTATCACTCTAAATTAGGCAGAGGAAAAAAAAACACCCTGTCCACTTAAGACTCTCACTCCAGAGAATTCTTGGGCGAAGAAGGAGCAACCCAAAGTGGTTGCAGGAGAATCTGAAGCACAGGGTACCTGTGGCTTCTCTTGGGAGCAGACACAAGACGTACCACTTGTGCCAGTAAATTTTAAACTGGCACCAACATGCAAGCAAAAATATAGTAGGATCAGTTACTCAGTTATACACTATGAAAAATTCATTTCAAAAGAGCTACAAAAACATGACAAATGAATTGTTGCTCATTTTCTATGCAGCTTATAGCTGATCCCATCCTGGAAGAAAATATCTTTATACCCCTTCCATTAAGGCAATAAAGCAGTACACAGGATGAACAAAAAATGTGAGACTGTAAGTCACTCCAAACAACTTTCAAAATGAACCGTGTGACATGTTTTTTTTTTTCAGAGAAAACAGGAGCTGAAATTAGGTACCTAAGGTCTGAAGTAGGAATAAGGTCACAAGATACCCTTCTTGTTGCACATTGACCCTTTATAAAACCATTATGCTGGGGAGCATCTTTAGACTTCCTTTAAAGGACCTCTGCCAATGGAAAGTTCCTTTTATTTGAAGCAATACTTCTGCTAAATTCCACTTCTTCCTTTCTTAAAGAAACTCCATAACCTCATTGTATTTCAGTAATTAAATAAGTAAATAATATTTAAAGTAAGTCACACCTGGATATACTCTAAACCTGTCAAAAACTGATGGTGGTTATTCTGTACATTTCCACTTCTGTGCTTAATCTGACATGATGAAACCAGGGTAAGACTTTAGCATTGCACAAAAAAAAAAAAAACAAAACCTCTTTGCTGAATTAAGTAGTTCATAAGAGGAAGAAGCATTTCCTTTGCACTTAGTTTTATACTTCATTTCTGTACTCTAACAATCTTCACTTGGAACAGCGAAGACCTGTCTAAAGGGATGGAGCACCTCTCCTATGGGGAAAGGCTAAGAGAGTTCGGACTGTTCAGCCTGGAGAAGAGAACACTCCAGGAAGACCTTATTGTGGCCTTTCAGTTCTAAAAGAGGTTTATAAGAAAGATGTCATTTTATGACAACTGTTAGGCAATTACTATGGTTTATGTTGCAGCTGCAATAAGTGAACAGGTAATGGCAGTAGTTTCAGCATACCAAATGACTCAGGGTAGCAGAAGAACAATTATCATATGATGGAACCCTAGTACTACCAAGATTGTTTGGTTCCTTAACTATACAGATCTATACACCAACATCCATTTTACAACTTCATATATTTTTAAATTAAAAGGATATGTCAACATACCACCGTATATGAAGGTTATACTGGGAATCCCATAAAAATTTCCATATAGCTTATAATTTTATGTAGACAAAGGAAAGCAAAGCACTACACAATATATGTTACATATAAACTATATGAAGACTATATAAACTATATTTCAAACTTAATATAAGATTATATAAACTGTAGGTCAAAATGTATCACAAGCTCCAACTACTGCTAAGATCAGTCTGCAGAGACTGGTTAGCCCCCCTGAGCATTACACCTGTATTTTTCCCTGCATGTGCACACTCTCTGCATGCCTGCCCTGTTCTCCTCTGGCACATCACTATTGTCTTTTCTGGTGTCTGGATAACTTTTTCTTTCACCTTGTACTCCAAGAATCCTGCTGTCCTTTGCTATCCCCGTGACAAAGCGCAGGAGTACATCCACTTTGTGAAGTTTTGGCCCAGATCAACTGAGATCCCAACTCAGCAGCAGTTTTACTATCAGCTACCTATATACATTAGGAACATCCAAGTTTTTTGCTATGGCCTCAGAGACAGATGGCGAATAAAGGAATGACTTCCATTCTGAAGCTGCCAACCATAGCCTAATACTTAAAGCTTTGCAAGATGTGTTGTACTTCAAACCTCTGTACATCAAGGATTGTGCCACATAGAAAGGTATATTCAATGACCACTGATGATGGTCTGTTGCTTTAGAGCTGCACATCATTTTGCCTATCGCTATAAAGGTCAAAATACCCTGTGAAAATCAAAATAATTACTTTTTTCATAATTTCCAAACTATAACTCGTAATGTTACTCTGCTGCATTCAACTCTAACAAATCTGCATCGGCCACAGCAAAATCTCAATATAAACAATTAAAATGGCTGGCTTTTAATTTTCTGTTTGCAGAATTTGACCAACAATTATGCCTATTTCTGATGATAGTGCTTTGACTTATTCCTCCTGACACCCAAAACCAAATAAAAACCATCATAATTCATACAAAGGAACTTATTGTTTCCACATGAAGCAATATTTATCTACCATCTACTTTGAAAGAAAAATGCGCTCACTTGGTGCCTAAGGTAATTTTACAATACAGAATGCACATAATTAAAAACACTTGAAGATTTTTAATCAACATCTCCCTTTTTTAACTAGAAGAGCATAACGTTTTGAAAAGTTACAACAAATTTACTTTAAGACCATGTTATTGCTATTATTGCAGGAGACAAGGAATGCTGTTTCAAGATATCACCTTTTATTTGAGAGTCAGGAAGGCAAAAAATAGTTCTGTATTATTTTCTTAACTGCTTCTAGGTGGATTTTGTCAAAATGCAGATTTCTGACTGCACTAGTACTGCAGATGCTAGTGCCAAGTCATATAGGAAATTTTATAAGTAAGTCAATTGGTTTGGAAAGGCCAAGAAAGCATGACGGGACTGCAGAGCCAAGAATATCATCACCGTATCATTTGATTTATTTCTTAAAACTTTAGGTGTATTTTAGTGCTGGCAGTAGGCCACAGCCATTCCAAAACAGAATGTGCACTACAAACAAAATCATCACATGCTGGTATTGGTGAAACATTTAAAAAAAACCCAAACACCTACTGATAAAATCGAAAAGGAAAAAAAGAAATAAAAGGAAAGAAATCTGACATTTACCAAGGTCTGAAAAAGACAGGGAATGAATTTTTTTTACAATGCATTTGGTAAAGGTGAATGTTATATGTAGATTGACAAATATTGACCAGATAAATAACCCTTCACCTTGGACTGACAATCACTAAGAGCTTTGCACCACACTTCAAGAACACAAGGAAAGGCTGACATGCTTTTTCAACAAGGGAGATTGTTTTTCTTAATATTTTTGAACCCCAAAATCCGATTCTAAAATTAATGAGCCTAACTCTCAACGCATAGAGGGAAAACAGAAAACAACACTGGAAAGAAAGCTCAAACTGAGTAAGATGTTTCCAAGTATGATGATTACATCTAATGTAGACTAAATTGCTGGTCTTATTAAATCTGCATCATCGGCAAACCAGGATTAGATAAACTTCTAAAAATATATATATACATATACACACATGTACTGTTTTTAAACTCCAATCACATGAAGGGTCAGGAAATGCTGGTTGTTATTTTATGATTCATACTACAAATGACATAAGGGTAGATGAATGTAAAGATCCCTTTTGGCCTCATATTCTAGGACATAATATGAAAAATATGAAAGGCTATTGAGTGAGAACTTCTTTAACAGTGCTTTGTAGCTATGCATTGGTAGTTTGGTCTGTTTGTAGGCTTTGTGCTAAAAGGATAACAGCTCAAAAATCGTATCATAGAATCATAGAATAGTTAGGGTTGGAAAGGACCTTAAGATCATCTAGTTCCAAACCCCCTGCCATAGGCAGGGACACCTCACACTAAATCATATCACCCAAGGCCTCGTCCAACCTGGTCTTGAACACTGCCAGGGATGGAGCATTCACAACCTCCCTGGGCAACCCATTCCAGGGCCTCACCACCCTAACAGGAAAGAATTTCCTCCTTATAGCCAATCTAAACTTCCTCTGTTTAAGTTTTAATCCATTACCTAAATGAGAACAACTACTGCAATTAATTTTAATAGAATCTCATAGTATTTTCATGTTCTGCAGGTATTTTTCACTACAGGACTTAAAAATGAATATTGAGAAAGTAGTATCTTTTCTTGCCCTAAGACAGCATAATACCAAGGTTATTCTACTGCTCTGGGCTAAATCCACTAAGCTAATGCTGCAGGCAGTCTGGTGAACAGGTAATTCTACTGATGGAGACATTGTCTGTATTCTTTCAGATGTAACACCCAGTTTTAGCTTCAGATTAGAACAGTACATAGTGACGTAATGTGCAATACTCACTAGGGCAGAAAGAGAGTGTGTGTGTGAGATTGAATGCATCCACTGCAAAAAAACTGGAGAGATTAATTTGGGTGTTGATGTCTCAGGTGGAAGTTAATACTCTGGGACTTATAGATCCCCTCCCTTTTGTACAAACAGCAAATTCACTCTGGATCAGAGAGCTTTTCCCTAACAAAAGCAATACAAAACTTTGTAGAAAGACTTTCTGTTTAGGCAAAGCTGAACAAAAGAAAAAAACCCTAATATAAGCAGCCTGCAGCTGGAGTCTTCTTTGAAGAGGAGGGAAGAATGACAGCAGAATTTGAGCCTGAGTCTTCTCTATTCCTGAAAAGCACAGATTCCTGCAGACATATCACAGCATCACAGTATGCTAGAGATTGGAAGGGACCTCGAAAGATCATCTAGTCCAATCCCCCTGCCAGAGCAGGAACACCTAGATAATGTTACACAGGAATGTGTCCAGGCGGGTTTTGAATGTCTCCAGGGAAGGAGACTCCACAACCTCCCTGGGCAGCCTGTTCCAGTGTTCCGTCACCCTCACTGAGAAGAAGTTTCTTCTCAAGTTTAAGTGGAACCTCTTGTGTTCCAGTTTGTACCCATTACCCCTTGTCCTATCATTGTTTGCCACTGAGTAGAGCCTGGCTCCATCCTCGTGACACTCTCCCTTCATATATTTATAGACACTTATAAGGTCACCCCTCAGTCTCCTCTTCTCCAAACTATAGAGACCCAGCTCCCTCAGTCTTTCCTCATAAGGGAGATGCTCCACTCCCTTAATCTTCTTCGTTGCCCTGCGCTGGACTCTCTCCAGCAGCTCCCTGTCCTTCTTGAACTGAGGGGCCCAGAACTGGACACAATATTCCAGATGCGGTCTCACCAGGGCAGAGTAGAGGGGAAGGAGGACCTCTCTCGACCTACTAACCACCCCCCTTCTAATACACCCCAGGATGCCATTGGCCTTCTTGGCCACAAGGGCACAGTGTTGGCTCATGGTCATCCTGTCGTCCACTAGGACCCCCAGGTCCCTCTCTCCTACACTGCTCTCTAACAGGTCGTTCCCCAACCTATACTGGAACCTGGGGTTCTTCCTGCCCAGACGCAGGACTCTACTCTTTCCCTTGTTAGATTTCATCAAGTTATTCCCTGCCCAACTCTCCAGCCTGTCCAGGTCTCGCTGGATGGCAGCACAGCCTTCTGGTGTGTCAGCCACTCCTCCCAGCTTAGTGTCATCAGCAAACTTGCTGATAGTACACTCAATTCCCTCATCTAAATCGTTGATGAATATATTAAATAATACTGGTCCCAGTACTGACCCTTGAGGCACTCCACTAGTTACAGGCCTCCAACTAGACTCTGCCCCATAGACTACAACTCTCTGGCTTCTCTCCTTCAGCCAGTTCGCAGTCCACCTCACTACCTGATCATCCAGACCACACTTCCTCAATTTAGCTGTGAGGATGCTGTGGGAGACTGTGTCAAATGCTTTGCTGAAGTCAAGGTAGACCACATCCACCGCTCTGCCATCATCCATCCACCGTGTTATTTCCTCATAAAAGGCTAAGAGATTGGTCAAACATGATTTCCCCTTGGTGAAGCCATGTTGACGGCCCCTCATAACCCTCTTATCCTTGATATGCCTTAAGATGGTGTCCTGGGTTCAGCAGTAGCAGTCATGTTTTTTCCTTCGTGGTAGCTGGTGCAGGGCTGTGTTTTGACTTCCAGCCTGAGAACAGTGTTGGTGAAGTCGATGTTTTCAGTTGTTGTTAAGTGATGTTTACCCTGACCAAGGACTTTGTGAGGCTCATGCTCTGCCAGGGAGGAGGGGAAGCCGGGAGGAAGCAGAGACGGGGCGCCTGACCCGGGCTAACCAAGGAGGTATTCCATACCACAGCACGTCATGGCCGGGGTGGGGGGTGACTGGGAGTTACCCGGAAGGACACGGGCTTCCGGGTGGAACTCATTTTCTTGGCCGGTGGTATCGTATTCTCTTCCCTTGTTATTTTCCCTTATCATTGTTGTCATTGATAGTAGCGGTAGTGATTTGTGTTGTACATTGGTTGCTGGACTGTTCTTGTCTCAACCCATGGGAGTTGCACTTTTTTCGATCCTCCTCCCGGTTCCTCCAGGAGTGGGGGAGAACCCCGGGGGGGGGGAGGGGGGGGGGACACACAGACCTCGATTGTTGTCAGCTCGGCACCACTCACTGGGAGTGAGTGAACAAGTTACCTGACTGGGTTTAAACCACGACAGATGGCACCAAGGATAAGGTGTTCCATCACTTTCCCAGGGATGGAGGCGAGGCTGACCGGTCTAGAGTTACCCAGGTCCTCCTTCTTGCCCTTTTTGAAGACCGGAGTGACATTTGCTTTCCTCCAGTCCTCAGGCACCTCTCCCGTTTCCCAAGACTTGGTAAAGATGATGGAGAGTGGTCTAGCAATGACTTCCGCCAGTTCCCTCAGTACCCGCGGGTGCATCCCATCTGGACCCATGGATTTATGGATGTCCAGATTGCTCAACTGATCTCTAACCCATTCCTCGTCGACTAAGGCAAACCGCTCCTTTGACCTGACTTCATCTAAGGTCTCAGGGGTACAGGGCTCTTCAGGACTGCCTGCAGCAGAGTAGACAGAGACAAAGAAGGCATTCAGTAACTCTGCCATCTCTGTATCTTCTGTCACCAGGGCACCCATCCCGTTCATCAGTGGGCCTACATTGCCTCTGGTGTTAGTTTTATCTGCCATGTATTTGAAAAAGCTCTTTTTGCTGTCCTTGACCCTTCTCGCCAGGTTTAATTCTAAGGAGGCCTTAGTCATCCTAGCTGCCTTCCTACATCCTCTAGCAGCAGCCTTATATTCCTCCCAAGTAGCCAGCCCCTCCTTCCATGACCTGTAAACTCTCCTCTTCCACTTAAGCATACCCAGCAATTCCCTATTTAGCCACGCAGGTGTCCTGGCCCTCTTCCTTCCATATCGTATGCTTTTTTTTTGTGTGTTTTGGATTTTTTTTTAAAATATTTTTGTGGATATTCATAAAAGCAACAGGGATGCTCATCTAGCAATCACAGAGTGGTTTGGATTGGAAGTGATTTTAAAGATGACCCAGTTTGAACACCCCTGCCATGGGCAGGGATACCTTCCACTAGATCAGGTTGCTCCAAGCCCCATCCAGCCTGGCCTTGAATACTGCCAGGGATGAGGCAGCCGCAGCTTCTCTGGGCAACCTGTGCCAGTGCCTCGCCACCCTCAGAGAAAAAAAACTTCCTGGTACTTAATCTAAATCTACCCCCTTTCAGTTTAGAGCCTTTCTCTCTCATCCTTACATGCCCTTGTAAAAAGTCTCTCCTCCATCCTTCTTGTAGGTTCCATTTAGGCACTGGAAGGCTGTTCTAAGGTTTCCACAAAGCCTTCTCTTCGATGGGCTCAACAACCTCAGCTCTTTCAGCTTATCATCACAGGAGAGGCGATCCAGCCCTCTGATCATCTTTACGGACCTCCTCTGGACTTGCTCCAACAGGTCCACATCATTATTACACTGGAGGCCTCAGAGCTGAATACAATAACCAAGGTGGGATGCCCTGCTGTGTTGCTACTCCAACAATATCAGTGTGGTCAGTCACCCATGAAGATCTGGGCTTCTGTCTATAGAGGGCCTCATCCACTCAGTCTTCCTAGTTGGGTGGCCTGTACCAGACTCCCACTATAAGGTCAGCTATCTCTGCTCTTCCTTTAATCCTGAATCCGTAATCTCTCACAGACAGCTCCTCATCCAGCCCCAGGCAGAGTGCCATGCAATTGAGTTGGGTATTGACATAGATGCTGACAGCCCCTTCTCTCTGCCTACTCTTCCTGTAGTCTGCTTCCTTCCACTCCAACACTCAGTCATAGGAGCCATCCCACATTTAATCTGTGTTTCATAGGAAAAACCAAAACTACTTTCATCCAACCATCCAAGGTTCTTTCAAACTTACTACATGGCCTTTTTGTGTAAAGTAGTAGTTTTAATCCTGCCTCAAATGTATTATTTAATCACAGGCTCAACTTTGAAATACTATTGCACTGCTGCTACAGCATGCACAATTCTCTACATCAGATCTACAATCTGGCTTTTTAGTATCACCCCAATCTTAATTTGGTTAACAAGTGATTTACTGGAAAATACCTATGCACTTAGCCACAGAGATCAGTCTGAGGCATATACGTGACCATGGGAATGATTTTTACTTTTTTCTTTGTTATTACATATACTGTCAACTCTACTGATCAAATCCAAGAGCACAAACTATATTCAACCTCACAAACCCCCCAGAGCTCAGACAGATGTACATTAGATGTTTAAGTTTTGTGATACTACTTTGAACTTTAACAGATCATTTCCACCTTTACAGACATTTTCTCAGACACATTAATCTACTTTTAAAGAAATCTTCATTACCAACATCCCAACTATTATTAGCCCTGCAGCTGATTCATCATTCTTAAGAATAAATCACAGGAAGAACACTGAACATGCCACTTATCTTGACATACAATACTTCAAATCTACAAATGTGAAAGCAACAATAGGAACGTTTGCCCTTTGTATCCTTTGTTTTGTTGCAGAGGCAAAAATTATACTGCACAAGCATACAAAACCTTGACTCCAAGGCAAGCACCTGCAAGGCACTCCAGAACTCTGCAATAGGGATGTATTCATCTAGTGGCCAAATTTGGACTCGTGTGCTATGAAGAAGGTACACACCAAGAGAGGGAGCTGGGACAGGATCAGAGATAGATAACACAGCAGGTGATAAACATTTTCCCCAAAGTGGCAAGTCATTTGAAAAAAGCTCTATTGGGCAGGCTTCCTGCCTCTACCTGCCCAGCACTCAGCCTCTTTTCAAAGATTCATTTTTGTTCAAAAATACCATGGGTAAATGCCTTTTCTTCCCTCCATGCTGTCAGTTTTTAAAAACTGAACCAGCTGTTCTATAGCCCTTCTACAGCCTCTATTGTCAGCCTAAATAAAGTCGCATCATCTTGCCTTTAGATGATGATGAAACAGTGTCTTGGCTGGGGAAAATAAACGCTTCCATGTCTCAGGATAAACCATATGAGTGTCCTACGTATTGGTCTTGTCCAGAAGCACTCGTGCTCCCATCAGCTGGTAGAATTTCAGGATGGGAAATGGCCAGCAGCCTGCCAGGAGCAGGGATTCACTCTTTGCAAAATGGCACTGTGGTTAGTGCAGAGACATCTGCTGATTTATCCTGTGGACAGCCATGCAGGTTTTGCTGCTTTGGCTCAATCCTCGCCCAAATACTTTTGACAAATATCACAGCAATCTCTGATACACACTTCTTAACTGATACAAACAACTCACAGACCAAGTGACCTTAAGGTCCTTTCCAACTCAATCATTCTATGATATGATTCTCTGACATGATATTCACATTAGGGATGAGATGCCGCACCACTTCTGAGTGCAGCCTCCAAGCCTTCTGCATTGAAATAATTATGCCAATTTGAGTATAGGGAAGTGTCAGCATCAGGCCATCAGTCAACAAATGATGAAGGTGAGGGCAAGAAAAAAACGTATGTGTAAGCAAGGATGCAGAAGGAGAAGCCCTGATGGCTTCTTCAGTTTGAGAAATATTAGAACATGGTGAATACCCTTTGAGACACAGCAATCAATGGCTGTGGAAATTCAAGCAGGACCAAGCAAAAGGAACTAAATGAAACTGAAAAAAACATGAGTGTGTTTTCAGTTGAATGTCTTAATAGATAAGGGGAAAGCAATGAAGACTTTATGTCTATCCTTTAAAATGGTGGGTTGTTGGGTTTGTTTTGTTTTTTTTTTGTGGGACTTTATAGGCATATTTATATAAGTGTGTACTGTAAAATACATAGAAGATGAAAAATTTTTCTTTAGAGAAATCTTTCACATCCGTAGCTAGAAGGAAATGGCCAAATGAGACAATGATAATACCTTGCAGTTTGTGCATACCTTCATCTTAGAACAGATCTTTCAAGTGGATGTACACGTAAACATGTTTTCATGTTGGATTTTTACCCCTCCATTAGCTTGCATAAACTGCTCGTTCTCACTTATTCAGGGCTGCTATTGGTAGAAACACACAGAATAAACTTTAGAAAAAGAAATTTGTTTTCAAATGCCAACATATGCAGGATGCAACTCAAATATTCAGGAGGGAAAAAAAACAACAACAACAACAACAACAAAAATCAGTCTTCCCTTACATGGCTGTTTGAAAAACATGCTATTTCAGAACAGAATTAATATTTGAGTGGGAGGACAATGCACCTGCACACAAAGAACCTTTCATTTTCACATGCAAAACATTATGCAAACAAAAAATGAACTAGTTTTCCCAACACCCAAATGAAGAGGGGTAACGTTAATCTCATTTAGTAGCATCACAGGATAGGGAAGAGCTGAAGCCTCTGGATCAAGTTCAGATTTCACTCAGGGTTCTGCAGTTCCCAACTGTACATTAATTACTCTGTAAATAGGTGAGCTTATGATTTAAGCAGGGACTTTTGTCATCCCAGCACCCACAAGACAAGCCAGAGCCCAGATAGCCCTATGATGTGCAATAATAACACATAGTGCCCGCTAACCATGAAGCCCCTACGACACATCACACGTCAAGATTAGCATCAGTTCTCTGCTAAGGTTTTGGGGAGGTGTCCCTGCCCATGGCAGGGGGGGTGGAACTAGATGATCTTAAGGTCCTTTCCAACCCTAACTGTTCTATGATTCTAAGCAGCAAGTGGTAGGCTTTGCCAGCAGCTGATGGGAAACAGGAAAACACTACAGCTACTAAGAAGTACCTAGAGCTCTACAAAATCCCACAAACCATTAGATTTCCCCCTCCCTGCTGTTTCAAAGCAAGCAGAGCATCTCCTCTTAGTAGAGATGGGGGACAGCCTCACCTAAGCCTGATGATCTCCTGCTGAGGCAGGTTCCCCCTGGTAAGCAGGAACAAACCAAGTGGAATAGAGAAGGCAGCCAAGCCCACCTGCTCCAATCCATGCTGCTTTTGGTGTCTGCTTTGCCCAAGGGCAAGGAGAAACTGCCACTGTCTCTGCCTTATTTGGAGTGAGGGATAACATTAAGTAAATCATACTTTTTCTTGTCATTCAGCTCAGAGGCCAACAAAGCTCTGTGTTTCCAGTCAAGCATGACAACAGGGGAGAGAAAATAATGAATGAAAAAAAGATGCCTGCTGCAGGCAGGATATTTTCCTTGCTGATCACAGGGTCTTCCTTTCAGGTCTCCAGCCTTGGAAGAAGCTCAATTAGAGGAATGACTAGAATTAAATAGACATATATGAACAATCATGATTAACCAGGATTCCTGTATTTGCCTAAAGAGGGCTCCTGATAGCAGGAGAGTCTATCACCATCTTACTGTTATGCTACTTGAGAGAGAATACACTTAGAGAACTAAATCACAGTTCTACCAAACTCAGAGGGACACCTAGATGTCCAGGGAACATTAATCAGCTGTCTCAAGGGCTTAATGTAGAGCTTGGGGGTAAGAATCAGAGTATAACTATCTACTAAACAAATACAAAATTGGCATAGCAGTGTTAGTTTCAAATACCACAAAGCTGATCTACATGTCCACAGCTGGCCAACAAGAAATCACAAACAAGCAGCAGAAGGTAGGTTAGTTTGGTTATCTTCTTTCTGATTGTAGAACCTCTCTCTCGCTCAATTCTAAATAGTCTTTTCTCCAATGGTAACAAGGGGGTTACAGATTAGTAATCAAAATATTTTTTTTCCAATCAAAGACAAGTTCTTTCTCAGGCTTCATACTTCTTCTAAGTATTTGCTTGCCTGGACTGCCCTACTTGACTGATTTTAAATTTGAGAAAGGTAAGCAAAAAAGCATCCAGTACCAGAATGATCAGCACCACATAACATCCTGAAAAGAAATGAGCAACTTAATGTGAAGAGGAGCTTAGCCTGTCTTCAGTAAATGTGGCATTAGAATCACAGAATAGTTAGGGTTGGAAAGAACCTTAAGATCATCTAGCTCCAACCCCCCTGCTATGGGCAGGGACACCTCCCAATAAACCATGTCACCCAAGGCTCTGTCCAACCTGGCCTTGAACACCGCCAGGGATGGAGCACTGTACTTGCAACACATTATTTGACACTTCTATGCATCTATTTATACATATATGAATTATGTAATAGAGATGTACACGTACATCTAATCCTGAACCAGAACAGATTTAAGCAACTATCTGGTTGATTTCCATACAAGAACATGGACTGGAACAAAGCCTGCTGTAACTTTAGTACATATAAAACTGGTAACACATCAAGAAAACATCCTGTCCTTTAAGACACATGAGCATTTCATTATAGAATGCAAAGTGGTCAGAATTTCAGGAAGAAATTGGACTAGAATTGCTCTCTCCCTATCTCCTCCCGTCACCCCCCCCCCCCCAAAAAAAAAACAAAGACATAATAACTGGAAAATTAAAATGACTGAAATAACTGAAAAATTTTGGTGCTTTAATTACTGCAAAACAGATTAAACAAAAAGGAAAAGTGATGCTCTGTTTGTTTCACTCTCCTTTTCTTCTGGAGGAGATAAAAGTTTCATAACAAAAGCTTTCTGAAGAAAACACACAACTACTTCTGGTAAGGCAAGCAACTGATAAGTGATTATCTTGAAATGTAGGGTTACTAGCTATGTACTGCATGCTATTTAAGTAGGGAAAAGTGAATTAATAAAAGCAAGACCTTTAAACATTTTGGTCCAAAATTTGTAGCGCAAGTTAAGATTCATCCTATTGCTAACAGGATTCCAGAAGAAAAGAGATACTAGCTTGCCCCTTGACAATACATGGAAAAAACAAACAAAAAGCCAGCAGCAGAT
Organism: Pezoporus flaviventris; assembly: GCF_033815535.1. Classification (NCBI taxonomy): domain Eukaryota; kingdom Metazoa; phylum Chordata; class Aves; order Psittaciformes; family Psittacidae; genus Pezoporus; species Pezoporus flaviventris. Next base: position 38,738,221 of record NW_026892579.1, on the reverse strand, counting down.
AGCTTGCTTCCTTTTCTACTCCCTAGACTTTTGTTCTTCTGGTACCTCAAGTAATCCAACAACGGATACATTCCTAATGGATGAGATATACAAAACTTGAGAACTCACAGCATTGTGTACACATTAACGATCATAACAATAAAAACCATAATGGAGTATTGTACTAATAGCCACAACTGGCAAAGTAATATGATGGGAAATTGTAGCATCTACGCCTTATCAGCAGAGAAGTGATGGTCTGCTCTATTCAATCCATGTGCAGCTCTGCCAGAGAGCAAGAGGAAACTGTGTCCCCATTCTATCTTTCTGAATAGCAATGTTGTGTTACTGGATAAGTGTCAGGAAGAGACAACCCTTCACAAGATCTCTACCACAGCACTAATATGGTTATAAACAGTGAAGACTTGCAGACAAAAATATTGTAGGATTGAGAAAGCTGCACGTTGATCTAAATTCTGCCTACATACCTATAGCACTGCACTTGAAACATCTCTCTGTAATACATATTCTTTCTCAGCTTGCTTAGGCAGAAGGGCTAGAACTAGGAGCGAGAGCTGCAGCAAAAATGGATCCACTTGTAATGGATGTATCCCTTTTTCTTATTTGCTCACGTCACTGCAGAAGACATTAGCTACCTCAGATCACTTACATAAAAGCATGAAGCTGGGACAAAATTGTATATTGGTCAATCAAGAACAAAATATTTCTCCAATTATATTTCCACTTATCCTAGTATAAGGTACTGGACCTACTGTACACAGACTCCATTCAAATCTTGAGTGAAGAGTATGGATTTTTTTCATGTCGCTTTTTAGTAACTTTTCATTTGGCTGTTTACAAAACACAGTGTTGTGGTTTAAAACCAGGCAGAGGGCTCGTTCACTCACTCCCCCCCTTCTTTCCCTCCCCCTACTCCTGGAGGGATGGAGAGGAGAATCAAAAAAATGCAACTCCCACAGGTTGAGATAAGAACAGTTTTAGTACCTAAGGTATAACACAGATCACTACTGGGAAGAGAATACATTACCTCACCACCAGCAGACTGATAACTTGCCCCCCCCAGCCCAGCCCAACCAAGCACCGACCCATACCTCCTCCAACCCTGCAGTGCACCAGCCCTTCCAGGTAACTCCCAGTACATCCTGGGCATGACGTGCTGTGGTATGGAATACCTCTTTGGCTAGCTTGGGTCAGGTGTCCTGTCTCCGCTTTCTCCCAGCTTCCCCTCCTCCCTGGCAGAGCATGAGGCTCACAAAATCCTTGGCCAAACCAAAACATCATTGTTATCAGCTCTGTTCCCAGGCCAAAAGTCAAAACACTGTACTGCACCAGCTACCAAGGAGAAAAATGACTGCTATTGCTGAACCCAGGACACATAGTTCATATTGAGGATTGCAATGGTGATACCCAGAAACAGCAAGTTTCTGAAAATCATGACTGAAGGAACATCAATGCATAGTTGCCACACTCAACCACTGCCTGATTCTTTACGGAAGTATTTTCTTACACAATTTAATAACAAGAAGGCTGTCTACAAGGTAGAAATGGAGGCCATGGGTTTCAGTCATGCTGAATTCCTGGGCTGTAAAAGGTTTATAGCTATTGTCGCTTGCAGTTATCGGGACCGATTCTTATTTCTTTTCCCCCCACCATCAATGAAAGCAAGAATAATACTATTTCTTTTCATTCACAGGAAAAATTTAGGGTAAATAATTTTTTCAGGACACTCAGATGTCACTGTAGTGAAAAGCTCATACAAATGGTAGACAAGAGTCAGACAAGGGGGCCTATGAGGATGCTGGGGAGGGACTTTTCATTAGGGACTGTTGTGACAGAACAAGGGGTAACTGGTTAAAACTTAAACAGTTGAAGTTTAGATTGGATATAAGGAAGAAACTCTCTACTGTGAGGGTGGTGAGGCACTGGAATGGGTTGCCCAGGGAAGCTGTGAATGCGCCGTCCCTGGCGGTGTTCAAGGCCAGGTTGGACAGAGCCTTGGGTGACCTGGTTTAGTGTGAGGTGTCCCTGCCCATGGCAAGGGGGGCTGGAACTTGATGATCTTAAGGTCCTTTCCAACCCTTTCTATGATCCTATGATTCTAAGGTACGCCAATTTACTTAAACAGGTCAAAGCTGAATGAACCATTCATGACAATTAAATACAAGTGGTAAAAATGGACTGATGATTCCACCTGAATAGAATTCAACACAAACAATATCACCACAGTAAATTTACTTATGCCACATCCGAAGAACATGTTATTGGCAAATAATATCTATAACAGGCCATATCTTTCAAAACAACGGTAGGAGTCAGTAACCCTATTCTAAGAAGAAAAAAAATGGAAGATCAGTGATGGCAGCAAACATAAGGAGGAACAAATAGAGAAGACGTATCTGGTAACCCAGCTTTTCTGCTGCCACTTAAACGTTCCTGAAAAATGAAATTAAAATTTTCCCTGCATCCAGGCAACAGGGAGAGACACAAGAAAAGCTCAGCTGTAAATAATCAAACAGTACACAACAGTTTTCATGAAGCCTATTATTCTGTTTTCCATGAAGCCTATTATTTTATAGGCTTTTGCATGCTTGAGCAAACACTCCTTTCAAAGTGCATAGTGAAGCGATATGTATTTTTTAATTGGACGGGCACAGTGTTTGCAACAGACTGTTTACCTGCCTGTGTGCTCACTTTCTCTTTTCCCAAAGAACATCAATTTTAAAGTTGGTTGTGACAACTTGGAGTTTTTAGAATATTACATGTATTAGAAGCTGAGCTGTTTTCATTGTTTTTTTGCTGTTTTGTAACGCCCCCCATGTCTTCTCAATAATCATAAAAAAATAATCTATTATTTAAAACATTTCACAAAGCTGGTGAAAGGGCTGGAAGTCATGTCCTGTGAGGAGTGGCTATAGACCTTGGGTTTGTCAGGTTTGGAGCAAAGCAGACTGAGGGGTGACCCCTTTGGTCTACACAGCTTCCTGAAGAGGGGATGTGGAGAGGGAGATGCTGATCTGTCTCCCTGGTATTCAGAAACAGAATACATGGGAATGGTTCAAAGCTGCTGCAAGGGAGGTTTACACTGGACATTAGGAAGCATTTTCTTTACAGACAGGGTGGTCAAGCACTGGAACAGGCTTCCTAGAGAGGAGGTCTATGCCCCACGCCTGTCACTCTTTTAGAGGCATTCGGACAATGCCCTTAACAACATGCTTTAACTTCTGGTCAGCCCTGAGGTGGCCAGGCAATTGGACCAGATGAATGTTTTGGGTCCCCTCCCACTGAAAGGATTCTATTCTAGTCTAGTTTAAAGGGAGAAAACCCCAAAACAAACTAAATCCAAGCCACTGATAAATAAAAACAGAAAGTGTGAATAACCTTGCTGAGGAGGTAACTGTAGACAGCAGTTTACTGAAGCACTGAATAACAATTTTTTCTTTTTTAAACAGGAAAACTGAAGAAGTTTACTTGCTAGCATTTGTGCCAAGTATGCAGCAACAGTATTTCCACTGCAGCATCAGTACTTCAGGGTGAAACCCACTCGACAGAAATGCACATGATTTCTGCAGTTAAAATCGTGCATTTTTTTTATGCCAAATAAAGAAAACAAAACCAAACAAACAAACTCACCAGGGTACAGAAGATGCATTGGCACTGTGCTATTGTTGTCATCTGCTCCACAGGATATTCACCAAGGCAGAGTTTGCAGGACACTAATGGGTCAAGTACCAAGTCCCAGGTAGGCCTGTACCTTGCTGCAGTCATTGCAGAAGAGTCTGAAAAGCAGCACAGAAGTAAAGATACTCAATCATTTCCTTATATTGATACAGTCCATTTCTGCCACTGGAAATCTCATTATCAGCTGCTGCCTTTTGGGGGGAAAAAAATATGAACAGCAGCGGGCAAGTGTCAGCACTTGCAGTAGGCTATATATCCCCTCTCTGGTAGAATATGCACATCGAAAGCAAAAATGGGAAAAAAGCCCAGATAATACACTGACAAGACATGATAGCAAGCAGGGTATAACCTCGGGTCACAGACTTTTGTCCGAGATAATACATGCGAAAAACTCATTCCCAATTTGTCATTTTTACTAGTACTTACATTATAACCAATAGCATTGATGACCCATCACTTAAAATGCATTCTTTAGCTCCCATAACTCTAGCTACCCAGGCAACACTCACAAGGTGTTTCACAAACCAAGCATCTATTATGCCCCTTTCCCAGCCTGATGATATTGCAACTCACAGAGCCAGATATTTTTGTTTCCAAGAGCATGACAGATTGATCAGTTTGCCAAGTTAATTTTAGAAACAATGAACATTCTGAGTACACTCAGAGTCTTACCCTGCATTTTTCCTCCAGCCTTGCAATATGCCAAAAGCACAACTTTGTTGTAGTAACAATCAACTGGGGCAAATATGAACACAAAGTGAGCTATAAAAAAGAAGCTTTAATGCCTATATATCACTCTCAAGACAGCAACAGGATAGGACCATGCAAAGCATCTTTATCCTAGGCTTTAGGACCCAGATAGAGAGTTGTCAACTGACTAACCAGAAAGAAAATAATCTCACACATAACAAACGTATTCCCACAAAAAGGAAAGCTAATTTACAAGTTACACAATGGGGAGGGGTGGGGAGGGAGCTAAACAAAACAAGAAACCAAATGCTCCCACAAATAGTTTAAGTAGCTTATATTATCTTAACACCATATTTACTAGTATTGTTTTGTCATTGTGACACTGACTTTCCAAGTGTGGAAAAATTCACATCCTGAGGTTACTGGGTGGCCCACAAAATTCTCACCTCCCTAATTCTCAAAATCAGCTGGCTCCTTACCTTACCCACACCAGCAGTTCCACCACTGCCATCATGATCCCAGGTTTTTCAGTAGGTAGGTTGTTTTTTTTTTTCTTCTTTTTCTTTATTTCCCCTTTCATTAGCACCTGCAGGAATTGCTTATATCTAAGTCATATTACCCCATCTTGTAATGAGATGAACTCCAGAACTCCAATAAATTGATGTTTATTAGACTAGGTCTAGGCATATGTTTAAGAAAAATGTGCTCCCCCCCCCGCCCCGAGAAATCACATGCACAGTTCAAGGCATGTTTGTGAAGTCTAAGACTTTGATAATCTATTAATCATGGACATGATTCCAGCAACATCTCCAAATTTTCCAAAACAAAGTGAAGATTTTACATTAACCATCCATTCAGTCTAATTCATTCGGAAGATGCCCTTTATAAGACACCTAAAGGACATCAAAAGAGCAGAGCCTAGTCATACTTATTTCTAGTGCAGCCATCAGGGAGGAGAGGGGGAGGTTAGAAAGATTAAACATCCCATTTTCAGGGATGCACTGGATCACTTCCCCTGAAAGCCCACCCACAAACTCCAAACTGTTTCAAAAGGGAAAGATGAAATCGTCCTGCAGAACAGTTCACGAATAATGGCTTCACATCACAAAACAGGACGTATGCTGGGCAGTCTTTTCTGAGACATGAGAGTCTGACATGAATGAAACCCCAAGATTTTTAAGGCTATAAGACTGCTGCTTTACTGTCTATTGCCACTATTTTTCATTTAACAAAAATATCAGCAAAACCAGTTTTCTAGGTTTATCTGACTATTTAGAGGTAGACTCATGAAGTATTTAAGACGCAGCAATCAAACACACCTAAACTGTTTAGTTTGAGGGTCCTTTGCTTGCTCTGCCCAGTTTATTGTACATCTGTTGCTTATGGCAGCAAACATGAAACTAGAAGATAAACAATGAAGAGGGATAATTTAAGGATGCACTAGCATACATCAGGCAGACCAAAATCCTAGTGGATTTTATGGTGAAGATGTGAATAAAGGGAAAAATAACCCCTATGATCCAAGGCTTACACTTGTTCCCTAGGACTTTCAACAGAGGCTTACTGGTACCACATGGCAATTCCTCTTTTGCAGTACAACTGCAACGCAAGAACATCTCATTTAGAAATATTTCCCCTCTTTTTCTTCTGCAAAACAAAAGTGAATCAAAGTGAAATTTCTTTCAAGATGGCATCCAGTAGGCAGGCAGAAATTGGCTTCCCCATACAGTTGGCATGTAATCCATGAGGAACTCAGCCATGGTTTTAACAAAGTAAAACCTAAATGCAGCCTCAAATGGCAGCAGAGCCATGCCTGCTCAGCCCTCCCTGCCAAACTCCTTAGAGATCTTACATTCACAATGGGGCAGGAGTGTGAAGTATCTATTGTAACTAGAGGCATTAAAGCAAAGATCAAGAAATTTGCCACCTAGACTTGGAAAATACATAAAGTTACCACATCCCAGTGAAGAATCTCTACTGGATATCCCTATGAAGGGACAGAGAATAGAGCTTTCCAAAGAACAAACTAGATCTTGCTTCACGACCACCTGGTACACTACTGCAACTAAATATAAGCTGTTGTGCTTACAGCATGATGCTTAAGAAAGCTTTTTTTTAAAACTAAACCAAAACTAAACAACAAACAAAAGAGCAGAGGAAAAAAACCCACCTCTGTCAAAACCAGATTAAGACTCCTACTGTTCCATAGCGGTGGTCTCTTACGGCTTCAGATTGTAATCTCACACTTTCCAGATATGTGCAATAATTTAGTGATAATGAAAAGTAACAGCAAGAAGAGGCAATTGAAAGGAGCTCTAGAAGAACAAAGTATTGAAAAATATGTACTGGTGTGCCCTCGTGCTGAAGATCACCAGTTATTGCACAAGTCAGTAGGAAATATTGCCTTGTGGTTTGGCTATCTGCCAGGAGGACCCAAGAAATGCAGCTAGTAAGGACATAGAACTACAGTCCAATCCACCTACTGAACAGGTCTTAACCCAATAAATATTTAGTTCATTAAAGATTTAATGTTGATTACCACACTCAAGACAAACATCAATACTTCACAGGCCCTTATAACAGATGCATCAAATCAGAAAACCAGAAAAGAAGCTGGTTGACAGTTCAGACTCCAAACTCTACTGCAGTCAAGGTTAGTCTCAATTACATATTTTTGAAGACTGTGGTTTATATCTGGTAATACTGAATTTGTAAAAAATATAGCACATTATTTTCTAGGGCAGCATCCCAAAATGAGCTGGGAGTATGAAGCATAGAAAATTGCTTTAGTAATAGTTTTTTTTCAGAGCAGGCTTTTCATAAATTATCAACAACTGACTAATGACTACTTAATTCTGCAACCATGTGCACGTTCACACAAAAAAAGAACCACTGCATAAATACAGAGAAGTGACTGAAGTTTTGCTGCTGTACCAACACTTTAATATATTTTAAACATTACTGTTGTGTGTTCAGGAAGATGGGTATGGAAAGGAAAGGGAACTTTCTTTATTTCTGCACAATAATTCATTAAGTGAATACAAACTGGATTTCTGAACAGTAATCCTTTACGAGTTGGTCCACCTACACAGGTTGCATTTTCAAGCGAAAACAAATGGCAGACTTGATCTCTGCTAAGTCAAAAATAGAACAATTCTTTCTTTCCAGGCTTCAAGAAGTTGCAGAAAACAGTGAAACAAATACTGGGGAAACTGTAAAAACTCTGAAAACAGGAAATAATGCAACTTTCTTCTATGTAAGTCATTTAAGAAATCATAGAACAGCACTATTTTTCTTATTGCACTGTAGTCAAATATTTCATGGCACTGCACAGTCAAGCTACAGTTACACTATCAGCACTTCACAGATACATGAGGAGCTATGTCAGAATAAAGTGACTAGAAAATATGGCTGAATAAAAGTCATACACAGCATGCTGGCTCTTTTTCATCCAGCAAGACTTAAAATAGAGCTTTCAACAGAATCTAAATTTCACCTTTAGATCAGGGATGAGTTTAATTTCTAAATTAAGGGCTTCACAGTCCCTCTCGCAGCAGACAGCAAGTGAATCAGGTACACTTAAGTCATCTGCCTTACAGAGTTATCTTAATCTGAATTTACTTATATGATGGAAAACAGATCTTTTAGAAGTCAGAGATTTAAATAGGATTTAAAATTGATTCTCATCCCTGTTATGCCTCTTCATCTAAATACCTTCAGTTAAAACAATCCAGGCTACTAGATGATATCAAACACATCTGCTATACCACAGTTTTAGTTTTGTATAATATATTTATACATATAAATAAGTGCATGTGTGTATATAACGTAATCCAGGCTACACTTCTCCCTACATGAAGTTAAACACATCTGTCACAATATAATTTTATATATTTAACATATAAAGTATGTTTGCATTTATACATTTTTATAAATATATCAAAATGTAAATCTATAAAAGTTTTTCCAGATTTTTTACTTATGTAGAGAAAAATGCACATTTCTGAGGTGGAGTCGCCTGCAGAAAGGCCACTATACTACGTGCTGGAACTGGCAGTGCCTGCCACATATATTAAGTGAATATTTTTACTCTGGCCTCAACAATATGAGCCTTGCTATGTAGCCACAGCTGTAGCTCACTGCATGCTATTCAACAACTATCTCCAAGACCCCCAAGTCAGCAGGGACTAGTTTACATGATCAGGGCTGGTGGCTGAGGGTGCTCAGCAACAGTCCTGCAGTTTTGGATTATTTGCTAATCCTCTGTCAGTTTGAATCTGAATGCCATTTTTCTGTTCCTGTGTTCTTCCAAGAATCCTTAGAAAGTTTATATGGGTAGGGAAACATCAAAGAAGCCTGCATGAGATAATTGACCAGTTAGCAACTATATTTTGTTGATATTATCAGTTTTTATTACACTGCATTACAACTGTACCACAGACTGATAAGGTCATTTAAAGTACCTCTACAAAAGAAATTAATGAATTAATTCACCCACTAGGTAGATTTTACAGTTAAAGAAGTTGGCAGGCTTAGTATCTCTTACTTATCAATCCCAGCTAAGTACTAGCATCTGTCACTGAAGTAACTGTTTCCAAGTCTTCATCCTCACAGAACTGCTTGGGAGGTTAAGCAGACTAACCCTCTCTGCTAGATATAAGGCAAACTAACACACATTAAGATTGGATTTGCATAAATGTTTAGGTATTTAGGTGTTTAGAGATGACTAACTTACAGATAAAGGCCTGCCTGCCTTTGGCTCTCAAATCCTGCCAAATGCCTAACCAACTCTTAAGGATCATTCAGTAAATCTGATGCACAACCAACTGCATGAGCCCAGCAGATGTCATCCTTTAAATTCCAGACAACCGCAACCAGTAAAGCCATGTTCTGTCTTCCAGCAGTATAACAGGCTGCTGTTCTCAGCATAACTCTTTTCAACACATAGGAAACTTCAGCTTATACAGAAATCTGCAGAAAGTCACGTTAACACACAGCCTGTCATGAACTCTTCGGACCTGGACTTTAAGTCCTTACAGTGGCTAACCATCAACCCCAAACTCGCTATCTCTGTTCTTATTTTAAAACTATTCTGGGGCCCAATCCCAGAAGAGATAAAAGACAGTGTAAAAGTGTAGGGCACTGTCAGCAACTTCCATCTCCTGGCCAATACAGCATGAAGGAAACAGGCTCTTTCTTGAGTTGAAACAGTTATTCCAGGGACTTCAGTTCACCCCATGAATAGCCACTATGTTTCTTTGCTTTATCTTCCTGACTAATAAAAAGCCACGGTATTTTAAAAATATACATATCTAATATATATATGCACATGTATGTATAATATAAAAACATGTCTAGAGATTACGTTCCAAGGCCAAAAAAAAACCCTGAAAATTTACACAGCTTAGTTTGATTACAGGACAGACCACAAAAGATTTTAATTAGAAAGGTAATGGACAGCTTCTAGATCTATGGACGTATATGACAATACTGCTTATCAAATACACAGGAGGAACAGATACTACTGAGACAAAGAAGACAATTTTTAAAGCTCCAACAAATAATACTAAAAATAGACATGCCACAGGCTCATCTTCTTTCCACGCAGCAGTACCTCAGACGGCAAGATCCTTTCATGTATTCCCAAAAATACTGGCCAGACAATGAGAGCCAAAGACTTTTCTGACCTTGCATCTTCCCTGTGTTTGTCACCAGCTCTGGTGCCACTGTGGCTTCCTGAAGCACTGCCAAACAGCAGCAACCTGAAATAAACTGGGTGTGACTGTTATTCAGACCCCACAGGCATGGGTGAAAACATTTCAAAGGAAAATAAAATCACTTACTTTACTCCATATGACAGAAACTGCAGTCAGGCAGAAGTGAAAGAACTGGAAGATTCAGAGGTATGGAGATAGAAAAAGAAAAAAAAAAACAAACAAAAAAAGAAAAACAACACAAAACCACTGTAATTTAACAAAAAAAGGGGATCAGAAGACAGAAAGTAGAGAACATAGGAAAGATAGGGGAGAAGTGAGGAAAAAATAGGGGAAAATATCTTCATGGCTCTCCTCAGAAGTATATTTTTGTGCAGAATACAATAACTCAAGTGGAATTCCAATGCATTATGCCCCAAACATTTAATATCCTCAAAAGATCACATGAACAAAAGGACAGAGATGTGGTAATATTAATGAACATTGCTTGTAATTCACATGTCTAAAAATGATTGCTATCCAAAAGATTATAAGAGTCCTGGAACAGCACAGTACCTCAGGCAAGAGAGCTGGGAAGTGCTTGTGCCATCCAGCACTGCAGTCCCAGACCCTCTGCACACCTCTGGGCACACTCAACAGCCAGAGATAAGGCCTCAAGGTAATCTTAAATAGCTAGACCAAGACGATAAGCATTTTAAAAGCATCCTCCTCCATGCTGAGTGGGAAAATTCCATCCGCATTATACTGGGGAAAAGCCTAGACATTGCATCACCTGGATCTGAAACCAGCATGAATGCAACACATTTTGGCATGGGGAGAATGACTGCCCACATCTAATTTGCTTGCTTTAAGAAGCATGAACCTGTTAAAACCTCACTAAAACCTCCCATAAGCTTTAATGCAATGAACCACTGCCTTTGAATACTAGGGACAAGACCAAGATACCATCTATGAATTACTGTGACAACTGCTAAGCCAGTGAAAAAGTGTGGAAGACCACAGATTACATCATTAACAACTGAAATGTTTAAACTAAGTATTTGAGAGACAGAAAAGTCAGCTGCAGAATCTAGGAAATAAGAAAGATTTTCTCCATATTAAGAATAATGCTCTGCGCTCTATTGTTCCTTTTCTCCCCAAGTTTCAACAAACCAGAACCAAGACTACATGATTGAAACAGCAGTGAAACTGAGATCAAGCAGATTAAAACAAACCCTTGGCATCCTGACAAAAGGAAGAAGAGTTCATGGAAAAAGAAAAACCACAAGCCTTCCCTCTCCACCGACAGGTGAATACACCAAAAGCAGTGTATCCTTTCTGGACAGGAGCAGAGATATGAATAACCATTTCAGCATGTGCTGAATAGCAAGGAGACTTTCAGAGTGAAAGAGCAACATCCTGTTGACTGTTATGAAAAGACAGAATCAGCAATGGTCAAAGTCATTTTCTTGGGTGAATGTTTTCAGATTTTGCTTCTACTGCAAGAAAGAAGATGATTACTAAGTTTTCAAATTTACTGAGCATTCTGAACCTTGTAGTCACCACCTTTGTTAACAGAATTCATGCTCAAAACCATAGGTACACCAAAGGCTACACAGATAGCATTCATTGGCCAAAGCAGGCAGCTCAGAACACAGGAAAGTCCTACTCCAAATTAATGTGGCCAAGTGTCCTGGGTTCAGCAGTAGCAGTCATTTTTCTCCTTGGTAGCTGGTGCAGTGCAGTGTTTTGACTTTCGGCTTGGGAACAGAGCTGATAACAATGATGTTTTGGTTTGGCCAAGGGCTCTGTGAGCCTCATGCTCTGCCAAAGAGGAGGGGAAGCTGGGAGGAAGCAGAGACAGGACACCTGACCCAAACTGACCAAAGAAGTATTCCATACCACAGCACGTCATGCCCGGGAGGTAACTGGGAGTAAGCCGGAAGGGCTGGTGCACTGCAGGGTTGGAGGAGGTATGGGTCAGTGCTTGGTCAGGCTGGGGGGGGGGGGGGGGGGGCACGAGTTATCGGTTGGCTGGTGGTGAGATGATGTATTCTCTTCCCTTGTTATTTCCTTTATCATTATTATCATTGGTGGTAGCAGTAGTGATCTGTGTTAAACCTTAGTTACTAAACTGTTCTTATCCCAACCCGTGGAAGTGGCATTCTTTTCAATTCTCCTCTCCGCCCCTCCGGGAGTAGGGGGAGGGAAAGAGGGGGGGGAGTGAGTGAATGAGCCCTCTGCCTGGTTTTAAACCACGACACCAAGAAAATACTTTTGTGTTTTCCATCTACGAGCTCCCGTTATACTTGTGGGCTGGAAGTACCTACTTAGGGTGTGCTGACTATTTCGGCAGTTCTGCTGGCCAGACTAACCACAGTTCTCCTAGTAGCTATAGGTAACCCAGTAGCCACCAGCACTTAAACTACCTTAAACTTTGGGCTGATTTCCACCCATATGTCTTGTCCTTTTGCTGGTCTCAACTCTCCCACAGTGAAAGTAGCCCAGGGTAAAGCTGACACATTCAACATTTGTAAAAGCCCTTAAAGTGAGGTAACATGAAGCCAACCTAAAAGAGACTGGTTTTAACCAAAGCCAGTTGTAACCTGACCACACAACTTGCAGCTGCAACAACCTCGGAAGACTATCTGGCAGTGAGAAGTCACTCATGACGGAATTATGTCCTAGCTTAAGAAGGCCACAGTAATAATAAGGGCACAGACGACGCCAGTGATTAGGGTAACGTCTTATTTTACTATTTTCCAGAAACTTGTAAGCCACCTATTCAAAACCAACTGCTTTGCTATGTCTTTCCTCCCACCCCCTACGTTTTCTTATGTTTTATTTTCTTTTCCCCAACTCTTTCTCCCTCCACCCCTTTCCTTGCTTCCTCCTATTCTTTCCCTCTTCTCTGCTTACAAAGAACTGATGAACTAGTGCACTCTGAACTGTTTCCACAATAGCAATAAATCACTAAGGAGAAGTTTGAAACTTCAACACCCCACAAAGTTCTTCCTTCTCCTGTCTCAGAAAAGTAAGAGCTGTGTTTACACAAAGTCCAAACAACACCAAGTCAGAGCTCTGTGGGTTTCTAACTGGGGGGGGAGGGAAGCTGGGGAGAAAAGCCTCAGAAGCTTAAAGCTAGAAATTAAATTTAATGCTATGCAAAATTGTGTGAATATAAGCAAGTGGCGTTGAGGCCTAGTTCTGACTAAGACACTTAGAGAGACTAGCTGAGCAATTCTTTCTTTTTCACCACTCGAAAGGAAATAAAAGTTGTCTTTTTCCTTGCAACTATGGCAAAATGCATGCTTGATGCTCTGCCCAGTGCTGTACTTCCACTGATCCTTACAAGTCTCAGATGAAGGAACAAAGTACATGGAACTGAAAAAAAAAAACTACCACAAACCCACTTACTGTCACCTGTATGCTGATGATGCAGCTCAGGTTTTAACCACAGCTCACATCCTAGTTATAAGGCAACACATACGCAGGTACCATCCCTTCATGTGCTACACTTGAACTGCAAATCGGGTATGCTGGTAGCTGAAAAACACATTCAGAATGGGGTTAAGTCTGGTTAACTTTACTTATCCACAGATCCCCTTGTTCCTGTAACTCAGTAACCACCACCAAATTCCAGACAGATACTTGTAAGAGACAGCATTTTTCACAACTCAGTGTGAACAGCGAGTTCCTGGTCTCACATCCCAGATCTGCCCCTCAGAAATTAGCATAGAATTCTCCCTTTTTCTGAAGAATTATCTTCCACTAACAATTTTAGGATGGAGAACCACCAACAGAGCATATATAGTCAATAGGAGTGACAAGAAAATACTGCTGAAGTACAAGAGAAAGACTCTTTGTAGAAAGAGTAAAACTTCATAGAAGTGTTTTGTACAGTAATTACAGCCATCTGGAAAATTGCTTTTACTTTTTCCAAAACTAGGCTTAAAACCAGCAACTCTAGCTAGAAGCTGGACAGCTTCTCTGCAGAAGTAGCAGCTCCTATTATACTGTATCACACTGTACATCAGCTATGACCCAGAATCACCCTTCTAAACTTCAAAAGATAGAAAGATATATCGGGTTTAAATTAGATGTCACGGTATACAAACTCATTCTCCATGTTGGTGTGACACATCAGGCTAAGCATAAGAAAGAACTTATGACAGGATTTAGAGTACTTAGTCACCCTATTGCTACCTAAAGAAGCAGATTTTTTTTAAGATAACTGCCTACACTACCTACTCAATGAGAGGAAGGGAAGTGATTCTGAAGGCCTTCAGAGGGAGGTTCTGTGTCTAATACTAGGCACCTCAGCCAAAAAAGCAAACACCCAAACAAAAACCAACAACATTAAAAAAAATCAAAACAAAAAAAACCACCACCACATCTTTCTGGAAGATATCCATCTCCTGACAATGAATCCAGTGGCTTGAGCTGTGCAATGGGCTGACTTATAGATCAGTAAAATGATTTTCCCCACCTCAAACATTGAGAGAACTCTGATATAGCCAGCTCTGTACAACCCACAAACAGGATCCAGGCTCATCAACAGTACTAGCTACTCACCGTTTCTCTTAATAGTAGCACTGAATTTAAAAATGGGTAACAGAATAGATCTGAGAATACGTGCACCTAACACAAAACAGTCAACCCCTCATATCACCTGATGCTTCACATGATAAAAGATACACCTCTCATTTAGGAGATTTTACAACTTCTGGCTTGACAAGCTTGATGACTGTGAATTCAAATCCCCTCATGCAGGCTGTTGAAATACCATTATTTCCCTGCATCCTCCTAAAAGATTTACTTCTTCATCTCTGTCTCCTTCCCTATATAATACTATTGCTCTGCTTTCCTCCTGCCCTCTTCCCATCACACCTTCTGCATCACAATCGAGCACTTCAGTCTCACTTCCACTGCACAGTATCCAAGTGAGGATAGCCCAGGTCAGCCAAGCAGGAGAGCTCAGGGTGTCCTACCAAGAAACTAGCTTGGAACAAATCTTCCTCTTCCCTCTGGGAGAGGAGCAGTTTGACATTTTAAGCACAAGGTTACAAAGTTTAATTTTATTATAATCTAAGTTAATATCCCAGCCATGCTAACTAGCTCAGTGAATGAAGCTTTGCTTGTTTCCAAGTTCCCTTTGCACTTTACCGAATTACAGATTGCAACCACATTTCTTCATGTCCTGATATGATATTCAACTAGCAATGCCTGGGCCCAGACCTGACACTCCCATGGGCTAAGGAACTTACAGATTCCTAATATGCAGTAACACTTTGCTGAGGGACAGATATTTAATTTGGTCTGGGTTCTTCCTCCATTCTTATTCATGGTCTGGTCAAGTCATTTAGCAAAGACCTTGGGAGACTTTCAACAAACACATTTAAGACAAAGCTCTTACGTGAACTGCTAAGATCGCACACACACACACAAAAAAAAAAAGTGATCTAGTGATTAGAACATCACCCAGTTATAAGAAACAACTGATAACCTCTTCTGCTTCAAACTGAGGGCACAACTGAGCAGCTCACACAGCTTAGTCCTGACTCAGACACATCAGCTGGTACCTACCACACCACATAGGCTGGTGGGTGAATGAGCAGTGAATTAGCAGCCTGAGGGCACATTTTCCTTCTCTCTCTGCAGACTGATGATCAGCATTTGCAGTATTTTCAGAGGCATACTGTATTAGCCTCAACACCAATCCCTCACAGTAATATTACTATTGAATAGTAATGTTTCCCGAGTTGTTGTTTGTAATCCCCTCTTCCCACATTTGACCTTCGCAGTATAAACACCCATCTATAACACACATACCTGTTTAGTGCAGAAAGCAGCAGCAGCACTGTAGCATCCCAGCTGCACGTGGCAGAGACCATGCACAACGCCTCTGCAAGAGCAGTCAGAAAGATCAAAACCGCAGGCTGAAGCACTAAGGGCATGTAGAGACGGCAGAAAGCAAAGAAAGGAAAGAGCACAGTTGACCGCAGTGGGAAACACTCCCTTCACGGCTCCCCATGCTACAGTTGTTTAGATAACAAGTACAGATAAGTTACAGACCTTTGATTCTGGGAACACATGCAGAGGAATGCTATTGGGATTTTCTCTGTACTGCTTTGTACACTTGAGCACAGCTCTTAAAAATCAATATGTGCTGAGCCTTGGTTTATTACTTCTAGTTTCCATTTAGATGTCTCCTCTTATTCATTGATTAATTGTAGTAAATTAAGATGCTTTTGCAGCTTGAACTACAGTTTTTCTTTTCTCATTTATAACAAAGCCTTAAAAATAAGCTACTGGCAGTTCTACATTTGTAAATGGCCAATTAACTTGTTTAGTAATTACAGTGTGGAGATGATAAAAAATTTTGGGATTTTAACTTTTACTTTCATGGGAGAGACTTGGTTTTGAGCTACCCAAAGAAAATATATTTTGAAAATTATGAAAGGAAAATACAAACTCATATAGAATAAGTGATAATAATTTAAATAAAACTTTTCTAACATGGTATCAGCATAGTTTATTTCAATTGCAATAAAAATATAAATAAAATTCAAATAAAAAAAGGATTGTTATCTTAGATATCACTGCATTGTTAGAAAAAGTCAAATGAAGGTACTTAGGTCTGTCCCTTATACCTTCTACATACCCACATAATTCATTCTGCTAAAGAGAGAACACCTCAGGTAACAATGATACAATGCAAAAACACCCAGTGTTATCACAGTACTTGACTTTGCTATGGATTTGATACGTAGTAAAACTACTCACAAGATAGTAATAGCCTGCTAACATTTTGCATTGCCTCTTAGCACTCCTAGACTGTATTAAACCCTTCCCCAAATCAACACACTGCAACAGGTACTCGGTTCTGGCGTGTTGGGTATATCCCACATTGACAAGGACAGCTTTGGTCTGTGGCTCTGTACATGCCACCTGCACTCTGCTCAATGTGTAACTCCTATCTGATCTTGAGCATGGGCAGGAAGGACACAGAAACACAGCCCTGGCGGCACACTTCTTGTGGGTCACAGTGCCAGTCTGCTTACTACCAGAGAGCATGCTGGGGTAGAAAACACCTACCTATTCTTCACAGTTTCCCAGCAGAGAAATCTGGCATGCAGCATGAAGTGAGGAAAATTTGCATAGACTTATTGGTGAGGAGGAACACATTTCTAGGCCAGCTTAAGTCTGTGGCCATTATTCTAGGATTTTATAAAGAATTTTAAAACCAAAACAGTTAAAAGAAAAACCTCTTTCACTGAGTCTTGATGGGTTTTAAAGGAAGTTCACATTACCAGAATTAAGACATTCTGCTTCCTAAAGAAAGAAACAAAATAAAGCAGCAACACTTACATTTAAAGCATTAATATACCAGATATATTCCCTAAGCTACTCCATAAAATGAGCTCCTTCCACAAGTCCATGATCAACCCATTACCTAAAAGGTGACTAAAGTTTGTCCCATAAAAACAATACCCAGGAAACGACTAACAGCTCTCTGAAGACATGCTGCTTCTCCCTGCGTAAAACATCTGTGTCAAGCCTCTCTCCTTGGAGATCAGTTATTTCTGAACTTTTCAGGAGCTTGACAGATACTCAGATGGTTGCTCTGCACCATCATAGCCAGTTTATCACGAGGAATCAAACTGCCTTAAAAACTAGGTCAGGTCTCGCTCCGTACTGTAACATATTCAGAACAGGGTCAGTATCACCCTCAGACTACAAACTCCTCATTAGGAAAAGCCTTCACCTTTTTTTATGTTTGTGCAGTGCACACTGCAGTGAACCACAGGTTTCAGAAGTTAATATCAATACAAAGTTATAAAATAATTCAACTAATATTAATAGCTTTGGTACTAAACTCTCTGCTCAGAAAATGGATTGAGTAGCTGAATTTAGTGGGCGACCATTTTCCCTAGACCCATTTGGGTGCCAGAAAGTATGCTGAAATAGCTCCAGGAGTCAGAAATGCTCAAACACTTTCTCCCTCCTTTTGTATGCATCCTGAGAAAGCAGAAGCAGTCACATCAACTATTTAACATTATTTTAGTGTTAAAGCTAAAAAAAGAAAGTGAAAAAGCCTTAGTAAACCAAAATTTTACTGAAAACAGCTATTAAAAAGGATGAATTAAAAAATGGTAGGTAAACATATTCTGCACTTTCCAGATGCCACGGCTGAACATTTCAGATAGTAGGAATCTTTCCAAGTTCAACTTGTGCTTTCCCAGATCAAACAAAACAAACCACAGAAGCCTGCCCTCTTTTCAGCTTCTGGGAAGATCACAGATGTGGTTGTTCATTATGGTCTCAGTCAAGTAACATGGTACACACACATACACACACCACCCACCGCCCACCTAGCTCTTCAGACATAACCCCCTATTTACGGGGAATCCACTGTACTAAGAAATTAACTCTTTTTTTGGTAAGTTCTGCAAATGTTAGTTTTTCCTATTTACTTTAATGGTCACCATACTGTTTTATATTAAGGACACTGTGAAAGAGCAGCCACAGTGGTCTGACATACCAGTTTAAAATAGAGATGTTTGGAGAGGAATTGTTCCGAGGCTCTAAACTAAACAACACGGATTGTAACCCACTGCTTAAAATTAGCTTCTGTGGTTTGTTTCTAGATATTCCTAGTAACAAACTCAATCTGATTGCTCCCTCTTTGTTGACTTTATTGCCCCTAGCAATCTAGGAGGCCAGTAATAGAAATCTCACTTATAATATGGCTATTAATGCTCCTATAGATAGTCTATTACATGAGTAAGCTGTGTCACAGGTCTTAAGTCATTGTCTAGATTTTTTCCATAGGACAATAAGTGCTTGGCTAGGAATTAAGACCTCTACATGCTTTTAGGATGATAATAGTTTGTCACTATTAAAATTAGACAGGAAGAAACCTTCCAAATGAAGGAACTGAACCCTAGCAGTTTCTTAATTCCCATGTCGTATTTAAAGGAAAGAACCCTCCACCACAGAACAGGTGTTTAACCATCAAAGGTATCCCACATTTCTTTTCTGAAATCCTTGGTTAACCTACATTGTTTATTAATGCAGTATCTTGCCCTAGTTAATTGGCAAAGGCAGCCCTTTAGTTTCTTTCCAGCAGGAAACCAATTAAATAGATTCAACAGCAAAGCAGAGCTATTTTAAAAACAAACAAGAAGGAGGAGCACAGTAGCTGACTGCTGTGCTCTTCCCCAAGACAGAATATCCATTTGTTTAAAAATTGGAGACACAAGGGCAGTGAATCTCCTTTATACCAGTCAGCACAAATGGGAGCAAGAGCATTGCAACTGGAACAAAAGTGCTTGGTGCGCTTCAGACCTCATTTAGGTGTGAAAGGACAGAGCTGAGCAGTGTAGGAAGACCTCACAATGCTACAGAAGATGGGAAAGTAAGATTTTTTTTATCTATACCATATTTGTTCTAAATGGAGATTAGGGAGGTTTCTGCACTAACTGTAAGCTAAGGCAATACTACATAAGCTTTAAGCCTCTGGAGTCTAATAGTGGCAGTCACACAGCTACGTTAATGGGGAGTTTGGGAATACAACTGACAAAGCAATTAGGTCAGTAACTACCAACACATTTGTAGTCTATCCATACTTTAGAAAAACACAAAAACTCAAAAGTCCACTAACTAAGGTCTACAGAAAGCAGTGAAAATGAGAAGGACATGCAGACCAGGAAACATCCAAATACAAGGTTTAAAAATACATAAAGCATAAGCTCTCTACATGGGGTTTCTATGTGGTTGTTAGCAAATGAACAAAAGTATCTCACCATTTGTAAAAATGCCTCATAAAGATGACAAAAAAAATCAGTAGGAAAAAAATATTCACAAAGTAATATGAAAGGAACCTGTTACTGCTACAGAAAAATGGCACTAGAGCAATAATTCAGGCAGCTGAGCAGACCTCTTTCACCAGGAGCTGGTCAGCAGTAGAGTCTCTTGCACTCAGGCATAACACTTTCATACTGAGTGACAAACAGGCTTAACTTCTAACCGGATTTTTGAATCACCCCAGTTGGTTGAGGAAGATGCACCAATACCTCCCCACTGACCTGAAATAACCAGGGCTCCTGCAGTGGTCAGAGACTTAGAAGATGAAAAAAGAAAAGTGGTATGTAGTGTATAAGGCAATATAATTATCCTGTGTCACAGTTTGGACTCACTCCTGCCTTCTCTACTAATATATGAAATGAAATGTTTTCTTCTGGGGAGACTGGCTTTACATTTTGGTTAAAGAAAGTGTGGTTGAAAAGTGGGTGTTGTGCTTGGAACAGCAAGCAGTGAGGTTTGAGAGGGCTCCAAGTTCCTGGAGAAGTTCCCTACACATCCTCTTGTGAAAACTGCTTTGCTTGTGCAGCTCAGCTTATGCCTGTGACAGACCAGCCACCAACCTGCCTCCTCCTCCTCCCTGGGCTCTAGCCTTTACAAAAATGGGAAACAGCACCTCAAAATTATGGCAGATATGTTAAGAGAACTACTGATAAGTAAACCTTTCACCGTGGTGGCAAAGGATGAAGCTGACAAGTTCCCTCTTACAGATGCAGAGCTCTTTGGCAGCTTCATTCTCACTGGCAGTTCTTACCCTGCAGCATGATTTCAAGCCAACCTGCAAATTTTATAGGAAAATGAAACTTGATTCAGATAAGAAGCAAGCCAGAACTGAAGAAAAAAGAAGGAAGAGCTGAATTTCTAGCTACTGGGGATGGGAGGAAGACTTCGTAACACTGAGGTGACAGCAAACACAGAAAGAGCTATTTATCCCTTTTGGAATCACTACACTAACAGGAAAACGAAAAACTAATCAGAAATAAAATTCAAGACCCACTCTAATGTCTGAACCTACAAAGGGTCAAGAAAATTTCTCAAATACCACTGTAATGAATTGCTGTAAACCGAATTCAAAAGAAATAGAAAAAGTACAAGTTTTGCTTGTGAAAGCTCAGGAACTGCCTTTGTTAAACAGCAACAAGACCTTTTTGCACAAGATAGATGATTGCTACAAGGACTGGTATGCCGTCGTTGCCTAACTCTTCTCTATGAAGGTCAAAATACACAACAGCAGACAAGTGTCTTGACTTGTGCCTCTTTCCCTACTTCAGACATTGCCAAGACATTCCAGCACATTTAAGTACTGGAATCCAACTGCTTTTCCCTGTTGCTTTGTGCATCTGCAGTCATCAGTGTCCTCTAGTGAGAGCTCACTGAACAGAAGGGGAAGAAAAATAAATTAATAAAATTAAAAAAAAATAAAACAAACAAACAAACAACCCACAAAAAAAACTTTTCCTAAAACATTAAAACAAACAACCCCCCAAAAAAATAAAACTAACTTTACTGACCCTTGCAATTCCCTTTTAACAGGAAAGCAACTTACAGAACCTGGAACAAACTACTGCAAAAAATCAATATCACATATACATAGAATCTGTTCAAAAGGTAGCCATTTGCAGCCAGATTTTAGTTGTACAGACTGCAAAAGAAGGGGAGAAATAACTCCCATTCAGGTTTTGGTGTTTTGAAAAACAAACTCACAACAACAAAACAAATAAAAAGATAAATCCCCCTCCAGTATTTGAAATAAAGCCTCAGAAATGCAACCCACAGTTATTTATTGCAACAGGATGCCAAGTCCCTCTGTAATAACAGAGACATTAAGAACAAAATTTAAAACCTTGAAGACTGAAAAGCCTTTGCTTGGTTAGACCCACTCCATGTTGCTCTGATCAAGCCACGAACCCTACACATATTAACCACCAGGCAAACAAAGGAATGCAGAAGGCTCTAGAATGAACTGGCCTAGTTTACTTTTTAAAATTTTGCTTACACACACACAAAAAAAGGAAAAAAAAAAAGAAAAAACCCAAAACCAAAACAAACAATGTTTCCTAACTTCAAACCTTTCTTTCCTATTGGGGGAAATTTTTTTTGGACTAAAGCAAACAAATAGGTTTAATCTCACATCCTGTTTCATGAGCTATAATCAAAAACAAACTCTGCTTGTGGCTGTCACCACAGAATGAGTTTGTCACCTCTGCAGTGCAGTTCTTGTCACAGGCTGAAAAAAAAAAAAACCACTACTTGACTGATGTAGGCAGTTTTTATTTACATCTTCATTAAATTTAATTTTAGCTAGCCAAGTCTTTCTGTTGGACTGGGCCAAGCTGTGCCTCTGGCTACTGCTACAAGGCATAACATCATCATCATAATGCAACTTATGAATGCATCATCATCATAGATCATCCACACTTGTCACCAAATTACGTTAGGCTGATTTAGTTATAGAGGTCTCAGCTGTCATTAGGGTTACAGACAAGCTATTTACAGAACATTACCTTTGTCTGAAGCAAAGCCAAAATATTTTGATTGCTTCCCTTCACAGTGAAATGAAACATTGTAACTATTTTAATGTTATAAACAATGAAACAGAAATGAACAGCTCCATCAGAAATCCACAAATTCAAGCCCACACTAGATCATTAGAGAAGAATTTTGCCTTTTACTGGCAAACTCTGATTTTGCCCATCTGCTCCCTTCTCTCCCTGCTAATGAGCAGGAGCAAGCTACATCTATGAAAGCATCTCTAAAGATGATGAGACACACAAGCTTTTCTCCAGACGCTTAGAAAAGATCAATGAATTCTGCCACTATGTTCACAATCACACTGACAGAAGTGGCAGGCTCTTGCCTCATAGAAGAGGAAATTCAGAGGGCGAAACTCCTCTGCTTTGTATTAACAGTCTGAACTATGCATGGTATGTTCTTGTTTGTTACACAAATACCTCATGATCATCCGTATGCCACAAATATTTTCCAGTACAGACTTCTGCCAGGATATGCTCCATTTCAGTAATCCTTTAGAGACATTTCAGTGAAATAAGGTTGGTGGGCAGCATAAAGATTCAAAGGAAACAAGTCCTGTTTCAGCTAATTATATGCACAGTATGTCAGAACTGCTCTCACACTGATCATAGAAGTCCATAGTTGTTTCACATTTGCCAAAGCAAATACACTAACTGAGGTTTCTACTTCAAGAAAAGGAAAAAAGAATGACCAGCTGCACATACTTTTCCAAGAGACTGGACACAGGTCCTCAGAGTACCTTATGCACACTTTTCCCCTTGTGCTTAGAAAAATAGATGTTTTCTGCAGAGGTTTCAGGATCTTCAAAAACACCTCAGGAGAAAACTAAACAGGGAGGAGAACAAGCTGCACTGCTGATGGTGGGGAATGGGCACAGAGGTAGATCACTATGCCTGAAGGCCTTGCGACTCTCAGGGAGAGGGATGGAGAGCTAATCTTAGCAAAGGAGGCTAAGGGACATGGAGATCAATAAAAGATATGGTCACTCCCTGAAAGCACAAGATGCAGGGTATTATACATCACACAATGGGAGAGAAATTCTTTAAGCTAAAAAGACATCACTGACCACAATGACAGACATAAATTTGCCATTGTCCATTTACTATATAGAAACTTTCTTCAAGTTCTTAAGAGTCAGAGATGCATTATATGTTTCTATTACAGCTTTCTAAAAGTAGGGGGGACAGAAATACCGATTATTTGCAAGCTGAAAATTTATTAAAAGAATTATATTAGCTACAGTCCAAAGTGTGAGGGACCCCAGAAATACTTTCCATTCCCTAAATGTTAAATCAACTAGTCAAAATTAAAAGAAAGCAATGAAACTGTAAATTTTTTTGAACTTTGCTTTTTAAGCAAGAGATATAGAAAATGTTGGATATTTTGGTACTAAATTTCCTCTCATCCTTTTCTCCCCATTTTGTGTTTCTCCTGGCAAAAAAAATGTAACAAAAAAAAAAATTCACTTAGTGCTAAAAAAGTGAGCGGGAAAAAAAAAACATGAAAAATATTTCAACAAGCTTTACAATTACACAGTACTTCTTTACAGTAAGGCATGTTACTGAAGCTGAGCATACAGCTTCTTACATTAAAATCTCAATGCCAAAATTCAAGCCAATGAGGGCATGATTATGTTTTCTTCACAAGAGGTTTTTCCTTTGATCAGGAAAAGTCAAGCAAAATCATTACACTTTGATAATTAAACCAAGAACACAAGCTCCAGTGGAAAGATGGAAAAAAAAACAAACAAACCAAGAATCTGCCAGTCTGTGCTTCCAATACTATTTCCAGAAGAAGCATGCATGCAAAAGTGGCACTGGTTGGGAAAATGGAAAGCAACCAACGGGAAACTATGAGCTGAAGCAATGAAGAATCTAAAGATGTCATTATTTCTGCACATAGCTATGTATCAGCGTAAGCATAATGCAGCAGTTCCAGCTCTAGTGTTATCTACAGGATGATCTTTTCCAAACCACAAATGGAAAAGCTGATGGGACTTTAATTATTTAAGCAGAAATTTTACTGCCTTCTAGAAAACAAGATAAATATATGCTAATTGTTTTTGATTGACTGGAAATGCAACTATCAACAATTAGCTATAGAGTACATATAGCTATGTAGCCATCTCAAAAAGGAAATCACCTTTTTATTTTCTCCCTTATCTGAAGTATCAATTTACTGCTGTTTAAAATTGCAAATTGTGGGACATTATACTATTAAATCAAGGACCATACATGAAAGCAAAACAGGCCCTGTTATAGAGATATAGAGATACATATTATATAAAGATATAAAGGTACATATTATATATTTATTTTATATAAAGATATAAAAATAAAAGCCTTGTGAACCCATTTTAGGTAGTACTGTAAAACTGTGCTTTGAAGACAGTAACTAAACTACACAAAACCAAACAAGTCTTTCTCTCTGTGCCTTGGATTTCACTAAAAAGTTAACTAGAATGCACATTCTGGGTTTCTTCCTGCATTTAATTGGTAAATGAACCAATCCTTTTCATTCTAGAGCTCCATAATTAAAAGCAAACTCTGACAAATTCCCTCCTCTGCAGTAGCTTGGGCTATGTGGTTTAAATTTTTATGGGGTAACACAACAGCAATTCCAAAGACTATAAAAGCCATTTCTCAGGCACATTCTTTTTTCTCCACAGCTCCTGTTTGCATAAGAGCCCTACAAAAAAGTGGCTGCATTGGAAACTACATCTGTTTGTGCCCAGGCCAAGTGTTGTTAAGACAGTCAAGGCAAACTCCTACCACAACAATCTCTCCTTTGTCAGTCACAGGGATCCCATGAGAAACCACCAACCAGTCTAGGAATTTGGCTCAAGGTAGTGTTAGACAAGCCTGAAAGACAAAAAAATAAGGGTCAGACTTTATTTAGATTGACTGTTTAAAACCGGAACTAACAACTCCATTCTGCCAACGAGCTTTTAAAGTTACATGATGTGACAACTGGTCTTGGTGAAGACAGCCAAAATTTGGCTCTTAACCCCTTCTACTCTCTGCATTTACTGGCTCAGTTTGAATTTATCATCTTAGGAAAATTAATCCCATTACACAAGAGGGTTGTGGTTTGTTTTTTTTTTTGGGGGGGGGGGGTTTTGCTTGTTTTGAGGTTTTTGTTGTTTTTGGTTGGTTGGTTTGTGGGGTTTGGTGTTTTGTTTTGTTTTTTTGAATTATTATCTTTTAATGCAATGGATTTCCAAGCCTGAAAAAAAAAGATAAAATTAGAAGGGCCAAAGCCCAACTAGAAATTTGTCTGGCTACTGCCATAGCAGACAATAAAAAAAAGTGTTTCTATAAATACATTAACGACAAAGAGAGGGCTAAGAACAACCTCTATCCCTTACTGGATGTGGGGAGAAACAGTGACAAAGGATGAGTAAAAGACTAAGGTGTTCAATGCCACCTTTACCACAGCCTTAAGACCAGTAGTTCTCTGGGTAGCTAGCCCCTGAGCTGGAAGGCAGCAATGGGGGAAAGAACGAAGCCACCATAATCCAAGGGGAGGAGATTACCAACCTGCTACACCACTTAAGAGAAATGCAAGTTCATGGGTCCAGATAGGATCCACCCAAGGATACTAAGGGAGCTGGCAGAAGTGCTCACTGAGCCACTTTCCATCATTTATCAGCAGCCCTGTCTAACAGGGAAGTTCCCAGCTGACTGGAGGCTAGCAAGAGCCAATAGGAGGATCTGGGGAAGCACAGACCTATCAATCTGATCTCAGTGCCAGGGAAGGTTATGAAGCAGATTATTTTTAGTGCCATAATGCAGCATGTACAGGACAACCAGGTGATCAGGCCCAGTCAGCACAGGTTTATGAAAGACAGGTCCTGCTTGACTAACCTGATCTCCTTCTATGACAGTGACCCACTTAGTGGATGAGGGAAAGGCTGCAGATGTTACCTGTCTAGATGTCAGTAAAGCCTCTGACACCATTTCCCACAGCATTCTCCTGAAGAAACTGGCTGCTCATGGCTTAGACTGGTGCACTGTTCACTGGGTAAAAAACTGACTGAAAAACTGCTAATGCAAAAAGGACCTGGGGATGCTGACTGATGGCAGCTGAACATGACCCAACTTGTGCCAGGCAGCCAAGAAGGCCAACAGCATCCTGGCCTGTATCAGAAACAGCACAGCCAGCAGGGCCAGGGCAGTGATCATCCCCCTGTACTCAGCACTGGTGAGGTCCCACCTTGAATCCTATGCTCAGTTTTGGGCCCCCCGCTACAAGAAAGACATTGAGGTGCTGAAATGGGTCCCTAGAAGAGCAACGAAGCTGGTGAAGGGTCTAGAGCACAAGTTTTATGAGGCATGTCTGAGGGAACTGGGGCTGTTTAGTCTGGAGAAAAGGAAGCTCAGGGGGGACCTTACTGTTCTCTACACCTACCTGAACAGAGGTTGTAGTGAAGTGTTAGTCTCTTCTCCCAAATTACAAGAGATAGGACAAGATGAAGTGACCTCAAGTGGCACCACGGGAGGGTTAGACTGGATATTGGGAAAAAATTCTTCACCAAAAAGGTTGTCACTGGAACAGGCTGCCCAGGGAAGTGATTAAGCCACCATCCCTGGAGGTGATGTAGACATGGAACTTGGGGATATGATTTAGTGGTGTATTTGGCAGTATTAATGATTGGATTCTATGATCTTAAAGATCTTTTCCAACTGAAGCAATTCCATGATTCTATGAATTCAGAACACAGCAATTGGCAAGAGTCCTACTTTGACTTCAATCTATTTTCCATTTTCAGATTAATCCAACAGTGTTATTTCTGAGAGAAAAATCATCAGCTCAGTTCCTTTCCAATGCAGCTTGAGGTTAGTTTCTAGCCAAACACACAAGGTTCTGGTCTTCCTTATTCACCCTAAGTTTTCAACAACATGATACTTAAAAAGACTTGTAATAATTGAAGCATGCCTTAACCTTTAGAATTCTTAAAAATTATCATTTAATTCCTGAAATATGCTCATCCTCCACTCTGATACCCATTTGAGAGACTGATGTGATACAGAAAAAATACCTACCATACTTCTAGACAAAAAACCCCAACAGAAAACAGTAGTTACTCGGGCAACCTTTCCTTGAACAAGCTCAGACATATATACAATGTAACATTCTCAGCTACAGATCAACCACCCTTCTGTCACCAGAAGGAGGTTCCCTCCTCTTGCACATCTTGCTCACTTTTAATCTTACCCTCCTACTTGGTTCTTTGCCACAAATCCTGCTTGAAAAATCAGGAAATCTGGCAAAATGTTGCTGTTGCCCTCTTCCCACACTCTCTTGACACTTTACAAGGGAAAAAAAACTAACCAACAAAATCTATTTTCATTATGGTGTATCTGCTTGTAAAATAAGAAAACAGCTTTCTGGTGCTTAGGATCAGAAGGGCCATTGGATGCAATAGGTTGTTAACCTGAACACCACAAATTACTACCCATCTCCCAAGTACCCTGAAAGCAAGACAAGTAACTTGCACATGGCTAACAAATAGCGCCTGGGCACATGGCCTGCCTTAGGCTGGACACCAAGAGATTCACCACTTTCTCTAATGGTGAGAAGGGCAACTCACTGGTTTGAAGAGCTGCAGCCATTCAGCCAGTGGCTCCAGTTATGCCTCTCTAAATGGGAGAAAGAAGAAAATAAATGAAAAGGAAAGTAAAAGAGAGTTTAGTAATAGATAGTATCTTGTGAAGGCAGCTAAGATGCTGAGTCCCTTCTCATACTGTTGGAGTATGGTTTGTTTTTAAGCTGCCTGCAAAGTCCTTTCCTACAGCTCTGCCACAGATGTTTTCCAGCTCTTCTGCCAGGCCTTGTTCCTTAGCATAAAACTTGTCCTGGCTAGTGCTTCAGGTTATTGCATCAGCTCTGTCTGACCCCAGCATCTCCTGACCTCTTTCTTCCTCTTAAAATCTTGCCCTTGAGCTCTTCACTAACTGCTCCACCAGTACTGCCTTCCTGAGGCCCTCTCTCCCACTTCTATCTTTCAAGGCAGGAGGGATCCTGCGGAAATAATGCCCTTTTTATCAGCAGCATTTGTCTTCCCTGTTTACTCCTGGGCAATCTCTTCAAGCCACAAAAATCCACTTATCCTCTCTACAAAGGGACCTCACAGATTGATCACCTGTTCCAGGCCTCTCTCTACCCAAACTGAAAATTTCAATCCTCTTTGACATTTCCTTGGAGATATCCAGCTACTAGGTTAAGCAATACACAGTGCCAGACAAACCTCTTATCTCTTCTCCCACACAAGGCTTTCCCAAGGGACTCTTCCTTGATTAGCCAGCATCCTGCCAGCCTGCAGACTGACCATTATATTCAACAACAACCTGTACATTTAAGTTCTGTAGAACAAACACATAATTACATAAAATGCAGTCTTTTCCTTCTGGTCTGTCAGACAGCTAAAATGCTTATCCAGACACTCAAGATCTTCCTCCTTTCCTTGGGCTTCAACCAAAAAAGTGTGACAAGTATTTCTGAAGGGGCATAAGCAATGATCATCTCTCTTGCTGTCTTACCATTTTGACTTTTTTTTTTTTTACTGCAAGAAAAAAACTAAACAAAAATTCCTTCCCCATAATTTTAATAATCTTCTCAGCCTGCTTTCTCTTGAATATTTTCTACCAGCCTTTAAGAGACAGCTGCCTACTTGAAATCAGCTTGTGACTATCCTCCATCACCAACAGAACAATCTATCTCAGAGATGTACCTGACAGATCAATCCATCTGACCTGTTTTAAACATGTGTCTTTGGATGAGATTGAGTCTGTCCTAAAATTATCTGGGCAAGGATCCAATAATAACAAATAAAACAAATGCAGGGGGTGGAAATAGAAAAACCTGCTCACACCCCACCCTTTCCACATTAAATCACTACCAGGAATTTTTCACCATTAATAACTCTTGTGGCTCTATTTTTATACCTCCTGCAGGTTTTCAAAAAGCCTTTTAAAGGCATGAAAGCTAGAATTTGGGTATTACTGTCTTTAATGCTGTGCAAAATGTTTCTTTTATAAATCCCATCAGCAAAAGGATTAAATTAGCCCTCTCTTCTCCCTTCAAAAGTGCACTTTTCACTTAAAGTTCTGTATTCAGCCTGATCCCTAGTATTTATGTAGGGATTTATTATTGCTGCTTTCTAGAATGGAAAATCTCCCATCCTAGAGATGTCTAGAAAACTTGTCACTGAGAAATCTGTCTGCATTCAGCCACACCCTGCACGCCTACCTTGGGTTTTACTCATCAAAAGAAATTTTCTGTGACTGCTTACTTATTAAAATCTGGGAGCGACAGACTGGTGAACAGCATAATCGGCTTTTTTTTTTTCTTTTAAGCTTCTGTCTTACAAATGAACCTGGTACATGGTGCCTTGTCCAGGCCCAGTCCTGGAGCATCTTGATTCCCAGTTTATTTCCCACAGGCATCTACTTGTTTATATTTTGAAGTCAGCTGCTGCTCCATTCACCTGGCATGCTTTTGCTGATGTGCTGCAATCATTTTCCCAACAATAAAGCTCTATTGTACAGAGCCACAAGCTGACAGGCAGAATTAGCAAACCTGTGTCAGGCTTAGCACAGCACCAGTGACAGATGCTGAAGGAAAGGCTGCGGGATCTGCTCTATATTTGTGTGACAGCCCATGGTTCATCTGCTTTTTGTGTCAGCCAAGAGCAGCTAGGAGGCATGAATGGCTGTGAAACTCATCTCTATCTGCTTCATCCTGTCCAAGCTGATGATTCAGCTCACAGCCAGGGAGCCACAGGGTCCAAGGACAAAAGCTAAGGGACACATAGGAACAAGGATGAAGTTTGACAGGTTGCATGCCTAAAAAGGAATTTCACCTTTAGATTCTCACCTTTACTTATGGTGGTGACAATATGTGATTATGCAAAACATCATCTCCTCACCAGCCTCCTTACCCATGTCAGAGGGCTGCACTTCATACAGTCCTACACCATCACCGCTACAGAAAGAGGAACTGCAGGGTGAAAGATGAAATCCTTCAGCAGTGACAGCTCTCTCAGAAGCCAAGGACAGAATGCACTCAAAGGAAAATTCTGCTGTGCAAGGTATTTACATGCCACAAGTCGTGTGATCCCTGTGCCAGGGAGGTTACATCCTGAAACACTTAAGCAGAACTCAAGTGTGCCATTTAGTGAAAAGAGAGGCACAATACAAGCTTCGGGCAAAGCTCCTTGCTGTTTGCTGCCAGCCTAACTCTGCAGCCATTCAAGCCAGGAGGTAAAATTCCAATGGACTCCCTGGAGCAGTCTGAAGCTACCCACCTGCCACAGTCCTTCCCTATGGTTTACATATCCCACACCATTTTCTCTTGGTAAGCGTTACTTAGGCTACCACAGCTGAATGGTTATTTATCTGGCTGGTTCATGACAGTAAGTTGTTTTATACTGGATCAGATGTGGGAAGCTCTTTAAAGGCTTTTTACAGAAAGCAGCTACATGATTTCATGAAAACAGAAAGGCTCAAAGCATAGTGATTAAAGGTATTTTAATATAACTACTCATACTAATAGAGGAGATACTGTTTGCTGAAAACAGGAAAATGTATGGTAGGCCAGAAGATTGAATTATTAGCTTTCCTTTGAACCTGACAGCTATTACTACTCTACTAACTCATGGATGCACTTTCAGAAGAAGCCTTGCCATTCTGGTTTGTAAGAAGAGGTGGTCTTATCTGGGGTTTAACTAGCAGGTTTACTATAATGCATGCAATAGAAAAGCACACACAATTAAGCTTTCGTGAGAAGGAAGCTCCCCATACACACACACTGCTCATTAAAAAGCTGGAATGGAAAATGTCTTCCCTGTATTTATTTTTCCTTCCAATGAATAACAAACATTTAAAACCTACTGTTAACATAATGAAATTGACATTTCATATTTATTGTACTGAAGAAGGTTTTGTAATCCTTCCAGATGATCCTCAAATGCAGTAGACAAAATATTGTATGATTCTTATAAAAAGGGAGATGTAGGCATATCACACTACTTTAAATGGTCTTAATACTACATAGGGAAAAAATGCTTTTTCCATATGGCTTGCTAGTCTAGTTTTTTTAAGAAGAAATATCAAAATAATTTGACTATGATTGGATAGAAGTGCCAAGCAATTTAAGTCTGAATTTTGGAAAATTTCTATCAATTCCTCAGACATGTATGAGGACATAAATTCATTCCTCCATTTGCAAATACTTTAAGCTATTGCTCACTTGAGGTACTACAGAAATTAAACAAGAGTCCAATGGCAGGTTTAGCATGACCTAGAATTCCACACAGATTTAACCTGACCTCATTTTAACAGTCAATCACAAGAAGTCCAGAGAAGTTGCTGCTCATCTCAGATACTTTGAAACACACGAAGTATTTCACTGGAGAAAAGGTGCTAGATTTCAGTTTGTTGTAGGTTTTTTTGTGTTTCTTGGGTTTTGCTGGTTTTTTTTAGGGCTTTTTTTCCCATTTTGGTTTAGTGTGGGGGTTTGAGTTTGTTTGTTGTTTTTTGATTTGTTGGTTGGTTTGTCGTTTTGGTTCTTTGTTGGTTTATTAAAATTTTATATTTTTTAAGGAAATTTTAATTTTAAATGTCCCAGGTTTACATTCCTGCAGTCCAAAGGGTCTACATTCACCCTTGACACTTGAGCACACAGGAGACTCACCAGGTGAAGAGAAACACACAGAGCAACTCCTTTCAGGCCACAAAATGTCCACACAACATGCAACAGAGGTACACATGATGTGTCCTGGGTTCAGCAGTAGCAGTCATGTTTTTTCCTTTGTGTTAGCTGGTGCAGTGCTGTGTTTTGACTTCTAGTTTTGAGAACAGCGTTGGTGAAGCCGATGTTTTCGGTTGTTGCTAAGTGATGTTTACCCTGACCAAGGACTCTGTGAGGCTCATGCTCTGCCAGGGAGGAGGGGAAGCTGTGAGGAAGCAGAGACGGGGCGCCTGACCCGGGCTAGCCGGGGAGGTATTCCATACCACAGCACGTCATGCCCGGGGTGGGGGGTAACTGGGAGTTACCCGGAAGGACAGGAGCTTCCGGGTGGAACTCGTTTTCTTGGCCGGTGGTATCGTATTCTCTTCCCTTGTTATTTTCCCTTATCATTGTTTTAGCTGATAGTAGCGGTGGTGATTTGTTGCTGGACTGTTCTTGTCTCAACCCGTAGGAGTTGCACTCTCTCGATCCTCCTCCCCGTTCCTC
This sequence comes from Pezoporus flaviventris, assembly GCF_033815535.1. Taxonomy (NCBI): domain Eukaryota; kingdom Metazoa; phylum Chordata; class Aves; order Psittaciformes; family Psittacidae; genus Pezoporus; species Pezoporus flaviventris. The sequence goes on along the minus strand of NW_026892579.1, from coordinate 38,705,522 downwards.
CGGGAGCGGGGAAGGGGAGAGCCCCGGTGCAGGGAGGGGGGGGGAGACGAACACGGACCTTGATTGTTGTCAGCTTGGCACCACTCACTGGGAGTGAGTGAACAAGTTACCTGACTGGGTTTAAACCACGACATGATGGAAGAGTTACAAATGCATTTTGTGTAGTCTACAGCTAGATGGACAGATTTGGCAATGGTCTGATCACTGCTGACTGGCAGTGAGCTACACAGCCAAAACAAAGGCAAATAGGAGGCAAGAAGAAACTGATATAATGCCATTATCCCAAAGCATACACTCCCTATAGTTCCCAGTCTTTACGGGAGTACTCTCCCTATGCCTGTTGGATTAGAGCTGTACAGTGACTGTCAATGCACTTCCCATGTCTTGTGTTGTATCAGCACATTTACCAAAGGTATTGTATGTGTTAAGAGAGGACTACAGTCCTTTGATAGAAAAGGGAATTAAAATATGTGAGCTATCCTCAGTTTTCTGCCTCAAGTTTCCAATGCAGCTTTAAAACCAAGCCAGCCAGCCAACGCTCCCCAACACACACAGAAAAGAGGGATAGCATGGAAAAGAAGTGAATGATCCAAACAAGAATTATCTACAAGGAAAATACAGCTCTGTATGGAGGGTACACAGCCTGTTCTCTGTGTATTTATTTATATCATGGCATGCAATGCCATAGCACCACAGTAGTCAAAGGCCCCCATTTAGCATGGCTGCCTCCATGGCTAACACTAGGCGACCCTCTAAGAAGGTTCTGAAATAACTCACATCTTTCCCACCATACAGTACTGCTCACTCAGTTACAGACACACCACGTCTTTACATTCTAAGAGTTCATACACTTTTAAGATGTACCATCAGATGCCCAGTGCTCTGGTTCATTTTGGGACAGATTACCCTGAAGTCACTTTTTACATTTCCATGTTTTTTTCATGTGGTACTTCACCAGAATAGGTGACATCTGCCAAAGCATACTGCATTACAGGAAAACCACTATATTTACATTATCCCTTTCTGAGGAACTCAAATCTTGTTTTCTTTGCGGATCCATTACATTACTTCACTTTGAAAATCATGGGAAATATCAATATTCAAAAGCAGCACATAATTTTTGAAATAATTTATACAAAGCATCCCCATTTAAAAGTATCACTATTCCCTTGTTTCAGTGTAGTGAGCCACTGCTGAGTAGGAATGAAAAAAGAAAAAAAAAAGGAGGGTTTTTTCTATTATTATGAAAAATAATAGTTGTTTTAGAGAAATGAGAATTGTATATTCAGAAAAAAGTTCTCAGGCAAATCAGAAAATCTCTTCTGATCCCTGCAGATTTCCCATCACTGCAGGCATATATTAGTTTTAAATGTCAGGAACCACCTCAATTAAAGAGAAAGTCAATTTGGCACTTAGACTCTGTAACCATATAATGATGCAACACAGATACTGTTATCATGAAGACCTCTTGAGCTTTTATAAATGCATCAAAGCAGTACGTGTTTATATCTGATGCATTCAAAAATAAGATTTCTATACCAAACACAAACACAAGTCTTTCAAATTATTTCTTATTGTCATGTTACAGCACTTACCATTTTCAAGTACCGAGTTATACATATTTTCACTGAATGAAAATAATCAAAGCTCTGATGAATGTCTGAGAGGGATCTCAGGGAGGAACCTCTGATTTCCTCCCACTCAAGTACTGGAACATTTGGACAGCAGGCACAAAAACTTTCCCTAACACAAAATACCTAAGCTCAGGTCTACAGCTCCCATTAAGTGCATTTCCCACACGTTTCTTCAAAGACTTACTTGCTGATGTTTAGATACTAACATCCTACAGACTTTCAGCAACTTCCAAGAGCAGACCACTCCCGTCTTCCAAATCACCATCTCCAAACACCTGTTTAGAAGCAGGCTGCTCACTTTTAGCTTCATGTAGTTATCAGTATGTTCTTTAAACTGCTTTGTTCCCTCAAACACTGACCTCCCTCCAACCTCACTCTGTGCCGGTTTTTCCCTTTCCCTCCCAAAGCGGGGACAGCCTATGTGAAGAAAAGGTCCATTCTGACTTGCTAGCAGTTTTACACAGTCCTTGCCATAATGCAGGCAGCTGCACAGGGCAAAAATAGAGCTGCTGTTGCTGTTTCTGAAGCAATAAAGTTGTACTTTACTTAGAGGTCATTTTCTTTGTTTGCTTTAGACTCACACACCACCAATTAACTTCTCAGCTTAAGGAAACATTAAAGAAACAAAAGCCAAAGTCCATAAAGCATTTATCAGAAGTCTCTAAACTAGAAAAGATCTAGACCTTACCATAACCTGACAGATTTCTACTGTCTTTCATTTAAGACTACTCTCCTTAAATTTCTTTGATCATAAAGATTTTTTCCTTTTTCTTTTTTCTTCCCATATCAAACTGCAGATACTATGAATTCTTCAAAATCTCAATAACCAGCAGGGCTGGCCAATTCCCATGTCACCCATGTTGAGGGAACCATATGAAAGCCCCCTTGGTATTAAGAAAAGTGGATTTTCATGTTAGTTGAGGCGACTTTGATAGGACATGCTGATGTGCCTTCCCATGGATTGTTTTACCCTGGCACTCTCCAAGTTGTAAACTTAGTAACACTCTGTCCAAGGTAGCACAAAGACTGGTTGTTTTGTGGGTTTTTTTTGTTTGTTTGTTGTTGTTTTTTGGGGGGAGTGGGGGAATTGTGAGGAGTTTCTGTTGTCTTCCAAAAAATAGCACCGTCTTCATCCTTATTCCACAGTTTGAGATCCAAATTGGTTGACATCAGGGTGAGAAATACAGTTATTTCAATGAAAATAATGTTTCAGTCTCAAGGGGTGAGAAATTAGGCTGTATGAGAAAAGATACTAAGGTGAGAGGAAAAAAAACAAGATCCTGAATGACCCTACTGCCCTTCCGGTGATCCCTCCTGAAGCTGCCACTAACAGCAGGGTTGCCTGCCAGAAAAATGGTACATTGCTATTATTAGCACAATGAGGGGACATGATGGTTTGACTCTTCCTTATACTGGCAGCCATGTTGTATCATTCCATTCAAAAGCAACAATTCCCACTAATGAAAGTAACAAGGACAGGCCTGGAGACCAGTACAGTAGAACTGTGAAGGAAAGGAAAACAAACCCCATGCAGACCTTTCAGGCAAAAGAAAAAAAAAAGGGTGATTTTCCCAAGGAAGAGCAGCCCCTGAACACACGTTTACTATACTGTCACTATAATAAAGTTTTATAGCAGTAGTCTAATTTGAAAGGTGGGGAACACAGCCATAAACATATTTCATTCAAATCTCTGATCTTCAGCTGTTTAAGGAGCTAATGGAAATGTGAAGTGACTGGTGAAAATATTTAGCTGTAACTGACAGTTTGCTAAAAAGACTATCACACTCTTTGGATTTATGAGTCGTTTAAGGATTTGCATAACTTGATTTTAAGCTCAATATCTAAAGTGAACTGAAGTTAGAACTATACTGCTGCTCACTCTGAAGTGAGATTCTTTTCAAAGGTAATGTCAACCTGGAACAAAATATAAGAGAAGTGGTGTATCACCCTCGTAATGTCTCTGCTGATGCAAAGGGGATAGTAAAATAAGCAAGAACTAAGTTTCACCTTCAGTAGCAGTCATGGGTAAAAGACTTGAGAGTTTTCAGACATAAGTCCACACAAAGCACGTGGCTGATGATGCTGCTTCAGTGGAACATCACATCATGGAAGAAAGGAGGCAAATATGAAAGGTTACATATTCTGACCACCACTGCAGCTGATGCCCAATGAGGGCAGCAATTTGATGCAAGTCAAGGTCCAGTGGTATTTGCTCAGGAAGGAAGCAGAGGTGAGAAACTGCAGCCGAGAGGAGGATTAACTCACACTGAGGAGACTGGTGCCCTCAGAGCCACAGCAATGCAAAGTACAGGGCACAAGCGAACCAACATACTGAGCCAATAACAGCATGGACAGGTGCCAGGGTCTGCAACAGAGGTCAGCACAAGCCTTGCACAGTACAAATGCACAGTACAGGGCTAGGGACTGTCACATCACAAGATAAAGAAAAACAAACTAGCTTTGAGCCTTGAGAAAAAGCTTATACTCTGCAGGTGTGCATGAATGGATGAAAATCCATGAACTTAAGGCTTTAATTGCCTTCAGAGCTGCAAATGAGACAATACACACTGCACCCTTAGGAACTGGTTGGCATCAACACATGTGGCAACTACAAAGTTCACCACCATGTTGTGCTTCACAGCCTTTACAGATTTCATCTCTCAGTGATTAACAGAAAGAGTTGCCTGGACTGCTTTAATGCAGCTTATCCAAGGCACAAAGGCTATGACCCCAGCTCAGTCTTAAGAGCAAGCCCAAAGCCCAGCTGGCCCTGAGGATCAGCTGAAACTAAACCTCAAGATGCAACACACACCAATACCTACTCAGAGCTGGCACATGCTTTCTACAGCCATGACCATGGTTATCCTACCCTTTCAGTTTTACAGCTAGTTAGTGAAACCTAGTGGATGTTGCCACTACATCTTTGCTACACACACAACTAGCAAAGAATAATTGACACAAGCATAACCTAGTAATTTAAAGTAGAGAGAAATGTCAACTGCAAACCTTCCAAAAGCCCAAGATGTAAACATGTATCAAAAGTACAAATAGAATCAGGAAAAAACTGAAAGCTTTGAAATGGGGGGGTTGGGTTTTTTTTTATTTAAATATGGATCACCTCTGCACATATTTAACACATCTTACACATATCTTCAATGTGTACATAAAGTCATCACTTTTTCCACAAAAGCAAAAAACGGACAGTACACAAAGGTAAAAGTAATGCAAAACTAACCTAAAGTAGGTGTAAGTACTTTTCCTCTAGGCTCCAAATGCACGACAACATATATATTAAGCATGAAGAAAGATGATAGAACAGTATGAATCAAATCAGCATGAAGAAGCAAACAGAAGAACATAAGACATATTCAACAGATATCAGTGTACAAAATTGATCAGCTAACTGAAAGGGTCACACAGTATATGTTTATGTAAAGCAAATACAGAGTAGAAATATGAAAGTAAGGCAGAACTGTTTCAGTTTATGCCCTATGAAGTCATATGATCCATGTGGGGAACAACCTTTGTACAAGACAACTACAAGAACCCTAAAAGTTTCTGGGAGTCTAAAGAATTGTTATTAGAAGACAAAAGAAAAAGAAAAATAATAAAAGAGTTAAATAATTATTTTAATAAAAGGAAATTCACATAATCAGAACATTTAAATCCTGTATGAAGAACTGTATTAGAATATAACATTTAAAAATCGAATGAGCCTTTCCTTTCTCATCATGCACTTTCTGCAGTATTAAAGCTATTTGAGGCTGAAGACTAAACACTTGCTCTTCCTGCATATTCAATTTTTTTTTTTTTTTTACAAAAATAGCCAAAGAGGAAGTAACAGTCTAATTTCAAACTGTCAAAAAATAAGAGCACAATATAAGCCGATTCGTAAGCAACTGAGCCAGTAAAATCCAGTTTCCTAGCAATGTGTGTCAAAGTTGTAGGAAAAGTTCAGACTGCAACCTCTCCTTCAGCAGGCACCTTTCCATCTCCCTAGGCTGCCTAATGCCAGAAAACTTGTAGGTTTACTGGAATAAGCTTCTACCCCACTCACAAATGCAACTTGAATTGGTCAAGAGATTTAAAAGTTCCTAAGAGCAAGAGCAAAAGGCAGACATTCAGAGAAAACTGCACATAATCTATTTTCTCAGAAAAACAAGCTAAAAATATATATACAGAAACTGCTGATAGCTTGAATTTGCACTCTTACAAGACTGCACTGGAGACATAAGCCTGGCCACACAAATCACAGAGCATTGCCCTCATTCCGTCTGGATGGATGTATTTCTTAATATGGGCATAGTGATGAAGGGAAAACTGTTTCTTTAAGTAGCAACATTAAAAAAAAATAGAGTAAAACAACATCCATTTTCCTCCTAAGAAGATACTAGCATTGTCTAAAGCCCCAGGGAGGAGGTATTTGGGCAGGGAGTGGGCTTTGCTCACCCATACCACCGTGCAAAGTCACTGTGGGCAGGCAGCCCTGCCTGAAAACTGCTGGCATTCAACAGAATGGTTTGGAAGGGGACCTTCAAAGATCATCTATTTTGACCCCCGTGCCATTGGAAGTGTTCAAGGTCAGGCTATATGGGGCTTTGAGCAACCTGATCTGAAAGATGTCCTTGCCCATGGCATGGGGGATTGGACTAAATGATCTTTGAAGGTCTCTTCCAACCCAAACCTTCTGTGACTCTATGATCAGTGATAATCTCGCTTTCTCACCACTTCTGCTTCCCTACCACAAACGGGCTGCACAGGTCTGACAGAGCTTGGGAATAAAAACTACCTGCAACAGCAGCAGGCTACTTAAGAGTCTGCACTGCTTGACAAAATTAAAGCTTTGTTATCGGCATACCTGAACCTGAAAAGGATGCTCAAGGGCAATGTACTCAGAAAAGACAGACACCAGAAATCATAACGACTGCTTCAGGAAAGCCAGTGTGAGTAGGACAGCATGTGATCACTCTTGACAATTCTGCTGCATCTGCCCCCAGCAGACATTGCTTACAGAGAAATTTAAGGGTAAAAAGGTTTTTTATATATATATATATGAAATATATAACATAAATTAGAATATATTATATATAAAATACGTTTAATACATATATACACACATATATAACTATACATAAAGGAGATTAATATCTGCAAGATGAAGAAATCCACACATGGTCTCCTCTGTATGGATCCTCACTGGCAATAAAACATGAAGCAGACGGCATGGTAAACAACAATAGCAGAGATAATAAGCATAGGCATAAGCTGATCACATAACAGATTATGGTGGGCCAATAATAGATTGTTGCCTTAATGTATTTTCTTAAGTTCATCTTCATGTTCCTCACTAGCTTCACGTAAGAGTCCTCCACAAGGGCTGGATGTGTACAACAGTTGCAGGTATTATCCAATTCTTATGCTGCATATGACCTATTTACTAGAGGCTGGAGCTGGGATGAAGGCAGGTCAGCTGGAACTTTCTCCAAGAACCACTGATAGCTTTCACAGACTGAGTTCTGTGTGGAGTTTTACGATAACAGGAAATAACCCCAATACTCCAGAAACAAAACAGACAGTAAAATTTCCAATTGGAAGAGTATAAAGATTCCAAAGCTTTGGAGCCTTGCTGTCCAAGCAAAGCAGTGACCAGTGCAAACCAAGTTGATCATTTGTATGTAGTAAAAAAAGTTATGCCAGAAACTGGTAAGTTAGAATCTGTCATTTTAAAGACAACCTGCAAGACTCGCTTCACTCACAAGTATTTCAGATGATCCTTTGGCTATCATACAGTAGAAAAGCTTATAGTAAATAAACTTTAGTCCATTTATTCAATCGTAAGTCATTTCTACTAAATGAAAAGGATGTAGTTGCAAACTGCCACAGTGATACCTGGAATATAACAGCAAAGTACTGTAATGCAACAGCCACCACTCACTTGCTACTCTTTGAATGAAAAGATGAAAATGATGCTGTAAGAGGGAAATAGCATTGTCTTGCCAAGACTGGAATCATCTGATGAGAATTTCTTCTTCACAATAAATAAGACTACCAGACACACTGGTTCACTTTTGCTTTTCATCATTTTCCTTCAGCCTCTAAGAAAGGAGATCGATGGTGTCGCCGCCATAAATGGCACCATCAGCAAACAATCAAGCTCTTTGAAAACCCATTTCATACTAGCACTGCCAACTCCAGTATTCACTGCCTGCATACACAGAAGAGCTGTAAGCACTTCTGATCTGATTATGAAATAGAAAAATCATTACCATCACTTTGCAGCAGACAGCCAAAGGAACAAGTGTATTTTCAACAGTTCCTCCCAGCTATCAGAAGTGAAAAATACAAATTATCATTCTGATCTTTTTGTCTGATCTCCTTCAAAAGGTCATGGGAAGATTAATATTATGAGCTCATTTCTGCAAAGCAAAATAGAAAAGGATCCTGTCTGATAAAAATAACAGCTGATCTAAGTTAGACACAGCAGAACTGCTAAACCATTCAAACTGAGTGGTAGGTTGTTTTTTTATTGTTTTCCATTTCCTTTTTGTAACTCAAGATACAAATAGGAATACATTTAAAAGCAAATCTCCTTATCAAACCATAAACTAACTCAACTGTCCAACTATTAACACTACTCCACAGGAAACATAGTGGTAAATGTAACAGGTTCCAATTCCCCTGCTACATCAGGCCCCTAGGAGGGAAAAGGTCTATATGCACGCATCAAGCTGTGGGATGATCAGTTGTTATTTTACCCTGAATCAGCACTGGGAAGGCAAACAACAGTTTTCTGCCAGCCTATGAGAGCATTCTTGTAAATACAGCAGATACACTGCAGCCATTCATACCCCCAGTGTGGTACTGCAGCCAAAACTCCTGGTTAAGACAGAAGCCTTGTCCTTGTCCATTGGCTTAACTGAAAGGAAAGTTGTAAAAAGTTATTAAAAAAAAAAACACACAGAAAATGTGTCAAAGACTTGGAATGTAGTACTGAAAAAAAGTTACAAGCAAAAGCAGTTAAGCAAATATATAGGTTGGGTTTTTATTATTACAGAAATTATTGTATTTAAATACTGAATATGCAAAGTCCAGGTTTTAAGTGAAGGTAACATACTACTGTGCTTCAAGGGCAAAAATATACAGTAACTGTTTGCAGATGGTAAGCATGTGATTTGATCTAGCAGTTCCCAGAATAGGAATAAGGGTGATTTAGAAAGGAGGGGAAATCAACCCTTTGTTTTATCTAAAGCAGGTCTCATTCAGAGTAGCTTTATTAGACTGAAACATCCGTCATTGTGCTACTATTTCAATTGCAGATGGTTTCTCCCCCTCATAACATATAGATTGCGCAAGAGGATAATGAAACACGATGGCCAGGGAAAAGAGTGATAGAGGAATGAAACTTCATTGGGGCCAAGGGAAATCCTGTCTTTTTCAAAAAGCTCCTAAGCAAAAGCAAAGGTTTAACGACAACCATCACTCTTATCTCACTTGATCTTGCTTCAGTTAGGTATTTAATAAACTTCAAGTCAGGTCACTTTGCCCTGGCATTACCAGGATGCAGCAATTTAAATTCTCCCACACTGAAAAGTCCAATGTAAGCATTGAGTAGCTGCCCCTCAGCACAGAACATATCCACAGCCTCTTCTCACGCCCCCCACTCCCCCCTTCAGTACATCTCAGGCCTATAAGAGGAGCACACATAGGCAAAGTCCAGTAACCAGGAGTTTACAGTACCAGTGTAATCTCTCCAGTAGTACTCTGCCCAAGAGCACTGACTTCAGCTGTGGCCGCTCCTGGGTCAGCACTGATAAGCTGATGTAAAATGAAGCAATCCATTTCACAATGCGAACAGTTGTTTGGCTACACAGGGAACAATATAAACAAATGGATCTATATATAAATCATCATTCATGCTTGTTGTAAAACACAGAATAATATGTTCCAGGATAAAAATTACAGTATTTCCAATAACACAGTGGAAACTCAAGCAGCTTCTATCTTATTCCACCAGCCTGCCCCACTGACACTCCCTATTCCAGCTCGATAGAAGCAACTAAAACAAGGTGATCCTAGGGCCTGATTTTTCAGGCACAAGATACCCTTGGTTTAAAACGGCACTGGAGATCCAGGGAGTAGGGGAACCACCTTATTATCCTACATATACCTTTTTGCAACACATAAAAAAAGTAAACGGTAGCATCTCTTCAGCACAGTGAAGGAAGGAAAAATACAACCACCAAAAAAAAACCCAACAAAAAAACCCAAACCTAAACGAGTCCTACTGTTACTTTTCCCACCGGTGCAACCGAAGCAAACCAGTCTATCCTCAAACTGCACACTTCACTTGCATCTGACCACGGCGGCTATAGATGTCAATCCACACCCCCTTTTCCCTTCACCCTCTCCAAGAGCGGCTATTGCACCCCAAGGCACTAGATCATTTGACGAGGCTTTAGCTCATTTATGGCAATCACAGCCCATAAAACACACGAGCCCAAGGAAGCGTTTTCACTGCGTGTCCGGCAACACCCGCTGCAGGCAAGCATCTCCGCCAGCACCCTTCCCGGCCAGGTACCGCTCCCAACACCGTCACACTCGCCCCGCATGAAGCGCAACCTCCCCGGCAAAGGGGCACAGCAGAGCGGGAACCGCGCTGTTTCTGCGCTCATAGCACTCCTCGGGGGAGGCCCGCAGCCCGCCGATAGCATGTGTGCGGCAAGCGGCAGGCAGAGCCCTCTACCTAAGGGGACGCGGCTGCCCCGCCGCCGCGGCAAAGACACCGCCACCCCTCAGTGCTCAGAGGGGCGGACGGAGGAGCCCCCACCTCTCGGCCGCACCCCTCCCGCCGCGCTCGGCTACCCCTCACAGCCCGCTCGCTGCCCGGGTCACCTTACCCTGCGGCTGCAGCCCCAGCCGAGGCGAGGCGGCCCGCGGAAGGTGCGCGCGACACCCCGCGCTATCCCGCTGCCCACCGCATGGTGTCCCCCCCGCCGCGGGGCCGGAGTGCGCGCGAGGGGCGCCGCTCCCGGGCTTTTCTGCTGCGGGGGCGCAGGAGGTGTGGTGAGGGCGGGCGGGGGCGGGCGCGCCCGCAGCTGGGCGGGCGCCATTAACCGTCGCGCCGCCGCCGCCCCCTTTGAAGCAGCCGCCCCGCTCCGGCGCGTCGGGCACTGCGGCGCCCCCTGGCGGCAGCGGTGGGGAGAGCCTCCCGGCCCGGTGGGCGCGGGGATCCCGGGATTTCCCTCTTGGCAGCGCCGGGCTTGTTCCCTGTGTGCTCCGGGCAGCCATCTCCCTGGGGGGGCCGAGCCGTGCAGAGCCGCGCAGCGCCGCCGGTTTTCCCATGTTGTTTTGATTTATTCCAAGGACTCGCATCTCCGGTTGCCCTAGTGTGACGCCCCCCCGGGCCCAGCACATCTTTCAGCGGCAGGAGAGAAACAATGGGAGATTGATTTTACGAAGGAGGGCAGAAGGGTTTGCCTCGCTGTCAAGAAAAGGAAGGAGGTAAACGTAAGAAAACCGTGATGGGCATGGCTGTTTTGCAAGCAATGCTCAGCAAAACCAGCTGCTTTCCCGTTGTTGGTTGATGTATAGAGCAACCACGGGCTTTCTTCTGTAACACGCGGTAACAAAAAAGGAAGAGCCCCGAGATGGGGAGATGAGTAAGGAGCGGTCTGGTTGGTTGACGCCCTTGCCTGACCCATCGCAGGGGTGACAGCACACAGCAGCCTCCGGGGAGCACCACGGTCAGGGGATCGCAAAAGGCGTAGTGCATCTGGCTGCAGCTCTGCTCCTGCGTACCCTCGCTCCACTACAATAGCCAGGAATAAAGATGTCAAAAGCAAGGGGGAATGAAAAGCTAAGCCTCCCATCACACACAACCGATTACCATGGAAAGCTCAATTTCAGGTTGCCTAGTACAAGAGTTGATACTGCAGCCTGGAGACTGATGAGCTTTAAAGTCTTTATGCCACTAAACTGACTACCCTTTCTCTCTTATTTACCATAGCAGATCATCTATTTTTGTCCTCAGATATTTATGGATAGCTGTGGCTTTTGTAACACCTGTCATCCAAACAGCACAAGGTGTTTTAACCATCTTCTCCCAGCACAGCCCAGTCCACTGAAACTTGTAACAAATGCTGCTCATCACAAGGAGAATCACCGCTATTGTTCTCCCTTTCAGCCTAGATGCCCTTGGCACCGTGCAAGCAGCCCCTTATGCTAACTACAGATTGCACCCAGAATTACAGCTCTCTTGTACATGCATTCACACATTCTGCTAGTATGGTTCTGGGTTATATCAAAAAATTATAGTAATAGTATGGACAAACTTAAGAAAATATATTTATTGAAATGTGCAAAGTGAAATATGACAGCATTTAAAAATTCCATCATTTGTGACATTGAAATGTATTTCATGATGAAAAAGAGGGCATCTTAAAATGCATCTTAAATGACAGTTTTACTCATTACCCAAGATATATTCATAATTGCAACTGAGGTCATTCTCCCAAACAGTCATTCATAACAATTTTTACAAATGAACAGCTGTATAATATTAGCAAAATACAGTAAAAGTTCCTTCGCACTTCAGCATCTTTAGCAAGCACTTGGTTGCAGTACCAGGAGATTACACACGAAAATGCAATTAAGCATATCTGTGTTTACAGGACTTAAATTCAAATCATAACCCTTAAGAGTCACAATGTACATGTACTCTCTAAGCCTGGGAGTAGCTGTACTAAATTCAGTATTAATTTTCTAGTCCTATGCTGAAAGTTAGGCCTCACTGCAGACTGAAAGCCTAAAGTCCATTTTTGGTCCAATGTGAACTGTGTTTATAGATTTAAAAAAAAAAAAGAAAAAAAAACCTAGGTTAACCAAGCTGTAGCCAAAAACATTTTTGAGATTTTACACAAAAAAAATTAATTTTGTATATATAAAAAATACTGACAGCTATTCATTAACTACGGTGATTGTCTGTCAAAACTTGTTATGCAAGTTCTTAATTTCCAATGTACAAGACTGCCATTTTGTTTGGAAAAGAGTATCACACAGAGCAGCAACTTTATCTTAATTCTGTTTGGTAACAAGAGGCAATGTAAAATCCTTAAGATTTTAAGAAAAGAAGGACTTAGAACATTCTGATAAAAGCCATCTTCAATGTCTTTACATTATTTACAGGATTATCACATTTTCAGCTCCAGTTTGTTTACTTTACAGCTTCCCCCGTAGGCACAGAGGATCTCTTGCACCAAAAGAATAGCCCTTTATAGAGTAAAATGCAAAGCAAAGAATGGCAGGATTTCTGGTTCTGAATGGGAGTTTGTGTGCCTCGCATCTGTGTGCTGTGATACAGCTGGCATTTTCTGCAGAAGCAGCAAGCTGGTAGATTTACTGGTACATTGATGCACTAAATCTTTCCCCATGCTGGGACTGAGCCAGTAGCAAAGGAAAATGCTTCTTTTCTATAATGCAGTGTAGATGCTGAGAAAGAGGCTGGGTTTAACATTTGAGCAATGGGAATGCAGAGGAAATCAAACCCCAGCTACATAAATTTGTGCTGCCCATACTCGCTACTCAGGCAGACCTCCAACTGAGGTCAGTGAAAGAGCTGCCAAAAGACTGTGGGGTTAATGTGTGTGGGCCACATTTTAAATGTCACTTAGTATTAATGCAAGAAAAAAAATACTGAACTGTAAGTGCTTAGGAAGTGTTGTGATTGCAAAATGCAAAATACAAGGAGACAAAAGAGCACCAGAGAAAGTATATTTAGTTAGGATAGTAAAAATAGAAACTGAAGGAATTATAAATGGAAAAAAATTCACAGTGTATTCAGAGATGCACCTTCCTTTACTCAGAAGTAGCAGCTCCTACTTAGGCACCTTCCCCTATATTTAGGTGAATGCAAAACATTCCTCTCAAAAATAGCGGAAAAAAAATTAACTATCACTATCAGAAAAATGAAAGAAGATGTTTTTTCTCTACATGGTATATTAATGCATGCTGGCTCCCAGCTGGTGCAAACATTTAAATTTATGAGACAGTCCATGCATTGAGTGCAATAGACAGGACAAATGAGTAGTGCCAGCTCACTTCGGCTTTGTGCAGTGCTTATCCCCATACCCTTCATACAGAGCATGAGGAGGGGGGAACTAATTAAGTTTGGAAAACTGTAATTATAAAGCCAGAAAACCAAAAATTAATTGCCAGAAAACCAAAAACGAGGGCGGTTTCCTTAGGACTGCCAGCTGGCCCTCTTGTGATCTAGCGAGGAACTGCAATCCACCTTTACATATGAACGAAGTAGACTAACGTTCCCCGTTAATTCCACTTATCCATTCTCAAAGCTGTTTGTAATAAATTAGACATTAGGGTGTGTTTTGGTTTGTTTTATGGCATGCACACTTACGTATTATCTTAAAATTGTTTCCTGTGTGACATTATGTTAATGGTTTGCCCTTAAGTCCTTCATACAATGGACTAGAAAGTTGATTTCAGAGATCTGTTTATATGAAAGCTCTCAAGCTACTTGGTAATGTTCAACCAAACAATGGATAAGAACATAGTCTACGTTCTAAAATATTTAGCACATTCACATACAGAACTATACTGTGTATGCAGTATGTGCAATACACATAGTGTAGTTAAAAGCATTAGATACATATATATACAGGCACATATACATACACCCATTTTCTTTACATAATGCACCTGCCCTAACTCAGTATATTGAGTTACCAGTCCAGTTTCATGTCTGCTTTACTCCACACATACTTTCCTCCTCTTTTAAGGAACATCTTCTCATCAAATCCACTGAATTTTATAGCTGCTTCTACACCAACATCTAGGATAGACTTGGAAGGCTCTTTCCGTCCATTTCTACAGTTCAGAAAACGCATCTGGAACATCAATAGATAAGATGTTAGAAAGTCAGTCTGTAAAAGCTTAATTTTTCTACAGAATTAAACAAGTTGCTCTTTAATGCCAGGAAAGCCTGCATAAGTGCATGAACAATTTCACTTAGTCCTTAGAAAGCTCAGCAGCTTGCAGTCAGATACATCAACACATCTCAGCAGGAATAAAGCCTTAGCATAATTGCTAAAGATTAAAAGTTTCCTCTTCAGTTATATGTAAACTAAGCAGGCTCCTTGAAACTTAACTTTCAGGATGAGTTCTGTATTTTTAAATTAAACAGCAAAGACATCCTACAAAGACAGATATCTACACTTTAAGGTTTGTGATGCAATGATTATATATAAACCCAATGGCAATTTCTCCTTAGGTCATACTTACTATTAAGTTCTTAATATGTTTGATGGGAAGATATTACATCTGTTCCTTGTACTACACGGTAAGTTATTTTATAGAATGCACAGTAAATTGATTTGGTTATCACTGTTATATAGACATACATATTAGCATACAAATACCAAGTATCAAACAAAAACTTACATATTCATCCAGAATGAGGTACGAATCCCTCATCTGTAATAGACCAAAAGAAAAAAAATTAATGTACAAACCAAAATTCAATTCTCGTGAAACATCAAGGACAATACAAACTATTAATCATTTGAAACAGGTAATATCTTACCACTGTTTCAGTGAGCTTGGATCAAGTTTATAGAAATAAACTACAGGATTGCTATCATGATTTAATTCATGAATAAACCAGTAACTCTTGGAATATTACCTCTCAAGTGTCTAACTGAAATGTGGTGCACAACTGGATAAAAGTGTTTTAAATAATACCCAACTTTTCTACTAACTTTTATACCAGCAGAATTTACACAGTTTTGCATACAGGAATGGTTATATAATATTCCAAACAAATAAAGTGACCATTTAAGCTGGGATGTTTAATTATTACACAGCAGACAAAGGTAATCTCCCAGATCACAAAATGCCTCAAATGCTAGATTGTACAGTCCCACTTGTATGTCTTACATAGTAGAGGCAACTCAGCCTCCTCACTTGAGCTCTCCATACATTAAGAAGTAAACTGTAAATGGAGAATCATAATCTTTGGGGAGGAAAAGGAACATCTCTCCCATCTCAATGGGAGATTTAAGAATTCCTTCGCTTGGGTCAATTTAGTAATTCCTCACTCAGTTCATAAACTTTCTTAACAGTGAGTTTTAGCTCTCCTCATATATAGGGTCATCTTACAAAATATCATGAGTTCCACCCTTAGGCATTGATGTCCTTCACTGCAGCTAATGTAAACTGGATGGCAGCTCATCAAATTAACTGCTGGGCTCTGTAATAGCAACAGAAATCTACTTCTGAACAAAGAGCCTGAAAGTGTAGTCCAAAGGTGTTCAGATAGACAATTTTAAAAGGTGATTTTATTGTGGGAGGGAGTACCAGTAAGATGTATCAGGCAAAAATACTAGTTCTTGTTCCTCAGTACCTAATATAATGCTGACTGGGATATCTTAGTTCCTGCAGGTCAGAGACACTTTCATAGCATAACATCATGGTGAATCTCTATTAGGAAACTATGCTTGGAATATAAAGTGCATTTACATTAACATTCAACTTTTTCAGGACCTTGTGCCCTGGTGTGGAAGAATTATTCAATTCCAAATGGCTTAAATACTGTTTAGAGTTCATCTCTGAGCTGCGGAAAACTCAGTTTCTCCAGTTTCAGTGTGTACATCTACCTCACTGAGAAAAGGCCCACACAACACTGTGAGAGGACTCCCACTAGTTTCTGCAGGACTGAGATCAACGAGGTTTTACTCCTCTATTAATAACTTTGTGCTCATTAAAAATCCTTAAAGAAAATTGAAAAACTCAGCTTCCACCATAACAAATCTACTTGCTGACAAAGTTGGACCGTGTCTCTTTGAAGCCAACGCTAATGGGGAAAGCGTTAACTGCCATGAAAGTGTCTCGTTCCTTTCCATCTTTCCAACTTTATTTGAAAATAAAGTTACAAAAGGACAGTTTCAATTTTACCTTCTGATTAGATTCAGGTACCAAACAGGAGACATCTTTGTGGCGATCCAGGAATTGTTCAAATTCTGCATCACTAATAACAAATCTCTCTGCTTCTCTCAGGGCATCCTCACCGCTGTTCTCCCCTTCAATGAGCAGGCACTGGAATACCTGAAAACAGAAGGCACATGGTTAAGATTTTATTTCCACTTGTCTTGAGGATAAGAGACTGTCATCTTGGCAAAAAACCTTCAGTTGTCTCAGTAGCAATGTCTTTAATTTTTCTGTCAGTGGAGCCACACTCTCAGAAACTGTGATAAGTGAATACTACATGAAGGGTACAGTGAAGATTTGTTTGTAAGCAAATTAACATTACATAGTCCCAAACGTAATTACACAGTCATGGCTCCTGATCAGGTTTCCACAGAAATCTTAACTGCTCTGGTCTTAATAAGGGCACAGATAATCAAAGCTCAAATAAACTTCTGATTGAACCTCAAATAGTATGGCTATATTATAAATGCCAGTAAGTACTATGTACAGTGCAGACTATCAGCTCAATCTTTATTCTTCAAGATTTTAACCTGATTGGTGACTGTAAGTTTAATGAGCTTCACATGGTCATAGGAAAGATAGGGATGACTCCCCAGAAACAAAATGTAACAGTTTGTCTACTTAACAGCCTCCTTCTAAAAGTCAAGTCCTCAAACAGGAATTCAGAATAGACTTGGCCGGGGGGGGGGGGGGGGGGGAAGGTGCCTTTGCCATAAACGTGCCCTGTAACCCCAGTAAGAAAGTAGTCCAGGAAGCTTGATAAAATATTATGATGCATGTCATATTTTCCTTACACCCTTTTAGTAGGAACAATATTTCACTTACAGATTTTTTTTTTTTTTTCTGGGAAATCATGTGTGTATACCAATTTTCATGAAGCAAATAATATGATATTACTCGACAAGTTCCCCCATATTTATAAGTCACAGTATATCTACCCATTTTCAAACTGATAATGTATTTCATACACTTCGAGTAGGAAATATAATCTCAGAATCACAGAATGGTTGAGGCTGAAAGGGACCACTGGAGATCATCTAGTCCAACCTCCCTGCTCAAGAAGGGTCACCTACAGCACATTACTCAGGATTGTGTCCAGATGGGTCTTAAAGATCTCCAGGGAAGGAGACTCCACAACATCTCTGGGCAATTTATTCCACTGCTCAGTCACCCTCACAGTTAATATGTTCTTCAATCAGGTGCAACTTCCTTTGTTTTTATTTATGCCTGTTGGCTCCCAGGTGCCCTTACCTTTGTTGAACTTCAGAAAGTTCTTTTTTGCCCATCTCTCCAGCCTGTCTAGATCCTTCTGAATAGAAGTGTGTACAGCACTCTGGGGTATCAGCCACTCATCCCAGTTATGGAGGAGTTGTAATATATGCACACTAACCACTAATACTCTAATACACTAATACAGAACATTAATGTCTAATGTACACTTATATATTGCTAAGGATGTTTTAACTCTAATGTATCATTGTACACTTTTCCTCATTTTCTCTGCACCATGACATATTTTCAAATGTTAAATACCTTCTATCTTTTTTTTAGTATCATAAAACCCCCTAGATCTACATACACTGAAATAGTAATTTCCAGTACAACAAAAAATATTATTGACATACTAGGCTCCATTTAACTGCAGAAAGAAACAGAACTTGTCTCAACACTACATAACACAGAGAAAAAGTCCACTAACAGCAGCCCAGGCTGGAATTGGAGATCTGCCTGAGGTCATTTGAGGTTCAGACAACTCCAAGACTTCATAATTATTTTTTTTCTGAACATGAAACCTATGATATACACTACTTTCTTACCTTCCAGCGCACGGGGTTGAGTGCCTTGATCTGCTCATTCATATCTTCCTCAACATTAAATCTGTTGATCACGGAATTTATTTTGAAAGCAACAGCATATTCTCGGCACCATTGTCTCAGCTTATGCAGATTTTCCACATGGTTCTTCCTTCCTTGACCACGGCCAATTAAAATGTTGACATTCTCATCAAAACTATCACATGAAATTGCCAGGATGTCTAAATATTCACCTGAAAATAAGTTTTAAAAATTGATTAATATTCAGTCCCTCAGTTAGAAGCTCTCAGGACTCTGCCCATTTTCACTTCCTTGCAAT
This sequence comes from Pezoporus flaviventris, assembly GCF_033815535.1. Classification (NCBI taxonomy): domain Eukaryota; kingdom Metazoa; phylum Chordata; class Aves; order Psittaciformes; family Psittacidae; genus Pezoporus; species Pezoporus flaviventris. Next base: position 38,686,755 of record NW_026892579.1, on the reverse strand, counting down.
GTGTCACAGAGTGCCTGAAAATAGAATTCTGTGGAGTCACCACATGAACCACAAAATCCACAGCTGCAGCACCAAAACAGACATTTTGCGTGTGTATGTGTCCATGTCCTCAGCTATGAAGACAGTCTGAGCTATTACTTTATTATAGTATTATACCAAAGAGGCAATAGTACAAACTCCCTGTGTTGAAAATGTACATTCAACAATATTTCACCAGTATTTAAGTTTGATTTGCATTTACTATAAATTAACCTATAAATGAACTAAACCATCGCCCACTTGCATCAAAACCCATCTTTTGTTGAGGCTGCCCAAAGGAACTCTCAAACCCTGAGGAGCTCCCAAACCCCACCAGTGCTTCTCTGCACAGCAGTTTTTCCTTACCATACTTCTTGAACCACCATTCTCTAATCAGACTGCCGTTGCTGACAATGCTGACGCTTGGTAGCTTCAAGTCCTGCTTGCAAAACTGGACCAGTTTGCCTACAAATTCCCCTCTGTCCTGAAGAAACGGTTCTCCTCCCGAGAAGTTTATTTTCTCCATTCCTAGAAAAGGACCAAAGAAAGATGCTATGAACCTCAGCCTACCTGTTGCTCGTTCCTTCCGCTCGCTGTCTGTACGCAACCGCAGCGGTATGAAGAGGGGCACACCCAGGGATAACTTTTTACACGCCATTTGGGCCTGCCGCTCATCACCCCGCTGAACTCACCTGCTTCCTTGAGCATCGCCAGCCCCTTCTTGGCCTCCTCCAGGGGCAGCACGAAGGAGGTCTTGGCCGTGTGGAAGCAGAAGCCGCACTTGTAGTTGCATTGCCGGGTGAAGTGGTAATTGACGCTGATGGGCATCAGGGACGCGTCGTCGTCGTCGTCCCGCTCCCGTCGGGGTCCCGTCGGGGGGACGGGGCTGAGGGCCGAGACCAGCCGCCAGCCTGGTAGGGGCAGGGAGAGGGGCCGAGATAGGGGAGCCAGGCTCCAGCACAACGCGCACAGCCGCCCGCGCAGCGCCGCCAGCACCGCCCGGGCTACCGCCAGCGGCAGGCGGTATAGCACACTCAGCTGCATCTCTCGGCTCGGCTTGACTCCGCTCCTCTCCGCGCTGCGCTTTACTTGGACCCGCCTGGGCTCGGCTCGGCTCGGCTCGACTCTGCTTGCTTTGGCTTGGGTCGGCTCTGTTAGGCTCGACCCGGATCGGCTCGCAAGCTGCAGCGAAGCGCCAGTCGCTCAGTGCTTAAAAAACGGTGGCCCCGTCCCCTCCCGCCCCATCCCGCCGTTCTGGGGCGTGGGGAAGCAACCGGTTTCGTTTTCCTTTCTCGGGGAAGGGAAACTTGGCCCGGAATCGATGTTTTCGTTCTCTCGCTGTGCTACACCCACATTATCCCCTCCCTTTTCTGCCCCAGCCCCTTATCTCTTCTACTGAGTGCCATCAGGAAACCCGGCTGGTGCCCAGGCTGGTGGATGGTCTGAGCACATCGAGCATCTAAGTACCCCCTTTAATGTGTGTGGACTGCGTGGCTTCAGTTCTTGGGGTCAAAACCGGTGTGACTCGTGAAGCAGGGGTAACGCTGAGCTTGTGTAACTGTGCTTCATCTTTCTCAGAGATAGCCAGAAGCTCTCCTAAGTTTAAGAAGGTTTGCATTGCAGAGCACTCCAGGTTAGGGAGCCTGATGACTTCAGATTCATGAACAGAAAATACATGAAGGTTCTTTAATTCTTGGTCTCTGATACTGCCTAAAGCACCTCAAGCAAAGCTACTTGCACCAAGCTGAAAATAGGTTTAGCCTTAAAAGCAGGAAAAGTTTGCACCTCTGTGAGCTGACATGTTGGTGGGGCAGATGGCTGCCCCTCATGGTAACACCAGGAGAGACTGAGACTAAGCTGCCAGTTCCCAGCTTCCTCAATTCCTCAGTGGCAGGGCAGCCGTTGCTGGAGAAAGAGCACGCCCATCATAGCACCAGTTGCTATCAGCACTCCCAGTGGGTCTAGACACCCAGAAGTCCTCCACGGCTTTTCAGCCTCACACTGCCTTCAGCCACTCTGTCCTCTTTCTTGCATGGGCAGTTTAGTGTTTCTATTGCTGCCGTACTCAAATCTCAACACCAACTGCATGTTGGCTATGGCAGGCTTAAACAGGAGCTTCACTCACTTCCATTGGCCTGCAGAACTGCTAATGTAGCAGGAGAGTCTTGTCCTCATGTTGATTTCTTTCTTTTTTTTCCCCTTGGAAAAGGGGTATCAGAACTGGCTTCATCCTGTTCACAAACTTAAATGGGAAACAAAATCTGCTTGTGAATAAAGACTGTTTCTTTTATTACTGCTGTCATTTGCTATTCTTAAATACCCATCACCTTTTCTTCACTTTCCTAGAGATGATCTACGGCTTAATAATGCCTGGGTCAGTGAATAATGAGGATTTGTTTTTTTCCCTTCAGCCATTTTATACTGTTATCTCTACCAGCTGTTTCTTACTGGAATGCATTCATGCCATAGGGCGGGATGGGAGGCTTTTTGCTGTGTCTAACCCCGGTAATGCCACCTTGCAAATGTATAATGATGCAACATGGTGGGAAACATCTCAGTTCCCCAGGCTTTGCAGAATTGTCTTAGAGCTTGTCAGCAGTGAGTAACCATGGGAGGAATTATCCATGTGCCCTTCAAGTTCCTTGAGGCTGAGACTAAAACCTGACTTTGAAGTTGCTTCTCGGTTGTTTCAGTGTTTCAATTAATTTGGCAAAGACTGCTATGCTCCATTTCCCCCTCTCTCCATACATCCCTTCTGCTGTATGTTAGTAACTCTATCCCATTTCGTATCTTCTTGACCCAAATTCAAATTCCTTTCTCACCTCATTTCTAACTTTTGTTCATATAAAATTGAGCCAATGCAGATGTAGGGATTACAGCCTTTCTCCATCCTATGAACTAGAAAACTTTTCCTAGGAATACTTCTGATGAGCGTAAGAACTTAAAAGACAATCTCAACACTGCAAATATTGGATCTCAAGACATACTGTGTTGTGACTGAGTATATATATGTGTGTATATATGTACATATATGTATGCCACCAAGTTCATGAGCACTGCATATAGCTTTGTGTAGAGATCTTACTGCAGGTAACACATTTTCCTCTGGCTCACCCTGTCTCAGAAACTTTCCTGACATTCTGAAAGGCTGGGAATTGCAGAAGATACACTGAGGCTGCCAGTGACCTAGACCTAATGCAGCCTCAGCCCTGATCTCCTTGCACAGTGCCTCAGCTCCTAGGGAAAGCAAATTCATGACATGAGCCAGTAATACAAATAAGGTTAACAGAGAGCCATTATCATATCACCTTTGATGAACACAGATGGTCCAAGAACAACCAGGGAAGTCATGCAATGGCAGATGTAGTTTTTAGCATTTGATTAATATATTATTTCTTGATCCACTCCCATCTGGAAATGATGACTTCCCCGTTAGCACCATAAATGGGATTCTGTCAAGGACCTTGTACTTGCAGTGACTCACTCCTCCTTGGGATGCAATCCAGGGAAAATTACCAAAGACAAAGTTAAAACCCACATGCAAATTACGTTCTGAAACACACAATATAAATACACAGATTAGGCACATTTGAAAGAAGCCCACCATGGGCCTTCGTGGTGTATATGTGATCTCCAGCTCAGGGAGCATAGAAAGAGATGAGTCCTAGAATCTGGGCCAAGATCATAGAATCATAGACTCATAGAATACCAGGTTGGAAGGGACTTCAGGGACCATCTGGTCTGACCTTTCTTGGCAAAAAAGATGTTGGGAGAAGGATCCTTCTGGGTTTGTTCCATACTCTTCTCCAAACATCTGGCACTGGCCACCAACAGTGGGCAGAAGAGGAGGGTGTCTTGGCCTAATATGATACTAACTTCTGTGTTCTTATAATTTTACCCCCAGACCTTTTTCCTTACTGGAAGGCTCTTTACTGGTGTTCTTGAAAGCTTGTTGTGCACGAAAACAGCTATGTTCTAGTTGTGTCTGGTTTTTGTACCTATGCATTTAATGGGCCTTCAAACATAAGTAATTCCTGCCTGTGTCTCAGCTATTTATCTACATTATAGGGCTATGCACTTAGATACATTTTTTAAAGTGACAGGTTGATTAATTTGGGGCTTTTTTTCCTCTTTTTCCACTTTGGGTCGATCAAAAAGATTTTCAGTGGTCATATGGCTCTTCCCTGTAACTATGTCCAAGCACAGTGAACGTTCAGAGATGTCAAGAGGCTCCAGAACAGTGTTTTTCACATAATTTGCACATTTGCTCTTCAGCATCATTTCATACTATGGAGAAGATAAAATTATAAAAGCCCTTGTGAAGAAACTGAAAAATACTTCCCATTAGTTAATTTCAAGACATTCATACTCTCTACACTGATTTTAAATACAAAAACTTGTCTTGGACATAAAAGGCAGCTCTCTTCTCCTGTATTTTTGCCTGAACTGTTTGTGTATAATCTGATAGGAAAGACCTAAAATCTTGCAAGAAGATACTTTTAAGTAATTAGCCAGGAGGACAGACATCACATGTCTGTTATAAATGATCTCATAAGCATATTATAAATAAGAAGCACCACTGACTTGTCTCATGAATGCTTGCAAACAAGATTGTATCAAGGCAGTGGGAGGGGAAATAGAAAATGAAAGCCAGCTCTTTCCATTTAGACAGCAGGGAGGGGAAAGGCAAGAGTGGCATCAGGAAAACATTTGAAATGAAGAGCAAGGGACCAGACAGGTCAGTGAGGAACACGGACAGCTTTTAAATGCTTTTGCAAAGAAACTTGGCTGCAAGTCAATTGGACCTCAAAAAAGGAATAAACAGAAAAGCTGCAGATAAGCTTCAGTGTAGAGAAAGATAAGGAGATGCACATAGGAAAGAATAATCGAAACCTTGAGTATACAAGGGGCTGAGCTTGGCAGTGGCACTAGGATCTCAGGAAAGAGATATTGGAGTCACTGTTGCTACCCCTCTGAAATCAATGTCTCTGTGAGAGACAGCAGAAAAAAAGAAGTCAACAAAAAGCTTAGTATCACCCAGAAAATGTAATGAGAACAAGGCAGGTGGCATTGTTTCGCTGCTCTGTGAAACTTCGGTATTTGTAGCCATACCTTAACTAGTGGTACAGTTCAGGTCTCCACATCTCATCAAGGACCTCACAGAGTTAGGGAAGTTTTTCTTCTATATAAATGTTTAAGGGATGAATCAACTGCCTTCAAGATATAGGCACTCTCATTTCTGACATGAAAAAGCTGAAGAGGAAATCTGAATGAGTTTTACAAAATCATGAAGGTGATAAATAGACCAAGTATTGAACTGTTAATCCCCAAAGTCAGTAATGTTACTAGAAGAGGCACTTGTTGAAGCAAGTAGAATATGAGTTTCAAGCTTATAAAAGAAAATTGGTGTTATGCAAGAGGTGCATTGCTGGAATGTGAGACCATGGGGGTTTATGGAGTTAGACTGTATTGTGGAGTCAGAAAGGGATTTAAATAGATGGATGAGCAAGGGTCCATAAATAGGTGCTAAAAGGAAGAGATTAAGATGTGCTGTTGAACATTCCTAATTTGTTGACTGTGGATCCTATAGGAGCATAAGAACTAGAAGAGACCATGGATATGCCAGGCTTTTGAGCAGCATGTCATTCTGCCAGACAAAATATTGGGAGAGAAGAGCCACTGGTCTGATTCAGTAGTGCATATTAATATGTGCTTAATATTACCATCAATTGGCATCTTGTATAATGAATGGTATTTTATACTGTGTCTTCTGGCATCCATACCCAGCTGCCACAGCCATTGGAGTGATGTGGAAAGACGTAGGAGTTCTCAGATATAAAAAAGGGCATACTTTGCCTTAAAAAAGTGCCAGTTTTGGTACCTGCTTCTGAGAGTGTATTCAGGAGCCTTCAAGGCTGTGTTCAAGTTCTTGCTCTGGCCCAGCCTTCCTCCATCTTCCTCAGCACGGGTAGTTTCCGACTAGTGTAAGCTGATCTCTGTCTCACCAATACTGCCTACCAGTTGTTCCCCTCTCCCTGCAGAAACTCTAAGCAAAAGATATTTGTTTGAGCTGGCCGGAGGAAGACATCAAGTTCCTGAGGAATTTCTTGCAGATTGTACTTGCTTGTAGAGTATATTCTTTCAGAAATTGTATCAGAATTTTAACTTTAGATATCTCTAAGTGGCAGTTTCCGAACTGCTGAAATGCAGAAATAGGATTCTGCAAGAGGTGCAGGTTCTCCTGCATTTCAAGTTACATATTTTTGAAACTCAAAATCCACATTTTGGGCAACATTATTCGTAGCAGTTGACATGAAACTAAGCAAGTGTTATGGCTATTGGCAAGTCCTTCCAGCTCCTGTCCCTGAGCAGATGGAAGCTGAAACTGGCCATCACCAAGTTATGAAAACACCACAGGCTTGTAAAAGTACTTTTACTTCCAAAATTGTTTGAGCCTGTTGGTCTTACTATTAAGGATTTAATTAGGAATAATGTCCTCACAGCTCAGTGTCACTTGGGCACTGCAACACAGCAAAAGAGTTCCGTTGGGTTCATGACTTGCTTGTCTCTTCAGGCCAGACTGAAAAAGTAGAGTGTATTTGTGATTTTTTAATTATTATTTTCATGCATTTTACTGTTTATTTGTTTTATTTTGGAGACCCCATGGTTCAGCCACTGCAGACCATGGGAATGTGACCTTTTTTTTTGCTCGGGAGGGGAATGAGGGGTGGAATGGGTCAGATCCCGAGGCTAAGACTTACACTTTCTACTTTCAGTTTCAGTTATGCATGCACAGAGCCGTTTCTCACGGAGACCGAGCCCGTTCACTCCAGTAAAGCGGGAGGGGGCCGCAAAAATCCCGCCCCTCCGAGGGCCGGCTCTTGCCTGCCGGCCTCTCCAGCCGCTTTCCCCGTCAGCAGGGGCAGTTTCGATTCCCGGCCGCGCGGCCGCCGCCTGCACCTCCCGTCCGGCTCTCGGCGGCGATGCTGCGGCTCTGCGCCCCGGGCTCGCCGGGCCCGCACCCCCTCCGCCGCGCCCTGCCGCCCGCAGCCTCCGCCGTCCGCGACCGCCTGCAGGAGGTGAGCCCCCGCCGGTGCCGCGGCTCGGGGATGCCCGCTGCCTAGGGCGGCGCCACGGCAGGGGTGCGAAGGGTTGCGTCTCTTTCCGTGCAGTGCGCGGAGCGGATCCCGGAGGCCGGAGCGCTACTCGACCTGCTGGAGAAATGCCCTGCGCATCAGCAGAAGGGAAGATTTCCCGTCGTGGTTTTCGAGGGGCTGGACGCCACAGGTAGGAGCAGCGTGTGGCTGAAATACCGCAGGTGGGAAATTGTTGGAAAGAGCGACCGCTGTGGCTTTCAGCCAGGCATAGGGTTTAGCAATTCAGAAAATCCTGGAAACTTGTGACAGATCTGAGAGAATTACTAATTAAAGTTAAATTAAAAGAATTACTAAAGACCAGCCTGTCTTCTTTTAGTCGTGAGAGATCAATCTATGCTAATTCCCATTCAGAGCATGAATTCCTTATCCAAGTAAATGAAAGAATACAGAGTGGAGTACAGGAAATCAAATTTCTTGTGCAAACGATGAAACATACTTTTACCTGAGAGATTTTTAAATAAACGAAGTAAAATATTGGTAGTCTGGGAAGCTGGCAGCAGTTTGTCTCAGGCAGGGATTTTTGTTGCCTTTGAATAACTGTTTTCTGACTTTTCAGTTAAAGAAAGCTGAAAATCCCCTCTAAGAAGAAAATATTGGCTGACAGGGTGGCAACATCCACATGAGCTGTGACCTAGAAAAATGTTGTAAATGGGTATCTATAGAAATAGATGGATATATAGAGAACTGCCCATGCGTTTAGTGCATTTAAGGGTGTGAAGACCGAAAGGTGATAAGATGGAGAGGTGGAAGGCCTGGGAGGAGGAAGTGGAGTAATAGTTCCTGCAACCAGACTCATGATCATTTCCCACTGAAAAGCTCATCACATGATACTCAGATTACATAGTCGGGTGTCAGAGCATGTGTTTCAAGTGAACAGATAGGAGCATTTCTAAATTTTTAAAGGATATACAGTTGTATCTGATGTGTAACATAACAAATGTTCCCTTCTGTAAATGCAGGCAAAACCACTGTAACCCAGTCTGTTAAGGACACCCTGAATGGCTTTCTGCTGAGGTCCCCACCAGCTTGCATCAGCCAGTGGAGGGCAGTATTTGATGATGAGCCAGCACCCATTAGAAGGGCATTTTATGCTGCGGGCAACTACATTCTTGCTTCAGAAATAGCAAAAGTGTCCACTCAGGCACCTGTGATCGTAGACAGGTTTGTATATTTAAGAAGTCCTCTTATAGCAGTGCATCATACAGTTGTTCAGTGCTACAGGTGGAAGTTGTTAATGGCAGTCTTTGGTTTTCTTTTCCTCTTTTTTTTTTTTTTTTGGAGGGGGGGATATGCTACTTTGCATATAGGTAAATATTAAATCTTCTAAAGATTAATACTTATGATAACAGTAAGAATGGGACTTCCATCAGTGTAATACTCATAACTGGCTTTAGGACACAATGAAAAGTGTTGCATCCTCTGTTAGGAATAGTGGAGGTATGGGATGTGCAGCCTGAGCCAAACCAGGGCCATGGGACAAGCCCAAGAAGGATGAGGGCTCCTGATCAATGCTAACTCTTAGATGCATCTGAGATACAGGTAGGATAGAATTATGGAGTTTTAGGTAGACTTACTCTTTGAGGATGTAAAGCCAGAAATATGCTTCCTACTTTTTTGGTTTTGTTTATGTTATTTCTTGTTTTCACTAACTGTGTAGGCAGCTCTGATGTTGCTCTTAATACATGAAGTCCACATACAGTTTGCACTCCTGGTTTGTTTCAGTAAATGTACTGTAGTGCCCCTCCACAGCACATGTACATAGAAGTTATTTGCATCTGTGTGGGAGCTATTTTTAACCAAAATTTTGGTTACATTTCAGTGGGTTTTATTCAAAAATATATAAATATTTATATATAAATAGATAAATACATAAATAAATATATAAAATACAGGGCCTCATAGTGGTGGGAATGTTAAATGCAAGTGAAATGCATAGCCATCAATAAATTCTGTCTTCATTCACATGGAGCTGAAGACTGAATGTTCTCTGCCAAATCTGTTGCATGAAGTAGGATGGAAACCGCAAAAAGGGGGCTCAGGGTATTGAGTTTTGACATATAACTCTTCTTTTGACCTCTCATTGTATGAGAAGACCTTCTTTCGATAGGAGCATCTGGAACACTCTGCAAAAAACGTAGCTTCTGCCATAGGTTTTACTTAATAATTCACATTAATTGCATTGAGTATTGTCACTCATTATCCATTAATTAATTAAGAAATAATTGATAGTACAGAACATTTCCCTTCAAAATCACAGTGTCACCTATGTCATCATTATTGCAGTTGTCTTTATAGTGACACCTGTCTCATATATTGCTGAAGAATTAATGTCCTGTCTAAAGTTTCTCCTTCCATTCTGTATTTTCCTGACAGGTACTGGCACAGCACAGCTGCCTACACAATTGCCACTGAAATAAATGGGAAAGTCCAGGATCTTCCACCAGCTCATGATGAGGTGTACCAGTGGCCTGGCGATCTGCTTAAACCTGATCTTGTTCTTCTCCTGACTGTTGACCCGGAGGAGCGAGTCCGGAGACTTCAGCGTCGAGGCCTGGAGAAAACAAAGGAGGAAGCTGAACTGGAAGCTAACACCTTGTTTCGCCAAAGGTACACTTTAAGGAGAAATAGAGGCAATGGAGGCAATCATGGCTCCTGTGGGATGAGTAGCAAATGTCCCACTCACATTACTGGGACAAGGATTTCCAATGTCTAAGTTTTTGGATTGGGTTGGGTTTTTTTTTTTTGAAAGGATTCATGGCTGCCAAGAAGGTAAATTCTGTCACTTCTGATTAGAAGTGTTTTAAAGCTGCAGGTGAAGAACTGCATTTTCTTGCAAAGGAGGTTTGAGTTAAAAATGCTTGTATTTTGCTACTTGCTGCTTTAATTGCAGCACCTTTTGTACTGAGGTCACGATGGAGAGTGACCTAAAACTTCCAGAACTGTGGGGCAAGAAGTTGAAACATATAGCTTCCCCAGAAAAATCTGGAATTGAGCATCAGATTAAAAGAATAAAGTTTAGATCTCCTCTTGTAGATGTCTTCAATTGTGCTAAGTGTCCCAGGTCCCAGTATAGTTAATACATTCAATGGAGCCTTTAAAGTGATTCAGCTTACCACCCACTTGGAGTTCAGAGGTTTAAGCATAAGTGTCTAGAGCCATTTGATATGACTTGAGATGTTTTTGGAGCCCAGTGATCTAAGCATAACTATCTAGAGCCATTTTGTAAGATCTGAGACACCTGCATGAGGCTGGCAGATGTGATACGGAACCCGTGAACGTTTCTGGACCAGCTGAATGAGATAGTCCAGAGCATCTCAAGCAGTACTAGACACATTTGCCTAAGCAACTGAATTGCACTCTAGATTTCCTACTTCAGGGTGTGCTGAATTGCTGTCTAGGCTCTGCCAAATTTATCAATTAGATCATCATTGTTTGCAGTGGAAACTTAAATATCTAGTGCTCAGTATAGACACCTGAATGTCAGTGTCCATACCTACAAGTAACAAAGCTGAAGTCTGCCTGTAGGATTTTAAAATTTCAGGTGATGACATACTTTAAAAATATCCATTGCTTAATTCTGACAGAATCTCTGTGAGGACACATGGTTTATATCGTGGGATCTGCAGAGAGATAGGTGAGCTAGGAAACATGCTGCCATTTAAGAATATTTCATATTTTAATTCTGTTACTTCTTATTCCCACCAGAAAGCCCTTGATTATTTCTATTAGTTAATTATGTCAGTCTGGAGGTAAGAACATCCAGAATCTTGCTTGATTTGTCTTATGACTTGTGGCCTGAACGTTTGGTATTATTAATTGTGTGAACACAGAAAATTATATTCACATTCTCATTCACATCCTCATTCACATCCTCATGGGCTAAATGTGGGAGAGTTCTGCATTATGAGAATAGCCTAAGTAAGGAGGTTTTCACCCTGTATTTCATCCTGGTATTCATCCAGTTAGCAAAGTTGATCAGAGAAAAGGGTTGAATGTTGTGTCGACTCTGTAATGCAGTGTAAAGCTGAAATCAGTCAGTGAACACACTCACATAATGCCATGCCATATAGTTAAGAGAGGGGAGCCTGAGTGGGCTCTGGATAAATTGATGCAGGTGTTAGAAGCAGGCTATCCACTGTACTGCTAGACCAGAGTCATATATATATATATATATATACAGCAGTGTTAAGCTGCAAAGAAACTAATTCTTCAGTGCCATGCCATGTGAATATGGATAGAGCTCTGGGAATCAACATCAAGGAAACTATGTGCTTTGAGGTTTGCATTGTAATGGTTACTAATGATTTATTGGTCTTTGAAGTAGATTTCATTCTTAGCTTCATGTTAGATTTTGTTCCCCTTTTCTCTGCATTGCAAACACTTTCTTCCAAGGCTGATGACTAATGCCATTTCATATCCCTGCAGTTTGAAGTTTTGTTTCTCCTGTTTTGTTTTTAAATAGAGTTGAAGAGTCCTACAGAAGGATGGTGAATCCTTCATGCCAAGAGGTAGATGCCAGTCCTTCCAAGGAAGAGGTTCTCAACACAGTGCTACAGCTAATTAAGAAACACTGTGCTTTGTGAAAGCAAGTTCTGCATAATACCACTTAAAACAACTGTCTATTGCAATTCAGAGATACTTTTTATTACTCCTCTGGGTTTAGTACCGGAAAATGCACTGTGATGTGCTTTGTCTCACAGAAAAATCTCTTTCTTCTGTCAGCAATAATCTGTACAGATTATCTTTTTCACCATTGCCTACTATACTTTTCTGTAAAAGGCAAAATATTACATGTTATTCAGCATTCTTAGTAAAGCCACAAACATACTAGGGTTATGTACAAAGTACTTCAGAGTGCTCTCTAACACTGTGGCATTTCAAGATACTATCATGTTGCATCTTCATCACCAGGAAAACCTGTTCCTGCATCCATCGTGTACCAGGATTCACTGGACTGCAGCAGGGAGAAGCTGAAATGTCATCCATCAATAAACAATAAAATGAACATAACACTTAGAAACAATCCAGTGGCCCAGTGTTGCTTACTGGAATAAAGGATGAGCAGCTGTTGCTATGATGGGCGTACTGGAAAAAACGTACCTTAAGTGAGGGCCAGTGAGCATCTAGGCCTCTAACTGGTAAAGTCCAAGCCCGTCAACACATGCAACTGAAATATCGATTTATGTCAGAGGGAAACATATGCTGGCATATTAGAAACAGAGGCCTGAGAAGAACCTGAAATTAAAAAAAGAAAAAAAGGACTATAAATGGTTGCTGAATTATTTTCCTACGAAATATTTTATCTATCCTATTAATATTTGTTAATGTCAATTTGTGTTATTTTGAGAGAATGTGAAATGAAAATCTGCAGAGAATGCGGGAGAGTGGGAATGACTGTACCTTTTCACTTCACCTTTTCCTTCTTGGGTGGGTTTTTGTGCATGCTGAATGTGAAAGCAGGCTACTGTCACGACTTCAGCTCTGCAAAGGCTCATTTTTATGTGCATTATTTTCACTATTGTTACTCCTAAGTGTAAAATTAAACATATGGATAAGCCTTTCTGGGGTCAGAAGTTAGCTGCAGATCTGGAAAGAAAATAACTAAAATGTAAATTTTATTAAAAACATTATTTTTACTTACTTTCCTGTGTTAAACAAGTGCAATTATCAGTGAATCAGTCCTGTAAATAAAAGTCAGCACTGCAGTTCCTATACCCAATCTGTAGATCCAAGGTGACAGAAAGAAAAACTTCTAAAAATATGTTTTATTCATGCACTGTTTCATGTTTATGATTATATGCTATTAATAGAATACATTTATACATACTAGTAATGTATGCTGTTGTATTTTGTGTCTTATTTGTATAATATTATCTTTGGGATTTGCCATACATGTAGACTGAAAATACATAGTTGGAGGTGCTCCACTTATTTTAGAAATTAGGAAGCATTCAGGTGTTCAGTCCTTGATATAGGAAATTCACATATAGACGGCATCACTGCACATGGACAATGAGGATACAGTGTGCCTGACTTCAACGCCATGTAGCCTTAGCTTTTCTAGATGAGAGATCACTTGGCCTGAGAAATGCCACTAAATGCCTTTTTTCTTTATGCAAACTTGCACATGAAGCCACACTGCCTGTTTGGTTTTTTGGTTTTGTTTTGGTTTTGATGCTGAGCTCTTAAAAGTCTAGTTTTACATTTAAAATAGTGCTGATGATATATATGCAAGTGGCATCAGACACTATTAAATAGGCAGTATATGTTCAGTCCCTGTTTTTCTTTAATCCAAAGCTACTTAGTCAGACTAACAGAATGGCAAAACAAGGCAGACCAAAACAACGTTCCCTATCTCCCGTCTTTGTAAGAATTAAAGGTCTGCAATAGGTTGTGCATCACAGGCAGGATGTTAATGTGCATAATCACTCCCTTACTTCCCTTTTCTGTGGCATTTCTGCCCCATTTTTGTCCACAGCATCTAAAAAGACTGCACTTACTTTAATTTACATTTATAGGAAATGTGAGGTTTGTCACTGGCTGCTGAAATGCAGGCAGGTCTGCGGAGGGAGCAGCAGGAATACATGAATGCTGGCCTTTGCACGCCCAGCAAGAGCATTGCCTGCTTCATGTGTTTGTTAGAAACTGTTTTGCTGGGCATGATTTTGGTTTCAGCACTTAGAAGACTTGAAGCTCCAAATATTTCCACGTGGATTCAGAAACTTAGGCTATTTCTAGGTAAATTTTTCTGAGGCTTTGGAGAGTGACTGTTGTGTAAGACCAGGAGGTTAGCCCATGACACAGTGCCGGCTGGTGGCCATCAGCCTCTGCCACAGAATCCTGAGCATGGCCAGCCCCTACAGCATCCATCCCTGCTCACCTGCGGGCAGCCCCTTCTGAAGGCCAGGTGTTTGCTAGCACAGACGAAGGCTGCTCTCTGTCAGTCATCCTCGAGGCAGAGGACATGCCAAAGCCTATTTCTTTTATTATGACCCCAGCAAATTTAGTAAATTGATAACTTACTGATTTATGAGTACAAACTTAGCTTTAGGGCATGATCATGTAAAGATCCTGATGCTATAGTCCTCAGAGCATCTGGGGTGTTAGACTAGTAAAGTACACACACAGAAACTTAATTCTGAGCTTCTTATTGATGAATTCAGTGAATCTAGCCCTCACTGAACAATAAATGGTGTTTGTAAAGTTCAGGTGTTCTTGAAGAACAAAATAACACACATATTGGCCCAAATTAGGCTTTTTGTACATTTTAGTTATTAAAAAAAAGTCTCCAAGGATTTTAGAGAGACTTCTACAATTATTTTATTTTATTTTATTTTATTTTATTTTATTTTATTTTATTTTATTTTATTTTATTTTATTTTATTTTATTTTATTTTATTTTATTTTATTTTATTTTATTTTATTATTTTACTTACCGTTGTATTTCAAGCACCTTATTTATAATTTTTAACCTCATTTGCTTCTATTGTTTTTGGTCTAGAGGGGAATAGATACTTCAATAAAATGGTATTCAGTTGCCGAAACATAGACATCCACAGCCAGTTTGTGTCCCTAAGGTATCTGAGATGCCTGCGCTGGGCTGCCAGATATGACACGAGACATTTGGTTAAGCTGTTGATCTGCAGAGTGGCAGCTGGAGGCCTGCAGGGATACCATATGGTACCTAAAATGGCACTATTCACCTATTTAAGCAGTGAGAGGGTTAGAAAGCAGCAGTGCAGCCTCTTTGGGCTGTGCATACATTAGCAGGTGGCCTGGAACAAGTAGGACAAATTTGCTGCGCAGAGGAGCTGGTGCAGGGGACCCAGTGTGCCCTCTGTGTACTTCAGAGATTTACTTCAGACCAGCTCTAATCTGATCACATTGACTGGTCTCATGTTAGCGTCTGTAGCTTAGTAAGTGCGATGCTACACCAGATTTGGGTTAGCTTTGTCTGGATGGAGTCCAGTTCCCAGATGTCAGGGCAGTTTCATAACTTGAAGCAAAGCGTGGTGAGGAAGGGTGGTCAGGGGGAATGCTCCAAAAGTACATTGCTAATCCAAGTTGAAATGCTAATGAGGATGTATTACATAGGTGTAATGCAGTAGCAATATGTACCTCTTGGAAACGTTTTCCTGGAGCCAAAACAGACTTTTGACTCAGTACCCTCAGTGTCCTGATGGAGGGCTAACCTGGAGTGTGCTACAGCGCCGTTTGGTCACTATTCTCACATTGCCTGCAGGGGTTAACCCCAGGAAGGGAGCCAGGAAGAGTGGATTTTAGTGTGTGTTTGGCCTTATCCTGCTGTAGCATGGGGTGTAGCCATGGTGCTCACCCAGCGTTTGAGTAGTAAGTGCTGCTGACAGCTGGAGAGGCGAGGAAACCACTTGTAAGCAAATACCAAATTTCAGGAGTGAAATATAAGGCTGGTGTTCAGTTTTTCCTCTCCTGGAATTAAAAGTTTGCAAAACAAAGACTAATTCCCCTAAGTCAGATGCTCAGAGGTGACATACAGGCTCTTTCAGAACACAGGAAATGTCTTATCTCCATTACAGATACAGTTTCATAGTCATGATTTTTACCTTTACTTTCAGTAGAGATAACAAGCAACCTTATATGCAAACTGGTGTTCACTGTGCAGAGTGCCTGGAACTAACACATTATAGCTAGAGAGGCCAGGTCTTCACCAGTTTTCTTAAGCGTCTTTTCCCCATAGTATTTACCAGCTTCTAGAAATTTGCCAAAAAATCTGCATGCTGCCTCCACTATTAATTCCTGACAGTTTCAGAGGCAGGAGTCAGGAAAATCCACGAGACTTTGACACTTTGGTGGAAGGAAAAATATCTCTCTCATCAAGACCAGAATAAACAAAGGCCCCAAAGAGGTTTTATTTTTATTTTATTTATTTTCATTTTTATTTATTTTTTTTGGAATGAGTAATTGCTACTTGTCTGTTAAAATTCATTAGCTTTCTGAGTCCCAGTTCCCCTATTTTCTTCATGTGAACATTTGAAGGAACACATAAGACTGAATTGTTACTGCAGGGGGCTGCACTGACTTTGATCTTTTAAATGGAAAGCTAAGTTCAATAAAATTAAATCAGCTCTTTTGTAAAGACAAAGATCATCAGCCTCTGGCTTAATTTAACTAAACAGATGTAGGGTTTATGTAAATATGCAGTTATTGCAATATGAAACAAAAGCTAGAATACCCTGCCATTAGTGTAAAAATGCATTCTGTGCTACCAGCTGGTCAGTCATGACCTTTTATTCAACCGTAGAGACTGCGCATATCATGTGTTCTAACGCAAGAGAAATATGACAAAAAATGCTATGTCTGCAAGCTGATTACTTATGCAAAAAGGCAGCCAGATAAAGCCCTTCTTTAAGCATGTGGCAGGTACGGAATGAGGTCCAGTGGGTTAATTTACTGTCTCTGCTGATCTCCCCATCCCTGGGGCTAGCTGTACAGGTGAAAGGTTAGTGCAGTTTGTGTACTTGCTTGGGCTTCCAGTTTTCTTTTGCAAAAGATGCTATAATCCACCAGGCACATCTTTTCTTGAACAGATGGAAGACACAGCTTCTGTAGAGGACCTAGACCACATCCTACAGCTGTAAGTCTTTTGGGACAGTGCCTCTGAGGCTTTTGTTGGTGATACGGGCACTCTTGAGAGGATCCTCCTTGACTTTAGTGATATCGGGCAGACTTGCATGAGGTTGGGGCAGTAAGTAACAATGCACCATGCTAACGAATCAGACAGGCCAATGCAAGCAGATTTCAATGTACTGACACATAGAAGATACTGTGCTGCTGCTGTTTCTGAAGCTTGGTCTGTATCCAGTTGCATGTGCTCCTTGTTCCCAGCCTGTAAGCTTTTGGGGTCAATGCTTCAGTTCATGACTGCAGCTCTCAGAAGCTTCCCTTTCCCTCCTGAATTCTAAAGTGCTGGCAACACAGTCTTCAGACAACCTTGATACCCATTTCGTCCCTCCAAGGAAATAAATCACTAAACAACTTAAAACTGTTTTTAGTTTTCACTCTAAAATAGGATGCAATATTTCTGTTGGGTTGGCAAAAGTGTCTCTATGATAATATTTTCATTTGATCTTTCTCACTCTACAATAATATTTTATTGGAGCTGATTACCTAAGTGTGCCTGTTCTCAAATGAGCTATATAGACATTCCTTAATAATACAGTTTGTGTATTATTTTTGTGTACTATATATGTGTATTGCCCAAGCAACATGACTTTTGCTCTGCTTTTCCATTTTCCACAAGAGATTGTTTTGGCAAATGGAATATAGACTATTTTAAAGAAGGGAAAACACTTACAATTAACTTTCATTTAGCAGTTCCCAGCTTCTGAACTGTGTTTGGGTTTAGCTGTGGTATTTGGGATCAGAAGCCTTTAACTGGGTCTCACTCTGCTTCCCTGTAACAGCACAGCTCCTCAGCTACTGGCACCATTCCCATATGACTCTCGTAACACAGCAAAGGGTTCATCAATAGAGTTCATCTGCTTTACAATTACAGCTGCCTCCCTTGGAAGATGGATGCATCATCTGTGCAACAAATTGCTCTCAAGGTACCATAAAAAGCATCTCCTTTTTCTGTGTGGGAGTTTCACTGAGCAGACAGCTAGGAAATCATCTGAATGTGGGCTCTGCATAGGAAATTAAAACATATTTATCTGCAACTGCAATTCAAAGGAAGTACCTTTATTTAACATTGCCAGCATTCACCAAAAATAGATGCACTTTCTCAAAGTGTTTGATCTTAGGAAGAAATTGCTGTCATTTTACAGTGGTTTTCCTGAATCTGTAGGGGCAAAACCTGTTGCTCGTGTTAAGCCTGCAGAGATGCTTGATCTACGGGGTGTTTTTTCAGGATGATTTCACAATATTCAGAAGGGACAGGGGTTTCTGTCCTCATGTTCTTTTCCAAGGAAGTTCTTTGGGCAGTTCTTTTCAGGGCAAAACAAAAGAGCAGCTGTAGAACTATCCCGGAGAAGGGGAACAGAACGGTCTGCAGCCACTTGTACGTGCAAATTCACTAGCCAGAACAGTCCTTGATCGCAGAGCCCTTAGACACTGCCTGTGCCCCAGAAACCTCATCAAATAAAATTGCAGGAGGCTGAAGAAAGCCCCTTCAAAGGGCAAAAGGAAAACAGGAAAAGTCTTCCAACCCAAACAAAACAACCTGGGAGCTGCTCCAAGTTTTCAGCCCACTGGGCAGAGGGGAGATCTGAGTCAGGGGAATCAGTGGGGCTGTGCTCAGCTCACGCTGTAATAAAGAATGAGACAGGAAAAAATGGGGAATATTCAAATAAAAGGCAGGCTCAGAGCAACACGCATTTCCCTCCTGAAAGGTCGTGCCACAAAAAGCACAGCAAGTATTCCATACAAAATCAACAATGAGAAAAAAATGGCAAAAATGCAAAAGGTAGAGGTGTTTGTGTTTGAAAATTCATCATCTATGATAGAATCACACTAATGCATGATGTCAAGATTGCAAAGATGCAAGGATGCTGAACTCAATGCATACCCTCCTGAGCTATGCATATGTGTATGTGTGCATGTGTGTGTATGGGTGCATTCCCCTGCAGCAGGAAGGCACAGGGAATTTAATCTGGCTCTGAATACAGGGCTTAGTTATATGACAGGATTAGATTTTTATTTTTTTTTTTTCCAAATGCTGGAAGTTTAATGTGCGTCCCTAAGGAATGGCAACCGTGGGTCAGTGGATCCCAGAAGTTCATACGGGCTGTTTTTATAGGCTCAGCAGTGGGGAGAAATGATGCATGCATAACCTGATACATGTAAGGGACACTTCAGTGGGGGTGGAACAATGCTCCACATAGATTGTTTTGCATCCCTAGATGTGAATGCCTTTTAGCACAAGTCTAACCGCACTACATACAGTATTCAGTCTTCACTGTGCTTCCTTAGCAGAGTGACTTCTCTCACAAAGGCAAGATAAGGGTGGTGATTTCCTAATCTTTTCCCCACAGGGCTACAGGAGCAAGAACACTCTTATTCCCAAAGGTATTTTAGCATGACTCTTACGAGAGTAAAGAGACAAAGGACTGAAACTCTGAAGGCAGAGCAAGGATCTGACCCATGGTTATGTTTTCCTGCAATATATTTTGTTGTATAAAGGAAGAGCATTTCTGTCCTTTGAGAAAGTCAGTGGTGAGCCCTGGCCAGTCTTTTCATGGGAAAGGTACCACCAAGGTACCTTGGTAAGTCTGAAGTCCTGGGCAGGCATGAATAATGCATCTCACAGGGAGGAGGATTCAATATGGACTTTCTGCTCAGCCTTTCCTCTTTGGTACTTTTGGAGACCTTTAAGCTATGTGTTATTGCTGTAATGAGTTCCTTGATCAAAGTCTACACTCTGCATGTAAAATGCAGGTACCTCAATCAGATTCTGACTTCATCTTTGGCAGATAGCAAAAAAATATGTTGATCAATCTTTAGAAAACATCCGCAGTAGGGGTGGAAGGAGTGTTTTGATCATGATTATAACTCTTAAACCAAACCTACCAGCCCAAGAAACTGCTCAAGAAGCTTCTGAAGCTTAACTTCTCTGACACATATACCTCCCCCCTCACTTCATGCAGGGCTATAAACGCTGAAGCAGTGAGAAATCCTGCTCTCAGAAGGGTCTGAATCAATAAACCCCCAGCAGGCTTGAAAGCTTTGTGGGAAGCTAGTTCTCACCATTGTTTCACCTCTCTATTTGAGGGCTTGATTTTGTTTCTTCCTCTTCCTCAGCAGCTGTACTCACAGAGAGACAAATGAATATATTGTAGATGGTGTTGGTTCATATCCCTCAGGAAAAATTAGAGAGGTGAGTGATTTTATCATTTCCCATTGCCAGGTTAAAGAGTAGAAAATAGAAACAGAACTGGAGGTATTGACATAAGACAAGATGACCAGTGGGAAGGACTTGAAAGATTTCTGTAATCAAGCTTATTGTTCTAGTTCCCACCCTACAGAGAAATAGCTTTTTAGTAAATATCAGACCTTGCTTTACCTTCATTTACAGTATCTGTGAAAAAAATAGGCAGGAACATACTAGCACACTGAAGCAGAAAAGCAAATCAGGCCCCTTTTTTCCAGCCATGACAGTGGTATTGCCAGTTTTGATAGGGAAACTCCTGAATCCAGTTTCAATATATCAAGCACATCTGGGGCCTCAACAAGTCTGTGGTTTGCTTTTGTCTCCTGGGATTTGGGTTGTGTTAATGTTGCACATAGAGCCTTTGGACCTGGGGTAAATCCCAGAAGTCTGGATCTGGGTCTGAGCTCCTTCAGAGGTCATGCCTGCTTTGGCTGGGGATTTTGGGTTAGGTCCATTATGGATTATTGCTCTGGGCTCTGATAGTTTTTCTCAGTGTGGAATTAACAGGATCCACATGGTGGATTTGGAATCTAACATTCAGATATGGAGAGCCCTGGGCACTAAGCCCCTGGTCTTTAACAGGAGCTGTGTACATTCTGATGCTCAGGCTGGTGGGTCCTGTGTGTTGGTCAGGGGTGAGAAAGTGTCTCACCCTGTTTCACACAGTGGAAAAGGGTTACATCCTCAAGACACACTCATTTTCAAGTGCTTCAATAAGAAGAATCAAATATTTGAAGCAAGAGAGATGTACGGGAAATATTTAAAAGGATTTCAAAAGGCCTCCCTGTCCTCATAATATGTTTTATAGCATGAAAGGGCATGGAAGGAACATAATTTATTTTAGACAAATATCTCTTATTTCTTTTGTCAAACATTTTCTTTTGTAAGGGTTGTCTGCCCAGCCCAGACAGAAGCAGGTATCTCAGATGGGATGCTTTTTCTGTCACCAGCTGTCTGCACACATGACCTATTGTTGTCCCTGGTGAATATGTGCAGAGACTCTGCAGAAAGGAGCGCTGCCTCTTGACACTAAGATCCTCTTTTTTGACCTCCAGAAAAACGATTTTTAGTGTGAATTTTGGGAGTGAATTTTGCCTGAGGCAGGCTCCTCTACTGTGAAATCCTCCCCTTGCAAGACCATGGGGGCCTGAAGGGAGATGACGGAGGCCAGGTTCCCTTTCACAAAGGACTGGGGAGGGAGGGCAGAGCCCCAGCAACCCAGGGGACGTGACTCTGGGTTTTGGCAGGTTCCCTCAGAGATCTACAGATTTTGGGGCTTTATCAGCAGGGTGGCCAACATCTGACAAAACAGTCTGCTGGAAGCCTCACAGCCTTTCCTGCTGCTTGCCCAGATTTCCCCACACAAAGATTAGATCTGACACGGCTGGTGTGAGCATTTAGGCTTTAAAATGGACCGTGCCATAAATTCCATCAAAAGGGGAAGCACTGCAGATCAGACCCACCTCCCTTGCTCCATTTGTGTGCCTGAATCTGTTGGGATGCCAGTTGCTTTTCTTTTATTTTCTTTTACTCCTTCTATTAATCCAGTGTATCAAGCACACGTACATAAAGGGAAATCTGCAGCACATTAGATTAACGTTGTCTCTTCTGAAGTTGTTCGTTTGC
Organism: Pezoporus flaviventris; assembly: GCF_033815535.1. Classification (NCBI taxonomy): domain Eukaryota; kingdom Metazoa; phylum Chordata; class Aves; order Psittaciformes; family Psittacidae; genus Pezoporus; species Pezoporus flaviventris. The sequence goes on along the minus strand of NW_026892579.1, from coordinate 38,665,047 downwards.
AGTTCTGCAAGCCATCCTCTAGAGTCGCTGTACAGATAAAATAAAGCCACGAGAGGGAGCGAGAGCACTGAATAAGGCAGTTTGGCGTTTAAGAGGGGGGTTATACCTTTGGATAAGCACAGTCAGCTTTAGAGTGATAGAAACGCATAAAACATGAAGAGCTAGAAGAATGGGGTGGTGGGTGGCGGTGTTGGCTCAGAAGGTATGGGGTTGTATTAGAAGGTGGAAAACCAAAAGATAGTTTAAAGCCATTTTGAGACGGTTTAGGTGTTTTGTTTTTTTTTCGATTCTTTATCTCCTTTTTATAGACAACACTGGCTAAGGTGCCAAGCTGCCAAATGGCATAAAGATGCAGCTTTTACATGTACCTTTGTACTGCCCTTCTAAGAGAAAAGGGGAATATTAAATAAGGTGATTAATGTGACCTTCAATTGCACAGAATTTAAACACAATGCTCTATCTTTAAAACAGCACTGCTAAAGCAAGGTTTGTCTTTTCTGTCACTGCTCTCTTTTGTGGCTGTGAGCAAATCACCCAAACCCAGCTACTCAGGGACAATTAGGTAACCAATACTCAGAAAAACTGAGGGACTGAAGTACCTAAATAATACTGTAGTCCTATTTCCCTTATGCCCCATTTGCTCTTTATGTCTGAAATTAATGCATTGTAACTTCTTCCCCTCACAGAGAAACTGAACATGCTCAATATGCTAGAGTGTAAGAGGATCATATGTTGCAGGTAGATGGGGCTCAGCAGCTTTGATTCTTAGCAAGCATAAAATAACTGGATCTTTTATTTTTTTAATGATGTTGGGTTTTGTTCAAGTGCATCCTGGGCTGGTTTTCCATGCAGCTATGCAGAAGGCATGCTGCTGAGGCTAGAAGCGAGGTATTCTGATTAAAAAGCCAAGATCCCCAGAGCGAGGCACACACGGCATTGCTCTGGCTTCCTATTACAGACCTGTCTTTTGTGTCTCCCGAGTTTTATCAGTTTGCTTTATTGTAATGGCTTCGTTCAGGCTGCAATAATTAAGGGTGTGTCAGATTTTCAATCATATGATCTTATTTTTCAATGAGCTATAAAATTTCTCTCTTGGCTGCAACTTGACATACGTAGTTGAGAACCTGCTGCTTTTAAAGCATTTTTGAATGCCTTGAAGCATTCTTTGAACCAAATTGGGTCATTAAGAAAAAGGGGACTGCACTCCATAATATGCTGGTTCTAAAAACCTCTTTCAAGTCAGTAGGAATTCCTCCCCCTCCTTTTCCTGATATCTTTCAGGACACAAATAATGGCAGGATTCATGGTGTTAAAGATATTACAAAAAATCATTGTGGAGGTAAAGCATTAGCTTGACAGCTATGGTTGTATTGAGTTTTGATTTTAAAGCAGGAGAATATTTATTGCAGAAAAACTAATTGTGGTGCCTCAAAAATCCCTTGTACTCTGCAAGTCCATGCCTCTTCTAAACAGTATAAGTAGTGGCATTTATGGTGAAAGCTGCCTGAAACATGTCCTTTTAAGACCCCATTTTTAGTTTCTGATAACTTTCGGAGTTGAAATAACCCCTGCATCATGCTTACCCCGGTGTGAATGCTTTTGGAAAAGTGCTAGCAAAACATTCAGGAAAACCATTGTGAAAATGATGCACTGATTCCCCAGCATGGCGTGAAGGAAAACACAAGCTGCTTCACCCATTTTAGAAAGTTTCAGCCACCATCTTATGAAAGATTGCAGCATTTCCATGGTTTGCACTGCATTTGAAACCTGAGTTGTGGGGCCACTCCTGACTAGGTGACAGGAACATGTAGCATTCACCAGAAAGCAAGCTATCAACATCTGACCAGGTCATAAGCCTCTGCAGCCTTTCAGTTCACTGCAGCTCAGAGGAGGCTTGTTAAGGAGAACTGATGCTCTTATTGGTGAGCATGGTCTGATGGGGCTGAGCAGGGCTCTCCCCACAGCCTCGTCACCTGCATCCAGCACTGGGCAGTGGGCACAATGGCACAGGGCTGTGTCCGCCAGCTCTCCCAGCTTGCTTCTGGGGCTGCTGGGCAGTTAGAAGTAGAGGATAAAAAAAGGATAAAAAAAAATTGGGATGAGCCAAAAGCAAGGAGCTACACACTCGAACGTGCAGAACAGAGGACCACTCTCCGTATGGAGCTAAGGGGTAGGGGTCATCGTCATTTGAAGCTCAAACTGCTGGTGAATGAGATGGGACTCACCAGATTTAGTCTGACAAAATGTTTTCTTTTATATCCCCACTTCACACGTTATGTGGGATAGATGGGATTCAAGAAATGGAACAAAGGCTAGTTAAAAAGGACCTTTGCCTCACTATAAACAGGGAAAGCAGTGAAGAGTTTGCAGCCATGGGAATTCTGGATGCAATGTTAAAACAGAATGTGATACCCAGTCCTGCCCTCTAACTGTGAAGCCCCATGCAATCCTCAATGAGGAATAACAATTTTCTCCCCAGCTCCCCTAAAGGAACAATTTGACAGCAGATCCAATGTGGGGATGATTTTTTTGAGTAGATATCAAATTCAGAGCACTCTGCCTGGACAATGCTTAGTCCCCAGAGCTGTCCCTTGAGAAGCCATCTGCTTACTGTAACACACAGCTTGTCCCCTGCCAGCCGCCTCCATTCTTCCCTTTGCACATGCAGATGCGCTAAGGCTGCAGCAGGTCCAGCTGAACCCCAGGGCTCTTGCAGGGTCAGGCCATCTTACACCCCTGGGCAAGTGGCATAAATCACTTTTCTTACCACAGGAAGTAACTACAAGTGTGTGTTCCTCGCTGTAGTGCCTACCAGGGGACATGCAGTGTCTGGTCTGCAAAGGAATTATGCTTGGAGTAAATAAAGTGGCCTACAAAAAATAAAGTGCCGTAAAATATTGGCTGAAAAATCTGGGGCTGGGCATTTCAAATCAGGATTTAACAGATGAAGAGGAGGTTTTGGTGTGAATATTTGTGCTTTTTACCTCATCCATAGCAGAAGGGTGAGGGCTATTCATTTCATGAGAATGATCTCAGGACAAACCCATTTGGGAAGCATTTGCATAATACCCTGATGGAGTCGTAGACAAAATTTGTCATGAAATGACTAATTAGTTTCCCATAACTGAAGCTTTCTGCAAGGATATTCCACAGAAGTTTTATTAAAAAAAAAAAAGCAATAAAAGTAACATTTTTCAATATTTTTCAGTGCAAAATATATATTTATTTTCCCTACAAACTGAAAAAAATGAAATAAGGTTTTCATTTGTTCTGAAATAGCAACTTGGCTTTACCCAGGATTCTTTTTACTCAGAATTCTTTAAATACGGTTTTGGTTCAATTTGGGTGGAAACAGTTTGAAATGTTATGAGCTTTGCCTAATTGGAAAAAAAACCCCACCCAAACATAAAAACTCAAAAAAGAAAATCCAAATAATTCTCTAAGAGATCTATTACTCTGAGAAAGATCTAGGAGCTCTTTTTGTCAATGGCTGCCTTCAGATGACTTCAGTGGTGCTAGAATTCTAATCTTGGAAATGCACCCATAGCATCAAAATGTGTGAGGTCTTTAGTAATGGCATTTCTGCTTTCAGATTTGCATAAATCCAGGAAAGAGTGTAGCATTAGAGCTCAGTGTCAAAGATTAACAAGGTACCATGTTTAAGCATAGTGTGATTACTGCTGACCAAAGTGGATAAAGGAATACGTGTGAATAAATCAAAGGAATATAAATATTAATAGTTATAAAAATAATAATAAAGCATAATTCTGACAGCTGCTGAGGAATGAGGATCTTTGATTCTTCTTGAGATGAAAATCGGGATTAAGTCAAATAAATTAAAATGGTATGGATGACAAGGCCATCAGACCCAGGTTTTTCCAGACAGACAAGAAGCAGCTTGTAGCAGGTTTCATTTCAGTCAATGCTTCAAAATGGTGCAACAAAATTGAGTAAATTCATATATGAAACATAAATGTGAATCTAGGCAGCAATGAAAACACAGTTCAGAATGGACAGCAGTTTGGACAGGGTGAATTTCTTCAGGTGTCTTGCTCTGGCATATATTGTTATTTTATTCAAAAGAATACACATGGTTTGAAATCATTGTCTTTCACTGAAGACAGACCAGGCAAAACTCCTTATGAAAATATTTCATACATTTTCTAAATGCTTTACTGCTGCCAGAATTGGCAAGGGTGCATTATCTAGAGTGCAATCAAATGTCATGTTAGAAAAGCACTAAGGCCTTTTTAATTAAAAACATCATAAAGGCTTAAGTAAAATTATAACTGCTGGTTACTGTAATCTTCTCAGAGGGGCACTCGTGTGTGTATGTGTGCCTGTGCTGTGCAAGCAGGGGTATGCGGGTGTGCTGTAGTGCAGTAGAAAATGAACCCTGTACAAACAGCAAAGTACAATGTCTGCAAGGGCTCATCTGGACTTGCAGCTGTGCATACGCTACAGCCAAACCCTTAACCCTTTCTTGCTCCCTGGGTGCCGTGGTTGACAGAGGAAATGGAAGAGGTGGCACTCTGAAGTCAGTGGAGCTCCTGCTGCTTGTGACAGCTGAAATCTGAGGCAGGACATCTCAAGGCAGAGTCAGAACAAGCAGCTGCCCTGGGACAGGCTGTTCCACCTTATATACTCCCCATCTCCAGCCTCTGCACAGGAGTATATGGGACAGCTACTACTTCAAGCAGTGCTGCTTCCACCCAGATAAAACTACTGACCCTCTTCCCATCCCAGCAGTAGCTGAAAAGGAAAGCATTTCCATCTATAGCTCTCTTTTGCCTTTCCTTTCTGCCACACTTCCTCCTTCAACACCCTCTTACCTAAGCTCCCTTCACTGAAATTGTTTCCTCCTTCAGCCATCCCATCCCCTTTTCTACTTCCTCCCCTCCCCCAGCCCCAACACAAGACTCTGCTACCAACAGTAACACTGAATTTTGCCTTGAAAAACTGCGTTATGAACACCCTGCTGCGATATTCAGAATTCCCACTTTATACATGTTTAGCCATTATATTAACCAGCGACACCATGTAACTTCCAAAACTAACCATTGACATGGACCACTGACAATGCCTGACAATTTAGGCATAATACAATGATGGAGATTTATTCTTTAAAGGTCAAACTGTGGCTTTGCTGTGAGACCCATGCAAAAGGCTTCATACTGTTACACTGTCTCAGCAGCAGTCTGCAAGGCAAGCTGAGTCACCAAGGGCCCTGCTCTAGCAGCCACTCACAGTACAATATTTTATGGGGTATTTTAGTCTTGCTGTTCTCCTGTGTGGCTCTGGAAGTTGCACCTCAACTTGGCCCCAAGGAAGTTTATGTATTTTGAGAAACAAATTCCTGGTGTGGCCTGTACTTTTATTACAAATTCACTGAAACACACACTTTGATGTGTCAGTACCCAACTAACCACACAGCCTGGTACTCTCTGGTGTGTGTGTATTATGGGAGCAGTGAGAAAGAAAAAGTGCACCTTCTCATCCTTCTGCTCTTGCACGTCTATAACCTTTTACTTTTCTCATTTAAGAAGTGTTGGGCAGGTTGACCATCCTAGTGCCTCACTGGCATGCTCCCCACAGTGCATGCTTTGGCTGCATTGTCAGATGTTCAATGTAAAAGATTCAATAAGTAAGTAAAGAAATAAAAATGGTCTTTTCCCAACTGTACGTTCTGCTGCTCCATCAGAAAACCAACTGATGACCAAAATAAGTGAATGAGACAGATTTCACTTACTACTGTGAGGCAAATACTGTTTCTTAAGCAGTGGTGTCCTCCCTTCTAGAGTCCACCAGCTCTTGTTGTGCCACCAAAGTAATTTTAAATAATTTTGATTTGTTAAGGTGAGAATATAATGGACATAAAAACTCGTTGGCACTTATGTTAGGATTCTTCACACATTACAGGTCTCTTTATTTGCAATTCATGAACTTAAAATTACGAACTCCTCACACTAAACACTTGCAATGAAGCTCTTGCTTCATTTTTTCTTGTCTTATGAAGGCAAGCACAAGATACCATTGTGCTTGGGTTCAACGAATGGACTAGCAACATTTGAATAGCTCTTATGGAGCATTATAGTGCTAAGATCTGTAGTCAAACTAGGAAAATTTTGTGTGCCATAATCGTCAGAAGATTTGGCAGTGTTTCTCCAGGAGGAGCTTTGCACAAGAAAATCTGTATCTGTGATATCCCAGCTGATTGATTCAGCCCAGCTTGCAGAGAACACATGCAAATGTTGGAGGAATTGAGGCAGAGATTGCATCCAACTGTCACAATGGTTGAAAGATCTGTCTGTAGCTTGTATTAGTTCAAAAAAAACAGTCACAGTTTAGGAACCTTTACAAAGCCCCTGAGTTTTGGATTGAAAATGTCAAATATTGGTTTCCACAGTGGTAAATGGTGACTGATAACAGCTGGAAGGTGGTGTTTGTACAGCTTCTTGAGTCATCTGTTCTTGTCCTGGGAACAGAGATATATCTCTACCAGTTCATTAAACATTCTCCTGACTGTGCTTACAATTTAATAGTACAGGTGACCCAGCACCAGTGCTCAGCTGAACATGCAGATGTTGCTGAGGTCTGTAGCTTATTCTGGAGCAGCAGTCTCTGCTAGAGCTGAATTCAGCATTCTGGGACAGAAAGGCTCTGCCAGTCAAACTAAGAATGTGCTTTGGGTTGTCTCAAGTGATACAAATTACCTAATTTAAAATCCAGATTTATAAATCTCACCTCACTGTCAGGTCTTTCAACTAATGAAAGCACCCTTGAATTTTATAGGAAGTAGAGGGGAACTAGAATTAAAACCTGTAATTTTTTTCTGAACATGATTAAATTGAAACATCTATGCAGTCTCTGTCAACAGAGATACATGACTAGGAAGTCCTAGTCACCGAAGTACTGAGACCCAGCCCAATTCCAGAGACTAAAAGCAAATGTCTGATGTAGATTCAGTTACCTAATTAAAGAATAATATTAAGGAATTAGCAATACTTAAAGTCTTCATCTTAATAAATGAAGATAATTTCTGGTTTCTTCTCCAGTGAAACCACAGCCCATATTGCACTGTTTCATTTCAGTAAACCATCGCAGCATCATAGATAAAACAACAAACCTTCAGCATATGGAAAACACTTCTCAGTTTGACAAAACTGGAACAACTTCACTGTTGCAGGTAGCTGCCCCCCAGAGATAAAGACATCCTCAGGTTGTTTTGGCTGATGTGTTCAGAAGAGCAGTACCTTCTCTATACCTCTGCTGGTGGATGGACTTCCTCACTTGCCAGCTGTCTCCCTGGAAATCTCATGGCAGCAAGTGAAGCTTACAAGCTGGCTGTAGACTAGACATATCCTGAACACCTGAATTATTTCCAAACAGTTTACCCAGACCTTGGATTTTGCTGACGGCGGCTGATGTGACACAGACGCCTACCTTGGCACAGTCTCTGTATGTTTTTTAAAAGCCTTTTCTGTGGAAAGATTGGGTTTTGTTGTACAAAGACTTTTGAGGAGCTGGTCCAGCAGAATCATACAGTAGTAAATACAAAGGTGACATTTGGTACCTGCTGTTGGAATGGAGGCACAAACATATGATAAAGGGGTTGGCTGATAGATGGGGACATGTTGGGTGCACTATAGTGATAAATTATTTCCCTGTTATGCCTAGGAGACAGAAGTGACGCACATACGGCATAATGGCATAAAGTCACTTTTGTATTTCCAACGTAGTAGAAATCTGTTAACATAAGAAATATTCTTAATTGATTATACCAGTGCTGGTCAATATTGAAATGACCACTGGTCAATATTAAAGTATTAAATTTAAAGCCAGAAGGAATGCCTTTTCTCTCAGTTATTGGTGACTTTTATACAGGGCCTGATTTCATATTATGACAATGTCCCTTTGTACCAGCTTAAGACTTTCTAGTCATAGATAATTCAGAATGACTTTCTAGGCATTATATGTACTAAAAATACATAGCTGATTAGAAACTGGTACTGCAGGGAGCTTGCAGGCAAATGCAACATATATTTTATAAGAACTTGTAAGTTGGAGTTTGCCTATGCTGAAAGAGTAAAATGCCCTTTCCATCCTACATGAAGCAGGTATCTGCATCCAAGGCTATGAGGTGGGCAGGACTGCATTTGACTGCCTCTAACTTCACACCGAGTGGTTCACACACAATGCACACTGAATCACAGTGTAGCATTGGATTAGTCTTTAATGTGAGACTCAGAACACACTGTATCATCATTACTTTCTCCTCTGTGTCATTACAGAATATTAATAATATTCCTTTTTATATGATAATTCAGCACAGAGCATGGACGATTTTTTCTATAAGTAATTATGTGTTCAGAAGCTGCCTTCCAGTTACATGATTAGACTACAATCAGTATTGCTATCTATACTTAATCAATATCCCAGATACTGCCTGATTGCCGAACAAATACGTGTGATGCCCAGAGTAAAAAACAATGTCACTGCCTCCCTGCTTGGTGCTGACTCATCAGCCAAGATGTATTATTACTCCTGTACCGTAACTCACCTCTGTGCTTCACACTACTAATCAAAAAGATCTGGTTCTTCATATGCCTTCCAAATGAAATAATGATGCTTCTTCCTCCCTCTCCCCTCTCACACATTCCAGTGCAATATCAACGAGGCAGAAATATTTAGCATATTTCCTGCACCAGGCTGTAATTTTAATTTTTGTGCAGCATGCACAACACTAGACAGGTGCTTTGAAATGTAAATAAAAAGCAGTGTAGTGTGGGACACAGTACACAAACTGCTGCAGAAGGCTCCAGCACAATGAGAAGTGCAACATCTATCTGTTTAATAGGGCGGCAGGCTTGTGTAATGAGCAGAAACCTCTCATTTAAAATCTTTACTACAGCTCTCCAACTAAAATATAAAACACATTCCGAGAAGGCAGGAGGTGGAATAGCAGAGCTCCAGCATAATGTGGGGGGTAGTGCATAGCAGCTCAGTAAAACCCCCTCTGTAATGTAGAAAGGGTATGACAGGCCTCTTAAGCAAGGAAGGAGGCAGCAAATAGCAGCGGGCAGTGTTTGCTCTAACAGGCGTGATGCCGAGCAGCCAAAAAGCCGTGCGTGTGTCGTAAATGCGTGTGCTCTGAGCAGGTTTCTAAGTTATCCATTTCCAACATTATGTGCCTGTGGTTAAAGGATTAGACAGTGGTAATCCAGTTCTGGAGGAGATTAACTCTCAAAAATAAGTGAAAGCTGCTGCAGTGGACACATTTTTGGCTCTTCTGGCTTGGGTGGAGTGTTAGGCTGGGTGGGGGAGGGCGAAGGAAGAGTAACCTCCACTCTCTGTTTATCTCCCCACTAGAGGCCTTTCTACACAACTGTCAAAAAAAGCTTTTATTGTCAGCATATTTTTAGGCCACTTAAGACGACAAAGTGCAGGAACCAGTTAGGCAGCCTTCTATGGAAGGCAAAGCCCCATGCAGACAGAGCTCCAGACACAAAACTGCCCTTTAGGTAATGAGGATTTCCACCACTGCCTGATAGCTACCCTAGAATTAGCAAAATACTTATATTTAAAGCTTGATCATGACTTCACATCAGATGGGTTTATGCAACATGATCCCACTGCCTTTAGTGGTGTTATTTTAGTTGATATTGGTGCTAGCAAGGTGAAAGCAAGGAGAAAAGCAAGGAGGTGCCATGTTATAGCAAATAATGCAAACAGCATATTCAATTTCTTTGTATATTGTTATCCTACTTTCAGAAGCTGCTTTTCAGTGCTTTAGCCTTTTCAGGCAGAAGCATCACTGATGCTAATGACATCAGCATCGATGTCTATCCCACAGACCATAGCAGGTTTCTAATTCCATCAAGAGGAAGACTTCAGGGGTTGGCTAATGTCGCCAGAAACCCTCAATGGAATTATAGCCGCAATTGTGAGGGTCTGGAGTATTTCACTTTCTGCAGTACGGGGCAGGAATACTCTGCCAATGCACAGTCTTATTGAATTGTCCTAAGCAGTGTGGAGTGATTAGGGAGAGGTTATGTCTTTTCCCCTCTCTGTCACTGTAGGGTTCTCCTTGGGTTTTCTAGCCCAAGTGAATTAGGGGATCTCCACCCCACCAGCCTGCACCCTGGGCAAGTTGTGGTTTGGTTGTGAAGGTCTGGCTTCCAGAAACCAGAGTTATTTTTAGAGCAACTTTGCTCTAGGAATGGGGGGTTGAATTAATTGTATTGCCTTGGATGTTGGGTTTAACCCTGTACGTGCCCACATTTATATTGTCCATATACTGCAAATATATTTTAAGACTTTTTGCAGCTGAGGTTGACTTTTGCCTGTTTTAGCCTCTTGCTCTCTATGAATGACCTTACTTTTCTCTCCCCATCTGATAACATGAACTTTCTGTGCACTACTGTTCAGATGGCTAAAAATTTCACTGCATGAAGTCACAAGCACCCTTCTCCTGCTTTTTTCTCCTTGGAGGCTAGAAAACTTATTTCATATGAAAACAGAACACCTGTGTGTGTACACATGCTTTGCCTTGTAACAGCTGCAGCTATACCACCTATACATCCCCTGCAAAAAACATAAGGAAACAGAAAAATCCCAAACCCAGAAAGAAGAAAAACACCAAAGAAAATAGTGGGTTGAAAAAAAGCATCAGTGTTATGCACTTTCATTAAAATCAGAATACAAAAACATATGGGCAGCACCTGGGTTTGTAGCTGTGATTCCACTCCCCCCCTCCAGGAGCATACAGCTTTCTCTTCCTGCTGTAGGCAGAGGGCAGTGATAATATTCTGCTTACGTGTTTCTGAAGGTCACCTTCATATAAACCCTGCCTTCTTCCTCCAGATTCTCAACACGCATTCCCCAAAACTTTCTTAGCAATGTTACCTTTGAGGAGCATTGTAATACCTCCTCTGGTCTCCTCCCACCCCTCTAATGCCCCCTGCATTACCCAATCACACACACACTCTCCTTTCACTGTATGTTCTTGCAGAAATTACTCTTCAAGGCTCCTTAAAATATAGATTTTCAGCACAAACTGAAACCTAATAACACTAATGAACAGAGAGCTTTTATCTTGCTTTTTTGCCAAGTTCAAGTATTATGGCTCAAGCCTTCATAATTACCCCATCATTTTATCTGTGATTGCTTAGTGTGATGATTTCATGAGCTTTGCTGGGGAAGAGGTAATCGAGCCAGGGAACATTTTCAGCCTATCTGGCAGCCTTTCTTTTCAAAAGATGGATTGTTCCTTTCGGAGTTTACTATTTTATCCAGTTCATCTTGACATTTTGCTGCTTGCATGGTGAGCTCTTAAGGAAAAAGATGGTTTAGTCTTTGTCCTCTTTATCTCTACCCTCATCTTGTTTGTTGTTAGCCTTGAAAGCAGAAGCAATGGCTATCTATATGCCAGAAGAAAAGACAACTGACTTCCTTTTAGGTTTATCTGGCCTACTTCAAGCTAATTTAAAGAAGTAGTTTTGGCAGGCCATATAAATGAGGATATAAATGCTCATAACCTGTCTAGGGAGACTTTGAAATGCACCTAGCAGATTTAAAAGCACATATCTAATTGTGCCTAAATTGCTTATGTTCTTTTATAAAATTCCTTATCTTTTGTGCTCTCCTGCAGTGAAACAGAGAGGGTTGCATGGACAAAAGGAGGGAGAGTGGTCTAGGACTCTGAGACTGGTGAATTTCTTCTAAGGTTCCATTCAAGGGAAAGGAAAATTAAGTCTTGAAAAAGGAAGGTATCTCTAACAAAGAAAATAAAAGTATATTTAGTCATAAGGTTGGTCTCTCCTGGGCTGTCTGTTATGTTTTATTTTTCCCTGGCAGAATCTTTTTCTTGCAAACAAAGCATAAATCTTGAGGTTAATATGTCTTTTCCAAAGTGATCGTATGCATGCCTTTAATAAAATATACAGAAAGCATTATATTCCCATGAGAAGCTGCATCATTTCCCATCTGGAAAACTCTTGCAACTAACCTTGAGAAGATAGAACTGTTTTCCCATGGATTTTTTTTTTTTTTGTAACCAACTTATGCCAAAATAAAATGGAAATTTTGAATTTTATGACAAACTGAATCTTTCTATTTAGTTATGTCCCTAAGTTTGGAAACATCAGAACATTTATTGCATTTTGTTTCAAAAATGTCAAGACGTTTCAGTTCAGTAATGCTAAAGGATTTCATTTAGACCATTGCAAATCACAGTATAAAATATTAAATACTTAGATATGTTATATAGAGAGTAGCATAAATATTTAATCCTTAGGTCAGAGGAAAATGCATGAAAACAATAAAGTCAAATCAATTTATTTTTATGCTAGTGAAGATCTTTATGTTATTTAAACAAAACAAAACTGTATTATTAATTTTGTCTTTCTTTTACTGAAAGTGAAAGAAAGTTCCAGCTTTGCCAAAAATGCTATCTTTAATCTTGAATATTACCTGCAGTCATGTCTCTCTGTCTCAAAAGGGATATTGTAGAGCTGGTAACAGCATAGAGAAGGTCAAAGAAACTCAAAGATGTAGAGTAGCTGCGCAATCAAATACAGGTCTGGCTGCTCAAAGAGGTGGATGAGAGGAGATCTGGCACCATGATGGCCTAGAAAAATTGTGTTGGGATAGATTATTCATTTCCTCTTCTGGGAGAAAGGACTGGTGGTGGAGTCAAAACAGACAAGAGAAGCTGTTCCCCTGCTCATGTATGTGTAAGTGCAAGGCTTCTTGGATGTAGAACAGAACTCAGTTTTAAGGAGCAACTGGGCAAACTACAGGGATCAATGGGCAAACTACATAGAGATCTATGACAGGCTGCTGAACATGGAGGTGCTACCTCTGGTTCGGCAAGCCCCTGGGCTGCAAATGCCAAAGGCCAAGGGAGGTTAGCAAAGTCTCTTTAGCACCTCGAGGACCAACTCTCCTGGCCCTCCTTGGGCTAGCTGGATTCCTGAGTAGTCTTCTTAAACGGCTTCCTAGAGCCAAATCCTACAAACATCTGTTGAAATTGCCCTGACCACAAATTTGTAAGAACTGCAAACTCTCCTTGCTTGCATCATCCTGAAATGAAATGATTGCTTGTTGTACCCCATCTCCAAAAGGCTGAGAGGCTCCTTATGAACTCATTCTCCTTTCCCAGTGCTGACATTGCCGAAAGCCATTCTATTACCTGAAATATTGCTTAAAGATGTGATGCAGAGGGCGAGTTGTTCATGCCAGCTCATTTTCAAGCTGTCATCTCTCAAGTAACACGGCAAGTTTGGGATGCACGCTGGAAAATTTGGAGGGAAGAAAAGTGTGTGGTTAGCCAAATAACCACTGGATGACACTGTTGTTCCACACAGCTACAACCGAAAGACTTCATCTGGCAGTGAAAATGTGCCTTGTAAAAGAAAAGTGCAGATGCGGGGGTTTAAGTGTTTAGTGTATTCTGTGTCTTAGTGCAAGGGGCAAATTCGTTGCATTTGCCTTTGTGAATGTCCTCACAATTAAATGCTGGCTTTCATTCCTTGGCATTTAGGTTAAACAGCCTGATTCAATCTGGGTTTAGCCACTACTGCCTGAGTTCTCCAGATCCATAGCAATGAAGAAAATAGTAACTTCATATGTCACACAGGGCGGCTTTACTTACAACATCACTAAGAAGATTAAAAATAAATTGAAGCATATGTCACTTCAAAGGGGGCAAAAAAAGGACATCTGCATTATTTGATGCATTAATGAGAAAGTTCTGCCGAGTCTTGATTTGAACTATATGGGAAATGATGTGATTGGTAAGCTTGCAAGTTAAATGTATTTCAAATGAAATTGTTTCTGAAATTTGTATTTAAGCTAGGTTAAGGGATGCTTGTGTTTTATACTTCGCCTTCTGACATCTTGTTCGTAAATTGAGCTTTACCCTTTTAACTTGAGGAGTTTACAATAAAAGAAAAAAAATCAAAGCAATTTAGCTACAAATATCTAAGGCTGCATTTCAGTAGAATAAGCAAGAACAGCTCTCCTGCCTGAGGCAAATCTTATCATCCATGACCATCTGTACAGCTACAAACTAACTACCTCCGGCACTGCATGATTCTGTAGACATTGGGCTATGGACTAGCAAACTAATGTCCATCCATCCAGATTCCCAATCCCAGCTCCAAATACTCATCCCTTATATCCTCAATTACTTTCATACAGAAAAGAAGCATCTTTGTTTCTTTATACATCTAATATACCCACAAATGCGGAGGACCAGATAACTTTTACCTTTCCCGTCTTTATCGTATGGATGAGAATAAGTAAAGGTCAGTAAAGCACATCTGGATGTTAGAGATGCATGGGCAGAAATGCTCATGAAAAATTCACAAGGAACAATAAGAGTTTTTCCATGCCATGTTGGTGCTTCTGGTTTGTACAGCCAGACTAAGGTAGGTTTCTTTCCTTCTGAAGGAAATACAACTTCCAGGAGGCTAATGTTCTGTGTTTAATGCATTAGCTTTTCCCCTTGGGGCTCAGAAATGCAGCTCAGGCCAAATTGATGAAATATCAGTTAATATGTGAGTCTGACAGCTTGGAAAGGACACAGCTGTGGTGAGCTAAGATAGTCTTGGGGTGATAGCGAAAAATCTAAATATATGAAGGCCAGTATTTGCATACGTAGGTCTTTTAGAGGAAGATATCAATAGCTTATTAATGAAACTAAGTGTAATCAGTCTGTTTGCCAGAGATAATTTCTCTGGTCTTTATCCTACGGAGGAATTTGGCATGGTAAAAAAAAAACTAGGCCTAGAGCATAGTCCATTCATTTTATTATTCATATGACATTTGTGCTGCATAAAGACTTCAGATATGTCAACTTTTTCAGCATATGTGTATCATGACTTTGTGAAAAATTGGAGTCTGGAAGCTTGCCAGAGCTTAAATAAAATGCTTTCCATTTGCTTTACCCTGAAGCCATAGGGATTGTTCCAGCAGAATGGAAGAAGGTCCAGTTTCAAATAATTACTCACATAGCTACGTTCACAAACATGTTTTAAACTCATGTGAAGAAGCCAACAAAAATTTGCCTTTATGTATGCAATAGCCAATGCAGTGGCTAAATAACATATGCAATCGGATTTAAAAATGTTTCCAAACGTTGTTCTTAAAAATGCGTGTGGGTAAAAGTGATGCACCTACAATCAGCTGACATTGTGGATCTCTGTGAGATCCTAGGCCAAGTTTTCTTGCCAGCCCATGAAATGGTGGCAGGAGCACAGACCAGTTATGTGAGTTATACTGGTCCCCTACTTCTGCAGGTTATTAGAGTGGTCATTTGCTGCAGTTGCCACATTGCTCCTCCAGTGCTTGCAGTGTGACTTGGAATTAAGATTCAACTGTGCTTGGACTCTGGGGCCCCCTGGGGGAAACAGTAACTGTGGGGACATCACTTCCATGGGAAGAGCCTGGCACTGAAAGGAGTCCTGCAAGGAACCTGCTGTGCCAGGAACTGCTGTGCCTATGTATGCCATGGGAGGCAAGGTAAGGATAAATATTCCTCACTGATAACCTGGTGTACTCGTCTATGTCTCTATCAAGTTACGTGTTGGCCGAGAAAACAGCTATATATAACATGTCTTGAAGTTACACCCTGCAGATGGAACCTTTTAGCTCTTTGTAGCCTGAATATGCACTACAGGGACTAAGAGAAGCCAGGAAGAGAAAATCCCTTAGACTTGGAAACTGCCAGTGTCCCTTTGGAGAGGTGAGAAATTCAGAAATGTGCTCTCTCCTGTCAGTGTTTCACAGATATTATATAGTGGTATATTAATTAATTTGTGAAGTATTAAAGAAAATTCAAACGCACTCAGGTTCCAGAGTGGACCTTCCAAAGTTAGTTTTTTTCACAGAGGTTGTGATGAAATGAAACAAGAATAGGTGGAAAAAGAGAGGATGGAATGAGACTTATATAGAGATTTAAATATATTTTGTCTTTCAGGTAAGTGGAGAAAAGCAAGAAAAAGTCCACAGATAAACTTGTAAATGTTTATAAATACCTAGGTGTTTTAGTTACTGATTTATGTCTGAAATGACTGACACAGTTTACATTTTTAGATTCAAACATCTTGCTAAACAATATTTCCCCTGATTTCCCTCATGTTTACAGATACCTTAAAATGACTGGATAAGTCGCCAGCACTAAGGAACCCCGGCTCTTTATAAACTGCCCCAAACAGCTATTAGAAATTGCAAGCAAGATGGTAATGGTGAGATGAAAGAAAAGGAAGTATTTATGGAACAAGCCATTTGATGAGTAGAAAATTAAAACATGAGCCCAAACAATAGGGTTTATAAAGTCGGGCTAATTGTGTTTAACTTTTCTAAAGCCCTAGAGAAGTTAGCAATTATTTGTTATTTGATGAGAAAACCTTCTCCAACTGTCTCTTTCAAAAGTAAATGTTTTGAAGGCGAGGTTTCCATAAAACATCTTCAAACAAAGGGAGTTCTAAGGTCAGAGTTGCTAGAAAACACAGGCCAGGCCTTCAGGCAATGTAAACGGGTATCCTCTGAAGCCAGCTGAAAGGAGCACAATTTGTACCAGCTGAGGGGCAAACCCTCTGTACCCGAGCAGGGCCGCTGTCTTTAACAGTAACACATATTCCTTTCTCATCTCCAGGTTTTGTTTCCCTTTAAAAGTTTAAGCTTCTGCCTGAAAGCTGAGTATTAGAATATTAATGGAAAGGAAAATAGTTCCTGGAGATCAGGTCATGCTCTCAGAACAACCAGTAAGTTTTCAAGAATTTGTTTCCACTACAATCCCGTAAAATAAATTTTGGTTTTTGGTTTTCCATTGTGTATAGAGAGATACTGAATACAAGGGTTAGGATTCTAACCACAGTTAAAATCACCCCGGTCCTCAGGAGACAGTTGGTGTTTGCCTCGGTTGGTGAGTCCAAGTAAGACTAAATCAGAAGCTTACACTTTAGAAATGAAAGTTTGCATTTTAATCCTCATCTAAAGAGGCATAAATCATTGCTGTAGATTATATATTCTATTCCATTTGCCTTGAAATAGAAGAAATCAGTTTATGCTACAGTACAAAACCACATTTGAGCAATGGGTACATACCTGCAAATGATCCTTAAAGCAGTCTTTCAGTTGTGTCAGAAAAGAGGCTCAGTGCCAATAGTTTGAATTCTCTCCCAGTTTTGTTATTTCACGTCCCCATTTCATTCTGCACTCAGAAAGGAGCAAGAGAGTTACTTTGTGCTTTTGCTAGATGGTGCCAGAGTACACTCTTGTTCTGCCCAGCTCACAAGACTGGCTGCAGCAAAAAAATCTTGCTTTTTATTAGAAAATCCTGTACTAATGTGTAAGCTGTATGGTGCACTGATGACTGAGGATAGGAAAATGCAAAAGCTTAGTTATGTGGAGGAGAGAGATTTGTTTCTGTAGTGAGCTGAGAGAGTGAATAGAGCTACTTCTTCATGTTTGAAATCTGGAAGAAAAAAGATGTACGAGATAATTTTGATCCATTATTTAAAGATATGAAACTAGCAATCTAACTAAGCGAATATATGTAACAAAATGCAAGCAACATCTATGTATCTATAAATTGATATACATGTAGCACACTACTAACGTTAAGTAATTTCCACCAGGGACTCATAACTTCACAGGGTTGTTTTGTCTTCTCCCTCTCTCTTTTTTTTTTCCCTCCTATTGCCTTTTCCACAGGTCTGCAAGCAATTAGCATGGGTGAATAATTGCCAGAATACAGTTTTTTTCTTGCTGTGCACATGCTGCTGCCATAATATTACTGGAAATGTAATAATTTAAATGGTGAAACTAATTGCCTAGAAAGCGACAGCACTGAATGTGCGCTTTCGTGGACGTTTCATTGTTGACAGTCACCCATTAGATGTGATATTATGTCACTTATAGTAGCTCTACAAGAGAAACAGCATCCTTATTACTGCTCTGCATTATGAAACATCATTCCTCACAGCTGTGAGTGCTGAACCTGTTATTGAAAGGTAAACACAGTGGACAAGATACGGATCTCGGTTACGAGGTACATTGCCATACTGGCACACGTTTGCATTGATGAAGCAGAATGAAACACTTCTTTTTGTTCAAATAAGAATAACGAAAGAGGAAAGCCTGTTCTGAAAATACTGTTAATCTGGACCAGCACCCTTCTTTGAAGAGTGCTTGGCGCAGTTTAGAAACAGAGTACAAAAGAAACTTTCATGGGATTGCTTCTTTTTTTTGTACTCTGTGAAGGTGCTCCTAAGATTTTCAAAGCAATTGGAGGAAGTGACTTCTTTCTCATGGCTTTGTCAACCTTGGAGGGAGGGGGATAGAGTTGGAAGGATTAAGTTCTTTTAAACGCCATAACAAAATCCACAAGCAGGAAGATGACCCCTACGTTCTCAGATGCTATGTGCATGATTTACATAGAATGATGGATGAAGAGTGAACACAACACACCTTGGAACTGGAGCCTGAATTAAAACAGTTAATGAGCTGCACAAAGGGACGCAAACCAGGAAGGCACTGTGTACAGGGCTAATACATTCTTACTACATTATAAATATTTGTATTTATGAAGATTAATGGACTGAAATATTTTAAAATTAAGTCTGTTGTTTATCCATGAGCTGCAAACACCAGAGATAGCTGCAGTGTGAGTTTCCCCACACCATCCTGTTAATGACCTCAACTCTGACATTGGAAGTCCTCTTGAGGGAAAACGGGAAATTTAGTCCAGATCATTTATGGCTGTTTTCCGTGTAGAGCAGTGCAAGATACTAACGGCTGACATTGCAATGTGAACTACTAGGAACTGTATGATCACAAAGGTTTTAGTGCTTGAAACCTTAGATATACTAAGAACTGCAAAAATGAAAAGCCCAGAAGTTTTCAAACTAAATGCTAACCCTTGCATTAGTACAAGTACTGGTCATCCGCAAAGATCTGCTAGATAGCTTAACCCAAACTGAATTAACATTTGACTGTGCCTGTACGTGTAACTCTGCTGCAGTGGTTTGTTTCCTTGTCTTAAACATTCTGTCATGAATTCCTACTAAGGTGTAGTCCAAAGCAAGATGTATAGTTCACAGAAAGGAAGAGCAATGGGAGAAGCTTAAGTCTAGTCTGCTGAAGGGAGATGCCAAAGAAGGGGGTTAGTTATTGATTGTAGTTTGTGACTTGTATTTTGTCACAGGGGAAGACTAAATACAAACAAACCAAATCAATACTTTTCATTGCTATCTGAATATGCGTGAAAACCCAGCCTGCCTCACTCAGAAATGAAACGCATCTACTTTATTCCCTTTATGGCTTATTTTTTTAATTGTGGTAAATGCAGTCAGGTACCCTGACTTGGCCAGCAAGCAATAGTTCATTAAGTGGTGGTAATTTAATCGATTTTCCTCACTAATGCATCTCTTAAGATAGACTACCATCACAAGAAAGTTTCAGGAGGTGGTTGACCCCCATTAAAACCATGTGATTATGCTCCCAGTTTTGAAGTTTTACAGCCTGACCCCAGCCTGCTGGATTCAGTCATGGTGAGCCAGCATACGTTATGCAAACATGAGGAAAGGCTGAGGGAAGTGGGGTTGTTTAGCCTCTAGAAAAGGAGGCTCAGGGGAGACCTTATCACTCTCTACAGCTACCTGAAAGGAGTGAGGTGGGTGTTGGTCTCTTCTCCCAAGTAACAAGCAATAAGACAAGAGGTAATGGCCATAAGCTGTACCAGGGGAGGTTTAGATTGGATATTAGGAAAAATTTCTTCACAGAGAGGGTGCTCAGGCATTGGAACAGGCTGCCCAGGGCAGTGGTGTCATCACTGTTCCTGGAAGTGTTCAGAAACTGTGTAGATGAGGCCCTCAGTGACATGGTTTAATGGTGGCCTTGGCAGTCTTTGGGTAATGGTTTGACTTGGTGATCTTAAAGGCCTTTTCCAACTTAGTTGCCTGTATGAGTCTATGATTCTTAAGTGACTTTAATTTTATGATTTACAGTGTGTAAAGCACTAATGAAAAAGACTGTGTATTTGTATGAATGATTTTAATTTAAATACTATCCAAAGTACAAAAATAGTACTATAAGTGGAACTATGCATGAACACATACTTGCAATTTATTTAATAACTTTCGAGACAATTAGTTATTTCAACAGAAACAAGTTTTCAAGCAGAGATTCATACATATATAAGTTTTGCTGTCTGAGTAAATGGATGTGTCTGGTAATGGTGGCTAATGCTGTCTTGGTGGGCAGAGGGGATAGGGCACAGTTGCAGAGATATGTCTATTGTAGCCTTACTGTGTAGTCCCCCTAACCAGGTTTATTTTTTTCCTGTTACTGCTATAAAGACTGATCCTGGTACATCTTGATTTACCTGATCTTATTTGACAGGATGGGGGTAAACCACATTACCTGTAGATAAGTAGCATATGCATTCATCTCTTGAAATGTCAAAGAAGGAAATACATTCTGTAAAGAAGCAGTTCCTTGGTTTCCTCCTTCTCACTTTAGAAGACGTGATGGTTACAAAGATCATTGCATCAGTAACAGCTGGGTTTTCTGTCAGGACACATAAATGGACACAAAGAAATTATCAATCTCTCAATTAGTTTTAGGATATGGTTAAATGCATAGGTAAAATAGTATATTTTATAACTTAAATAATAAATTCAGACAAAAAAAACCAAACAAATATTTCCTTATCAGTCTTTTAGCTGTGAGCTTGATCAAGTGAAATGTTGAACATTTTGGAGGGACTGCATTGAGGGTTGATCAGGACAAGGCAAAAGATTTAAATTTTTTTTATTATTTCAATATTTAGGGAATGTTCTTAAACTATTCCTGACTTGATATATAAATGGCTAAAAAAAAATAAAAATACTTTCTTCCTCTTGCCACGAAACATTCTTCCTGACTCTGAAACACTAAGTATTTATAGAGCAAGAAAAAGGAAGAGGCAGAAGAAAGGAAATGAGGGGTAAAAAGAAATAAGGAATGAAAATCATCAGTGAATATTTCTTTGGGCAGGTTTGGTAGGGGATTTTAATGTTTACTTCTAGCTCCTTTTTTTTCCTGAATAAGAAGGTGAATTTATTAGACACATGCTTGGATCTCTGAAAAAAAATGTGGTTTATTGTTAAGTTAGAACAGGTTTTCAGTTCTTTAATATTTACACATGTAGTAAATAACATACCCTCTTATTTCAGTGCCACAAAATTGTTCTGCGCTGTGGATTTTACAATACCAGATTTCCTAACCTCTTCAATAAAGCGTGGCCTTTTGTGTAAAAAGAAGAATCCCATGGTATTTAAAATATCTTTCTTCTGACCTTTCTTAAGGGTACATCCGATTTGCAGCACTGTATAATGTGTTAGCAGCAGGCAAGACTACATCTTGAAAATCGTTCAGAATTGATAACGTGTCCCTATGCACATGATCCTCATACACAATTCCTCTTTTCAAAGGAAGCTGTTAGGAATCCGAGTTTGCCATTTTAAAACTGAAAATAGTGATGCTATTTGGGCTTTTTATTTTGTTCTCGGGCTTTTTAAAGGTTTCAGTGCTCAAAGTATTTATAAAATAACAAATTAAGAAGATAATACTGCCGTGGGCTACACAGAACAATGCAGGGGCCAATGCTGCCCAAGCATAAAAGATTCCCTAATCTGTATATCTGAGCCTACTGCCTCTGTGACTTTATCTGATAGGCAATATACACTGCCTCCCCTTTTCCTTTCTTTTTTAAAGAATTTCAATACTCTCTTACGCTTTCATATGAAAAAACGCAGAAGCAGGGTATGTATCAAGATGAAAGGAAATGGTTGAAAAAAGACACCTTTCCATTTTTATTGCTAGCATTTCTTTCTTCCTTTGTAAACTTTCTCTGTCACAAGCAGTTATGTGAATATACTGGCAGTCCAGTTCTTTTCAACAGCATTCATTTGAACTGATCCATGATAGATTTATATGGTCGTAGAATCTTCATGCTGAATTTATTCTTTATATTTCTATAAATTAATGCCATTGCTATCAGAGACGGTTCCTGACAATAGGCTTCCCTGTTCAGAACCAGCATTTAATATTTTGTGTGTACTAGTGAATTCCCCATAAAAGAACTCCACTCTATGCAATATAAAAGCTCAATCCAACACTGAGTTTTCTTCTTTAAAAAAATCACTAGAAGGAACAATTCATGATAGAAAAATGACTAGCTCAACAGCACATAAGATTGTTTTATGAAAACATTTTAGCACTGATAACCACATCTTAGATGCAATCCACAGCTGATGGCAAGCCATCCTTGTATCTGTTCCCACTGCATGTAATTAGCTTCTAACACATATCCACATCACGCATTTTAAATCTTCCTTTCATCTTTCTACTGGAGTACTGATGTCTTCAACAACGGATTCTTAAGCAAGCATTTTATGACAGATGCTCTACACAGTCATTTTATATCTGTGGCATCAATAAAGCAATAAAACTTAATTGGTTACTTCAGCATGAAGCAGCTTATTTCTGACACCTCGAAGCTGCAGACTGACAGGCAGGTTCACTGAGGGGAAGAGGAGGGAAGAGAGGGTCACAGGCAATAATGCTTTATGAATTATGCCTTAGGTTGTTGGCTTGGTAATCACTTTGATGCTACATGAGTCTTGACCCATACTGGTGGTGCTGGTCTGCCTGTGATGTGCCCAGCCAGACCAGCACAGCTGAGCAGAGTTGGCTCAGAGGTTCAGAGATTTAGGTTCTGGTTACCTTTGGCCAGTCATAGAGTCTCAGCACATTAAAAAACTTGTTAATATAAATGAGTCAGCAGGACTTCTCTCCTAAAGTACAATAACCTGTAGGCGATGGTAAGCTGCAGATTAATTTCATGGTTGATTCTAAGTCCCCAGACCCCTTGATTCTGATTTTTCTTTAAGCTAAGAACCTTCTGCAGCTCTCTAAAAAGGGCCTGTGTTCCTTCACATGATGCTCGTGTTGATACGGAAGAGCAGTCCTGGCTGTTAAAACAAAAAGAAGAAAGATGGTTACATGCAAACATAACATTTAGAGGCATGCTCTGAACTCCCCCAGATCACAGAATGCAACATTGCTGTTTATACTTCTGTAACACTTGAAAAAGCTTTCTTCCATAATTCTTAAAAGGGCAGTATAGGTGTTGTATCTATATGATATTGAAGTAAAAGTCTTACTGTAATCTTGCAACTATCCATAGCATGGTCTCTGATTGAAACCAAACCAAAGAAAACCAAAGCAAGCCCAGGAAATTTATTTTCTGAATCATTGAAGGAAATGATTCTTTTAGTGAATGTATATCATCCCATCCTCAACTTTTCTTCTTATATTAATAAATTGCCAGGATTTTATATTTTCCTGTTCATTTCTTAAGAAAGAAGATGGAAAAGAAAATGTGGACAGAACCAGGCTGATTTAAGGATAGTGATTGGAAAAGTTCAATACACATCACCTATGACTAGAGTTTATGGCTATTTCTTGTCTCCATTAATCTGTTAATTTAAGTCACATATTATGCAGCAGCATTATTTGGGTTATGATGGGCTTCTGCAGAGGTTGAGGTTGGAGGAAGGATTTTCACACTAAGTTAATACATACCACATTGCTGCTGAATGCAGATTTATTTTTTTTGCAAACTGTGCAGCTGTGAAAATTGCTCACAGTCCTGAACTTAAAATCATAGAATCATAGAATCGTTAGGGTTGGAAAGGACCTTAAGATCATCTAGTTCCAACCTCCCTGCCATGGGCAGGGACACCTACCACTAAACTTCTATGATGCTTAATCCATCTCTGATCTCAAGTGTCATCTGTTTGCATGACCCTCTCACTATTTTGCATTCAGTGTGCTTGAGCAATGCCAGAGTGATTGAGCTCTGCCCAAGAAGATCCAAAAAGAAATAACTGTCCTCTCTAGACTGGCAGTTTAGCATGAGCTGGAAGCGCAATAACTCACTTCCCTGCTGCTTGCGTGAGCTATGGGAACTGCAGGGGAACAGCATACACTCAGAAGCTCAATCACCGCTGTGGCCAACCTGATTGTCTTCCGCATTCATGTCCCTCATGCCTTTCCCTAGCCCTTCCTCCAACCAGCCCGGGTTACCCTTTGCTCTGCAATAGGGAGTTAGATGATAAAGCAAACCCTCAACTACTGCTGGAGCTGCTGCAAGCATCTGCTCTGGCTCTACTGGTGGGCCTAGTATCATAGAATCATCGAATAGCTCAACAGATGTTGCCAGTACCATGGACTTTCTGCAGGCCCTGGATGGGAACAGATGGTAGCATCTGGCTTGATGCCCATTCTTTACGGCAGGGACTTGCAGCAGCTAACGTTTTTGTACATGTGCATGTGATGCTCAGTGAAATGATGCTGATAGATGGTGTCTATTGCCTTATAAACCTCTGAAAAGAAAGTTTTCCAAGACTTGCTGGTGGAAAAGGCACATACAGGAGAAAGTATTAAAAAGCAGGTAGATCTCTATGTAAATCTTGCAATAAGAAATACAGAAATGTTTTGGTGAATAGGTTGCGAAAGTCTGTATTCTTATCCTGATCCTCAGCACTCCAAAACAGGTGTTCTCTTCAGCTATGCAGCTCTTCCAAAGCAAAACCTTTAAAATAAGGAAGCACAGACCAGGGCTTGATTTCATTACTGTGAACAGGACCAGAGGCTGTGATGTAATTCACCAACCATCTGAATAACTAGATAAAATTGATGGTTTCCTTACTGTTTGATTAGATTTTCTGTCAGTTCTTACAGTGACAGATTTAGAGAAAAGTAATAAAAAGACAATGTAATTTAAAAATCAATAATATGGAGGGTAGAGAATGCAGACTGGGAAGTTTTGCATAGCAGGTAACATTGTATTGCAATGTCTAGTTTCTTCTTTTATTCCTTTTTATTTATTAACATTTAAACAGATTTCTAGGGATTTTTATCTTTTGTAATGACTAAAGCCCTTTTGCTGAGCTCATTTCCATTACACAATGTTATTTCAGCTGCTAGGCAAGGAGATAATGTGCCCTTCATCAAAAATAGCTAGGAGGAGGAGAGTAGCATACACACACACACACCCACCCCCTCCAGCCCTTAACAAGCATTTCTTGTCCCTTATCTTTTTTTTCTCTCTCTTTACTTTTTCCCCCCTTAACATGCTACTCAGATCTTTCGTCTGTGGAGAAGTTTGATTATGCCTTAATCCAAATGGCCAGTTCAATCTATTTTAATCCAATTAACTGATCCGAACTATGCTGGGTGTCATAATCCATTTCTTAATCCAATTAGCTGTTGTGGTTCTGACTGTGGGTGAGGACTTTGCAGAGCAGAGGCTGTTGTTTGTTTTCAATTTCAGAATGCAACAGGATGTTCCAAGCTAGTTTAGACTGTGTCCCTGGTAGCCCAAAGAAGGAGTGAAAGCAAAACATGTCAGCAGCGCTTGCGTCGTTCCTGGGTTTGATCCATTTTATCAATAATTGAAGTTAGTAGGACTTGATTCTCATGATCAAATTGGATTTGTCTCTCTGATATTTTTTTTAATTTTCTTTTTTTCATGGAATTCAATTTAAATATGCCACTTGCCAGAGACTGGCTAAAGTGATTTATAAATTTAGCTGGTTTAGCTTGAGGTGCTCAGCTTGAGGTAGTTCAAGGCTTCTCTGTATTTTATGAAAATCAGACCCCTTTTAAGGAAATGCAAAGTGACTCCCTCAGTTCCATGATGAGTAGTGAAAATCTTGCCCTTTTTATTTTCCCCTTTCTAGCTGGAAGGTTGAGCAGTTCATACAGGGAAATGCAAGCCTGGATCTCATTGAAACATTTCAATTACTTTCCTGCCTGACTCAGCTTAGAATATTTATGAATGTATCTTGTAATTTCAGCATTATAATCAATTCTCAGTATTGAATACTAAGTTTCCAAGTAATATTGTTTAAATTTTGCTTTTACACAACGTGGAAAAAATGCTGAGGTTTTCAGAGTTCACATTTGATGGAGCTCACAGAGACACTTGCTTCATTTCCTAATGAACGTTTCTAGGAAGATGCTACTGACTCCATGATGTATCTATAGTGAAAGATATAGTGGACACACAGTCTTTCCAGGGCTTCTTGCTTTGTTAATATTATACTGACCTTTAAGGCAACTACACTTTCCAGTTTGATTTTCCTTTAGACAAGTCATAAAACCTAATCTGAAAAGGACTTGAAGTCCTTTCCCTTTCTTATGAAAAATCAGAGGAAGAATTAAGTTGCTGTTAAAAACTCTTCACCACAGACTGAATTTACGGTGTGAATCTGTATTTGAAACATGAATCAAAAACTGTGCGAAGTGTACACCTCAGCAATATGTGCTTCTTTTACAAGCGTTTCCCTGATTCTGGCATCTCAGAATGTATGCCTTAACTTTGCTACAATGAGAATTTAAAAATAAATTTTAATCTTCTTCTTGTTTCCCCCCCCGCAGCATAAAAAGCACAATATTTTCCATATAAATTATATATACCGCAAAGTAAAAAAACACAAACAAACCGACCCAGAAAAAAATCTTTAGCAAAAAGAAAGGGGATTACTGTAAGCAAACAAAACAAAAGTTCACTCTCAGAACTTCAAAGGACAGACTATAGATGTGACATGGATATTTTTTCATCATAAATCTAAGTCATGTGAGAGGGCTAGAGACGTGGAATATTTAATCACACAAAGCTGGCCATGAGACTGGTGAGATGCATCAACACAGGAGAAAACATTGCATGAAATCATCAACCTGCAAATAAAACCAGGCTGTTTCATCAAAATTGTCCTGATGTTAACATAGAAATTATTTGATTCTGGTGTCTAAATCAGGAGTTCTCCAAGGAGCTGAAGACAGTAATGCGTCAAGCACCTCCATGGGTCCTGAACAGTGCTCATGTTTCTTGAGGGTCATACCCTTGGTCTACAGAGATACTGGAGACTTGCCAGGGTGATAAAGGGTGGAGTTAAGATCCAGATTAAGACTCATTAATTAGGTTATCTGTCCAGATATCTCTGGGCTATGGACCTGCCTCTGCCTGTAAGGGTGGCTTGGACAGATATAGCAGAGATGATCAAAAAGACTGTTGGACATAATCATAACATGCGAGTCAGAAGCTGAAGCCCACGCAGGGAATGTGACTTTTGGCCACTGCTTTGCAGTGATATTTGCATTAAGTTCCTCCATTTCCTTCAGATCATACAGTATCCTTCTGCACTGTTGAAGCTCCATAAACAAGTTATTTTCAAAAAGAATGTACAAGGACACAGTAATGGAGGTTAGCTGCAGCTATGAATTTTATGAACAGTTTGATGGAAATCACATTAAATGGCAACATAAGCCCACAAATCAGCTTTGCAATGCTCTTACTCCAATCTGGTGTTGAGGGTGATTCACTGTGAATTTGCTTTTCATGGCCACCATTTGATGCAGTGTCATTTATCAGCATACCAGCCACTTGTGCTGCAAAAAACTCTGGCATTACATTTTAGCAGTGTTAACAACTAGCATTTTTACAATCCTGCTCATGTTAGCAAAGTAAGTACTGTAAATAATATCACAAAGCCTGCAGTAATTGCCCTTTTTGTAATATGCCTGTTCACCATGCTATCACCCAAGTCATAAAGCTGTCACATCCGGACTCACCATGCATTGCATCTTAGAACAGTAATACAATATCTACTCAGACCAAAACAGGTCAAAATGCAGCCTAAAGGTGATCCACAAACAGACAAAGAGCTGGATGGTACAAGGAAGAGAAAGAGTGTCCTTATTCGAGGAAAACAAGTCCTCTCTAAAGAATTATGCCTGAGAAAGGCATATGAGGAAAAACAGATGCAGACTGTTAAAATAGAAAATATTAGCGATCATGAAACAGAGAGATTTGTGTTTTTTTCTTATTTTGCTAAAGTAGTACTATCCCAGTATCTTGTGGCTCCTTTGAATGAATGTCGTCCTTTTCAAGTCTTTGGCTGTCCCCTGGCTTGAAGTTCCCCCACTCAAAGGCTGGGTCTGAAATAGGGTTGGACCCTATGGTTCCCGTTTCCCTTTGGCAATGCAAAGGTAATATATGTGACCTATAACCTTCTAGAAGTGTAATTTATTTAGAAGGAAATCATAAAAAACCCCGTGTTTTAATCCACTAAATGCAGCATATATTTGTATGAAGCTTTTCCCTAGAGCTTGCTACACCCTTGTTAAGGGGAGACAACAGTATCTTAGGCTCTTTCAATAGAATGGGTTTCTTTCTGCCTCTCCCTCTGCTTAACCCTTTAGTCTATTTCCCTAGCCATATTCTGAGAAGCATCCCATCCCTTCTTCTCAGGAGACTTTTAACTACTCATTAGCCTTTACATTTTCAAATTTGGAGCTTGGAAAAATAAACATGTATCTTATTAGCAGACACGATGACGTGTCCTTGAGGTTAATTATTTTGCCTATTATCTTTGAAAAGCTGGCTTAAGTATTTGTTCTGGGAAGCCAAGTGCTGCTTTCTAATTAGTTTTCTAGGCGTTCCACTGTAAATCGATATACTTACAAAGAAAATTCTCTAACTCAGTAGAACTTCACTGACTGGTCATATAAAGCATTCGCAGTAATACTCCTGAAGTAGTCACATATTTCATTTGATTCTCTAAAATGAGATCAAAATAAGTGCACTTCAGCAGAAAACAGTGAAACTTTTTTTTTTTTTACATTTTGAAGGCAGCATTGTAGCCCTCTTTTGTGCAGAGAGAAGCTGATGACCTTGCTACAGTCCCTTGTTGTGGAATAGGGCCCCTTTGCACTGTCTGTAGAAATATGTGTGTTTGGATCCAGGGGTTCCACGTTTAGTTCTTACTGTTGATAATTTATCTTTGCTTGCAGTGGTACAGCTTACTCAAGATGCATGTAGGGAGAATCCTTTATGCTTCAAAGCAAACAAAACTGAACAACATTTGGTTTTAAATTTTTAATTCTTATGAAAGCCATAGAAAATACAGGATATCTCTAGTGGAAGAGCAAGATCTATATGATAAGAATAGCACTGGAAAGAACCACATACTTCACCAGCTCACATATAGAAGCATACTAAATGTCCAGGTTCGAAAAATCTACAAGACATCTACTAGAATACCACCACAGGATGTTTGGTAGGTGTCTAGACTGCAAAACTCCCCTGAAACTCAACATATTACCTAAATGGAAAGACCAAACCCTGTAACTATAAAGTATCCAAGAGAAAGTGCAAAAGATAGGAGGAAAATCTGTAAAATCAACAGTTAAAATTATTTAATTCTTGGAATGTTCATTCTTCATATAATTTTTAGAAGCTCTGAGGCTGGTGGAGAGAAGTCTGTCAAATAGTTATGCTGTTGTTTAATGGGTATTTTTAACATAAGCATTATCCAGAAGAGTTATATTCCTGTATTACAACACTTTGAGCATGATTAAGGTGCCCAAACAAAAATGCCTAAGCTTTTAAAGAAGCCTTGGGATATAGAAGACACCTATGGGCACTGCAAATATGGCAGAAAAATAGAGGAAACCAGGAAACCATTCTGAACTGGCAGCTGGGGCATATGTAGGGCACATCAAATGACATATAATAGGTATTAATATACATCTAGGATATATATGCTCTCTATGCATAGGATACTAGGTATAACTGAAAAATATAAATGAGTCTTTTATGTACAGCTGCACCTGCTAGTAAAATAAGGGAAACAAAAGATTATGCAGAATGTTAAAAAAATAGATATCCTGACAGACTTATTGCTGGAACAAGTGGAATGACTTCCTCAGATTTCAAAAGGAACTAAACCAGGCTCTAACATAGTTAAATAAATAAGTAGCATGAGTGATTCACTGCCCTTTTTGAGCCATGCACAATGTCCAGATCAGATCTCATTTTCCACATTTATCTCCAATAGAATAATAAAAAAAAAAATGTACCATACATTTATTTAACTAATTAGAAACATAGAATCATAGAATAATTAGGGTTGGAAAGGACCTTAAGATCATCTAGTTCCAACCCCCCTGTCGTGGGCAGGGACATCTTATGCTAAATCGTATCACCAAAGGCCTCGTCCAACCTGGTCTTGAACACTGCCAGGGGTGGAGCATTCACAACCTCCCTGGGCAACCCATTCCAGTGCCTCACCACCCTCACAGGAAAGAATTTCCTCCTTATATCCAATCTAAACTTCCCCTGTTTAAGTTTTAACCCATTGCCACTTGTCCTATCACTACAGTCTCTAATGAAGAGTCCCTTCCCAGCATCGCTGTAGACCCCCTTCAGATACTGGAAGGCTGCTAGGAGGTCTCCACGCAGCCTTCTCTTCTCCAGGTTGAACAGCCCCAACTTTCTCAGCCTGTCTTCATACAGGAGGTGCTCCAGTCCCCTGATCATCCTCATGGCCCTTCTCTGGACTTGTTTCAACAGTTCCATGTCCTTTTTATGTTGAGGACACCAGAACTGCACACAATACTCCAGGTAAGGTCTCACGAGAACAAAGTAGAAGGGCAGGATCACCTCCTTCAACCTGCTGGTCACACTCCTTTTGATGCAGCCCAGGATACGGTTGGCTTTCTGGGCTGCGAGTGCACACTGAAGCCAGCTCATGTTCATTTTCTCATCCACCAACACCCCCAAGTCCTTCTCCTCAGGGCTGCTCTGAATCTCTTCTCTGCCCAACCTGTAGCTGTGCCTGGGATTGCTCCGACCCAGGTGTAGGACCTTGCACTGGGCATGGTTAAACCTCATGAGGTTGGCATCAGCCCACCTCACAAGCGTGTCGAGGTCCCTCTGGATGGCATTCCTTCCCTCCAGCATATCAACTGAACCACACAGCTTGGTGTCATCACCAAACTTGCTGAGGGCGCACTCACTCCCACTGTCCATGTCAGCGACGAAGATGTTAAACGAGACCGGTCCCAACACCGATCCCTGAGGGACGCCACTCGTTACTGGTTTCCAGCTGGACGTTGAGACACTGACCACAACTCTTTGCCTGTGGACATCCAGCCAGTTCTTTATCCCAGTTGATGTCATCTACCTGGACTTGTGTAAAGCATTTGACACTGTCCCACACAACATCCTTGTCTCTAAATTGGAGAGACATCAATTTGATAGGTGGACCACTCGGTGGATAAAGAACTGGCTGGATGGCCGCACACAGAGAGTTGTGGTCAATGGCTCAATGTTCATCTGGAGACCAGTAACGAGTGGTGTCCCTCAGGGATCGGTGTTGGGACCGGTCTTGTTCAACATCTTTGTTGCTGACATGGACAGTGGGATTGAGTGTGCCCTTAGCAAGTTTGCTGATGTCACCAAGCTGTGTGGTTCAGTTGATACCCTGGAGGGAAGGAATGCCATCCAGAGGGACCTTGACACACTTGTGAGGTGGGCTGATGCCAACCTCATGAGGTTTAACCATGCCCAGTGCAAGGTCCTACACCTGGGTCGGAGCAATCCCAGGCACAGCTACAGGTTGGGCAGAGAAGAGATTCAGAGCAGCCCTGTGGAGAAGGACTTGCGGTGTTGGTGGATGAGAAAATGAACATGAGCTGGCTTCATTGTGCACTCGCAGCCCAGAAAGCCAACCGTATCCTGGGCTGCATCAAAAGGAGCATGACCAGCAGGTCAAAGGAGGTGATGCTCCCCCTTTACTCTGCTCTTGTGAGACCTCACCTGGAGTATTGTGTGCAGTTCTGGTGTCCTCAACATAAAAGGACATGGAACTGTTGGAACAAGTCCTCAGGAGGGAAACAAGGATGATCAGGGGACTGAAGCACCTCCCGCATGAAGACAGGTTGAGGAAGTTGGGTCTGTTCAGCCTGGAGAAGAGAAGGCTGCGTGGAGACCTCATAGCAGCCTTCCAGTATCTGAAGGGGGGGGGGGCTATAAGGATGCTGGGAAGGGACTCTTCATTAGAGACTGTAGTGATAGGACAAGGGGCAATGGGTTAAAACTTAAACAGGGGAAGTTTAGATTGGATATAAGGAAGATGCTCTTTCCTGTGAGGGTGGTGAGGCGCTGGAATGGGTTGCCCAGGGAAGTTGTGAATGCTCCATCCTTAGCTGTGTTCAAGGCCAGGTTGGACAAAGCCTTGGGTGGCATGGTTTAGTGTGAGGTGTCCCCTATTCTGTGATTCTGTGACTGAGCAAGTATAGAAAAGTCAGTTAAGCTATTAATTTTTTAGGTATAGTAAAGGGTGCAGAGAGCAAATGCAGCAGCGAATACTGTAGAATTTGAGCAGCTTTTGCTTGCTTTTAGGTGTAAAGTGTGTTCAGAGACATGGTATTATGTATAGCTATGAACAGAAGGCTGTTACAGAAAATAGCATGTAGGTGCTTCCCAAGCAGTTGCATCACCATTAAGTCTGCAAGAAGTTTCTAGGCAGTTTAGTTTAACTTTCTGAGGTCTCTGCATGGTCTTGAGTTAGTGTTTATTGCTGATATCTATAAGCTGAACTGGCTCTTTTTTCTCTTTATCAAAAGGGCTGCACGCAAAAATACAGTGTGTGATCTACTCTGTTAAAAGTGTTGTGGGTAGGAGCAAAAAAAAAAAAAATAGCCTGCATACTCCTGTCCTGGCAGTGGCACTCTGGGCCAGGTCAAACCCTCTGAAGGTAGGAAGAGGTAATTGCTTAGGGAAAACAGCTCAAAGAAAGATCTGACAAAATCATCTAAATCGAAACTGTGGATACAGGCTCCAAAGGAGGTATGTCAAAAAAGGCAAATTTTAAAGCATTGGGACAGTTCTTGAGAAACGGATTCAGTTTTGCATGTGATTTAAGATGTTAGTACAGTCTCTGGCATGGTTTGTTAGTTAGGATGAGCCAGACATCATTCTCAATATGTAGTTTGCATAGGGAGAGTTCGCATTTTAGAGGCCAGCAGAAATGAACAACGCTGGGGTAGATCATAAGAAATGCTGACTTCAGACTGGGGATCCATCTTGTACAGAATACTGTCTCTTTTATACTGATTCAACAAAGGCAAGTTGACAAGGGATAAAAATGGATAAAAACCAAGTAGTTATCACACCTTTCACAGGACGTGTGAGAGCTTGGGGTAGGGAGAGAAGAGTATATATGGTTATGTCTCTGCTTGTTTAATGAAAATCCACAGAGTATAATAAACCTAATTTCCATTAAATTAGCATATGGGTAAGGCTTTGTAGGATCTAAGAAAGGCACTTTGTTTGAACACATAGGGTATCAAAATTCTCATTTGAAATCTTTAATTAACTTTTCCCCCTCTTCATTATCAATCACTTATTTCAAGTATTCATAGCTTCAATAAGCTTCCTCTGGTGGCTAAGAGATAAGACATTTAAGAAATAAAGAGTCAAAGTCAGTATTGCTTTTATTTGTATTGCATTTGAATTTGACCAGAATCCATTGGGGTATTTTTATCAAAGATTCAAGTGAATGGAGTACTAAAGCTGATTTGGCTATATACTTCCTGGGGATGAAGAATATGAATGTTCACATGTGGTCTCTGAATGCAGGCTTGATAAACATGCATAGACTGAGATTTTAATGTCATATAATCACACATTTTTTTTCTGGGTATTATTCTAACAGATTCATATGAAATCTCTCAGGTTGTTCCTTCAATAGATACAACCTTGGAATGAAATTGAGGAAATATAGGAAGTTATTGGTGAATCACAGTACCTGGAAAAAAAAAAAAAAAGTCTATGTGCCCATTTCCTTACTTGCTTCATATAGAGATCTATTACAATTTACAAAGTCTGATTTACTAGCTTACGGTGTAGAGATGTACTTATTTCAGCCTTGAAAATGCTGAAGACCTGTTGTGGTTTAAGCCCAGCTCGTAACTAAGTACCAGCCACTTGCTCACTCCATCCTCTTCTCCAGTGGGATGGGGTGGAGAATCAGCAAAAAAGGTAAAATCCCATTGGTTGAGATAAGAACAGTTTAATAATGGAAATAAAAGATGGTGATGATGATGATGATGATAATAATAATGCAATAGTAAATAAGAGAGAAAGAGGAAAGAATGAACACACACCCCCCAAAAAACCCAAAAGCAACAAATGATGCATAATACAATTGCTCACCATCTGCCAACCAATACACAGCCAGACCCAAACAGTGAGTGTTCTCTTCTGGATAACTCCCCCAGTTTATATACAGGGCATGACGTGCCGTGGTATGGAATACCCCTTTGGCTAGCACCCTGTCTCTGCTTCCTCCTGGCTTCTCGTGCCCTTTCTTACTGGCAGAACATAAGAGACTGAAAAGTCCTTGATCAGGGTGTTACTGAGAAATAACTAAAACACTGGTCTGATATCAACATTGTTATCAGACTAAGGCCAAAACACAGTACTGTAACAGCTAGCAGAAAGAAAATTAACTCTATCCCAGCCGACATCAGGAGAAAGCCCCTTGGAGAACTGAACAAATTTGTAAATGTCACAGTTAGAGAACCTCATATAGCTTGACTTGGTGAAAGCCTGGAAGATTACAGAAGTCAGGTGAAGAAAGAAGCAAGTACAGCAGTTGACCCCAGGATGGCTCTGAGCTATGAATGTGACA
Organism: Pezoporus flaviventris; assembly: GCF_033815535.1. Taxonomy (NCBI): domain Eukaryota; kingdom Metazoa; phylum Chordata; class Aves; order Psittaciformes; family Psittacidae; genus Pezoporus; species Pezoporus flaviventris. The sequence continues at coordinate 38,630,446 of NW_026892579.1, read as the reverse complement.
CAACCGTCAGGAAGGCAAACTGAGATCTAGGGTATGTTGCAAAAAGTATGTCCAAGAGAAACTGAGTACTAGAACCACTGTAGCATTCATCATATGCTACAGCTATGGATATAAATTAAACAGGATCAGCCACTCAGGGATGTGTGATCACCCCTACTTTAAAATGCTAGTATAGCCCTTGCACATTTTTGATTTAGGCCAATTAGCATTTTGTCAAGGTAGTGCCTGGGCATGGCTCAGCAGCTAATATGGGCTGGGAGCCATTCTTAGCACAGTGTTGAAAACCAAGGGAGTAAGTCTGTTCGCCTATGTAAAAGTGAGTCATGCCACATCAACCAAACTCCTTAACATTTGGTATATTTACCAATACACATGTGGCCATCTCAGTGAAATTAATTCATTAATTTTAATGAAATGTTTCTGATTTTCAGTCGGGAATAATGCATTCACTCTACATAGGAAAGATACTGGGATGACAAATGAATTTAAGAATCAAGTTTACAAAAAGATTAGAGGAGCTTGGCTTGTTGAAATGCACAAGAAGTTTGGCTAAAAATAGTACACATCAGAGAAGTAAAAGGTATATTTTCAGTGAAGAATAATATTGGCTTAAGAACAAGTAAGTGAGAGTGGCCATGAATATAATTTTCACATAAGATGAAAGTTATAAGACGGTCTTTTTTTCTCTGTGGGAGTGAATGCTTATTTGAAGCAGATTTCAATTTGGAATAGTGGACAGAAGGTGATTGTAAGATCATGGATGAGATTACACAGTTTGATTGGTACTTGCACTGCGGGTCTCTGTTAATTTAACTGACTCTCTCAAATTCTCAGCTTGGTCTTACTGGATATTAAAACAATTTACCAGCATATTAATTGTAAGGCTAATTTTTGAGGCAAAATATCAAATAATCTTGTTCCACATTTAGACTCACAACTGCCAGTTTGAATTTTAACTACTGTAAAATTCATAGTTCCTTGTAATAATTTTGGAAATGCAGTTACAACTTCTGTAAATATAATTTTAAAATTCTGCTTTGGGATAAATTCTTTCCCAGTTTTACCAACTGCCGAGTTCAGTGTTCACTAAGTAAAAGACACCAGTAAGTCACAACTAGTAATATCTCTGTGCAACGCAGAAAATATATTTTTCTAAAAACTTCTTTCCTTCAGATCTGCTATTTTACTTACCATGGATTTTGATCTGCAATGCGGTCAAATGCTTTGACCAGGGATTATGCATTAATGAAATGGGATTAAAAGTAATTTTTAAAATAGAAGTCTTTACCATGGCCTTCTCTACCCTCAGTTTTCAGACACTCTCCATGACCAGTAGGTCCAATACTTAATTTATTTCTAAATAAATCAATGAGATTTTCAGCTGGTCTCTTTGTTCTAGGGTCTTGAACCTTAGGATAAATGCTATAGCGCTATGAGATGAGCAATACAATTGTTATGGCAGGCAGCCCAGTTGCCTTGCAGTCATTTGAATTAGCTATTGGTAGATCACATTTAGCCCTGGCAAATTTATTAGAACAGTTGAATTTTCAGCTCAAGGCCAGAGTTTCAAGAGAACCTCTTTGCTTTAGAGGAAACCTCTGTTGAATCTGTTTCTTACAGACCTGGTATTGGAATGGAAGGACAATTTAAGCAAAGGAATAAATTATTACAGTTTTAAATTCAGATTAACAACATATAGTTTTACTCACAATTACCAAAAGTGCTTATTGTTAGAAAACAGAGTGCATGAATCTCTTGTTTATGGAAAATTGGCACATGCAGTGTATAGCTCATGACATAATTTATGAGTTTTCTGTAGAGTCCTGGTAATTATTACTGGACTATTCATTATTGATCTCATTTGGAATGTTAATGAATTTAAATCTAGCTTGTTAAAATGTAACAACAACCACCAAAAAAATCTATTGTTTTTGGGCAATTCTGCACTAACTGAAGCCAATGGAAATGTTTCCCCTAATGTCAAGAAATACTAGATCTATCTGATCTATCTGAATGTGGCTCCATAGTTGTTTTTATGCATGCTGAGTTACTGTTTAACTCCATGATGTCTCTAGTAGCTTATATGTGACATGGTCTATGGTAACATCCCTAGGCCTACCACATCCATGGTATCAAAGCTTAAGCAAAAAGAAAATTGTTGGTCACTGTCAGAAGGGTCTCAGTCCAAGTATTATGGGAAATGTAACTAGGATCTGGACAGTATCTCAATTTCCTAATAACCTCAAAAAATAGAAGTCTAGGATATTAGTCTTGGTGACTTCTACATCAAAGTGAGTGCAGCTGCAGAATTTGAGCTGTCTGTAGCCCACAAAGCGGTGGTGTACATGAATGTTCTTCTGTGGGCCTGGAGAACAACTCTAGCATCACAGTAAGAACTGATGGTTTTGTTCTTCATTGCAAGAGTTAGTATCACTCTTGGATGCACAATGAGAAAATTATGAAGTGTTAGGAGGTGGTAAAGTGTCAGAACCTAAGCAAAGTATAATGAAATACTGTAATGCCTTGCTGTTGTGTCCTGCTTTCATTTTGTTGCTGGAAAGAAAATATATTGAAAAAGAAACAATTCACATTGTCAAGAAAAGATCTACAAAAATGGTTTGAGTACTAGAAAATATATTTGACAGCGAAAAGACTTCCATCTACTTAGCTTTCTCAAGAAGTATTTAAGAAGTGATTTAAGTGCCTACACAAGGATGGTATACCTGTTAGTAATAAACTCTTTGACCCTGCAGACACAGGCAGTAAAATATACTCTCAATAGATGAAAATCAAAGTTAGATCAATTTAGGCTGAAAATAGTGTGCATATTTTTAAATCAAGGATGTGCTTAACTATCAGGGCAGATTGCCAATGGACATGTAAATTCTTTCTTTCTTCATGTTGTCAACTAAGATGGCACATGTCCAAACATGCATGCTAATTCAAGTTGCATATAGCTGGCACTGAACATGGAAATTATTGAATGAGGTTTTATGGGTTGTTATACACAGAATGGCAGATCCTGTTGTGCTTTTTGCCCTTACCACTAATCATCTGAGAATAAGCTTTTTTCATAATCTGGATGATAACATTAGTTATATTTAGATAATTTGTCATAATGATTGTCATACTCTTACAGCTTCATAATGAAATAATTTCAGTGGCTAAACAGAAAAAAGGTAAGTAGTAAGAATTTTGTTCTCTTTTCATTTTCTTTGTTAATGCCGGGCTCAGCACTGAAGTGTTTGTGTGTTTTCCAGTGCAGTGAAAAACATGGTTGTCAGCTTTTGCACATCTGTTCTGAGCAGTTTATTTTTATATTCTCTCCCTACCAGGGGAAGCATATTCAGTGTCTTGTTTTGTTAAGTATTTTTTTATTCTTTTTTATTTTTTTTTTTTTATAGAAAGGGGGAGAATAGCAAGTTTCTATTAAGAAAGGAGTTGTTTTGAGGGCTTTTTGAATCTCTTTTAGCAATCATCTTAAGGGTGGTTAAAGACTCAGCTAGGTAGCTGAGGAGGGTTTTGACATCTCTGTCCTTGGAGATATATATATATATATATATATATATATATATAAAATTTAACTGGACAATGGTTGAGCAACTGACCGAACTTTGGAGCTGGGTGAGTTTTGACTTGAAGTTGCACTAGATGACCTCTTGAGAACTCTTCCATCTTAAATCATTCTACAATTCTAAATACAGCAGTGTCCAAACAACCATAAGGCTTTTGAATCACAACTGGCTGAAGTCTTTACAGGGTTGGAACATGTACAGGAGCAGCTTGATATAGTTATGGGCAAGGAGCAGGGAGTCCATTATATTAGAGCACACAGTTAACAAGTTATCAAATTTGGTTTTCATCATAAAACATAGACCTTTTCATTCCTGTGCTTCAGCTATGGTGTATCCTAAATAGAGAAATCAAGAACTTGAACTTTTTTAGTTAGTCTATGGAAAGGTAAGAAAAAGCCTGGGGGACATATCTGATATGTTTCCAGTGGTCTGCACTATTGAAATGAGAGGTAGTATTCTCTAGTAGCTGAATTTCTAGAAGCAGTGAAACAGTATGACCATTTATACTGGATGCTGAATCACTGCAGTCTAAATGAGAAATGACAAAAAGCATGAATAACTGAGGCCAGGTCACTGCCTTCCAGGAAATAATCTTTTAGCCAGCTGGAAAGAAAGCTTTAGTGGTGGATGTTGTTATGTAAGCCCTGAGCATCAGTGAATAATCTGAGGTACTTCCATAAATTTAAGGCCAGAAGTGAGCCATCAGATCAAGTATTTTGAACTACCATTGGCAGTTTTACTCACAGAACATTTTGTTTTGTTTTGTTTTTAGAATGGCATCCAATATTAATTTGAAAATGTTAGGAAAAATATTAGAAAAATCCATCACAATGGTCAGCTTGTTCCTGGAGTTAACCTTCGTTTTTATCATTTACACTTCAAATTTCAGCCTTTCTTTGTTACACTGAAGAGCCTGATAGCATTCATAATTGTCTTCTTCTGAAGGTACTTCCTCAAGTTTTGTCTCAATCTTTTTTAACTCTTTCAATAGATAACTATTTCTACAGTTCTCAAAAAAAAAAGTCTTTTTTGAACACACTTCATCTTTAAAATCCCTTGATTATTCATGTAAAATCACATCATCTACTAGTTGTATCCACCACCAGTTTTGCTACACACACTATCATGTATTTGCAGAATTAAAATAGCTCCTTCACAGCAGTAGTTTGGCACTTCCCTGTTTTTTCGAACCAGGAATTATGTCATATCTTTATGATAACATTTTTATGGGAATTTATGTTGGATTGTTTATCTTGATTTTATGAGTCACTACTTGCCAGGTTAGATCCCTCATTCTATAAGTGATGAGTTCTTTTCCCTGTTCCTTGATGACATTAAACTCTGTGAAAAGAAAAAAATTATGAAGGCAATTCCCCAAGCAATTCAGCTAGCTCTGACGTCAGCATCCTGTCCATCTTATTCACTGCCATCTTATCCATCTCATTCACTGCCATTCCAAAAAACATATGGAATTTTTTATAACTAATTACTTCACAATGATTTTGGGATACTTACTGAATAGCATGTTTGTGGTCCTCCACACTCTGGATCCAGGTGGAACCCCACCAAAACCAAATGTCTTTGGTGGCTGTTACTGAGTGGCAACTGTGTGCTGAGGCTTGTCAATCATTAATGTTAAATGAATGAAATGTTAATTCATTTAACAGGTGTTACTGGTGTTGTATTGCGTGATGCAATATGGTTTGACAGAATGACATGCAGTCCAAAATCATTAGAAAAGTTTAAGTGAGTACTAACGCAATGTGATGGAGGACCTCCTTAAATCAGCACTGAACAAGTTAGATTCAGAAGAAAAAGCAGTATAGTACTGTACCGTAGCTACTGTACCTTACTCCTTTTGAAAGGGAAGCCTGTCAACATGGGTGTGGAGTGCACAGATACATCTATGCAACTGGTACTGGCATGCCTCCAGGTGATGCATTATCAACTTATCCGGAATTAGGGGTATGAAAGAATGCAATATCCGCACATGATTTTTATCAACCAAAATGTTAATATTATCAAAGTTACATAAACTGGAAAGAGCTTTTTCTTTCACACAGACACTTTATTTGATCAAATCCTGAGCCAGATTTTCTAGGATTTCTGATGAGACTTAAGACTGGCCAGCTAACCTGATATTAGTTGTATCATTCTGCCTTACTATTTGATATATTGACATAATCTTAGCTATTTCAAGGCTTACTGGCATTTTCTGAGTGTATGTCTGAATATACATGCATACAACCTTTATTATAAATTAATATTAGTGAACCTCAAATTTCCTTAACCAGCATTTGTATAAACCTCTGATACAAGTTTTCTAGGCTTCCTGATTCGGAAATGTTTATCCTTAGTAGAAGTTGTCTAACTTCTTCCTAAGGCTTATTAATAGCCTAGAAATTGCTTCCCTGTCCTCATATGGTATGAATGCAGCACTCTGCTTTTTTCCAAATATAGAGACACAGTATTTATTAAAAACTTCTGTTCTTCCCATATCATCACTGACAATTTTACAATCTTCATTTGGTAATGGGCTATACATAATTTATTTTGTACCCAATCCATTTTCAATTTTTTTAAAATGCCTTTAACTATGCCAGTGATATATTCCACTGTTGCCTCAAGCTAATTTTGGCAATTCATAGCTCTTACGTTAACTATTTTGCTTTTTTCCATCGATTATGCTTTCTTTAAAGCTCTGTGTTCTTGTCCCTGACTGTGAACAATGGCAGACTTTTAGCTAAGGTGTTTTACAATCTTAATGGTGGCACTGGAAAATTTGGGATGGGATTTCTTTTTGTTTTTTTTTTTCATTTCTGCATTTTCCTTCTAATAATTTGTTTCCTGAATTTCTTCAGATTTTTAATATAAACCGGTTTAGAGCATTATGCATTTTCTTTATATATCAACATTTGTTCTTACTGAGTATGAGGTCATGATCCCCAGTTTCTAGGCAACCGTTAACTCCTAATACCACGGTTATTCAGCCTTGTCTGGCACAATGAAGTCCAAAATTGAGTTACCTTTTCTTGCTGTAATTCCTTTGCATTATAAGATCATCCTGCACATTTCTAGGGATTCTGAAAAAGTTTCACTACTAACTACATGAGCTCGCCTGTCTGTATTTCTCAAATTCAAGTCCCTGCACCAACAAGCCTTCTCTCCTTGAACATAATCAAAACATTCATAGGAAGAAACTGACTTTCATAATTTAGAGGACACTTGCAGGCAGTGCCCACTCTGCTTGACTTAGTGCTGAAAATATCTAAAAATAGACCAATAGGAATTCCCATATTTTTCCTGCTGCCAAGTTCAGGACCTTTCCTTCAAAATGAAGATCCATTGCATGTGCCTGGATCTCCTGTTTCCTTTCTGAGAGCTTCACTCTATTTCAAAACAGAGTTCTTCTTTTTTCATGGCTAAGCATCTATACTTCTGTGTATTTTCACTTTTATTGGAGTAACTGTTAGAAATGAACTTATGCCTGTGCAGATAGTCCTGGAAAGCACTATTATCAATCTAGCCCATATAGAGCATCTGACTCTGCTTGTTGCTGAATACTGCATCTACAGTTCTCCATTTCAAAAAGGAAATTAAGGGCACGAGCATTTCAACAGGTAGGTCATCACACAGGATTTCTAATAGGATGAACTGTGAATGTGGATTTGGATGCTGGTACTGGTAACTAACTGCTGCATCCCACTGAAATCAGTGAAATGCTTTTGATTTTGTCAGGAGCTTGTTGAACTGGATGGAAGTTTCTCAGTCAGAGATCAAAGGAGATTATCAGCATGACTTTCTTGAAGGAATACAGTCTGTACTACACTGGATTTTACAGAAGTAATCTACTCGCAGCATATTTGTTGCTACTTTCAACAGAGAGGTCTAAAGGTATTAATGAAATTAAGATCCCAAACCAGTGGTAACACTGAGAGGGTGTGACTTACCACAGATAGTAATAATTCATTAAAAAGGGGGAATGAAAATCAATGGTTATGTTGCATTAAAGCACAGAAGATGGCACTGCAGACTAGATCCTTAAAATATTATGTTTCTCCTACCTTGTAGTAGTCAGTGGTGTTATAAAACCATGAGAATATCCTATTATTTCTCATTTTTAAGCCTCTATTCACATAGAAGTGAATACCACTATTCCCTGCTTTTTAAGTATGCAGTCCTGAAAAGTAGTATCAGAAATTCTGAAACTTGGTGAAGATCTGGTGTAATGGTTGTTACTGCTTTTTGAAACTGAACAGCCATAAATACTTAAGAGGTAGTAGCTCACTTTAATTATTACACTTTATACAAATGTTCTTATGACATACACCAATAATTTTTTGCCTGTGCAATCTAAAAAGGACTACAATTTCTTTTAGCTGAAGAATGACCAACGGCTTCTTTGGGAATTACAGTCTACTTCAGTAATATTATTGATAAATATTAATCTAGAACACATTGCTATTGAACCAGGGAATGAAAGCAGATTCTTTAATATGATACTAAAAGTAATTTCCTGAGGATATGGGGGAAAAAGTACATGATCACCAAATTGAGAAATTATAAATTCACCACATGGAACCAACCCCTATAAAGATGGATATGGTATATTTGTGTGAAATGGCTTGATTAAAGCCACCAAAGATCAATGAATTTAAGACTTAAACCCTGTCTTTTCTGCTGGCTACTTGACTAAAAGAGTCCTTGAATTGGATACTGATGGCAATAGGTAGCACTTTCAAAAATATAAAACCACATTCTGTGAAAGGTGAGTATAAAAATGTACATAGTCCAAAGACAGGGAAGGTGGAGGAGTTGCAGCATTGGATCTTCTTGTTTTATTGCCCTGAACTAGTTTTTTTCCTGTTTAAAAACTTTTTAACTTTCATCTTACTACTTTTTAGCTGGAAAATTTTGCTGTGTCCATGGTGGAAAAACAAATATGGACAACTATGGGAAAAAGAATCTTTCCATATTTTTTAATAGATTCCAACCACTGTAAAAATCATGATATAGAGCATTGCAAAAATTCCATGAATGGGTTAGTATCATCAGCCCCTTGTAGCCTTCCCCTCCATCGGCATGACTTGTGGTCCTTTGAATGAGCAGAGAACACATCTTTGCCCTCTCAAAGGGAGGAAGGTTTCTCATGCTCTCCCATGGCCTCAGCCACGGTGCTAACACCTACTGTTTCTCCTGATGTGCATTCCAGTGACATACTTCGGCCTGTACAGCCAGTACCCACTGCATGTAGTTTGCCACAGGAGACTCACTATTCGCTCCAATTCTCTGGCAGTGTTCCACTGCCTTTGCTGATTAGCAATGTGGGTAGTAGTCACACCACTTTCAGCTCACCTCCTTTTTCATGAGTCATTAATGCCTTTTGTCCTGAAGATGGGTCTCATTTTCTCAGCTGAAAGATGGATGCCACAAGCATCTCCAGGTAACAGAAAACAGATCTGATCTCAGAATTCTCTCCGGAAGGTGATGTGAAAAGGCTGAGAGCCTAAACAGTGATCTGAAGCATTTCCAAGGGTATAATTAAAAACAGGAGAAAGCAAATGCACAAAATCGTGCAAGTATCTGACACCCTCCCTTTTCCCTTTTTCCAGTATTGAAAGTCTGCTCATTTTCTGCATGAGGTGGTATATTTATTGCTAACTATCTGTCAGACTGCAGCATAAAAATATCAGCCATAATTATATTCATGCTACCAGCCTTGACATAAAAGTTAATCTGAAAAACATTCATTTTCCTATGCTACCTTATATAACCAGAACTTAGATGCAGCGATGGTTCACTGTCAGGTTTTGTTCTACTGTGTTTCAGTGCAGTTTTACCTGACAGCTATGAAAATGTTGGCTTGCCCTTTGTCTTACAAAGGGAAGTATTAGAAGAGCCTGGCATTTGTCAAATGAAACTCTTATCAGTATGACCTATTTTTAGGTACCCTTTGAAACCTTATGATAAGTACCTGAAAACTAAGGATCCTTCTGTTTCAGGAGAGAACATTTAAGAATGGATTATTAGAAAAGACAGACACAGGGCCAGAGAGATTCTGACAGTATGTTGTAATAAGCTGTAAGCTTAAGGGTCTGTAAAGCAGTTTAGTTTTAGGAACGATTTTAGAAAACCAAAAGGGTGCTGTGTAGCACCTTGTAGACTGACAGCTGTGCTACTGTGGAAAATCTTGCCCAAAAAACCTCAGTTTATGTGAGCTTCTTGCTGAAATGAAATATATCTTCAATAGAAATAATTCATTATTTTAAATATACAACTATTTGTCTACAGATAGACAGCTCCTAGATTTTGTGAAGCTTTGGACAAGACACACATCCAGCAGAGTGTTTAATAGATAGCTGTGAATGAGGGGGTCATGTCAGTTATTACAACAATTATATTATGAGCCTATTATAAAGATATACAGAACAGTTAAGAAAGTTCAATACTGGGGAATAAGTAATGTTGAATGTACAGTACTGTCCCTTTTTGTTGCCTGTGATCATGACACCTTGTGGATGAGAGATAGGATGGAGAGAGGAATGTGGGTTTCTTCTGTCAAAAATAATGAGTGGCAGGGGGCAATTTACTAAGAGAAGCTTCAGGTTTAGCACTAGTACCAATACTCTGGAAGTCAGATAACTGTATGTACACTTGGGGAAGTTATTGGTGCAGCAGAGTAGAAGCCTCTGCGCTTTTTCTCCAGCATTTGATGGCTTCATGACAGCCATATGAAGTAGGAGGCATGCTGCAAAGCAGGGGATTTGATCTTGGGCTCTCATCTGCAGCTGCAGCCAATGCAATCTTATCTCCTCTATTATTCAGAGATCCCAGAACATACTAAATTGTGATCGAAGTTCGGTGGTCAGTTAGATAATGCAAACTGGAATTATATGGTGTGAGGGAGAGTGGTCACAGAGTCAGAGAGAGATACCTTGTTGCTACACTGGAAATGTCAGAGATGCATAGCCATTGCAGAGAAGCAGAGCATGGAAGCCAAATTCTGGGATCCAGTGAGACAGAGCATGTTGCTTTTGGCAGGTCAGAATTTGCCCTTGACAGGAGGTGGGGATTCTCTCCTGACTTTTCTTCCTTGTAGGGGAATGTTTGTACTTCTAAAAATCTGCTAATTTGGTTTGAAGAGGCTGCACAAAGCCAGTTGACCATCAGCTTGAAGCCTACATATAAACCTGTGGTCTACAAAGTGTGGGAAATGTGACGACAAAGAGTAATAATGTTCATGAATTGAAGAAAAGACTGGAGTGGTGTCACATTTGTAACAAATGTGATTTGTGATTCCATCCATCCACTATCTACAAGACAGATGGCAACAACTTTCCAAAATATCTAGGTATGCTTTTCCATTATGACAGGTGTGTTTCTCAGGGATAGATCAAAGGTAACAAGTCCATCATGAAATTGCTCAGATATTTAGGCAGGATTCAGCTCTGATATCGAAGCTGATTAAATAGTTTCCTGAGAACGAATAAAGTCATGCGGGATTTGGTGGAATTTTGGAGAAAGTCTGTAGGAAGGTGATGGATGGAGACATTTGGCTTCACCTGGCTAAGGATTGCCTAGATGTAGGGTTAAAGTTGGTGTTACGGTAAAGATAGAGACAAAGCTTCTGCTGGGTGGGAGTGAGAAGGACCCTCAAAAGAAGTCTGAAGGTTGCCAGAAAGAATTCTTCCTGGAGAAGTTTGTTTTCTGGGCCTCCAATGCAGACCTGTGGTAAAGGCCCAGCCCATGGCGTAGTTAGGGTTAGGAGACAAAGCCTAGAGCCCCCACTGAAACGCAGCTGGAAAGGAAGGTTTAGACTGCAGATCTTGCAGAATGACCCTTCTCCTATGAGTTGCCCAGCTTCACTATACTCACCCTGGAAACAGCAATCATTTTCTCCTCTCTTTCTTCCCTCTTCTTGGAGCCAGTCTCACTCATCCTCAGTGTGTCCTGGGCTGCCAGAGTGCAGGGTATGGGGTGGTGGCTGCTGATACTCCTTATAGCAGTTCACAACCCCACTGCTCTCCCCCGGATACTCCAATCCGTCCTTTGGAAAGAACAGCAAGGATAGAGAGCACCAGGGAGGAATAAGGATAGAACATGCTGTCTTTCTCTCTGCTATTAGACAGCTTCTACTTGTCTAATTTGTCTGTTCCCTGAGACAGCTCCCTTCTAGTCAACAGTTCAGAATGAAAAGTAAAATGTAGAAATAAGTGAGCTTATTTTAAACCAGACTTAGTAAGAAGTCTGACCATGGCAGTAAGGAGTCCCTGTGGGCTAATTTTTTTTCTGTCTCAGATACTTGCTCTGTCTGAAAGAATACAGCATTTAAATGAACATTTTTGTATATGTATTCACATCAAGCAGTGATAATGCTTACCACAGGTCTGTTTGTGATCTTAATTTAAAGCACAATTTACCAGGTGATTATATCAGCTGAAAGTTCAAATTCATATTTGATCACAATTAATTCACAAAGTAGGTGTCTCACCTCCTCTTGCTCTGATACAGTGTGGTTTATGCCATTAATATGTATCTGCGATTGTATTGCAAAGTATAGAAAAGTCATTTGTCACCTCAGCTAGCACTATAATCAGTTGGAAAACCAACCAAGAGCACTTCCAGCATATGGAAGCAAGTCCGGCCTGAGGTTACAGAACTCTAAGTAACATTTTTAGTTCAGCCAGGCAACCTATTTAAGTTCCTGTATGGATGCTGAAGGTACTTACTTATTCCACCTCAGACAAGCTGGATGCAATAATATAGGATCCTGTGCCAATAAATGTGTCACAGTTGAAATATTTTTTTTTTTGCTCTTTTAACATAAAATGCTACATTTGTAACAACTCTGGTTTTATTGTTGTCAGTGTTCCAACAATATGGCTACCTAAAATTGCAAGAGGAGATTGCTTCAGACAGTTTTAAATTGTTATCAGGTTAACAGTAAACGATATTCCTGAAAATGTTAGTGCTGATGACAGGTTATCCAGGGTGCTTAATTTTTGTTCAATCTACATATGGAAGAATTCCTTTATGTGGGTCAGCTGCTTACATTTGGCTTACTGTGCAGGTGGGTTAAGACTGAAGAAGAACAAGGAGTCCTGTTCTCAGACAGTATTTACTTTACCATCTCTCATTTGGGGAGATGGCATTGAGACAGTTCATACTTCTGTTTTGAGACATTATTACTGATAGGACTGCTGGATTCTCAGAGATGAGGAGAAGCAGATTTTAAATGACAATGATATGGTGGTAGTGATATTGCAAAACTCCATCAGAATCTCAAAAGAAGTCTAGCTCAGAAGTTGCCTCAATCTGCCTGTCGGACTATTTCCCATTTAAAAGTAAAAGAATGCTAAACTGGGAACTTTTAAAAAGCAGGGCTATTTCTATAAAGGCTGTTAATTAATGTAAAACATAAATATATTATTAATTAGGTGTCTTCCCAGTACCAGAATACCTCTGAAGTGGAATCTGAATCTCCTATTCCAAGTGATAATACTTTAGCTATATGGACCTTCTCAGTTTCTAAAACTGTAGTTCAGTGTGTTATGGTCTCATTCACAATAATGCCTTGCTTTCTAACAATGGTTTGGTTTTCTTTTCTGCAGTGTATTTGTTAGTATTTTAAATTAGTTAGCATTTTAAGTTTATTAGCATTTGTTAGTATTTTAACCCAGGGATGTTGGGCTGGATTCTAGATTAATTTGACTGAAGCAAGAACAGAGTATGAAGATCAAAATTAACAGAAATCACTTAAGTGGCTGGATAGTCATTTTGACAGCCAGGTTGAAAACAACACCACTAATCTCAAGAAATCAAAAATGAGCTGCTATTTTTCCCCTTTTTATGAACTAGCTTTGTAACTCCTCCAGGAAAGTTCTGTGGAGTTTAAAATGACAAATGAACAGAACCACAGTACAATTTTGCACTTTACCCAAAAGACAGTATAGTCAGCAGCATAAAGCTCTGACTGTCTTGCAAGAGAGATTGACTGAACATTGCCTGAAGAAAGAATGCCATACACTTTATCATGGGCATCAGTTTCTATTGCTTCTAAATGTTCCTGACCATCTTTCCAGGCTAAAACAGAGCTACCTCAGGTCTGTCTGACCAGATAATGCAGTGCTATGGCATATGAACCGTTTGTGATTTATGAACCATTTCAAATTAGGATGGCCCAGTCTGTCAGAGAGCATTGTTGCTATTCTTGGTAATTGAACCAGTTGCCAGTGCTAGTTGTGGTTTTGTTCAGCCAAAAAAGCAGCTGGGAAGACCTGAACTACAGTGTAGTCTGAGATGAGAGAACATGAGCACTGTACAGTACTTCATGATGTTCAGAAGTTTTTATTTATAGTATGTTGCATTTTGATGTCTGGCTTTGGACCATGTTATGACATGGGTTAGTTAAATTGCTTTTATGTGTCACTTTCATCACATTCTGCCCTGAGGCTGACTCATGCATGTGTCAGTCAAATGTACAGCCTACATGCAATTAAACTACATGTACATGTGCTACAAATCCACAAAGTCTAACCAGCCTTTCGAGAATCCATTCTGTATAGCTTGTTCCAGTGCTACTCTGTCATTATGGTCAGAAGTTTATCTAACATCCTGTATCACATTTATTATATATTAACCTATTTGATCAGAGCCAGTTCTGGTGGGAATGCGAACAGTCAATCGTCTTTAAAACACCTCTATGCATATTGGAAGACTTACACCCTGTACGGCCACAGAGTATTCTTAGTTTCAGCAAAAATCCCTACTTCAGGTTTTCTTACCCATGACTAGCCACTCCTATCTGTTCAATGCTGATTTACTGTTTGCATGGTTGTGCTGTGAACCAGAGCAAGAGCTGATAGAACTGAAAAACACACACACACAAAAATAAAAAAACAACCAAAAAAAACCCCAAACAAACCCAAACAAAAAAAAACCAAACCCAAACCATTGCGCAAAAAATAAAACCAACAGCAAAGGTACAGGTGAGAGGAAACAAAGGATTGGACCTGAGAAAGCTAGCACTTCTGCCTGCTAAGAAATGGCATGTAGAAAAAGAGCAAATACATTTTCTGGGTTAATTTGGTTTCTCAGGCTTTCCTCATTCTTTCCTCTAGGTATAACTTTATATAGCTCTCATAATGTGGGAAGCTCAAATGATGACACAGCTCTCTAGACATGGCTTCACGAATGATGCATAGAGCAGTTTTCCTCCCATTTCTTAAGTATCGCATACCAGTCAATACATCCAAGAATAACTTAATTATTGTAATGCACCAGCTGGTTACTTAGTACTAAGTTTGTAACATGTAGATTCTTGTCCAGTTTCCTGTCTACTCTGCCATTTTTCACTTACTGTTTAGGCATGTATCTCTCCTAAGCAAACATCTTGACCTTAATTTAATTTTATTGAATGTTTTTCAGGCATTCCTCATTTTGTCTAAGCTTAATTGTAACCTTCTTCTACAGAGTGTTCACAATCCATCCAAACTTTTGTCATGTGCAACTTAGTATTGGTGCTGGGTAAGGAGTTTTAATTCAGTATTTCCCCCAGTTTTCTTCAGAAGTGAAGCACTAGCAGGAATTATGTGATTCTGTGGAACATTTCAGTTCTGACGGGGAACTGACGGCTCCGTTGAAACTTCCCCGACCGGTTTCCCATGAGTCACATACCTCCAAATGCAGAGCTCTGGCAGAAGACAATGATGCCTCTTCCCTGCTCCCTCGGAAGTGCACGGTTTAGTGCCGCTCTGTGAGCTCACTGGTTGGATTTAAAACTCTGTAATTATCTCCACCAAGAATAGTCTTAACTTTAGAAAACCTCCTCAGCCTATCCTTTGTCTGCTGCCAGCTGCTATAGATCTGTCTGTCCGTCCCACTGAATTAAATTAGCACATCCAAAAGAAATGTCTCTGAAGTGACTGACAAAAATTCTGTCATTGCTCATAAGAGAAGTAGGAAAAGGGCTAACAGCAGCCTTCGGTGACTGTATTTGCAAGACATGGAGACTGTACCAATCCTCAGCTGTTATATACTGTTATAACTTATCAAACATAAACGTAATTGAGCCAAGCTAATGTTAAACCAGTTGAGAGCCTGGCCTGGAACAATTAAATATATCAAGGCTAAAGTAATTGGTCCACCACAAAATGTTAATATGGTGGTTTACTTTTACCATGGGCTGCTCAAATGCACTGAACAACTGTAATTCTGTTCTTACTTAACCCTTGTATCTCTGTCATCTACATGACTCTTCTGTCAGACAATGTTAGGCAATAAAGGCAGCTGGGTTCAATTTCTGTGGCTGCTTGCAAAAAGTCCAACAGGAAAACAACCACTTTAAAATTTTAGTTGACAACAGTTTTAGCATCCACCTCCAGTCTTAGCAAAGTGTTACACTGCCTGAATCATGGTGTGTTAGCAGTACATTTACAATTGCAAGCAAAGATTTTAAACAGTGGGATTAAACTAAGGATAAATTTTATTGTGCAGTAACTAGTAAAATGTTAGCTTTAGAGACTTAAGACGAAGAGACATGATTGCTTAGGATTCACTGTCGGTAGTGCTGGATCATCAGAGGAGGTAGCTGTGCTCTGCTAAACAATTATAATGTGAGTTAATTGTCCTTGTGGTGTGAGGTTGAGGGCTGAGCAGACCATCCTCTCATCCTTAAGGCTCTGCCGTCTATTACAGTGCTCCTTCATTTTTGAATGGGAAATAAAGTGGCTTTGACTCCAGGTTGCTGACATCCAAGACTCTCGTCTATTTCAGGGTTACTGAATGGTATACCGTCCTCTGCAGCCCAGACCACTAGAATATTGCTCCTGAGCTTCCCCGTAGTGGCACAGCTGGGATCCTTGCAGCACTCCTTCAATTGTATGCCTTGCTAAATGTGTGTGGCTCTCAGGAAAAGCACCAGCTGGACTCTGAGTTGAAAAACTATAGCTCAAATGGGTACCAGCGACCATGCCTTTGTGATGCCTGTTGTAATGCTTCAACTCCTCTGAAGCTCTCTCTGAATATCTGCCCACTGCCTCAGCATACTTCACCAACTGAAGCACTGACTCCAGGCACTGTGGGGTTATTTTTTTCTTTGTCTATATCTTTGTTCATGCAGATACAGAAGACATAGTCACTCAGCTTTAGAAAAAGGAGGGGTTAATTTATTCTTTTTGTACATTGTCTCATATTGAGTCGTAACTGATAGGTAAATGAGGCTCAGCCTTTGCCATGAAAAATCTCTTGATTCCCAAATATGTGCCTCCTCAAAGGGCTCCTGTGTGCAGTTCCCAAAGCTCTGAGGATCTTAAGGTTTTATAGCAAAAATAATTTAATTTTCCTAGAGGGTTAGCTTTGGAAAGCAAGCAGCTGCTTGGCATGCAGAGGTTGACTTAAGCGGATCTAACCAGGGATTCCACAGATGTAGAAGAAACATGAAGAAGGGCTTGGAAATTAATAGCAAGCTGTCTGGTTTGGATGCAGCGACCCTGAAGGAATGTAAGTGCAACCCTCAGGGAAAGGAGAAGTAAGAACCTCTCTGAGCCTAGAGTAAACTGCACGGTTACAGTGGGGATAACATAAGAAGGGCATGGACCTATTGGAGTGAGTCCAGAGAAGGGCCATGAAGATGATCAGAGGGCTGGAGCACCTCTTCTATGCAGACAGGCTGAGAGAGCTGGGACTGTTCAGCCTGGACAAGAGAAGGCTCTGGGGAGACATAAGAACAGATTTTCCATACCTGAAGGAGGCCTACAAGAAATCTGGAGAGGGACCTTTTAGAAGGGCATGTAGTGATAGGACATGGGAAATATCTTTAAACTGACAGAGGAGAGATTTAGATTAGACGTTAGGAAGAAATTCTTTATTGTGAGGCTGGTGAAACACTGGCACAGGTTGCCCAGAGAAGCTGTGGTTGCCCCATCCCTGGCAGTGTTCAAGGCCAGTCTGCATGGGGCTTGGAGAAAACTTGGTCTAGTGGAAGGTGTCTCTGCCTGTGGCAGGGGGGTTGGAACTGGATGATCTTTAAGGTCCCTTTCCACCCAAACCGTTCTATGATGTCTGAGCAAGGAAACTGCTGGCTGCTATTTTTTTTTGTTTTATTCAGAGAAACAGGACTGAGCAAAGACTGTGTGCAAATAGGATGACTTACACAGAGAATATATTTGTCTCTTCTCGGCAGCTTCTTATTCCAAGAGATCCTGAATTTTGGCTAGAGGGAGTAATATTATGAGTTGCATTTATTTAAACATTATTAGCTTGTGTAAGTACATCAACAGTTGTTTTGGGGGGGTTAGGTGGGTGTTTAATATTGCATGTTCGATTTCTAGCTCATTTCAGATGCACTGCTTTTTTTGTTATAGGATAAGATGAGAATACAATATGTCAAATTTTCATGTAGCAGGACACTTTAAGTTGGAGAAAAGATGTGAATCCCTTCTAAACTGATCAAATAACCTTCACTGCAGACAAGCAGGAGCAAAAGATTTAGAAAACAATGAGCTGTTTCACATCCCATTTTCAATCTTCTTTCTCATGTGCTGCAAGCAAGCACTATAGATACTAAAAAAAGTACAAGATTCATTTGCGCGATACTGCAAACCTGTTTAGATCCTACCTGGCCAGTACACTATCTTTTCTTGCTGTTGGTATACCTGTGTATGACATTCCTGCTGCTCCAAATACTTCATTTAATTACTGTGGAAAGAACTAGTGAGATCAATCATCTCTCCTACCTCATGTGGTCTTAGTCACCTGCAACCGTCTCTCTTGTACCATTAATGGAATCTCACTGTTTGTTGGAAAAATTGACTGGAATAGAAATTTTCAAAATGCTCCCAGAAGGCAATTTTTAATTCTTGTGCTTTGTCAGTGTGGTGTGGAATTCCTTGAAAGCAAAAAGAAAGGGGCCAAAGGACAGCATGGAGAGCACGTGAAACCTCCTGGCAGAGTAGGCAGGGAATAAGGGCTGTGCTGCTGGCACCGACTGGCAGCAGGAGGGCTTGTCAGCCAGTCCTGTCCTGTATGAAATCCAGTAACCTGCTGTGTTAGATCACTTAATATTTATGCAGCTGATTTACACTTACTGCTCCCTTGGCAACTGGCAGGTTTGAAAATAAAGTGAGTGCAGCTGATCACTCTTCAAAATTTTTGTGTTGTTTCAGAGTAAATTTCTGGAATTACACATTCTATATTCTAAGAGTTTTCTGGAATTTAATAGTGTATTTATTTGTTTCCCATATCTTCTAATGGTGAAAAGCCCAGCTTTGTTCAGACTGTCAAGGACTGTAGGAAGAAGCAATATATTTTATTAGACAGTTTCATCCACCTGGAAAAAAATAGACATGTTTTCAGGCATGTGATTTCTTCTTCAGACCAAAGTACATGTGTATACATACTGGCATGGATATGGATATGGATATGTTTAGTTTATAAGATTCTCAGTTTACTGACAGGTGACATTCTCCTGTTTGTGCTTTTGGAACATGCACATACTTTTTAAAAGGTGTTCCACTGCGGCTCTGCTTCATGCTTTGCTGAAGGAATTGGTCTGAATTTCTTCATAAGCAGTCTACTGAATCAGTCATTTAATTGTCCAGAAGGTAGGCTGGATGGGTTTATGATTACTGAAGGAAAAAGATGTCTCTGGTAAATGAATCAATGTATGCCTGCCTGGAAATTCTTCAGTGGAACAGGTGTCCTTGTGAAATTACTATTTGAGGAAATCAATTTGTTTTATCCCCAGTGATATTATTTTTTTTGGCATTTCATGCATAAAGAACCATGTTTCCCAGTATTTCTTATGACAAGTGATTTAAGAACTGTTTTAAAATAATGTGTTGAAGTAGTATTTTCAAGTTTTTAAGATTTTTCTAATGTATTTCATTACCTTGCCATTTGTACATAACATGCCATTTAACAGTAGCTGAAACGTTTCTTTTCTGATTTGCATTAAAAAAGTTAAAGACATAGTTAAACTTACTCTGCAGACTGGAGAAACTGTAATATTTTGATATGACATCACTGTAAGCACAACTATTTGTCATGTAATACAAACCCAAAAGTAGCAATCAGAAAAACATCAAAAGTAAAATATCAATTTACATTTAACATATATTTTTTTCTACTAAGTACATACTGAAATAATTTAAAACTTGCAATTCATTAGAAATAAAAGTTTTGATAAAACATTTTGTTTGTGCCAACATATTCTGTAATATAAGCGTTTATAATTTTTTTCCATCTATGGCTGACAACACTGATGGCTTTGGAAACATTGGCCAGCTTAACAAAAAAACAATAGTATGAATAGATTTGCTTGTTAAAAATCAACACACTGAGTAAAAAAATACAGGTTTCATATATCTTAGATAAAGTTGAAAACAGCACTTTGTCTGTCTGTTGCAGATTTTTCATTACCAAACCCTTGATTTTTCTTCTTACCTCATATTTTTTAGCTGGCACTGGAAAACTACAGTCTTCTGTAATGGAAGGCTTACCCTCATGTAAAGAAGAGTGCTCAGGTTTGGGGAATCCCTCACTGCAAAGCACTGGGGATCAGAAGAGGGAGTGCTGCTGGCATACAGCATTACAGCTGTTAGGAAAATTTCTGTTTACTTTATCTGAACACTGGGGAAAACAGTCCTGTTTGTAATGTCCTGACCAGCTCTTTTTCAGATAGTTTAGCATTTTCATTGTTTCCTTTTAATCCCACTTTTTTTTGTTAGAAAATTTTCAAATTTTCAGAGACAAAAGTTCTGTAAGTCTAAAAATATAAATGAGATTTAACATTTCTCCTTTTCTGAACAGTCTTTTACCAGGATAATGGCAACAGTGGTATCTATTAGTCTTTCAGTTTGAAAACGTAGACTAAGTGCAAAAGTCAAGGGATTTCCTATGGGACTGTATTGGGTTTTTGGAGTTTTGTAGCAGCATGGCTATGGGGATAGCTTCTGTGAGAAGCTGCTGGGAGTTTCCCCGCTGTCCAACACAGCCACTGCCAGATGGCTCCAAGATGGACCCATTGCTAGCCAAGGCTGAGCCCATCAGTGATGGTGGTTAGTGCCCCTGGGGTAACATACTTAACAAGAGGCAAAAGCTACTGTAGAATAGCAATTGCAGCCAGAAAGAAGAATGAGAATATGTGAAAGCAACAGCCCTACAGACACCCAGGTCAGTGAAGCAGGAGGGGAGGAGGTGTTCCAGGAGCTGGAGCAGAGATTTCCCTGCAGTCTGCTGCAGAATATGGTGAGGCAGCTGTGCCCCTGCAGCACAGGGAGGTCCACAGTGGAGCAGATTTCACCTGCAGCCCATTGAGGACTCCACACCAGAGCAGGAGGTCGCCCAAAGGAAGCTGTGACCTTGTGGGAAGCCTGCGCTGGAGCAGGCTCCTGGCAGGAACTGTGGCCCCATGGAGAGAGGAGTCTGCACTGGAGCAGGTTTGCTGCAGGACTTGTGAACCCATGGGGGATCCACTCTGGAGCAGTCTGTTCCTGAAGGACTGCACCCCATGGAAGGGCCCCACCCTGGAGCAGTCTGCTCTTGAATGCTTGCACCCATGGGAGGGGCCCACGCTGGAGCAGTCTGTTCCTGAAGGATGCACCCCATGGAAGGGATGCACACTGGAGCATTCTGTTTGTGAAGGAGTGCACCCATGGAAGGGACCAACACTGGAGATTCAGGTTTATTTCCCATTATCCTACTCTGATTGGTTGGTAATAATTTAAACTAATTTCCACAAGTGGAGTCTTTTGCCTGTGATGATAACTGGTGAATGATCTCTGGATCACTGGTGAGTGATGTGACTGGAAATTACTAGCAAGGGGGATAGGAAAACAAGAAACTAAACCTGAAGTTGAGAATCCCAAAATACAGTCAGGAAAAGATTTTTCTTGTTTTAAAAAGATGATCTCCAAAGTCCTTTAGGGGTTAAAAAAAAAAAATAAGAAAGGGAGGACTGGAAGGAATCATTTGATTATCTGCCAAGACATGTCAAGAAGCCTTGTTGGCCTTAGTTTGGCACTGGTGGCAAGCATTGTTAAGAAAGCTTCTCAGTGCAAGATTATCTTGAAAAGTAATTTTTAATCCAGTTTTCTTGAATCCTATAACCTGGTTGTGGCATTGGGTCTGGCTGAGGTGAAGTTAATTTTCTTCATAGCAGCCCTCATAATGATGTGCTTTGTATTGGTATCTAGAAAGATTTGGGTTTATTTCTCATTATCCTACTCTGATTTGATTGATAATAAATTAAACTTATTTCCCCCTGTTTTCACCATGATGGTAACTGGTGAGTGATCTCTCCCTGTCCTTATCTTGACCATGAACCTTTCATTATATTTTCTCTCTCCTGTTCTGCTGAGGAGGGGAGTGACAGAGCAGTTTTGGTGGTGCCTGGCATCCACCCAGGGTTAACCCACCACAAGGACATCAAAGGATTCCTGTTTGTCATAAAGCTTCTTTTAATGTGATAAAGTAGCTGAATGAAGAAATTTGGGTCTTAGTTTCCAGACTTGGGAAGTCTGGAAAATTCCAAACATGAAGACCAGCCAGGGGCCCTCTTTTCGGTACTGTGTTCTTATGTGACCCAGAAGAAATCAGATGTGATATTGATTGAAAGCAGCAAAGCAGGTGGTGGGAATCCCAACCAAGGAGCTGCTGAAGAAGGAGCAGGCCCCCTGGGTAACAGAGTTGTGCTACTGAGACTTCTTCCATGTTGTCCTGACAGGTAAAGTCCTTCTTAGCAAAAAATCTGGAAGTGTGTGAGCAAAACAATTGTCCATTTCTGAACCTAACTTGAACCATGTGGGATACTTATTGCTCTGGGTTCATGTCCCACTTCAACTTAAATGTGGAAAGACAACTAGAAAGAAGAAATCAATGAAGAGTGGGGTAGGGAAGAGGCTTGGAGAAGAGGGAAATTCTAATTAAAATAAAAGGAATGCAGTATAAACTGGTATGTTATCTACAGGCCACCCATTTGTGCCAGCCAATTTTTTAACGAATAACACATGCTTCCCTTTAGCAAGTAGGAAAACATGTCTTTATTTTTAATTGAATTATACTCAGAGGATGTAAGGAAAAAGACGAAAGAAGTGGGGGAGGAACACGGCTTTAGGTTACAGGGGAAATATGTTCAGAAATCAAGCTTTATGTATTACCCCACATGCTCTGAAACAGACTGAGACATTTGGAAAACTTCAAATGCTACTCTTTCTCACATCTGTATCATAAACAGTTACTAAACACCTTATTGCTCCTAATATTACATTGTCATAGGCAACTGCCTGTGTTCTCTGTATGAAAGCATCAGCTCTGGCTACACATGCAGCTGTTACACTGGGTTGGATCTGGGTACACGTGGCTACACATGCAACTACACATGCAGCTGTTACTCTGGGTTGGATCCGGGCTGTAAAAAAAGGCATGTGGGAATCCACACTTGTGGATCAAGGCTTTGCAAACCCATTAAGACACTCCCAGTGGCCTATGGTATGGACTAACAGGCTGTCACCCCTTATAGTAGCTAAAACGAGAAACTGTTGACTTTTAAATATATTTTAAGTGAATATTGCTTATTTGAAATTGCTTATTATATGCTGCTCTTGTTTCTGTGGCATTCCTTAGTGGACAAATTCCAGAGGCAAATTTTGGATTTGATGTAGAATGAAAGTGTACATCTCATCCCCATTATAATTTTTTTCTATCTCATTTCATGTGTCTTTTCATCAGTGTTATTGCTCCTGATTGTGAGTAATTTTTAAAATGGTGAATATTTCCCAATTTCAAACCAAAACTAAGATAAAAGCTTCAACATTTTATTTCAAAATTTCATGAGGAAATAATTTTTTCTCCTGTGATAAAACTCTTAACACAGAAATGCCATCGTCATTAAAGAGATGTTTTTCAATCTATGTTACTTTTTGTTAATGATTCTGTAGAGGGCACCATTAATATACCAAGAAACTCTGATAGGAGAATAGAAAAACATCTGACTTGTGAAAAAAAGCCAAACCAACCCAAACCACTGTGCCCTGTCAGTTAAATCAACTGACAGCTACATATGGAAAATAAACCTAGGGATACACAAAAGTATACAGAATAATATAAGCTAATATTTTAAATAGTTCTGGATTCATTTTAGTGTGACAACTATCACATTTTTTGTTGCACTTGGAGAAAGGAGGTTAGCTGGATAGGAAACAATTAAGCAAATAAGAAGAGTCACTGGAAGAGAGGAAGCAGAACCAGCAGAGTGGCATCAGAGTCAGGGAGTCATATGTGGCTGTGGCTGGACTGAGTATCTTGAGGGAGGAGCAGCAAGTAGCCACCTGGGGCAGGGAGAAGAGTATCCAGAAGAAACTACACAGTACAATCAAAGCTTTACCTTCAAAGTTTCTATCTCTGCTGCTGTACTGTTGCTTTTGTCACAAACATTTTGTCACAAACACTTTGTCACAAACACTTCATCATGATCCGTGTGTTAATAGCAAATGTAACTTTTCTGTATTTGTCTGGATTTGCTAAGTTAAAAGAAAAAAATAAAAATGAAAGAGGGTTTGTATTATTAGCTGCATTTATTTATGAGGTGTGAGCTTTCTTAATGGACAGTGGGAGACAGGACTATTCCAACATTCAGCCAATACAGAATTTCCTACTTCATAGTAATTATGATAAAAAACTGGTTTTAAGGCCTGTTTTTAGTTGCATTGTGACATAATAGCTGCATAAATCATGCAGAAAGTGAAATGGCAAAACTGCTTCCTTGCTGTATGAACTACTTCAAATTTTTTTGGTTTCATGCCATCTATTGTTTGCAATCAAAACCTACTCATTTTTGTACATTCCAGAAATCTGTGACAGATACATTCAGTGTATTTTACAAAGTTCCACAGACACATAAAACATGACAGAATATATAAAATGCATTTTTTTTTTACCTGGAAAGGACATAAAATGGATTTTTAATTTGATTTCTAGTAATTAAAAAAAGAAAAAAGTGGCTATTGTAAGCATATGATATTTCACTTTGCAGACTATCTCTAATTCTACTTTGACTTATTTCTAAGCAGTCAACAATTTAATATGTGGTGACTGATTTAATTTATATTGATAATAACTGAATTGCAAGAAAGCCCTGCAAATATAGAATCATAGAATAGTTAGGGTTGGAAAGGACCTTAAGATCATCTAGTTCCAACCCCCCTGCTGTGGGCAGGGGCACCTCACACTAAACCATCTCACCCAAGGCTCTGTCCAGCCTGGCCTTGAACACTGCCAGAGATGGAGCATTCACAACTTCCCTGGGCAACCCATTCCAGTGCCTCACCACCCTCACAGTAAAGAATTTCTTCCTTACATCCAGTCTAAACTTCCCCTGTTTAAGTTTTAACCCGTTACCCCTTGTCCTATCACTCCAGTCCCTAATGAAGAGTCCCTCCCCAGCATCCTTATAGGCCCCCTTTAGATACTGGAAGGCTGCTACGAGGTCTCCACACAGTCTTCTCTTCTCCAAGCTGAACAGCCCCAACTTCCTCTTTTTTTTTTCTAAATGGGTATGTGGTTCCTTTTTCTTGAAATTGGAATTTTCATTGTGGCAGAATAGTAACAGTCGTGAAAGTTCTTTTGTTATGGTTATGGTAAGGTTTAGCTTTGAGACGTACAAACATCATACTGATGAATGGAGCAAAAGAGCCTGAAGACAGTAGAAGGGCATCTTAATCTTTTGACACTGCAGTGAAAAGAACTGTGCTGCTAGTGAAAATTCCAGCACTGACAACTGCTGCCAATAGACAATTTCCTTGCCTCTACATAATCCTTGCTCTTTGCATGGTTCTTGCACTTTCTACTTGTTACAAATTTCGAAAGTCCAAATTTACATCTACTACTTCTCTAATTCAAGTCAATATCAAAACTCCTATTGTTTTCAATGGTTCAAAAATTTCTTAGAGCTTTATTGTGCAACTATCTGATTTCAGCTTTCAGAGGTTCATGTGAATCATTTTAACAGGCTTGAGTGGGTTTACAGCCCATCATTTTGATTTGAATAAACCTCAAAGCCCAATGGGAATTTAATTTCAAATCTTAAGAACTGGATCAAGACTATACATAATCCTCTGCAAACTATATGTCATCCTACTTTCCCTGCAAAACTCTCCTAGTATTGTGAGAGGATTTGGGAAGCTCAGCAAACCTTGAGAAGAATCCAGTTTCTTGGCTTGTGACCAAACCTCAAACCTTAGAAACTGATTTTCTTTTTCTTGCAAAAGTTTTACAGAGTTCTCATTGCCCTGCAGTTGTGTTCAAGTCAACTTTTTGCTTTTCTGTGCATGTTTGCTGTCCTACTTTTGAACTGAAAAATACCCTTCCTGCAGTTAGCAGAAAACGGCCTCCTTCATCCTTAGATATTTTTCTCTAGCCCAGTGTCTATAACAAAATTACAAACTAGGAGGACAAATTTTTAAATGTCTGATGTGTAAAACATCCCTATGAAGTTGGTTTTCTCTCTTTTAATGTTTATATCTTACCTTTATCTCTTCGTATATCGCTTTTTCTGACAACAAAAAGTGCCTTCAAGGTAGGCTATATCTTTGTGTTTATGTAGTCCAAAACACAGCTGGACCATGATCCTGCGTGGGGCCTCTGGGCACCTCTGCAATGAAAATAAATGGCAATAGTAATAATAATAGTAATAACAATAATAGTAATAATAATAATAGCAGCAGCCGCCTCTTGTTCAATTTGAGATATAGCTCAAAGCAAACCTTTCATGAACAAAGTTTCTTAGTGCCAGACAAATTTTTGTTGGTCAGGAGTCCCCCTTTGACTGTAACAGCTCACAACTGTACAAGCAATTCCTCATGCCAGTCACCCCCCTTTGGGGTTGTAAATTCTCCTCTTTGAACCTTATAAATCCATTGACCTCTATAACTTGGCACTTTGCATCAGAATAAATGACCCACCTGCTAATGAGTTTATTGAAACAAAGCATATGTTTTGCTGACATGAACCCACATTTTTCCACATGCTGGCTTTTGGAAATCTTAAGGGAAAATCATCTGCTCAAAAAAGTGGTTTTCTAAACTAATTCCTTGGCTTTATTTAAACATTTAAAAATATATGTTGAAATGCTGTATGAAATACTGCCAAAAAAGTGAATAATAGTGGATATTATTTTTAAATGTTCATCTGTAACTACATCTCTCTAAACTTAAAATTTATGTTTCATGAGAGTTTTTTCAGGGGGGAATGCATTATATTTTAAAAAGAAATTAATGACCTTCAGTAAAAGTAGAAAAGGCTGGCAACTCTGCTTTGTGTGTAGCAATAAAAATGGTTTATTGGACTAACATAGTTAAATGCAGGAGCCAAATTATACTCGGGCTCAACTTCATATCTTGTGTGACTCTGGGGGCATCATTTTCTGACCTGGATTCTTCCCCTTCTCCAGTCCCAATTCTTCTTCTGCCTGAAAGCAAAGCTTAGATGAAGTAAAGTAAATTCCTTTCATTTAGCTGTATTTATTTTCCATTGGTTCCTTTAAAGCAGCACCATTAATGTCCCCAGAGCTCTCAAACCCATTTATTTTCTGTCTACTACCTGCCAACCCAAAGCAGAAGCTAATTCACCCCAGAAGGTGTAACTCCTGTCAGCTGCAGTATCAGGGTCATATCAGTGCCACTGTATGTAGATGAGGATCAGTAGGCTCAGGAAGTATAGAAAGGACATGATATGAGGAAAATGGGGTTTGGAGGCTGACCATGAAGAATCCAGAGGGACCTGGTATGTGGATTTGGCAGGGGAACTTGTTTTGGAATAGGAAGGGATATTCTACAAGGAAAAAGGGAAACTCAAGCCTGTTGTAAAAAATGAGCTTCAGATTAGTAGCTTTCTCTTTTGACCTACAGTGCTATTAAGAAGTGGACAGCATAGTCAAGTTAAAGACGGATTTTCAAGGCTCTGAAGAACTGAAAACCTTATTTTCAAGGCATGCCTTAAGATTTTGAAGCTTCTTTTTCTCAGTCTCTTTCATGGAAGCTCAATCCATATGAACAGGCAAGTAATTTTATGGACTCTAGACTGAACACCCACTGAATGACAGGAACTAGTCAGAAAGATCCAAATCCAAGTAGGTTATTAATCAAAGTTCAAAACCATACACAAAGGAATAATTACCTGAAACACTTGCCATAATTCTGAGTGGTTATGTAAGAGTAGGATTTTTGTCTGGAATTTTTTGTGTTGTGATCCCAGGTGAAAATTTCTGGCAAAGTTTTGAGGTACGGCTTATATTTCCACAGTCTCAAATTCAGCTTCTAGCTTTTAGCAATTCTAATCTTGTTGCTAGAGCATTGTAATTAAAAACTGGCCCCATACTTCCACAATATTCATTTAAGAGGACTAGTGACCATCTGATCTGCTTGTATGGCACTAATTTTTACCTATTGCAAAGCCATTGATTTTACATAAGCTAAAGTATTTCTGTGCTGGAGAAAATAAGCTGTATATTACAGACACAGAAGAGGATAGTCCATGATGCTATTCATTTCTGAAGTGTTACTTATGCAGGAAACTGTTTATGTAAAATGTACACAGGGGATCCCAATAGACAAGCCACACTTTGCAACTTGCATTGCTGTTTGCAAACCTTGGATTCAGAAAAAGAATCCTTCTCAATGTAAAATCAAGAAATAATCATGGCCCTTGAAATTACTGTGGTGCAAGAACAAGGCACACACCAGCATGGCATCTAAGAAACAGAATTCTCTGTATTGATCTTTTTTTCTGTATATGGACAGATATAATTTGTCCCTAGTCCCCTCTTCAACTGTGAAGTTTTCTTAGGGGAAGGCAGAAAAAAGCACAGTTCCTTAATGCAGGCCAGACAATGGTATGTTCAAAGAAAAAAATGATTTCTAAAGTTTATGGCAGCTCTTTGAGACTTGAAAGATGACATTTGCAAATGCTATGAATTCCAGGTACAGTGTTAGTAAACCCATTCTCTCCAAGCCATGGAAAAAGGGATGAATAGGAATACGTACATACTGTTGGATAGTGAGACAGACAGACAACCCTGATCACCCAGCTTGATCCAAACATTTCTTACTCGATCTGCAGTCCTTAGTCGCAGAATTAACAATCACATTATTTTTAATTCATCATAAGAAAGACCGAAAAATCCCTGAAACTGGCAGATGTGTTTTCCTTCACATACTATGGTCCAACCGACATTTCAGCTTTCTCTTCACTTAGCTGAGCATCTGGGTCTCATAAACCTTACATGCATGTGTCCAGCAAAATTCTATCAAAATTCCATATTCTTAGTACGTGGACACTAACATGAACTTATTCCATCTAAATTTAGACACTTAAGTCAGGCATCTAAGCTGGGAAAATAACCACCTCGGACATCTCACTGCCAATGGAAGGGTGTACATTCTTTGCACGTGCCCATCTATCTTTATATATTTTGCAAGTTTTTTTAAGTACTACATGATTAGAACAATGACTTAGGATCAAATGGGCTGAAGGCAAAGGGTTGAATCCAGAACACTTGAATCCAGAACTGGACAATGATAGCCAAGAGGAAATCTTAGTAATAATTTGCTGGGGTATAAACTCAATTCCATCTATATGATCTTCCTTCTCTTACATTTACATACATTCCCTATGGAAAGACAGCTTGTATGCTCACACTCTGTATGTGCCAACCTGCTTGTCTGTGCTTCCTCAATAAATTGTGAATCTCTCACTCAGTTTATCTGACAAAAGGGTTGAGATCTCAAACATTGTTCAGTCCTTTTATGAAAGCAGGTGGGCAGACAAAGGAAAGAGATGTAACTTTTCACCTAAAGGATAGTTTACAACATGAACTTGAAACTTTTTTGATACCAGATGATCCACTAATGAAAGAAGCATTGTAAATAATCAGCTTGGCAAACCTTCAGATGGATCTCAACCATTCATACATATCAAAGTCAAGCAGTCGTAAGTGAACAGGCTGAAATTAGTTGTGTACTCCTTACCTTTAAAAAAGTACTACGTGGAAATTTTACAACTAGATATCATTTTATTACTATAATCTTTGTGCAATTTTAGTATACTTATCCAAATAGTAAAAATACAAAAGTATTTTTCTAAGTATTACCCAAATTGGCACAAAAAACCTTAAAAATTCAGTGAGAAGGGGGGTTGTTTATGTTACTGAAAAGAGGTGGATCAGGAAATATTTTTATGACATTTCATTCACTATCCAGAAAGTGTTAGCAAGAATGTGTTTGGCAATGACTATTTTTTTCCATGAACATTTCACTAACCACCTACTCACGCACATACACAGATCTCCCCCTTAACATTTGGATTCCTCGTAATCAAAAACTGAAAAACTTTTTGTCAAGTTTTAGATACTCAATTCTTACCAGTCAAAAAGCCACTCCTCTACTGAAAAAAAAAGATCTTGATGAAAATGTTTTGACCAGCCAAAGTGTTGTCCATATCAAAATCGTATTGAAGCTTTAGTAAATTATGGAAAAGAAAGGGATATTCTTGATGTCAAACTCATGCTCCAAGTAGAGAGGACTAACAATGTGGCAGCTTTAGGAAACTGATGATGCTACCTCTGTTTTCTGCTCTGACCTGAAAGACAATTAAAATCACAACTGTGGCCAGGGTGTGAGACTAACAAGTACTGGACCCTAAATTCATGTAAAACTGCATGATGTTTGGGGATCCCTTCTAACCCGACATGGGAGACAGGCAGCTGGTGAGGATTTGAACCTTTTTAAGAAGTGCTTGTAAGCTACTTTAAAACTCAAAGCTGCTTTGAATCCTTCAAGTAATTTGGACTACTGTCTGGCATTAAACTCTTTAAATGGTGTAAGAATTTAAAGTATTTTAAGAGTTTAACATAAGTAGGGAAAAAAAGCTAGATCCTAGAACTTCAAAGGGGAAGTAGTGGGTGCAGAATGCAAAGCAGTTCTTGATGGAGTGTTACAGCATGGACACCTGAACTAGTGTCAGGATTTGGAGTGAACATTTTGGTCTGGCTTCGTGTAAAAACAATAGAACTGATGTCTGCTACTTTTGGAGGAGGTCTTCACAAGGTCCCTTTATTTCCATCCAAATTGTTGGGCCTGTGTACTCCATTTGATGTGACTAATTACAGAGACCTGCCACATTCCCAAAGAAGGTGCCTGGCTGTTGCTGCAGTTGTTTCTCTGATATTGAATAGAGTTATTACTCTACTTCTGCCTCCCCTAAGCAAAATTATATTTTCAAGTGCCCTACTTTGATGTCAGAAATTCAGTAACTGGATGAAAATCATGTGTTTCAGTCTGAATGTGGTAAGGATGAAGAGTATGCAGGCTGGAGGTAGGAACCTCTTTGAGGAATTGTTTGCCAACCAATACCAGAGGGTTTCTTTGTGAAAAATGGGGAAGAATTCACTGAAACTAATCAGTTCATGGAAACAAGAATTCAAACCCATGATCTTACTCATTCCTGGTGAATATGCAGATCTAATCTCTACTAGATATTCTTGCTGACCCATATTTGCAGCATGAACAGTACAGACCATCTTCCAAACACCTCCTACCCAAACCAAGCTCCATGGGCAGCATCCCAATTCAAAGAGAGCTCTCATACAGGCCTTTGCAGTCTAGGGGCCTACACACATGGATGCATTTTGCCTGGGGGAGAATGAAATGATTCATATACTTTATAAAGTGCAATAGTTTCTTCTCCCAGGTAACAGAATATACAGAGCATAATGCCAGACACAGACGACCTACTGAACACAAGTTAACAAGTTCTTGAACAATTTTCTGCAGAGGAGTGTGATGAACCCATTATAAGGAATGATGTGGGCCCTCTGTGGGCTTTTAATGTTTCAATTGTATCATTATTTGTCATATTTACAGTATATGACAAATGAGCTAAAGGGAGAAAAACCTGGACTGGAAAGAGATTAGATCATCTGGGATGAAAAAACTGCCAGCACTGAGGCTTTACACCAAAAGAAAAGTAATAATTATGCCTTACATGAAACATATGTAAGCTCTGCAGCTACCTTGAAACAATGCCTCCCTTCAGGACATTTCTTATCCCTTCTTCTACACAGTTTCCCCATATCATTCATCTTTTTTGAGGCAAAGATACATTTTCCTTCTTCTTTAGTCCTCCCATGCAGAAAACACTATATGCAGAAATATGAGCAAAATGTGGTTTGAATCCCTTCCACCCTTTCAGAATTTATTAAGTATCCAACCTAGGAGAAGCCACATTTCTAATCACTTTAATCTTTTCTTGACCAAGCTCTTTTCCCAATATCTGTCATTTAATACTAAATACTAATGAATCCTGACGTTGTAGAATTGTTTCTCCTTCATCTTATTTTGTTTTACCCATGAGATGACTTTCTGCATCACTTTTGACATCAATGTTTCAACCCCATACCAGTGCAACCCATTTTTGAAAATTTTGTCCTTACATGTATCTGCTGAGCTTTCCAGATGCTGTTTTACAGATACTATGAATGGATACAGAGGTTAGCTGGCCATTTAAAATTTGACCTGAACAAAACACATTTATGTGAACTCCATGGCATAGAGTGTAATGTACAATATATGTGTAAGTATTTAAAGTGTGTGCCACAGAATGAGACATTTTACTAGCAGGAAGCACATAATTTAACTTGTGGCAATGACCTCCTGCCGTGCAACATATTTTTTGTGTGTGTATAGACATTACATGGAAGGAAAAACTTATACTATATAGGCAGCTCTAACAAGACCCAGGTATTCAATGAAACTAAATTCCTGTTTTCTGTAGCACTCCTTTTACCGCTGAATAGCTTCTTTTTATTTCCTCCTTCCCCAACCCCCCCACCCCCCAGCTCCCTTTCTTGCAGAGTTCAGGGCTATGATGCTGATTCCTCTCCTGACACATACATCCTACACTGATCATAAAGAGCAAGAAGCTGACAGATAATGTCAAACAGCTTTCTATGGGAACTTGGATTATGCAAGTACAGTTTGATCTCTGCAATGGTTCAGAGCCACTCAGATGCACAATGTGCACTGATGCCAAAAGCTTGTCTCCAGGCTACTAGGAGGGATATTTAAGGCACTGTGATGTTTAAACAGAAAAAATACATCTTTTATTAATCATATTTGCACAACTGATCAGGAAAATTAATTTCTTATGTTTTCAGAATTAATTTTGTGGAGCAAAGTGAAGTCAGATCAACCTATAGACCTAAGCAAAACTATTGCTTCTTTGTTTCAGGCTGGAGAAAGGCCAAATCACATTACAGCGTACTTTACTGGTAAGGTTATATCTTAGGAAAGCCCCAACAGGCTTTGAGAAGGAACCGGTACCTAACAGACTTAACAGCTGGGTATACAGCTATATCTTGTACTAGTTCCAGATTCTTACATTATAAACCACACAGCTGTCAGTTTTATTGTCACTGCAACTCCAGATAGATGCATTTATCACACAGACACTATGGTAATATTTCTGATGAATGAAAGGGCCACTTTTTGCTCAGACAGTCCATGTGTAGCAATGGAGACAACATATTCTTAGGTAAGATTGTGGAACACATTAGCTTCTATTTTAACCCTGCATCACTTGCTTTTCTATTGTTGTTTTGATTCTTTAGGAATTTTTGTTGCTCTATTCCATCACCTTTCAATGTGATTAATCTGAATTTATTGCATACAAATTTTATCCAGACATGTGGTTTATAGGTAACATTCCATTGCCTGCTGTACATAATATAATTGGGGCAAAATTTTAAAACATACTGACCTATTTAGTTCAGATGTATGTAGTTCCCTAAAGATTTTTTTCTATGTTTTCAGAGGTGTGGAGAACTGCAGTGCCTCCTGAAGTTAGTGGGAACTTTGCCTGCTCAGCATGTCCACAAACTGGACTGTAATTAACATTTTATTAATTATTAAACTATGTGTTCAGACAGTAGCATTAAATTCTAATGACTTTAGTTTTCTGTCCACTTTCAATTGCTCTAGAAAAAATAACAGTAAGCAGATGGTGTCATAAGGAAGCTGTTGCTTTTAATGCAAATGCATACTCTACATCTCTTTTAACCCTAATTATATTTCATGTCTTAAACAAAAATTATTTTACATAGGGTATTCAAACAAGGTAAAGTGTAAGAACTTCAAAACGATTTATTTTTTTTTTAACTATGCTTTTCAGTCAGAATGGCTACAAAAAATATGACTTCATTGCCAAGTACAACAACTCTTCCTTCCAGGGAGGAACTCTTCCTTTCCTTTTCAGGAAAAGGCAGAGGGAATGTTTCCTGTACACCCTGCCAGTCTCAATGGTATCAAAGGCATTGATTTTATACCCAGTGAGCTCTATGTGAAACCAGTGGAGCCAATCCATTAATTCCCTTAAAACTTAGAAATCTATGTAATTCTGTATCTGTTTATGGAGTGAAAGGGAAACCTCAAGGTCATTTTTCACAGTGTCATCACACTCTTTACATAACAAATTCTACCTTAGCCCATTGTGCTAAGCCTCATTTCAAGTAATGTGGAAGCATAAGCAATGCTATGGATGTAGAAGGCACTTATATACCATACCACTGAAACTTCTAACTATTGCAATGTTCACAGTTAATCAGAAATAGGTGGAATTGCTACATTTGAATCCAGATGTTATTTTGAACATCTGGAAGTCTGAAGATATTTGCATTTGATTATCCCATACCTAATTCCAGGAAGGTTTGATCCTGCAAAGCATTGAATCCCTTTCACTTGCAATGAAATCAAGACCTAGCAGTTGGTTGGGTTTTACCTTGTCCTTGAGAATCAGCCAAATGACTTTGCAATGGAAGTCTGTTTCTACAGGAAAAAAAAACAAAAAACAAAAAAACAAAATGCAAAAAAACAAATCTGCAGTCATCCATCTCAGTGAATATTTTTCATATCCAAACAATAAAAGTATCAAGCTTAAGTATCAGACTTAAAGCTGTCAAGTTACTGGCCAAAAGAGATGTTAGCGTTCCACATAATCTAATGTATACATTTAGGCAGTTTCATGGTTCAGTCAGTTCCTCCAGTTTCTTTTTCGTTTGGGATCCATTCCAGCCCCTGTCACTGAGACCCAAACTCTTTATTTGGCTGTAAAGCCTCTGCAGCAGCATAGCCTGGGTTGTGCAGAACCTCAGGATACTCATGTCAGTCTGGGTGATCCAGGAAGAAAAGCTCTAAAGCTCTAAAGGTACAGTGGACTTCTAAGGCCAATAAATTTGTTGTAGAAAAGACCTCAAGAAGGTATTATTAATGATAAGTTTGAAAGCCTCCCTTCTCAGCATTTTCAAACCAGCATAAATATGAATTCTGCTTTATTTCTCAGCATTATGAGAAATAAACAACTCTGAACTGCAAAAATAACTAAATCTATCTTTTCTTTTCTTCTCCAGAATACCTCCAAATCCTTCTGCTCATTTTCTGCACTCTGTCACAGACATATTTTTACATTTCTCTGTCATTTTTTTGTCTCAGCACTGTGGATAAGAGAAATTATCCAATTACCTTGAGGAGAGGTTTCATACTAAAAAAATTATAAAGAAATGGTAAGTGGCATCACCTTCTCTCTTTTTCTGATTCTTGTCGGTTTGTTTTTTTTTTTCATTCTCTGTTGTTAGTAAACAAATGCTAACACTGACATGAAAATTTTTGTATGTAAATAGAGGCAGAGAAAGGAAAGGAAAGATTTTATACTATTTCTACTGTTATCCTGCAAAAACTATTACTGGATCAGATGTGCTAGTAGTTGGAACTGACCAGAGTTTTTCTCAGATCACTCTGTCAGAGCAGACATTTGTCCAAAAGGGGACATTAAGGGATTTGGTCCCAGAACTCCCAGAGTGGATGAGACACTGATGGGAAAGGCTGTTCTTGTGGATTCCAGCTCCTCCACCCCCAGGCAGCTGAGCTTCCTTTCCTCTGGCTGTTTCTGCGCCTGAAAAGGTTTTAAGAAAATATTCTTCCATCAGAAGAAGAGTCAATGCAAAAATAAATACAGTCCTTAGTTTCAAATTGCATCTGGATACATCTGAACATGATTGCTGGATGGGATATTGCATGTTTCTTGGCACCATGTTTTCCTTGTCCCCAGGGTTTTCTGCTCCTCACCACTCACTGACTGATCGATCCCTTGAGGCATGGGTAAACACAGTCACAGTCTGTCATATTTGGATTTCTCTGCCAGTATTTAGGAGTAAGGAATGAGCATTCTCATTTTCACATATGAGTCAATGGATCTGAACTTTTTGAAGAATTACTCCATTGTTTTCTCTCTTTCTGTGGTAGTCTGCCCCAGTGTCTGTGTAGCGGAATGCCTTCCTCACTTAGATTTTTCCTCAAAATTTTACTTTTCTGTGAGGCTTGCATGCTGCTCAGAAATGACTTTCTAGTGGATGGGCCACATGTGATGTACATTTTTATTTATTCTTTTCTAATGATATCTTAACAGAATTATTTGCTATATACATTTTTACATGAACATAATTTTCTATTGATTTAATTTATGAATTAAGAAAGCTGTTGTTGTCAAGAGTACATGAAATAATTTCATAAAATTATTTACATTTTTGTTATTCACTTTACGCATTGACTAAAACAATTTCAGAATTTTTAAGAAGTTAATCAACTTTTGGAATAACCAACAAAAATACTCTAGAAAACAGTTTAAAAGCAACTTGTTGATCAAATAGAATACCTCATCTACTAAGAGTTGGATCATCCTTAGTTTCTTCTTGTAATGGAGCTGTAATTCTTGTTTCAAGCCCAGTATGGATAATTTCAGGGCTTGTCAAGACCTAGTAAGAAAGCTAGATCAGTTGTTCTGTTAACTGTGATAAAATAGACTAGTGCCCTTTAAACATTCCCTTCTATCCTGACACACACGAGAAACTAATTCCTGATACATTCAGTGCTCAAAGGAAGCCTGTTGGAGGGCTATTCTGCGGCTAAAGCTCTTCTGTCATCCAGGGAGCTTATCTACCTTTTGTCTCAAAAAAATATCCCTATTTGTTAGGTTGCCAGACTCTGGAGAGCCCAAGGTGATTGTCCACATTCTAAAAAGGAAGAAGAGAAATGCAGTTCCTGATTTTATCTATCAAAGATTTCAAATTCTCATTCCCTAAGAAGTGTCAACATTTTTTTTTTTTTTAAATCATTTTAGAAAGAAATTTGCTTTCATGTTTCAGACTTTCCCAAGGAAGGGGAATTCCAGTTTTTGAGTCTGTTTATCCACAGAAAAATTCTTGACTTAATTTTAACCCAAGATTGCTATCTATGTGGAGACCTGCGAGGCACTGCTATCTGCCTCTCTGGAGTTTAACAGAAATAAATTAGACGGCAATTCAGGACCAGATTTCTTACTTTTATTTAATAAAGAATGTTTAAATCCATGCTGAGTTTCCACCTTTTTATTTGGGGCACAGTAGTTCCCTGAAACAAGTAAGTATTGGAGGCAGAGGAAAATATCTTCATTCTAAGATGAAAGATAGATACAAAACCAATAGCCATTGGACACAGCAGCTTAGAGAGAATCATAATAGGCAGAAGGAGGTTAATGCACAGAATGTAATGAATTCTTTTACAGGCAGTTTTAAGTAGGCTGCACTGAGGGGTTGTATACTCCAGCTGTAAATACTAGGTTGAGTGACTGAAATTCCTGCTGTAAGTTTTCATACATAAATGTTTAGTTACTTATTAGCAGAACAAAAAAGGTCTGGGTTTTGGTAGCATCTGAAATAAAAAGCAGCTGCCTGACATTCTTGGAGCTGCCTTCTACCAGACAGTATATAACCACTGCCTCAGTTCTCCAAGGCTCAAAACTGTTTGAAACCTCAAGGGCATCCAGAAATTAAATTTGCCAGTTATAAGCTTTGTGCACTTGAAAAGCATACAGATAAAATTATTTCTTCCCTACCTGCTTACTTTGGTTTGTCATTTGAGATCTGGTGAAATTTTGGTAGAAGTGTTTTAATTAGTGTAATTTGCATATGGCTTCTCAAAAGAGAATTATGCTCATAAAGTGCTTTGGGTGCTCTTATAATTATTCAGGCTCATTAATTAAATACAACAGACTCAGCACAGATTTTTTTATTATTATTTTTTATGGTTTACTTATTGCTGTGGAATCATAGAACAGTTAGGGTTGGAAACGACCTTAAGATCATCTAGTTCCAACCTGCCTGCCATGGGCAGGGACGCCTCACACACTAAACCATGCACCCAAAACTCGGTCCAACCTGGCCTTGAACACAGCCAGGTTGCAATGTTCACCCAACTTCCTTGGACATCGTCCTCCAGTGCCTCACCACCCTCACAGTAAAGAACTTCTTCCTGATATACAATCTAAACTTCCCCTGTTTAAGTTTTAACCCGTTACCCCTTGTCCTGTCACTACAGCCCCTAATGAAGAGTCCCTCCCCAGCATCCTTTTAGGCCCCCTTCAGATACTGGAAGGCTACTGGGTGGTATCCATGCAGCCTTCTCTTCTCCAGGCTGAACAGCCCCAACTTTCTCAGCCTATCTTCATATGGGAGGTGCTCCAGTCCCCTGATCATCCTCGTGGCCCTCCTCTGGACTTGTTCCAACAGTTCCATGTCCTCTATATGTTAAGGACACCAGAACTGCACACAATACTCCAGGTGAGGTCTCACGAGAACAAAGTAGAAGGGCAGGATCACCTCCTTCAACCTGCTGGTCACGCTCCTTTTGATGCAGCCCAGGATACAGTTGGCTTTCTGGGCTGCGAGTGCACACTGAAGCCAGCTCATGTTCATTTTCTCATCAACCAACACCCCCAAGTCCTTCTCCACAGGGCTGCTCTGAATCTCTTCTCTGCCCAACCTGTAGCTGTGCCTGGGATTGCTCTGACCCAGGTGTAGGACCTTGCACTTGGCTTGGTGGAACTTCATGAGGTTAGTACTGGCCCACCACCCAAGCCATGAATGGACATCCAGCCTGTACTGAAGGACACCGTTCCTTTGCCTGGCAGAGCAAAACTTATCAGTACTTCCCTTTACTGAGCATGCAGTGAGTTTCTGTAATGCACAGAAGAGATT
This sequence comes from Pezoporus flaviventris, assembly GCF_033815535.1. Classification (NCBI taxonomy): domain Eukaryota; kingdom Metazoa; phylum Chordata; class Aves; order Psittaciformes; family Psittacidae; genus Pezoporus; species Pezoporus flaviventris. The sequence continues at coordinate 38,591,758 of NW_026892579.1, read as the reverse complement.
TCAATCCATCGCCTCCTTTCCCCCAAGGTCCTGCTCTTCTCCTACCTAGGGAGGTCATTATTTCTTGATCCTTTCCTTCTAGAGCTCACCCTTTTGGTACCAACTCAGGATACCATGTGAACTGGCATCAAGCTGTCCCTTCACAGTTTCTCCTGCTTCCTTCACTTCACAAAAGCCTTCACTTAGAAAAGCTTTTGCAAGAGCATCTCTGCTGCAGTTACCTCCAGCTGGTCTCCCTTTGCCTTGGCTGCAGTTCTGATGTTTAAAATTGGTGTCCTCAGCACACGCCCTCCATTGCACTTCCCAGTACTGCTGTGATGTAAGGATATACTTGCACTAACCCAGGAGACAGGTAGAGAGAGACACAGATGTAGATACAGATGCAGAGATACAGAGATGATATAGCTATAGATAGACAAGGGTGTGTTTCTGCGTATACTGTTTTTTCCTTCTTGTTTCCAAGAGGTGATTATGCATACTTTCTACCAGAACTGGGCAGAGGCAGTAGCATTTTCTACTACTGTATGTGAAAAACGTAGCTGTTTTGCCTAAAACAACAGTTTGCTCAGACAGACACCAAAATTCCCTCATTTCAGATAGGAACACAGCTGGGGCTGCCTTCTGCAGCCTACACCAGCATCTCCAATAACAAACATGGTGACTTCCCCTTTCCCCCCTCAACAACCACTCAAGAAATAAGCCTATGGGAGAGAGACCAGCGGTCATTCTGCATTTCAAGGATTTGAATAAATGTGCTGGGGGGATTTGGTGCCAGTCCCTATATCTCTGTACTCTTACATGATACTTAGCTGGGGGGTTTAAAACTCTTCTACACAACTGAGTCAGTTACTTGTTTTTCCTGAGTGTTGCAGGGTAAAGCTGCTCAGTCCACGTGGTTTAAACCAAATTGGGATCAAAACACTTTACTGAGCTATCAAGAACATGGAATTAGGCAGCAGCTAGTGAAGTATTGCATTCAATTATACAAGAAGTAAACCCCCAAACTAGACACATGAATGCTAATGAACACAAGCAACTATCTAAACACCCTGTGTAACAAATGCAGAAGAGATTTCTGAAATTCTTCTTTCCAAGAAGATCTCACCATATGCCGTATAGTAGCAAATGCCACTTGGTATATTGGTAAGAAATGGTAAGGAAATCCTGTATGCTCTCTATGTTTCTGCAAAGTCCATGCAGAGGGAACCAAAACCCCTTTCTTTCACCTCTGGGATCACCACAGTCAAATGACTGTATGTGGTATAAAAGCCTTTATTGACACAGGGATTAATTTACAGAGACACCCTGCAGCGGTGCCCAGTGTGTGGCCGCCATGGGTAGGACATCCCTCTGGGCTTCCTGGGTACAGGCACTGCCTCAGGGCCAGCACCCCAAAGGCCTTTCTCTGAGGGATGCTAGGGGAAGGGGGAGCAGCAGGGCTGCAGTGGGTGGGGCTGCAGGGGCCCCATCACCCCTGTGTCATAGTGCCAGCACCCACCAACACAGCATCACAGTGCTCTAGGGTAGTATAAGCCCAGTGCCCTCCCCCAGTGATTTGGAGCTCTACAGCCAGGAAGGAGGAGTCTTGCCCCCAGGACTGCAGTATTTCGCTGTTGTTGGAAGCCCCTGAGATGGCTCCAGGTGGAGGCAGGAAAGGCAGTACCACTGTCCCCTTAGAGGCATAACCAGCCCGTGGACCAGGAACAGCTCTTGCTCACATGCTCAGGGAGCAGCCAATCGTCAGCACTGGGGTCAGGAAGGAATCTTCCTCCAGAGTGGATTGGCAGTGGTCCCCAGGGGGTTTTTGCCTTCTCTGAGCACTGAGCATGATCACTTGTGAGGATTCCTCTGGTCCTGATGCTCTGGGTCATCACCTGGTGCTCATGCACTATGAAGGTGGCCCCTCATGTCCTGCAACTGGGGGTGGGGGAAGGGCTTTTATCCTCCCCAGGGTGGACCGGCAAGCACCCCTGGGGTTTTCTGCCTTCTTCCACAGCTGAGCAAAGCTCCTTCACAGGGCTCCTTTGGGTCATGGTGTCCCAAAGGCAGATGCTCATGCTCCATGCAGGTGGCCCTTGAGCCCCACATCTGGAGGGAGGCAGCCTTCTGGACTCCCAGGTTGGCCCCAGCATGGCCCCAGGACTTGCTGTTGTCCTCTGTAGCATCAAGCACCACCCCTAGTCAGGTCTTCCCTGGCCAGTTCTGGCTGGGTTCTTTCTTGCACTGCTCTTGCACCACCATGGCATGGATCCTGCCCTGGCTTTCCTTTGTCAGGCTGCAAGGGATGTTTTTTCAAGCTAAACTGAAGGATGTGTCAGCCTGCTGCTGGCTACGCATGTGCCTCAGGTTAATGCTCGTGAGCATCAGCTCTGAGGGATTTAGAAAAAGAAAATATAATCCAAACTAAACTAAACTAGATTGAAATTAACTAAACCAAGATAAATAAAATAACTTTACTTATAAATAAATAAAATACTCTTTCCATCTGTAACCTTTCTTATTTGTGTCTTTGAAAGTGTTTTGGGTGCTGAAAACCCCTTGGCATTTCAGGCCAAAAATGGTCTCATAATTATACAACTCATTGTGAGTGCAGGGAATAGAATGGGATAGAAGAGAATATAATGGAAAGGAATAGAACAGAACAGTTATAATATGTTATGCATACAGTTCTGCATGAGAAGCTTTGACCTAGGTCTGAGGGGCTATCTGCAGTGCAGGTCCCAAGGGGACTGGTCCCAGGCATTGAGGCCTATGAACACCCTCTGGACCTTAGCAGAAGTAGACCTGCACTCCTCATATACTCTCCTTTAGACATGTATCAGGTGCCACTGGAGAGAGAGTATTGGGCCAGATGGACTCCTGATGGCACGTTGCTGCTCTCAGGCTCTTGTGTTTTGTTCTGCTTCTCCAAAAGAAACAACTTGGGCATTTTTTAAAACCAGTATTTGGGGGAGGGTTGGGGTTGGGAGTGGGGGGAATCACAAAGAAATGAGCAGGTATTGGAGCAGGTATTGCCCACAAACAAAAGATTTGCAACCATTTAGTTCAGGAGCACATCTTGCTTCAGGATGAAGGCTCGATCTTTGAGCCTCACTGATGTCAGAGATGTGGTCTTTTGCTGTCCTGTGAAACCCAAGTAAACTGGATGAACACAGAAGAGTTTCACAAACCAGTTCACACGTGCTTTTCGCAAAGCTGTTCAGATGATCAAATCATCCAGAGACAGTCGACATCTCTCACCCCCATCAGAAGGCATAGGCCTACTTCCTACAGAGTGACAGAGCCAATGCCTGCGATGTGACATGACTACCCATTGAACTCTGTCTGCTAGTGCAGGGCTGGGAAGAAACATCATCCAGTATTTCCTCAGCATGTACCGTTAGGGAAAGATGAAAGTAGGGAGAAAAAAACTGGAAGTTGGAAGAGACCTACAGTGATCATCAAGTCCAAGTGCTCGTCACTTCAGGGCTGGCCAAAAGTTAAAGCATGTTATTAAGGGTGTTGTCCAAATGCCTCTGAAACACTGATGGGCATAGGGCATTGTTCACCTCTCTAGGAAGCCTGTTCCAGTGTTTAATCACCCTCCGAGTAAACAAATTCTTCCTAATGTCTAGGCTAAACCTCCCCTGATGCAGCTTTGAACCATTTCCACATGTCCTATCAGTGGATCCCAGCGAGAAATATCAGCACCTCCCTCTTCATTTCCCCTCCTTGGGAAGATCTGTAGAGAGCTGTAGTCACCCCTCAGCCTCCTTTTCTCCAAACTAGACAAGCCCAGTGTCCTTAGCCGCTCCTCACAGGACACGCCTTCCAGCCTTGCCACCAGCTTTGTTGCCTCCTCTGGATGCATTCAGGAACCTTCATGTTCTTAAATAGTAGGGCCTAGAACTGCACCCGGTACTCAAGGTGAGCCTGCATCAGTGCTGATTACAGCAGGACAGCCACCTCTTCCTCCTTTTGTAATGAGTAAATTCCTGTTTGTTAATCAAATCTTGCTTGCTTAGGAGTTGCTAGCTTAGAGTTACTTGCTTGCTTAATAGTTACTGGAAAATTATGGTGCTTTGACATATTGCATATTGACCGCAGGTATCCTTTAAAGTAAACGATGCATGGGGAAGGCTATAAGGAGCCTTCCTTCCTACACCCACCGGGAGACAGAATGAGACCCCTTACCTACAGATCACACAGACAGATGCAGAGGGCGCCAGGAGGTGACACGTATATCGGATGAAGAAGAGTATAAAATCAGTGACTTTGGGGAAGTGGGGTGCGTGCCGTTGGTGGAGCGGAGACTTCCCGGCCGCCCAGCGCTGTTTTGCTTGCTGTCGCTTGATTCATTGGTCTGGCTCTTGTCAATTTATTTGCACCACATTTATAACACTTTTGTTGTTTTTTTTGTTTTGTTTTGTTACTAGTTCCCAGCTTCCTGAGTTAATGCCTCCTTCTTCTGCATGCGCTATGCTGGACACTTGTGGCCAGTTTGGGCCTGGAGCAAGCAGTTCTGCTTCCTCTCAGCTTTCCTGACGCCTTTCAGCTACTGACAGCGCCCCGCAGCTCAGCCCCTGCTGCAGGAAGACCTCCACCAGGGAGCACCGAGTGCAGCCCTGCCCGTTGTCCACCCTCCCCTCACCAGATCAGTGCAGGGACTCTCTAGACCCCGAGCTCTGCACTGCACCCTCCCCTCTCACCGGCTCTGCCTGGCGCCGACGCTGCCACCGCCGGGGCACCCAGAGCCCAGCTCCCATACCGGGCCCTGGCCCTGAGGCGACCGCTCGCTCACCGGGGCGGGCTTTACCCGCTAAGGGCGGGGCCGTCCCCCCTGGCTCGGCCCCCTGTGAGTTCCTGCTCGCCTCAGCGGAGCCGCGGATCGTGGGCGAGGCCTGGCGAGCGCTCGGGGCTCCCTCGGTGGCTCTCGCCGCTCAGAACTGGGGCTCCTGGACGTGGGGTTTCCTCTTGCTCCGGTGCTGAAGGCTCCTCTCTGGGTTATTCATCTCGCATATGTACAGTCAGCATTCTGCACAGGTATTCTCTGCTGTGAGATTGCACCTCACTACATTTAAGCAAGGGGAGTACGTGTCCGTTAGAGCAAATAGCATCTGTATGTATTCGACAGACATAGAGGAGGATGGTTTTGCAGGTATTCCTGCTGATCTGACATTGTCATAAATGTATAGGTCTCGTCACACACTTGCATTCGTGAATCAGCTGGAAAATTTAAGACCCCAGTTATGCTGGGAAATTAAGGGAGACCATCCCAAACTTCAGTTGTTCTGTTGCTCCCTGTTCTTTTGTCAATTTACTTATCCCTGAGTCCCTTCTGCTTTTCCTGGATTACAGCCCTCATTCTTTTCAGACAAATGACTTTAGTTTGATTCATGTTTTAAGGGGAGGAATGAGGTGCTATAATGCAACGAAAAGGGAACACATAAACCCTACCCGAACCCAGTTTATGTGGGGTTTGCATCTGTTTGATGAGGAATTAAAAATAATAATTACAAATTTTTTTAAATAAGTTATTCATTAAACATGAAGTAAATATAAAAATCAAATAAACCTGCCGCAAGTGGCAAACTTGAAGGTCTGCCAGAACAAAGTTCTAGTAAAAGAAGACATTTTCTTGGAAAGACTTACTTATACTTGTTAATGCAAACATTACCAGCACCATCATCTCTTTCAGTGCCTTCCCCTCAGATACTTGTGTGTTTGTCCTAATATGTAATGAAAATCATAGAATCATAGAAGTTAGGGTTGGAAAGGACCTTAAGATCAACTAGTTCCAAACCCCCTGCCATAGGCAGGGATGTCTCACACTAGACCATACATCAATGCAATTAAAAAAAATTCTATTTTTTCTTGATGCTAAAAGTACCAAGAAAGGAGAGAATGGTCTAGGAAGCTGGCTGTTACACTCCACAGTTAGTAACAGGTATTCACCTTTTTTTTGTAAAACAGACTCATCCTTGGAGCTGCACAAATCATGACCCAAGACTCATAATTTTCCACTGTCTGTTCTTTAACAGCTAAGATGGAAGTATCGTCCTTGGAATATGCTCCCACGATTGATTTGCCTCAAGTTAATTATTTTTAAGCAAGGAGCCCATGTGAATGAAGGAATGACACCTCATGCTGTCACCAGAAGACTGAAGTAATCTTCAGATTATGCAAGTGTGCCTAGTGATGACACTAATGAGCTCCTTAAAAATGCAGATAGCAGCTCAGGTAATCATCAGCTTGTGTTATTGACAGACTAATATTGAGTTCAAAATAGAACATACTATGACTGAATCTTTCATATAATTTTATGATATATGTCTCAAAGTTTCAAGGTAATAGTAAGTGAAGATGACATTGTGAATAAAATAGTTTTTCAGGTTGGAAACAGGGATAGCCTTCCATGTTTTCCAAATGGAACTGTGATTATGGACATAATGTTAAGAAAGGTTTCAAAACCATGAAGTTTTTAGGCAGTCTTACAGGTTTCTTGTTTAATGGATATTGCCTATGAAAAAATGACAATGAAAAGTGAAGTCTGCTATTATTTGTCATGCCTACAACAGCTACTCTCTTTGCTGTCAGATTGCATTGTATGCACTGTGCATCTTTTAACAGTACTTAGACATGCTGACATAAAATACAAAGATGATCCAATTACATTTTCTGCAATTGCATCTCATTTTGCTAATGCTTACAAATTAAGGGTGTCTATCACCCCTTACATGAGACAGAACACAGCATTTTAAATCCCTTGAATTTTATAGTGTACACCACTTAAATACAGAAGCAGCCCTAATCGTAAACAGTTGACATGTAGCTCATAAACTAGTCTAGTCAATATGAAAATGCAACCATGTAGTGCATACAGAATGATTCCTTCTTACTATTATTTATTATTAGTAGTATTATTTATTTGTAGTGATTTGCTTTTGATAGTTTATTTACCAAAGACAGTTTAAATGCCCAGCATTAGTGCTTATCTGCTTCTGGAATGACCATAGTATATTACCATTTCTTCCTTTTCATTTTATTTCCAAACTGTTGCCATTAGCAGCAAAATCTGGAAAATCCAATGAACCTTTACAGAAGTCAGGGTAGTGGAAGACAGTCTTTTGGAAGGTTATTTGTTCATATGTCACATATTTGTGTGAAACACAAGAACCTCAGAGAGTAGAGACTTGTTCTGACATTGCCAACAGTGACCAAGTGCGGTGGCAAAATCTAACTCTATAGGAGTCTCTAGTTTCATTAGGCGTAGAATTTCAGTTGAAAATCTTGCCCTCCAATGACACACACAACATGGGATTTCACTGAAACAGTTTCATTTTAGAAGCAAAATAAGACCTGAGTCTTTCTTGAGTAAAAAGTGCTCCTGCACCCACCTTGTACCTCCTTGCTGCACTAGACATTGTTTGCTAGTTTCCTGGGGGTTATCAGTCTTATTTCCCCCTCGTGGCTACAGCCACTTTGCCATCATTGCTGGGGCAGAGACACCAAATCCAAGCTTTTCACAGCATGCCTCTGTAACTCTTCAGAGTGAGTATGGCTTGGATTGCTAGGTACAGACTCTCCACATCTATCAAGCTGTATGCCTTTTCTAATGGTATTTTCCATTAGTTGTGAATGGCTGCAGATGGACAATTCTGTTTATTTTCTAGCCCACTGCTGCCTTCCCAGCAGATCTCAGAAGGAATAGAAGAACAGTGAGGAGAAATCCCTGAAGTGCCTTTTGCACTGGTAGTGGGGCTGAGAGCAGTGAAAGTCTCTGTGAGTGGCAGTTGCTGTGACCTTTTTCAATCTGCTTTTAAAAACTCTGCACCAGATGCTTGAAGGTTTCAGGGGTGGTACATTAGGAGAATTTGTTCCTGTTCCTTTTGTTCTTGAAACTGCCAGTTTGAGTGGAGCTAATATTCTACAAGGCTTTTCATAAAAAAGGAGTTATTAGAGACTGTGTGACAGGTTCAGTTTTTTAGCTGAACAGTTGTTTGTGCTCTTCCTGTGATTTCCATGGGAAGTGTATGGCTCTGTATTTCATTCATCTTTGAAGAGGAAACTGAATTACCTTAGTGTCAAGCAACTATTTAATTTTATTTTTTTTTGTTTTGTTTTCTGTTTTATTTTTATTGCTATTAACATGGTTACATATGGGTAACCGTATGGCAGGATACAAGTATCAGATGGCTGGCCAGAAGTCTGACATCTGCAGAAATTCGTTTATTTCCAAATGGGAAACTGAATCTTTAGCACATGAGTAATTATGGAATACATGGAAATCATAGTTGGAGAAATAACCCAATGCTCCTCTCCACAGCACCCCAAACTCACCCAGATAATTTTGAGAGGTGACATGTCACTCAGCCTGAGCAAGAGGACCAGGAGCTTGCTGCACAGAAATTTCTGGGTCTATGAGAAAAAAAAAAAAAGAGTATTAGAAACATATTACAGTAGAGTTGACTTCTTGGTGTCACTTCAGTGCCACAGAGTCATAATCATAAACAGTAGCCTCAAGAGGCCCCAGCCCAATAATAAAGGCATTGTTATAATAAACACAGCACAGATGCTCAGAGCTGCTTACAATACGCACAGTGGTATGTCCTCTAGTCAAAAGTTTTGCTTCCGCAGGATTGATTTTTTGCAATATCTTGTGCTTATTTTCAATATCCCAAGGGATGGCTTTTTTCACCTTTTCCTCCATTGTAAGTTTTCTTTCTAATATTTGTCCTACATTTCTCTATTTTTAGCAACACAGTAACAGCAAGAAAAAGTCTTCATTACCTTTAGTCAGACTTCCATCTGTATAATTACTCTTCAATAATGTTCCCTCTTCATTTTTCATCCAAAGAGTAAGAAACGCTTAGCTCTTTTAATCATGCAATAAACTTTCATCACTCAGTCTGTCTTTGCTGCAGGAATGAATCTTGTTTTCTTTTTAGCAGCAGCTTCAGCACTAGCAATAAACCCAAAGGAATTGAAAGAATAGAAAACCCTGCATGGATCCCAGAGCAAAAACAGCTTTGGATGGACGAAGCTGAGGTGCAGGGAGGTGCATGAGGGATTTGCTTTGCTAGAGGGAACATTTCTCACTACTTTCCCTGCAAGATCTCCAGTTCCCTGCAGGTGTGATTCTCTAGGGACCAACATAGTGGAGAGGATTTTGTACTGGCATATTTTTGGTTGCTCTTCCCTGTATTCATCTCACTTTTCTAACCATTTGAGCCATACAGGAGATCTGGTTTGCTGTAATATTCCTGGATTTGAAGAGGAGTTCTGACTGAAAGTTGTCCCCAGAGTGCTCATGAAACCAAGACCGACTTGATGTTTGCAGAGTCCTGATGTTTCTAAGAACTGCATTCTTCCTAGTCACACTTTCTGGATAAAGTTTTAATATTTTCTGAGAGTTACAGTGCTGTCTACTTTGAATGATATTTGTGAAGCTGTCCTAATATGTAAGTTCTGCTGTGCTTAAGGTGTCTCAGCTATTCACCCTTTGAGATGTCAGGATGGAGGCCATCAGGTCTCCCCTAGGCCTGTCCCACCAGAGAGCTGGTTGCCCTGAACACTTGGAAGTGCTGGGTTGTTTTACCTAGGGCAGTTTTCACTTTAGATCTGTGGGTTTTGACTGTACTGAAGCCCCAGCCCAGAGACAGTATTTACACTGCATGGACAAAACGAGGACTCGAGTCATTGAAACAGGGAAATGTTCTTAGAAAGTTTTACTTTCAACAAAAAAAGCAAATTGCAGAAGAAGATATGGGCTGTGACTTATCCAGAAATGTGCATATGCAGCTTTCTCTGCTGTACAGTAGTGCACACTTTTTTGTGTGTTAGTATTGAACTGGAAAGGGTGAAAATCTAGATAACTTGAGAGACCTGGCTCAAGCTTCATCTTGCAGTCTGTCAGTTCCTGGCACGAAGATGAGCTTGAACATCTCTGTTTTATGATCAACTACTGCAGGAAAGGGCTTATAATAGAAACACCACTTTAAAGTACTATTATTCATTATAATTATGTTCTTCTGTAATGACAACATCAGTCTGATCAAGCCCAATGTCAGATGGATCTATAAGATGTTGGATTGGATGCATAAATTATTTCAGTCCAATCAAATTCTCTTTCTGCCACAGTAATTGGGGAAAAAAATAACAACCAAACATGAGGGGTTTTTGGTTTATTAGAAGAGGCTTTGGAGTTTTTCATTTTACTGTCTGAATTCGATCCATTTGAAGACAAGAGTTGAAATGTTACTATTTCTATCTGTGCCAGATTGCCATTTTCTGCAGCAATGAAGAAGTGCAAAGGCAGAGAATTCAAACAGCAAGAGACATTCAGTGGTGTGCAGAAATATTCTGCAATGATAAAGTTGAAAGCAGAGGGCTTTACATGTGGAAAAGATCATGATGGATCAGAAGCTGAACTTTTTGGCTTGGCAATGTGATATCTTTCCAAAATCAACAAAGGCAAATGTCACTCAGAGCAAATTAACAGGAATATTTAAAGCAAGATATAAAAGACAATTATTTGTCTGCTCAGCATTGATCAGTTGTCTGCTGGAGTACACTAGTGTGCTAAAACACCACATTTAAAAAGTTATGCAAAGGAACTGAAAAAAGCCAAAAGAAAAGCAAACACTATAAGACATTTAAAATGTGACCTATAAGGAAAAGTTAAATTAACTGGGCTTGTTTAATTTGTAAGTGAAAAGACTATGGCAGGACATGTTTATTATTTTCTAATGTATAAAAAGACTGGTCAGCTAATTGTGTCAGCCAATGGGTGAAAAAAAAAAGGATAAGTGCAGTACTGCATATGTGATTTACGTTTTAGTAAAAATTGCATCTGTAAAGGGATAATAAAATGCTGGAAGAGCTTACAAAGGAAGAGCATACCATCAGAACAGGTTGTACAGACACCTTCCAGGGATGATTTGTGCAGGAGAGTAAAAAAAAACTGGACAAACAGACCGACTGTACTCATTTGGTCCAAGGTTCAGTGCCCCAGAGCAGCATGACCCTTCAGGGACTTTACTGGGGAAAAGGGAGTGGAAGAGTGAGAGAGAGAAAAACAAAGATGGAAGATAGCAAATTCTATATCTTATCAGCTGGTAACAGAAAAAAGCCTTATTGTCATTTTTCTGCTGAACCTAAAGGGTTGAACCGAGAATCCTACTCTGCCATAATCCAGGCCTGTATCTTGTTCCTGCTGTCTCTCCACAATTATGCTGGAGGAGACAAAAGGAGGAACTGGAAGCTGACTGACCTCTTTATTTGAACCAGTCTTACTTTAATTGAATCCTAATGTCTCCCCCATGTGTTTGGAAGCTTTCGATATACCCCCCTACACACACTTCCCATACCCATTTTTTTTACCTTTTTGGCCAAGCAGGAAGACTTTTTCCACTGGGGGAAAGAGAAAAAAAGAAAAAGAGACTGACAGTGGGATGTAGCAGTCTCTGCTCTGCATTAGGGAGGTTGAAGGTCTGGCCTTACAGTCCCAGCTCCAATGTAAAAATTGAAAACAAATTTGCAGTGCTTCAAGTATCCAATAAAAAATGAAATGCACAGATTTTATTGCACACTCTTGTGCATGAATGTGCAGCTGGGAAGTTATTATAAGATTTGGGGATTTGGTTACTCAAGCCTAATTTGCATGTTCCTTTTTAAGAATCAAGACAGAAGAAATGTGCTATATTCATGAGCCCCAGGTTAGGTCTACTGGACCCCATCTGCACTAGCCATACCAATTCCTTCACCTCCTCAAACATGACAGGTAGAGAGACCTGTGATGGATGTATGCAGCTGCCTCAGATTTTTTAGCCTCACTATAATTCAGGGTAGAAGAGCTGATTTTCTGTATTACAGTACAGTGAACTTTCTTTTTTTCCACCTGAAAATATAGGTACTGAAGAGCAGTGATCAAAAAAATCCCTCCTAGAAAGAAAGTGTACATTGTATGAAATACATAACATTTTCTAAGCTTATGAAGAATATAATTCTTACCCAGTTTAGCTGTTAATGATTAAAAGAGTGAAATTCTTTACTATTACCTCTCTTCTTTATTGGACTTTGAACTTTTAACCACTGTACATGAAAAAAGCTGTTTTATAGAAGCTGGGTAGCTGGAGTTAAGTTCTAATGATGGCACTGCAAGTCCAAGGTTCCCAAACTACTATGTGCATCATTAGTGTGATCCCAGCTATTTGAAAGCACTGTGGCAGTGAGCCAGTAGTACCGGCTGCTGCTTGGTGGTATTCCTAACTACTGCTGCTGCTACCCATCATTGCTGATGATGGTATTCACACTTAACACTACTGCTGATGAAAGTACCTGCAGTTACTACAACTGCTGACGGCAGAAAGGGTTTGTTAGCCCTGCTGTAAATTACTTCCTGAGGCTTAGTTGCCAGTTTATTTTGTATTGTGAGCAAAATACAGTCTCTTAACATTTGGAAAGACCTACATTAAGCGAAAGTTGTTAAAAAAAGGCAGATACTATAAGACTAAACCATACCAATGCCATAAATGGAAGTTCAGCATTTCCCTCTTATGGCTGATACTGTGCAAACTAGCTTGAACCTTGAAGCAGCATAGCTTGATGGGGTGCCCAAGCTAATCTGCCTTTTGGCAAAGTTGACAGCACAAGGCTATCCTGATTCTGGACTCAATTTGATTTATCTGAATTGTTCTTTTCTTCACCACAGGAAGTTATGAAGTTGGATTTGCATCAGGTTAGGAATGTCTACATCATGCTCAATACATTTCATGATACAGATAGAATGTAATACCGATAAGAAATCTTCCTTTACCTAAGGCCAACACAAAATCTTTCTTAAAACCAAGGCCAGAATCTGGGTCTCCCTAACTACATTAAACCCCTTCTGTATAGTGCATGAAACATTGCCCCTTTTGCAGCAAATTCAGTAATCAGTATGTTTTATATTCACCCTTCAGTTACTAATATTCTCATGCAGATTGGCAAAAATATTCTCCAGAAACAGAACAGGCAAAGTATGTTCCTAAACTGAACTTATCTGGACATCTGCCTTTAGTGTGATAAGAATGTAAGAATGGCTGTATCAGTTCAATCCAAAGAGTGATTTCAGCCAGTGTCTTCTTTCCAGTAGTAACTAACAGTCGTACTTGGGGGAGATGGCATAGATCGATCTTGTAGAACATCTGCAATAGAACTTTTTCAAAGGCTCAGTTGACCAGTGTTCAGAAGTACAGTCTAGTATGTTGGCCTCACACTTTTGCCAGTGAAGAAAGGAGACAGCATTAGGCCACAAAGGGAAACTTGTGCCGCTCCTTTGTTAGTGGAATGTTTCCTCCATGTGTTTGTAACCAATTCATTGCCTTGTCTATACTGCTCAGTAGATCCTAGTAGTCCTTCATGAGGGCATTGGCCTTTGATATTAAGGTGGAGGACATTTGCTAGCAAGACTAATCTTTCCTGCTCCTCCCAGACACCTTCTGAGTGTAATCCTGAAGCTGTAAAGTTATTTATCTGAAAGGAGAACTTGGACTTGCTGTGTTAAAAGATAAGACACAGACAAAGCACTGTTTTCTCAAAGTACATGATAACTATGCTGTGATGTGCACACTTGGTTCTTCATTTCCTTCTAAGCAGCAGTTCAGATAGATTTAATTTGTGGGTTTTTCATAGAAAAAAGCTTGATACCTTTGAGTATGTCAGGGTTTTTTGTGTGCTCCCACCATCCATCCCTTCCCAAAATGTTGCAGAAATGAGAATTTCAGACCAAGCAATGGCTATGATTTTTTGAAACTTTGTATAAAACAGAGTAAAAGAAATAGAAATAATAATATTTCTTGAAATAAATTTCAAGAAAATTAGATCTAAAGTGGGAATTTTAATTCTTAATCATCAATGGAGTGACAGGAATAGCCCAAGGTATATTCGCTTCAGGGGGAAGCATGGTATTAAAATTAAATTTACAAGTTAGAGGAAATGTCTAACTCGTTCTTCACATGAAAACCAGGGATCAGGAGTAGTTTTCCCTGTTAACCACTGCAAACAAAAGCAAAAGATTTGTAAGGAATGAACAAAAGATATAACAAGTGTTAGCCCATCAGCTGTCCTCCCTCACTTTTTTTCTGCCATTTAACAGATCATCTGGAGCTTAACAGTGAGCCAATAATTGTGACATATGGGTGCAAGCTTCTCTGAGCCAGTGTGCAGTGAGCAGAAAACTGTAGGTTGTAATTGCAAGTACGTGTACATTTTAATGCCTGTGTGAGTGACCATGCAACTAATTTGCAGCTTCGTGTATTTTCCTTAGCTCATAAATACAGTCACACTTGAGACACCAGAGCAAAGCTAAAGCCCTGCGAGCAGGTGATGTCTTCTTGGGAGAAGAAGGCCATACACCTCTAAAAGATTCTTGTACTATAAATGTAATGTTTAAATGCAGAGCAATGTCTCCTTGTTTCATATCTTTGGTTATAAGTCTTCTGTGCTTGGAGGTTGGCTAGGAATTGAAATTGCTGTTTGGATAATCACAGCTTTCTTCAGATACTAATTTGGGATTCATGCTATTAACTCCCTGCATCATTTTGTATGTATGACATTAAAAACTCCATGCCAGAAGCAGTTAACTATTAGAAGAATGGGCCAGTAAAATGAATGCTTACAAATATATGTTGGGATTAACCTGCACAGGAAGACAGGTTAAGATATCCTTTTCATTCTGTGGGTTCTTTTGAGTAGTTTATGCATTTTCTAAATGACCATCTTTCAGCTAGAATGTTTGCATATCTGAAGTCAAACAGAAAAAAAAAAAAAAAAGAAGCCAACCCCAAAATAAAAAATAGCAGCTATAGGAAGTGTCAGGAAAACACTTTGGCCACTGGCATACTAAGAGAGCAGTTAAGAAAGCATTTCTTCCATTATTGCTTTGGGGGTTTTAGGTATTTATTTTTAAACAATGTTATTTCTTAGGCAACTTCTCTTGGAAACTTGAAATTTGACAAGTGTATAAACACAGGCTCAGCAAAACATATTTTATCCTACACTTATTGAGAAAACTGTTCAGATGTGTTGAAATCCTGTTGTCATTTCACATATATGCTTAAAGTACGTATACACAGTGCTTTGAATAAACTATTACATTGAGGGCATAGGGTAAAAAGCACTCTGTTGTCCCTATGGATGCCTAATTTAAGCAATATGACTTTGATGTCTTAGAAGCTAATTCTCTTTCAGCTCTTTTGGTGCTGCACTGCCAGACCGTATATATGTCAGTTCTATAAATACCAGTTGAGAGAAATAGTTGTAATAGCTACATTAGGCACCTAAACTGGGCTGTGTGAATATACTTTGACTTTATATTGGTGTATTGCTGAAATACTCTTCTGATCTAGATGAGTTTCAGGAACTAATTTTATAAACTAATTTTGTGTGTTCATTTTCCTGCTATAAAATAAGAGTGGGTTTTATTTTACTTTATCCATAGCTAATATGAATGCAGCCAGTGTAAGCATGAAGTTCAAAGTGTGCTGGAAGATTGAGAGTAAAAATACCACATATCCTCATCTGATTGAATGTAAATGTACAGAGGGTAGAGACTTCTATCTAAGCAAATCATTCTAGAATTACTTTATAGTCATTGGGAAAAAAAGTAATTCAAGGATGTTATTCATGAGATGCAGTTTAGATACTTTATGAGGAGATGGAAGTTTTTACTGTGGCATTATGACTGTGCAAGTTAAGTGAAGTTGCATACTCAGTAAAAGACTTCTCAAGCATTCTGTATACATGTGGTTGAAAAAGTCTAAGCTGAATAAACATACTATAATCTGCGCAAGTGCATGAGGTGGGGTCCAGAGGAGCTGCCCCCAAGGTCAAGCTATAGGAGAACATGCTCTGCTTCTATGTGTGAGAGTCTCTGTTACTGACTTCAGGATGTCTAATATCATTCCAAGTGTGAGCTCTGCATGAGATCAGGCATCCCAAAAGTCCCGTATTGCCATACTGCAGACAACAGCAAGGTCTTGTCTGATTATTTCAGCTGTCTGCTGTTGCAACATGCACATTCTAACCCATCAGGCACATGTTTACTAAAGACTGGATCATCATGGTAAATTGAGGAACCAAGTTCAAGAGTTAAACTTTCCTCTCCTATGCTTATCCAAATCTTGGGCCTCACCATGGGACTGTGTCCCAGAAATGCGACATTTTTGTAAATTTGGACTCAAGAGCAGGTAGCCAACAGGTCTAGCATCTAACAGCAAGGCATTGAGCAGGTCATCCAGTCTGGCTTCCCAAACATGGCCATAACAATATTTAACCCCACTGATTCTATACTGATCCCAGTGACTCTAGTTATGATAGATAAAGAGTCTTCAAACTCTGAGTCTCAAGCAGCGCAAGCAACAGTGCTGCCAACAACATCCAAGAGATGTCAGGATGCTGATCAGGTGAGATAGGGCCACCATCCCAGCAGGTGGTAAGAGTCCCACACTTCACAGACTGGTACAGTTCTCCAGTGTCCCTGCTAGTTCCCAAATATGAGAAAAAAGTTGTGAGTTTGTGAGCAAGAAATGCCCTCAGGCTTTTAAGGATCTTCTGCTCTGTCTTAATGCAATGGTGAGCTTGTTTGACCTCTTTGCCGATATTTGGTTCTTCAAAGAAAGAAGAAAACAAGTTACCTTGAACATAATCTCACTAGCTTGCATCAGAATTGAACTGGGTGAAGTGGAAATATTTTTCTGCCACTCTTGTTGACAGGCTTAGGATCTAAAGCTGGAGATTGGCTTAGAGTCATAGTTTTAATAGAAAACTAAAGCTGTAAGGAGCATTTTGAGGGTAGTAGACCATCTGTTTTCCTTCCAGACTAAAAAGTAAGGCTATGAACAGGGAAATTTAGGTGGAATAGGAGAGCTATATTCTGCACATTCAGTTAATATTAATATTTCAGAAGACTCCATCTTCCTATTTGTGAGCCAGTGAGAAGAAACCTAGCACTCAGACTTTAATTGTTACCTAAGCTACAAACATTCTACAATTTAGCATGCATTGGATTTCCAATATGTGTAAGGTAGAGATGTCTTCCTATTTTACTAGCGTTATGGAAGGATAAAATACATTAATATTTGTGAAATATTTAGGTATTACTTTTCAGTAAGCCTCTGAAGTACCAGCTAGAGAGAATCCAAAATGGAGGAGCAAAATAGCAAAATATATGGCATGGTAAAAGCTCTTGCTGTTCCAATACAATTCAGATTCTTATCAGGGCATCAGAGTGAATTTCCACTCCTCTGTCTCTGCAGGTTTTCAGAACCATGCCATTTTTGTTTTGTTCTCACTTGCTTTCTATTTCTTATACAGAAAGTAATAAAATTTAAGAAAAAAAAAAGGCCTACATCACACATGCACAATGGAATTGAAGATAAAATAAAAGTCAAGGCTATCTACTCTTAATTCTGTCTTGAAAGTTAGATGATGAACAGTAAATGAATGAAAGGAAGTGGAAAGTGCCAAATAGTCAGCTTTTAACAGCTGAGTCATATTATCTGTGATGCCACCTGCACTTAAAATGGGTCCAAGGTTCATAGACCCTGGAAAGTAGCATACATTTAAAGATTATGTGTGATAATGCACAGAAGGGAAAGAGATAAATATGTACAGATTATTTTGGGCAGGTGGGTTGCAACATTTTTTCTCATTTTTTGACTGTGAGTTTCCCACTGCCACGTTCAATCTATAAATGAAGTTATCTATCCACTTTCAGCTGAATCAAGGTTGAGACTGAATATCCGCACCCACAGTCTCAGTTCCTTAGGCTCTGTCACAGGCAATTCCCTACTAGTGGGACAGTAGTGTATGCAGATCATTTCAGCTGTTTTATCTGCAGATACTATATTAATGACATTTCTCAAATAACCTGATCTGTTTTACAAGATAAAAGTATCTGTTAGCTCATAGCCTGAAAACATTCTAACAATATGTCTTCCTTTTTATCTTTTTTTTAGTATGTGGGTTTTGTTTTTTGATTTTTGTTTCTTTGGGGGGGGGGTGGGGGTGTTTTTTTTCTGATTAGTTTTCTTATTTTCTCTTGATTGCTTGCTTGCTTTTAGACAACAGATACACAGGAAGTTAAGATGCTAAAAGAAAGCATAGCAGAACTCCAAGAACTGTATTTTGAAAGCTGATAAATGAAAAATGGGCATAGTATCAAATTTAATCACATTTGTATTCACATGTTGTTGAGAACTGACACCAATTTATGATCTATCAACAGTCACCAGATTCTGAGACTTCTTTATGAATATACAAATGGATGGATGGATGGATGGATGGATGGATGGATGGAGAAACAGACAGTGGAATAATATTGCAAATTACATGGCACCAGACCTATTTATAAAAGATAGTTCATCCGATTAATTTAAAAAACTCTGGAGATTTTTCTCAGAGCAGATCTCTAGGAAATTTACAATTTGGGAATCATTCAGAAAACGAAACTGTCCCTCTATTGTTCTCTCTTCAACTATAGCTAAACAATCCCGCTTCGTACGCAGTATGCCCTGTGCACAACAGACTGGAGGGAAGGTGTTTCGCACTAATATTTGCACCAAAACATCACACATTCTTAAATTAAAAAAATCCCCTTTCTCTAATTCACATGCAGAGTTCATCAGTGCACATGCTTATGGATGTTAAAGAAACAAGCAATCTAAGAATATGAGTAATGGAGTGAGGAGGAACCTGAGCAGATGAAGAAAGGTAAAAAGAATACTGTAAATGGCACTGAAAATGGCAGGTCTTATCAACGTATGGCTACATCCAACCACAAAAGATGAGAAGCTCTGTACAGCCTCCCCCTCTTACAGATAGTCTGACCTATTAATATTATTAATCGACAAAAATCCACTGGGCCTTTTGAGGTGTCGTAGAAAAAATATGCAGGCCAAGTTGAAGTTTATATAGTAACAAAAAGGAAGGCAGTTCTTAATTACTGTCCTGACCTAGCTTGCTCTGTAAGGAGAACTTTAGGTATACACAGGCTGGATGCACCGCTAGCCATACTCACATCTCTGGTGACACCAGTGTGGTGCACACCACTGCCACTCCTATGGCCCTTTCAGAAACCCTGGTTTATGGGGATGTAGATGCAAGCAAGCCCTGGAACTGTGAGCATGGTCCCTGCTGGTATCATAGAATTTCCATGGAACCACGTGGGACTAT
Organism: Pezoporus flaviventris; assembly: GCF_033815535.1. Classification (NCBI taxonomy): domain Eukaryota; kingdom Metazoa; phylum Chordata; class Aves; order Psittaciformes; family Psittacidae; genus Pezoporus; species Pezoporus flaviventris. The sequence goes on along the minus strand of NW_026892579.1, from coordinate 38,572,564 downwards.
GCCCTCTGAAGTCCAGCTGGAGGCTGAATTGGTTTGCATGCCTGCTGAGAAAAGCATGTACTGCATTGCTTTTCTGCAGGTAGCAAAGTGATGAACTCTTTGGCACCTTATCTTCAACTGCCCAAGTTTCTTGGTCTGTTATAAGGTGATATCAAAACTTTCTTAATTTACAGAGTGAAGTTACAGATGGCACTTGAATACTGTGATAATAGTTCTCTAGAAGATAATAATAGGTAATATCATTTTAAATCATCTTGTGATTAATATTTCTGCAGCAATTGTGTGACTAGCCCCAGTGACTTCTTCACATAAATAATGGCATATTTTCCTTCTTCTAAGTGCTGCAAGACCATGTCCTAAGACTGAGTATAGATTTCAATATATTTTCTTGATCCACAGAAGCAATGACTGTATTACTCCTTCATCTTCCATTTTAGACTTAAAACCAACATATTATCTCAGTGACTAGATTTTCCTTCCATTTTTTGCTAGTTATTTCACTGTTGGTTTTGTCAGTTTGGCCGCTATTCCTTTCAGGGTAACATCAAATTGTAGTCTTTGAAGCTAACACGTCTGGGGAGGTATGACAAAGCAACCAATAAAATTTTTGTGTTTTTTTTTTTAAATCTATATTTCATTCTGCTCTTTGTAAATTACTACAGATCTACTGAAATCAGTGGTTGCACTAGCCTAGACAGGGCCTTGGGCAATATGGTCTAGTGTGAGGCATCCCTTCCCATGGCAGGGGGTTGGACCTACATGATCTTAATGTCCTTTCCAACGGTAAACATTCTGTGATTCTATTATTCAAACCTCTGTTAAAGGGGATAAACTCTTCAAAAAAACATTTATCAGTAACCTGACCTTTACAGAGGGAAAAACTACCTTACAGAATTTGTCTTAATCCACCTGGGAAAGAGATTAATAGGTCTACATATGCATTATTCATATTTTTTCAATTTAAACTGCCCATAAGTTCACCCAAGCAGGTAGTAGGCATGTTTAAACAGCTGGGAAAGAGCATCTCTGCCTGTTGCTAAAGCTTATCTTCAATCCATATTGCCTATATGCAAACAATTGCTCAAGCAAAGACCTTACCTGGCCTACCAAATAGAAATCTCAAATCCACTTAGGAAGGATTGACAGTCCACATGGATCAAGTCCTGGTGGACCACATATGTGCACCTTGGGCCACAGGCAAATGCTGAGGCCAGGTCTTCCTATGCATTACATGCACACTTTTGTGTATGTAATGTTCCCAAACCACAGCTGGTCTAAGACGGCAGTCTGCAAAGGAAACATAGGGTCCAGACTGCCTAATATTCTCTTACTCTCACGTTGTAAATAACCTGTGAATATTACAGAATTTACAGACTTAGACCTATCAAGCACATCCTTCAAGTGTTTGTGATGGTCATGTATTGACCCTATCAATTTGATTTCACTTTGATTTTACGCAGAAATATTTGTTTAAAAAATTGTTACAACTTCTCAATGTTTTTGTTAATTCTGCAGTGTAATGGTGATAAAACTAGCTATGTCATTTAAGACCATTTTAGAAGAAACATTTAGATGCTTCGTCAATTAGTAAGGACAAACTGGTGTTTAGTGAACACTGAGAAGGAGAAATTTATTTAGGCTGTAGAGGAAGAGAAACAGGAAACCTTAAGTCCTGAACAGAGACATCTGGGGGGAGCAAGGAAGTACTGCCAGTGGCAGGAACAATAGTAGGAACCAGCACTGCTATAAAGGAGGAGGTCAAAGATGAAAAAGTCATTCTTTAATTTCAGAGATCTCAAATAAAATTTGAACATCTAAAATTCTTTTGGTGTCTGGGAAAGAAAAATCTCAGAGACAATGTACGGGTATATGGATCTGAGATTTTATTACCATGATGGAGGAGGCCTTATGTTGCTGGGTAAATACAGATTATCCCCTACCTCATTTTCCACTGAGTAAATTCATGGTGTGGGATTAGAACATAAAGATATGGGTAGGCACATCCTTAAAACTCCAATTTATCAGTCCTGGGCAACAGGATCCTAAGTTCTTGCTGTACTTGCCTCTTTCCATTTTCCAGTCCTTGGCAGTGTTCAAGGCCAGGTTAGATGGGGCTTTCAACAACCTGGTCTACTGGAAGGTGTCCCTTCCCATGGCAGGGGGTTGGAACTAGATGATATTTAAGATCCCTTCCAACCCAAACCATTTTATGATTCTATGATGGAAGCCCTCACTGAATCAGACCGCATTAAACTGGACAGAATGCCTGGCTGACCTTGCTGTACAACCTGATAAGGCCTTGTCCAGAAAAAGTCCTAGCGATAACATCTTCAGTAATAGTTCTTACAGTTTAAAGCACCTAATGGTTTCTAAGTGGATGAGGTCTGGCCACTGACCACTAGTCAACCCGGTGAAGGACAGTCCAAAATGACAGCAAAGCACAGGTAGCTGACATTTGGCCAATTGCTATGCATTTTCCTACGCTTCATCTTTCCAAGCAGAAAATAAAACAGAAACAAATTTTAAAGTCAGAAGTGCAATGTATTTTTATGACTGCTTATTTATTTATTTTAAAAAAGGCTTTGCAGAAACTGTAGAGAATTGCTTCCAATGATTCTACAAGAGCCTGACAAAAATCCCATTTATTCTTTGCATGTGACCTGCCCTCTGTCTGCATATAAGCCATGTGATTTGCCAGTGAAAAATAGCAGGCGGAGGCTTAGTAACATCTGAGGGATAGGGAAACCCACGTTTAACAAATAATGGCTCTTTAACATGTCTCAAACTTGTGTAAAGGACTATTCCATAAATGCAATTGCTGTGTGGTGCTTGCCAGTGAATCTTCTGTATATAAAGAAGATAATTTATAATCTCTTCAGACATATATTTTCACCTGTTAGCAAATAGTTTGCAGTGCCTCCGAACTCAACTTTTTGTCGTATCTGACTGCCTTCTGCCTCTGCCCAACCATCAGGCTAACTGAAATTTTAGTTGCTCTTTCCTTAAAGAAGCCTGCTGCAAAAAAAAATAAGTAATTTTAGTCAAGGAAATACTCTGAACAATTGGTGGATTACAGATGTCATTAATTCTGCTATGCTTTTTAAGTGGGTTTTTTAGTTGTTTGAACAATTAGTAGTAAAGTTGGTAAATTGGCGATCTTTCCTTCTGCCCCATGGCAGCATCAGAAATTCCTGGCTGTTCCTTGCAGCTGTTTGTTTAACCCATCATAAAACTCCTTCCTTGGCAGTAATTCAGCATTTAACTGTCCTACAGTTACAAAATTTGTGGAGGTTCTTTTTTTTCATTTGCTTGGTTTTATCCTGTTTTTTAATAATTTTTAACCCAAGTGGTTCCTGAGAAAATTTAATCCTAATACCTCATCTTGTCCATTCTGTGTTTGAAGAGAGATTATTCCCTCTTTCTTTGATTTTTCATCAGGCTTTTATATATTTTAAGTCTGTTTGCATGTCTTCCTTTAGCTTTCTTAAACTCGTTTGTTCTTCATACATGTAAATTCATACAGCAAATAATCTCAGCCTTTCAAAAAGACTAAAACAGATGCAAAAGGATGAGGAAAACAGAAAAAAAATAGCAGTGAAATTAATCAGGAACTGAGGAAGAAACACTCACTGTGCATCAGGTTCTTGAAGACACAGTGCAGAATCTTTATCTAAAACTTCTCAAGTTCCCAGAACTTCGGTAAATAAGGTTGTCCTGGGTTTAGTAGTAGCAGTCAATTTTTCTCCTTCTTGGTAGCTGATGCAGTGCTGTGTTTTGACTTTCAGCCTGGGAACAGTGCTGATAACACTGATGTTTTTAGTTGTTGCTAAGTAATGTTTACCCTGACCAAGGACTTTGTGAATCTCATGCTCTGCCAGAGAGGAGGGGAAGCCAGGAGGAAGCAGAGACAGGACACCTGATCCAAGCTAGCCAAAGAGGTATTCCATACCACAGCACGTAATGCCTGGGGGGGTAACTGGGAGTTACCCGGAAGGACACGGAGTCTTCTGGGTCAGACTTGTTTTTCAGCGGGTGGTATTGTATTCCCTTCCCTTGTTGTTTTATCTTATCATTGTTGTCGTTGGTGGTAGCAGTGGTGATTTGTGTTGTACATTGGTTGCTGGACTGCTCTTGTCTCAGCCCGTGGGACTTGCGTTCTTTCGATTCTCCTCCCCATCCCTCTGGGAGCGGGGAAGGGGCGGGGGGGAAGAAAGAGGGAGGAAAAAGGGGGGGAGTGAGGGAACGAGCTGGCTGGCTGGGTTTAAACCACAACAGAGGTAGATAACACCTCATCTATTTTTTATGCTCTAAAGATAGGCATCTGTATCTTTATATTTTAATTACATCTTTACAGAAATAATTTGTTATTTCACAGAGTTGGTCATTAAAAACATGGTAAATGTGCTTTTCTTTGAAAAAATAAAATAAAGAATAAACATTAAAAGCACAAAAATCATTCTGGAGAAGACCGATTTCTTTACATTATGTAAGAAAGCCTCAAATTGCACAATTTTAACTTTTGTTTTCCTTTTCTTAAAGATGCCATCAAAGACAGGAAATGGGAATATATTTTGCAAATAACTACAGGAGAAAACAGGAATTTAAAAGGAGAAATTAAAACATAAGAGGTAATGAAGGATATAATCTAACTGTGTAGCATCCAAAGCAACCAGTTTCAGGCCTAAAATGTGCCCTATATTTAAAAGCACTCTGTATGAACCAGTATCCTGGAGTTAAAATGCACACTGCAGAAGCTGATAACCTGGATATAATCTTTATACTAGAAAAAAAAACTTGAAAAAAAGTCATACTGTAGTATAAAACATACATTGCAAAAGCTAATACCTGGCTCTAACACTTTAGTGAAGAAATTATTCTGCCTAGAAAACATTTTTATTGTCATTGAGCTGTTCGACTCAAATGGAATTTCTGATAAAGCTTGCTCATAGTGAACATTAGCTCTACATTGGGATTTTAGCCACTGATTTTCTCTTACAAATGCACCTTCTTGAATGCAATACACTGATAAGACTGATTTTACACTGTTATAGTGTGGTTTAGATTGAGTTGTTCTAGTTTGAAACAGAGGCATTATTTGCACAGATGCAAGAGGTTATAAATTACTTTAAAATGAGAACAGCAATTTTTAAATCGTCCTAATGACATCACTGATTTGTAAAATCCTTCTGAAAACAAGACCTTGTTCACATGGAATGGTGAAATCTTTCTTCAGCTGGTGTCTTTGAGTGGGAATGGTTTTAACTCCCATAGATATTTCACTTCATCATTTTCTTTTGATTTTTCAGAGCACCTTTGGTCTGTAAATAACACTTGCTCATATTCACACTTAATTTTTTATTCCGCATATTGGCTTATTTTTTATCTTGATCTTTGAGAACAATAATTTCCAGACGGGTTTTCTCCATGGAATGAATTAACTGTTGTATCTAAGTCCTAAAACAAAGTTCTCTGTTTGCCTCAGTCAGTGTAAATAGCCATGCTCTGACAGGCTGATGAGTGGCAGCAGGGATCCATCTACGACAAGAACTTGGAGCTGCAGGAGAGATTTGTACATCCATGATGCATTTTTTATTTCTTGTCCTTTTTGGACTAGAGTAGAGGAACCCATCTTTTGTACTATGAGGAGAAGAGAGACCTCATATCCTGTTTCTTGTCTTTTTTCCTATTTTAAAATTATGTTTAATTTAGCAAAATGTCAGACTCATAGACAAACAGAAATGCCTGACTAGGTGAAGAGATCCAGGGTGACTTTCCAGATTTGAGCAGCCATGATGGTGAGCAGTAGTGATACGCGTTATGTCCTTGATTAAAGAAAATCAAGAAAAATAAGAATTTATATATAGGTGCTGAAATGAACTAGGATTTTGCTGGGTAATTAGCTAGTTACATTTGACTGTATCACCTCCTTGTAACCGTGCATTAACAGATGGTGTACAGTGCTGTAAGAGCAAAAAGTGTTACCTTCCCCCATCAAGTGCAGTTGCTGCTGAAGGATCAGTTCTTCGGTGCAAGCACTGGGGGGGCTAATAAAGACTCCAACCCTGGGAACAGGAATGATTTACAATTGAACTTAATCTATTTGAAAAATTCTAGCAACCACATTAAAAAAACCCCAAATCTCATCACGCACCACCTGAATTTCCTCAGTGCCATCTGTCTGCTGCATTAAACAAAGCCCCAGAGACCCTCAGAGAGAGAGAGTCAGAGTTCTAATGATTAACCTAACCTGGCTGTCAGAATGGATAGCTTGATATATAGGGCCTCGGTTGGCAGTTTCTGCATAGCTAGTCACTAGCGCTACAGAGAAGATTTAAGCCAGCAGGCATTCCTCTTTGGTGTGTAAACCAGCACATGTTCTCCCAGGACGCAGTGCCTGTGTGCAGAGCGGTCTTACCCTGGTGCTCCCTTCCTTCATGGTGAACCCCTCCCAGGGCTTGGTCATAGAGAAGAACCATCTGTAGCTCATTTCTGCCAAGGGGGTCTGCAAAGGCAGTCTCTGGCCTTCAACCATCAATAACCCTGGAAACTCATCTGAACCCAAGTTCATAGCAATGTGGCACCAAGTCCCTGGCTTTATTTCTGCTGAAGTATTTACCTGCTTAAATATCTTGGAATGTTTTAGGTTGGCTACCTGAGCATTTAACTTGCTGCACTGGGGTTGCTGAACAGTGTGAAATTGCCAGCCTCAATTTCATGAGTTGAAATGATATTTATGAGATTTTTATGAAGATTCAGAATTGGATGTGGCATTTTGATCATTTCCATTTGATCAAGACAAACATACATTTCTTGGCATCAGTCTCAAATTTGGATTTATGGGAGATGTCAAAAGTGAAAGTTTGCAGTTTTATGAGAGCAATATCATTTTAATTTCTCAGTAAACACTTTTCCTCTGAATAGAAAGGACAGCTTTCCACTATTAAAATAATTCTAGATTATGTATGCTTCTTTTCATTCTCTTAGACTTTTCATCTCCTGTTGGTTTTCTTGGAATATTTAAATTAAATTGTTCTGCTACTTTGTATTTGTGGAAAGGATGTAAACAATGCATCTTTCCCATTAGAAACTGTTTAAGAATCATCAAGAGATTTGTAGGTATTATTAGTGAGCAATCATGCCTTCTGTTATAGTAAAATTAATGTTTACACTTTGCAGGTACAGAAAATGAAACCTGAGACATCATTTTCCAGAGCTAGCAATCCACATGCATGCAAAGGGAATATAAATGGTGAAAACATATTAATACATTACATATTTCTGAAGGATTAAGAGAGCAAAGTATCAGCTGACAAGCTACTACTAAACCCATAAAATAATTCAGTGAAAGGTTCATAATTAATAATTCACAAATTTAGGTAATTTTGCTATTCATCTAGATGCTTATTTATAGCCGCTATTATCTAAATGATGAAGGTATCTGGTTTCTATGATCAGTGCTAGGCTTAGCCTGAATCTTCTCTGGATCTGTACAACCTTCCTGAAAATTTTTAATAAAACCTTGCCGTCTTAAACTGTATGTTAATTCTGCATGGATAATGAAAACAATTAAATGCTGTAGGTATCTATTACCGTATTTACTTTGTTAATAATTATTATTTTTATTAATTAAAAATCACTTATGATAAAAATTATCTTTCTGAAATAAAAGACCTTTTCTGTCTCCTTACACTCAGTCCCAGGAGCCAATCCCCAGGGCTCAGGGAAAAGGGGAACCCATCTCCCAGTAATTATTGATGGACCCAAGCTCTCACAGCCAGAGGAGGGGAGCAGAGCTTGTGTCTCAGAGATGTCAGAGTAATCCTTCTTTACACCAGTTATATACATTTCTCATATCTGGCCCCGTTCTATCAGTCCTTCTGAAATATGAGAAACCCACTGAGGTCCGTTTAGTCATTCTCTTTCCTATTGTTAATGAATATGACAGAACAAGACAGATCCTAACACCAAGATCTCCAGGCAGGCCAGCAGCCCTCTTACTTTTACTTCAATACATTACTATTGCTTTATCAGTGCCCTTTGATGACTGCTCTAAAGAGTGTTTCACACCAAGGTGGCATGGTTCATATCCAAATAGATCTGAATTGATTCTGGGTATAAAGTTTCATGAGCAACAGTTTCCAGTGATTTATGACAAATCCAGATTTATATATAAGTCTCTCTTTGCAGATAAAAATAATAAAATAATACTAAAGTAAAAAGGCAACTTCCTGTTTTAGTACCCCAAGCATCTTCTTATTCTCATGCTATGTAGGTCCTTTCAAAGGATGTCTGCTGCACCCTGCTGAAACAGCAAGCATGTTTCTTCTCGGTCATCACTGGGTTTGAAAAGACAGGCAGCATAATGCATCCATCTTTTGGACTGGATTATCAGGCATGCCAAGAAAATCTTCTAGCAGTTGAAAAAGTAGTTTTCTGTGACTTTATCACAGCCTTGTTCCTAGGAACTCAAGTTTTTTTCTGCTGTGACAGTGCTGTTAAGCTGATGGAAGGTGCAGAAGTAGCACATGTTCTGTGTCTATCCTCCATGTGCTGTCCATTTAAACTGCCACACCAGAAGGGGAATGATACTGTTGAAAAAAGATTTTTTTGCTAGTCTAGCACACATCTTGTTTTCTACTTACATTTGGTTTTATACATTTTTTTTAATTCGAGGTGTATTATGAACATGATGCTCTCTTCTAATGGAAGTAACCATGCACTGACAGCAATGATCAGTAGGACTGATGGTACTTTCTCTGACTGCGTGTTGTGGTTAAACATGGCAGGTGGCTGAACACACAGCTGCTTACACACTCCCCCACAGTGGGATGGTGGAAAGAATCAGAAAACTTTGGGGAAAAAGAGATTTGGTTTATATTTTTTTTTTTTTATTTTTTTAATAAAAAAGAAATCATTGATTTGAAGCCAAGATATATACTTGGTTTTGGAAGTGTAGACACATTTCATTTGACTGAACGAAAACATTTTTCCATAGACAACACCTGTCTGCAATCCCTTTTCAATCACAGGAAGGAAAGAGGTTGTAGGAGTAACTCATCCTGCGTTAGCCATCTGAAGTCAGGTGAATTGTTCCCTGATGTTGCTTATAACTTTCTATGGACTATAAAGGGAACATAAAGTATTTAGTTCACGTACGTGTTCCACCTGTAAACGCCTGAAATCCAGTGGAGTTCAGAGGATTCAGAGTATAGCAGAGTCCTACCTTACAGAAGAGCTGGTTTTCCCTCTCCTCTCCTCTCCTCTCCTCTCCTCTCCTCTCCTCTCCTCTCCTCTCCTCTCCTCTCCTCTCCTCTCCTCTCCTCTCCTCTCCTCTCCTCTCCTCTCCTCTCCTCTCCTCTCCTCTCCTCTCCTCTCCTCCCCTCCCCTCCCCTCTCCTCCCCTCTCCTCTCCATTGACGATAAAAATAAAAAATCAAGAGAAACTGTCTTATTTATGCAGAGTTTACTCTTAACAAAATATTTTGCACTACAAGACTCTGACCTCAGCCTCCAAAGTTTGATTTTACTCCTCCTGTGTCTGTTGGATTTAGTGAGCATTGCTTGGCTGAGCAAACTTTCCTGCTGTTCCTGGCTTTAGGTGCCTGTGTGTCATGGTAGCAAGGCTGGCTCTTTGCTTAGAAGAGGATGCTTCTTTTAAAACAGTCACCATTCTATCTCTCTCAAAAATCTTTCTTCTCCTAAGAAATTGCTATGCAACAACCTGTTCAAAGTCCAAGCCATTTTCCTTTAAACTTTTTTTTTTAATTCAAATAGAATATAGGAAGCCTGTTCTTTCAGCTTGAAAGAGCCCTTTGATATTGAAAATTTAATGATATTTTCTTCAGTCCACTAAGAAAGTTGTACTTCTTATCACTCAGATCTCTCCAACAAACATGGTAGAAACTCCAAACATCATTCACAACTGCACAGAGGCAGGTGATTTGTCAGGGAGGGACATTAGTCTTTGAACAGAAGTCACAAGCAACATTTTAGGTAATTATCTCTTTCAGGCATTTCAGCCAAAATGTTATTAGCTGGTTTACAGGAAACACCTTTTCCCTGAGAATTTATTCTGTGTAGGATGATTAAAGATCTTGTCTAAGAAAGATACTCAAATCACAAAACTAATTGCGATGTATCATTTCCTCCAAGACTGAACTGTGATTATACCCTTAAGATTTATCTCTATTGGGAAACTCACTTATGAAATAAACCAACACATGAATTAAAAGCGCAATAGCTATAAAACACCAATTTACATTACTATTCTTCACTACAAAGTGCACCATATCTTAGCATCTGCACTGAAGCCACACATCTCATCGCTAGATTTCTAAGTCCTCTTTAGGAATCAGGCTGATTTTTACAACAGAAAGAAGTAACAAAATTAAGAGAGGCAGGAACAGAGAATTGCAAGGTTGCAACTTTTGGGTATCTGAGGTCTGCCATGTGGACAGAGGAGCTCTGTGAATATGCGAATATGAAATTGCAGGTTCTGTCATGGACCCTGGTATTCAGCTAGGAACCTAACCCATGGCTGAAGAGTTATAGCATGAAAAGTTTAGGTGCTCTTGGGAGAGACATCTGGCAAACCCTGGCCTGCACATGACCTTCAATATCTGCACAGACATACTCTTATCAGAAAAGTATCCCTGCAGGCTTTAAGCCAAACTATTCTAGACTATTCCTGTATGTCAACAAGTCCTTAGAAAAAAAAACAAACTTGCAAGAAATATATCAGAGTGACACCTGGTAGCTGCCATCAAAACTGTGCTCATCACTTCCTGCAAGGGAAGCTAATTTCATTAGAGTTGAGGTTGGAATTGTCACTCAGCAAGTTTATTAATTCTCAAATGCCAAGAGTGAAAAATGCACCAGCTGGGTGATAATCACTGAACATGTATAAACAAGCCCCATTCTTAGCTAATTTCACTCTGATGCTGATTGCGGGCCCAAAGCTTTTAAAATAATGTTTAACATACCATATTGTTCCTGTAGGTAAACAAAGGTGTGAAACTCTCCCCATCAACCCTTTTGCATGTATGTGGACATCCTGTGTGACACAGAGCTCTTCTGAAGCTCTTCAGGGTCATCCTCTGTGGGGCATTCAGATACGTGATTCTCACTTCTCCTGTGTTCCTGAACAGAAGGACCACCTGAGCAAGGTGGTCTCTTGGGTTGGGAGATCCTGGAAAGAGTTTGGACATACTCAACTCTGCGTAGAGCAAATCCATCACACCAGCACCTGTGCCAAACAGCTCTTCATCTTACCCAAGTACAGTGAGAGGATACTATGTGGTGCAGAGTTGTTTTATTGCACAGCAGATGTATTACTGCCTTGTAACGCATCCTGTTAATTCAGTAAAGACACAAGGGATAGGTCAGACTGATCTCTGCTAGACATACACTGAGCAGTAGCTCAAAGGGGCATTTTGGGGATGGTGACAGTTTTTGGGAAAGTACCACTGGGTGCAAGAAAGAGATGCACTGAATTGTCATTCTGAAGCGGGGCAGCACTTTCTTGGCCAACATGGACATAAATGGCAACCTTCCTTTTGAATTCAGCTGCTACACAGTGAGCCTTAGACACACAGCTAAGTGCTATTTGCTGTGGTGTTTAGTTACAGGGTCCTCTGCCAGTTGCTGCATGCAGCTGAACACAGAGTTGCATATACACACCAGCCATGTGCAGTTTGCTGGATAATGCTATTAATAATTACTTGGTTTCTCCATGGTCAATTATTTCTAGTAATCCCTCTGTTTTCTCCCTTGTTAGATTTAGATATATCAAAGGCTCTTTGCCTGTAGCAAGGCCATATGGAAAGAGGCATCGTTCTGCAGTCACAGGGGCTCCACAATCACTAGCTTTGCCCAGGTTTTTCAAACTTGCTGCTGGATAAAACCATCAGGATTTTTAACATGCAAGCGTCCAGCAGCAGGACACCATCTCATTAACTCTTATAGCTCCATTTTCTGAATACTGCTGTGCAGCTCATTTATATTCATGTATTCTTCCTCCTGCTGTTCTGAGCATACGAGGACTGAGAGCCCTCACAAGGGATGTTTGCATTAAAGCAGCACATTAGTTTCCAATGCCCTGAGGATCCTTTATGTTTTAAGGTAGATACAGCATTTTGTCTTTTACAAAAGATTCTGCTTGAAAGGTTCAGGGTGGGAAACTTAGCTTTGTCCCAGGGCTGACAGATGTACTAGCCAATTTAACAAAAATATTAGCTGCCAAGCGGCTTGGCAAAATGCATGTAGTGCCCCAGCTTGATGAAGAAAAAGCAGGGTATACATTGCTTATCTGTGGAAAGCTTGTTAGTGAGGGCTGGTTGAAAGAGTTTAGACAAAATGTCATTTTTTCAAATGCCTTGTTTCTCCAAAGACAAAATGTTTTGCACAGACATAACAGATTTGGTAATTTTTTTTCATCTGGAAGGATTGAGAATTGTTATTTTTCTGGTTACATCTGAAATGGGAGAGACAGGTGAGGGTAAAAAGTAGAGGAGAGAGGAATGATTTTGAAAAATCTGAAGACAAACTGTTTCAAAAGAAGTCTATTTTTACAAAACTGTCTGAAGAATTTTATTTCCCAAAGCAGAATTTGAAACCTCACAAGTCATTACCAAGAGGCACTTGCCATCATTTAGTGAGCTTTAATGCTAACTATATTGATCACATCTGGGACACTACTCAAAGAGGTGGATTTCAAATATAGACTTGGAAACCATTCAGGATCTCAAAGCATTGCAGCAGAACTAAAATCAACAGTATAATAGGCAAAAGAGTGGTAGCTGGTGAGCTAATATCAAGTTATTTTCCTGAACAGAAAGTCTGAGCTCCACAGGTGAGTTTCTACCTAACACGAAGGAGAGTCAGTGAAAGGATGTTGAGGATCTAAGTGCCACAGCCTCCTGGCAAGCCTGGTCCTTGGACTTAGATGACACATACATGTGGCTGCACCTGCCCCAGTGTGCACCTCCCCTTACAAGCCCCAAACCTCTCCAGAGCTTTGCCCTGTGCCCAAGTATGAAAACCCAGTTGTTGAGGAAGAGAATCACCAGGTTCCCATCTATGCAGTCAGCTGCAGTGCCTATTCCCTGTACTCCCATTAACTTCAGCTGAGAATATTTTACACCAATATGCTTCTCCATGCTAGTCTATGCACTGAGTGTAATAGGAATACACTGGTTTGTATTTCTTGCATTTCAATATATTCTTTCTTTAATATTTTCTAATAATTCTTTTTACAAAATTTACTCATATGTACTCCAGGGCTTTGAACATATTTGGTGTAAGGAATTGTATTCAGATAATTTTAATGCCCCTGAAATATGCAAAATGCTTTAATATTACTTTAATATCACTTTAATATTCAATGCAGAATTTAGGTTCAGTAGAAACTAGAGAGGAAAGAAGAAATGTTTGGAATTCATACTATGGCCATAGTCTAGCAATAAAACACCTAAGCAGCAGACAGGAACAGAGATTAGGCTTTGTCGGTGGTGCATATGGCCTAAACCCAAAGTCAGTCATAATAGCTTATAGACATGTTCCAGATATTGTTGCAACAGAAAACGGTCTATAAATGGCCTTCTAAAACATCAATCTCTTGCTTTCAGAACTGCTTATTAACTGAGCTGAGAAATATATCAAATATGCTAATAACGTAGTAACCAGCAGCTAAGGAAAAAAAAAAAAACACCAAATGTTCATTTACATTAGTATCACAGCGGCAACAGAACACTGATAATTTAACCCCCTCTGGTCTGGATAGCAACCTCAATGTGACATTAAGCATAAACTGTATAGGAAATACTGTAGTTGAATGACCTCATTGTCAGATTTAAACAATTAATGATATGGAGATAATTCAAAAGGACAAGTGGAAGCCTGTTTGCTTCATCAAAGACTACTTAATAATCAGTTTTATGCACTGAGATAATGAGACATATTAGCCCCGGAGTTGAGGGGGAAGGGTCAATGAAATATCTCAAACTCTCTTAAACTGTAAGGTCAGAGAGAACACATGGCTTACAAGGAGGAGTGTCACACTGAATCAAATAATTTAAAAAGAAATTAGAAACAAAACAAGAGAAGGCAATTATTCACATGCATGTAATTAACAGAGATTCAATTAGACTGTTTTCAATCTGCACTTGACATTTTGGGAAAGGTTGATGGTCATTCACAAACAAACCCTGGGGTACCTCGCTTTGTACCATGTTTGGCAGCATCTACTATAAAATGCTTTCTCCTATATATTTTTTCATTCACCTCTTGTGTTATGCATATGCCATTTCAGAATCTTTATTATCATCAGAAACAGCTGCTCATTACAGCAAGATTATTGTTTTGAGATATATACTGCATTTGTGTTTAGAAAATAAGTTAACCCTCTCTGTACATGAGGGTATACAAATACATAGCTCTAAAAACAGGCAGTGCACATAGTATTTCTGTAGATTTAGCTGTACAGACCAAGAACTTTCTAACTTTTTATTTTTCCAGCTAATCTCTTACCCCAGACCTACTAAACCTCCTTTTGCAAAGTTCACAAATTTTCCTCTTTGTATAAGAAATTGTAAATGCCTTACTACCAATGTACATGTACCTGTTAGTGCTGGGTGGATAGTAACACAGAGAAATGTGTAGATTTGAAATCACTGTAGCCTCCAGCTTTCATAGGATTAATATAAAAGAATCAATTATTTATATAGAAACAGTATTGCTAAAGCAGAAAAATGTCAGATATTTCTGAACTGTATTTTCCATCTATTCACCTATTTTTGCATTTTATTGGCATCCAGAGAGACTTTGATAGGCTTGAGAAATGGGCCAGTGCAAACCTCTTGAAGTTCAACAAGACCAAGTGCAAGGTCCTGTGTATGGGTAAGAGCAATTGAAAGCACAAGTATGGGCTGGTACTGCACTCTCATGAGATCCCACCTGGAGTACTGCATCCAGCTCTGGGGGCCCCAACACAAGAGGGATATGGACCTGCTCAAGTGAATCCAGAGGGCTGGAATACCTCAGCTATAAGACAGGCTGAGAGAGTTGGACTTGTTCTGCCTGGAGAATAGAAGGCTCCAGGGAGAACTTATAGCAACCTTCCAGTATCTAAAGGGGCCTACAAGAAAACTGGAGAGGGACTTTTTTGCAAGGGCAGGACAGGGATACATCTTTAAGCTGATAGACAGAGGTTCAGATTAGATATTAGGAAGAAACTCTTTCCTGTGAGGATGGTGAGACACTAGCACAGGGTGCTCAGGGAAATTGTGGCTGCAACATCCCTGGCAGTGTTCAAGGCCAGGCTGGACAGAGCCTTGGGCAACATGGTTTAATGTGGGGTGTTGCTGCCCATGGCAACAGGGCTGGAACTAGGCGATCTTAAGGTCCTTTCCAACCCAAACCATTATATGATTCTATGGTCTTGCCCAGCACCGAAGTGAGACTGACCATACATCATGTATCATATGTGATCATATATGATACATCTCCTATTTTGCAGCTTGGGTGAATGTCCTGGGTTCAGCTGTAGCAGTCATTTTTCTCCTTCTCTTAGTAGCTGGTGCAGTGCTGTGTTTCCAACTTTAGTCTGAGAACAGCACTGACAACACTAATGTTTTTAGTTTTTGATAAGTAACGTTTACTGCGATCAAGGACTTTTTCAGTCTCATGCTCTGCCAGTGAGGAGGGGCACAGGAAGCCAGGAGGAAGCAGAGACAGGACACCTGACCCAAACTAGCTAAAGGGGTATTCCACACTACAACTCGTCATGCCCAGTATATAAACTGGGGAGAGTTACCTGGAAGGCCCAGATTGCTGCTTGGGTTGGGCTGGATACTGGTCTGCGGGTGGTGAGAAACTGTATTGTCTCCCCTTGTTATTTCCCTTATCATTATTATTATTGGTGGTAGCAGTAGTGGTTTTGTATTATACCTTAGTTACTGGACTGTTCTTACCTAACCCATGGGAGTTAGGTTCTTATGATTCTCCTCCCCATCCTTCCAGGTGTGGGGAGAGGAAGGAGAGGGGAGAGTGAGCGAGCGTCTGCAGGGTTCTGAGTTACCGGCTGGGCTTAAACCATGACAGTGAAACATACTTTTTAAAAGCTTTAGTCCAGCATAGCAAGGGTGCTTAAACCCCATTAATTCTAAGGCAGGTGATTATATCCTTTGCTGAAGAGAAAAAAGATTAGTTTTTCAACTTAAATTGTAATTGCCTTATTGTAATGATGGACATTTTAGGAAACATCACTGGATAACAGTGAAATCTTCCTGATAATCCTAGGAAATGCATAAATGTTTTTATCATAATTTTTGAGAAAAAAATATGGCAGACAGACACTGTCCAAGCTTACATGATGCATCAAGAGCAGAGCAAGTTCCTGGTTCTCTCATCTCAGATCTCACAAGGTGCCATGGGCTCTGCACAGACTCAGTCTTTACACTCAGGTTTGTTATATCAGGCCAAAATGTAGTAAATAAATGGGCTTCCGCAGAGTGTTAATGACAAATAAGAATTTATAAAGAAAAACACTAGATTTTGAGGGGGATGAGGCCGAATGTGAGACTGGAGATGAAGAAAACAATACGCCCAAACTGTTGACATATTGCAGTGTGAAACTGACTCCTCCAGGGTATTCGGAGCTGACTTTAATTTTGAAGTTGCCCCGCTGCTCTGAGTTATGACAAATGATTATGGAGTCCATATCTGCCTCCCCCTCACACATTCATCCAACCAAGCAAGATGCTACAGTGTGGCAGAGCTCCAGAACATTGACATCTTTTTTTGGCAAATAATTAATTTCAAAGTATTTTCTCAAATACATGTAGGCTTCTAGTCAATGAAAATATGAGTTTGCCACTTATACAAACCATCTGTCTTTATTTTTTAAATTATAATTGTGCAATATGTCCATTTTCTAGGATTATTATTTATTTTTTTATGAAGATGACTTTTAGGTAGCTGAGAGTTTTATCTGTAATTAAAATACACATATATATATATGGTTTGGTTAAAGGTACTCTATCCAAGCTAAGATACAAAACCTGGTTTTCTAACAAAGGAAAAACCCCACTGCAGTGCACAAACGGCATGACTTGCAGACTGTAGGGCATCAATAAGTCAGTTTTAAGACCCTCATTGTGCATCATGGCATTGAAAGTTCATTAAAATGTGTTAGAATGGAAAGATCTTCACATCTTCAATACCCAATTTATATTAAAATCTCCTTAAAATACATCACTGGAACGATGCAAGGTGTTGATACACTTAATATGTGACAGAGGTCATGCCTTCTATAGTCTACTTATTAAAATACGTATTTTATATTAAATTTAATAATTTACTGCTTTTTAAAGGAAAACATAATTTTGGAAAAGCATAAAATGATGAGCCCTTTGACCTCCAGAAAAGATCTTGGAAAAAGCATCTTGCATTACAAATCATTTATCATTCATATGATTTTTGCTTCCTGAATACAAGACTAACTGACTTTTAAATGCAAGCTGGTGATTTCTGAATGCAAGGCTAAGTGTTCAGTTTATGGTACAGCTGGGCCATTCTCACCATGCTGCAAAAAAAAAAGTCAGCTGAAAGACTTCTTTTCAGACATCAAGAAAATTAAAATGGAATCATTATTTTTCTTCTCTAAGCTAAGACAAATATGGCAAGCATACACTTTGAGTCAAGAGTTTTGCTGAATACATAATCATTATTTTTTTCATCGATGATATACAAAGTATTTAGCAATAAATTGAAATATTTAGCATTTCTGTTTGGAAAGGTCTGTCTTGTGCTTTCTGGGCAACAATGGGTAAGATGCAATGATAAGTAGGTCAAAAATCTCAGAAAGAATACACACAAATAGGAAAAGTACAAGAAACTGGACTTTAGTGTCAGCTTAAGGAGAGCACTAGTCAACAAGGTATGAATTGTATGTTTTCTGTGAGAAACTGCTGATTTACAGTAAAATGTGGGTTTTGTATAGCATATCAAATTCAACAGCATATTTGCAATACAATTATTGAATTATTTCATTTTCATAAGGTCAAACGTAAAACATTTAATTCTCACTTTACCATTTAGACTTTTGCATTAGTATTCAAAACAAATAGAAACGAGCTGTTTCTAACGTGATGAAAACAAAGTATTTATTTCATAAAAATGAAAGACCATGAAATACTTCTTTCAATTTTAGGGAAAAAAAAAAAATAGATACTTTCTCAAATTGCTATCTTTTTACATAGCAAACATTCTGTTTGAAATGTAGGTTATCACCTGATGAGGGGACTCACTGGGTGGTAATAAAATGACCCATAGACCGTAAAGCTAAGATTCCCAAGATGACCAAAGAAGAAACCTGCTGCTCAGCATCACCACACTCTGCAGGTGTCTAGAAAACTGCTCGGCTCGTGCCCTCCTTTGGCACCTGTGCTTGGTTGGTGGGCATGCTGAGGTGTGCCAACAGTGACATGTCATAGTGATTTGTAGGTTAGGCCTTGGGGCTTTTCTCCAGCACTCAGCAAAGTAACAGCACAGAGGACACCAGAGAGCAGCTAGCCAGGTGATGGCCCAGCTGAGGATGTGCCAAAAACACCAGTGCCTTCCGGCAGGGCCAGATTTGGTTTCCAGACCCTTTGTGGCCTGAGGTGATCTGAAACTACTGTGGATTTTCAAACATCTAACACTGGTTTGGAAATGACGTGCATATGGTATGAAGACTATGTTGATGTTGCCTCTGTAGCAGTGCTGAATGTAGCCACTGTGGCTGGTGTGACATTCAATCTGAAGTCTAACACAGACCAGAGTCTGGCCTCTAGGTACCAAGCTGAAATTTATGCTTGTGCTGCCTAGAGACTTAGTGTGTCTAACTAATGTAGTTAAGATTTGCAGGAAACACTTCTGGAAACTTCAGGTGCTCTGCAAATAACTGCTTTTCTTATCTTTGTAGGCAGAATCTCATGTTTTTCTGTCCCTCATGAACCACTAAAATAGTACTTTTAACACACATCAGAAGTCCTCAGCTAGCAATATTATCTGCTAAGTCTGCTTCAAATAATTACTTTCTAAAAACTAAGAAGGCAGATTTGCAAGGCACAAGTGTGGAAATGTGAGGAATAACAGATCCATTTATATCCAGGAGCGCTGCTTGTTCTCCCACTCACTCAGAAAGCAGCATGTACTTTCCTCTGCCTCCTCAGGCCTGGGCGTTTTGTTGAGGTGGCCATGGGGAGCTGAGTTTGCTGTAAGTGCAGCAGAGAAAAAGCACAGGAAGGGACTTTGTCTGTACTTGCTAGAGTTTATGAACCTTTTGGGGCGTTTTCAGAAAACAACTTTTTTATTTTTTACCATTCATGAACGTACTGTTTGTACCTTCAGGTGGTGAAAAGCATCTTTATTGTGAATGACAAAGTAATATATAGCTTTATATAACTTTTGCCCTGGTGTAAAAGCCCATGCAAAGTTCCAGAAAAATGGAGAATCAGAGAGATTATTTTGGAGTTCAGTTTATGAGAAAACAATGTGTTTGCATGTGTAGCTAGAATGAGTTAAATCATTACTTTTTATATATGTATAACAGAAGCATGCACACATACTCACATGAACCACTAATTATTAAATCAAATTGTCAAATAAACAGAAGAAGAGAGCAACGTTTCAAGACCCCAAATTTCAAATGGCCTTAGAGGCTTGGAATTTTCAGAAGTGTCTTTGAAGATATGAGATTTAAAGGGTCTGTGTGTCCTACAAAATAGCACAAAGGGAAAAATCTCATCTCCTCCCTATGCAGGCATCACAGCCCTCTCTGAAGCCCTGTATGTAGGTTTGCAGTCCTCCTCTGACATGTATGGGAGAAATGTGAGTGCACTAGCCTACAGCCAGGGTGTAGTAGGGAACCAGGCGCCTGAAAGCATTGTATTGTGCATGGCACGTATTCTACATGGCATATTGTCATGCAAGTAAATGCTGACAGATTCACTTTATACTCCTAGTTTCTTCATTCCCCTCTAGAGTCTGAGCCAGATGTGCTGGCAGTGCTTATGGGAGAGAGGAGGCTAAGATGCTTCATGCTGATGCTGTCTGTGGGTTTGGGGCCTGCCTTCCCCATGAATCTTAATAAAGGCTCCAGAAAGCTTCGTTTCCAGGCGTTTGTCAGGCTAGTGCCAGTCCAGAAGCAACAGGGGAGCATGCTGTGCATACTAGCATACAGCAGCCCTGCTGGGTTTTCACTATTAATTGTCCTTTCATATGCCTTCATATTCTACAGGGAAAAAAATAGTATCTGTGCTGAAAAGAGATGCTTTGAACAAAGTAGAGTCAGCACTACCAGAGTTCTTTGCAAAGACTTGCTCCTTTAGGGTGTATGCTTTAGGAAGAGAGGCATATTAGACAGAGCACTGAATTTGATGTGTCTAAATCACCTGGTGAGCACCACTAGTTTTTGATTTTACTGACTACTGATCATCCATCACCATCACCCATTTATCATTTCATTGATCATGTTTTGTGCATGATGTTTATGCTGCAAAGGGAATACCATTTCCTTCTGCCGCACATGCTGGTCACTGGGAGCATGATTGTCCGCTCACAGTTCAGGGGCTCACTGACATTGCACAGGTGTCAAGAAAATGGGATTGAAAGGATTTTGCCTGCTTCTCTCTCGTACACTTCATTGACTCATCAGCTCTGGCTACACGAACTACAGCTATCTGCAGAGTGATTTGCAGGAGATATTGCTTCTGAAATTGCTGACTTAGTGAACCTCAAAGAGAAAGCCAGGAGAGAGGACATTTGGGCTGATGGATGGTCATAGAGATACCTTAAATACTAATAAAAAAAAAAAAAAAAAGGCAAAAACATCCAGAAAACTGACATTGCTGCAGCAGGGTTCTGTCCCTTCTCTGTCCTTCTTCCCTGCCTTGGCTTTCGTGGCCACCATAATGAATTGCTATTCTGAGGCTTTAAAAAAAAATAACTCAGAAAATCACATGTATTTTCTCCTGATCTGATGACTTTGTTCCTTTTTGGGGGGGAGGCGGGAAGCATAGAAACCCGCCACATTTCCAAACATCATGTAAGATGTTAACTATGTGAATGTTCTTATGGTAACATAACATTTGGAAGAATGCATACCATTTTTTTTTTAGGTTTCCCATACTGAAAATACAAGGAGCCAAAATGTGCATTGACTTCAGTATTGAGAATCTGGGATTTCTAATGCTTCTGCAATGAGCAAACAGTGTGGGCCTTGAAATTCAGATTGTGCTAAATTCTGTACAGTTTCAAGCTAGAAGCCTGATTTGCCCTTCTGTTATGGTTTGTAACAAAGAGGGGTAGTCCTGGAGAATTTACTATGAGGAGAGCTGTGACTCCAGGAAACACTTTCCTTTTACTATTCTTATTAGAATACGGTTAGTTAAGTTCATAAAGACAGGGAAGTGTAGAAAACTGATTTCCGTTGACAAACCTTTCGTTTGCAAATAACATATGAAAAATCTGTCTTCTTTACAAACAAAAACACTTTATGAGGCATTTAGATTGTGTCCCATGTCCAGGAAAGTGCTATACGAAACTAGCTCTAAACAAACAAGACTGCCACTGGAAACAAGATGATTAGTTCAGGAAGTGGCTCCTTTAAAAAGTAGTAATTGAAGCTAATTAAAGAATATATTGGAAATTTAACTGTGCAAGTCCAAATGCTTTAGAATAATTGTTTGGATTTCATCATCGTTAGATGATCCTTTGTAGTTAAGGGTATCAGTGGATGAGGAATTGAGGCTAGTAGTATGCAAAAAAACCTGCTTATTGACCTTGCTGAATATTTTGGGGTACCTTGAGTGTCCTCACTGTGTTTAGATAGCTGAGCCACACAGAATAAACACATGTTTGGGTTTAAAAGTCAGTAAATAGTGCAGAGGTCCAACATGGACAAGGATTATGTGTGCTGAACGTGCAGAGGGACTGAGGACTGGGGAGCAGCAGCAAACTATTTGGGAGTCAGGTTGAAGGGGCAATTTTGTACCTGGTGATGCTGGAGACTACAGATCTCCCCAGACAGGTCATCACACACTCTAGCTGTGAAACCATGAAGGTTTGCAAAGCTGTGACATTTTACTATGAGCTTGAATTATTACACTGGGGGGAGGAGGGAATCTATTGTGTTTCTGATGGTACGATGGAAATGTCTTTCTCTAGGTGACTGAACCTTTATATTGTTTCATAGATGTGCAGCAGGCAAGTGCAGAGTTGAGCTTTGATGAGATGGTAACAGGCAGCCCACACTTACTGTAAATTTTAAGCACATTGACAGAACTAAATGGAATTACAAATAGGATATGCCAAGGATGACATGTCCAGCTGCCTGTCACCTTGGCCTTTCCTATATGGGAGAAGTGGCATCACTTGGAGTGAAAACAATTTTAAATTTCTTGCTTAGTACTTTGGGATCATTTTTGTTGAAAACATGGGCTTCTGTCATTACAGAAAATTAAAAATTGCAATATCAGAATAAGTGCAGCATCCATTATATCTTTCATCTGATTTCCATATTCTATGGACCAGGCTTTAAGATCATATAGGAATATAAAGAATTGCACCCTGAATAAAACTCTGTTCCATCTAGTCCAGGTTCACACGTGTCACACCATCTAGTCCAGGTTCACACCAGTGTCACACCATCTAGTCTAGTTTCACACCAGTGTCACACCATCTAGTCCAGGTTCGCACCAGTGTCACACACTTCAGAGGATGGGAAAATAATATGTCACTGAGCAGCTGTGACAGAATCTATGCACAGTTTCATTCCACCTTCTTGCTCTGTTCTAGGGTGTTTCAGATGCCTGTGCTGAGCTAAAGTTAGAAAGATTTCTAGATGTTCTAGGTACACACAAAGCTATTAATCCTGGACCTCTTTTTATGTATTCTAACAAATACACGGTTTGACTACTGAGATGTTTGCATGGGTGTTTGCTGGCTGTAATAGACAGTGGACAGCTGGCTTAGTATGTCTGTATCCTGGTCTTAAAGGTGATCACTCCAAAGCATCACCAAGACTTCTACTAACAAAACTGAAACAGTTGAGAAATAAGTAAAAATCTAAACTCTCACTTGAATAGCATTAAATAATGGCTTGTAAAAAAACCTGCTTATCTATTTACCCTTTCTGGTCCCTGCAGAATGGCTCCTTTTCTGTAGGCTTCTTTGACTAAGCAGCTCTTAAGGACTTTCTGGGTTGAAGCAATCTCCACACAGCCTCCTTGGCAGCCCTAGGAGAGTCTCTCTGCCCATTCCCAGACGTCTGGCTGTGCATGTCTGCTCTTTGATTCCACAGCCTGGAAAAACAGCCAAGCCGATATCTGACAAATGCCTCTCCTTGTCCCCTCTATTTCCCTTATTTTACTTATTTCCCTTATTACCACAACCCCATAGTAAATCGATGCAGTAGAAAACTGACCCAACAGCAAAAATTGTGGGTTTGAGTTTTTTTCACAAGTTTGGCTCACTGAACCAGCCCAATGATGATCAGATGGGTGCCAGTGCTATCTTAAAGAATATTTGGAGTGGTGGTGGAGTGGGCATGCATGTTCTTGGTAGATCATCTTATCCCTATTGCAGTAGTTGGAGGCTGGCTGACCACTCTCTGTCCTTCTCTAACTGTCATAGCCTTCCTCCCACCCCAGATTTTGAGCACTCTTGAAGAAGGGAATGGCCTCCCCATAACCCTGGAGTACTCATCCTTCCCTGAACTCAGCATCCAGGATGTGGCAAGCCAGCAGCCATCCTCCTAGTTCCTCCATATTCAGTGAACTGTGTGCGAATAAACCAGATTTATATCTATCAGGTAGGCTTGTCTCTGCTATGCTGTAACCTCTTTTTTGTAGTTATCATCTTGTTTTCCATTACAGCCAGCACTCAGCATTAAAGCACTGTGATAATATGGGCACTGCTTCAGAAATCATAACAACAAAATGCAATTTGCAGTCAGCTGTAGCTCTGGTGTGTGCATTCAGGGTGTCTATTCTTCCCTATTTTTGTTTTTGAATGTTTAGCCACAATCCTTAGTGACTAACACAAATTTCTGCTAAAAAGGAGAAATAGAAAAAAAGAATCAGTGTAAATTTGCCTCAGTGTAAAATTCTTAGTCCAATGAATTACCATTATGCTGCATACAGCAGTAATAGCAAGTAAATGATTCATTATTATTGTAATGCTGATGATTATTGTTCGTTTCTGTTCACCAAAACAAAGAAAATCAAAAAATTGCCCACTGTCTTCAAACCCTCCTCATATCAAATCCCTCAGGCTTCATTCCCAACCTGCACCTGTCTGACATCAGCACAGGCCATTGATTTCCATGACGAAACACTCAATTTGCACCACTAAAAAAGACAGGTCCTTGCTTTTTATGAGGTTCGGCATACTGTCTTGAAATCAGATAAAATTAGCCAGAATTTGTGAATTGGTTATTCTTTGCCTGCTGAAACAAGGCAACGTCTGCAAGCACTGCTTCGAGAATCTGTTCTTTTTGTCTGAGAACAGATGTCTGGGAGGGATTTTGGCAGGACCCACTCTGTCAAAGAGTCCAGCTTTGACAGTTACTTGCTTGAGGGATGGCTGAAATGCAAAGCATTTCTGATCAGAATATCATATTCATCTGGAAGTTAATTACTGTGTCTGCCTTGGTATAAATAATTAATTATGCAAAACCCACACAGCTGTGGCTGGACAGAGTTAAGTGACTTGCTGTCAATGTCTCACGGTTCTAGAAAGGATGAAAGGATTTAGAAAATAAGCTCTTTAACTCTTGGACCATGCTGTCGTGGTACCCCTTTCCTGATCAGATGAGAATATGGCTGCAACTAAGCATGCTTTTTTACAAAAGGGCATTTCCCACTTTAGCTTGTTTGGGCCCAAATTATAGTCTTTTCTCAATGCTATGACTGTGTCAAGCTAAGAAGCCAAACACATCGATAGTTTTAAGGAAATGGATTTGCAATGCCTCTTTGACTGTACAGCCATGCTCAGAGCAATCATCAACCAAAGCGATGTTTGCATCCAAGTCTGTGTGTGTGCATAAGAGTGAGTGAAGAGTGAAGGCACATGGGTGCAATAACTAACCTATCTCATTTTATATCAAGCAAAAGTGAAGTCCCAGTTTACAGAAATGATGAATATTGTTGACAGTAGCAGTCCAATATCATATGAACAGTGAACAGGGTCATGGATTCACACATCATTGTTAAATAAACAGCATTTTTGGAAGGTGAGGGTGGAGAAATGCGTCTTGCTATACACTCCTTTATGGTATATTGTCTCCAGTGGATCTTGGATTTTAAATGTACAAAGGGAAGCATCAGCGCACACTCATTTGTGATAAGTGGTTTGCTGCATATAACTTTGATTTGCCCAAACATTTTTGCCTGCAGCACTTGTAAATTAAACGTAAAAAGAAAGCTTGGTAAATGTGTCAAATACCTTGGTGTAGGAAAACACTGCTGAGATTACTTCAGTAAAATAAAGTGCTACAACCAACCCATTGGACACATTTTGTACCTACAAAGGATCAAATCACACTACAATTCATCAGGATGAGTATAGATCTGAACACATATTTTATTCTTTCCTTTAAGTAATACAAATCTGTGTAAGCATCTATCTACTCGAATGAGCAGTGAGGGGAAAAAAAAGGTGCTGAAAGCACTAGATGTAGAAAATACTTATCTGTGAATCTTTCTAGGGCTTTGGCTGTGAATCTCCTGCACTGAGCTTCTGTTTTCTTGTTTTCTAACTGTATTATTAAAATGAACTGAGTTTTATATAGAACTTTTCATCTTCCGAGGATCCCAAAGTATGTTACAGGGTGGTGAATAGCAGAATTGGAGTGCAGCAAGTGCAAAAGCAATTATGTATTCAGCTGCAATCCACATTTAACCTTGGACATTGTAACATGTACAAACTAAAAGGTAGTAGGAAAATGTCTTATCCTTTAAACTACTACAGGCCTCCCACCTACCACCTGGAAGGCTGTTGCAGACAGACATGACACGACGTTGGCTCAAATGAAGCAAAATGTTTTTTCTAGTTTGTTATTTCCCCTGTGTGCTAGATGAAATGTAAGCATTGGATTTGAGTTTTTGTTCTTGCCACAGAGCTTCAAACTATAGCCTGCCCTGTGCAAGGATACTGTCAAGTGACAGTAACATTTGAGTTATTTCTCCAGCAAGAAGCAAGGCTCCAGTTGAAGGTCCATACCCCAGCTTGTGATCCTCTGTGCTAACTGTTAACCAACACCTTGACACAGCTTTGGCCCTGCCAGAGAGTTCTCTTCCAGTTCAGGTAATCACCCTGAGCCAAGGACTTTTCCTTAGAGGCAGTATTCATGAGGTTGCCCAGGTTTTTAGAAACCTGTCTAGCTGTGTGGTACTTGTCTGCAGGGCCAGAGGATGGGCCAGGACTTGAAGCCATCCTGGTCCTACTGAAGCCAGTGGAAGTTCAGTCACTGACATCAATGTAAGCATGAATGTCTATCAGTAGGTAAATTCTGCCACTGAACAGAAATGCTTGTATGTACATTGTCTTCAGCTTAAGAATTCAAATGCAAGTGTTATTAGAAGTTGTGATAAAGCTCAGAAGAGGCACATGACCTCTGCCAAAGGCTGCAACCCCGAAGAAAATGTGCTAGCATTGCTTTAATGCTGCCAAAAATGGGACCTTAAAACACACATCATTTTTCATATTGAAGAACTCCCTTTCTGCAAAAACCTGATGCATCTGCTTGCTGTCATTTCTGACAATGGCAACACCTCAAATCCCTGAAAGCATTGTTCAGTAATCATCTTCTAATTTATTTTAAATGTCGCTGGAAATTACTAGCAAGGGGGATAGGAAAACAAGAAACTAAACCTGAAGTTAAGAATCCTAAAATACAGTCAGGGAAAGATTTTTCTTGTTTTAAAAAGATGATCTCCAAAGTCCTTCAGGGGATTAAAAAAAAAAAAAATAAGAAAGGGAGGACTGGAAGGAATCATTTGATTATCTGCCAAGACATGTCAAGAAGCCTTGTTGGCCTTAGTTTGGCACTGGTGGCAAGCATTATTAACAAAGCTTCTCAGTCTTGAAAAGCAATTTTTAATCCAGTTTTCTTGAATCCTATAACCTGGTTGTGGCATTGGGTCTGGCTGAGGTGAAGTTAATTTTCTTCATAGCAGCCCTCATAATGATGTGCTTTGTATTGGTATCCAGAAAGATTTGGGTTTTTTTCTCGTTATCCTACTCTGGTTTGAGTGGTAATAAATTAATTTCCCCAAGCTGAGTCTGGTTTGCCCTCTATGGTAACTGATAACTGAGCTCTCCCTGTCCTTATCTTGACCTGCAAGCCTTTTGTTATATTTCATCTCCCCTATCCAGATGAGGAGGGGAGTGACAGAGCAGCTTTGGTGGGCAGCTGATGTCCAGCCAGGGTCAACCAACCCACCACACTGGCACTTCCTGATTTTTTCATATTCTAGGTAGAT
Organism: Pezoporus flaviventris; assembly: GCF_033815535.1. Taxonomy (NCBI): domain Eukaryota; kingdom Metazoa; phylum Chordata; class Aves; order Psittaciformes; family Psittacidae; genus Pezoporus; species Pezoporus flaviventris. The sequence continues at coordinate 38,545,041 of NW_026892579.1, read as the reverse complement.
TCCACTAACTATTGTCACCCATGCTGTGGTACATTACCAGGACATTCAAACTTTGCTGACACCATTCAGCCCATTCACCTTCATTCTTCCCCCACATTCAGTCTGTTCACACCTGTTTTTGTCTGTGCACTTCTGCTCATTTATCTTCTTTCAACCATCCCTAGGAAGAGCTTTCCCACCATTCCTTTCCCTCTGGGCAGCACCGTAGCACAGCCTTTTCATCCTTCTCCCTGGTTCACTCCTTCCTCTTTGGTGGAACAGCCTTGCATGCCTAGCATCATCCATCATCCATGCATACTCAGCAATACCAGAACTGCCTTCGATATCACTGTTTAAATCACACCATCCTGGCATCTTCCTAAATGGATCAACACTTGTCCCCTGCATTCAGATCTCACCCAGCCACATTTGTAACAAAGACTGTGTAGATAGATATGAAGAAAGCGAGGATTACAGTGGCAAGTGCTATTATGGGGCTTTTTGTTCTCATTCTATATGGCTGTTTGAAGGAAACATGAAGTGTATTTTTATGTTAAACATATTTATTCATACATGCATATAAATCTCTCTCTTTCATATACATATTAGTCTTTCAGTACTCCCAGAAGGGCTTTTATGTATTTGGTTACAGGACTCATCTTTTAGTTAAAGAATTTTAATAAAAGAAATTGAGAAACTAGAGTATTGGGAGGTTTAAGTTACTGATGGGTTGATATTTCTGCAGTTTCCAACAGAAACACTCAAATACTCGCTATCTCTCACAGTAGATATCTTTGGTGTTTTGTGGAACTGAGTTTAAATTTCCCCATTTGTGTATGATTTAAATAACAAGGTTGCAAAGCTAAACTAATTCTTCTGACTTACTGAAATGCTATGACAATATGTCTATACAACCACCCAGGCAAATAAAAGTGAACAGTGGATAAGCAATTCAGTTTTTACATTCTCTCCAATTTGGGGTACAATTTTAACAGTTTATCCAGAATAACTTGCACATTTCTAAAGCTACAAACCATTTTAATCCTTTCTTTCTACTGTGTGTTTAGGGTTAGGAGCAAAATGTATTTGTCAGTGCCTGGGCATGGAGCTCACATAGTTGCACTGGGCACAAATACAAGTCTTACTGAGGAAATAGTCTTACCACTAACTGGGATCTCCACTTGATCATAATTGTATGAAAACATTGCTGGACTGAGGCTGCTTTCTCTCCATGTGTTTCAATTCCTCACGTGTTTCCTGGGATGCTCTAGGTCCTTTGGGATAAGAAAGTTTAACAAATCATGCTGGGTCCCCATAAGCATCCTTCATTACATTGTTCATGTTCTTCCCTCAGGCCTTGACCTGTGATGAACTTTACAGTACCTGCCTCTGAGTCCAAGGGAAATGGTCTTAAATTTAAAGACATCTACTTTTCTAATGCAGCAGATCAGTAGAGTCACTGGAATGATACTGTCCATGCATGCAGGGAGATGGATGCTTGAGGCACCTGAAGCTACAGGAGGGATTAATCTGTCTCGATGTCCTTAAGAACAAACCCCAAGAAATTTATTTGGTCAGGCCCTTCTCCCTAGCAAAGGATCTGAAGCTTGAGGATAATGGGGTGGCATCTCACCAAAACACGCCTATTTCAGGAAGACTGCCTTCTCTGTCCAGGAGCTGCTGATAAAGTGACTTCAGCATGTTATACATTATTAGCAGAGAAGAAACTCAGTGCCTTCCCCGTTATAAACCTGCTCACAATCCCCAGCAGGAACAAGGCAGGTCACTGAGCCCCTGTTAAACAATAGCTGACAGCTAATTGATTTTACACTTGTGTATCAGTGCTTGCAAACCATAATTTAAAAGCTAATTTGCTTTGTACTTTTAATATCATAGGCAGTTTTGTATCCTATCCTACAAAGTCTGAGCTCATCACAGTCCATCATTTTTACTGCTGTTGGCCCCAAAACTGGTCTTTTATAAATCTGTACTCTGTAACACTCTTATCTCTTAACCCAAAAAACAAGAAACAGCCTTCCAGCACCAATTGTCTCATGGAGACATCAAGAGAGAGTTTTTAAAACTGAAGACACTTTAGGGTAGTTTTAATGAGGCCGTGTTTGCTAAAGCATGACTGACAGAAATAATAAGTTAACATTTGTGAGGGAACCCTCAGAAATTGAGCTACAACAGGCAAAAAGCCAGCAGAAACTGTGCTGTTGAAAAATCTCCTAAAATAGCTCTCCTAGCTCAGCCTAATGCAATTAAAGTTACTGATGTACATAATATGAAAACTGGGAGCTCTTCCTGTTAATAACCACTGTGTAACTGAGGTAATCCATTTCATTAATTTAATATACACTTCCATATCCCTCGGTAATAGACATATAATTAAAGCAACAGGCTTTGCATTCCAAAATGGAAGTTTGCAAAGGGCAATTCTGTAAAAACAAGGCATTTTGCTTAATTATTGCTCAATGTCATATTGGTTTACACCTTTTTCTTTTTTTTTAATAAGTATCTGTAGTAAAATTGAGAACAAATTGATACTTGTGCTGGTCAGAAGTAAGTCAGCATGTTTCCCAGTGAAGGTGAATTTTCAGGAAAACAGAAAGTGATTATAAGAGGTGTGGCTGGTGTAGCTAAAAATGCACATTGCAGTTGTAGAACTCCCATATTCAATTTAAAATTTAATATTATGCTGATGTAAATATACGAAAAAACTGACATTCTTTTTTTTCAGATAATTGATCTGGAATTATGTCAAGATGATTGTTATTTTATATTTCTCAAAACCTTTGCCCAGAACTTAAAATTATATAAAAGACAAGAAGGTAGACTTTGAGTGGAAATAAATAAAAAATTATCTAAAGGAACAATGAAGCTGAAGAAATTATTTTTAAAACCTCAGAAGGTTAAGTGGTTGAACAGAAAATTATAAAACTGAGCTACACTACTGTTAAGTTTTGGGAAAAGAGGAAAAATATGACATTTGTTTTCACTTTTTATGTATATATATAAATATATAATTTATACAGAGATATAAGACTACTGAAATTGTATCGATAAGGCAAAGAAAAATATGCAGTATATGGTACATTGAGAGATGAATGGAACAACAGTAAATGTGTAATTATCGTGAAAATTGGACATTCAAGTAAGCTAAATACTCATGAAAATAAATGAGTCAATTAATTATTAGAGAGGAAATAGATATGCCAAGATTCAGAAGCTATGGCAGTATTGGACTATGTAGTTTTTAGTCTGTGATGATAAAATGTGATATTACAGTGTGGCAAGATCTTACATTGCTCATGAAGTAACAATATTCCTTGTAAAGATGAGTGTACCTGAAAGATAAACTCATTCCTATATCATCTTTGCAAATGAATAGAAACTTCTAGTATATATATTTTGAAGATTTCTGCCACACAGCTGTGTTGAGAAGTGAAAATTCAGTTCTTTCTTTGTGGTTGTTCACTAACAATGAGCCTTCTCAGCAGTTGCTGAATAGCTTTGTGGAAAGGTCATTGGGAAAAAACTCGGGCGTTAGCGGAAGCTTTAAGATATATAATATAATTAAAGGTGAACTGATATGAGTTCTCCTTTAATACCAATCATTTAAGGATCCAGAAGCAGCAAAATTACTATGGCTGTGTTTGTGGCCTTCTGCTTTCAACTCACAATATTGGCAAAGAAACTTCCACATGCTAAGTCCAGGTTCTGTTCATCCAGCACTTGCATGCATTACCCCACCTGGGTGATTTGGCACACTTTTTTCACTCCTTCCTTCAGGGAACTGAAAATTAAATGTTGGCATAAATTAAGTAGGAAGAATTAAAAGCACTTCCTTTCTCCCCACTGTTCTTTCCAAATGTTTGGTCTTGCTTTTAAGATGAGTTTACAAATGTCTTTTGTGTGGATTTGTGTGCACCCTAGCAGCGATGCCTCAAGGAGAGGATCTCTGGCAGGGTTGGTGATGGGGCACTGGCACCCTTAGGAAACAGCATACCACCTCCTTGGGAGTTGCAGGGGTGAAGCTCATGCCTGAGTTTAAGTGACAGATGAACAGGACATTTTATTTTACAGTGTTGGACTTCCTTGGAAATGGAAAGTTTAATTTCCACTTATTTTTTCAGGTGCCGTTTTCCATTCACCACTCTTAATGCTAATTTGTTTTTTCATTGCCTTTGATGTACCTCTTGCAGGGAAATGCTTAAGAATGGGGTGAGTAAGCATTTTAAAAGCGAAGAAAACCTAGAAGTAAAAGAATATCCTGAGTTGGAAGGGACCCACAAAAGTCATAGGGTCCAAGTCTTTATTCCACACCGGGCAAACCAAAAGTTAAACCATATAACTGAGTGTTGTCCAGATGCTTCTTGAACTTCAACAGGCTTGGGGCCATGACCACTTCCCTGGGGAGCTTGTTCCAGTGATTGATCACCTTCTCAGTGAAACACATTTTCCTAATATCCCATCTGAATTTCCTGATGCAGCTTTAAGCCATTCCCTTGGGTGCTATCACCAGCCACCTGAGAGATCAGCATCTAGCTCTCATAAGGAGTTTGGAGACAGCATGGAGAATTGCTCTTCAGTCTCCTTTTCTCTAAGCTGAATGATGTTCATAACCTCAGCTTCTACTCAGAAGTCATGCCCTATTGTTCTTTCGCCATATTTGTTGCCCTCCTTTAGATATTCTAATATTTTTATACTCTTCTTATATTGTGTAGCCCAAAACTGCACAATACTTGAGGTGAGGCAGCACCATGATGAGTGTAGTGGGACAAGTGCTTCTTTCTACCAGTTACCTATACTGTACTTAATGCACCCAGGATACTGTTTGCCTTTTGGCTGACAGGGCATACTGTTGACTCATACTGAGTTTACTATCATTCAGAATCCCCAGATCCCTTTCTGCAGGGTGCACTCCAGCCTCTACTCTCTGAATCTAAATGTACACCCAGGATTATACCGTCCCAGGTGCAGAATCTGGCAATTATTGTTAAATTTCATATAATCAGTGATTACCCTGTGCTCTAATCTATCAAGATCTCTTTGTTGGCCTTTCTACTCTTGAGGGAATCAACAGCTCCTCCTAATTTAGTATCATCAGCAAATATACTTAGTGTGCACACAACTCCTATATCCAAGTCATTAATAAAAACACTGAAAAGAACTGTCCCTAAAATTAAACCCTGGGGAACACTGGCCGCCAGCTTGATGTTACCCCATTTACAACACTTTTAGTCCAACCTTTGTTGGTTGTTGCACAACCATTGTGCATGCGTGTACTGCACGCTGGACTTTTTGTGCAGAAGGATACTGTGGGAGGCAGTATCAAAAGCTTTGCTAAAGTAAAAAAATAAAACCCTCACGTCTACTGCCTTGGTTTATTTTATTCAGTCACCTCGTTCATCATCCTGATTTTTCTAGTGTTTTAACCTCGTCAAAATCAAGATTTGGTTAGGGTTCATAGGACAACCTGTTACCTTTGCCAATTAGTGCATAGCAGGGTAAAAAATTTATGAGGTAGGAACTAGATCTGTATTCAGTCAGCTCATTAACTGATATCATTATCAAACTGATACAGGAATCATTAAAAATGTATTGGATGTAAATAGCTTTCAATCTATATTCAGTTGGCTGAATTTGCACCAGTAGTGCTAATATATACTCCAAGCCATCTGTTCCCTTAATGAATACTAGTAACTGTACGCACAATTCTTATTTTCATGAACACAAATTTGGCATAATAATCAAGGACATGAAAAACATAGAAAAACAAAAGCATTGACATGAAAAGTTAAGGTAGATATGAATGTACATTGGCTATCTCTTACAGATATAGTTATTGCCAACAGGAAGGTCTGCCTGGATCATAAACCACTTGTTACAACCCTATCTTGGCTCCAGGAGAGGCCAACCTTGCAGCATGTTCTACTTTAAAGCACAAGAGTCTGAAGCAATATTTACTTCTGCCAGCCCCCTGAAAATCTGCCAGTCACTGCTTCTGAAAAGGGATGCGTGAGGTTATGGATCAAGCTGAAAAAGGGAGGAGGAGGGAATGGATCTTCCTAAACCAGTAATTCCTTGCTGGGTGCTGAGCAGCAGCAGGAAAAGCAAGCTTATTCCTCGCCTGTCTTCTATCTCAGCTCCATTTCTTCTTCCCAGGGCTGCTCTTAGGTGGGACACACAACCAAAAGAATGCATATTTCTGTTAATATAAACCACTAGGAAGGACCAGCTTTATTCCAGGTCCTCTTCCCTACATTTACAGCAGTCTAAAGAGATGTCTTCTCTTCTTTATTCCCACTCTGTACAAAGAAAAAATCCCTCCCCCCCAAAAAACAAACAAAAAACAAAACCAACCTCAAGCCTCCCCCCCCCCCCCAAATAAACAAAATAACAATAATAAATCTGAAAAAAAAACAAATCTAAACCCAGAAAACCTTGTGTCTGGCGACAGAGAGCCATCAGAGTTACTAATTTAGATACTGGCTGCATGACATTTTCTTTTGTTTTGTGGGGAAAAAAGATCGTTTTTTATGCAGCTGTCCTTCTTCCTCTTCCACTGGCAGGGAGCAGTTTAAACCTGCCCATGTGTAGATCTTTTCGCAGTTCCTGAACAGTGTTATTACTGTAAACCAGAATTATTTTGTTTCACTTGAATGAAAATAATTCACTTCTGCAAGATTTTTCTATTATAGTTGTTTTACAGTCCACGTGCTCTTTGGCTGTCAGGTGTTGTTTTTCCGCACAGTGGTACTTACTGTGTAGCAAGAAACAGGTGCAGTCTTAGGGGTGTACAAACTGACAGCATACATGGGAATTCATTTATTTTGTAGGGAAAAGTACAAAGAGCTGTAGTTTGCATGTCCAAGTAAGGAACTGACTAAATGACTGCTTGCAAACTCTGCAGTTTCAATGGATAAAGATGAGAAAAAGTTTCTGAAAACTGCATTTTAGGCATTTTAGATATTTTGTCACAGTTAAAGCCTAACTTTCCACCCTTCTGCTCTTTGGATGTGAAGTTTCCCTCTGGTGATATGAGATACATCAATAAGCTGCACCTAGGATTCTGCTAGATTTATCAGCATTAAAATAAATATTGCCGCTGTGTAGGAGTTGACTGCATGTTAAGATCTGGCTTTTAACTGTCAGTTGCTCTGCACAGGAACTATATTCTGGGTCAGACCTATGGTCCCTTGAAGCAGCCAGTGATAAATAGCAGAGGAATTCTACAGCTAGGAAATGTGGAATAATCCTTCTCACTTAGCTGTTCACTCTTTGTCTTGTCTAGCTAAAGGGTGACATATTCTGAGACAGGAAAATTTATCCTTTAAAAAAAGTATGTGTGAAACTCCCATTTTCATTATCTCAATAATTTCCTGTTATTGTGAGTTGTGTCACTTAATTACCTGCTGATAATTACCAATGATTACTGAGAAATGAATGTATGGAAAGAGTTGGAAAATACACACAAATAGAACTGCCAGAAGCACCAAAAACTTTTTTGAATTTCTCAGAGAGAGAATTATACATCAGGCATAATCCATTGCATTCATTACCTCACAATAAAGAAGCACATGCCAGTCTTAAGTAATGATGAGTCCTCTCTGATCATCTATATTGCTTGCAGGAACAACACAAGACGCAGCCACTGTGGCCCTACATCAGTGCAGTTACTGTTAGAAGATCAAAGCTATCTTTCTTCTCACAAAAGCTTGTGAGAAAGAGGAAATGCAACCAACACCAAAATAGGGCAATGCTGCCTTAGAAAAGGATCAAAGATAATGTCTTTGTAAATAAGCAGATCTACTTGACTTCTGACATGGTTCAAGCCACAACTTCTTTGAGAAATAAAGGCCTGAGTCTAATTCACAGCATCTGCTTCTTTATTTAACTAAAATAATAGAAAATATGTTACAGAAGGAGTCAGCTTCTGAAGAATCACCACAAAGTCTCAGACATCTGGTTACAAGTCCAGTCCTCATATATTCTCTATTAGCTATGATACTTCTCCCTGTTTAATTCAGCAAGAGTCTCTTACTACCTAATTAGACTGCTTGGAAGTGGTTCAGAACTTCCTTTCCCCACTTCATCTTCCTGAATCCAGCAGTACTGTTGGAATCCTGATTGCCACTACCTCCCTTTCAAATTTATTTCTGCCTGAAAAATACTGCCTGCTGTGCATGCTGAGTGGTCCCCAACGAAGGTACGATCTTTCCCTCTTTCAGGATGGTTTCCCCTATCCCAGGGTGTGCTATTAAGGACAAGGTAAGAGCAGCTTTATCTCTGTGGCCTAGCCACAGCATTTATAGGAACATAATAAGACTACAAACCAAATAGACCCAAAAGAGAGTCTGCCACACAAACAGGCTTGTGGTGACAGAATGTCACTTCTCTGGCCGTGTTCTGGTGAGATGCCTCGAATGAGCATGTAGCTTCAACCCATTTCTTAATATTACCTCTATTTGCAGAGGCAGGTACCATCAGAAACAGTGATCACTGGCTTGCACTCCTGGAACACATAAGAAGCAGCTTGCCTTTCTCCTGGAGAAAGCTGAAGCAGTCCTCAATGATCTTTCATACAAGTCAAGGTCTCGGATAGCACAATCATCATGGAATATCTGGCTAGTACTAACTACTTTGTGTGCAAGGCAGCAACCAACGGCCCCTAAATTGTTTTGCTGTATGCTCCTTAGCATCCAGTATAGCATTTCATCATGCACTGATGTATGTGCTATGGGAAGGTCCAAAGAACATATAAAAATGAAAGAAGAAATGTATAGCTGAAGGCTGGAACAAATGAGAAGGTAAAAGGCTGGAGTCTTGGCAAAAGAGTAACAAGGAGGCATTGTATGGGTGTCTGGGGTTGGTATGTAAGGGTGGAAGAATAGGAGGTTGCATTAGTTATGTGTCTTGGTGTCAGGGCTTGATAGTGGGACATATGATAAATGGATTAGAAAAGTAAGGACATGGAAAAACTGTGTGTCTGAAAGGAGGTCTGATGTGTGGCTTAGGTCTCCAATTTGACTAAGCAGGATGAGCAGGAGAAGATGGGAGAGTTACATGGTTACAGATGGAGGAGTGGAGTAGGCTCCTGCGTGTCAGGACAGTGCAAATGGTCTTTCATGGTTTGTCCTGGTTTTGTTCCTTTCTTTTTTTTTTTATTTCTAATGCAGGCCTTTCCTCTAGATCTTGCCTGGCTCATTAAACTGACATTCTGCTCAGAACTCAAACCTGGCTATTGCAGCTCAGCAAAGAGATCTTGCAGACGCTGATATTTCTCTGAAATTAGCAGCTGAGTGTGCAACAGCAGCCAAAAAAAGCCCACACAATGCTGGGCATCATCAGGTGGGGTATTGAGAGTAAGGCAGAAGGCAACGTTTTGCTGCTGTACAAAAACTTGGTGTGCAGCTCTGGCCGCCACATTTCAAAAGGAATGTGGTGGGATTCAAAAAGGCACAGGGATAAGCAGCTAAAATGGTCAAGGGAATAAAGTAGCTGCTTGTGAGGAGAAACTGAAACACTCGGGACTCGTCAGTCTGAAGGGCAGAAAGAAAGCCGCATGGGGGATATCAGAGAAGTTTACAGAATTGCAAAGGCAGTGGACAAGCTGAATGAACTGTTAGATAGGTCCTCACTGCAGGATCTAGGGGACACTCAATAAAACGAGAAAGGGGTCATTTTAAAACAGATAAAAGTGTGTCTTTACACAGTGGGTAGGGATGTTTTGGAATTTGTTGCTGTAGGAGGTTGTAAGACAAATCATAATGGCAGGGTCAAGGAGGGTTTAGACAGATTTATGAACACCAGGTTTAGAAATTGATACTAAAAGAACTAAAAAGGTTTGTATGCTCTAATTTCCCTAATGAAGTAACATTTGAGATGCTGGGGCAATATGAGAGGAACAGAGTGCAAAATATGGCCAGGCCCATGTGGTCTCCTTAAACACTGCTTCTGAATGAGTATTATGCAAGATGCACCAGTGGTATACCTGGCAGGACATTTATTCTGTTCCTGTTTTCCTATTTGATTTTTTTTAAATTTATTTTTAATGCTCATTGTTTCCCTATTAATATGAAGACCCAAAGCCCATCAGCTGTCAATGAGGGTTCCACTAAGGCATGGTTACCTTACAGAAAACATACATTAGTCTTGGATTCTACATGAAACATACTAGACTATGACTCCCAGAGTGCAATGAGAATAATCACGTTTAGCTGCAGTAAATGCATGCATTAAATATCTATGCACAGATAAGCTGTTTGTAGGTATTTGCTTGCCTGCATTTGTTGTTCATACTGTCTGTTAGCATATTCTCTTACTTATACAAATCTTAAACTGTTATCCCACACTGGCTAGTATGTAGCAAAGGCAGGCTAAATTATATCTAGTTTTAGTGTTTGTCAATCATGTCAGTATGTCCAAATCTACTTTACAAAGGGGTAATGATGCTTAATCAACCTGATAACCCTCTGCAATTAAGTGATTAGTTTGGTGGATGATGGCAGAGAAGTGGATGCTGTTTGCCTTAACTTAAGCAAGACTTCTGACACCATTTCCATAACATCATAGACAAGCTGACAATGTATGGGTTAGGTAGTTGGATAGTGAAGTGGACTGAAAACTGGATCAGCAGCCAGACCCAGAGGGTTGTGATTGTGATATGAAGTTTAGCTGGAAACAAGTCAGCACTTGTTGGTGCCTGGTGACCAGGCATCAGTTCTGAGGCCACTCCGGTTTAAGCTCTTCATTAATTACTTGGATGCTGGGACATTATTTCACCCTCAGAAAGTTCACACATAATAAAAAAACTGAGAGGAGTGGGCAATACATCAGATGGTTGTGCTGTCTTTCAGAGAGACCTTGACAAGCTGGGGAATTGGACTGAGAGAAATCTGGTGAAGTTCAATAGGTGGAAGTGTAAAGTCCTGTGCCTGGGGAGAAACAACTGGAAAACTCTGTGTGGTCCATGAGCCAGCAATGTGCTCAGCAGTAAAGGAGGGTAACAACCTGGGCTGCACTACGCAGAGCATTGCCAGCAGGAGAGGTAATCTTTCCCCTCTTCTCAGCACTCTTAAGGAAGATCTGGAATGCTGTGTCTAATTCTGGCCTCCCCAGTACAAGGGAGAGATGGACATATTGGAGTAAGCCCACTGAGCGGTCATGAAGATGATGAAGGGACTGGAACTTTTTTTTTATGTGAAGATAGGCTGAGAGGGCTGGGTCTGTTCATCCTAGAGATGAGAATGCTCAGGGGGATCTTAGTGATGTGCATAAAAACCTGATGGGAAAGAATGATGAGGAATCCTTCTCAGCAAGACAAGAGACAGTGGGCACAAATTAGAACAAATCACATTCCATCTGAACAAAAGAAAACATTTATTAACTCTGAGGGTGATTGAGCACTGGAACAGGTTGTCCATGGAGGTTATGAGTATCTCCACCTGTAGGGAAATCCAAAACTCAGCTGATTATGGTCATGGACAACCTGCTCCAGCTGAACCTTCTTAATAAGAGGGTTGGACTAGATGATCTCAAGAGGTCCTTGCAAACCTCAACCATTCTGTGCTTGTACGAATATATAGCAAGCACCTATTTTTTTGTAATCTGTTCTGTGCTAATGCCTTTTGGATTTTACTAATTTCCTTTCTAAATGAAGCAGAGATTTCAGTGAGAATTGGTCATGAGAAAAATAAATGTGAGTAAAAAGGAGCATGACTGAATCCTTCCTGCAAATAAATAAGAAATGGCATCCTTAAAAATGTATTTTTGGACTAGGAAGGTGGATGGCCTAGCTACTAGGTAGCTCATGGGAAAGAAGTCCATAGTTAGATGTTGTTCAGATGCACTTTTCAGTAGACTGTTTCAATTCCAAGTTATACTTGTAGTAATGCTCTCTTCACACACAGAGTTCAGTATATAGGAAGGGATGGATGACAGAAAAATGAAGATCAAAAGACTCTTGTTTCAGAATTATAGCAGCACTCTAACTCAATGTGAAAAAGAATTATGGTGTCCTGGTAGATAGATGGTTCCAGTCATATATGATAGCCAAGGAATCAATTGCATAATCAAAGACCTTATTAATTTTGTCTATCATTTAAGCACAGCCATCCAGTGGACTCACCCTGTGAAACTGAAGAGGAAATACATACAACTGTGTATTACCAGTATACAAGCATATACATCTTCAGTGTTTCAGACTATTCTAGGAACAAGTTCCTTAAAGGCATTTTCCTTAAAAACCCAAGGATCAAAATCTGGTATTTTACACAATCAGGTATCTTGTTTTGATTTTCAAAGTTTTCTGGTTTATGAGGGGTCAAAACTTACTTGGAATTAGCTGAAGTTACTTCTGTTCTCAGCTATCTGCTCTATACCTCTCCTGGAGGTCTATGCTCACATACCAAAATGACAGCTCCTGAATCAGCATTTCTGAATTGCCATTGTTTTCAGACTAGGATATTAAATTAAAAAGGTATTGCAGTTTCTTATTTATTTTGTGGAAGTTAAAATTTGGTGGCTGCTATGCAGGCATCTGAGGTGGAGGGGAAATGTGGTAGGCAGCTGGTAAAAGGATATGCTATGGTCTTCCCAAGGTACACTATCCCTGCTTGTAAATCAGAGGCTGAAGTCAATGCTGAATGAAAGCTAGTAGGAGGAAAAAATGAACAGCATGTCAAAAAAAAAAAAAAAAAGAAATGTCAAGCTCTACTCTGAATAAATACCTGTCTGTGTAGTTTGGCTGCAGTGCGAGACATGTTTTGGAGAAGGCAGATCCCTATTGGAAATAGGTGCTATGTCAAGTCACATTCAGTTCTGAGCAGAAACGATGAGCAAAGAGAGAAACCAAATGATCCATAAAGCTTTATCATATTACTGTTAATTGAGGAGATGAGCTTGGAAGAATTTGCTGATTCTTCTTCTACCTAGCTGAAGCTTGTTATTGTTTGCAGTCACTGAATAATGCATTCTGTTTTCCGATGTTGTCTCTAGAAGTGTTTTGATTTGAAGTATGCTTGCATGATTTAAACCCTGGACTCTGTCAGGCTATGATAAAAGCTGCCATCACCTCACCAGGAATTTCCTGTAATGTATAAACACTTGACTTCACTCTAACCTTCCCTCCTGCCTCTCCCACATCCTAGCATGCATATCAATGACTGCTGAAAAGGGCACTGCTGTGTACCAAGTCCTAGTCAACAGCCTGAATTGATCAAGGCCTAAGGATTACTGCAGCACTGCTAATCAATACATATTGAGTGCAATCCCCTGCTCTAAATTCAGCAGGGTTAATAAGTGTCTACACAAAACAATGGTCTGAAACACAATCTCCCATTCAGTGAGGGAGGGGAGGTAGAAATGTTTGCTTCAGCAGCTGCAGATAAAACCTGTGGGAGGCAAAGCTTTAACTTTTACCCAAATTTGGCCTGAAGCATTCTTGATTTGCTAAGTGTGCTGTGCGCTAGAGACAGCTTTGCTGCTGACAAGAGAAATACCACATATGATGACATGTTTCTGTGCTCCCAAAAGTCTTTGTTTGCTCCTTTTACTCAGAGATGGCATGTGATGATCCTTATGGTCCCATCTACTAGACTTTTGGTTTTGCCCTTCATGCTTCGTATGCAAGACTAAGCACATGCAGGATGGAGGAAAGGAATTCAATTTAATAGCTGGCCAAATGCCCTATTTTCTTTTAAATAGGCATCAATGCTATCTTGAGATGAAAGGTGACACTTAGAACAGCAACAGTGCTTGTAAAAGGTCTGAATTTCTAATAACTGCTCGATAGCAAAAAGCGAAAGCAATCCCATCCCTCAGTTTTACATGATTTACGGACTGAACTTTTAGTACAATTTAAGATCCTAAGTAAAAAAAAAAAACCTAGTGCTGAGAGACAGTGTGCCAAACTGTATGACTAAGCTGGGTAATCAGCCAAGTTCAGTATCTGCTAGCTGATGATGAATGGTGACGTCTCAGTGCTTGCTCAACATCTGTCTGCCTACTTCACTTCTAATTGCACACCCGTGGATAACGGGGAAGAGGGGAATGCTAGATTTCACAGGAGCAGTATAATGTGACCTGTGCATGAGTGTGAAGGATTAGGTAGGTATGTCTATGCTGTCTATTCAAATACACCTCCAACAGATGTCCCTCTTGCTACAGGTGGGCATGCCCATTTCAGGATTATTGGCTGTCTAAACCTCTTTGTAGTAATACATGAGGGTATGCTTTTGCTTGTCACAGCGATTTTACTGAATTAGTCAGTGGGAGGAGTCAGCAGAAATGCTTCTTCTTATCAGCCAGAAGAGCGGCACTTGCTAACACATTATTGAATATGAAGATAGGTGTACCATGACATGTCTTCCACAGATTAAGACAAATATATCACAGTATCTGCTGATGTGTGTAGCTGTCACACAACACTTTAAATCTGAGAAACACGTTATTTGTTTGTCTTTAGAATTATCTGTCCTTTTTATTTGCTGCTATTTTGCCTGGTTTTTATAATTTGATGGGGATTCAGTTAAAGCTACTTTTAAATGACAACTTCTGTATTACTTACACAGAAATCCATTCCCCGATGTTGGCTAGTGAAAACACTTTATATTCCCTTCTGCTGTGCTGTACTTTTTCCATTGGTGTAGTAGCATTAAAAGTCTCAAAATATAGCAAGGGAAATGTGTAGCTTGAAAGAGTTTGCTAAAATAAAACCTTCTATTATCTGTCACAAAATCACGGGAAAGAGGGCAAAGGGACCTCAGGAGGTCATTTGATACCTTCACCTTCACCTCTTGCGCTCTTCATTTTATCCCTTTCCTTAGCCTTTTACCCCTTCCTTTTTTACTTGTTACCTCTTTCTTTATTTTCTTTGTCTGATCCTCTGCTGTGTCTTATTTAAGCTTTGGGCTGTACAAACCAAAACAGGCGCACAAGAAATCCTGACTCACAAAGGTAGCCACTCTGACTGTAATGGTACCAGACAACTGTGTCTCTAGTTTGCAAATTGATAGGGAGACAAGCTTAATCTATGCTTTATTCCCAATGCATAATCCTCACTGTGGAGTTATATCAACATGGAGTTACAATAAAACAATGATGACAGATTTATAGTACTGGTTTTAAGACTTTTGGTTTGCCAGTATTACTCTGAGTCTGTAAGAACATAGTTTGGTGCTATGGGGAATTGGGGCCTTTGTACCCAAAGACAAATGACTTCCAAATTGAAACACAGCTATGGACTCAGGGTCCATTGTGAGGGTTAATTTTGTTTCACTCAGAAATAATTATTGCTGGCTTATCTAAAGTAGCAGAAGCTTGGAACAGGAGAGTACTTCACTCCTCCTGGCACAAAGACAGTCGTGATAATGTAAGTTATATAAAAGGTGCCAAGCTAAAATGGGGGGGGAGGGGGCTTGGGAGGGGTAATAAAACCATCAACAGTGACTTTAGCCACCTTCCTACTGCACAGATTATTCTTCCTAATTTATTTCATTTATATTGGCTCTCTATTCTGACCAGCAACTTGCATGAAAACTTGCATTGCAGCTTCACACTAGAGAAGAAACCAGTGATTGAAAAGTATGGTATATTTTTAACGACAATTATTAAAATTGCATGTGTTAGTCCTTGAACAGCAGAAAGGAATCCTCCTTCAGGGAATTCCACCCAAAAACTAATACTCAGGTCCTAGTCAGCATTAATACAGATTCTTCACATTTGTCCTAAAAATTCCCTACTTAAAATTATAGGAAAACGTGACACACCTGAAGAACATGGCAATGTTTATAAAAGGACTAAATGCTGAGAAGCTGGGATATACTCCTGTGTGTGACTGCCACCTACCACCTCCTGCACTGATGTGGGTACCTTGCAATCCCACTTGGAGCTCAGGACTTACTGTCATTGGCTGATTAACAGGCAAGTATCTAGCTGGGGTAAAGACTGAGTCATTACATGATTAAAGAAGTGACATTATAAAACAGGATTAAAGATTTAGGAGGAGTACAAAGTATTTCAAAGTGTTCATGGGAGATAAATGGTAACAGGAAGTGAGGGAGGAAGATGGTAGTGGAAATAAGGGACAGTCCATCAGCCACCAGTTTAGATCTAAGCCTCTTGCTCATGGAGGTTATCGACATGCAGAGGAATGAAAACCAAGTCCCACTGAGACTATATTGAACAGTTTGGCAGAACAAGCAGGATCTGAAGGATAATATTATCATCTTGTCTAGCCAGGTTTACTTCAACTAGTCACTCTCAGTCTAGTGCTTGTAAAACACCCACAACCAGATCAATCACTAATTAAAAAAAAAGGAAAAAAGGCAATCCAAGCCACCTACATCTCTGGAGGTTTGGTCTTATCTTTCCAGTCTAGGCAGACTGAAAGCTATTGTGTGGGTCCTCAGATTTCCATTCCACATTGAAGCACTGGCTTCAAGATTTGCTCTTTCTTCCACATTCAACCATTTTACTACATTTCCAGTTCACCTGTACTCACGAGTATAGGGGTTTGGAGTTTTACCAGGTGGTGGCAGTGATGAACTGATGTTACCTAGCTCTACAAATCCTGTTGATATAACAATAATAATAAAGAATGTAGGCAAACAGGTTAGTCCTTCAGGGCTCATTTTTAAAGCTGTGCATAGGGATTTAGTATAATATTAATTGGAACTGCTTGGTGAAATCCCTCAGCAAAGCTTTGACAGTTTATCTTGGGCTAGTGAGGGTTCAGCTCCAGTCCTGAACTTTGTATAATTTTCAGATAGGTTATAGCAAAGAAGATTGGAATATATTCTGAATATATTATGGGTGTATAATAGTCACAGTGAAGGCTGCCCTTGTGCGTTACTCAGTCACTCCTTCAAGATGGGAAAACAGTTTCCAAAGAAAAAAAATGTTATACCAACCACGCAAATGGACAATTTAGTGTAAGTTCTGTGAATACATTGCATATATTGTAATTGCATATAGAATATTTTGTCATTATTTTGACTCCAGAAATTAATTTCTCAGCTGAATTGTAGAATAATAGCTCTATTCAAATAATGGATACCTGCAATTTTCTTTGAATACCTCATCTTGCAACTAAAGCAGAAAATGTGTAGAATAGAAATGTCAGTGTAGAAGATGGAGTTCCTCAGGACTTCCATATAATATGTTTACACTCCCCTGAATTTAAACTGAATTTAATTTTTTGTTTTTATTTCTAATTATCAGTATGATTATTTTATTAACCACTGCAGTCCTTACTTTACAAAATGCTGATATTGTGTCAACATTAATTTTGGACTTGGTGATCTTAAAGGCCTTTTCCAACCTAGCTGATTCTATGATTCTGTGTTGCTATCCCACCCTGACAAATCTTTCATAGGTTTCTGTGCAGCAGATGAGAAACACCCCACTTGCATGAAACCATGATTATTTCATTGCAGAGACAGATACAAGATGTGTAGTGGGATGAAATCAGCACAGAACCCCTGGTAGGGCAGCTTGTTTAGCTACTACCAGCTCCCATTCCAGTTGCCATCCATTTGGGGTAGCATCAAGTACCCCTCTGAAGGCCTGCCAGTGTAGGGAGCCACAGGGCTGAAAGCCTCTCTTATAATTTAATATGAAAGATGTAAATGATATTTTTAGTCTCCATCTAGGAGAGCTAAGGTGCAAGATGTTCTGGTTGCTGCTGCCTCCATCATATCCTACTCATCCTCTCCAGCTCATTTGTCATGCTCTGGGGTAAAATCCTGCTTGTAGTTCACTTGGAACTCCTCTGTTGTACAGGTAAAAATGTGACCCTCCCATACTGGTATGTCGGTGACAAGCAAAAAGGCATTTCCTTCACCACATCATAGAAGAAAGATGTGCAGGAACTTCAGTCTTTAGGCAAGGCTTGACAGGTAGAGCTTGAAACATCAATGGATTTCCCTCTGGAAAAAGTCAATTATGTCAGTATTCTTTTCCTTTTATTCTAGTAGGGAAAGTAATTTCACTGAAGAAAAAAAGCAAAACCAAAAAGACAAGCCCCTGGATAAACACCAGCAAGTTTTAGGAAGATGAGGAGCTAGACCATGCTGTGATGCATAATTTTGCAGTTTTTCACTTCGTCCTGCCCAGGCACAGAAACATGTACTTTGTTTTACCAGCAGGGCAAAATACTGGCAGAAACAAAGTGCAGTGTGACTTAAAAGATTAAATACTTGTCTTCCACTCCTCCCCTCTTCTTCTCTTCCCCCTCATTTTGGTAGTAGTTAACTAACTTGTACTATAACCACTGTAATCAGAGTGTAGTCACACAGTTCTGCTGATACAGAATATTGCTGGACTTTGAGCCAAGAATTGATTTTTACATCCCCGGAGACTTCAACTATTAGATACAAACACTACTGACACCAAGAACTAGCACTTTTTTCTGTGGGTGGACACAACACCTGTGAAGGCTGTTTCAGATCCATGAGTAAGCAGGGAGCAGAGAGGCAGGGTGGCTGTCCACCTGGACTAGAAAGGACTCGCCTTCAAATACATGCTTAAAAGTAGTGCAAGGGGGATACTGTATGGTGTTTACACCCATCTACGTTTTGATCATATCCAACGCTAAGCTGTGTTTTCAAAACCTATGCTTCATTTTGCTGAACACCTCTTTTATATGGGTAAACCCTGTCATCCACACAGCATGAGGAATCACACCATAGAGCTATGGTTTCGAGAGAGGCAAGCATTTCAGGGGAAGGTAGTTTCTGGAAAAAACAGACAAGCCTTTGGGTGCTGACATCCAAAATTACACCAGTTAAACTGAAGCCCTAAGGGCTTTTTTCCTAAATCCTACCTGCTTCCCTCCACTGGAGCTGCACCTACAAGAGGGGATTTCAAGGGAAGTCCTCACCTTACCTCTGGGACACATAAGAACTGGTCTCCTGAAGCCACCAGGAGGAGTTGTGTGGCTTTTACTGCTGCAGAGGGAAATATGATCCCCTGACCCTTCCCAGAGATTTGGTAAAAATACACAAAAGGCTGACTGGATCCACCTGTCTGTTTAGCACTTTACCCATTTCTCCACAGTGCTGTTGACTGAAACTAATTTACTTGAACAACCTTTCACACAAACATCTCTGTGAACAATTTCACAAAGAGTAAATCATTGCATCCCTCTGCCTTGATCAGGTTGACATGTGTCATTCACATGAAAACCCAAGGCAGATATGGCAGGGTGTGTTTGTATATTTGCCTACTTAATGCCTTTTAAGCTGTCATTTGCTAGTTTTCTGGTTCAAATATCTGGATAAATGTAAAGAAAACACTAGACCCAGTCAAAAGTGCAAAATTATTAATCAATTTGAGCAAACAAATAACTCTTAGTCTGGTGGTTGCCCACAGACACATTTCTAGGACTTGTGCAAATGAAGCCAAGGAGATACAGAGGCTCTGTTCCTTATCAGCCCAGTTTATCTCAGCTTCTTGTTTACTCTTCGTTAGCTCTCATCTAAAGATGAAATTGGATTGCAAAGGATGCACCAGGCCCACCATGTGCTTTGCTTTAATTTGCTAATACCATTCATTCATTAATCAAACAAAAGATGGCTATGCTTGGAGGTACTGCTGGGAAGCTAGCAGGTTTAGGCCTATCTAGCTGAGTATGCTGATGTCAACCGGTTTTCTCAATATGCCAGTCAAAGCCACTCCCCCTAATCTGTTGTAAACTGTTGTGACAATCAGAGCATACGGTGACAGCTGGGAAGTCGATATGCTGCGTCCCTCTCTCAGGGGTGCGAGGCTTCCCTTGCCTCTCCTGGGGAGCCTGGACACATGGTGCATGGAGCCTGGGAACGCCTCAGCCTGCGTGCTCTCACACCCTGCCAGGTTACGGATTTCATCAATACATAGTCTCAGTGGCACAGGGGGAAAGAAAAAAAAAAAAGAAAGAAAGAAAATTTGGGGGTCAGAAGAGCAAGAAATAATCTGTGCTATGACTTAATATGCATAATAAACAAAATTAGAGTTTTATACATGACATTTAGAAATGAGGAAATAATGTACACTTAAAATACACATTATTATTTAAGCTCAGTAATGTCAGGGCTCCTTTATCACACCTTACAATGTATTTCAGGAACCTCCTAGAAAGGGTAGCTCCTAATTTCTGAAACATCAATATTTGGTATCTTTGCACATAACACCCATTAGGGTTAATTGAGGGTACCAAGCATATGCAATAGAATAAGACTCAGACTGTGGCTGACCAATGACCTTTTTCATGCTGGCTTTAGGAATGGCCAAGGTTAGCACACCTTCTGCACAAGTTTTTTCCTGGGTAGTGCATTGCTCTTCTGTCAAACCCGCTATGCTACAGGAGCATGGTGCACTACCAAAGAAACAGGCAGAACCAAGTTACAAAATGATTCAGGTACTTTAATCTGCTTCAGCTGCTGATGGGAGCCAGGGCCAGAAATTTATTACAGCCTTCCTGACATTACAGCCTGTAGCTTACATTAGGGATGATGCTGAAACCCAACATCTCCAGGCTTTTGACTGTCTCCAAACAAAACAGGAGCATTTTAAACAAGTTATGTGAACATTCCTACTCTAAAAGCCTGGCAAATATATGACCTAATATATTTGAACATTAGCTGGTGAGTTACATCAGATTTCTGCACTCAGAGCTGTCTGGCTTGCCATCTTAGAAACAGACTGAACTTATGGATTGCTAGGAAAGGTAATTTATTAATAATTCTTTTCCTGAAAACACGTTGATCCATATATAACCCCTTCTGGAGAGTAGGAGCAACATCAAATTAGGAGCCTTTTTTTTCCTTTTTGTTAGTTATCCCTAACTACTTGTCACCCTGAGGGGTGAAAAGAAGTATTTCTTTAATTCATCAAACAGATATTTCTGAAAGACAAAGAATAAACGGTTGAAATTGCTGCATTTTACATTATAAAAGCTGAGCTCCATCATATGATCCGTGATGGCAAGCATTATTTTTTTCTCTATGAATACTTTTGTAAGACAGGACGGAAGAAAAAAGTGCTTCCTTCACTCTTTCACTATACAGTCTGGTGTTCCAGAAAACTCCAGAGGAAAGGGGTTCAAACTGCATGTAAAAAATGGAGTACAAATTAGAGGCTTTCAACATCTGAGATGCTTACAGGCACAGATTGTATGTTGTTCTACATCCCTGAATCTATTGTAAATCAGGTTTAATCAAGAAAGAGAAGTAAACCTAGTTTTCTGTGAGTTTAACTCACATTATATGACAGCCAAATTGCTCCTTCCTCTTCTAGTTTCCTTGCTTTTTCTAGCAAGAAAAATCTGCAAGTTACAGCTGTTACAACGTACTGGTGTCACTAGCAATCCACATAACAATGATGTGTACTTCCTCTTCCCCAACATACGCTATTGGTATTGACCTGATAACTGAGACAGAGCCTGCTTTGTTAACATTCTTCTCATTTGCTGTGGCATTATTTTTCTGTGTCCTAGACCAGTCTGAAATAAAGGGAAAATTTAGAAAACAAAGTTACAGTTTTATTTTCAGTTCCTGGTTTGCAGGAGGACAGAGTCAGATATAGCACGTAAAAAGTTTGCCACTTGAACAGCCAACATCTTAAGCTATTTACTGAGCTTCTTGTGTTCTTTCAAGGTCTAGACTCATTTTTAAATAACTGTGTTCCCATGCAATGCCGGAGAGTGCTGGCTTTTCAAAGGGCAGCTAGAGGTCACTTGTTAGAAGAAGAGTGATAGCCAGCCTGGAAATCTGTGCTGGCAAGTGATACTTGTCATTAGCAGCAGACTTGCTACAATGTACATGGACTACAAGGAGTATAGTATCTTTTATGGTTTCCTTCTTGCAACCTTGAGCAAAGCCATAGGCGTTTTGCTGCAATGCATGATCATACCCTTTGGAATGGGTGATCATACCCTTTGGAAACTCATAAGCTGCAGAGGTTGTATCTGTCTCTCTGTCCCAAAAATCCACTTGCTGCTTTTTCACTTCTTCCTGAAGGTGTCATCTGACCTAGGCTGGTGGAAGCTTCCTTTTCTTTCTTGTTTCCACCATGAGCTCTTTGAAAGCTGGGAACCTGGACCAGTAAGGGCAGATCAAGTCAGACCACCTGATGCCCTCGCACCATGTGAATAGCTTCCTATGGTATTTGTTGCTCATGCTTTGGAAGAGAGGGCCCATCACACTGGATGCCCATCTCTCCTGTTTTCCCAGGCTGGAGGTCTCTGCATGTTGGTGTTGGGGTGCCCATCAGGGACACTCTGGGAGGCCCCTGAACCACAGCAGAGTAGCACAGTGATGGCCACCTCAAGTGATGGCAGAACATGAGGCCCCCACAGCCCCTCGTGGGCTGGGTACTCTGCCAGGAAGGAGCAGGAAGATCTTGCCCAGTTGCATAAAGCTGGAAACCTTTAAACTCTTGTCCTGTCACCTTAGTCAGGTCTGTATATTTTCATTCTTACTTCTGTCTGCCAACCTATCTCTTGCTGTCTCTTGGTGGTGCCTGTTGCCTTGTTACTGCTATTGGCACTGGTGTTTTATTTCTTATCAGTGCTAGGAGCTGCCTGTTTTCTTTCTGGTTTTATACAGATCTAAATCCTACATTTCTCTTTCTTTTATCAGCAGCAAAGCTTGCAGATACTTCTGCCATCAACCTACACTGAGTTTGGCTCCATATTCACTTGTCCTGCATTTTTAACCCATGTTTAACTTTCTCTAGTGTTTTAAAGCAGCAACATTGAGAAATTTGACTGTGAAGCTTTCACAGTAAAGCTAGTTTTTCAGTATTATTTCTCCTTGCTTTTTATGTTGGAAGGGGAAAAAAATCAGAATATCATGGCAGGGGGGTTGGAACTAGATGATCTTAAAGGTCCTTTCCAATCCTAACTATTAAATGATTCTATGATTAGTGGGATAATTATTAAAAACCTTAATTTTTCAAAAGTAATGCAATGAAAGGCATGTAATAACATACCAATAACTGCTGAAAGCATTTGATTTTGTTTTCCAAAACTAACAAAGAAATAGAAGAAAAATACCGAAATGATTTCTATACAAATGTGCAAACGCTGGTTCAGGAAAAAAGTATTTTAAAAGTAATATTTATAGCTCTAATGTTTTTCAGTTTCAGTTAAAAAAATCTTTTCACCAACAACCTGCTTTGAATCTTTGATGTACAGAGAATTCAGAAGACTGTCTCTCGGTATCAGGGAAGGCTCTTTTTGCTGCACAGTTTGCAGAACAAGAAACTCGCCCTCATTGGCAGCTGCCTGAAGACAGATTGAATGTTGAGGGAAGCTTACATAAAGGGAAAGCAAGCACTGGCACAGTGACCGATAAATCTGCTCCTGCCTCCCAAAAACTGCTGAGCTGAGAGAAAAGGCAACATCAGAACTGCTGTCCTTGGGAAGGGAAGACAAGTCCCAAATATATAAGACAGTGTTCTTTTGCCATCTCTACTTATGGGCTTGACTTATCACAGATGATATTAATGCCTACTTTAGCTCATTTCACTTCACCTTGCATAAACAGTTACTAAGTCTTTCAGCCTTTTATAAAAAAAGAAAAACCTATTTCTTATCTAACTTGCTCCTGCAGTCCCTGACATGTGACTGTGTCCATTTTGGTTTCTACCACAGGTCTGATCCTAGTAAGAAAACAGTGACTCTCTCACTTGTTTTGGTGTCAATGTTTCATCATCATCCATGTGAAATCCTCATAGCAAGCAGATGTTTTCTGGAACCTGGGTGTGAATCAGCTAAGGAAAATGTTTTAAAGAGATTGCATAGACCAAAGCCTACTCCCTTCCTCCTGAGCCAGGAGTCACCTACAGGTTGCACACCTGATGAGAGCCTCCACTTAACCAGGTTACAAACAGAAAAATCTCTCTCCACTAACAGATCCTGCAGAGAGAAGACATCCAACGATACATTCTCTTTCAAGCTCTGATAACTGTTGGACAAGTGTCCCAGAAACATCCCACTCTTCCACAGTGAGCCAAGGAGCTGAGTATGATGTCACATTCTTTGGGGATATGTATCTTCTTGTCCTGCAAGAACTGTAGCATAATTGTGCTTTAAAGTCCTGCCTTGTGAATGGAACATCGTGTTCAGTTTCCTTTCAACCATTTGTTGGTTAAAGAATTCTTATTTGTCATAGAAAATTCTAATCTAAATTCCACTTTTAATCTTTCTGACATCTTTTAGACTTTCTTTCTAAAAATTATCTACTCCTCTTTAGTGAATGTTGTTATTGGAGTATCTTTTATTCTGCCTAATTTAGTTTTTCTTTAATGTATCTAGAAAAGAAGTTGGAGTTTCAGATCCTTCGGGAGATCTAAGATTAACTGATTAACAGATAATGTCAGCAATGGAATTTTAAATGCAGCCAGAGGCAATACAGCCAGGAAAATGTTGATATTTTTGTTTGGTTTCATATTTATTTAATCTTTGGGTTTGTTTTTCTTCCTTTTTAAAAAAGTTATCAATAAAGTGGTAACTGGTTAGAAAAACTTGTTTAAAGTGCCATTGATGTGCTTAAAGAAGCACAACAGTCTCAATAAATTCTCTGTATAAGGGAACAAGCGTCTGGAGTTCATCAGCATATGGGTGTTCAGTGTTACTGCCAAGATTAGCACCCACACACATACAGACTATCTCTACTCTTGTCAGGATATGTCTATTCAAAGAGGCAGGATATATTAACTCCAGGAAAATTTCATGAGGAGGTGTCAAAACAGCTTCTGTATTGATTTACCTCTTGTTGACTTAGAGCAGAGACAGCATAAACTCATAATGCTCTGCATCTAGACAGGTAGATGTGTTTATAGACATCCAGATCATCAGCAGGGAATGAATGTAACTCTCCCGTCACCAGATGTATGATTTTCTTAATGGATTTCAGCACAATATTAATAGTCTGGTCAGTAAAAAAATGAATAGAGACATAATTATGAAAACAGTCAATAAATAGTAATTGCATTGGTATTTCTGCAATGTCCATTATATTCGAGGTAGAAATCTATGGGTTTCTAAATTCTTTCAGAGAGCGCCAATACAGTAAATACTTAAATCATTAAACTTAAATAGAGCTCACTTTCATGATTAACTTTTTTAAAGCTCACTGCTGAACTAAAGCACTAACCTGAATGAGATAGAAGAGCTTCAGGTTAATTATCTCACAACATCTATTACATTTTAAACCTGTGTTTAGTTTAAGATGCTGCTTCACTTAACAACAAGGAATGATGGTAACAAAACAGAATATGCTTTAAAGCTGATGTTTTACAAGTGACCACATATTGTCTGTCAGACACAGATGAAGAGATGGGGGGGGGGGGGGGGGGGGGCACCTGAAATATAAACTTGCTATTATGTTAAGTTTGCCCTTTCAAAACCTAGCTTTAATGAAAAGACACTTAAAGTCATCTTACACAATATAGTGTTTGCGCAGTTTTGATTCTGGGTCCAGCATTCTCTCCTTAGTTACTACACCAGCACTGCCAAGCCAGAAGAAGGCTGCCTTCAGTGCACCACAGCTTTGGGCACAGAAGACCATGATGCTTAGGTATAGACTGTGGTATTCACTTCTCCTGAACAGACAGAAGCCACCAGGAGCAGGGGAAACACACGCTGATCCCAGAGTGCACATCTGCCCTCCTGAAGAACTGATTTAGGAACTGGCATGTAGAGGAGCCCTCAAAAAAGCAGAGAAGTTTTACAGTAATAGTAAATTTTCAATCAGGTGAACAAACAAACAAATCATTTTAAAAAAACACCAAACCCAACCAAAAAGACATGGCATTTCTTCAATATGATGTTTTTAAGATTTTTTTTTTTTTAACAAATGAATGAAACAAATTAACACAATTTGGAGAATGTGTATTACTGACATTAATTAAAACAACATCTAGCCATAAAAGGGAACACAAAGTTAAATCTGACAGCCAAATGCAAGTTCTGAATTATCAACATTTTTTTTAAAGACTAAATATATCAATATTTCTACAGTTAAAACAAATAGCAATGTCTGAATCTTCAAAGTGTCTTGGGAGGCTGATCAGTTAAAGGTCATATGAATTGCACAGCTAAAATCCTGGACCTGACTTTGAAAATATGATTGGGTCAAGGGAGAATGGTGCAGATGAAAGGAGCACTTACACTGAACCGTTCCTTTTAAATGTCACCAGAAGTTCGGGGGTTTTTAGACCCCCACCTCTTGTCTTCCTACCTCATTCTACTCCCTTGTACACTTTTCCCTCTCAAATAGGGAACATCTTGAATGTCCTGGCAAGAAAACTTGAGACAGATAAACTACCCATTAAAATTAAGTGGAATGCTTTGATTTTTGCTTGAGGGGAGGAGGAATCAAGCTGTCTTCTGTACCAGAAGGTTTACAGGTAGGAAAGTAAAATAAAAAGGATGCCTCTGGCAACCTGGCCTGTCATTTCAGATACCTTCAGACACCCACACATTTTGGTCCTCACAAGTGAAGCAGTAAGATTTTCCCTCAGACAGAATCCCCCACCTTTCTAGCACAGATAGTCATCTGGCTGAAGCTGTAAAGAACAGCAGAATTACCCCTTCTCTTGGGCCCCAGCTATATTTTACAGGCATGCACTTAGGCTGCAAACAGGCTCACACGTTATCAATGCTGGTCATTGTGTTCTTCTTGTAAATGTGAAAACCAATTACTTGTAAACAAATATGAAGTGAATTCTCAGTGTCTAGGGGGAAAAATGTTTAAAAAATTTTTACTGTGTTATATATAGGACAGGCTTAGGTGAAAAATTTTCCACTCTGTAACTATGCTTCACACCAGCTATGTGTTTTTGTGTTTTGGCTGCAATAATTATCCTTGGTGCTTTCTATTCGCATTTAATTTAAGTAGTTTGTGCTACTGATGGGAAAGTAGGAGTTGATGAAGTAATATGAATCTTTCTTTTACATTGCATGATCTTTTAAAAATAATTTTATATAGCTGTACATGCATATATGTGTTGAGAATATATATACTATATAATTATATCAAACATTTAAGAGTTTTTTGGGGAGGAATGAAAACTACATTAGCACTGTGATAAACTCAGCTTTCTAGAAATTGACTGGATTGCAATTGTCTGAAAATAGCTCACATTTGTAACACAACAAAGTGCAGTCACCCGATTGTTCTCAGGTGCTCTTTAGGGATTACATTTGGAGTTCCTGGGCCTATTGCCACTGGATATATGCCATATCTAGGAGCTTGAAAAAAATATAAGCTACAGAAATAGCTCATTGGCTCACTGGCTGACCCAAGGGATAAACACAATGAAAAATCAAAACGTGCCTACTTAACTCTTTGACCACAAGACTGTGGGTGCCTCTCAGCTTAAAGCCCGATTTGAAGCCCATTGACATCAAAACTGAGGTAACCAGGCTTTGCATAACTAAATGACAGACCCTGAGCACCCGGAACAGGGGGGGTTAATTCTTTTCATGGAGCAGGAAATGGAGCTCCCTAAGGATCTGTTGACAGCACCAAGCCAAGTGTGAGCTGCACCTGGAATGGCTGGAGTCTGAAATCAGGTGCTGTTTATTAGCACTGCCTCATCAAAAAGAGCTTACAGGAGAGTAATTTATTTTGTTTATATTAAACAGTCAACAAGGAAAAGAAGAAAATGTGCTGTTCTGCAGGTCAAAATATTACTTATTACTCTAATATGCACTTAACTCTTTTTGAGGGAGCAGCATGAGCAGGCAAGGTGTTTTTTTTTTTCTGCAGTACTTTGAGTCATTCACTTGATTTGTTGCCATTTACTGCAGTTGTGTAATGGCTATAAAACTGGAAAAAACATAAAACATAAAAGAAAGGTGTTGAAGTCAGCCTTAAGGTACTAAATTCCTGACAGCAGCTTGTAAAGCAGTGGAGATTTAGGTGCTGTAAGATGACACTGGAGGTTGTGGTAGGTGACGGAAGGTGCTGAAGTGATGAGGCTATGACAAACTGGAATTATGCAACCATAGATGGACCCTTCAAATATAAAAAAGTGGAAAAAAAAAAAAAGAAAAAGGAAAAAAGAATATAGTGATGTCTTTTCATGTAGTTTTTCAGTATTGTCTTACTGAGTCTCTGAGGCTGTCTCAGATCTGTCATGTAGACAGCAGGGAGATGAACTGTGTATCAGGAGAGGACTCCGCATCATCTATGTTTTAAAATACCAGGTATCTCCCACATTCAGTAGTTGCATTCCGGTGAGGCATGTGTTGAGGAAGGAGGAGACCTTGGTTCAGTCCCTCTGCCTCAGACTGAAGAGACTCAGAGTTTTCATTTCATCTTTCAGGAATATTTTTAACTCACTTGTCTAGAATCCACCATGTAAGAAAATACTACTGAATCTAATCCACCACAAAGTAACCAATTTAAAATGCACAGGTCCAAAAAATGAGCTTCACTCTTAAGGCAGGGGTACTGAGATGTATTTAGAGTAATGCAAATCTTGTATTCCTGAGAGTCCCTCTTTCATTAATTATTTTGATATAAAAAGCTTCAGATTGCTTATTAAAAATTCAAGATAAAACCATATCTAAATAAATAGCTAAAATACATCTAAGGAAGTCGTCATAAACTAGCTGTCCCTTTTGAATGGCAGGGAAACGTGGGAACAATCAGACATTTAAAGGTGAGACATTAAAAATGGGCAATAAGAAATAGTTTTCACAGCATATGGCTAGACTTCAGAGCCTGTTGCCAACCAGAGCAGTTGGAATCAAAGCCTGGTTATCATAACAGTCTCCAAATGGAAATCTTGCACAACCTAGAGTTCAGGCCAGATTAGCTGCAGTCCCTTGTTACTGGATCTCAGTACCTTAAAGTATATTGTTTGCCACTGTGAGAGGCTGGATGCTAGGCTAGGTAGGACTGCAATTGTAATGCAGGGTGGTCTTGCCTCTACTCCATTAAAATTCCATCTATTGCTATGATTATAATTCTCTGGTGGACTATATATTTATACACTGTATATGTTTATACATATATACATATATATTTATACATATAAATGGAATTGATTAATTTTATTGTGTCTTGATACTTGGTTTCATGAAAAGCACAAGGCAGGCTGTGGTCAGATGCCAGGAATGTGGGAAGGGAGGGTTATAATAGGTATATTAAGCAGGCTAAGAAGGATATAAAATCTTCCCTTCTTCCCAGGGGCATACTTGAATGCGGTTAGTGATTTCTGTTTCACTACTGGGATGTACTGTGCAACCTTGGCTTTAAATAATTCTGTTAAAGTCACTCCTACAGGTTGCTCCTGTTCCTGCTGCATGGAGCTCTAGGCAATACTGCTGTCTCTGATCAGTCTGATTTTCAATTGCTTTTCAATTGTTTTTAACTGACAATTCCTTATTAGCAATTCCTCTTAATAGGCTTGTTCAGCTCAAAGGACAAATGTTGTTGATATGAGTAAAAAAGACTGGAATTTTGGGACAGCTTCTTTTTGTAGGACCCTTTCTATTTACCACTGAATTTGGTGCTAGCATAGATACATATACCCATGAATAAGGACCTAATACACACAGCACTGCTTGAGAGCCTACCAGAGTCAGTGACAGTCTCTCCGGTGCCTTCAGTGGGCTTTGGATTGAGTTTCAAGTGCCAGCAGTTACTCAAATTACATATAAGTGCTGGAGCAGGGTCTTTAGTAATATGAATGCTGGTTATTGAGGCCAGATTTAGGTCTCAGGCTGCCTGCTAAATAATTGAAGTAGAAAAGTGAACTGAAGTCAAGGAGCAAACTTCTGCTTAAAGGACATTCTAGCAGGAGAATAGGAGGGTGAAAGTGGAAGTCTGCACAGCATTTTCACCATTAGAGACTGCTGTTGGCTGTCCACATTTTTTACAGACAGATTTTCATGCAGTAAGAAAAACCAAATCTCTTTTCCATAGATTAAGCGTCGTGGTTTAAACCCTAGCCAGACAGCTTGTTCACTCACTCCCAGTGAGTGGTGCCAGGCTGAGAGCAAACGAGGCCCCCCCCCCTCCAGGCTCTCCCCTTCCCCACTCCTGGAGGAATGGGCAGGAGGATCGAAAGAGTGCAACACTGTTCCCAGGCTGGAAGTCAAAACACAACACTGCACCAGCTACCACGAAGGAGAAACATGACTGCTACTGCTGAACCCAGGACATTATCCACCCCTTATTCCATACCATTCATGTCATGCTCAGATCCCACATTTTCAATACCCCATCGCTCTCCCACATATATACATCCATACACACACAGACCAAGAGAAAAAGATAATTTCCTTAGTGCATGGACCAACCCCTATAATGCTGCCGAGTCCATTCGGTCCATGATGTCAGGTTCCATCTCTTGTAACAATCTTTCAGGGCAGGAAAGGCTGTGTGCAGTATTGGATCATTGCCTGCTGATGCTGGTCGTTCCTTTAATGCGGAACTCATCTGGTTCTATCAAAGTTCATTCTCTGTTGGGATGATGGTTGGAGGGAAGTCAGGGCTAGTCGCTGGTGACCTGGAGACATCTAGTTGATGGGCTATAAGAGTATTACACAGCAGGCAACAGCATACAATTAAGTTCATTGGCTGTTTTCCCCTAAAATCAAATCCCCTTGAGGTATACATCGGACTTCCCCATCTTCCCGCATTATCCACCAAGTATATCCAGGTCCCTGAGCAAAAGCAATCCCACCAGGTGGCCTTTGGTAAGTGTGTATCCCAATGCTTGAAAGTTCCCCCACCCATTGCTCTCAGTGTAGTTTTTAACAGCCCATTGTACCGTTCGATTTTCCCAGAGGCTGGTGCGTGGTAGGGGATGTGATATACCCACTCAACGCCATGCTCTTTGGCCCAAATATCTATAAGGTTATTCTGGAAATGAGTCCCATTGTCTGACTCAATTCTCTCTGGGGTGCCATGTCGC
The DNA here is from genome assembly GCF_033815535.1 of Pezoporus flaviventris. Taxonomy (NCBI): domain Eukaryota; kingdom Metazoa; phylum Chordata; class Aves; order Psittaciformes; family Psittacidae; genus Pezoporus; species Pezoporus flaviventris. The sequence continues at coordinate 38,514,135 of NW_026892579.1, read as the reverse complement.
CACAAAATCTGTTTCTCAAGGCCCAGGATAGTGTTCCGGGCAGTGGCATGGGGCACAGCATATGTTTCCAGCCACCCGGTGGTTGCTTCCACCATGGTAAGCACATGGCGCTTGCCTTGGCGGGATGTCGGCAGTATGATATAGTCAGTCTGCCAGGCCTCCCCATATTTATACTTCAACCATTGTCCTACATACCAAAGAGGCTTTAACCGCTTGACTTGATTAATTGCAGCACATGTTTCACACTCATGAATAACCTGGGTGATCATGTCCATTGTTAAGTCCACCCCTCGATCACGGGCCCATCTATATGTTGCATCTCTGCCCTGATGGCCTGAAGTGTCATGGGCCCACCAGGTCAAAAATAATTCACCTTTATGTTGCCAATCTAAGTCCATCTGAGCCACCTCAATCTTAGCTGCTTTATCCACTTGTTGGTTGTTCTGGTGTTCCTTAGTGGCCCGACTCTTGGGTACATGGGCATCTACATGACGTACCTTCACCACCAGGCAGCAATATCTTGCCACGGTGCAGCAGCCCAGATGGGTTTACCTCTGCGTTGCCAGTTGCTCTGCTTCCATTGCTTCAACCACCGCCACAGGGCATTTGCCACCATCCATGAGTCAGTATAGAGGTAAAGTACTGGCCACTTTTCTCATTCAGCAATGTCCAGGGCCAGCTGGATGGCTTTCACCTCGGCAAACTGACTCGATTCACCCTCTCCTTCAGCAGTTTCTGCAACTTGTCGTCCAGGACTCCATACAGCTGCCTTCCATCTCCGATGCTTTGCCACAATACGGCAAGAGCCATCAGTAAACAAGGCATGCTGCTTTTCACTTTCTGACAGTTTATTATATGGTGGGGCCTCTTCAGCACGCACCGCCTCCTCCTCTGGTGACATTCCGAAATCTTTGCCCTCTGGCCAGTCCATGATGACTTCTAGAATGCCTGGACGACTGAGATTTCCTATTCGAGTTCGTTGTGTAATTAGTGCAGCCCATTTACTCCATGTAGCATCAGTTGCATGATGTGTAGAGGAGACCCTGCCTTTGAACATCCAGCCCAGCACGGGCAGCCGGGGTGCCAGGAGGAGCTGTGCTTCAGTGCCAATCACTTCCGAAGCAGCTCGAACCCCTTCATAGGCTGCCAGTATCTCTTTCTCAGTTGGGGTATAGCTGGCCTCAGATCCTTTGTATCCCCGACTCCAAAAGCCGAGGAGTCGACCTCGAGTCTCCCCTGGAGCTTTCTGCCAGAGGCTCCAGGTAGGACCGTTCTCCCCAGCTGCAGCGTACAGCACATTTTTTACATCTGGTCCGGTCCGGACTGGTCCAAGGGCTACTGCATGAACTATCTCGCGTTTAATTTGCTCAAAGGCTTGTTGCTGCTCAGGGCCCCATTTAAAATCATTCTTCTTCCGGGTCACATGATAGAGAGGGCTTACAATCGAACTGTAATTTGGGATGTGCATTCTCCAGAACCCCACTGCACCCAAGAAAGCTTGCGTTTCTTTCTTATTAGTTGGTGGAGACATTGCTGTTATCTTGTTGATCACATCTGTGGGGATCTGTCTATGTCTATCTTGCCATTTTATTCCCAAAAATTGAATCTCCTGTGCAGGTCTCTTGACCTTACCCCGTTTCATGGCAAAAACGGCTTTCAGCAGAATTTGGATTATTTTCCTCCCTTTCTCAAAGACTTCTTCCGCTGTATCGCCCCACACAATAATGTCATCAATGTATTGCAGGTGTTCTGGAGCTTGCCCCTGTTCCAGTGCAGTCTGGATCAGTCCATGGCAAATGGTAGGGTTGTGTTTCCACCCCTGGGGCAGTCAGTTCCAAGTGAACTGGACACCCCTCCAAGTAAAAGCAAACTGTGGCCTGCACTCTGCTGCCAAAGGAATTGAGAAAAATGCATTGGCAATATTAATCGTGGCATACCACTTGGCTGCCTTTGACTAGTTCATACTGAAGTTCTAGCATGTCCGGTACGGCAGCACTCAGTGGTGGTGTGACTTTATTCAGGCCACGATAGTCTACTGTTAGTCTCCATTCCCCATTAGACCTTCCTGGAGGAACAGGGAGGAGGATCGAAAGGGTGCAACTCCTACGGGTTGAGACAAGAACAGTCCAGCAACCAAGGTACAACACAAATCACCACAGCTACCACCAACGACAACAATGATAAGAGAAAATAACAAGGGAAGAGAATACAATACCACCGGCCAAGAAACGAGTCCCACCCGGAAGCCTGTGTCCTTCCGGGTAATACCCAGTTACCCCCCACCCCGGGCATGACGTGCTGTGGTATGGAATACCTCTTTGGCTACCCTGGGTCAAGCGCCCTGTCTCTGCTTCCTCCTGGCTTCCCCTCCTCCCTGGCAGAGCATGAGCCTCACAAAGTCCTTGGTCAGGGTAAACATCACTTAGCAAAAACCAAAAACATCAGCTTCACCAACACTGTTCCCAGGCTGGAAGTCAAAACACAGCACTGCACCAGCTACCACAAAGGAGAAGCATGACTGCTACTGCTGAACCCAGGACACTAAGAAAAATGAGAGCATCAGCAATGCAATGTATCCATTAGTGCTACTCATTGCATTGAGTTTACTAAACCTTTTAGGAAAACCTGCTTGACAATATCCAGTCTGTAATAACCACCCTCTTGAAATATTATATTTACTGTATATCAATGTGAGAAGAAAAATTTAATTATAGCAGTTATTCCAAGAATGATTGTCATTTTAGCTGATATCTCTAAAGCCAAGGCCATTTTATCACCATTTTAATTTATGATTATGGATTGGCTTAAGAAGCTAAACCTAATTCATGATCTGAGTGACAAGAATTACAACAAATATATTCCGTTACGCTCTATCAATCACGTACGGTCATAGTGGTGTTCATAATATGCCAATTTTTAAAAAAAGGCACAAAGTCCTCCCTATCCTGAATTACTGTAGTGTTACAGCTAAAAGCCAGAAGAACCTAGAAGTGCAGAATTAAGACAAAGATAACAGGATGACCTTGATGGCATCTCAGATGATTCAGTATTGTAGTGAAGACAAGAATATTTTATGTAACAACATCAGTACATGAAGTGAAACAGTCAGTAAATCGTTTCTTGGGTAGATGAGCTCACACACTAGAGAAGGTCTTTGTAACTTTTTCTTTTAAATTAATACCGGCTTCCTTTGGCTTTTGCAGTGATATTTACAGCACTTGGAAAGCTATATCCATCCACATCGATAAACTCTTTAGGTTCAGACAATTGAAGCAATATAGGAGGTAGGGAATAGAAAGGATCAATTCCAAAGCCAGCAAGGCTTGGGGAGTGGAGATAAGTGAATCCAAGTTACTTATCCTGGCTGAAGTAAAATTAGCCCAGGTGAAGAGATTCCAACTGAACTGAAGAGGGCATTGTGCAATGGTGGGACCAGCAGGGAGCAATTTTAAGCTTCCATCCTGCCAGCTGTTTTACATGGGTGGTCCCTAAGTATGCCTGGTATGTAATTACCCTGAATCCCTGGGTAGCATCTGCATATGCACTGGTATTGCATGCTGCCATTTCACCCCAGCTTCCCTGCAGGTATGACAAACGAATGTTGTGTTACAATTATAGCAGCCTGAAACCAGCCCTATGTTTTTCTGCCTCTCTTTAAATATAAGGAATACTCTTTCCCATTAGCTGCCAAATAAAAGAAAATTTATCCTAGAATTAAAAAAAGAAAGAAAGAAAGAAAGAAAGAAAGAAAGAAAGAAAGAAAGAAAGAAAGAAAGAAAGAAAGAAAGAAAGAAAGAAAGAAAGAAAGAAAGAAAGAAAGAAAGAAAGAAAGAAAGAAAGAAAGAAAGAAAGAAAGGAAAGAAAGAAAAGAAAGAAAGAAAGAAAGAAAGAAAGAAAGAAAGAAAGAAAGAAAGAAAGAAAGAAAGAAAGAAAGAAAGAAAGAAAGAAAGAAAGAAAGAAAGAAAGAAAGAAAGAAAGAAAGAAAGAAAGAAAGAAAAGAAAGAAAGAAAGAAAGAAAGAAAGAAAGACAGAAAGAAAGACAGAAAGAAAGAAAGAAAGAAAGAAAGAAAGAAAGAAAGAAAGAAAGAAAGAAAGAAAGAAAGAAAGAAAGAAAGAAAGAAAGAAAGAAAGAAAGAAAGAAAGAAAGAAAGAAACCCAACCCCAAAAAAGTTAGTCTTGCCACTTATAGTGCAGGAAGACACTTGCTTCTGCATTAAGTCCCAATGACCACAGTCAATGACCAGGAATAAGAGTCCATTGACTTGGGACTGAGCAGAACCTAAAGTTAGGCACAGAAAACACCCCAAACCCCTTACTTTTCAAGTTGCAACAGGTTTCTTAAACTAGGAGGGTTATTTTACTGGTCATTAGCTGTCATAAGACACTCTCTCAAGCAGAAAGCATACTATATATATTGTCCAAATGTTGACTTTATTATGTTCTGGCTCCACTGGTTGTATTACCATTTTAACTACATTTACCATCTTTTCTTAATTTAAAAAGAATCTGTTTCTCATAGTGATGCTGACAGATTGGTTGGCATCATGAAAGTGTTTGATATGTTATCATAAAACCCTCTGACTTGTGAAATGATGTGATTTAACCTACAGTTACCTATGCCAATTTCAGTGAGGTCTGACTGACAACGACCACTTGTGCAAAAAGTGAGACACTTCTAATTTGAAACACTGTAAAAGCAGGGAAACAGTGACAGTGTGCACTGTGCTATTACCTTCACTGTTTTGGCTTTGTCATCTTAATACTAAAGTTGCTGAGAAAGGTACCCCTTTGTTATGGAAGACCAATGAGGCATATCATACTGGAAACCTCTTTTTCCAAAACACACTTTTCAGTGGAATTAATGTGTCTTGGCTGTGAGGCATAGGATAATGGGATTTACTTGCTGGGAATTCAGGAGGAATGTGTTCCTGGAAGACTCCAAGGCTCAGAGAAGGGTTCAGCTCTGTAGACTAAGGCTTGTTGTCTAGCAATGCTGTGTCTAATGTTGGCTGGAATTTTTTTGGCTGGAATCAGACTCGTAGAGACAATTTCCGGATTCTGGGCCAGAAATTTTTTTATCACTCCAAAGGTAGGAGAAGGGGGAATCCACCTATCTGCATCCCACTTAAGCCAAGCACAGAGTAAGAAATACCAGCCCTCTGGATCTTCCCAAATTTCCTCAGGGACTTCAGCATGTGCTATGGCACAGGAAAATCTGGGACTGTTTGCCTGTGACCAGATAGATGCTCCAGTACTGGGGGTCCTCCCAAGTGGCCTCCAGCAGCCAGATTTTAATGGTGTGGAAGCCACCAGATGTGGTGGGTCAGGGACAGGTTATACTGTGTGCCAGGAGCTCTGGATAAGGGTCCCCAGATAAGGGTCCCCAGGGGTTAACAGGGGGCCTGGGGCAGGAAGGGTTTGACCTTTATGTTCTCACATCTTGGACTTTGCTCCTGTACCAGCTGTCCTGTACCAGCTGTAGCCAAAACACAAATCAAAATTTGTGCCAAATTGAAACTGTTTTCTATCTCCAGTGGATGTTGACTTAACTCCTGACCAAAGCTGAAGTGCTCACATGCTGCATCTGCATGGGAGAGAAACAAAGTCCACCTCAAAGCATGAGCTTGCCTACACTGCTTTTACATGCCCTTTCAAAACTATGAGGGTTTGCCAGCCATTATGTGTATATTTTATAATTTTCTGGTCAGCATGTGGATTTACATTCCATAGTGAGTGTACTGCATGCTACTCCTTCATGTTAGCTAAAATCACAGCCTTCCCAGTGGAGGCATCAACCATGCTGCAGCACACATGCAAAGTGCCTTCCTGCATGTACAGTATGTTCACCCTGGTGAAGGTAAGTTGTGGTGGCAGCACAGAGCTTTCTCCAGTCATTGACTTTTCTTCATAGAGATGATAGTGGGGCATCTCCAGGGGGGTGGCAATGCAGTGTCAGGGGACTGGAGCTAGCTTCAAATGAGTTCACTTTGCTACTGACAATAGCTCTGTGTGACACTTCTCTCCTGGGTAAATTATGCAGCTGTCTGCAATATATATGTACTCTGTAGAACTGGGGCTGTCTGTTTGCCCTGTTTTCTCTTATTAATATTCCTCCTGCAATAATTCCTCCCTCCCCTAAATTATATTTCCTTTTGGTGTCTTTTTTTGTTTGTTTTTTTGTTTGTTTGTTTTTTGTTTGTTTGTTTTGTGGTTTTTTTTCTGAAGTAGGATTCATTTTATTCAATTTTGTACAGCTAGAAAATAAAGCAGGGTTCATTATCCAAAACCTCTTCTTTTTTCTCTTTCTCCTCCAGGATTTTCAGTTCACACTTTAAAAAAGGGTCATGTCTTCTGAGAAAGAAATTACTGGAGTCTGAGGTTTTTTTCATCCACTGTTATTTCTTTTAGTCTTTCAAGGTGTGGAAAAGAGTGGTCCTATAATGTAAGCATATGCCGTTATGGCTGGCTGAAATGTATCCTTGTTTCCTAATAGTTTAAGAATCTCAAATAAAAGCTTCAAGAATCCTTGTCTGGCTTTTATTACAATATCTTTTTTTCTTAAGAAACTATGGAAATACTGTATTTTAAATGATGTCTCTAATGAAAGAGACAATATCAGTTACAAGCTTTTGTACTTCCATAGAATCTGCACATTAAAACCAATTCTGCATTGGTCCTTTTTTGCAAGTTGAGTTTTTTTCCTCCTGCCGTAGCCATTTGCTGTTATGATGTGACAATTTCCTTGGCTGCTTTGCATGTTGATTTAGTTGAGAATGACTGTTGCTCTCTTGGATGCTGTCCGCATAATTAATGTCTCCTATCAGTCTCTAGCAGAAGGAAGAAAATCTTTTCTATCTCTGATGGAAATAGTTGAGTGGCCCTCTGGGGCCAATTAGATCACCAAATGGCAGTGACATCCTGGAAGAAACCACCATGGTGCATTTGAATCATTCCTTTCAGCTGAGCAGGTTGGAGGATAGAAGGGAGGGAGAGGGGAGGAAAATGTCAGGGTCCCTGATCAGAGCAATAAACTGGCATATAGACCACATCCTATTTCCCAGTTGGAGGTGCTGACATGACATCTCCCACTTTTTCAACCTCATTTCTTTCTGGCTAAGTAAATACATTTCACCACTGATTTGAAAGAGCAGTGTTGGGATGACAGTCTGAATCTATACCATTTAATTCCAGCATCTCCTGTGTCTCATGACAGCAAGCAGACAGAAAATACTGCTTGAGCTAAATGACATTTCTGGCCAATTTCAGTTTTAGTGCTTTTTAATCAGAATATTCGAGACAGCATACAGGGCTTTAGTCAAATTATTTAGGTTTTTTTTTTCTTCTCATTGAAAAATTTAATATCGTGTAAGAGTGTGATGCTTTCTATAGCATTACTTTTATTCCTGGCTTTAGTGATAAGACATTTAGTAGTATTATCAGTTATTTCAGCAAAGATTTAAAATTCAAAACCATTTAAAATTTTAAGTTAGATCCCCAAACCATCTGTATAATGTAGTGGTAATAATCTTTAAGAGCAATACGTTTATAAGTAAGTGATATGCATGTCATGCTGTTAAAATGAATGTCTGTGTTGCCTTGACATTTATAAATGCTAAAACCTTTACTTTACTTTGCTATTCAATTCACAGCAGGAGACATTATTTAGAACTATAACCTTCTCATGCTTATAGATTATTGCTTAATTTTATTAGTCTTTCTTTCATAAAAAAAAAAACCTCTCAATCGCCACCATTTCTCCAGTGTCAAGGAGCACAATTGTAAGTTGATGTCTGACTGTAAAGTATAAGGAGAATTAGCATGGAGAAATCAAACTTATAAACACATACTTTTGATGTTGTTCTTAAATAAGGTAGATCAGTTGACGTCATCTACCTGGACTTGTGCAAAGCGTTTGACACTGTCCCACACAACATCCTTGTCTCTAAATTGGAGAGATGTCAATTTGATGGATGGACCACTCGGTGGATAAAGAACTGGCTGGATGGCCGCACACAGAGAGTTGTGGTCAATGGCTCAATGTCCAGCTGGAGAACAGTAACGAGTGGTGTCCCTCAGGGATCGGTGTTGGGACCGGTCTTGTTCAACATCTTTGTTGGTGACATGGACAGTGGGATTGAGTGCGCCCTCAGCAAGTTTGCCGATGGTTTGTGGTTCAGTTGATATGCTGGAGGGAAGGAATGCCATCCAGAGGGACCTTGACACACTTGTGAGGTTGTGGGCTGATGCCAACCTCATGAAGTTTAACCATGCCAACTGCAAGGTCCTACACCTGGGTGGGAGCAATCCCAGGCACAGCTACAGGTTGGGCAGAGAAGAGATTCAGAGCAGCCCTGAGGAGAAGGGGGAGTTGATTGATGAGAAAATGAGCATGAGCTGGCAGTGTGTGCTCGCAGCCCAGAAAGCCAACTGTATCCTGGGCTGCATCAAAAGGAGAATGACCAGCAGGTCGAAGGAGGTGATCCTGCCCCTCTACTCTGCTCTTGTGAGACCTCACTTGGAGTATTGTGTGCAGTTCTGGTGTCCTCAACATAAAAAGAACATGGAACTGTTGGAACAAGTCCAGAGAAGGGCCCCAAGGATGATCAGGGGACTGGAGCACCTCCCGTATGAAGACAGGCTGAGGAAGTTGGGGCTGTTCAGCCTGGAGAAGAGAAGGCTGCGTGGAGACCTCCTAACAGCCTTCCAGTATCTGAAGGGGGGTTATAGAGATAATGGGGATGGACTATTCATTAGGGACTGTAGTGATAGGACAAGGGGTAATGGGTTAAACAGGGGAAGTTTAGATTGGTCATATTATAAGGAAGAAGTTCTTTCCTGTGAGGGTGGTGAGGCACTGGAATAGGTTGACCAGGAAGTTGTGATGCTCCACCCCTGGCAGTGTTCAAGACCGGGTCCTTTACAACCCTAACTATTCTATGATTCTATGAAATATCAGTTTAGGAAGTATGTCAATAGAAAAGAGATGACATTTTGTTAAACGGATGATCCCAGTGTTGTAAGTGATGATAAATTTATAAATTTTACTTAACACAAATCAGGAAGCTGTATTTTTTGCAAGATTTTCTCAAGATAGGTAGGCCAAAAGGTCTGTCCATGTAGCAACTTCACATGCTGAAGACCAGACTGTCCTTGTATATAAAGTGCTACTCCTCAAATGCTGTGCACATATGTGCTCTTCGTAAAAGGAAGCATTATACCAAAAGTTAACTTTAATTAACATGCTACTGGGACATTCTTCACCTCAGAGGACCTTCAATGGAAGACCCAAACATCCTGTATGAATGTACCAATACTGAAGTCATAGATGCATCTTGAATCCAGAACAATGAGACAAGTATATGACAGACTTTACACCCTCAGGAGAGATAAGTGCCTGAAGGGACCTTAGCTAGGTCCTGAGGTCACTTTCTCCTGTCACTCTGTGCTCACTCCATTTCTTATCTGTGAAGCTCTCAGATATCTGCCTTTTGGGTTGCAAAGCTACTGTGGTGCAACGTTATTGTTTATCCAACCTTGTTGCTCTTTATCATTTTGTAGGCTGATATAAAGTCAGTACATTCTAGAGTTTTCCTAGAAAAAGGGCCAAATGTGGCAGAAATGTCATTTAACAGGAACTTGCTACAGCTTATAGACGGTAAAAGACACTGTGTTTAATTGGCAAGGCTGTCTTAAATGCTGAATCTAAGGACAACAGTTGTGCCTCAGTGTGCAGGAACTCCTCAGGCTCCCCATCCTCAGTTGACCAGACTAAGGAACCAGCAAGAGGGTACTTGCTCTCTTCTTGCTGAGTCCCCTCAGAGGTGGGTGCATATGCCCAGCTCCCATCTCTACACAAAGCTACAGTGTGGCTGTGCATTGAGGGGCCAGGGCAATGCTGTGCAGAGCAGGACACAGTCACAGCTGTAAAATATTCTCCCAAACTAGGACACCAGATAAAACAGCTTCTGCAATGTAAGATGATCTTTGCAAGTTTCAACTTTTGCAATTGCCTTTTGACAGCAATTAAAAATGTTGAGAGAAACAAAAGCTTAAATAAAAAGCTTGAAAGGATTCTTGGATGCAGATGTATCCCTTAGTCTTTAAAACCCACAGTAAAATCTCTTCTTTTCCTCTGGCAGTGAATGCAAGCAACACATATGCTAGCTGGCATCACAACATGCTGAGACAGAAAGCATGCAGTGCCTTTGCAGTAGCCTACGTTGGGAATTTCACTGGCCATCTTCAAACCTGCAGAGACATTTTCCTGGTAGCTCTTTCTAAACACAAAAGAGCACAAGGAGAAAATTAGATAGACCTGACACCCAGGCTGTTATGTCATTTCATTCATGAGCTGGGCAGTGAGAATTCATGGTGTAAGTTTGCGATTTTACACTCCATTTAAATATGAAGTTGGATGAAATAGTTTTGGGGGGGAGAGTGTTGTGCTGAAAAATATGTTACAGATCTCTGTACACTCAGGCACCTGCACAGTCACCTCCAGTGGGTTTTTACTGACTGTCACCAAGCTCACAAGCTGGTGGCTGGCGTCTTGGGGTGCAAGTGAACCAGTCACGTTGCAGCAAATTACAAAATCAGTCACAGGGGAGTATCCATTTTTTTTTGTTTTTCAACAGGCAGCAGCTATGTATTCTCACGTTATTAGCATTATCTATGTCATGAGTAACTTACATTGCTCTTGGCTTGTAAGGTATTCTCTGAAACCACTATTGTGTTATGCAGTTATGCACGAAACCGCACTCCTATAACAGAATTGTCAGTTTGGATCTCCCCAGACAAAACACATTAGATCCACCATTGCTTGGATGATTTACTGTGGATATAAACCTTAAGAACCTTCAAAACTGCAATCTGTTTCATAAAAAAAGATTTTTTTCCATGTTGGCGGGTCTTAAAATAGATAGAAATATCACTGAAATAGTTAATCCTTGTATGATTTTCTTCCAGTGTAATAGTTTCAGGGTCACTTAAAAATCACTGGAAACGTAACCTCTTGCACTTCCTGTAAAACACTGAACTCCGGATGATAATCAAGACCTCTAGAAAATTGTGGGCTGTGCAAAAATTGCAGATTTTGCAATTTTCTGACTGCTGTGTAATTTTATGGCACATTTAAATGTGTGTTTGGTTCAGTGCCAGGATCCTTCCTCCCCCAGACACCCTAAAATTAACTAGGAGTTTTGGGAATTTCATCTGTCAAACAGAGACAGAAGTGTCCAATAAGCCCAGAGGAAGCATGGCTGATCATTGCTGACCCAAACCTCTTCTGAAAGAAATAAGGAAGGAGACAAGAGATAGATGAGGGAAAATCTAGCAGAGACAGGAGAGTGCGGACAAGATCAGAAAGGGAGTGAGAAAAGCTCTGGAGAAAAGCTGAAAAAACGAATTTAGAAGAGAAAAAAAACAGCAGAAGCATTTGGAAAAATGGCTTGTAGCTCCCTTATAAAGTGGTTTTGGTGAAACTTCATTTGGGGATTGGGAATGGGAAGACTTGTATGCTAAAAAACTCCTAGAGTTTCTTTTCAGAAGGCTAAAGCAGTTTACACTCTTTCTGTCTGGGTTAAGGAAGTGCTGAGATGCTTCAGAAGTATAAAGTATATGAAGCACTGAATTTGCACAGTGAATGGTGACGTAATGGTGAATTTACAGCTGAACTCAGCAAAACTGCTGAAAGGTGGAAGATGATACCTGGATCAGGGACAGCCTTGATGCAGCATCAAGGAACAGGAAGAAAAGCTGGGTCATCTTGTGCCAGTGCAGGACCTTAATCACATCACCCGCACTGCACAGCTCATTGTCTTTCTAGTCTCATTTTCTTACTGCTTGCTAAGTCTTTAGGTGTTGTGAAGCAACAAAAAATGTTTTTTACATCCTTCATTTGTCCCATACATCTACCTAACTTCCTCCCATTTGGTATGTTATCCTTCTTAGCAACCATGCCTCAGTGAAAAACAATTATTTTAAATAGGGAAGTAGAAGCTTTTAAAGGTATGAGCAGGAGTTTATTCGAAAGGGTCAAGGAAGAAATTACGGACTCCAGATGTATTACCTGACTGTGTATGTAGTCTGTGGTCTCAGGATTGGGTCCTTTGATTAGGACCATTGCCAGGATTTTTATTGTTATGGCAATACAGTAGCTTTGTACTTGGTATTTGGCCTTAGGCATTTAATCTCACATGAGTAGAAACTTTATGTAGAATTACAATATTCTCAGGCTGAGAAATCACAACCAGATTTTGGAAGAAAGTACTTTATGACTACAGGAGCAAGTGATTTTGAGATTGCTCCAAAAACTGACTCATTCCTAGTTTAAATCAAGGTTAATGGGTTGAACAAAAGATAGAATTCCCTAATAAGGATGTGGGATGTGAGGATATACCCTCATTTCTCTAGGATTACCTTGCTTTCTGTCAGGACTAGTGTGTTCTGAATCAAAACTTTTGTGCCTTTTTTAAAAAGCATGATTAGAACCTCTACATCAGACACACAAATGCTCATTGTATACACGCAAGCAAATAAGATCCTCTACCTTTTCTGGAAATTAGTCATTCCCTGGTATTATAAAACTTTCTCACCTCAATGGTGGCATGAAAGGTAGTTCTAAATAGGTTCACAGAAATACAAAATTCAAAAAGAAAACTAAAAGAAATTTAGACACTCCAAAGTCATTACAAAGCAGATGAAAATGTATGTTAGAAGCAACATGCAAGCTTCAAATCCTTTGAGGTTCTGAGATTTGAGGACTCATAGTTTCATATGCTGATCTGAACACACTCTCAAATTTGTAAACCTTATGAAGACAAGATCTCATGAGATATTCTGTTACTATGTTTTCCAGTTTGGTTATCCAGGTTAAACATATGGTGCAACATCAACAGCTTTCCTTCCACTGTCTGGTTTCTGCTACTCAGCCTTGAAATACACCGTAAAATGACATTTTTTCAAATTGCAATGCTTAAAAATGAATCCAGTTGTGCTTTCGGTCTGATCTGTTTTTATTTTCAAGATCGGAAGACTAATGAATTGTAGCATGTGATGTACATAATCTTTAAGAGATAGAATCTGTCACTGAAAGTCACTGATGCTACACATTTGTGGAGATGAAGTTTTTTCCCCATGCAAAACAGTTCCTTTATCTTCCTGTGAAAGGTCTTACTTGTAAATATATTGGGTTTAACCCAAAGGGCTGAAGTTCAACAATGCACATCAGGTTACTCACTTCCTTCTTTCCTTCCTTAAGTTTAAAATCGTAGAATCATAGAATGGTTTTGGTTGGAAGGGACATTGAAGATCATTGAGTTTCAACCCCCCCCTGCCACGAGCATGGACATCTCCACTAGAGCAGGTTGTCAAAGCCCTGTTCAGCCTTGCCTTGAACATTCTTAGTGATGGAGCAGGCACAACTTATCTGGGCAAGGGGTTCCAGTGCCTCACAACCTTCCCACTAAAGAACTTATCTAGTTTAAACCTGCCCTCTTTTAGTTTAAAGCCATTATCCCTTGTCCTATCCCTACATGTCATAGTAAAAAGCCCCTCTCCAGTATTTTCTTTGTTCCTGTTAGGTACAGGAAGGCTCCTCTAAGGTCTCCCCAGAGCCTTCTATAGACTGAACAACTCCATCTCGCAACCTGTTTCCATAGAAAAGGTGCTCCAGCCCTCTTATCATCTTTGTGGCCCTCCTCTGTTCTTGCTCCAATAGGTCGATGTCCACATGATCTGGAAAATACACTGAAAATATAAGGTATTTAGCTCTTGTAATAAATATAGAACTATTATACATGATTCTGTGAACCTTTATTCATATGACACTAGGGAGGAATATGCCTGCTTTGAAATGATATCCTGCCATCTTTCGCATAAATCTTTATTTTACTTAAATGTAACTGAAAATGAGCATTCACTATGGATATTCTCCAGACCTTCCTGAACCTCTGGAAAGGTAAGTTCTGCTTTCAAAAGAGGAAAGAACAGGAAAGCTAAGTGAGACTGAAGAAACTGTCTCTTACATCTTCATTTGTTTTTATGTGAATACTTATGTGGGACTGTACCCAAGTTGTGTTTAATATAGATCTTATTTTTTTCTCTGTTAAGTGGATACACAGATCTCTTACAGACGAACTACGATCCTTGAAAATAGACCCATTGAGTGGCAAGTTTATAAATTAAACATTGCAGAGACACCATCATACGTGGTCGTAATGCAGTGGCATGATTCATTTGAAGCTCCTCCACCTGGCCATCTCAACCCCATTCCTGCTAATATTTTTCCCTTCATCTGCTCCCAGACAGCTCAAATAAATGCTTCCAAGCCTCTTTTTGGTCTTTTGGAATAAAATACATCTATATACCATAGAAACATACATCCAGTGTAGGCCAAGGAGAGATATGTAGCATTTCCACTAGTGCAGGAACTCCTTGGAGTATAGTTTAAACTGACTCCAGGAAAATATACTTGGAGATGCCATATGAGAGAAAGGAGGGTTCCTATCTCTAGAAATACCTTTGAAGCAGAGCCTTTGTGAGTTACATTCCACTATTCTAGCATACAAAGTCCAAATATAAGTTTTCTTATAGACAAAGATAAAGGTAAAAGCTGTAAACACAGGTTCATCACTGCATGGATACTCTCAAAGTATTTTAGCATGACACAGGATTTACAGCCGCTCTGATGTCTGTAGTCACTGCAAAGCTAGACCTGTGAAGTCATACAACACAGCTAACAAGTTGAGAGACCTCCAAGAACATTTAGCAAGTGAGAGTCTGACAGCTTCTCAAGGTGAGGCCAAGAATAGGCAGTGTTGCTAGGAACCCATGCTAGTAAAACTGAATCACAGGTTTACATGAAGTGAAATATTTAAGGGAATTTTTATGTATAATCTTATTTATTTCCCTTTTTTTTTTTTTAAGTACTCTTTTAGAACCTTCTAAATAGAAAATTCCTTTTCATGAAAGAGATTTGAGAAAGATTTTTCTGGCTGGTATGGTACAAAAAACCTTACTTTACTTGACATTCATAAGTGAAATAATTATTGGTTAGAAAATGCTTGATGCTTTTTGCTACAGAAACATTAAGTTTAGATGCTGTGTAGGTTTCTACATACATATTCTGGCATTAACAGCCACAACAATATATTTAAGTGTAGTCATGTTCAACACTGTCAGTTAAAAAAAATGTTTCAAGTATTCATAATTTTGTTAAATTGTAATAATCCAAGATTAAATTTCCCATATTAAAGGTCTTCCTTAGGTTTATTTAATTTATTTTTTAATTTTGACAAAATTCTTTAGGTAATGCTTTTGAGACTAGGGTAAAGGCAGTACATACAGTTGTGTCCACTCTAAGAAATTCTTACAACCTGTTTATTAAGAAGCTACTTCAATACAACTGCAGCAGCCCTGAGGAGAAGAATTTGGGCATGATGGATAACAAGAAGCTCAACGTGACCCGGCAGAGTGTGCTGACAGTTCAGAAAGCTAACTGCGTTAAAAGAAGTGTGACCAGCAGGTCAAGGGGGGTGATTCTCCCACCTTGCTCCACTCTGGTGAGACCACACCTGGAGTACTGCATTCAGTTCTGAGGCCTCCAGCACAAGAAAGATGTGGACCCATTGGAGCCAGTCCAGAGAAGGCCAGGAAGATGATCAGAAGGCTGCAACACTTCTGCTATGAAGACAGGATGAGAGAGTTCAGCCTAGAGAAGAGAAGGTTCAAGGGAGACCTTAGAGCAGCTTCCAGTACCTAAAGGGGGGCTATATGAGAGCTGGAGAGAGGCTTTTTTCAATGCCATGTAGTGACAGGACAAGGAGGAATGACTTTAAACTGAAAGATAGGAGGTTTAGGTCAGCTATTGGGAAGAAAATATTTTTCCTGACGGTGGTGAGGCACAGGAATAGCTTGTCCTGAGAAGCTGTGGCTGCCCCATCCCTGGAAATGTTCAAGGCCAGGGGCTTTTGTGATTCTATGATTCTCTGTCCATCTCTGCATTAATTCACATTCATTTAATAAGGGTAGCATTACTATGAATAGAAAAACTAAACATAAGATTAAAAAAAAGCAAAACCACCAAACACTCCACCCCTCCCCTTTATGCTGGTCCCAATTACGTCATTGCCCAGAAGAGTAAAGTAAACTTACATTTTGAGCCTTACACTAAATTCCGTAAAACCTTACCCATTTTAAAATTAATTGTAAGCCAGCAAGACACCGCTGGAGACTCAGTTTTTTCCTGGTAGAGCAGACAATATAGTATTCAGCATGCAGTTAGCATACATTCTCTGATTAACTAACTAGATAAGGTTACTTGTGTGTCTGCAACCTTCTCACTGCCTCTTAAAATTTGGAATGAACTGCAACAGCCAATCTTTGAAATAACATCTTCCAACAATGGGGGTGAATAAAGGAATATCCAGAGATTAAAATAACTTTTTTTTTTTTTTTTTACAATAGTTGAATCACATTTTGGTCACTGTTGTGTTTAATATCAGCAGATTTTCTGTGGGTGTGTAAACCAAACTCAGGGAAAAAGTAAACATAGATAAAAATGCTACGCATTACTTTGTGATACAGAGCTATACATCATTCACACTATCTTTATAATGCAATACTATTTGGATGTTTCAGTCTGGAAGGAAGCCCAAGTGTTTCCAGGCACTCTAAAAGCATATGAAATTATGATTGGGGACCATATTTAAACCACCTACTCTAAATGCCTAATATAGGCATTTCTAATAATGCAGTGTTTAAATTTAAGAGTGAGATGAGTGATCCAGGATATGCAGTTCTTCCAGATCTTGCCTCCACTACAGCTGGTGTGAAAGAAATACTTGTGGCTCCTAATTCAAGCACTGGAGATGGGATTCATCTCACCTAACTTTGCACAGATGAAAAATAGTCATTTAAATCTGGGCTGACAGTCCTTTGAGTGGAGAGAGGGAGACACCTCCACATTGACTCTCCTGCTGTCACCTATTTCAGCAAGGAGTGAATTTTTCTCTGTTGGTCCCTGTTTGGTAAGCACAGACTTAGGTTCTGGATACATGACCTGAGATGACTACTGTTTTGGTGCTCTGTCTTAGCGAGAAATCATGTGTATGTTTTACAACCAAATCCACAGGGTGCCTAGCCAGAAAGCGGCAGAAGAGGCATGAGTTGGGGTGACAGCCAGGCTGGATGGGCAGGATCGTACTGTTCCCAGGCAACTTCAAGAATCCATGAGAATCCAGCTTAGTGAGTAGACGCAAGAATTTTAAATGTTACTTTTAAACCAGTCATTCACGTTTGCGTTTCAGGAGTACTTGCAGTATTAATTGAGTAATTCCTCTGGAAGTCCTGTCACTTCGCCGAGTGTTAGGAAAACTCCTGACTCTGTGAATCATTTGGACCTTGTCACCAACTTACATCACTAGATAGAAGTGCAGGGAAGTGAGGAGTCTGCCAAATGTAACAAACTTGCCCTGTAGATGTTATGACGATGACGCACTCTAAATAAATAACATTGTCTATTTGTGACCTGCCCAGCCTCAGGCCAGCAGCTGGGCCCTTGCCCCACCTCTGCTCCCAGACAGCAGTGCTTGGCAGCCAGTGAGCAGGGAGACCAGGCCAGCTTCCCTTTCCCAACAAATCCAGCTGTGGTTAAAATCCTGTGGTGAATAAACTGACCAACCAATCCTCCTACATTCCCAAATGTTGTTAGACCTCAATCACATGTGAATAAAGTTTTTGGGAGGCAATATTTTAGGGAAAAGCAAACCATTGTTTGTTTATCTCTGAAAAAGTCTTGCTGTCTCTTATGGTAAATGCAAGCAGGCAGGTCCTGGATGACAATTTCTTCCTCCAAAATCTACCACAGCTCTAACCTCATATGGGTTTCTTTTGCTCTTGATGATGACCAGCGTTTCAGATTCCACTTTTGAACATATCAGTTCATGTACTGGAGTTTGATGGAGCTCACAGTCTTTGAATCTAATTGTATCAGCCATACATAAACCAAAAATTTTAATATAAAGAATTAATTCAATAAAAATAAAAATATAAACATTACTAAACAAAATGTAAAAGAGTACAGCAGAGCCAAATTAATAAGCAGTAAAGAAAAAGAATGTCAGAGTAAAAAAGAGAAATATCCAAACTCCATAAATCACAAATTTGATAGACATCACCCTAACTCACTCAAACTAGGTTTTAAATTGTTGGAAGGAGAGAGTGGTGTAAGTAATCTGTATTGTCTCAGGGAAGACTCAATATACTTGTTCATGTCACACGTGGGTTGTGGCTACACTTTGTTCCTCCTAGCTGCTGAAATAATATCTCACAATTATTTAATAATAAAAAAGAATAAAAAAACAGGAAGGAAGATGTTGAGACCCACATTTTGTAAATTGCATTATGGACTTTCGTTCCTCAAATTATTTCAGTGCCCAGTGAGATTATTGCTTTTAATTTGAGAGGGCTTTACAATCATCTTCTTATTTCCATATCTAACATATTCCTTGATCAGATATTTTCTCTTGCCTGATGAATATTGCCCTTCTAATTTGAGGGTAAACTTGTGACTGGACAACTATAGGAAGTTCTTATTTTAGTGCTGTATGGAAATTATGGATTGAAAACTTTTAAAATCAGGATACTCTCCATTTTTGTTGCTTTAATAACATTTTAGTTTATCATTTTCAAACAGCTTTTTATAATGTCCATGTGAATACCTAAATCATGTTAACACTAACTCATGCACCTCAATGTGTTATACTTCTGCACATTCAATACTTCATTAAAATCACAACTGAAAAAGCTAGCTATAAAAATTTACAATTAGTTGACTTCAGTTGACCAATTTTGTTAATACGGCACCAACAAACATACTGTCTGTAAAGCTCTCCCTCCCCAGGCAACTGTGACAGTCACTTAAAATCTAGGCCCTTTGTTACCAGAT
This sequence comes from Pezoporus flaviventris, assembly GCF_033815535.1. Lineage (NCBI taxonomy): Eukaryota > Metazoa > Chordata > Aves > Psittaciformes > Psittacidae > Pezoporus > Pezoporus flaviventris. The sequence goes on along the minus strand of NW_026892579.1, from coordinate 38,495,189 downwards.
TTTGAGTAAAATTCACATTTTGTTCTGTGTAATGTCACTAATAGTATTTTGTGCTACTAGACAGCTTCTGAAAACATATTCTGATTAGCCATAGTTGACATTTTCTCCAGTTACAAATGTATGGGTGACAGTGATTTAAGTGAAATCTGAAGGCTTAGTCTGGTCCTGTCTTATCACAGAAGCTGTCATTCACATATACAGTGAACAAACCACACTCTCCAGATGCTGAACAATTGTGAATTGCTGTGATTCCTCTTGCTTTGGTGGAGGTATTAACTTATGCTACCTGAACTTCCTTGATACCACAGCCTCTGACCATAAGGTAACAAATTCTAACCTTGGAATTGCAATAGTATATTAAAAACTAAAAAACTATGTGGAACCTCACTAAAGTTTGGGCTTTGGGAAGCCCAGTTCAAGCACAGCTGTCAGCTCTGATGGCTGTAGCTTCTGAAGGCAGTCTGAAGAAAGTCCCTTTTCAGAAGCCTGATGTGTTGTAAATCAGAGTAATTTAAAAAAAGAAAGAATAGTCTAATGGCTGAATTTAGCAGCCCTGAACAGCACTGAACATCCTGCATCGAGAACCACAGCTAAAAGAGGTAAACAATGGATGCAGCATTTTGTGCATCAGTGTCTCATATCTGCTCCTGGGTTTTCTGGGAATTTCCTTTAGGAACTCTTTAAGGACCTTTGGGGTGACTTGTGCCACTGGGAAAGGGTGGCTACAGTGGGCTCAGGTCACTATCAAGCTCTAGTAAATTTTAACAAGCTCAGTCAGCTATTCTTGATCAGAGGGCTTTCAGTTTTCTTTTCCAGCTGACTCCTGATTTTGGAGGGCCACACACCTTTCCAGTGAGTTCTAGGGAGAGTCCTGTATAACTGTTTATGCAGAACTAGACATAGAAGGGTGTCAGAGGCTCTGCTGTTCACAGTGTATGTGTGTAGTGAAGATTATGAAGGTGAAGTGCTACAGAGAATGGTCCTCCATCTCCCATTGGAGCAGGTCTCTCTCGTGTGTCAAAGAGCTCAACTCAAACTGAGCTCCTGAGGGATGATGGAATTCTGTGGCTTGGGGCTACAAGGATGACTGAGTCCCATTTCTGGGGCTGGAGAAGACTGTCTTCTTGCCTGTAGGAGGTGAGCGCTAGGGAAGGGTCTGTGAAGTGCTCAGGTAAAACAGCTGTGGGAGGATGTAAGCAGACAGTACAGGAATAGAGGTGATGAGAAAGACAGTGACTGAATATTTTTCAAGAGCCTGAAACCCTGCACTGAGTAATGGGCAGACCAAGTCTGTGCTTGCCAAAGACTTTGATGGTGGTAAAGGCTGCAATCCTGTGACTTCTCACACTAGGAGGATAACTCCTGCCCCATCTGCAAATCCGCAACTAGAGAGGAGATTCAGTGCCCAGGTAACAGATGAAGGGCTGTGAGCTGTGTCCAATGAAGCATTTATGCTATCTGAGCCTAAGCATGGAGGAAGCAGAAGTATTAGCTGTGGGAAACCCCCTGCTGCAGGGAATGGAGGCCACCATCTGCTGGTCTGACCTGTTGTCTAGAGATGATTGCTGCTTGGAGGTATTTGGATCCAGGACACTGTGGAGAGGTTGCCAAGGCTTTTCTGGTTGTCCAACTATTTCCCCCTGCTGCTATTTCATGTGGGCACCAATGACACTGGCAGGAGAAACCTGGAGTGTAGCAAGCATGACTATATCATACTTGAGATGAATGAAGGCCAAGGACATGGGGTCCAGGTGGCATCTTCTTGATTCTTCTAGTGAGTGAGAAGGATTTGATGAAAAATGAATGGATCATGTGGGACAGCAAACAGTTGCACAGCCAGTGTTGACAACTGCAGTCTGACTTTTACAACCTTGTGAACCTCTCTGAGGACTGAGGAAAAGATGGCATCCACCTGACAAGCAGAGGAAGTACCAAGTGGCAAAGGGTCTTTGTTAACAAGCTGGACAACTTGGGGAGAAAAGATTTAAACTAGGAATGACGGGAGGTTGTGCATGGCCCACAATGAATTGAAGAGGTTGTAGACTGGACTGGTAAGAGAGTGCAGGGCAATGCTGGCAGGAGAGACCTTGAAAACAGTGAAACAGAACAGAAAAGGGATCCAGAAAAGCTGGTTGGTTTTCAAGGATCGCTTTCCCCAAGCCCAAGATTCATCCATCTTGATGAGTATTCAAGCAAAGATGACAGGAGACCTGCATAGATGAGCAAAATGCTCCTCACTATATCTAAACATAAAAAGGAAGTGAACAGAAGGTAGAAGTATTTTCCTAGGACAAATATGACCAAGAGGAACACAGATACACTGTCTGAGCATTCAGGTGTGGGCACAGAAAAGCCAAAGACCATCTGGGTTTGAATCTAGCAAAGGCTATATTCAAGAGACTGGTTAGACTAGGTTTCACTGTGGTAGATACTGTAGAAACAGAAAATGCATGCTCTTGAACCTCGGAGTGCACAGTCTTGAAGGGTTATGCAGAGGTAGTGAAGAAAGAGCTGTAAAAATATATGTATTCTACTTGGTCTTGTGTAGACCCAGATTCCTTGCACATAAACGCAGACTCATCCAGCCTTGGATGCGTTTAAATCAAGGGTTGCCTTAAGTTTCAATATGATCAGCATGCAGCAGTAGACAGAATCTTTCAGAAGATGATTTACATTTTGCGTAGGCTGAATGGCCATTTTGCTGATTGACAACTGGCAGAGCGAACGATGCCTATCCCTTACGTCCATGTTAACTTACAAAATTTAGGATAGATGTGTGTGGTCCTGGCTGCATTTTTTTAAGAAAAGAAGGGAAATAGCAATACTTCTTGATAAGTTCTTTCTGCCATTTTCAAGAAAAATCATGGGCATGTGGTCATCCTTCATCCAAGGATGTTGACCTGGGTTCAGCGGTAGCAGTCATTTTTCTCCTCCTTGGTAGCTGGTGCAGTGCAGTGTTTTGACTTTCAGCTCGGGAACAGAGCTGATAACAATGATGTCTTGGTTTGGTCAAGGGCTCTGTGAGCCTCATGCTCTGCCAGGGAGGAGGGGAAGCCAGGAGGAAGCAGAGACAGGACACCTGACCCAAACTGACCAAAGAGGTATTCCATACCACAGCACGTCATGCCCAGGATGTAACAGAGTGACCCGGAAGGGCTGGGGGACTGCGGGGTTGGAGGAGGTATGGGTCGGAGCTTGGTCGGGCTGAGGGGTGTGAGTTATCAGTTGGCTGGTGCTGAGGTGTTGTATTCTCTTCCCTTGTTATTTCCTTTATCATTATTATCATTGGTGGCAGCAGTAGTGATTTGTGTTATACCTTAGTTACTAAACTGTTCTTATCTCAACCCGTGGGAGTTGCATTCTTTTTGATTCTCCTCTCCGTCCCTCCAGGAGTAGGGGGAGGGCAAGAAGAGGGGGGAGTGAGTGAACGAGTTACCTGACTGTGTTTAAACCACGACAGATGTGCACAGAGAAGTGAGGAAAAGTACAGTGGTAAAACTGAGTAGAAAAGGGATTCAGGGAAGAGGAGAGGGTAATAAAGAAAAAAAAAAAAGAAAATGTAGTTCTAGGTAGATGCAGCCAGAAGGAATAGAAAATAGGGTTTCCGTGCCTCAGTCACCTGGAGGAGTATAACGCTACCTAAATCACCCTTCATCTAATCTTCCACAGGGAAATGGAAAGTGCTTGCCTCCTTCAGAGAGGATTATGTGTTAAAAGGATAGCAAAGGTGGTGATTTCTTCTGCTTCCTCCTACCAGTTAAATCTTAGGTTGCACAGAAACAGACATATTTAATTGCAGGCGTCTGGATAGTCTGGTTTTGTCTGTCTTCTGCAGCTCAGCATTTCAGATACATGCTGAAATATCCATGAGACCCCAAAATGTAGGACTCCCAATGTGAGCAGAAGGCTTGGCATGTCTAAAAGCCTAAGAACAAAGCAGCCAACATCCTTTCTCCAGAGACAAAACACATTTTGTCTGTGACATGCTTAGTCTCCATCTGCTCAGGAGAGGGAAAGTTTCCCATATGGCACTGTAGTGGGCTAGTGAGTCACTCTATTGACTCACTCCACAAAATGCACAATTGAATGTTAAGTAACTTAAGTCAGCTTTAATGGGTACAGCATATGTATACTTCATGAATGCAAAATATGTAAACTATTATTATGCCATCCCTTTTTGTGCTGATGGTACTGCATTGATTACTAATTGATTATAATTGTTTATTAATTGGAGTTATCACTCTCTGAATAACTTGCATTTTGAATTATCAGTTAAAAATCCAAATTAAAAGTGTATGTTTGTCCCATGTCACATTATATTTTTTTTATATATATATATTATTTTCGGTTATGTCATGAGCCAAGTACATGTTAGGTATGAATTACATCCATACAAGCTGTGAAGTTTGATGTCAGCAGTGAATGGACATACAGGAGTGTGATTCTCCTGATTATTAAGAGTTTTCACTCATTTTCCTCCTCACTTCCATGAAAGCTGCTATACAAGTTGGAAGTGCTGGGTCTGGACCCCTCTGTAGATTGGCATTGGAGGGACTGGAAGGCTCTGAGGCTTCTGTGCCCTCCACATACATCCAAGGACATTCACCAGGGATGGTCTGTCTCACCACTCCTGGCAGGATCCCAGCTCTGCCTAGGCTGGTTCTGCTTGCTCCTGCAGGCAGGCCTCAGCTGTACCTACAGCCTCGCTGAGGAAGCAGGGGTCCTGGCCAATTCTGAAACACCCAAGCAGTCAACACAGACATGTGCATTGAAAGACGTCCAACTAACCATGCACAATGTCAGCAGATGAACCTGGAAATTTCTCTCCTCCCATCATTAAGTCATGTGCAAGCAATGAAGCAAAGACACGCATCTGCCTTTGAAATCAGAGGTCATGAAAACACTTGACATACTCTATCGGACTCAGAAAGATAATTCTTTTTTTCTCTTCATGAAGAATCTACAGATACTGCTTTGAAAGGCAAAGCCTCTCCCCATGCAGAGGTGTGCAGAGGGCTCTGTTGTTCACTCTGTATCGAAAGAAACCATGAGACATTGCTAAAAAAAAACAGGAAGGTTACAGGGCTATGAGGGCACCTGCCCTCTCCTTTCTAGTGTGATTTATTGCTGCTGACAAAAAATATCTCACTACAGCATTTTAATCTTTTAATTCCTTTCTTTTTCTTAATTTAAGCTCCAGAATGGTGGATTCCTATCTGTATCTATAGAAACTTTTTGTTCGGAGTACTGGGCATTTATCCTCTGAACTTCCTCACTGCAGTCAGAAGGATTTTGTTGAGCTCCAAAGTGCTGTTCAGAGCTAGAAAATGCTTACAAATTCATACTCATATCAACTTATATAAGGTTCAAGTCAGAAAATTGAATTAAATATTCAAATAATGAAAGATGTTTAATTCATAAAAGCTGTGATGTTCCAAAAGTCGGTTACCTTCTTAGAAATAAAAGCATGGAATAGCAAAACACATAAACTGACCTCTCCTGCTAAACTACAACTTTGATCCTTTTTAAGGCTACCAGCCCATCTGTTTTAATCTGCTGCTCTCTCTCTGATTAAAAATGGGTAGAAATGAAGCAGAATGGTGTTCCTCCCATGTCACTCAGGCTCACACTTTGGTGACATTTCAGCCATGCAAACTTATGAGCAGAACTTCTGAGAATAAAAGGAGCTTGATGCTTGAAAGTTGTCTGTTTAAACCAGCAGACTCCTTCCTTGTGTTCTAATGAGCTTCTGGGCTGTGAATCTTGTGTACTAAATGCAGACACTTTTTTTTGTTTGCTTGGTTTTGGCAATATTTTTTTCTATCTTCCTAGCTGGCTTCAGGTTTCTGATGCAACAACCTTTGCTCTCCACTTAAACAAATCCAAACACCTGACCCAGGCTATACTTTAGGAGGCCTGTTTGGAGGGAAGTGAGTGCTGGAATGTTTCAGCTTTCAAAATTGTAAAGCTTCAGATTTATAGTCAGTCTGTTTATACTCTATCATATCATGTGTGGTAGCATAGGATATCAAAGTAAGAAAGCCTATGGGGCTACCACCATTACAAATGAAAAATAGTTCTTATGTATGGTATAATGTAGCACAGATGGAAGTTGTGCTTTTCTGTTTTACTGTTTCTGTACATTACTCAGGCAATAAATACTGGACAAATCAAGCAGTCATTTCTAAGGCTCCATATAACCTATTTTACCAGTATCAGCTGCTGTAGTTTTATAATCCCAAGAGAAAAGCTGCCTAGGCTTCCCAGTTTTATAAGTCATTTCAAGGAGACCTCACAAATAAAAATGAATGGAAAATATGGCCTGGCTTTTAAAAACCGTATTGTTAACTCTGAATTTTCATGTGACTGTCAAAGTTCTCGCTAGTGTTCTGCAGCATTTTCATTCTTCAAACCAGCATTTATTTAATGGCTATTAGTTGTTCATTTCATCTGCTATATTCTAGTGAGTTTTGCATCTTTATTTCAAGGGTACAGCCCAACAGAAATATTCTATAACTGTGTCACTTCAGGTCCATGCTTCATAAATTGAGAAGCCAAGGAGAGTTATATAGCATCTAGTGTAGCAGATGCGTTCTCATAACATCTCTGCAAAAGCAGCAGCAAAGGATTCCCAGAGGAGGTTTACAAAGCCAAGTAACCTAACAATAATTAAAGCAGTGCCTGGGAAGTGAGGGACATGGGTTTCAGGAGCACTTTCAGCCTTCACTCTGATCTAAAATACCTAAGGTATGATGTGCTTCAGGACAAGAAAGTCTCACGTCCTCTTTCCATCACCTTCGCTTTGGGTTAGAAACCACAGACAAGGGGCCAGATCCCTCCTGACCGCTCAGCACCTGCCGTGACCACTGGGCTGTTGTGCAACATGCAGGTTTGATGGATGTTTGACTATTACTGACCTGAAAATGAGCTGTAGGTGATAGAAAATCACCAGTTTCTCTAGATCAGGCGCATCTGACTGTAGAAAAGTCTTTAAAATTAAGAGCTAAGATACCTTTCAGAAAAAATTGGCACTGACAAAATAAATGCTGAGCAAGCTATTGCTATCTAGAATGAGACACACACATTCTCACAGCCACAATGCTTTGCAAAGCAGAGGGTATCAGTAGCATCAGCATCTCTTCTTCTGCTTCTTATACTGTGACCTAGCAATTAAATACTAGCCCCGCAATATGGAAAATCAACTTTCTCCAAGCCTTTTTGGAGATCAAATCACACCATCCATATCCAGCAAGGTAGTTACCAAATTTTTTCTTCTTTTTGGAAATACCATGGATGGAGCTGTAAAACAAGAAGATAATAAAAGTAAAAAGAAAAAGTAATCTCTTAGCAACATTTGCTTAAACAGAACAAATATGGGGCTCTGATTTTGTTTGTAGGCTGGAAGAGGAATTCCTAGATATTTTTAAAAGCGAAATCAACAATTTTGGGTATATCAACCCTCTGCTTTCATGATACAAGCTGACCTCTGTCCACCTGGGGTTCTCCACCTCCCCATTTAGCAGTTGTCATATTACTGCTGAAGCCAGTTCTGGGGATGAATGAAGATGAAAAAGCATTTTCAGCATCTGGCAACAATCACACCCAAAAAAATAACTTTTGGTGAGACAGAATGAGGTTCCTCTGTCATTCCTATATTCCTATGTGACAATTTGAAGAGTTTTTTAATCAACAGAACATACAGTGACTCAGTTTGGAGTGGTCAAAGGTTTATCAGTGACTAAATATACACCTTTAGGTTTGTTCATTTGTCGACATTTCATATAATAGATATTATTTTTCCCCTGTTTTGAAAACTATGAACTCCTTATGTAGCACTTGTAATTTATTATTTTGATTAATGTGTTTTTTAGAATGGTTGGGTTCTTCTTTTCAACTAATTTCTAGATTTAAATTTTAAAATATTAAAACAAAATGACAAAAAGTTCAGAAAAAAAACAAAACCCTTACATATTCAGGCAGAGATTTGGGGTTTTTTTTGTGTATGAGCTTTTTCGGAAGAGAGACTGTAGGACTGTAGTTCGGGTAACTTCACATTCAACGTTAAGTATATAAACCTAACTTTGCTTAAAGTCAATGAGCAGCCTCTGGAGAACTGGACGTGGCCACAATGGTTATAACTAAACTAATAAACTAAACAAAGTCAGTGCATGGGCCTGAGCACAGTATGAATGCAACCATTCATACTGTGAAATTTTTGGCACAGTTTTGGTCTCAGGCAATTAGTGTTATCATGGGGACAACTGGGGAGCCAGCTCAGACCAGGAAACACTCTCTGTGGGCAGTTTGAGGAAGGGTTAAGAGTTAAGCTTCATAGACATGAGCCTTTCTGTACCATTTGCCCTTAGGACCAGTAGAGCAACCCCAGGAGGATTTATTTACTACTACAAATGCAGCCAGTAGCAACAGAGGTGATGGGAGTTTTGGGAATGGGGAGGTTTGATAGGAAACTGCTATGACAGAGAAACCCAATACTCTCAGAGGTTCAGTAAAGCCATCGCTGGCTTAAGGTTAAAATACCAGGCACCATTTTGAGAACGTAAAAGTCCTGGAAATTCAGATAAGCTTCCAGTTTGAAGTTGGAGACGTTTTGAAAAAGGTTCTGGTTTCACAACACAAAGGATTAACTCAGATGTGGTCAGCTCATCTGGACTTAAGCATATTCAACCCTAGCTTTAAATTCCCCCTTTTCCCATGTTTGAATCAGAACATTACTGTTTTTCTTTAATTTAATTAATGTAGAAGAGTGGGGTTATTGTTGTGGTCTGCTATTTTTATTATGATAGCCAAAAAAATTAAAAAAAAACAGTTATTGTTTCCAAGCTCCAGTAGTTTTTACAAGTAGAAAACCCCTATAAATGGTGTCTCACTAAAACTCTTGACATGAATAAGGGAGTCTGAGGCCCTACCCAGTGAGGTATTGAGCAGCCTTGTGAAAGCTGGGCCAGATGGCTTCGTTAGGGATAAACAAAGAGAGTGAAAAGAGAGCATGAAGCAAGAACCATTTAAGGACTATGGAGACAGGAGAGACTTTGACCCCTGGACAACCTCAGATGGAGGAAAAAATATTTTTTTTGTCAGGAATCATTCTGTGACCCAGAAGAAGAAATGACCATGAGAGATGCTCTTACCTAGGCCCTTACTACCCCTGAGTGACTTTTTAAGATTTCTCACAATAAAAAACTTCCTTACTTTTTTTTCCCCCTTCTGTGTCTCAACTCCTTCTTTGGGAAAAAATGTTTCAGTCTCATCCTTAAATCATCCTGCCCTAATGCATTCCAGCTGAAGGGACTTCCCCTTCATAATCATAATTTTCCCCAGTTTGAGGTAGATCCAATATCCCTTCTTGACCTGTTTTTCTCCTGCTTTAACTGAGGTTGGAGTCAGCGCAGGATTTGGGCACCCCCCACCATGTTGATGCTATAATGCTCACCTTCTAAGCACCATAGAATCATAGAATTATAGAATCGTTAGGGTTGGTAAGGACCTTAAGATCATCTAGTTCCGACCCCCCCTGCCGTGGGCAGGGACACTTCACACTAAACCGTCTCACCTAAGGCCTCGTCCAACCTGGTCTTGAGCACTGCCAGGGACGGAGCATTCACAACCTCCCTGGGCAACCCATTCCAGTGCCTCAATACCCTAACAGGAAAGAATTTCCTCCTTATAACCAATCTAACTTCCCCTGTTTAAGTTTTAATCTGTTACCCCTTGTCTTATCACTACAATCTCTAATGAAGAGTCCAATCCCAGCACCCCTATAGGCCCCCCTTCAGATACTGGAAGGCTGCTAGGAGGTCTCCACGCAGCCTTCTCTTCTCCAGGCTGAACAGCCCCAACTTCCTCAGCCTGTCTTCATGCGGGAGGTGCTCCAATCCCCTGATCATCCTCATGGCCCTTCTCTGGACTTGTTCCAACAGTTCCATGTCCTTTTTATGTTGAGGACACCAGAACTGCACACAATACTCCAGGTGAGGTCTCACAAGAGCAGAGTAGAGGGGCAGGATCACCTCCTTCGACCTGCTGGTCACGCTCCTTTTGATGCAGTCCAGGATACGGTTGGCTTTCTGGGCTGTGAGCACACACTGAAGCCAGCTCATGTTCATTTTCTCACCAACCAACACCCCCAAGTCTTTCTCCTCAGGGCTGCTCTGAATCTCTTCTCTGCCCAACCTGTAGCTGTGCCTGGGATTGCTCCCACCCAGGTGTAGGACCTTGCACTTGGCATGGTTAAACTTCATAAGGTTGGCATCCCAATATCGCAGAACATCATCCAGAGTTCTCAATTATGTTAAATGTTAAACCAGCTAAAAACAGCACTAGAAATTCTGTACACTCAATGAACGTCACTTTACTGCTAACAGAAATATTTAATACAGAACAGTAAAATTATTCTTCTTTCTGAGTGCTTGAATACCCCAAGTAAGGGCTTTAGGCAGCCATTTATATCTCCTCTAGTTCAAAACCTTGTTTTGAGGGAAGATGCCTACAGCATCTACAGAAAGCAGATCAGTGTTTCCAAAATTACTGCTTTGCATCATTGTTTCTGCAGCTTACACAGAAAAGCCATCACATAACGTGTCAGCATCCCCTGCAGCAGAGAACAGATATCTGGATTACTTCTCCGTTACAGACTCCTAATCTTGAGCGTTAGCCTTTTTTGTTGCTCATTTTTGGCCCTTTCCACATGTTGTGGATCTTTTGCTGCTTGGAAGGGCAGTCCCATCAGAAGATTAGGGATATGCTCTGCTACAACCAAGAGTGCAAACTTTCTCCTGAGACTGAGCATATGAGCACCAGCCCTTTCCTAAAAAGCTGTATAGAAGTTAACACCTACAAATACCTGTCATAATTTGGAATCAAAATCTTTGCTCTAAGACAGGCACAAATGGATTAGCATGCAGGTCATGATTCTCTCAGGTGCATTTTTCAATTCCTTCTGTAAGAGGAAAAGATCTCCCAACTGTTTTTCATGGAGATTGCCTTTTGTACAGAGTGTATGCTGTGAACACAGCTGAGGAGAAGAGTCAAGGATGCCTGTAGCTCAAGTGCAGTATCAGCACATCAGCCAAGTATGTGAGCACTGGTTTATGAGCAGGATGCTGCAATGTGAGTGTCAACACATGGTCAAATATTTCTCAGTAGTCCATGTGTAATGTTTAAAGATCCATTTGTGAGTAACTTCTAGTAAGAGGATACTTTGGCTAGAACAAAGATTGTTATCCTAGAGACAGAAATGGAACACCTCCAAGTACTCCTGTTGTGCTGTACAAAGCAGCATTTCTCATAGTCTGTGCCATTTTCCCTTGTGAGGGAAAAGAGCTCTTCTGACTGCAGTAAACTGAGTGGACAATGGAATAACAGAGAGAATTCACAATAAATTTTTGGCTAAACTTAGGGCTGTGAAAGTGGTTTAGCTGGGTTTAGGACAAGTTTCATTCCCTGCAGTGGGTCTTGTGCCAACCTTGTTACTGCGCTGCCATGTGGAAAATACTGGAAATAAAAGGCCATATCCTTTGAAAAATGCTTTAGTGGGCTTGTTGAGACAGAATAAAATAGGGGCCAAGTTATGATGGATAGGGATAGAGGGTGCTTGCTGACTCCCTGAAGGTCATTCCCAAATCAGTTAGAACAGCTGCAGAGGGGAAAAAGCAGGTTAAAAATAAACAAAACAGATTTCCCCACACATTGCAATCACTGCCTTTGCCAGGCATAGCACTGGAGACTGGCTTCCTGGAGCGAAAGAAGAAAGACTTCAGATTGCACAAAGGAATATTAATAGAAGTAAGGGATGAACTTCAGGAAAAAAAAAGAAGACTAAGATGAATATAACTTTTTTTTTGGTGAGAACAGATGGGTCATGCAAGAAATAGTCTGAGGGGTAACTAATGGGACATTGATGCTAAATTGAACAAATAGACAATTAGCAGCTGAAGAAAAGTCTGGGCAACTGTAAATAATGCTAAGAGCAGGCCAGTTCTACAGAGTGATCTGAGATTCATTATAAATAGTACTTAGCAACTCACATTTTAATATATTCAACTACATGGAAATGAGTCACATTTATAGGATGAGATGCTATTTTAGCAGTTGGTAACACTGAAGATTCAGGGTCACAGTAGTCAACCAATTGTGCACCCATTTCCAGCACTATTAAGTGGAAAGAACCCGTGGGAAATTCTGAACTGGAAACAAGGAAAATTATAAAGTGGTAGTGGTGTGGCTCTCCTTGGCATTCATGACAGCATTACTGTCAGTTCTGGTGTCTGTGCTAAAAAGGATATTAGAAAAGGCTGACAAGAGTTTTATGAACCAGTCACATTCAGAAAAAAATTAATGTTTTCAGCCAGAGGATAAAGAAGTTTGATTTCTTTAGTGTATCCAAGGGAGGGCAAAGAGGTTACTTGCTCAGTGTACAAATGCTGCCTTTGAGTGATTGTTTTCAGGTGATGAAGGTTCTTCATCCTAACAGACAACATATAATTTAGTAGCTTGAATTAAAACTAAATTTTGTACAAAAGTAACTTCTTACAATGGTTAATTTTCTAGGCATTTCATATATTTCTCATCACTTAAGGTCTCCAAATAAAGACTAGATGGCTTTCTAGAGGACAACTGCTCTATCTCAACCCGGAGTTATGGCCTTTATTCAGGTATTACCAGGCAATATTCTCCAGTCTGTGTACTGTTGAGGGTCAGAGGTAGCAAGGATAGCAGTTATTTCTGGCCTTAAAATATAGGTTTGCCCTGGGAAAGCTCTAAATGCATTGCAAACATATAAGTGGTAGCAATTTCTAGGTATTCTCATCAAGATGTCAGTTGTGCATAATAACCATCTGCCTTCACTGGGTTTAATAACTTTTCTAGGGGTTTCACTTTCATTATTTTGAACTTCGAAGATGCAGAATGAGAATTCAGTTTTATTTTATGCTGAATGATTCTCTGCTAAAAAGAAAGTGACCTATGTTTTACCTTTCTGCACAGAGTGACACAAGTTTTGTACCAAGTACATTTCTCACATTATTACATGAATCCCTTGACTAGCCCTAGCAGGTTCAGGAATGAAGCAGTCTTTAAAAACCCTTAGAAAAAAAAGAACCCTGGATCCCTATCCTTTGTATTTAGTCAGAAGGGAAAAGCATTCTCTTGTTAATCCATCAAGAACCATGATTTAAGCATTAGCTGTTAAGCCAACTGATGACATGAGCTGATTATATACTTGCAGGTACCAAATGCTCATTGTTAAATGTGAGGACATAGAATCATAGAAACAGAGTCACCTAAATTGGAAAAGACCTTTAATACCTAAGGAGCTGTGTAATCTAAACAGAACCAAGTCCTTATGACCATCCACCTGCCTATTTCTTGTACATTTGATTTTATTTTTTAATAAAGCTGATGCCAGAGGTGCTACTTAAGAAGCTCAGAGAGGCAGTACAGTGAGTTCCATCAGCTTTATAATAAATGGGTGTGTAAGAGGAAACCAGCCATAGGGCAAACATTTGGAGGTGAGATATTGAGAACACCTGCTCCTCCCCTCAGCATGGTTGTGATTAAACATTTTACTTAGTACATGAACTCAAATGTGTTATGTTAAACTGGGGTCAGAAGGCACAATGTAATTACAGTTGTTATTAATATTACAGAATCCACAATGGATAGAAATCATATTGGGTATGACTATGTGTGAGCGTAAGAGGGAGTAAATCTCCTTGGGAAGAAATTGCCCTTTGGGTGAAGATGTTAAAGAAAGTTTTACTGGAATTTTCCAATTCTATAATAGTTATATTTCTCTTCAGCAAAATGGGAATCTCTTTGTTGTTCTTAGAACTTCTGTCAGTAAAACATGCAAATAAATTAAAAAAGCTCTTAGTCCAAATCAACATTCTTCAATTTCTTGACATCATCTTAATAATTTTGTGTGAGGCAGCTCAATGCTGAAGCGTTCCTCCATCTTCCTAACAAGTTTTGCACCTTCCCTTGAGAGTATTCCTAATCTCAGGGCTGGATCACCTGTGACTACTTGTGCCTAAAGAGGAATCATGGAACACTCACAGAGGCCCCAAGTCATGTAATTGGCCTGTGCTTCAGCATACTAAGCTTAAACTTAATAATCCTCATTCATTTAATGATAAAAATTTAAAGCTTCAGTCCATTATTTTTAAAGCCATTCATGGAACAAGGATTAATGACGAAATTTCACACATTTTTTTACCACAACAGCTGCACAACTTGGAGCCAGTACTGCTCACACAACCAAGAAGAGTGGGAATTAACATTCTAGTGCAGTGTCATGGCTTAACCCCATCTAGCAGCTAATCACCACCCAGCTGCTTGCTTGTTTTCAGGAATGTGAAAATTTGTGAGTTGAGATAAAGTCAGTTTAACAGGTAAAGAAAAGCTGCACACGCAAGCAAAGCAAGACAAAGAATTCATTCATTACTTCCCATTGGCAGGCAGATATTCAGTCATCTCAAGGAAATCAGGGCTTTCTTTCACCTGTAATGGTGACTTGGGAAGACAAATGCTAGCACTCCTAATGTCCCACCTTTCATCCATATTTCCCCACCATTATTGTTGAGCACATCATGTAGTGTGGAATGTTCCTTGGGTCAGTTGGGGTCAGCTGTCCTGACTGTGTCCCATCCCAACTTCTTGTGCACCCCCAGCCTACTAGCTGTTGTGACAGTGTGAGGAGCAGAAAAGGCCTTGACCCTGTGTAAGCACTGCTCAGCAGTAACTAAAACATCCCCGTGTTATCAGCATTATTTTCAGCACAAACACAAACCACAACCCTATAAAAGCCACTGTGAAGAAAAGTTAATTCTATCCCAGCAAAACCCAATACATTCTCCATCCCTTTTTCCAAACTCTTTACTTCGTGCTCAGGTCCCACACTATCCAATAGCTGCTTATTAACCACTATCCCCCTTCTCATCCTTTGTGATACTTTCCTCACACTTATGATACACAGATGTAATTTCTTTAGTCTGTGAAGAACCTCTGTAAAATATCCACAATATGTCCATTGAGTTCATTTATTCCATGACTTGTGCTCCATCTCTGATGGTGATTATTCAAGGCAGCAGAGGTGGTGGGTTGCATGAAGTCATTGGGCACAAGAGCCAGCTCAGATCAGGTCACGGCTGTACTTGAACTGCTTCTTGTAAGGTTCATCCTCCATTTATTTAGGTGATTTCTGCAACTTAATGCAACTTGCACAACATGGTGTGGGGTGAGGTGTCCCTGCCCATGGCAGGGGGGATGGAACTAGGTGATCTTAAGGTCCTTTCCAACCCAAACCATTCTGTGATTCTTTGATCCTATGAATTTGAATCATGTGTTACAACATTTTAAAAGTATACCCATTGCAATCCCCACACCTGAGGTTGTAGAGTTTAACATTGCAATTAATTTCTCCTCTTGCACCTGCCCCAGCATGGACTTAGACTACAGTCCCTTTGGTGAGTACCTGCTCCATTGTAGCCTTGAGTCAGATTAGCAAAATTAAACAAGTATACCAATTTCAAGAATATACTTGTTTTTCTACTTAACAAATAAACCAGAAAAATATAATAATTGCATCTTCAGTGCTAATATGTTTGCACACAACTTACATAAAAAGTCCCATATCACATTTCCTGTCTTTATTCACAGTCTTTCATTGACTTCTAAAAATCCATTTCTAATTGAATCACAAGTCCTACAGATAAATCATACTGCAGTAAGCCACCTTCCACAAGCTGTTGTGAGAATGGCACCACATGAGACACATCCCTCAAGGAAATTCACAATATATCTATCTCTTAGATTTTTTTTTTTAATATAAGATGGGTATTAGGTACAAGCTCTTAATGTTTATAGAAATACTGAACTCTCAAAGTAAATAAAATATGATAAGAAGCAAGAACTAAAGCTCTTCACAAACAAGGTAGCTATGTGCAGCTGCTCCAAGCATGATAGTTGAGTGCATCTAAGTAAAGTCAGCAGTTCTGGTTCCTTACCAGAAACTTTCACCAAAGTTCAGATACCGAGTTCATTTGTATTCTGCTGCCCTTCTTTGTCTGGAGCAGCACTTCACACCGTAGAATTATTCTACAGGACAATTGAGGGGTGAGATGCCACATCCTTTTTATCCTGTACTCTGTTTTTGACTGTAATCAGTAGCAATTATTATACAGAAGGGCAGGTGTAAAATATGGTATATATTAGACCCCATCCTGAAAAGCTCAAGTCCTGAATCTTTCAATACCTGATTTAAAAAGAAAGGACAAAATTAATTATAAAATTAATTTTAAATGTTAAGTAGCCTTGTTACTGGAATCAGAAAAGAACATTTTTCTCTGAATCTAACTGAGGTTTGAGTTTAACAATTCCTTGTGGAAATGTGTTATCCAGTCTAATAGCACAAATCTTAATTTTAAAAACCTTTGTCTATTTTGAAGCTTAGCCTTCTAAAATTAATTAAAAGATCACTTGCTAATGTACTGTAAGATAGGTTGTGATGCCTACCATCAGTCCCATACATTGTGGATTAAAATTGTAAACTGCTTAAAATTTTGCAGCTTTACCTATTTGCAATGAAAATTTTCCCTGCCAGATATCTGTCATAGTTTGGTTTTCCAACAAAGTAATAGTTAAAATAGGGAAGCCTTTTCTTCCAGTGACAACAGAGAAAAATACTGGAATACAGAACTGCAAAACTGAAAAACTCTTGTCTTGGTGTCAAAGGTGTGCCTTTATCTCTACTGTCATAATTATTCTAGGTATGATCAGGTTTTGAATTTAAAGTTTTAACCCATGCTGTGTGGAGCATAGTAACTGAATTCTTACCATTCCATCCAGAATTAAGACTTTAAATACCAAAAGTTGCAATGCAAGGCCATAGTTGCAAAAATTCCAAATATACAGCCATTATGAAGTGCCATAGTTTGAGTTCACACATAGAGTTAACAGTTTCCTTGTGCTTATGTAATAGTCTTTAATTCTATAACAGTCTATCTTTTTTTTTCTTTTTGGCAACCTTTAAAACATGGAGTAAAAGTAAATCAAAACAGAGTAAACATTTGGCTTGTTTTATCATTGTTCTTGCTGAGGACAGCAAAGCCCTTTTGTGTGTCACACTCCCACCAGTTTTTTACCTGCTCCTCAAATTTCATAAAGAATAGGACTAGGACAGTCTATCATATATAACTGTGATATCCTCACTAAATAAACATGAAAATTCATGGACACATCCTGGCCCATAGAGGTCCTGACTAGTGGCATTCTATGGTGGAGTGATTGTGCCAGCAGATAAGGGATGTCATCTACATCTACTTCTACAGATGTCGTCTACATAGACTTCTATGTAGACGTCTACATAGACTTCTATGTAGACGTCTACATAGACTTCATAGACACAGACCCCCACAACATTTTTACCTCTAAATTAGGGAGATATGGGTTTGATGAATGGACTGTTAGATGGATAAGGAACTGACTGGATGGCCACAACCAGAGTTACAGTCAATGGCTTAATGTAGAGTGAAAAGCAGTAATGAATGGTGTCCCTCAAGGGTCTCTACTGTGACCAGTGTTATTTAATATCTTTATCAACTACATAGACAGTGAGATTGAGTTTATCCTCAACAAGTTTGCAGATGACACCAAGATATGTTAGAGGGAAGGGATGTCATCCAGAGGGACCTTGGCAGGCTTGAGGAGCGGGCCCATGAGAATGTGAAGTTCAACAAGGCCAGGTTCAAGGTCCTGAACCTGAGTTGGGACATTCCGCAATACCAATACAGAATGGGGGATGAACTGGTTGAAAGCAGCCCTTATTCTCTCATGTAACTCTTTCAGTGATCCACTTACTTAAACCGGATCTTTTTACATAGTTGTGTAACCAAAACTATGCTGGTTTGATAATACATCTGAACTCCAAAATGAGTTTTAAGACTTAATTTCATCAAGAATTCAGTAGATACCACTTGTGTGCCATCAACATTAGACTACTGGGCTCCACAATAAATACAAAAAAGCTAACCTGTCATATGCAATTAACATTTTCAAAAAATCCACAGATCAAAACTCTTACTGTCAGAAAGCTAAAAATTCTCTAAATAAAACCAGTGTTCTCTGGCATTTAATTGGGCTTTCAGATAATGCTGCATCTCTTTTTTAAAACAGTCACAACACCCAATTTACCAAGACAAAAAAAGAACACCTTCTTAGCAGGGGGTTACTCCTCTTGTGAAATACACTTTAATTTAGCACAAGATGCTTATGTCATCGTATAAGCTTATTGCTAGGAAAGAAAGCTTTCAACAACTGTACATAGCTGTGGATAATATAACAACACGTAATGCTGAAATCTACACAGAAAATAATTCATCCATTTTAATTTACACTGTGTCCTGGGTTCAGCAGTAGCAATCATGTTTCTCCTTCGTGGTAGCTGGTGCAGTGCTGTGTTTTGACTTCCAGCCCGGGAACAGTGCTGGTGATACTGATGTTTTCGGTTGTTGCTAAGTGATGTTTACCCTGACCAAGGACTTTGTGAGGCTCATGCTCTGCCAAGGACGAGGGGAAGCCAGGAGGAAGCAGAGACAGGACACCTGACCCAGACTAGCCAAAGAGGTATTCCATACCACAGCACGTCATGCCCAGGAGGTTACTGGGAGTTCCCCGGAAGGACACGAGCTTCTGGGTCGGACTCGTTTCGTGGCCGGTGGTATTGTATTCTCTTCCCTTGTTATTTTCTCTTATCATTGTTGTCGTTGGCGGTAGCGGTGGTGATTTGTGTTGTACATTGGTTGCTGGACTGTTCTTGTCTCAACCCGTAGGAGTTGCACTCTTTCGATCCTCCTCCCTGTTCCTCCGGGAGTGGGGAAGGGGAGAGCCCCGGGGGGGGGGGGCCTCGATTGTTGTCAGCCCGGCACCACTCACTGGGAGTGAGTGAACAAGATGTCTGGCTAGGGTTTAAACCACGACACACTGGAAGAAGATTGTATTTTCAAAATAATATTAGCACAAATTGCCCTTCTAAGCCATCTAAATTTAAATAACCTTCTCTAAAATATCTAAAATCATCATCATCGTCATTTCTAGTAGAAATATCTGGTAGAATCAAGCCTTGCCCCAAATGCTGTCACCCTATATGGTTGAAAATTGAACAGGCATTCTTGTGACTATTGCAGTGATTTCTCAGTGCATAAAGGACATCTGTATCCAGTTGTATGCGAATGTTTCAGACAACATCTACTCCATCCCTGACCCCTCCGTCATGCTCTTCCAGGGAGACTCACAGAAAGCAGTCACAAGGGGAGCCTGGAAGCTCAAATTCTTAGCTTGACAGTCTGCAAAAAGCCCTGTTCTCAATAGGGACATTGTTCTTTGGATCCATTATCATTGCAGAATACAGTTTCATGATCTGTTCAAGCCAATCTGTAACTGTGCTGTGTTGAAAGGGTCAAGCCTATCTCCAGCTCCTGTCCAAGCCACATATTCCTGCTCCTCTTTTGCAATCAACCGTTGGGATTATATAGCTGTGTTGTACAGTGTTTTGCAGAATTAATTTTCAGTATTGCCATGAGTTGATTTGGAAATATATACCTGCATATTTGGGGGTACTGTTGTGTAGTGTAGGGATGAACTGTGGATCAGAAGAGAGGGTGGAACTGGAAACTGGAAGAGTTTAGGTTGTTACAGACCTGTGTTACTCCCATCAGCGTCATTGCTTCTAACCTCTGGAATTTGCTATTTCTGCATCAGAGGTGGTGAAGGGAATGTATGCCCCAAAGCAGGTCTGCTGTTTGCAGCCATTATCAGATGGAAACTCTCTCTTCCTGCAGAACAGCCAATATTGTTCACAGCAGAACACATGAAACCATGCTGTTTGCTTTTGTGAAGGTACTGCCTTATTTTCTCCTTCCTATTCCTGTTCTAGATAACATATAAACATCTTGTGCATCTGGGTATGCACTCTGGATATGCACTTAAGTCCAGAAATACACAGAAGACCCCAGCCTGACTGTTACATCAGAACATCACAAGGTTCTTGAAAGTGTTTAAATGAAGCACGTAACCTCCAAAAATAAAAACAATATCAGATTCAATTGTGGGTAACTTTTTCTTTTGACATTTTCATTTGACATTTGACAAAAAAAATCTTTTTATTTTCCATTATTTGATCAAGTATATTTGATCAAGCAATTTCTGTGGCACTTAATTTTAGAGATCGCAAGACTGAAACAGTGGCCCCATTGGAGCTTAAGATAATTTTGCCTTTGACTTAATGGCACCTAGATTTAACCCTCACATTCTTTCAACGTGTCTGGTGATGATTAATGCTAAGCAAATTATAGATGCTTGACAAATACATAGATAATAGTAACTCACAATAGTCATAATTAACTTGCTCAGCTATGCTTATTTTTATAGTTGGCTGTCCTGGTTTCAGCTGGGATAGAGTTAATTTTCTTCCTAGTAGCTTCCTAGTAGGTATGGAGCTCTGTTTTTAACTTAGGATGAGAACAATGTTGATAACATATTGATGTTTTAGTCGTTGCTGAGTAGGGCTTACGCAGAGTCAAGGACTTTTCAGATTCTGCTGCCCTGGCAGTGAGGAAGCTGGGAAGTGGGGAGTGTAAAAGGAGCTGGGAGGGGACACAGCTGGGACAGCTCACCCCAGATGACCAAAGGGATATTGCAGACTGCAGGACATCATGCTGAACAACAAAACTGAGGGGAGTTGCCAGGGCTGGTGGCTGCTGCTGAGGGACTGGTTGGGTTTTGGTGGGTGATGAGCAATTGCATTGTGCATCACTTGTTTTGTATATTCTTTTACCACTATTATTATTTTCCCTTCTTTTTCTATCCATAAAACTGTCCTTATCTCATCCCATACAGGTATTACCTTTTTTTCTGATTCTCTCCCCTATCCCACTGTGAGGAGTGAGCAAGTGGCTGCATGGTGTTTAGCTGCCTGCCACTTTAATTCACAACTGGTGAATCATAAATATTCTGCTGAAATAAATAATCTCATTGAAGCCACAAAGACTTGGAGGGGGTTAAATTTGGCATATCACACATGTCTCTGTAGAGCTGGAGCCACAGCTTGTATAACAGAACATTCCTAATGTTCCCCAGGACCAGCATGGAAAAATGACTTGTGCATACCATTAGATGGCCGCAGAAAAATGACTTAAGGATGTGACCCTCACAGACCTGATTTCCTGTAGGCTGCATATGAACAGCAGTGCAAGCACTTAGAATAAAAGCTGCCTGTTTCTCTGGCCTCTGGAAAGAAGTTTGGACAATTTATTTTCTTTTGCTTGCATTTTTTATTGGAAGAGGTAGCACTAAAGGGTAATCCACACAAAAATATCCACAGGCTTAAACGTTTAAAACACTATTTTGGTGATTTTGGTATGGTCTGGGTACTAGAGGAAGATACAGATAATGAAACATGGCTTGCAGCTAGTTTCATTTAGTCCTACTAACAATTTTAAGACTGTGATACATAGAAAATATACCGTCGATGTCAGTGTCCTTGTAACATTCATAAAACTGCTAGCTAAGTTCAGCTGCAGTCTGGTAGTTGTACCCAGGAGCTATTTTTTCTGCCTTGCTGTTATTTCTGCAACTGTGATGCATGAATCATGAAGAGAACCTTTTTGCAGAAGCACATGATTATCCACCAACAGCAGCTCCTTACATTTGCCACAACATTCCCTCAAACCACCTATTGTTATGAGGGTGCTGCTGTTAGTTAAATGCTATTATACAAATAAGATTATTCATATGTGCCTGCAGTTAATGTTAATTACTGTGCTCTCTGCTTCTTTTCTCCCTTCCCCTGTGTTTCCTTCAGTAACTCTCAGCAGAGGAGCTGAAGGCCCACTGTTTCTGTGCCCTTCCTGAAGACCAAAGGAGAAACAGAGCAATCGTTCTGTGAGCTGTGGTAGCAGATAAAAAGAAAAAAAAAAAGAAAAAAAAAAAGAAAGAAAGGTGGTTTCAAGTAAGAGAAATGAGAATCCCTGATTAAAAATAAAAAATTAAAACAAAGATGTTTTGGGATTGAATTTACAAGAGAAGCAATATTTGAAGTAGTATTTTAATTCATTAGAACATCACAGCTCACATGGAAGCAGCTGCAGTGCAGTGGCAGAACAGTACCCGGCTGGGGTTGCTGATGGATTCAAAGATTATTGCTGGGAATGTGGGGAAAAGGAATGCTGATAAGCTTCACCATCACACTAAGCCCCCTCCTGTCAAGAGGTCAGTCTGAAAGTGGTCTTGTTGCTCACAGTTCCTAATGATGGTCAAGAACTGGAATCCTTGGGCTTGAAGAATGACAAATGACTTTTTTGAAGAAAGAGGACAATCAGACAGAAAGGCAAATGGTAACTACACACCTATGCAGCATGACACAAATGTATATGCAGAATCAGGCTCCTTTATCACCTGGGGTACACCCATCCTCCACTTTCTTTTTTGGGGAATGATCTACTATATCCATTTACAAAATTAGATCCTACCACAACCTTTGCTCATTTTTATTTATTGATTTATTGAGAGTGACCAGAGCTGCTGTTCTTTGTGACCAGTTGAGTACTCTCCGCATGAGTTAATTATATTCTGAGTAAATCTATTGCACCTAGTGCTTTTGGGAAACCCATGCACACACACAGGCACTGATGGTGTGATTCATTGTGTCTGAGTCAAAGATTCTTCAGCGAAGAAAATGTATGAGTTAGTACCTCTTGTCTCCTTTTATAGTAATTTTTTTATCAATGTTAGGTGTCTTTTTTTTTTATTGAATGCTAAATATGGTAATTTTTTTCTTTTTGTGAGGTGACACTCAGATGCCTACCTTGATACACTGATGTCCTATACTAGGGATGTCCACAGAGGGCCAGAGACATCCCATGTCTTGTCTGTGAATCCCAGGCATGTCTGAGTGTCACTCAATAGGCTAGTGTACCCAGTGCCCAGGGCTACCAATATGGTGTAGGATTCAATCACTTATAAGTTCAATGAGTGACATTGATTTATTGCTTAGCATTACAATATTACTGATATTGTCCTCTCTCACACTCTTGACACACTTGTTTCTCTTTACACTGTTTCTCATGCACTGAGCAGTTGTTTTCAGTATGTTGAGGGATCAGAGTGGAAACAGGGATCAGTTCTGTGCAGAGCATTGTTTTTTGAGAGAAAACAGGACAAAACCCCTTCTTTCTCTGTGCCTTATTTCTTGCTGAAATCAGTGCCCCTGCATGTCCGTCTCCCATGCCAAACATTTACTCTAAGTTTGCTTTTTGCTTAGTGTTTATAAAAATTAAGACCTTGGCCAGGGGGAGATAACGGATACAAGCAGGTACCTTAATTTCCTTTCTGAAGATGGTTCAGAGTTACAGTTTCACACCATCCCCACACCTCCTGACAGGTCTATAAGGGTTTCTCTCCATCTTTCTTCTCAGTATTTCAGGGGCAGTGGCTCAGGAATGGAAGACACATCACAGTCTAAGAACATTTATTCCTGCGTGTCCTTGTCAGGTGCAGGTGGTGAGCTCAGGCTGCTTGCATCTCAGATAACAGCTAGGTGCTTCCTTGACTCCATTCTTAAGGGTGAGAAGCAATGCCAGTTTTCTGGAAGAAAAATCCTCACCAGGTGATCAAGGAGGGTTTTAAAAGCTTGCCCTTTTTTGAGTAAGAAGCATTTATTAGCTGTCTGGGTGCTAAGATATGGTTAGGCCACAGTAGTGCTTACTAGAACCAACTTGATAAGGTTTTGATTTTTTCAAGCATAGAAGGGAATATTTATTGCTAAAATATAGCTGAGTTGACATAATTGTGGATGAATTAAGGGAGCAGAAGAAGCAGAGTTGCTTTTTTCGAAGGTCATCCATCCTCACACTCATTTTTCCCACATCATAATTAGTGTGAGGACCTGCTGTGTGAGGACCCCATCTCAATTCCCTTCACCTAGTGTACTTAGTGGATCCATTCCATTCCTAGCTTACCTGCATCCATTTCCGCAAGTGTCTGTACAATCAGAAACAGGCATCTCTCCAGCCAAAACGCTCTCTGAAATCATTGTGGCTGTGCCAAGAAAATGTTTGGCACAGAATCATCTCAATGACTTTTAGCAGACAAGAAGACATGTTGATAATTTCTTCAGATGATTTAATCTATTAATACCTGAGGTTGATATTTATATCTGGAAATGGAATACAACCTGTCTGTATATATGTATTCTGTTCAATAGATGACAAAAGTCAGCTAACTCCCACATTCCCCCCAAAACTCCCTGCTTCCAAAGAGTCTGTTGAAAGTATTGGAAATCAAAGAGGTAATTGTTTATATTGCACCTCTAATCCAACAAATTTTGCAAGTTGTTTTTTGACAGATAATGAAACTTTCAATGAAGTGCTGCTCTCCTAAAAAAGTGGGCTGCAACAAATAAAATTGTCCTAGAAAAATGCACCATCTTTTACAATTATATTCTTCTACAGCTTCTATTAGAATTATTTTTCTAATATTACTCAATTTTATATAAGTATGCAACCTTTTTTAAAAAAGAATTTATTTTATATTCAATGAAAAACGTTGATCAGCAACTTAATATGCATCAAAAAAATTTCAATATCCCACCAACTTTCAAAGGTTCCAGGATGGCCAGATGTGATCAAGAGCTGTGTCCTTATTTAATTATTATACTCACAATACTTCAAGTTTTTGTTTATCAAGACAGAACAATTTTGAACTACTGTCACCATTCTGCTTCAAGTGGCTTCACTTTGAAAGGTGTTCTGCCAACCTGATCCTCCTTTAAGCTGGAAAAGTGTAGGATGATTTAATGCACATAAACTTTCATGTAGTTCAAATAAAGTCAACATGCTATGCGCCAATCTCTGTGTTCAATGAAATGCTTAACATTTCCACAAGACAGGTGACCTGCCCCTGCCTGGCAGTCTCCAGCCCTTGAGAAGCACTCATCCCTTGTAAAGGGTTCAGCATGAACCCTCTGTCTCAGCTGTATGTCTCAACAGTCTGTGTGGCAGGCTGTGAATGTTAAAGGACGATGTTCTGATGTTAACGAGTAAGCACGGGAAAAGAAGGCTCACCTGTCTGTATGCACACTAGTGAACCTGTGGGGTTTTCATGTGGGCTTGATTATTAAGGTTTAATCAGTGCTGGTGCAAATTTTGCTGTTGGCCTAATGAAGCCCTTGGTAGGTTTCATCAGAAAATGAAACGCTCAGATACTGTGTTGATATTTCTGTCTAAAGCTGGATGCTCTTAGAGATGTATCTGCTAGGGAAATTATTCAGGAAAGTATTAAGAAGGTTGGACAACAGCCCCAGCTAGAACAGTCCCCCACTACCAGCTGCAGCTAAAAGGACCATGAAGCCCCAGTTAGCACTGAGGTTATGCTTGTCCAGACTATTTCACCATCTCCCAGAAATGTGAGACTCAGGATTTCTGAACATGCTGTAGTGTCTCAGTTTAACAGCCCTGGGCTGACTTAGCTGGCTTAAGAGGCCATGGAGGGTGGCTGTGGCATTGTTGAACCATTGTATGAAGTGTCCACCTTAATTCTTTAGTGAGTGTCTGACCGACTGTCTGACGCGGAACTCGCTGATGCTATTTGCAGTAAATTAGTGAAATTCAGATTGGCTGTAACTGCACAAGCTACAAGCACAGTCGTACCTCGTGAGGCTGTGCCAAGGTCTAGAGACAGAAGACTTCAAGTAGTAATTTTTTGAAGAAATGCAGCTAGAATTGCTGGCTTCAATAGCTCATTAACTTACAGACTTAATTATGACCATTTAAGGTCAGTGTTAACTACCTTTTTGCAGGTTCTGTCAGCAGAAATATCCTGTAATGTGGGGGGGTGGGGGGTGTGGGAAGGGCACAGACAGGATTAGTTTTTTACTTTCTTCATATTCCTGCCCATCACTACAAATGTATAACACCCAAAGAGATAGCACTTTATAGCCAAACACTAGCCTAGAATTATCACAGGGCAAACCACTCAGTGTTCCTCTATCCCAGACGCCTGGCTTTTCTGAGTACATATTTGGCTGCTGGTCCAGGCTGCCTGGGAGCACCACAGTCATCCTCATGCCATCTGACTGCCCAAACTGATGGTTTGCTCTCCTGGCTTTTTAATGAAAATGTTCAATGCTCTTTGCCTTGCTCTGCAAAACAAAACCAAAGTCTGAAATACTGACATTTTTGACAAAATTAAATTATTGTTTCTGAGCCAGGTCCAGGCAGGACTCCCCACTAACTTTGCATTTCCTCCCTTGCACCATGAAATTTAATTTATATATATCTTGATTCTTAACCATGAATTAAGAAAATAATACTTAGAAAAGGAGACACATTTGTTCTTAGAAAATAGCCATGCATTGTGGGTGGGATTTCAAGTAAAGATGGCATAAACCATTTTGTTTCAAGTGGTGATCACCAGAAAAATGCAGGAAGTAATACTTTGGCTAAAAACCCTCAAACAAACTCAATTTTTATTTTTAAAATTAATTTCCAACTCAATTTTTTTCATTTAGAATATGTTAACATGAAATATGTTAATATTAAACTTTTCCAAAATTCTCTTTCCTTCTTGCTTTTCCTACTCACCATGAGATAGGTTCATGAGCAGTTGCTGACACTATCATACTTTCAGTTCATACAACAGTAATCTGAAACATTTCACCAAGTCTCTTCATGATGTTTTTAACACGTCTTGGGGAATTGCAAATTTTGTGCACAACTTGAAACTTGATCTACTTTCTTTCATTTACATAAATACAGACTTTATATATCTAAATCAAACTAAACACATTGATTTTCAGGACTAAAAATAACAGTTTTTAATATGGAGCATGTGGAATCAGTGTTGTCTAGTAGACACAGTTTAGCAACTCAAACATTTATTTTATTTTAGGAGCTAACTAATAACTTCTTTCAGGGTAATTGCAATGTATTTGTCATGTATAAGAGTCAATTATTCTTTCCAGTTTAGAAATCTGATCCTTTTATTTATCACTGGAAATCTACATTTGTAATGCTCACACTGCTCATCTCTCATACCCAGTAATAAATAAATGGAAGGAAATATATTTCATTTTTAAGGGTTAGAGAATTAAATACTCTGGTGTTTATTTTTTTTATACTCTTTGAAGAGAATATCAGAAAGAAAATTGTAGTATTACATCTTGTAATCAAAATTATTTTCTCCTTTTCCAAGGACTGACTGTAATCTATCACTGACTAAAAGCATGTGAATTCTGTGTTCATCTTGAAGATAAAATATACAATATTTCACATGTACTGCACTTGGATTTCAACAATCAGCTTCTTTCAAAGACACCCTGACAATTCAAATGGTGAATTATTAGGTCTGGATAACAAGGACAACATTCACTTTCTTTGTACTGCTCCAGCTAGAGTAGAAGACTCTATTAATTATCAGACCAGAAATGGTCTGGGATTTGCTTTGTATACTGCTAAGCAGTTTAACAGGAAGAGATGGGTTCTATATGGCAGTAAATGACCTTTCTAAAAGCTTGTTTTTCCACCAACTGCTTGTGTTGAAACCAATTGCAGAAGTCATTCAAAATGAGCTGTTTATTGCTTCCTAAATGCATTTACTGCATGCCAGATGTCCATTTCAAAACATTCTGCTGTGTGCCTTTTAACTGACCCTACACCAAAACGCAACTGCCCATATCCATTACTCTGGAAATATTGCTCACTTAGCAGTGGGCTGCCAGCCCAGCAAGCACTGGGGGAGACTTTCATTGGTACCATAGACATTAGCAACTCCTTAGAGAAGATGGGTCCACCTCCCACTCAGAAGGGTGATTGCAGCCCTAAGTAAACCAAATTGTCAGTGTTATCTATGGAGCCAGCTGACAATAACAGTGAACACATGGCAATTCAAACTCCCAGCATGGGATGCTTGCAGGGTCCCTGCAATTGCCTCCTCTTTTGTTCTATAGAGCTATGTTTTAACTGAGCTGTGTTTTCTAGCAAGCCTATTGCCCAGGATACATTTCTTCTGGCTCCTTAAAGTATTGCTGCTGTGTATATCCCTTGCATTTCTCCTCCAGGCTCACAGCAGCCACCAGTGTCAAGGCTCAAACACACTTATGCCCCCTTGGTGCACGCCTTTAGGTGTGTACTCTCCAGGATGGCATCATCCTTTCAAACACAGTGTTTGATAGATGTTGGCCAGAGGAGATTCCTGTGAGTGACAAAGACATTAGACCCAATTCCTCAGTTACTTGCATTAATGGACCTTAAGTACAGCAATGCTAGCAAGAGTATGGCAGTTTCTGCCTTTAATGTTCCTCAGCAATTTTGTAGGTTTACCACACCTTGAGAACATGCTAAAACTATCCTTAAATCTTACTTTAAAATGTTTAACTGGTGTTTCAATAAAGCATGACTTGCATATATAGAAATTAGGTGGTCAGTTTTGTCAGTATTCATCACTATTAAATATTTTTCCCTATTAGAAAATAAAAAATAAGTTATTTCATTGTTCTCTATTAGAAAATAAAAAATAAGTTATTTCATTGTTCTCTTCTTGCAGGGAGTTGTATATTAACTCCCTCTGCTGACACTGTCTGAGATTTCTTATTGTAAATATTCTTGTTCTCTTCACAGTATCCTGCAAATGAGACGTGGATTAAAATGAAAAACATGAATGAAATTGAATATGAAATACAAGTAAAATGTCAATCCATTTTTTTAAGTGAAATGTTTGCATAGTACAATAACAAGGAAATTTAAGTAATGCTAATCAAAACTTATTTTAAGTATCAACATATAGCACTTAGGAAGAGAAATGGCTTTTATGTAACTGATTTTATTTTATGTCAAAATGAGCATATTTTTTTCCCATAACTGAATGTAAGTATAGAACAAGTCAATTTGAAATTATAAAATAAGCATTTTTATCAAATGAGAGGAATTTTAACAAATGGGGGGGGGGGGGAAGCAAACAGTTCTATCATGCTTTTTCTTTAAGGTTGAAAAACCTTGAAACTCAATCAACTATGAAAACTGTTTTGGTTTTGATGAGTGAGAATTTTCAGCAAAGCTTTCAGCCCTACCCCAACTAGTTTTGTCTGCTTTCAGATCAGCCATGCTGCGCAACAAGGAAGCCATCTTCTATTTCCTTAGGAAAGCAGAGCTTGGATCTGGCATAGCAAGGCCACAGAGAGCAGCTACGCAAACTTAAAGGTACTTAATGTAAAACTTGTTTACACATTTCAAAATATCACCATGTTGTTTGCCCTACCTTCCTTGCTCCTGACAAAAGCCAAAGCAACCTGAAATAAAACATATGGAGTAATTAACTACCTCTGCATTTCTCCTATTTTTCTTCAATGTAAATTCAGTTAAATCCTGAATTTGAAATTAATCCCGATCTAACTGCAAATACTTTGTTTTTAATTCAGTTTCATCTGCAGTTGTATAGAATGAAAAAGAATGACAAAAACAATCATGAAAGACACATGCTGGAAGTTATTGCTATGTTATTGATTTTTCCACAAACATTAGCTATATGTCAGAAGTGGATTTTTTAATTTAGAAATAGAAGTACAATACCTGTCTATATCAATTATACCTTAGTTAACAGTAGTACATTGAGCCTACTTTTGCAAAGGTAAAAAACAGTTTAAGTGAAATATCAGAGTAAGTTTGCAAGTGACTTATATAATTTTAACTTCCAATTTCTGTTAATCCCAGTAAATGTGCAAGAACACAATTCATTTGGTAAATTAGCAGTGTCAGAAATAAAGCAGTTACACCCACAGTGGTAAATCAGTTGTTCCAGACTGCTAAAAGGAACTAAAATTGTCAATCACTCAAATCAGGCTGAAAGGGCTTAACATTGTGCTAGAATGCAAATAAGAGGAGCCGTCTGCCGAGAGTAGATCTGTACTGAAAGATTAACGAAAATACAGGAAATGGTTTGGAGCTATCATTAAAATAAAAGCCTTGGAAAGTATATCAAAAGAACAGGAAAAAAAACACATGGGGAGAAAGGCAGTAATTCCACATGCTTCACATTGGTTTCACCGTGGTGGGTGAGAGAAGAAGAGGAATATACGATTGATAGAATGACAGGAAAGGGTCTCACATAGAAGTTAAAATGCAACTGGAAATGTCCTTCAAAATAGTTGTTATCAATAAGCACTTTGGCAGTCTGATGAGGTCTCAAAAGTGCTGTTTCCTGGTACAACACCCAAAATGAAGTTCCATGGCAAGCAGTGCTTGTGCTCAGGTTCAAGCATACTAAAGATTTTGCAAAGTGACTCGTCTTTAGATTAAGTAGGCAAGAAACTCTTTACAGTTCAGAACTAGACTGTAAAATCTCTTTGCATGCTTGATTGTCATTTTGCTTTCACTCAGGGCAACTTGTTCTGAGGTCTGATCATCACTTCAGCTGCACATAGTTCTCCCATTTTCAGGCCAGGCCTGAGTTTGAAATCCTATGTATACTGACAGCAATTACCCTAGCACCTCTGGCATATCCATCATCTAGATGTCTCCTCATGCTGGGAGCAATAGCAATTATAGCCAGATATGAAACAATCTCCTTAAAGCAACATATTTGGAACAGAAACATTTTGAAAAAATAAAAAAGTGTTAAAATAATAAAAACCTAACTTGACAGATGTCTAACTATATTCCAGGGAGATGTTGGTAACTCTGAGGTTTTAAAGAACCTTGAAACCTCGGTTGGTATATGCTGTTCTTTCAATTCATGAATCTGTTCTCACTTCTAGCATCTAAGGATAAGGCTTCTAAGGGTCACCTTCTTTTTATCATGTCCATACTTTCTTTGCCAAGACAAAGTCACTGTTTTATTATCTTGACTGCTTCTAGACCCCAGCTTTAGCAATGAGGTTAGCAATCCATTGGAAATGGGGGGTAAGAGACTTATAGAAGGTGTTTTTTTTTTTATGTGGGGTTTGGTTTTGGGGCTTTTCTGGGGGCACTTCTATGTGAACCCATTTTCTTCCCCTTTGTGTTTACAAGAGTCCCCCACGGTCCAGTAGAAGCTTATTTTACCTCACAAACCTGGTCATGTAAAGTGGGATTTTCCTCACCTAATTTTAGCTTCCTGCAAGTTAATCATCTAACTTAATCACATGGGGCTTCCCTGTCTTATGGATAGAAAGAAGTAGGCGTCAGCAGAGGATAATATTCCCCCTACCTTTGGAATTTGTGTTAGACACGAACAACTTAACTTTTAAGTACCTAACCTTGAAATCCATCCCACCTGTAGTACTGATGGATTCTCTTTCATTTTCATAGCCTTTTGCTTTTATCTTTAGACACTTCAGTAACAATAAAGCAATAAAATGCAATTCAGATTTGAGACAAAGTCCTGCAGGCCTCCTGGAAACTTAATTACTTAATCATTAACCTATTTTTTTGCTGGTGTCTTACAAATTTGCATTGTTACTTTGTGATATACATATGTCTCAGTCCTGCTAGGTGCCATGCACTTGTAGCTTATTCATTCAGATGCATTTTACAGTGAGCAGAGAACATACCTTCATTAATCAAAAATGCCTTGTAAACCAGATAATTAATTTTAAGATGGTCCTTTGTGAATCAGGTCTGATTTGTAAACCCCTCAGCTGCTCAGGTAACTCTTTTATTCAAGATGACCCCATGTTCTTAGCCTAGTAGCTGTACATCTTCTGACAGCAGCTGGTGCTTTTCTAATTTCTCCTTCACATAACAGTTCAGCAGGCGGCTGCCCCTTTCCTTTGTTGTAAATCTGCAAAACTGGCAAACACTGACAACTGCATTTGGCACTTGGGGATATGATGCATTTTGAGGAGCTGAGACTGCAGCAGCAAAGAGTACTCCCCCTCAAATAGGATGCATAATGATCCTATGTGGAACCTAAGTCCATTGCAGAAGCTTTGTGTCTTCATCGTGTGTCTGAAATGTTACGTAAAAATCAGGATTTTGTGGGTTTATCTTTGTGTTTTGTGTTTCACCTACTTAAAAAGGATGAGCATGCATGTGGGTATATAGGAATAATGCAGTAAACAGAAATACCAAACAAATCTGTCACATTACTGATATTAAAGTACAAGGAGATGTAAACTGGGATTTTAGCTCCATATTCAAATTCCCCCAGAATCCATTTATGTTTCAAGATGCTTAATTAGATAGCATCCATTGAGAAGAAGCTGTTAGTAACGGCTGGAGTTGATGGTTGAATACACAGGCTGTGGAGGTGACTGGGTGAATATGTTAGGAGGTGAGCTTTCCAGTATTCACTTTCTTTCACTTTCACTGTACTTCAAAGTAATTAAATGTCTGAAGTGACAGCTCCTGCAACACTTCTCTCTCTAATCCTCTGCCAGTCTGTATATTCTAGTCTACGCATGTATGGTGAGAATGTGCAGGTTATAGGTAGCTCAAAGCAGCTATTGCAAATACTAGGATAAAAACCTGGTCACTGGGTGGATCATTTAATTTCTTTGCAATATAATCAGGAATTTATGGAGGTAATCTGGGAATGCAATGGATCTTCTGAATATTTATCTGCTGGAGCTGCAGATCCTCATATCTGTCAGTAAGTTGCTGAGTGATGGTGGGACTGGTTTTGAGGAAAAGAGCTGGTTTCTGCTGCAAGCTACCTGAGCATGTGTTTCCTTAAAGTACCAGAAGATATGCAAGTGGTACTGCTCCAAGGGAGGTTGCTGTTAACTCCCCATGACCTTTCATAGTTTGGCAGAAACTCACACCAGTTGGTTCAGGAAGTGAGAGGAAACAATGGAAAAAAAAGCAAACGTTCTAGGAGAATATAAAAATATAACTTTTCTGCTAGAGTAAGTGCAAATGGCTTAAGATTTATTGATTGCAACACATATTGCAATGGTCCCTGAGCTAACACTTTAATAAAACCAGGGAAAATAACAACTAAAAGTAGCCCTAGAAATCATAAATCTCAGTGTATGTGCTGAATGGTATGGAGAAAACAATCAGCAAAAAACAATCATCTCGACCTCAATTTGGAAGCACAGAAAGTGCCATTTTGGGGGAGACAGAGGGGCAGAAAGCCTTGGCTTATTCAGTCTCGCCTATTTCCAATGGCAGCCAGCACCAGATGCTTTAGAAAAACATGTAGGAAATTCCACAGCAGGCACATGGGGGATAATCTGTCCCCATCTCCTTGCCAGGAAGATCTCATGCTAATCCTTAAAATTTAAGAATATTTTTACAACTTGAAACATCAGGTCTTGTCCTGCTCCCAGTGTTCCATTTAAGTGTTAACCAGTATAACTGGATAGTCAAATTCATGTTTGAAACCTGCGAAACCTATTTTTTCTTGGATTATTTTTTGTGATGCATTAAATGTCCACTTAGTTTTAAGGAATATTCCAGATTTATTACCTTTACTTTTGCAATGACCTGAGCTAATCATGCTTTGTTTAAGCATCCATTTCTGTGTTCAAAATACTACATACAAGAATTATAAAAATAAAGCACTCCCCTGATTTTTTCAGGCTGCAGCCTACACATGTTATTCTTATCTTCCCTCAGTTGCCAAAAAGAGAGTATCCGTTTCAGAAGTGTGACTAGGTCTGTGCCTGCGAAAGACTTTCTGCATAGGTTCCAATTTGCCTAACTTGCTCCCAGTTTTTGAAGACGTAGGCTACACCTATGCTAGCAAGTTTAAAAGTCTTGGACAGGAACTAAAAACTGGGACTTAATTATTTAAAGAGTTTAATTGCTGGAACTACCTAGAAACATTTCCTTAGCAGTTTTCCAAATAGTTCCCAGGAAGAGTTTGCCCAGGTGAGAGAAACTTTTCCCATCATTGTTTGAAGGGAAGCTACTTCATTTGGAGAGTTAGAGAGCTGACTGCAGCATGCACACAGGCTGCACTCAGACATCCTCAGTGACAGAGAATTGTCCCAAACACATCTAATAAACTGGTACATATGTAGCCTTGAGAACCCAACCTCCACAAGTAAGTACACCTTATATAGTCAATGGAGGCAAGTGAACTCTCCCCAGAGCAGTTGTCAAGTCTAAATTGTGCCAACAGATTTCTCGCTTGGGGATATCTACTGATCAGACACAGAGCTTCA
This sequence comes from Pezoporus flaviventris, assembly GCF_033815535.1. NCBI lineage: Eukaryota > Metazoa > Chordata > Aves > Psittaciformes > Psittacidae > Pezoporus > Pezoporus flaviventris. Next base: position 38,461,036 of record NW_026892579.1, on the reverse strand, counting down.
TCTGCCTTAGCCCTGGCACTTTGTAAGCACCTGAAATTGCAATGCAAAGTCCAGTGAGGCAGGGGGGTTTATTGATTAATGCCAATAAACTAGGTATCAGGAATCCTGCTGTTGCATTTTCCTTTCGTTTTTAATCACTTAGTGTTGAAAGGGCTAGGGAAAAAGTAGAAAGTAAATTTGAATTTGCAGACCTATATCTAAGCAGAAATGGAAGAATGCTTTCTTAATTAATTTCCCATTTTAGAAAGAACCAACACCAATGCATTTGTGTTTTGGTAGTACCTAGTCAGAATTTAAGTACACCTTTCAAATTAATATCCCTCTGAACAAATATGTACAATAAGAAAGTTCCTGTCGCATAGAGTTTATCCTGGAAATGAACCAAGTAGTTAAAGAGGGAAAAATAAAATAAAGGCCTGGAAAGTCTGGTGATGTTCTTGAGATCAAGAAACTGCATAAAATGTGCTTAAAATTAAGAGATTTAGAGCAACAGAAGACTTGAATTAATCAAACTGTCAGAACTAACTGCCAGGTAAAATATATCTGCTGATAAATGTATAATTGCTGATAAAATATGTCCTTCGCTTCAGCAGCAGCAAAGGAAAAGCAAAGGCAGTTCTGGTGGAGCAATGGCTGAGATGTGCTCCTAATTATGTTACTCAGGCACTGACAGTTGCATATCATATGCTGCACACCAGTGTCACCAATGAGCAACAACTGTTTGATTAATACTTAGGAGGATGCATATTCATGTTAATCCTCCTCCCTTTGTTGGGGGAAACAAAAACTACAGTGTACTTTGTGTTTTCCTAACCACTGCCACAAAACACCACTACCATGCACACCTTGCTTGTGCCAGTGCATAAAATCCCACTCAGCTATCAACTTCAGCTTCTGCATCACCTGGTGTTTAATTTGATGGTTTTGCTGATTTCCATTTCATCTAAAGATCTACACAGATTTTGAAGTCTGTGTTCCTCTTACCCTGAGACTTTGCTGACTGTTTTCACCTGAGGTTTTATTTTGGTTGTCTTTTGTAGTCAGAACTTTTCATATATGAGTAACCATGTGACAAAGTTTTTTATTAATTAATCACTATTTTTTTTTTTAAAAAAAGCATGTAAGCGTATATCTGAAGTTGAAAAGTAACTGATTCTGGAGTGCACTTTTTTTCTCTTCTTAGAATCTATATTTTACACTCGTACAGTATCTTATCCTTGGACAGAATCTGAGGATTCTGCAATGGTCCTGAAATTAAGAGTCTATCCATCAGGCAGTGTTAATAATCGCTTAAAAATGCTTAAGACAGAGAAAGCAAAGAGATCTCAGGCTTAGACCTATACAAGAGGAAAGTTTGCTTTGACTAGCAGTTAATGAAGAGACAACCTTATCTGAAAAAACTAAGAAGTTCTCTGTTTCTGGAAGAGCTCACTTTATATCCTTTTTAGCCCCTTTCATCCATGAATTTCGTAACTACACTGAGGAATAAAGTTAGCTTCTCAATATTTTCACTGCAATTGATGCTGTTCATAAATCCACTGACTATAAAGTCTGAAAGGACCACAAGGATTACTGTTTGACTCATGAATAAAAGATGGTGAAGAATGAATGACACTGTTTTGAAAAGTTGTTGATCTTGAATTTGAAATTGTCAGCAATTATTATCAAATATCTCTTTTTCCATACAAGGATTTCTTAAAGGTGAACAGCCTTTTCTTATTAAGATTAAATACATTAAATCTGTCATTCTCAAGGTTTTTCTCCAAATCTTCTTCAGTTTATCAAGGTGTTACTCGTGTTTAATTGGTGCTCCCATAGGTTATTCCGGTTTTAGGCAGTGTGTCAATACAGAAGTTGTCTTTTCTCCAAGTTTCTTTCTCTGCACCTTCAGAAGTTTCTTGAAGTGTTGCTTCATAAAGGAAGCTGATGTGATGAGTCACAGCTGGCACAGTTTCTTTGTAGAGTGGTGGTCTGTGCCAAGTACTGAACTGGCTTTTAAGACTTTAACTGGAGAGGTGAGGAGAGCTGAAGCTCTATCTCTTGCTCCCCGAGCAGCACATTCTCATTATGCAATTGACAACTAACAAATGGAAATACTTCAAGAAGCAGGATTTGAAGATTCAGGTCTCCTTCCAGTTCAGCAATCTTGCTACTAATCTGTGGACTTCAGCTGGCTTTTATTTGTCTTTTTTAGTGCACCCCTGAATTTTCCATTCCTGGTCCAGCAGCTCAGCTTCTGGATGAAAGATGATGGGTGCTCAGATCTAGATTTACATAATTTATGGTCAGGAAAATATCCTGTAACAAGGGATGTGATCCCTTCCATCTATAAATACACTCTTAACTGTTACCAAATGTTGGCTACATATAACAAAAGTAGGTCACAATTAGGGTCACAAATTATGTGAATTGCCAGAAAAACATCAGCGTATGTTGCATTGATTTCAGCTTATTATTTGAAGAAGATGGAACACCTGTAAGAAAAGTAGAAAATTATGATAATTACCCAAGACGAACAGCAAGTTGTGGAAAGTTTCTGCAAAAACTGCAGTACTCATCAGCTTCAAGAATGTTTCCCATAAGAACAAATTTGAATCCTGACTAAGGAGACATTGATATTGATATCTGCATATCTTTAACTGTGAATGTACTGAAGCTTTTAATGAGCTCTGATTGATCAATATCAGAACTGGGAGGGAAAGAAAGAGAGTAGAAAAGAAAGCAAAACTAAGAAATGACTTGGAACAGCATACTTCAGTCCTGCAAGTTTCTCTGCAATATCTCAGAGTACTTAAGTGGGTTAAACTATACAGTGATTGTCTGTAAATACAATGAAATTCTGCTTCTCTAAGAAAAACCCTCCATCAATAGCTTGAAATGAAAATTAATTAATTCATTATAATATATAAACCCAATTTAATAATTGCATAACATAATATAAAAAAAAAATATGAACATTTACTCCTTCAGAAAGCTTGCTTTATGGGAAGCACAGTATTCCTGAATTTAACTGTAAAGGCACACGTATCAGAAAAAGTGACTTCAAAACAAAGGCATAGAAAGGCCATGTCTGCAACTTGAAACACAGGGCTGCTGTTGCTTGGTTAGAGCTCCCACCATCCGAGCTCCTGCAGGGCAGCAGGGGTAAAGGTGAGCTGCCAAGGGCAGACAGGAAGGGAGCTAAGCTCACAGCACTGCCCTTGTTATAGCTGGGAAGTATCCTTTTTCAGCTGTCAGCTAGCAGTTTCCTATGTGAAGAGAAAGAGTTTAGGGGTCTGCAGTGGTTTATATCTCCATCTTATTGTTTTACTGGCTTACCAGAAGTTACCATTCCTGTCACAATAGAAGGAATTGATAAGGGGTGTATTTGGCAAGAGTGACAGGACAAGGGGTAATGGCTTTAAACCAATAAAGAGTAGACTTAAACTGGATAAAAAGAAGTTATTTACTGTGAGGTGGGGAGGCACTGGGGCAGGTTGACTAGAGTTGTGGATGCTCCATCCCTGGAACCGTTCAAGGCCAGGTTGGATGATGATTTGAGCAACCTGGTCTATTGGAAGGTGTCCCTGCCTATGGCAGGGGGGTTGCAACTGGAAGATCTGTAAGGTATCTTCCAACCCAAAACATTTTCTATGATTCTGATTCTGTGATTTCTATTCACATTGAGCAAGTCCTGTTTGTATTATGTGTCTTTGTCCAGACCAACTTGCCCAGGCAATTTAAATTCAGATATTAGCTCACGTATCTATATGGCTAGTTCTACTACCCCTCAAAAACCTGAGATAACCCCCGACACAGAGGTGGGATGCACAGAAACATCTAAAACACGTTGTGAGAGCTCACTATTCATCTTGTTTCAAGGCAATTCTCCTTATTCTGAGAAATCTCCGGCTCTGGCAAGAACCAAGTGAACAATTTCAGACCAGTTCCCAAAGTTGGTATAACAACCTTGTTTGTATTATAATTTTCTTAGCTCCTTCATGCTCACCCACTGATAAGAGATTGCCTTCATTCACAAAAGCAAATATTACAGAAATAGGCAAAAGTTTTGAAAATAAATGAATGCAATAGAGGTCAATTTTACAGCATTATTGTCATGGTTTAAACCCCAGCCAGACATCTTGTTCACTCACTCCCAGTGAGTGGTGCCGGGCTGACAGCAATCGAGGCCCCTGCCCCCCGGGGCCCTCAGCTTCCCTGCTCCCATGAGGGATGGGGAGGAGGATTGAAAGAGTGCAACTCCCACGGGTTGAGACATGAACAGTCCAGCAACCAATGTACAACACAAATCACCACCGCTACCACCAACAACAACGATGATAAGAGAAAATAACAAGGGAAGAGAATACAATACCACCGGCCAAGAAACGAGTCCGACCCAGAAGCCCGTGTCCTTCCAGGTAACTCCCAGTTACCCCCCACCCCGGGCATGACGTGCTGTGATATGGAATACCTCTTTGGTCAGTTTGGGTCAGGTGTCCTGTCTCTGCTTCCTCCTGGCTTCCCCTCCTCCCTGGCAGAGCATGAGCCTCACAAAGTCCTTGGCCAAACCAAAACTTCGTTGTTATCAGCTCTGCTCCCGAGCCGAAAGTCAAAAACACTGCACTGCACCAGCTACCAAGGAGGAGAAAAATGACTGCTACCGCTGAAACCAGGACAATTATGAACACATCACTTAAAAGATAGTGACATTGATTTTTGCTATGTATATCCCATTAGAAATAATTGGGTCAGGAAGACATTTATGCATCTGGTATAGTTGTATGACTTTCAGTGAGGAAACTAGGAGTTGGGTTCAGATTAGTGTTATTGGAAGTGCCTCTCCACCAGTTCAACTTCTAAGAACAGAAGAATAAATGTAGCTTAATGCTTTGCAGTAAATCTCATGACATCTTTTTATTGACTCGAAAATTCTAATGGTATCCAGGAAATGCAGACTGAGAAAAACTGTTGTGATGTAAAAAAACCTCCTTCTATAAATGTTCTGGAACACAATGCATCAGTATCTTTTTTTTTTTATTATTTTTTTTTTTTTTTAATAACAAATATCAGAAATTTTTATATTCTTTAAGTAGATTTTAATGGACCTTTGAAATTCATTACAGTATTTTAGTCATCCAGTCAAATTACAATTAATATCTTCTGCCTAAGGAACCATATCCTGCTTATGGATCATATTGCAGTAAGAGTGTGGTAGGTCTTTCAGCTATGAAAACCATCTGTGCCCTGAATTCAGTGATACAAGAGACTATTGACTAGGTGCACAAAGGAGCGAGACATATTGCCTGAACATGACAGCCTTGGTTTCCAGTTTCCAGAATGGTGTTGTGTCAAAAATGCCAGCAACAAAAGGTAAAAAGCGGGAGGCTTTCAGGGGGAAGTGAGACCTGGTGAAAGGAGTTCTCTGTCTTTTCCCAGACAGTCCTATGCTGATCATATTACCTTTTCCTTCAACTGATGCTATTCCCCAAGAATCAAGCCCCTGCCACAGCTCTGATGCATCTGGGATTTGTCCTAGAGCAAGATAAAATTATTTCAAATGTAATAAATTCAGAAAAAATGTAATTTCAGAGTAACTAGCAGAAGTCAATCAACAGAAAACAATTAGACCTTCAAAATATTCTAGTTTTGTAAATATTTTTAAGCAGAAAAGAAGATTTAATTTTTTTTTAATATTGGGATGTTCTGTGTAAATTTTTTCAAGAGAAAAAGCTCTCCTTTGGGTGAGATATTTTGTTTCAGCTTTTCACAAATATTGAAAACAGTGTTTGCATTTTGAAACTGAGGAGGTTTAAACATAGAATCATAGAATAACTTAGGAAAAGACCTTTAAGATAAAGGGGTCCAACTGTTAACCTAACACTGCCAAGTCCACCGCTAAACCATGTCCCTAAGTGATTCATCTGTGTGTCTTTTAAATACCTCCAAGTATGGTGATTCAACCACTTCCATGGGCAGCCTGTTTCAATGTTTTATAACTCCTTCAGTGAAGAAATTTTTCGTAATATTGAGACAATATCCAACATAAACCTCCCCTGCTGCAACATAAGGCCATTTCCTCTCATCCTAACTAGAGGCCAACCCATCTCATCCCAAAGTAGCTCAGCTTTGCATCCATTTCCACCTGCCCCATTCAGCAAGAGTCCCACATCTCCCGTGTTCAGCCTTTTATTACTAACATCGTGATAGAATCTTCTTGTTGCCCTCAATGTCCCTTGCAATTCTTAACTCCAGCTGAGCTTTGACTGTCTTGACATCATTCCCACACATCCATGTGATGTTTCTAAATTCCTCCTTTGTAATTTATCTTTGCTGTATTTTTGCACTGAAGCTTCATAATGAGTCTTCTGTTTAACAAAGCTCTTATCCTGTCAAGCCTACTTGACATCCTGAGTATTGTGATGGACGTTCTTGCTTATGGAGGATGTTTCTAATCTGTTGCTCCACTCTAGCTGGAGAGATGGCCGGATCTAATTAGATACAGATTTCACCATTACAAAATTAATCTCAATCAGCAAAGTCACAGCAAAACAGAATATAATTCTCTTCATTTATTAGTCCTTTAAATAATCCATAAATGAAACAGCTGTTCAATCACAAGCAAAAAAAGGGATTTTTTTTCCTCACAGCCACTATATGTATCTATAATAATAAAATTATAGCTACTAATACTACTAATACTATATTATTAAATAACTAAAATTCTTTTTTTAGTTACTTGGTCCTAATGTGGAGGGTCCCAGGTAAAAATATTCTCTTTTACTCAGGTCCTAGCCTAGAAGACCTCGTAACAGTAGTAATTCAGCTTGTTCCTAGGCATGAGCAAGAATGTGTATTTTGGCTCTTCTTCCAAGTAAAGTAGATAATAGGATGTGTTGGCCCAAAACTTACGTTTCCACATATGGCTTATTAATATCTGCTTCAACTATTCCATCTAGTGGAATTTTACCTCTATTGTCTTCTTCAAACTGAAAAATTATTAAGTCAGTGAGGCTTCCTTGTTATTCAAGTGCTAGTGCTTCAAGGTGGGATTTCTGTTGTGTAAACCCATACATCCTGATCAATTTGCAAGAGCTGTCCCACAGCTCCTAGGCTAAACCCTTCAAACTTTTTCTCTCTGTAAGGCAAAAATGAGAAACCAAACCAAACCAAACCAAACCAAACCAAGAAAAAAAAACAGATTTATGTATGTGTCATTTTGATACTCCTGTTCATTTGTCAGATTTTATGACTTATATCTTCACATATGCTCTATCCAGGTAATAGTTGAATGCCAGTAGAGAAATTGTTTTACTACTGGTGAATCATCTTTCTGCAGGATTTACATGTGCCATCTGAGGCTGACAGCCTTCCAAATCTTTCTTACGCTTGTGTCCAATCTCCTCTGAATTAGTAGGTATTCATTCCCAAATGTAATGTTAAAGGAAGTGTAAAACTAGAGAGTGGATTCATACCTAGAGCCACTTTAGATTGGATATTAGGAAAAAATTCTTCACCAAATGGGTTGTTAGGCATTGGAACAGGCTGCCCAGGGAAGCTTTGAGTCACCAGCCTTGTGCGTATTTAAAAGTCGTGTAGACATGACACTTAGGAACATAGTTTAGTGGTGGACTTGGCAGTGTTAGGTTAACAGTTGGACTCAATGATCTTAAACATCTTTTCCAGACTAAATGTTTCTATGTTTCTATGACTCTATGATTTTAATATTTCTGGGTCAGCAACTCACCTTTGATGCAAAGCAGTATTCCCTTAGGCTAGTCCTATCATAGTCTTGGTTTCCTCCTCCTGATGCTGTTAATATCTCACTTCTTTCTGTTGTCAGTCTTTCTTTCTCCAATTTCATGCTTTTGTTTGCATTGCACCCATATTTTGGGCCCTTTTCCCTTGTTGATATCAATCATCCACTCTCTTTTTGTCCGTCTTAGGAGAGTCAGCTGTGTTCTTAATTCAATTAGCACACACAGCCTTGTTACTGAGAAAACCCCCGTCTTTGGTCTTCTCAGGGCAAGGACTACAGCTTCCCTGTAGTCCTTCAGTCATCAGCATTGCAGCCCTCAGAAGAGATTAATAATAATAAATTCTCAATATTGAATAATTTCTATTAAGAAGGAAGGTGTTGTTTTGTTTGTTTGTTGATTTGGGGTTCTTTGTCTTTTCTGGAAAGGTGTTAACATATTATGGTTGTTAGCATGCAGAAGACAACTAGTTTATTGCTAATTAACCACCTACAGAGCAGATGCTTAACCTGAACTATACCTTTCTAGGGAATATCCAGAGGCTGAATTTACCAGGCATCTTTATAACTATTAAGTACCTACATTTACTACTGAGCAGTAGCAAATTATTTCAGAAATGCTTTAGGTAAGGGAAAATAGTTTGGGGAAACAGAATGTTAATTAGAGTCAAGAAGTTCAGGGCCAGATGTTTCATAGCAGGGAATCATGCTGTGTGCATGGTAAGGCATGAGAGCTATGCGCTGTGAATCTGTGCAATGGAAGGTTCCTGAGGCTTGTAGAGGTGGTCTACTATTCCAGCAACAAGGATGAATCCATTGTCCTTAGCTTTGCAATTTTCCAAGTGTTTGGGTTGTTATTCCAGTGGAGTGACCCTACATGGGGGATGTTGACAAAGGTATTTCTCCTTTTTTTTGCCATTTTTGGTGGGTTTGACATTAAACGAAGACACTAAACCTATAACCTGTATAATATTATCTCACTGAAAGAGCAGCTGGTATTGTTGTTCTGGAACATGACTACTGTCAAGGCCAAATCTTCACTTTTTCTCAACCTACAGAGTAAGAGTGATCCTCATAATTAGGAAAATTTCCCATAATCAAATAATTTATGGTTTAGTGTTATTCTACAACACTGTTGTACCTCACTCTTATAGCCAAGTGAAATCTTCCTTACTCCTGCTCTCTTTGTAGGGGTCATAGTTTAGATGGCAGAATGCAAAATACCCCTGATAACAGGACTACTCTTTAGTGCTCTTCTACAAAAAAAAGAATCCTTTTCCAACAACAAAGCTCAGTGTCTTGAGTTATATTTGCATGTGTAATTTTGTGCTTCATTGCCCCTAATGTGCACTTACAAGGTACTATTTTTGAACTCAGCTATAACTGATTGGAAAACAAACCACTGGGTTTATCACCCCTTGGACTTTTATTGATGTCATATCCTTAGACAAATACATATGGAAATCTTTGCTCACTGCATTGCATATTGCATCTTATTCCCCAAATGTACAATACTTAATTGAACAGAGTGATGTAGTTGCCAGCTTTTCCTCAGAAAGAAACCAGCTGTTTAGAAGGCTGAAACAATAAAGCATTTTTGGAAGAACTTCCCCTCATGGATTTTCTACAGCTCCTCTCAGATCATATTACTAAGACATATACAATAACAAATTTACAGAAAATGGATGAAATCTGGACTTGAAACCAAATGAGGTTTTCTGCCTCCACTGACTTTCCTGAATCTTTACCTTCTGGTTATACACGTGAAATGGGGGAGAAAGAGGGCAGCCTAGAGCCTCTCATGCTAATGTACAACTTTTGCTGCTGGATCAGTTCATATTTTCTCAAGGACCTCTGCATAATGCTAATTGAGTCAATGAGACAGACCTATAAAATCATTCCATACGTCCATACTATGTATATATAGAAGGCATTTAGAGCATAGCTTCACCACAGTACCAGGAAAGAATCCCTAGTCCCCAGGGCAATCAGGGTATCTCACATCTACGTTGTTTAATAACATTACCTTCTGGAAACAACTAGCTTTGTTCACGTGTTGTAAGTATAACACATATATTTGTCTGATGGCTACAGCACAGCCCTTTTGTGTATCTTTGCGCATAAGCCTTCCCAGCTCACATAATTTTCCACATTTGTGTTCTAACGTAGTGTGTGATGGTGGAGTGTGGATGGTGGATTTAGTGCTTTTCAGTGCTAAATTATGAATTTTGTTCAATGTTAGCAAGGCATGGCAAGCACATTGCTCAAACTCTCATGGCCATCAAGTCATCTGCTGAATACAATGCAAACAAATACAATATGTAATATATAAACAAGCTCTTCTGAAATCTTCCTCACAGACAAAGTCTAAAATATTGTTATTCTTTACCCTCAAACTCCTCCCCCATAAAAAATACAGAAATATGAATTACATTTCTTGTGAGTCTTTCTCTCACATCCCCCATTATAAAATACCACAGAGATAAATTGTAAATTAGTTCTCCCAATTCCCATGGCTATTAAAAACCAAATACATGAATTCATGCCTCTCTTCCCTCTCACACCTATGCAATAAATCATGATATTTCTTTAAATGTCCCATTACTCTTGTGAGCCCAGTCATTCACATTTATGATATCTGTGAGGGTACAACAGGGTCAGGCATGTCAAATGAAAAGATTCTGTAAGGCCAAACAGATAAATTCCCTATGCGGGCAGCAAGTACATTTCAGTAATTTCTCCTCTCCCATATATTTGTTACCTAGATATGAGGTACTGATACAGTCTGTGTCCGGCACATTGTGCCTGCAAAAAAAACATACAAGGACCCAAAACTCTGACAGACACACCGTTTACAATAACCAATCTATCATAAAAAATATCATCAAATATATATTTTTATATATATATGTGGAATAATTTAAATGAGAAGGCAGTCTGATGTAGAAACAGATATGTGATTAGCCTGACCATAATTTAAAGAAAGGCCTTCACCTGTTCACCAGTGTGTTGAAGAGGTGTCTTCTCAATTGATAGAAAAAAAGGGGAAAAGAGGTACATATGTCCCTATCTGCTCTGGTTGAGGCTGCGTTACTGGTAAGTTGATCTATGGGATAAACTTATAGCATCCTCTTTGGGGGCAGTAGTATTTGAAGAGAACACTTTTGGGAAAGCAGGGACTGGTAAAGAAGAACCCATCATAAAAAAGCCTGTTTTCTCCTTCTGTAGCTTTCTGCTCAAGGTGCAGATAAAACAAGAGGAACATTTTGGTGATGGAATGATGGGTACAATAGATGGTTTGCTTGTATTTTGTTTTTCTCACTTATAAAAAGACAAATACAGTTGAAAAGTAAATGTGTAGTATTTACCAAGCTGTACCATCACTGTGAAGGTTAACTAGCTAATGTTTGTGCAAAGCTTTGACTGAAGATGTAAAGTATCAAGCATTATTGCTGTTAAGATACACTGAGATTCCCGTTGTTCTAATCTTTACCCACACCCACTTAGAGTGATTAGTTTTTATCAGTCTTCAATAAGAGATAACCCATTCTGAGATATTGCTACCAGTTTTAATATATCAGTAGACAGACAGGCTCTTCAATTACCTCAATATCAAACAGCTTAACAGAAAAAAAAATAGAAGTAGCAAGATTTGATTTGAATCCATCCAATCAGGCCCTACATGGAAAAGATATACAGCTTCAGTGTCTGCTGAGACTTCATCTCTGATGCTGGCTAGGCTTCTCCTGGAGGGATATATAAGGACAAATGTTGCTTTTTGTTGCTCCATGCAATTTCATTGACTTTAATGGCATTGGAAATATTACTTTAGATGAGAATGTGTTTTGCAATTTTACCTTGCTTCCATTAGTAGACCATATGACTTTCATAAAATATAGGGTGAAAGAATGACAGAGCACCTAAACATTCTCAGACTCTTGCCTCTGCCTGGCTGATTTGTTAGCCATTCTTTTCACACAAATAAAAAACATGAGAATGGGATGACTGTGGCACAGTCTGTGTCCTCATGACCTGCCATGATCCTGAGACTTGTTCATGTTAAAATTATCACTTTATGTTAAACCAAAAATTTAATAGTGGATTTTATCACATCTCAACATGATACTGTCATATTCCCCTCTTAAATTCCATTTTTTATATCGTTGCTCCATTTCTTCTAGTTCAGACTCATGATTTGCATGATTACTCTAAGCATACTCTTTTGAACTGTGTATAAGGCATGAAACACCCTCCACAGCTCAGAATAGCTTGTACATCATACTATCCACTTGCTAACATTTCTTTTTTATTAAGGCCAGATTAAGCATGGATTCTGTGAAATAAAATTCTGTGTAAGAGCATAGCTTATGTATAAAGCTAATCCAAATCAAATCTACAGCATGTTAATACAGATGCACTGAGGAACTATTAATGCTGAAAAGTGAAACATACATTTGCAGGGCAAAGTTTCTATCTCTTTTTTTTAGTTTTCCCCTCCCCTCTGCTCTCTGTTTTGCTTTAAAGAAAAGTGCCACAGAAGACTTCTCAGCATTCAGTTTGTAGTATCACATAAAACTAATGTGATTGAAATTCTCCAGACACAGCTTGGCTTCGAGATGTAAATAATATTCTGATGCTGATTTCCAGAAGCTCCCTAAAAGCATTAAAATTTCAACTTAACTGTTCTCTGGGAAGGGTGGAGGTGGGGGACAAGAAAAAAGATTTAAAAAAAAAAGGTGGAAATATAATTCAAGAAGGGATTAATATTATCACTGCCAGTGAGTTCAAGCTTGTAAAACTTCTTCCCTGAAAGACAAGCTCTGAATTTACTATGTGTTGGTAAGATTTTGCAGTCCATTCAGCCCAAGCTCAGGATCAGCTACCAATGACAGCAAAATAAATGCTGCAGGGTAATATTTACTGGAAGTCAAAGTAGTGTGAAAGAATAAGAACAAATTTGTTATGTAATTATTTGTTATAGAATTGCTATTTTTCCTTACAGTTGCTGATCATTTAGATGAAAAAAGTATCTGTTTGTACAGCTGGCATATGCAGAGGGAGTCTACATGGCTTCAAATATCTGAAAGTTCTGAGGATTAAGAGAATAATTTGGTTTACTATGACTGTCTTGATTGCTTTTCCTAGTTGAGATGTGTGGGGTGTACTAACTTTTCTCTTACCAATCTATATTTGTGGTTTCTGCACTGGGCCACCAGCATACTTCCTGTTTTACTTAAACTTTCTTTCTGCTTCCAGTGGACACAAACATAATTATTTCCTAGAATCTTCAAGTACCATCCTTCTGCAGTCTGAAACTTGGTATCTGAGTTATATCCTGAGGATTGCAGTGGCATTATATTGTCAACAGGGCTGCAGCTGTTACTATCATATATAACGCATGTTTAAAGTCCTTCAGGTTTTGGTGGGGTTTTTCTTTGGGGTTTTATTGGTGGCTTTTTTTTTTTTTGGTTGGTTGGTTGGTTGGTTTTGTTTTTTTTTAAGTTTTGTTTGTTTGTTTGTTTTTATTTTCATGTCTCCCAGTTTGTTATTAGGTTGGTGTTTTTTAGATTTTAGTGGCTTCTTGGAATAAAAGAAAAAAGAATTATCTGGAGCCCCCAAAACACACCAGATCTCAGTGGGCAAAGATCCAGGTTAAAAAAATACCACCATCACCACAGTTGTTCTGCTGAGAAATTATAAGAAAGACTGAATTAACCTGAAGATGAACTGTGAACATACCATTAAGGAGTCCAGCTGAAATGCTCAAACTCAAAGCAACCTCTGCCCACACCATGTCACCCAGTGCTCCTGTGACAGAGTTTATACCTGAGAAATCACTCACTTTCAAACCAGAATTAGTACAAGTGGAAGCATCCAGGAAGTCAAGTCAAGGCTCTATTTAAATACTAAGCAGTGCAACGGTTCTGTCATGATCCCTAACTTTCCAAAAGTGACCAAACAATATAATTTCCCTAAGGAGTCTTTGAGGAGGAAGGCTTTAATGAACACTAATTTTTTTTTAAAGAGTTTAAAATAGAGGAGCAGTTCTGAGATACTTAGAATTATAAGAAGACACTGAGAAGCAGAAGCAGCTATTTTCAAGCTATCCAGATGGATGAGGGAAACTGCACAAATGTAGCTTTATATTAAAGAAAAGATCTGACCACAGACCTAATCCATAAGTCCACCTCTCTGTTCATATTACCCCAGAACACAGTAGAATCTGCAGATTCTACCCAAGGCCCACCAATGCACCACAGAAGAACACCTAGGGATAACAAGCATGTACTTGTCAATTAAAACAAATTACCAAACCCCAGCCAAACCCCAAACCAAACCAAACCAAACCCTAATATTATTTGAATCATGAAGTTGCACATGAAATTAATGTATCTAAACCCGGGACTGTATTTTTGCTGCTGTCCTTCTCCATCACCTGGAAAACTCATTTTCTATTTATGGACTCTGTCTGTCTCAAACTTTTACATTTCACATCAGTTTGCAAAATCCCTGGGAAAGAGATTGAGCCTTTGTCTTTGCTGAGATGCATTAAAAATTCTACAAACTGGGACCATGGACTTTTGTGGCTAACAGCAGCTTTACTAATAATAATATAAAAGTTACAAGAACTACCTTGGAAGCTAAACTGGAACTGTTAGGAACCCTGAAACAGTGTAATGGCACGCATTCACAAAAGCCATATAGAAGAATGCTTAGGAAAACTGACATATTGTAATCAGTCAGTAATTGATATTGCAATTTACATTCATTGAAGATCTGGTGATGACAAAATTGGAAAAGGATGTTCTTTTAGGCTATGTCTCCTATGGCTCTGAAAGTTAGAGTCAGGAAAATTAAGTTCATGGTTCAGCAGACTGAGCTGTCTTAGTCTCCATCCATTTCTCAGAATTCTCCTGCCAAATAGGTAAGATAAAACTAGTATTTCTAAACCCACTAGCAACTAATGTTTTAATGTAAGTGTAGTAACAGATTCAAGCTCTTCATTTTTCTTTCACATTTCACTTTCTACACACAAAGTAGTTCACCAGGAGAAATGGTCGAAACAATGGAAAATGAACATCAAGGAGCAATCCTATACTGAGCCTGCCTTGCAGCCAAAACCATAATTGGTCTTTTCCATCTCTGATGCTTTGAAACTTGACACTAAGTGCAATTCCTTGCAATTAATACTGATGCAAATTCTGCAATTATGGGAATAGAGGAGATGCGTCTTTCTTTGGAGCATGACACCTCAAACTATTGTTTATGTCTTTACTGACATAACCAACAGATAATCTTTCCAATCAGTTTAGGCTAGAGCTCATATGTGAAGACACCAATGAAAAGACTAAAATGACAATAAAGGGAGAACTGATAGATTGGAATAAAACTGATACATAATATACATATGAGGTGCTTTCTGCACAGGTTTAAACCCATGAGGGTCTGTCTGGAAATATAGAAAAGAATGCTCAGAATAGCCATATCTCATCAAACATTCAAGGGAAAGTACCAAACAAAGGGATAAAAAGGGCTTGGTGGTAATAAACAAGGATTTGAGACTTACATCAACTTGAGTCCGTGTCGTGAAATGCCACAGGACTCAAGTAAAAAAGACTGACTGTGCCAAGCCAGAACAAGAACCTGTCCGCTTCAAGAAGCTGCTGTTACCTGCTGTCAGTAGTGCTCAAGGAAAGGTCAAATCTGGGCCTTGTTTTCAGTAGCCACCTATTAACTTGTCCTCCACAAATTTGCCTAGTTCCTTCTCAAAATCATTTAATCATTGGGCTTTCACCAGATCCTCTGACAGTGAGTTCGACAATTTTATTGTATACTGTGTGCAAAAGTACTTACTTTGGTTTATTTTCAACTTACTACCCAATAATTTCATTGACTGTACCTTATTTTTTTTTTGACAATGCCAAAACTACTAGCGTTGACAATTTTTTTTCTCTGATGTCAGCTCTTCTCAAAACCAGTTTGGATCCAATCAGGAAGTGTGTTTCAACACAGGCAAATGAAGGATTCATGCCTGAAATGGAAAAAGTGCCTTTTCAAGCAGATAACAGTTTTGGGGAGGGAGAGAAGAGTCAGAGGTACCTAGACTCATAACCAGCATAGCATGGAAGGAATTTGGCAAGACAGAACCACATTCCAGTTGCCATTTTGAATTCCTCATCTTGTTGCATTTCTCTTTAAGAAGTTAGTTCTTGTTAGGTGACATAAGCAACGTCCTTTAGTTTAAAGGCCACTATGTGCTCACTATGTACCGCTCCTACAGACTTCTGAAGACTTGCCCAACACTGGAAAACGCAACAGCTGAACATCACAGTTTCACATCTGATATGGGTCCAGTCTAAAGAAGAGGATTTGAATCTTTGGACTATCTCAGCATGTGTTGGCATTTGACAAGATTTATTGAGAGGAACGAAAGGAGAGAGAGAGACACAGAATGGCTGCATTTGTTAGCAGAGCAGCAGCATGCAATGAAACATAGTGTGGATTTACATCTGTACTGTCAGAGGGAATTTTTACTCCACTGTGGGTTACTATGAACCTGATTACAGTTAGACTTTCAACTGACTCCTGTTTCCTAGGATACAGTAAGGAAGAAGCACCAGACTCTAATGAATTTGCTGCCTGACACATGTTGAGATGTAACATATGATGGGATTTTCATATTATTCTTGTCTTTTATAGTCCCAAAGACCGTATGTGTTGAAAAGAACAGCTGAGTGCAGCAAATGCTGCTCAGAGAGCATTGTGTTTAAAACTGAGCTCTTAGATTTTGCACAGCCTCCTTTTTAAAATAATTTTGAAGATTTTTTTTTTTGCAACATTTGGTAATTTTTATTTTGCTTTTTCTATCTGGGACACTTTACAAAGGACTTCACAGGTGTTCACAGAGAGATCTTTATGTTTATTGTTGTCTCAGGAATATACAAATATCAGTGATATGTGTACTTGGTTACAGACAGGCCATCTAAATTTCAACACTGCTTCTCCCTTAGCTGCATGGGAAAGGCTCACTACATGTAAAATTAGCTGCTGAAAACTATTTCATCTGTATTTCTTATTCAAAAGCACACAGTAATCCTTGAAGACAGGTAGTATCTTTAGATGCAAATTCACTCATCTATTTTAGGTAAGCATCTTAGGATAAGATGAACTGCTTTTGAAAGCGTCTTTTTTCTCCACCAGCAGTATGGAGAACCAAGGCCACCAGATTTGGCTGCAGTTTAACAGCTGAAAGGAATTGAGGTGACTCTTGCCCCTTGCTCTAATTTCTCCTGGCTCTGATTCTCCTTACCAAGGACTCTTAGAGGATGGAATATTGAAACCAAACCAGTGAAATAAATAATGAATTAAATTTGTATACAACTATCATATCAATTGCCTTTAAGAATGTCTTTTATATTAAGTGTCTTTCCTAACATGAGCTCTAAAAGTTATGAAGCAATCCACAGACAAAGTACCATGTGCTGATTTGTTTTGCATGTTACACAAGGGGTAATTAAACAAGCAGAGATGTTCCAGTTGTGTCCTTGTGCTGTGGGACACAGCTTAAAATCATGACGTACCATTTCAAAATCCATAATCTCTCTCAGGAGTTCACACCTGAAGTTTTGGAAGTCCCGAATGATCTTTGACTCATAAAATAGGTCACTTAGGCATGTTACGGTAGTCATTGTAGTAGCCTTCAAGAAGAGTACTAATGATACAGATCCATAACAACATCTACTTGGTTTCTCCATCACTGGACTGACTTTCTCTCAGTACTCCATGGAAAAGCCTAAATTCAAGTCTTAAAATTTTGAAACAAAACCTTCATTAAAGATGTTTCTCTTGTTCTGTTTGGGTATAGGCTTTTTAAATTTCAAAATTAAATCTCTTAAAGTTGTTACAAGAACTGTGACGGCAACGAGTCTGCCCAAGGCAGGTGTACCACTGTAAATATAAAGGACCGTTATCACAGAAACATTGCACTTGCATTTAGCTCTACTCACAAGCCATAATTCCGGCAAACTAATGCAATATCCTGAAAGAAGCCTCTTATATCTAATGACAAGATAATGTACCTTAAGGGTAGCCTTATTACATATTTTTCATCGCAAGTCTGAAACGGTTTCTCTCCTATTTCTATAATTCCATCTCTTGAATGGAAGGCACAGACTCATTTCCAGGGAAAGCAGTGTAGTCATGTAATCTATGCAATTATTCATATTTGATTTCTCTCAGCTCAGGCACGGTCCCCTTACAGACAAAAGCTTCTCTTCTAGGGGAGCAGAGACTCGGACACTGCCACATATCCATCTCCTGTGTACTGGCCATCCTTGGCAAATCCTAGGAATATGCAGGCTGGAAATATCTGGAAATGTGTGCACTGTGTGCTATTAGGAACAAGATTTTTAATCATCTTAGCATTAAAAATGGATTCTGCAAAGTAATCTCAAAAGGAATTTATTGTATACATTTTGTTCATTGCTTTGAAGACAGGAATATCATTACTGTAACCAGCCCTTCACGAACAGCAGAATGGGAAAAGAGGGGGTGGGGACAGAAAGAAGCTGTATAAAATGTAATAGTTACAGACTGGAGCAGACTATCAACAGCTGCAAGGTTAATTACAGATCTTAACAAAATATATAAAAAAAGAAAAAAAAGAAAAGAAGGGAAAATCTAAGCCTCAGAAATAAAAGATAAGGAATTCTTCAGAGTAATTATAGGCTGCTGAGGCCTCATGGTAGTAATAAAGAAAAAAACATCTGACCAGATTGATGGTGGGAGAGACAGTGACAAGAGGAATACAAGTTGAAAAAAAAACAATTAAAATCAGCTATCTTAGGTAAGCTGTCATTCAGCCTCAGGAAGAAAAGACATGCTAATAAAATATTAATAGAATCTTTTTAAGATTTTTTAATAACATTCTTTCATACACAGGTAGCACTCCCATTTGTCAGTCAAGAGTATCAGACACAGAAGTACCAGACAAACAAAAACAGTAAAAGTGGAGAGAAAATAAAAGCTCTGGGGCAATAGTGTTTGACCTCAGAAAAAACACCACCAAGGCATTCAGGCAGGAGTTGTTTGGAGAAAGCTTTGTGGAAAATCACTGACTCTGCTTTGCTTTTTAGAGGAAATTATAGCAAGGAAGAAAAGTTATTTCAGACTGACAGACACCAAATGTCAGCAATCATGATATAATCAGTGCAGGCTTTATTATATTTAAGTGGTTTGAAAGTCGGCAGATTTCAGACAACTTCAAAATCTAAAGGAAAAGTGCGTCTAAAAAACAGTCTTATGAATATTACATATACAGACTCTGTGTAGCATCACACATTTTTATGTGCTAAATTCTCTTGCAACTGTCTCTGCAGCTTCTTCTTCAGTGGCCTTTTTGCAATGAATGCTTTTCTTGAGCTGGCTTTCAAACCCCCTGCCCCCTTTTCTTTCAAGTCTTTACATAAAGCCATTTCTTTGTTTCTGACACAGCCCAGCTCTGTAATGAGCTCCAGAGAAAATATACTTTGTCAGTCCAGAAAATCACTGAAGTCACTATGCTCAGGCAAGTTCAAGGCAACTGCTAAATATTAAAAAAATGGGTTTTTTTTTGTTTTTTTTTTTTTTTTTTTGTTGTTGTTGTTGTTTTTTTGTTGTTGTTGTTTTGTTTTATTTCTTGCAATGTAAACTAGACTTTACTAGAAAACTACCTTACCTTAGGGGTGGTTCTCAATCCTATCTGCCTTAAGTGACTGCTGGGACAGGCTTACTGTCAGCCCTTTCTCTGTCCACAGATAAAGCTTGCTGAAGATGACACACACCCTGGACACGTGATGTGGGGTGAGTGCACCACTGTGTAATATGCAGCCGTGCTACATCTGTCACAGCTATCACAGCTACTGCACACCTCAGCACAGATGCCATTAATTTTAACTCTACACCCACAGCGTACCCTATCTTTTAAAAGACCCTTTAACAAGCTCTTTCCTTCCAAATCAGCAGACTTCCAACTCAGCCATAACTGATCATGTTGGCAAGTTTTCTAAGGAGATACGAGAGGAAACTGAGGGAAATAATTAAGGTCCTGCCCACAGGAATGTGTCGCATGGTTTGTGATAGTCACTAATGGCAGGTGTGTGGGTGAAGGAGAATGGATATTTATTCATTACTGGAGTAAGCTGCTTTGGATATAATGTCTGCTGATAATAATGTCTATTTTAGGGTTGTTTGACAGTTTCTGTCAAGCACAGAAAATGGTAAACTCCAGTAGGTTGTTTCAGTAGAAAGGAGCAGGGTGCGGGAGGAGTGAATGTCAGAGCAGACTTTCGTCATTTCTGAGAACAAAGCTGGGGGGGAAGTACATTGTGTTCGCCATGCTGAAAATTGCTGGTGAGCATCTCTTACACCATCCCGATTCAGAAATATGACAAAGAGGCCATCACTGTAAAACAAAAAATGACCTTTATTACCACTGTGAGAAGCCAATCAAAAATTTTCAAATCCTAAAAGCTTGTAAAACTCCCAGGTTAGTTACAATTTGGAGATAAGTATTTCTGAAAATTATACTTTTATTCAGCATGCTCGATTAGGCTGGTTTAACAGTCACCAGCCCATGTCACTGTGTAAGTGTCCCATCCCACAGCTCTTGCTGAGAGCAGGCTGACTATGCGCCTTCCTCACTGGAAGGTGGAATACATTCCCCTTCTAACCAAGAACTACAAGTATGGCTGGATAGAAAAAAGTCGATGAAAAAAATCTTTGCCATTATCTGGGGTTATTTTTTTTTTAATCAAACAATTTTGCAGAGGTCAGTGTAACTGGCTCACCATGTGGGAGTCAAGACCTATTTCACTTTGATCTCCAGCTTGCTTGTCTCTCTCTGGCATGGGGAGGACAATTCTACCTGGCTAACCTCTCTTCTCCAGCCAGGTAAGATGCAGAGGGCTGTAATCAAGCTATGACCCTCCTCCCCTGAGTGGCAGCATCTTCTCACATCCTAGCCAGGCCCAGAAAGAAAAATCATACACTCAGAAATCCAATAGGGGATATGGTGGGAGGTGTTGAGTGACACAGAATAGAGATTAAGAAGGTTCCAGAGGCCTCACAATAATTTTGTATTGTTGGGTTCTCTGTGGATGGGGTCAGGACTGCCAGGGACTTGTGCAAGACCCCAGGCAAAGCAGATCATCTGGGGAACAGGCACTTGATGTGGCCATAAAACCCTCTCCAATTTCTGGTTCCCAAGTGAACTTTGTGACTCCTTGCCCAGAAGGCTGAGCAGTAAGGTGACAGTTGATAGTATTGGGCTACATTTATTTTGTTGCTAATATCATCACTGGTTCAAATCATGTTGACCATCGTCTTTGGCTGACCTGTTCCTGTAATAGTTGTCCTGGGCTGGACAAAGACCTACCACCCCAGCTTTCTCCTCCCCTAAAACAGCATAATAGAAGAAACATCGTGTTTGTAGCCCTTACCCCATAAATCATAGCAATCATAAATTCATCACAGTTGTGTATTCCTCCTCGGTCCCTGATTTGTGGGCTAGTGTGCTCTCAGACCTGGAACGAAAGTCAACAGGAGCTGCAGTTTGAACATCTAGAGTGTTGTTATCCCATGACAAACCTGCTGGGAAAGAAACCTTACGTCTTCATCGCCTCTGGACACCAAAATTCATATAACCCTTATGTTCCAATCTCTATGACTACTTCCTTTCTCTGTAAAATGAGATTAATACCCTTTATTGCATAACTCAACAACTATCATGGCATATGTAGATCATATAGGATTGTAAAAACTTTGCACTTTTGGTTAACCTGGGAGAAAAAAAGAAGGCCTAAATTCACAGCTAGGTCTGGAGAACATGTAACAGTATGATACTGAGTCACTGTACACTGAAAGATGAGATGGTAATCTCAACAACATTGAAAATATACTGACAGAAGATTCTATAGAATTTGACAAAAATGTGTATGAGTTTCTGGAAATGTTGATGAAATGGCCCCTATTACTCTTAGAAGTAAAAAATGAAATAGTGTTTGAAACACAAGAGGTAACAAAAAGGCTTCAAGGCAGCTAAGCACAGGTTGAAGGACCTGTATTCACATGCAGGCAGCAGGGGAGCAGGTAGTGGGGCTGAGAAACAGCTCCCACAGCTGCTCCTCCAGGCTGGATGCCAGCGCAGCAGACCCCTGGCCCCTGCTCAGAGGCATCTCCTGGCACCAGAACTGCTTCAAGCTCCAACTGTGGCCACAAGCTAAGCCAGTCTATTTGGAGTTGACACATGGCTCTTCCTCATAATACATTGAGGGAATGGAGAGGACATCTGTCTGTAGGCAGCTAACAGTAAACTGGCCTTCTGCAGAGGGGTTTGTGGTGGCTTCCATTTCCATGTGCAAAAAGAGCAACCTGTGCACAGCAGACCTGTGTCTACTGCTTACTACTGATAAAGGGGGGTATCAAATACGGAAAAAAACACAACTGAAAAATGTTGCCTTCCTGAACTATGACGTATCTTGAAGACAAATAGTGACAGAAGACTATTCCAAATGTAAATGGTACTTTGGTCAAATTAGATAGCAGGCTGTGACTGCTTTGATTTCTGCAGTCAATGATGTGCTGAAGTTCTACATGTGAACTGACAGACTGAATCAAATCAGTTCAATGTCTTTCTCAGGGTCCTTCCAATGATCCAGGCCGTTTCCTCCTGTTTCAAATATGGGTATTAAAACCCACAGAAATTGAGCAAGAGATTCTGAGGGAATCAGGGCCAGGATCTCCAATGTCTCTAAATGGACATAATTTACCCTTTGAAGCCTAGGAGATTAAACACTTTCAGGAATTAGTAGATTTTAAATAACATTTACTGTAACAGTTGATGATGACAAACAACTGACACAATACTTAGTCTTAGATAAGCATATCAAAGATTTTTTATATGACAGTTGTGAAACATTATTTATGCCACTGGATAAGCTGACATCCAGGAATAACTTATACTGTAGGCAAAGCTCTAGAATATTCTTGTAAATTTTTGGAAATGTACCTCTATAATTTAGAATTCTGCTTGCCAATTGCTATAGCTGTGAGAAGCTCAGATATTGCTTCACAATAATTTACAGCGATGCTTGTAAAGATCACAGCAAAACATAGCATTATTATGATTACCTAAGAAAGAAAGATGATGCTTTGAAACCACCTTGTAAATAGTGCAAATATACCATCTGAGCACCCACATCACAGTGATTTTTCTGTAAATTTGATTAAAAAATGTGCTGCAGTGAGGATTCATCTCTCCATGTAGAGATATTTACAGGCTAGACTTCTACATCTTAACTACTAACCATTGGCCGCTTTTCAGGCAATGGAAAGGAATTAAAGAATGACTGACCTCATTCTTATGCATGTATCTATGGTGGATGAAATTAACTGGTCCCTTAAAATACTTATTTTTCTTTCATTAATTTAAAAGGAACTGAAGAAATATAGCTCAGATGTCAACATGCACATTGCACACGTACATCAAACAGTGACCATCTGAAAACAGCCAATACTCATCCCACCTCAGTTTCCCACATATTTCCACAGCCATATATTTCCACATACTTTCCAAATATCTCACATGAGGTTCACAGTTGTAAGCTCTATGAAATTTCATAGTTCTTCGTGGAATTTGATCTGTGAGATGTTTATTAAAACATGCTTTACCATATGCAAATGAATGCAAAACGCAATATTTATTTAGGGAACCTCACAAAAGCAGTACTTGGCAGACATTAAACCTGCAGCAATGGTTGTACTAGCTGAAAGTAAAAACCCGCTCCAAGCCAGGAAAGGTTCTAATCAAAATGAAGCATGTCAAAGCTCAGTACTACCTAGTGAACTAAGATGTGCATGGTGGCTTGAGGCTACCTGAGAATAGAGACTATGTGGTTTTGCCAGTTTTGCAATGTCTTACCTTTCATAATATAAAATACGCCTGTGGGTTTTCTTACTTAGGTGAGCCTACAATGTCAGCTAAGTAATTACTGAAAACATCTGTGGATCTAGGAAATTTCTGTTGAAGGAAATGGACAGCAATCTCTGAAGATTTTGGCCACAGGCAGACCCTGGCACCCTTGGGAAGCTTGTCTTCAATGTAAAGGGAGAAAATTTTTTCCAAACCTGTATGGTAGCTGCAGTGTTTAGCAGCCTCACAAAGAAAAACATGATGACTGTGTAGGCCAAGCCCCCTGTGACAGCCAGATATATTTTATTTCCTGATTGATTCCCTTTCAGTTTAATTTAAATGCATTTTAGACAAAGAAGTTACAGGTTTTAACACTTCTTTTTCTAATATGTTTCTGTCTGAACAGTAATCCAAGAAGACCAATGAGGACAGTGAAACCCAGTGGACACAACACACTGCCCTCTGGATAAAAAAGCATTTTTGAATCAAATAAACTATAAAGGTTTTTATTTTTCTTTTTTACCTCTTCTACGATTTTTATCCAAAAGTCTTTAAGCTTTAAAAGTGCTAGAACAGTTTTTTATTTATAGCAAGGAAAATGAGTCACAGACCTACTATTAAGGTCGACAGCAATACCTCAGTCTTCACAACTGTTGATCCGTATTGTTTACTTCTACACTGTTGTGCTGCCTTGATCCTCTGCTTATTTAGGCTGCTGAACTTGCTGGAGTGCCTCCTGCTGGCAATGGTTGGGCCTTATCTCGCTGCAGAGTCAAAGCGCAGACCCAGCTGACCCCCAGCTGCAGTGCACAAGCCAGTGACTGCGCCTTATGTAATGCAAGGGGATGCCAAGACTCAAACTGGGCAGAACACTGGAGGCTCTGAATTAATATTCTCTGCTGTTCTTGTGCGGAATAAAATTCTTCTTCTCAGGTATATTTTAAAAATATCAGTCAAATTGACAGATAATCGCCACCACAGTTATTTTCAGACTTTCACTGAAGCCTCGATTGGAGGAAGTTATACAAATGTATGAGAACATATTCTGGTGTAACTAAATTCAGGGGCATTTCTGTCCCTTTCAATGAGGGCAAGTTTTCAGCTGTGGTCCAGGAAGGCATTAAAACGCCACAAGTAGGTGCAATATTCACATAGTACAGACGACTTGCTCACATAAAATATGTGAAGAGATGCCACCAATCTGTTTTATAGCTACTTTGGTACTACAAATGACTCTAACAGAATTTAGAAGGATAGATGTTCAAAATGTCAAAGTCATGTTTTTTTATCCCTGTTAGTAATTATCTCATGCAAGATTCTTTCACACAGTGTAGAGTTTAAGCTTAAAGAGAAGCCAGTGCACTTTATAGTATTATTCTATGCAACATATTTTTAAGGCTTAACATATACAGAAGCCATAACAAGCCATGCATTAATTTCACCACTTCCCTAGTTTTCCATCAGTCATTGAAGGTATTGATTGTCCCTACTTTAAGTTGTGCACATTATTTTCAAATGGAAAGATATTTATATGCAGTGCGGCATTTCATTTCTTAAACAGACAATCAATGTGTGATTCAAAATTGTATATTCTGGCTGTGGTAAGAAAGCTGCAAAGCTTAATAAATCTGGGGCACAGAACTCTGAAAGGAAACTGGAGAAAGGAAGATCTTATGTAAACAACCCTGGAAGAAGCAGATGTGAAAGAAGAAATCATTATCTCCTATACACTGACCTTGGGAAAGCTGTTGACTGCAACCCAAGAGGAAAAAAAAATTGAATCCTCTTCAGAGTCAGGAGTTTCCCAATGCTACCTACAAAACTCATGAGATATGGTGGTGTTGTAGTTTAATGGTAGGCAGCTCGTCCCCACACAGCCACTCACGGACTCCTCCCTGGTGGGATGAGGGAAGGAATCAGAAGAGTAAAAGTGTGAAAAGATGCTTTAACAGGTAAAGAAAAAGCTGTGTACGCAAGCAAGGCAAAACAAGGAATTCATTCACTACTTCCTACTGGCGGGCAGGTGTTCAGCCATCTCCAGGAAAGCAGGGCTCCATCACATGTAACAGTTACTTAGGAAGATCAATATCATAACTCTGAATGCTCCCCCTTCCTCCTTCTTCCCACAGCTTTTATTGCTGAGCTCAGTGCTGTTTGAAATGGCATATCCCTTTGGACAGTTGAGGTCAGATGTCCTGGCTGTGTCTCCTCCCAACTCCTTGGGCAGCTCAAGCTTACTCACTGGTGGGGCGGTATGAGGAGCAGAAAGGCCTTGACTCTGTGTAAGCACTGTTCAGCAATAACTAATGCATCCCTGTGTTATCAACACTGTTTTAATCACAAATCTAAAACATTGCACCATACCAGCTATTGCGAAGAAAATTAGCTCTGTCATGGTCAAAGCCAATAGAGGTGTAGAGACCCTGTGACTTACTAGTCATATTCCCCAGTTCTCACAAGACTGAGGAAGCATAATAGCAATCACTTCTTTTGCAAATTCAGATGGGACATGATGTAATCCCACTCAGCCCCCACTTGTCTCAATCTGTCTTCACCTCACCTAAGATGTAGACACAAGGTGTAACTACAGTACTGTACAACACTGTGTTGAGGAAGTCTGCAGTAAGTGTGGTTATCACTTAAACTAGTTCTTTTCACCAGATTTTTTTACTTTACTAAGAACAGATTTTATCAGGCTGGCAGAAGGGCTCTGCCTTGGAAATCACTGTCTCTCGAGGACTTACGCAAACTCTCACAGCCTATGGAGCTGAGCTGTTGTGATCCACCTTTCTAATGTGTCTTAGTGGAGTCACACCTCTCACCTCACCATGCAAGAGCAAGGAAGTCAAAGTATTCTTTTCTTTTTAATTACTGTGGTCTATAAGGGGCATTCCTTCCTTTATGGCCTTTTGATAGCAACATCTCTCCCTGCAAAGCAAGAACAGTGTAACTTATTCCTTATTAACGTAAAACTAAAAAATGAGCATATGTAGTTCTGTTACTTTAGAAAACATTTAAAATTTGTCAATACTTTGTAAAGGACCTTGTACTTCATCTTATATATCCTTTTTTAATGATTGACATAAATTAACCCTTGCCTGTCTCCTATTGGATCAGCCAGCACAATTGCTGAAGGGTGTTGCTGTATGGTCATACAAATGCACAATAGCTCTGTAGAGCATTCAGTTAAACCTTAGTGGGGAAAACAAAACAAATATAAAAACTCATTTCAAGTTTTTACGTTACCTTCCAGTTACATTACCATCTAGTAACCATACAGCTTGTCTCTCTAGTGCTATACTGTTACTATTCATCACTGTTAAAACAGATAGCAAAGAAAGATTTTAGCAAGTTTTGTAAAGTTCTGGTGGGGACAGACTCCACTAATCCCAAAATAAGGGCTTATGTGGACCCATGCTGATAATATATTTATGCTCTTTTTTCTGCTTATAGAAGTGTACAAGGCAGAAGAATGCAGACTTCTAAGTTATTCAGCCAACACTAGCTCTGCCAGTTTTATTAGCTCCAACATCTGTACATTTTCCTCATCAGCAAATCTTTTGGTACATGAGATCTTCATGATGGTGTTCATGGTGCTTCCTCAGAATGAGCTCTCCATCCTTTTACTGATAACCCAGAATGACATTATGTAAGAATAGATGGCAAAAACCATAAATATTTTGCCAAGGATCTCATCTGAAAAACCCCAAACACAGCTGAGGCTGAAGTACATTTAATTTTCAGGCTCTGTAGGAAGGGATTGGAAAACTGCCCATAGTAATGCCAGAAGGAGCGGCTGGGGCCATTGCTGTCTTCTCAGCAGTTATGTGAAAATTATGTCAAGCAGAGACAAAGTACTGGCACTTTTCCTTGTTTCTCCCAGTGCATCTACACAAGAAGTCAGTGCCCACAACAGAGAACCGGACAGTGAGGCAAAGCCTTGGAGGGGTAGGGTCCTACAGCTACTCCAGCACTAGACTTCTGCAAGAGTCTCCTGTACAGAACAGCCCCATGCGGAAGAGGAAATACTGGAGCGGCCCCATTTCTTACAACTTTCACTTTACACAAGACTGGCCAGCAAATCTCCAGTTTCTCCTTTCCCAGCACTGGGACCATGTGAGACACAAGCCAATTTGAGAAAAGCAGGAGGCAGGACCACACCAATCATCCTTGCAGTGCTCATGCGAGGCTTAACTAATTTTGTTGTCTGATGTATCAAGCAGTGAAACATCTCCTGCCTGTGGTCTGCTTGTTTCAGTGATGAAGCTGCCTGAAAGGGCCTATAAGATAGTACATTAGTACTTAAAAAGAAAACAATGTCCGAAAGTCATCTGCTTTTAAGAGGGTGAACTAACACCCTGTTCATAATGCTTGCCAGTGTCACTCAGATCACATGATTTTTGCTTCTAAAATCTATAGGTGTATCAATTTTGGCAAAGAAAATAGTTAAAAGCAGTAACCACTTATTAATTTAGTGAAGATGGAACTGTTTAATTCTAACCATGAATCCTTACTATTCTGTGATGAGTGCATTGCAGCTCACATAAAGTAACTGAAGTATTCCCACTTACCCTCAACAACTCTAAAATATGCTTCTGCCCAAAAGATGGTGAAGGGAATCAATTCAGGTGTCTTTCTTCAAAATGCTCCAGGAGATGGAGTTTCAGATTTGTTCTTATTTTAATAAGATTGCTATTTTCTTTTAAAATAACACTTCTCATTTTTGAAACTCCTCAAAGTGCCAGTCATGTCTATCACTGGTCTGTCCCTGCTCAGAGCTTAATGCAAAAGTCTAAAAACTCTTTGTATGAAAATTTCATGCCTCCAGGTGCTCCATTGATTATTCATGAAGCTTTTGGAGCTGTCACCATGGGAGCCAATTGGCTACAACTTATTTAGCATATTAATGACCTATATGAGTTAGTGCAGGAGGAGACATATCACGCCACCTGGAATGCAAGAGGCAAGCTGCTGCTGACTCAATCAGCTTTGAAATGGGAAATAAGAAATTGGAAACATTTTACGCAAAGCTCTTACATGTCCAAATGCATTCACTCAAATTAGCATGCACGCCTTCAATAGCTTGTTTTCATAATATGTTCCTTTTATCCTCTGTGAGTTTGGCCTCATTACAAGCTCTCTCTTACTGCCAGAGCACATGCCCCTGAAAAGGTTTAATAGGTGAGTCATGTGGTTTGTTAGATATTACATCAGAATGATTTAATACACCAAGGGCAAGGCTGTATGTAAGGTCCAGCTGCTGTTACTGCCGTTACAGTTTGTGTAGCAGGTAAGTTGACGGTCTCCAGAAAGCAGCTAGATAATGATAACAATTAATTTTATGGCAGCAAGAGAGGGAGTTCAGCTGAGCTAAGCACCTTTTTTATTTTTCCCCATTCACCGCAGAGCTGTTACACCCGGTCAGCAGGTGAAGCACTGCCTTAACGTTTTGGCAAAATTAAAACGTTAAAACCAAACAAGGAAATCACTGAGGGGAAGCTGGGAACCAATGGCGTAAAGAAGCTTGCCTTAAACAGAGGCAGCTCCATTAAATCTGCAGACAGCTGGTGCTAGCAGCGCGCTCTGGCAGGGCTGTGCTGGATCCTGAAGGCAAGGTGCCTCCTATCCTCTAGGCGCTGCCAGTGGAGCGTGGCTGAGGAGGCAGTGACCATTGTCTGTCACTAACAGAAGGACTGCCTGGTCTCGAATTGCCAGGCTGTGCCTCTCCTGGTTGCAACTGCTGTATATTATACCCTGAGCAGTCCTGCTGCAGTCACAGAGGGAACAGCTATGGGTCAGGGTCAGTTAGAATAGCACTGCCTGACCTTTACATATTTGAGATATAGGAGATACGGCGCTAAAGATTTATTAAAATTGTTTGAGGCCACCTTTGGGGACGTAAGAAATTTGTTATACAGTGAACAGCTTTGGCTGGCTGACAGGGATTTAGGGCTCTTATTCTTATTCTGGAGGCCCCTGAGTCCCCAGGCGAGGGCAGGGTAGGGTGATGAATGAGAGTGATATACATGCATAGCTGTGAAAAATCAGTCTCAGCAAAAGTGGCAAAACACTTAAGCACATGCTCAACTTCTTTTCACTTCCTTCATACTTTCTGAATATTTTCACTGATTTAGTACAAGGATTGCTTGAACATATAGCTTTAAGTTCACAGTTAATTTATTTAGTAATTAAAACAAGTAACACGTAAGGCTGCCACTCATGGGGATGTGTTACAAGCCCACGTAACATATATAACCTGATGAGAAAATGCGTGACCTAATACCCACATAGGTTCTTCCTTATGACTCCAGCACAGTTATAATAATCATTTTGCCATGCAAGACCAGTTTAGAGAACTGCACACTAAAGAACAACTACAGCTGTGAAACAAAGAGGAGGTGGCAAATGCAGAGCTGTTAAGGTTAATAAAGATAGAAGTGGGGGGAAAATCTGCCACCCATTGGAGCTGCATGCTGCCCCAGCTGTGCTATTGCCAACCAGACAATGGTGGAGAGCACCATGTCCCTCTTGCACTGAAGTGTGCTGGACTGTTTCAGGGGGTGGGGAGGAACCTGTTGCACAGGACCCCCAAAGGGAAAAAGGGTCATAACTTCTGCCTCCCACCATGAATTAGTAAAAAGGGCTTTATTTGTTGGCACTGGAGAGAAAAGCTTACTTCCAGAGATTTGTCAGATTTAGTTGGACACCTGTTTCCTAACCTTGGGGAGTATCACTTTTTCTACTGTGATTTAAGTGAGCTTTGTGTGATTATTTCACACTTTGAGATCTAATTTTTTAGATGCTTACAGTGGTTGTAGACATAGGTCCCTTTTAGACACCTAATACAAACTGAGCCTTTGAATTTCAAATTTTACTTATCCAAAACTGGGCAGCTACATATATTTTGCAGACAAAGTCACTGATTTATTAAGCACAGACAATCCCCAAAGAGAAAAGAATGCACACAGACACCATAAAGGCTCTTGAGCTATCATGCATCTAAATTTTCCTCACACACGTATTTGTGAAATGAGAGAAAGAATATAATTAAAGGCTCCCTTCTGTATTTCTAAAGGTTTTATACCACTGTCCAGGTTTCTGGATACCTGCTTCCTCAGCAGATTTGGTGTGCTCTGCCAAGCTGCCTGCAGGCATGGCAGACCTGCTGTCCCTGCTGCACACATGCACTGTGCTCTGCAGTCACACACATTTCATTCAAGACCATCCAAAACCTCAGCCATGGTAAACCAACTGCCGATCTAATTGGCCACCATTTCTTCAAAACAATAGAGTTACTCTCACAAAGAAAGAAGCTCAGGGGCAAAGAAGAGGCACAGAAATAAGAAGAACCCACAATTCATCAGCCTCAGCCCTTTGTTTTACCAACTAACATGACTAGTACCCTGCCAAACAGGAAACTTTTCTCGGCCATACAGGAAAACATCGTTGCAATGAGTTGTTGGTGGCCCACCTAAAGATTAGCTGGCAGAACTGGGGTGCAAAATTATTTGGGTGTTAGAAGGCATATGGATTAGGAGTTTGGATGGATGTAGTTGACACGTATTATATAGTTACTTTAAATAAACCAATGCTGAATAGTTCGGTGTTCTTAATTGCTATTGTTTGAACTTATGTAAAGCCTGCATATAATCATATTATTAAATCCCCAGGACTGAATTTTTCCAGAAGAATAAAAGCTTCCATTTTAATGCTTGTTTAGACCTGAGGGTAGATGAGTTAAATTTATATTTCATCAAAAGAAGAACCATTTTGTCTTTTTTCTGGTGGTCTTTCATGCAGGGGTTATTAATAACTACAGGTACCATGCAGAATCAGAGGCAATGTAATGACATAAGAACTGAAAATAACTGCATAAAATGGTCTACGGAGTTCAATATTGAAATATTAGCCTGGTAAATAACCCTTTATGTCCAAATAAATTCTGATTGCCTATTCACAGTTCAGATTTACATGAGGCCTTCTTCATTATAAAATGAATAGCTGCTAATTTGTTACATCTCTAAGTAAAGCTCCAGTAAATTGCATTTAAAGGAGGGGGGAAAAAGGCCTTGTTATGAAACAATCACCAGCTGGCCATAAGATTGCAAGTGCAATTTTCTTTTTTGAAATTCAAATTTTTGGAAGTAAGAATTCAACTTGGGGCTTGCATTGATGCATATAAAGATATAGGGATGGTGCACTCCCTTGTACATGGATTTGCATACTGAGGACTTTGGGCTGAGGCTCTCTACAATGGAGATAGTCTTCCTGAATTTGTACAACATATTGTGTAACAGGATTCTCATTGTGAATATAGTTGTCACCATGAAAGTTATACTTCAGATGAAAATGTTTAGAAACAAAACACCCTGAGACAAAATATTGCCCTGTAGCGAAGCCTTGTTGGCTCTGAATGTTTTTCTTTTTAAATTTTTGCCCAAATTCCCACATTGTATCTTGGTGCCTGATTCAACAGTATAGACTGCTGTTGAAATGGGCTCCCACCACCCTGTATTTTTAGCACTTCTTGTCCTGTTTTTTCACTGGAAAGGTGGCCTCCCACCCCTCCTTTGTGCCATTTCTGCTCTCTGTAAGACCTTTTACCGAGTCAAATAAATTCATTAGCTTAGAAGAAAACAGCTCAACGCACTAAAACTGGAAAATAATTTTCTGTGGCACTGAGCTATTCAGCTATCACTGAACTATCCATCAGAAAACTCACTTTGACAAAGAAGTGAAATCATCACAATCTTACTTCTTTAATTCTGCTGGAATATACTGCCATACTGCAAAGTGATAAGAGCTGCCACCTGGTGTATGTTTGCCATCTAATATGATGGTTTATTTACTTGTCTAAGTATTTTATGCTATCTCTGTTAGAGAGACAAAGCGGTCTGCAGCTACTAAAAAGGCTTGGATCCCACTTGACTGTAGAGTTTCTTTAAGATTCAATTGCTTGTACATTCTAGGAAATATCTGGTCTGAAATTCTGGAGATAGGGACCAGGGAAGCAACTAGGCTTCAGACAGCCACAGACATTGAGACTAGAAGAGAACACAAAACTTAGATATAGCTGAGGACACCAGTTACAAATGCTTAACTCATTAGTCAAGGAGGCCACTTAAGTGTGCAGTCTGTAAGGCTTTGTGTTCAAAGGAGTTCTTGTAATATATTTTCCAGATGCAGATTTATGTCATGACTTTTACTCCTTCACATAACCTTCCTTTCAATATGTGTCCTCATGTAATCCTACAGCTGCTGTAGATAGAGAGGGAACATCTTCACTAGGAAGTGAGAAATTTTTTGATGACTGCAGCAAAAGTTGTGTTGTAAGAAATTTGTTTTGGCTGGGTCATTACAAGTGGCATTTTCTTGCCAAGCTAGTGGAAAAATGCATCTTGATTAAAGGATTTCAAGAGTGTATGTGGTTATTTTCTAGACAAATGTCAATATGGAAGAAGGAGAATGTAGGAGAAACAGGATGTTAGCCTGAACAAGGTGGGCATGATGGTGGGACCAAACAGCATTTCCATAAGCAAGATCAGAGGAAGAAAAGCTCTCTCCCCTACTGTGCACCTAAGGAAGGCTGGTGGGGATATCTGTGGGAAGGACAGGGTTGGGACAGGGAGGGAAGATGGAAATTCCTCCTCTGCCTCTGGAATTTAGGTGATAACCAGGAAATGTCCAAAACCGGATGAGAAGCTGGATTGGTTAGCAAGAATAGGTAGGGATTTGTGAATTGTGGGACTGAAGATAATAGTTGAAAGTATATGAGTATCTAAGCTCACCCTTTGAAAGGGGGAGATGGAAGAGTGGGGTGTGCCAAGATCATCGTTTATGTGAGTAGAAGTTTTAGAGTTTGCAATTTTGCTGACAGTGATAGAAAGCCTGGTGTCAGCCTCACTATACTAGGCCTCTTCTGTAATGACTTTATCACCAGTACCAGGTTTATCACTATAATGAGTTTATCACCCATAATGAATTTATCACCCATGCTATTTGGTCAAAGCTTTCATAAAATGTGGTAAAGATACATCAAACGGTATCAATTTAATCCTTTTAAAACAATCACACACATTCATCTTTTGAGGAAAATGTGAACATGCTCAAAACATCTTTTCTCTGAGGAATGTCTCTTGGCAATTACAGGAGGTATCCTATCAACCTTTGCTCACCACCAATAACACCCAACACCTTAAGCAAGAGAAATAAAATGTCATTGAAGATTAATAATTACATCAGACATCATGGCAGGTTATTTAACATAAAAGGGTGAAAACCTTAACTTCAGTTTCTGTCTCTCTGCTCCTGCTCTGTACCAGCCCCATTTCATTCTGTGGTGTCTCTGTGCTCCTGCTCTGTACCAGCCCCATTTCATTCTGTGCTGTCAAATAACTTAACTGATCATTGTTCATCTGTGGAGCAGTATCACAGCCATACCTCTGATGCTGCTGCCTCATGCTAGAAGCCTGACCTCATGTTGTCTGTGACAGCAGGTGATGTTTGTCTGATGTACCCTGCCTGAGGCACATGTTCCCATTCCATCACATTCATCTCTGCCCAGTGGGCATCGTGGATACCTTTGCACAGCCAAAGCAGCATGGAGACCAAATACAAGTGGCAATGTCACCTGCTGCATCAAGTCTCAACAGCTGCTCTTAAGGCCATTACAACTTGCAACAGTCATGCTTTGTTTTACTACCTACTTGTATTTGTTAGGGTTTGGGAGCTTTATAAACACAGGTGGCAAAATTCATCTGTTGTGTAACTACATGTATCCCAATTTGGCCCACAGACTTGCTTATGTTAAAATTTCTCAGCTGAACTTTTGCAGAAGCCATTTTTATCTATAAATACTGAGCATAAAAGTAAAACTAGTTCATAATTTCATCTACTATATTCTCCTCAGTGCCATTTTTCTGAAAACAGAAGGTTTCAAGAATGCACTCCCTTTATTAGATAAAGAACAATTAAAAGACACACAAAATGTTCTTGTATGATTTTTATTGCTTAGCTAAAATCTAAACTTCACTGGCAACTGATTTTTCTGTTTCAAAGAACTATGTACTCATAAATAATTCGATTAAAAATGATCCATTCATAATATAAAATATAGCCATATGAATGTACATGCCATCTTTTGTCCAGTTTGAAAGCTAAAAGTGTTAGAAACTAATAGATCTGTCTTTGATTATTCCAGTAGCTGGAATAACCTAAGTCAAATATTTGACTCAGGAACTAACATCCAACTGTAATTCTTCAATTGCAAGTTTTTATTACAGGGTTGGTAGTACCACCCAAAATTGCTTGCTAGCTTTACCAAGGACGCTGTTTTTTTTTCCCCCACATCTTTACGTTCTATTGCTTTTAAATAAAAAATAGTGCACTATAAGAGTAATTTTAAAGAGCAAATTTGCACAAAACCTTTAAAATACTCTGGAATTGCTCAACATGCAAGAATTCAGAGTAAATAGGTTATCCAAATAGCTATTTTGTAATTTGGGGTCCCCAATATGCAATCATTTACATCTCACCAATCTATCACCAATTTTCAGCAGACATTTTCTCTGCAAGTAATAACCTGCAAGTGATGTTTCCAGAAGACAAAAACAGCTGAAAAAAAAAAAATGAAAGGAAGAGCAAACCTGAAAATAACAGTTGGTAAAAATGAAAGAAAATAGTGTAATTACTTGTATTTCAACAGTATCGTGTCTTCCCAGAATTCAAACTGTGCATAATAGCTTTAGTGCAAGGGCAAAACAGAGAAGCTCCTAGGAAAAGAGATGCAGATAGTATTTTTTTAACCTTCCTGGGGAACCTTACTCCACAAAGATTTAAAGCTTTTTAATCTTCAGCAGGATGTGTTGGCTGGAAAGTAGTGCATTTCAAAATGAAAATGCATTAATTAATGTCTTTTGCAAGAGGACAGTCTGAAATATCTTTCTCT
The DNA here is from genome assembly GCF_033815535.1 of Pezoporus flaviventris. Classification (NCBI taxonomy): domain Eukaryota; kingdom Metazoa; phylum Chordata; class Aves; order Psittaciformes; family Psittacidae; genus Pezoporus; species Pezoporus flaviventris. Next base: position 38,425,405 of record NW_026892579.1, on the reverse strand, counting down.
GTGGGAGAAACTTGCAAGCTGATTATGTGGGCTGATAGATATTCCATTGGAGAACATTCAGGGAATGTTAAGGTTGTACGGTTAAGCACATGGAAGTTCTGAAATGCCACATTGCAGGATTCATGTGCATCCTTAACTCTGCGTCTGGTGTGTATGTGGTATAATATATTCATTACATATAATCTCCCAGACACTGCTATAAATATACACTGTGTTCCCTGATCTTAGATTTTACACACATCAGAGCATGCATTAAGTACTGTGTACAACACTCTGCCATAGCCTATTAAAACCTTCTATAAGAAAAGTACATAATAAAATTGGTCTTGAGCAACTAATGCAGATTAAGTATTATATTTATGATATAGAAAATGGCAGACATTTGTTTCAATAAATTATCCTGTAAGTTTGAAAGACTGCACGCTACATGGTTGCATGTAAATTGGCCATTTAGTTAGCTCCTTTGTTTCCTGCAAAGCTCAGGAGGTCTGGATGTGTTTCTGCTTGGAAAGATACAGAACAGGTACTGTGGCAGACTGAAGCTTTGACCATCCTCACATCAAGCAGGTAAAATAATGGGAAGGGGTCCCTATGTACCCTCACAGTCAGCCCACCATGGTTTTCTTCCTGATCCAACAGGGCTTTATTTATGTGATGACTGCAAGAGAAAGTTACTGGTTCAATGTGACCAAATTCAGAACAGGTGACACTTTGAAGAACTCCTAACAGTGGGGCATTTGCACACATATGCAATATGACATTGGAAAAGAAGGAGTAAAAGGAGTTTGTGAAGTTTAAATGCTATTTGTAATGAAAACAAAGCACATAATTAGTAAGGTTAGGGATCAGAGAACCCAGAGAGAGTTGAGGTTTTACAAAACCCTCAGAATTTCTAAAAAAAATGCTTTTTCCATTTAATTGAGTCAAAATGCAATGAAAGCATGTTTCTTTAATTAAATAACCATCTTGTGGTATGAAGAAATAAATATCAATGATTGTTAAACCATGGCCTTTGAGTCTGGACAGAATAGTTTTTCTGTTTGGATATGAAGGGATTTTTTTTAGCTTTGGTTTTATTTTAGTAAGTACTTCAATTTGTTCTGTTCTTCATTTCTCTCAATTCAAATTAATTTCATTTTATAAAATTAATTTTATTCAAAATTAATTTTATTCAAAATTAATTTTAGATAATTTCATATAATTAATTTTATTCTATACTTAATCCTGTTTTGTCCTGCTTTTCTTTGCTGGTGCAATAAGGTATCATTTCTTTTCTCCACCTCTGCTTGTTCTCTCTCAAAAAGCAGCCCTCCTCCACAGATGCAGACCCCAGTGGTGCCTGTACATGCATGGTAACTCCTCCCTTCTCCAGATGCAACTATAAGCAACATCCCACAGAAAGGAGGGAGTAGTCCTATGCTTTAACAGTCTCTGCCCGAGCAGTATTATTTGATGAAAGTGGAGATGCCTCTCCTTGTTGAGTTCTTGTTGCCAGTTCTTACCTTGTGAACTGGGCAAATGCTGCATGTGCTCAAGGTCTGGTGACTTTCCTCAGCCAAAACTGAAATCTGACGAAGATCTGGCCCTTCTCTTTCCAAACTGATCTTAGCCACAGCAAGATGCACACTCATCACAAAAAAAAAAAAGAAGAATGAAAAATCCTAACATATAAAATGATTGAGATTTCAAGAGCTGATGAGATCTATCAGTATTATCCTCACTAAAGTCTCCTGCTTTCATCATCAGCATTTTCCTTTCCTTGCTTCCTCCTAGCACCAAAACAAAAAACTTCTTCAAAATAATCTCCTACATAGTATTATTTCTGTTTATTTTTAAATACCTTTATTCCTAAAGTGACTCCTGGACAAGCGTGAGGTCCCTCTAGCTGAAAGATCAGTTGCTTGTTTTGCATACGTTTCTTCTGTGCGAATCTGCCAGTATTTCATCTTCTGGACACTGCAGGACATTGCACAGATTACTCTGTGTTTAAGGAATGATTGTTTTACTCAATATATTAAATAATTTTTCTCCCAAGATCCAGTAGTGGTTTTCTTAGCAGGACTTGCCAGCTTTGTGATCAGTGCAGGAGTACAATGGGAACTGTTGCCTTCTCATCACATTTCTCGTCCTCCACAAAAGCAAGAAACAATTTATTTTGTCCTGAAGAATATCTTTTTATTCAGAGGATACACAAGTGCAATACTGAAAAGGTCTGCTTTCACTGTTAAATGGGATTCCCAACAAATACATACTGCTATGTAATGCACATGGAGCCCTGAAGGGTGTTCTAAAATTGCTCCATTTTACACATCAGTATCCACAAACACCATAAATGCTCACTGCACCTTCACTTCAAAAGAATAAGTTTTAGATTTGAGTGATGGTAGAAGTCTGGAAGATTTTAGTAATGCCTTTCGCCTACATTCTTTATGTAGCACAATGTCAGGTGTCATTCATTTCAGCATTTGCTGTGGAGATGTCTGAAACTGTGCTGGTCACCCCCACTTCTCTCTGCCATCAGTGGAGGGAGGTAAGTGCTTGCAAGGTGTGATTCATCTCAGTCAGAGAAACTGTAAGGCATAAAGTCATACCTGATGGATCATCTCACACAATTACACAGTTAGAATAGAAAAATAGGGTCAGGTACAAGTCACTAGTTTTCGTGGAATTTGAACAACTGTTCAGTAATAGCTAAATTAGAAATAGTGAAATGCAAACTCCAAGTTACCAGAAATGTCACTTTAACCTCTGCTTTAGAATCTAATTGAGTTCAACTCAGATCATTTTTGTTGTTTGTACACTCATGTTCTTTAAGATTTTAATTGCTCATTGGTTGATACTGTTCCAGTTTACATAAAAAACTTACTTGAGGACTAGGTATATTGCAATGTAGAACAGGGATTTTTTTTTAAATCTTTACTGCATTATATCAAAGGTCTGCATAATTTTCAGTACGTGCACTGAGAATGCACGTTTTAACACAGATTACAAAAATCCAATATATTAAATGAGTTTTAAAGAATGCTAATGAAACACAGGAAAGAGAAATTTTCTGCTTAAGGACTATGCACATACATTACATGTCAGTTTCACAGGGTCAGGCTATAGAGAACTCATTCTCTCCAGCTTCGTAAGGGTGCTAAAAAAGGAGTGTAGGGGAAGAGTTGTATGATGTGTTACTTTCTTAGAGTCCTGCTTTTCTTTAAAAGGAAGAGAAATAATAATGAATTTTTGGACTAGTTAGACTTCTTCGACAGGTAAATTATTATAAACACTTAATCTTACTAAAAACAGCTTTGGCAAGGATTATTAGGATCTTGTAGTCCAGTTTTCCAAGGGAGGTGATCAGTGATGAAAGACACCATATATAAACCAAGTATGAACTTGGTGATGTGATCTCACCATGTGTAGGCAAGAGGAAATTGACTTGTATACCTATAAACATGAGACCAAGAACAAAAAAAAAGAAAAGGTCACAAAGACCATTCAGAACTATTGTATTTCCTCTAGAACTCCTGACATCAGGGAGCAATCCTGCTGTGAGGACTGATTCTAATTGAAGAGCAAAGTAGAAAAACAAAAAAGCTTTCAGCAAACAACTCCTTCTACCAAGGATGGCCTCAAACACAAACCCAGCTGATACTTCCCTGTGCTCAACAGTTTATCACAATACAGAAAGAATAAATAAATAAAAATTTAAAAAATACAGAGGACCTTGATGACATCTGCCAAACAATATTGTTCATAATTGTATTTTATTGGTTATTTATTATTAGATTTTACTGGAATAGCTACAAGAGTCCCAGCTGAGCTCAGGCTCAGTAATGCTGCAGGTTAATTCAACACATAAAATGGTCAAGTACTGCTTGAAGATCTCACCTGTCTGAATGAGTTGCTACTTGACTGACTCGGATGGTAATGTTCTTATGTGCTGTTGGTCTTCAACCAGTTCAGTGCACAAATTTTTTACGTATGGCAAGAAAAGAAATAATAAAGGTAGGTGATTATGTTCTAAACAAATAGGGAAAGTGAGAAAAAAAAGTCAGAAGAGAAAGGAAAACAGAGAAATAAAGTGGGTTGCTCAATATCATGACAGAGCTAAAGTGAAAATCCTTTTCCCTTCTCTGAATCAACTCAGAATCTGCCAGTTCTAAGAAGATAAAGCAGAAAGTTCTCATTTCTCTCTTACTTTTTTTATTTATGCTTAGTTAAAGGTGACTAGGCCTAGGTACATTGGTTTGTAAGGGCTCATGTCATTGACACATGAAGCTAACTAATACAGTTGCTCAAGAAAGACTACACACAGAAAGAGAAATGAAGGAGTCATACAGTGTTCATCATTGCATCTTTCCTGTTAGGAAAATACAGAGCCCCATTAGGCTTCAACTAAAACCTCTTCAGAGCAGGAAAAAACATGTTTTAATTAAAAGCCTAAAATTCAGGGCAATGAAAAGATGTGTGTGAAAACAACAAGGACAATGTTCATCTATAGCGCAACTTCATTGAAACACAATGAAATATACTGAAGATAAATTGGACCCAATACATTTGCATATAGAAAGATCTGGCTTCTTCCATTTTTGCAAAAAATAAGAGCATTCAGTGAAAATCATAAAACATCTTTTATTTTAACAAGATTGAGCTAAACGTAAAGCAGCTTTCCCTTGCCACTCTGCAAGTCTACTCAGTTTCTCAAAATCTTCAAAGAGATACATTAGGTGCTTTTATAACCTCTTTGTTCTTTTATGGGAAAATAATTATGGTACAATTTCTTCTCATTCAGATTTTAAATCCTGATTAGAGACATGCAATCTGGTCTTCAAATAAAATGTGTAATTTTGTGCATCACATTCATCTTTCTAAATTACAGCAAATTGTCCAATTTTTATTTTGTGGACTATGTAGTTATGCCAATCAGCTTACCTGCTCTTTACCTCAGCATATGCTATAGCTCCTTAAGTGATGAATGTCATTTTAATCAAAAGGCTTGGAGAAATCTTCTGATCTAATAGAACACTTCAACTTAGAAAACATGTTGCTTCAAGACAGCAGTAAGAATTCAGTGACTTTCTTTTAGGACTTCTCCAAATCAGGTTTTATCTGGGGAAAAGTAAAAAAAAAAAAACCCCAAACCAAACCCAAAAACCACCATAGGTTTGATATGTTTTGGATTAAGTGATAAAGCTTCAAACTAGGTTAAAGTTGAGGTCATAACTCTAATTATTTTTTTTCTTCATGATGACATGAATCATCAAAAATACTAATGCTGTCCCCATCCTCCCCACCCTCCAAAAAAAAAGAAAAAAAAAAATTGGAATTCCAATCTATGTCTAAACATTTATTTCTGACCCAATAGAAGGAGACTTGGATATAAATCAATATAATTTAAAAAAAAAATATCCTCACCACAAATTAGTTAATAATTACTTCATTTTTGGTAATATGGGCTTTTTCAGACCTCAGTTCTGAAGGCAGGAGAAAGAAAAGGGGAGTGCAGAGGAACAGCCTCCAGCCCTTACCTTACTGTCTGAGTATCTAAGGTTGGCTAAAAGGAGCTGTGCCATACTTAATGAAAGCTTTATTTATATAAAAAGGTTAACTCCACGAAAGTAAAAAACAAAGAGTGCTGAAGGATAAAGAGTTCTGAGAGTATGTTGTAGCATGGGAGGTAAACCCAGTTAAATGACTGATTAAAGTTATGATGTGGCAAAGCTGGCCCAGTATACTCAAGAAAGTGAAATACTGGCATAGTAAAATTAAAAAAATTTGGAGAATCCGGGTTGTGGGTAGAAATCACAAACTCTTTCAACCATACAGTCTTGATGTGTTTTCCTTCCTTTCTTGCCTTCAAAATGTCTAAGTTAAATGTAGCAGAGTATTTTAAAACAAGGTGGAAGTTCCGATGTGAAACACTGAAGACCATATTTTCTGCTGACACAATCTCACTGATACCAGTTAAATTATACCAACAGATTTTGGCTTTGAAAGTCGGGAAATGCCAAAGCTAGGTTGAATGTAGGGCATCATGACAGTATTTTTGCAATACAGAGAGCACACTTGTTTTCATTCTCAAACAGCTTGTGTAAGCTGTTGAGGAATTTGAAAGGGTTCACTCAGCAGTACTTCCAGCTCCCAAGATAGCTAGGGAATATCTCATGATAATACAAAAGTCACTAGTGTGCGTGTACTTAAGTGAGTACGACATTAAAGGATGAAAATAGATTTATACTATCTAAGAAGAATGCACTGAGAAAACTGAGTTTTCTACAGGCATATACATATGTACTTACCAATATCTCTCTGCAGCTAATTCATATCTCCATTTCATGAACTGGTGTCATTGCCTTCAAGCCAGTAACCTTAAGCTTACAGGCTTCCAGCTCCATGGAAATCCACATGTTGTAGCTATATAAAAGATGTTTTTGTAGTAATAGCTTCTTGGAAACCAAAAACTGCTAAAAATGTAAAAATAATTAAAACAGATTTTTAGGGGTTTAGGCATTGTCCAGTGGTATCTGTGAAAACCAGTACAAGTACTACTTCTTCCTGTTGTTTCCAGTTCCTTCTTTTGTTACTGATATTTGGAGATTTTTTTTTCTTTTTTTCTTTTTCACATGATCATCCCTGAGAAAGAATACCATCAATAACTGGCTTTCTAAAACAGAAAGGTTTTTACTGCTAATGAATCGTAGAACTGTAGAATTGTTAGGGTTGGAAAGGACCTTAAGATCATCTAGTTCCAACCCCCCTGCCATGGGCAGGGACACCTCACACTAAACCATGCCACCCAAGTCTCTGTCCAACCTGCCCTTGAACACTGCCAGGGATGGAGCATTCACAACCTCCCTGGGCAACCCATTCCAGTGCCTCACCACCCTCACAGGAAAGAATTTCTTTCTTATATCCAACCTAAACTTCCCCTGTTTAAGTTTTAACCCGTTACCCCTTGTTCTGTTACTCCAGTCTCTAATGAAGAGTCCATCCCCAGCATCCCTATAGGCCCCCTTCAGATACTGGAAGGCTGCTATGAGGTCTCCACGCAGCCTTCTCTTCTCCAGGCTGAACAGCCCCAACTTCCTCAGCCTGTCTTCATACAGGAGGTGCTCCAGTCCCCTGATCATCCTCATGGCCCTCCTCTGGACTTATTCCAACAGTTCCATGTCCTTTTTATGTTGAGGACACCAGAACTGCACACAATACTCCAGGTGAGGTCTCACAAGAGCAGAGTAGAGGGGCAGGATCACCTCCTTTGACCTGCTGGTCACGCTCCTTTTGATGCAGCCCAGGATACGGTTGGCTTTCTGGGCTGCGAGCGCACATTGAAGCCGGCTCATGTTCATTTTCTCATTGACCAGCACCCCCAAGTCCTTCTCCTCAGGACTGTTCTAAATCTCTTCTCTGCCCAACCTGTAGCTGTGCCTGGGATTGCTCCCACCCAGGTGTAGGACCTTGCACTTGGCATGGTTAAACTTCATAAGGTTGGCATCAGCCCACCTCACAAGTGTGTCAAGGTCCCTCTGGATGGCATTCCTTCCCTCCAGGGTATCAACCGAACCACACAGCTTGGTGTCATCGGCAAACTTGCTGAGGGCGCACTCAATCCCACTGCCCATGTCACCAACAAAGATGTTGAACAAGACCGGTCCCAACACCAATCCCTGAGGGACACCACTCGTTACTGGTCTCCAGCTGGACATTGAGCCATTGACCACAACTCTTTGTGTGCGGCCATCCAGACAGTTCTTTATCCACTGAGTGGTCCATCCATCAAATTGATGTCTCTCCAATTTAGAGACAAGGATGTCGTGTGGGACAGTGTCGAATGCTTTACACAAGTCCAGGTAGATGACATCAAGTGCTCTACCCCTCTCCATCAGTTCCATAGCCCCATCATAGAAGGCCACCAAATTGGTCAGGCAGAATTTCCCCTTAGTGAAGCCATGCTGGCTGTCACCAAGCACCTTGTTGATTTTCATGTGCCTTAACATGCCATCCATGAGAATCTGCTCCAAGATTTTGCCAGGCACAGAGGTGAGACTGACTGGTCTGTAATTCCCTGGGTCATCCATTTTCCCCTTCTTGAAAATGGGGGTTATATTTCCCTTTTTCCAGTCATCAGGAACTTCACCTGACTGCCATGATTTCTCAAATATGATGGTCAGCAGCTTCGCAACTTCATTCACCAGCTCCTTCAGGACCCACGGATGGATCTCATCAGGACCCATGGACTTGTGCACATTCAGGTTCTCAAGATGGTCTCAAACCAGATTCTCTCCTACAGTGGGCAGAAGGTCTTCATTCTCACAGTCCCTGCGTCTGCCTTCCAAGACTTGGGTGGTGTGGTCAGAGCCTTTGCCAGTGAAGACTGAGGCAAAGAAGTCATTCAGAACCTCAGCCTTCTTCAAATCCTGTGTAGCCAGTTCTCCAGAGAGCTTCCTGAGGGGGCCTACATTCTCCCTAGTCTGTTTTTTATTTGCTATGTACCTGTAGAATCCCTTCCTGTTATCTTTAATACCTCTAGGCAAGTTTAATTCTAACTGGGCCTTAGCTTTCCTAACCTGGTCCCTAGCTTCCCGGACAACATCCCTGTACTCTTCCCAGGCCGCCTGTCCTTGCTTCCACTTTTTATAAGCCTCTTTTTTCAATTGAATTTTCCTCAGGAGCTCCTTATCCATCCTTGGAGGTCTCCTGGCCCTCCTGCTGCACTTCCTTCTGGTTGCGATGCAACACTCCTGAGCTTGTAGCAGGTGATCCTTGAATATCAACCAAGAGTCTTGGGCCCCCCTGCCCTCTAGGGCTGTATCGCATGGAACCTTACTAAGCAGGTTCCTGAAGAGGCCAAAGTCTGCTCTTTTGAAGTCCAGGGCAGTGAGCTTGCTGCACGCTCTTCTCCCTGTCCTGAGGATCTCAAATTCGAGCATCTCATGATCGCTGCATCCAAGGCTGCCCTGGAGCGTTACATTTCCATTTCTTCTCTGTTGGTGAGCATGAGGTCAAGCATGGCACCTCTCCTTGTCAGCTCCTCTATTACTTGCAGAAGGAAATGCATTCAGTTATTACTGTATATGATGGTTTGCCTTGAAGTATGTCCATCCTGCTATCAAAACCAAGCCAGTACTCAAAAGTAAAACTTTCAATACCAGAACAATACAGCTGTGATCTTCAGACAACATAAGCCTCTTGAACTTGTTTTGTCAAAAGAGATCATAAAAAAAAAGTCAGAAGCAGGAAGGCTCCTGATGTGCTGTGCACCTTGCCTACCCCAAGGTAAAAATGCTCCCTGTCCCAAAAGACAGGCAGGAGAAACCCTGGATTCCAGCACAAAAGCATTCCATTGAGATGCTGAAATGAAAGTAATGAGAACTTCTTCCTCACCATAGTGCACATGAAGAAGAAAGTATAAATGCATTTTTCTGAAAAGACTATATGGTGGGTAAATCCTTAACATTCAATTGGAGATGAAAGTCATCATCTTACTGCTGAGGGTGAAAAGTAGAATGGAAACTGACTGTGCAGGACACTGAAAGCTCAGAGAGCTGCCTGTGATTTATGTGATAAAGGTGATGTTGCAGGAGGCTTTACCTCTAGGGTTTGTGCAGAAATGTCTCTTCATTCAATTTGAAGATGTCCTGTGCTTTGTGTCTATTGGGAAAAAGAAAATCTACATCTCAGATATCAAGTTTATATTGTTCTTCCTCATTCTAGCTGGTTTTATTCATTTCTTACACCAGCTGCAAATCTTCCATGAAGCCTATCACAAGAATATTAAAATTTGCCTGGAAAACCCAACCCCAAGAATTTACATTGTTAATTAAAATGTCATCTCTCTAGCAATTAATTAACCAATTTCTATTGAGAATGTAGAGGAAGACCAGATCTCATGTGCCTAAGGAGATATAATTTTATAAAAGCAGTTTAAACCACCTAGGGCAAAATCAGGTGAGCTGCTCAGTGAAGAATCCTTGGTGTTGGTTTGCTGGTTTTTTTTGTATCACAGGTCAAACTCCTGTCCTCAGTAAAAATTCATTTATAAGGATGTGTCAAGACCTCTTTTATGAGTCTTTCTCAGAATGTTTGCCCCAGTCTAGTGTGAAATCAGTTTTCTTCGTTCACAATCATCCCTGTTGTTATCCTTTCATCTATGTGAGCCTGAACATAATTAGAAGAATAGATTAATTCATGTCATTTAATAACATACATAATTTAATTGCATTCCCACTTAAATTGCTTTTTGTTTAGAATTTATATTTATAGCAACTACCTAGCAGTACCTGTTTTCTATCTTTGTTCTACTGATACACAGGCACCTACTGCCAACAGATACTATTATAGCCCTATAAAATAGCCCATGGAAGTCAACAGTAGCTAGCTACAGTAGTAAAAGCAAAGGTCTTTCCAAGGGCACAATAATGTGACATTGTTGTGTATGCTAGATACCCAGAAAAAATCTTCCAATTTCTTATTATCTCAACTCCTTAACAATCTGTGTAATTAAGGGAATCAGTATGAGTAATTAGTAATTAACATTCTGAAATTCAAAAAAATCATACACTTGAGTCTAAACCAAAAATATATTCCTTGTCAGCTGGGAGTTTTCAGCTCCAAATAATAGTTTGGTTGTCTCTGAAGACTGAATCTAGTTTTGTTCTTTTTTTTCCAAGTGAGCTGTGACTCATAACCCCACTTGGTGTTTGGCAAGATACGGGCCCCAGTCTCTCCTTTCATCAATGTATACAGGTCCTTTCCTTGGTAGCCCACTTAATCTGAGGGGATTTTTGCAGGCTGGGAACATGTTCATCCCTAAACTACCATTGCTATAGTTTCTTGCTACTCCTGACAATTTTGCATTTTGTAACTAATTTCAACTATCATTCATTGTTCATATAAATTTCTTTTAAATTAGTTTAATTTTCCAAAAGGAAAATGAAATAACTGTAACAGAATGAAGGGAAAAGCATATTTCTCAAGTTATAACATTGATGTATTTTCCTGTATAACCAAAACTTCAGCTGGATTTCTTTTCCCACAAGTTCTTCCGATAGGAAGGCTAGTAGGAGTTGTGCTTGTGGAACACCAAATAAAAGCTGGCAATTTGCATGTCATTACTTGAGAGACTTCTTGAAGTCTTGGGGAATACTTACAGCTGCAGATTCTTGACATGTAACATTTTAGAGGCTATCTCAGCTTTGTATAATTGCAAATGACAGAAACAGAAGGGTACATATTAAGTTTTGCAAGGTGAATATCCTTTGGTTTCCTTCATAGTCAAAGGGGAGAGAAAAGCCACTACTGAGGTGCTTTTGGGCAGAAACGTACCTTAATTATTTGGAACCATGCTTTGGAGGGGTCTTTCCATTCACAACATAGAAAATCTTGGCCAACCAGCCTGCTTTTAAAAGTGCCTTTCTTATAATTAAACTTACACAGTAAGAATGCCTACAGTTTGCTCCTCCCTATTCTTTTTAGTGCTATTTCATTTTTATAAAAGATTTTTGCTCAGATGCTCTGAATTATGATTTGAAGGGCAGAGGGAGACACCCAGGAATTCTTCTGGTTTGAATTTCACTGCAGATTGGAATACATACATATAAATATTTTTATTCTACTCTGTGCTTGCAACCAATGACAGAAAATTCCAGTATAATAACTGTAAGTTCTGATTCTTAATTGTTTTTCCGTGTCTTAAGCCAAAAGAATTTTTTTCCCCTAAACTTAATAAAGCTTTACTTGGTGGTGAGCCAGTATTAATCATATCAAAACAAAATTAGTGGTCTGTCAAAGTAATAGAGATAAAATTATCTCCTTTTTTTTTTTTTCCAGTGGACAAACCAGATGGCCCAAAAAAATCTGTCAGGGTCCCTGCTAGTCACTGAGAATAGACGTATCACTGATATTTTGTCTAAACATCCAGTTTAAGATGTCTCCTAGGAATAGCTGATGAATTGTGACTGAACTGTTTGTTTCAGTCTTGAAAGACAGCATTTATGACTGGTTTTTAACATCAGTTTATCATAATTGTATCATGTTATCACATTCATCACATTTTATCATAATTTTTCAATCATCATTTTCTGTGTGCAGTTAATGTCCTCAGCCTGAGTCAATGCTCACAATGCTCCCAGTGGTCTCCAAGAAGCTCTAGTGTGGAAACTTGGAACGTGCCAAGGTCCCTTCTGAACTGAGGCCAGAACTGGGTCAAAGCAGCAGATGGACATCTACAGCAGGGGCCTCACTTTTTCTCTGGGACAAATTAGAGCATGGGGAGATGAGGTGGATATCCTCTTGGGTTTAGTCCTGAGGTGGATTTGGGGTTGGGAAGAGCCCTCACTTAGAAGAAAGAGCTTGGAAGACTCTTTAATATCCTTTCTTATCTAATAGAGCTGGATAAAATATGTTCCAAATATGGTATTATCTAAAGTGCTTCAAAATTAGAAGGGATAAAAAAAAGGTATGTGACTGGATCAGTTAAAAAAAATCAAACCCCAAACCAGATGAAATAAAAAGTTCTGTCTTTATCATTATTTTTAAAAAACATATAATTTCATCTTTTTGATTTTTTTTTTCAGAACAGAAATAAAATTATACACAGTACACAATTTTCAATTGAAAATTTTTATTTATACAGTACTTAGAAGATTTGCAAGTTTTGTTTATAAAATTTGTATTTCCAAATATTAAACCTGCCAAACTTTGCTTTAGGTCAGTCCAATAAGTGACTTTCCCCATTAGGTAGAAAACTCCCTATTTCACAGAAGTGCTAGAAGGAGCTATCAGCTAAGGAAAGCTACCAGACAAAAAAAGTGGCCACTTGCTGATGCTTTTCTAGCTTCCCAGAAAACACCAGTGACTGTACTGAGGTGTTCTCTGCCTTTAGGAGATTGTTCTGGGAGGTTTTAAGGGAGCAGGCATTTCCCAGGACACTGGGAAGCAATGTTACCACCCCTTAAGGTTTCAGTACCTGTGCTGTAGCTCAGCTGAGGACATGACAGACCAGAAAGAAGACCTCCTTCCGCCTCACACCGACATGATCACCAGGAACACCAGAGCATTGAAGTTTGGGAAGCCCCATCAGCGGGATGCTGCCAGACTCTTTTGCAAGTATCTGGGTTTGGGGGACATAGGAGGCTTCCCATTTCACTACTGTCCTTTTGTCCCATCACCAGAGTCCAGGATTTGCCAGTTACAATGCTGCATACTGAGAAATAGTCCCATGCCTTTAAATGCAATTTTTCCTACAGTCTTTACATTCTCTCTGCACTAATGCTTGCTCTGCTGAGAATCACCTCTATTTGCTGTAGCAAGCAGAGAGTAAATACATCGATAATTTCAGTTTCATAAAAGAAACAGAGCACTGCAGAAAGTGCGTTTCCATGGGATAACTTCATTTCTCCACAAGATTAAATCATTCTGACTTCAGATGTAAACCTTACATGCTGGCACAAACTGAAAACCAAAGATAGGAGTTGCTCTATAAGAGATAAGTGTTATTTTTATTCTTATTGATTATATAATTATCCAGAAAGGCACCACCACAAAGTCCTAAAGGTTTAACCTATGCCACATCAGAGATTTATTACTATTGCAGTCACTCTGTGGTACAGTTAATACTTAGTAAGCATTTAATCAGAAAATGACATCTAGCTTCACAGCAAACAGGGTAGGTTTGTGAACATGTATGTAAGTGTGAAAGTTTTTTCATTTGGCTTAAGGGGGCCAAAGGTTGCTCATGGATGTATACGTGCTTATTCTACTAACATCTGCATTTTTGCATATATCTACTATTTCTCTCAAGGGCTCTGAAGAGATTGATTTTCAAGGTCTAAACGCTTAAATTATTACGTTGCATAATAAGCAGATCTTTAAAAATGCTAGCTTTCTAAGCCTCAAAGCCACCTATTGCATAAGCTGTTAGAATAATATGGTTTAAAAAAAACCACCACACCCCCCAAAAAAAAACCAAAACAGAAGTGCAACTGGTTTGCTCAAGATACTACCCAATCTAGGATCAAAACTCACATCTGATTGTAGAGTTTATCTATACAGGGAGCCATTCTGGAACGGCAAGGCCTGACTAACTCCCTATATGAATTCTCATATTTTAGAGCAATAGTAATTCATTTGAACTCTGCTTACTTTATTTTAGATTCAACTGCAAAATATGCCCTTGTTCTAAAGTAACTGCATGAGTTCACAGCGTCACTAGAAGAGTTATTCCCCTTTAAACTACTCTGCCAAAGTCTGAAATTAATTCTTTCTCTGTAGATAAACTGGTAATGAAATCATCAAGGTTGCACTGAATTTGGACGACTCTGTAGGAGCCACGTGGTCTCAAAGATGGTTTAAGTTCTTGCTCCTTCAAAATCTACTGGCATTTATTTTATGTCCCTAACATGTAAATGAGCCTATAATCCACATGGACTCTACCTACACATAGGTAGTAATGTCATTGCAGATAATCTGGGTTTACTGCATACCAGTGAAGAGGCTCTAAGTCCCATTCACAGTGGGCTGATCTACCTGCAGCATGGTAGCCCTGCCACATCTGAGATGAGCCATAATGTGAGCGTTAGTGTAACAGAATGAAGTCATTGGGTTCTGTGCACAGCTAGCAGCCCTTCCTGGTCTGAAGCGACCAGGCAATGACTCTCTGAGAGAGCACCTGGCACTTCCAAGGCTAATGGCTGGAGAAAGGACATATCCACAAAACAGGTAGAATTGACAGATCTTAAAGGAAGAAAATTTTCCTCTTAGACTTCTTAAAACTCCCTTAAAATTTATTATCATCCTCACTGGGCTTACAGGGTAAAATGTGGAAAGAAGAAAACAGTAATAGGCAGAGACACAGAAGCAGAATATTTAGGTTTAGGGGGAGGTGTTTTGCTTTGCTTTTTGTTGTTGTGGGTGGAAGTTAATTGCAAGTTCTTTTTCTTCCCACATTTATTATTTTCAGCCAAGCACTAGTTACAATCTTTCTTTTAAGCCCTCACAGCAGTTCTAGTTTGGCTATCAGTTTATGGGTTATGAACAACGCAATCATTTTGGTTTTCTAGACATGAGCAACCATGCATAGAGATAATCCCTTCCCACAGGACTCAGTCCTGTGACTCATTCTCTTGTTATCGGATCAAGTTGTGCAGCCAGCAGCCAGCTCTTTTCTTGCTTGATTAAGGACAAGCAGCAGGTGTTAAATAAATGTCAGACCATTGCAAGGGTTGGTTGGGACTGTCACAGCAAGCGTCTCAAAGGCAGTGAAGGGTCTGCTGAAGGGGAACTACCCAGTAATCCCATTCAACTCCATCATAGACAGCAGGACTATCAAAGGGAGCCAGAGCAACCTAGCTTGACACGTCAACATGAAGAGGCGAGACAAGTAGTGCAATGCAGGAGAAAATGCATCGATTCTGGTTCTATGATAGAAAAAGGTGTGCAGAGTATAGGTGGGTTCATAAATACATCTCGTTTTAACTTTTGGCTTGAGAAAAGAAATAGAGCTGAAGCTTGTAGAGTAGAGGTACTTGTATCAATTAAGAAACTTCATTTTGCTTTACTATTATTTTCTACCCAAACATGCAAATGGAAATTTTAATGTTGTGCCCAGAATGAAATTCAGGAAATTCAGTGCTACACTTAGTGAAGTTGTTAGTTAGGGAAATAATATCACTGATAAAAAAGCAGCATCAAGAACTGGAGCAAACAAGCATTAGCAATTACCAAAAACATACATGAAGAAATTCAATTTGTATAGGCAGAAAAAAACAAAAAGGCAAACACTCTGTCCACTTATTAACATAACTCTGGGCATAAATAAGAGAAAACAATAGAAAAAGTTTCTTAAGGAAGTAAAAAGGGAAAGAGGTAAAAGACATGCCTCTGCTACAAGCACTGGAACAGAGGAGATGAGTATTTAATGCTGTTATGTTGTTTGTGAGAAATAAAGAAACACAATGTGAAAGACCTTTCTGCTGTGGGGTGAATAAGGGTGCCACACATATGTCATGTCATAGACTAAGATTTCACATTTAGAAAGATTTGTATGATTCTGACCTACAGCTGGAGCAAAAGGAAAATAAGAATCTGATCAGAAATAGGCAGATAATGACCGTAATGTTGTGTCATAAACCCTAGCCTGCAAGTAGGCTGCTTTGAAACAGCTGAATCAGCAACCATGCATTGGTAAGAAAACCTCCGACAAACTGAGGATTTGAGCCAGCTCCAATCAATCAAAAAAGTCACTGAGAAAATACTCATTACAAAAGATTCCTGCTTTATATCTTAACTTTCTCTTTTGACATTTATCTGCTTTTGAGGTCTACCTTCTATATCCAAGGAAAACATATTTTTTTGTTCATGATGTCAGGGTGAGTAGGATGGGCCATTTAACCCCGATAACTTTTGTCATATATTTGGTTGGATACCATTTTATTTGGATGCTTATCCCAAAAAAAGATCTCAGAAGAGACTTCTCTTCCAGAAGTCTCAGCAACCAGTGCAGAAATAAGGAACATCATTAATTTCATATGTAGCTTTTAGGATCTAAGTCTGCTGTTTGTCCCCGATTCTCTTTCTGAAAGAAATCTTAAAAAATGTACTACAAGGGTCAAAAATGTTTACCTACATTTTGCCCAGACCAGATGTCCTCAGTGACTTCCTTCAGATCCCATGCCCACCTACCAGTACCATAAGAGTATGCAGAGATAGAGCCTGAAAGGATCAGAGCATAGAAACATACACTTGAAACAAAAAAAAAGCAAACTGTAAGTGAGGTACCATCCTCAAGTTTCACTGTGTGGGCATTAACACCTGAGGGCTAGAAAGCAAGCAGCACCAATGTGAAGCCATAAGCCCACCATCAGACAGCATTAGGGAGCAGCCACCGCTGGCTGCACCTGAGTGACTTCAATCCCAGCCCATGAGGCTCCAGTGCTGTGAGATGAGAATGAGAAAGCACCCGAGAAAGTCACTGCCAGTGATAAATATACAGAGCAGGAGACATGTCGAAGCGTAGTATGGGTGTTCAGTGGAACAGAAAACAAATTTTATCAAGGGGCCACCATTTTGCTGCATTGTTCATGGGAGACTTGAGATTTCCAAAACTGCACATTCAACAAGAATTTATCCTCCTGCATTATTCTGTATGCAATGTTTTTCTTTTTAGTTAGCCCAACAGATTTAAAAGGAAAAAAATATGTCATGCCATAGAAGGATGGGTCAAAGAAGGTAGGAAATGCATTATTTTGTATTGTACATTACCCTATGATGAATATTGAAAATGTACCTGATACAGTGAGGGTACACAAAGAGTATGGGACTAGACAGCAAGGACATTGAACATAGTATCAATCCATAGAGCAATGATTTTTCATTTATTTCACACACATATGAGAAGTTCTGTTGAGAAGACACTTTATTTCATTCTTCAAATGTCTGTGAGCTGAGCTTAGTAGTGAAATACAAAAAGTTTAATATACAAGTAGCCTGCATATTTTGGGTAGAAAGTTGTGCTTTCCCCTAGTGTCTCAGGGATACCAGTGAAGAGAGCTTTCTTGTCTTAATGACATGGTGCAGTGTCTTATTTTACACACTTTCTACTCCAGCATGTTAATCTCTGAAATTCAGGCTGCATTTCAGTTACAGAAAGTCTGCTGCAATTGAGATGTAAATTTAATTATCTCATAAAGATACAGTCATGGTGTTATTCTCTATTCCAGGTCTGGGACAGCAGTTACATGGCATTCACCCCACCTTACTGCATTTATGGCTACCTCATTTGAAAGGAAGTACTGCAAGAATGTGCTTCTGGCAATCCTGAGAAAAAGTTGCAATGCTGGGTGTTTGAAGAAACTTACATTGGGGAAAAATAACAGAGATTTTGTAGTCTGTCTCTTCATCTTCCCACGCAAACCAGAAGATATTAGATGTTACTATAAAATAAAAACACTCTTTACAATAAAATTTTAACATACTACTGTAAATTTGCATGAAAAAAAAAAAGAGTTGTATAAATACATGTTCCATAAAATAATAAAGTGGGTGCACACACTCTGTAGCAAGCTACAACCATGTGGTAGCATTGTGTTAAACCATCCCTGCTGTTGTATAAGCAGAGGATTTTTCAGGTAATCCTACAAAATGTAGCTACTATACTTAGGCAAATAATATTGTGTATTTTCTCTGAAATGTTGGAGTAGACTAAAAAGTAGGTATGAGTTAATCTTGTAAGTATTCTTGTATCTTTTTTAGTATTTTATTAAAAAGCAAAAATATTTTCTGAGGAAAAATACATTTTTTTCTATTATTTCTCTGTGTCCTTTATTCTCACTTGAACAAGCAAATACAAAAACGACTACAGAACCTGTTTTATGTTTCCAATTACTTTTTTGTTTAAAAAACAGCTCCAAACATTTCAGTTTTCTACAAAGGCCATTTTATTTACAAACCTTTCAGTGAAAAAATTTTCAATCAGCTCCAAAGTACATTGCTTATACTACATCTTGACAACACAAATGAAAGTTGTTTAAACCTAGTACATGGGAATCATGAGGACATGCAATCCTTGTAATCATCACAAAATAATGGCATGACTGTTGTCATTCTGAATCAAGCAGAAAGATCACCTCAGGGGAAAAAAAAAAGTGTCAGCCTTTCCTTGGTCACAGCAAGAGTATATTATGAAAAAAAAATTAAGAACATGAGGTATTACAGAACAAAATCTTTATAACTTGACATAACATCAGCTATGCTTTATGCAGTATGTCTACTGAGAATACACAGAGAACCAGAATTTAGAAAGAGGTTGAAATAACCACAGGAGTGACTTTCAGTATATCAAAGAAGTAGCTATGAAAATTTGAATTACTTAGACGGATATTTGCTAAGACATTGTTATGATGATGTTTGACCAGACCTCACTGTTCTAGCATATGATAATTCCAATATAGTATAATCAAGGGAGTACTGCAGCAAAAATCAAATTTTCAATGGACCATCACAAAGGACTGACATTGAGGATTCTTGATCACCAGTGGTGGCAACTGCAAGCTGTACTTCTCAGCAGCCTCCATTTTTCTCTCCCTTCATTTCCCTTCCAAGTCCCTGTGATGTTTCATGTCCAGTGTTACAGTAATGTGGAAAGATTTCAAAACATCCTCTTCTTTCTCACATGATTGTTCTTCTTTCCAGATAATATCTCATTCTGTGCCTTCCAGTACGCTTTTAACTTTACCCCCATCAGCCTAGTAATATTTAAGTTTCTTCTCCAGTGTTATGGGTGACAAGTTCTCTGTTCATAATTACGTTTATGATGGCTAGAACATGGAAATTATATTAATGTCAGTGCTATTTTTCCAGTCACAGGTAGTGTGGGTGCTGGAAAGGTGGTTTCCATGCTTATTAACTGCTGGCTCACACCTCATATATTTATGTTGGCAAAGGAATGATCTTTCTTTTATTCTATTCTTTTATTACTCTTTCCTAATTTAAGATAATTGGTTGTTGTCTTCTGGTGGGAAAAACAAAGTCTGAGAAAATATTATCTGGCCTTTTAGGCCTTTTCTCAAACTTTTCATAATTAAATTAACCTTTTGCCTTGGAATTTGTCATTACCCTTTTCCGTAAAATATAGCAGTTAAGCAATGCATTATGCGTTTTACCAGCTCTCACCTGAACATGCTTATTATCAACCTTGCCTATGCCTGCTTACGAAGAATTCAGCAGTTCTTGCCCTGAGCAGCTGATTCTCATCCTACAGTGAGTCCTTTGGATAATCATGGGTGTAACTCCCCAGAATGAGACACCTAAGCCCACCCTGGCCATCTATTCCCCTGGGAAGCGATCCACTGCCTAAAGATCAGCTGCACCTGTGCTGTTCCCTCAGTAAGGTGCAGAGATATAAGAGATGACTTCGTGCAAATGGCCTTTGAGCGTTCACAGCCTTACAGCCGACCTTGCAGGGCAATACAAGAAAATATAAAGAAGTTACTCAGAGGTAGTTTAGTGGTGCTTTTGATAATGTGGCAGGGTTGAATTTTCAGTGCCCACCAACCCACTATAATTCTGACTTCATTACTTCACTCAAATAGCACAGGACAAGAAAGTACAAGCTTTCTCAAATGCAAGTCTTGGAGTGCAATTACCCCTTGAGCCACAGAAGAAAAATATGGGGAAAACATTTTTCTTTTAAACTGCGGCTTTAAAATGGAAAGCATTTTTAGTGTATGGAAATGTCTTTTAACCTAGCTCTGCTGGGTATAAAATGAACTTTATTTTGAGTGACAGTCTGCTATTTTCTTCTCAGAATCTTCAGTCTAACTCTATTTCATGGTGTGTCGACTCTCTATATGATTACTCCAATATTCAGGTGCAGAGAAGTAAATGTTTCATGAAAGTGATGTCCCTGTCAGTAGTGTGCATATCATCTGGCCCCCTGAGCTGTCAGTGAACAGATTGTAGAATTACCATTAGAATACAGGAGCCCATAGCTGCAGGCAGTAAATGGAGAGCCGGTAAGCATATGTCACCAGTGTGATATTTTAGCTTCGTATGAATTTGTAAAGTGGAAATAAGCCAGCACTACCACAGCAACTGCTAACTGTTCTGACTATCCATGTTTCCACATTACACCATATGTTCACGAAATTTGCAGCAAAAAGGAATAAAAACTGCTTTCCACTTTTGTGAAATATAACTCTATGAGATGGGGTTTAAAATTTCATTGGTCTAATGCTTTGGATCTGTGTTTGCCCTGATGAAATTTACTTTTTAAGATATCACAGGATTTCTATGGATGTCTACCTAGGAAATTATGTTTAGCTGCCAGCAGGATAAAAACAAGGCACATCTGGTTCGGTCCTCTAGGGAGGAAGGTGCTAGATACATTTGGATTTCAAAGTCAAATTATATTTTTAATCATATTCAAGATGCAGTTGGATAGCAGTCCATCCACGCAGGCACATGCAGAGTTCAGTGTTGACTATCACTTTTTGATATTAACCTTGGTGAATTTTTGTCTCTCAAATTGGCTACAATTGTTTTAAATTGAAGAGAAGGGCCAAGGGTTAGTGAAGAGGTACTTTTACCTTATATGTCAATCCTTTATTTTTAAATGTTCATTTTACAAATTATGGGAAGACAAAGTAATTCAGCCAGGTCTTAACCTACCATGAAAAATGATAAACTGGTGACATTACTTTCTGTGGCACATATTATACTTTTTCTTATTGGTAATAACATTTATATTAAGAAAACCAAGACTCCTCTAACTCCCAGCACCTAGTGTAAAATAGTAATTGTCAAAAATCCCAGTATTTGGACACAGATTAAGGTTGTATTACATTCTGCAGGTATCTGTGCCTTGCCATCTACTTTGGGGTAAACAGAAGGAAATGGGAGGGACACCATATCAAAGGGACATTATACTTGAAAAAGTTGTAAGACATCTAGTTCCTAAAATAAGATGGGCTAAGTTTGGGATCTAACGGCAAATCAGACCAGGGCCCTGTTTCTTAGGTGAATAAAGCAAATGATGGTCCCTTCACCCAAAAGCTTATCTGGGGCTATGACAAGAACTAATTATAAGATAGAAAAAAAATATTTTTTGCACTGTGCTTTGCCACAGAACATTAGCCTTTGGTCATTCATTCCCAGTTCCCATATGCAATCACTCATCACCCGTTGTCTTGTAGAGACTAACAGGTAACATTAGCACAACCGTAATTTTTAATAACTGCTCAATCAATTAATAAACATATAGTTATTTTCTTGTCTGGAACATGATAAATAGAAGTAGTGACATCAAAGAACTTTCAGTCTTGATTGCTGACAATGCCATACCCACTGGGACACAAAGCATGCACAAAAGACAGAGATATGTTTAATTATTGCCTTTATGGGAAAAAAAAAAAAACAACAACAAAAAAACCAACCAACCAAATAAACAAAAATCCCCAAACACCTCACTGCCTCTCAGAATACACATCATGACCATCTGAGCATACTAGAAGAGTCATTTATTTGATAAAGCATTTGGGGAAGTTCAGATTCTATTTCTTGGAGGTGAAAAAGAAAACACAGTTCTCTCTTGTTCTGATTTATTGGCTAGCTGAGTTAATTTGTTCTCTCTATGGGATTATTGCTATGCTGTTCGGTGGCCATCATTTGGAATTGTAAATCTAATTAATATTATGGGCACCTAGAGCTTTTATATTGGTGTCTTTGTATTGCTCAAGAATAGGTAAATAAATGTATAACAGTAAAGCAAGACTAGAGTGAGGTTACAAAACAAAACTCCTCAGTTACTGACTGCCCTGTGCAGGAATATTCTCATTGAAATCTGAAGTTTCTTCTTCTTCTTCTTCTTTTTTTTTTTTCTTTTTTTTTTTTTTCCTTTACATGTGTGTGTATGTGTGTGTGCACTCAGGTCCATGATCTACAACTGCACCAAATTTCAAGGTCCTACTCAATGGCATTGTGAAAAATCACCAATGTGCCTGCAGCATACTTGCTTGCTTTCAGCAACTTTCTTGGTTACAATCAGATAAAGAGATCTGGTGACCTTTATTCACCTTAATTTTTCCAAAATGAAGGCTTGCTGCACCCTAGTATAGATAGAAGGGAACTGGTTCACATACTGTGGCTGACAAATTGATGGTTCAGGTTTGATGAAAGTAACTGAAAGGTCAGTTTTCAGTGTCAGGATAGTTTACTCCTTCTCAGCTCATAATGACTGCATAAATTAATATTCCAGATCTCAACATCCTAACTTGGAATATGGAAATTAATCACCATGAATTATCCCCTACAAACATCTATACTGTATCGATAATAAATAATGTGTGTTTGTGGTTTCGTTCTTGGCTATAGTTTCAAAGTAAGTACTAGCAACTTTGATTATAATCTCAAGAACATCTCTGTGCTTCGTTCTTGAGCTAATCAGAGCAAATTTGTGGTGTTGTTTTTAGTTAAAGGGCATTAGTCCTTCTAGATTTCTCATCTATATGACAGGAAAACCATCCATTCAAAAATATCTTGTAATGCAAGAGGAGATCACTGCCTTCCACACATTCTTTACAATTAAATCTTAATGAAGAGAGCCTTGCAGTGCATTAGATGGCTGGTGGAAACTCTCTATAAAATCTACACTTTGAATCTTAAAACATTCGGTTATTATTACACTAATATATAATGTAGTTACATGAAGGCTGGTTTGTAAGATTTTTTTTTTTACCTTTTTGCATGTGTATACGTATACCTATGCTTAAAAAATCACAAGATTTTTGTGTTATCCTCTAGTGTTTGAATATCATATAGACATTCCACAAAACACTGGCTGCTGTTGGACACCTGGACTATCACTTGGTAAACCATCAGTTCTCATCAGTACCAAAAGCAACAATAACATATCAGTCCCAAAGGCCCTTGCTTACATACCACTCCAGTTTAAAATATGGCCATTCTGATATGATGCTTCTTTCTGTATAGATAATTGTACATAAAGAAGGTAGAAATCTAGACAGTACTTTTAATCAGCCTGACAATGACCACTTGTAGCTTTACATTATCTTATTTTTTTTTTTTACACATTTCCATTGCCTTTTTCATTTTTCAGACCTTTTCATCTCCATTAACAATAAAATTTATACTGGGTTAAAACTTTTTGGGTTCAAACTTCAGCTGTGCTAAGTAGGAACATGAAGTAATTTGTTTTATCATAATGTTTTAGGTGGAACTCTTTTTTCCTTGCTGAAACGAAATTTGAGGAACTTGATATGATTCTTCAATATATATTGTTTAACATTGGTTGTGTTGTTTGCTTTTCTTTTAATTGAGAAATAGAACTAGCAAAATCTGTCATTTTCACCATTTCAAAATGAAAATTGTGATTTTCTTCATTTTAGAATCATAGAATAGTTTGGGCTGCAAGAGATCTCTGAAGATTATCTATTCCAACCTCCCTGCCATGTAAAGGGACATCTTCCACTAGATTAGATTGCTCAAGGCTCCATTGAACTTAACTTTTAGCAATTCCATGAATGGGGCAACCCGTTACAGTGTCTCACCACTCTCATAGTAAAGCATTTCTTCCTGTGTCCATTTAACCTACTCTCTTTTAGTCCAAAACTGTTGCTCCTTGTCCTGTTGCTACAAGTCATGGCAAAAGTCCTTCTCTATCTTTCTTATAAGCCTGAAAGACCACAATAAGGAATCCCTGCACCCTCCTCTTATCTAGGCTGAACAACACCAACTCTCTCAGCCTTTCCTTATAGGAGAAATGTTCTAGCCCTCTAGACATTTTTGTAGCCTTCCTCTGGACCTATTATAACAGGTATATATCTTTCTGTTATCATAACCTTGATTAATCTACCTTTATTTCAGGTGAAATAGAAATTTTCCCCATACTGTTTTCAGATGAGATGTGTGATTTTGGTGCAAATTAATTGCAACTGTTTTGTTGTTTTGGTTTTTTTTTTAAATCTAGTGAATAATTCCCAAAATCATCTGTCTGCCTAACTCTGCAAGTGAGAAAAATAAGCGAGAAAAAAAAACATCATCAAGTAGCCCTACAGCCTTGAACTGGAGCAATGGGTGGGGGCAGTAGGGTGTTTGAGAGGAGTATGAAAAGAGCTGAAGGGTGGCTGCGGTGGATGACACCAGCATCAAAAGTAGAAGGAAGCAGAACTTGTTTATATGGACTTCCTGTTGTGACCATGTGATAATTTTGTGTGTCCTGAAAGTGATGATTTGGATAATTTCTTTGAGTAGCTCTGCAAGTGGACAAGCTTTTTGCATGCAACATGACATCAAGGGCTTTTGGTTCTGCCTAAACTCCTAAACTATACGCAAAGAGCCTGAGAGCATCTGGATACCTTTTCCTCCCCAGATGTATACACAACTTGTGTTGAACCAAGCAATGGGTCCTTCCAAGTAGGTTAAATCTTTGTCTCCTTCAAAGCATACAGGAAACCACGAATTAAGGGGTATACTATGGATCTCATCTGCCCTTCAGTGAGAGCAGGTTTTAGCTAGCTCATCTCAGTAGAAAGAAGGGCTGAACTGTCCTGCCATGGTATAGCTACTATTCAGAAAGCCATTCTGTATATTTTTCCACTTGCTCTGGCCTGAATGTGCACAACTGTCAAAATGGAAAGACAAACCTTTATCTAAATTTCATTGGAGAATAGCTCTCTTACGGCGCCAAACTCTTCCACAGGCCATCTCCAGTTGAATGAGGGTCTTTCCACAAGCTATAGGAACACCAGAATAAAATGGAATCTGAACATATAAATACAAGTTCCAACAACAAGTCATATTGCCCACAATGTCTGAAAAGTGTTGAGATGTTCAGGAAGCCAGATCACTCATGCAACTCCAGCACCAACACAGCATGCAGTGGCTTCAGACAGTGTGCAATTCTCTGTCCCTCGGAAGCCTGGAACAGGGCCCCATGCTCAAGACAATCAAAGGATAGAAGAGTGGACAGGATATTTCCTCAGTATCATCAAGAAAAAAAAATCTGAAATACTGAAAAAAAGCAGGTTATGCTGGGCAAGACGAGCAGTTACTTTTTTTAACCTTAGTTTTGGTTTGTAATTTTTTAACTTGGGCACTTCTTTGAGGTGAACTTCTTAAACTTTTGCTGGCTTGTAATTACACCAGCACAAATAAAAACTTTGCAAACATTTGTTTGTGTTTGTATACATTATGAAGCAATTCTTTGAAAAAGAAATCTGTAGAAGAGTTTTCTACCGACACTGAGGCCTCATCCGGCAAATTCTATCTGGGATCTAATCCTATATCTGTGTAATAAATCCTGAAAATGATGTTTATGCTGGATATGCTGACAGAATTTTTGCCACAATTACAGCATGTTACCATAAATACATGTCTGTGCAGCATATACATGTAACGAATCCACATACATATGCTGTATGCAGTGTTTTATCAGTCATGAGGCAGTTCATGTTTGACATTTTTTCAGCAGAGATGTAGCCCTGAACACATTCTAACAACAAAGACAATAATAAAATCATCGCCATATTCATTGTGACAGCTTCACACAGCTGTCACCTTTGATGATGATGTATTGATTCAATACATTGCAAGAATAAGCAAGTGGCTAATGTATATTGCAGAAAATAAACCTGCACCAGTAGGTATTTTGCTCTAAGGAGAAAAAATACCAAATGTACAGGTGACAGAACTATCTCAATTACAATGTTTTTAGCATCTCACAGCAATCTTTCCAAAGCAGATTTTAACAGCCTTCCCCCTTCTTAGAAACTCGGAGAGTCAGAAGAGAAAAGAAACAAAAAACAGACAAGAAGTTATTTGGAAAGAAAGGAACATCCACCCAGGTGCTCCAACACACACTATTCCTATGTAAAAAGAAGGCAATAGCTCCATTACAGTGCAATGCACAATCCCTTGGGGGTACTGTCACTACTGTCAATCAAAACAAGTTTTTCCCAAACACATTTACTAAGAAAACCTTGACTTTTAACAAAGGGATACTGTCAAGACTTGTTAAGAGTAAACAAGACAAGACTGCTCCCATTTACTTTAGATATCAGAAGGATGCACATTTAGCTGTTTCTCAGGCACAGCCTCCCCGGTGGGCAGGATACTGGAATATGCTGAAACAGAAAAGCCTGATTTGTAAGGCATAGAGCAAGACAGTGAAACATAAAGAGACCATACAGCATAAGGAAACCACCATTAACGTGGGTAGGCAAGCAAGGGGGCTTATCTGTGAAGTTTTCTGAAAATTAATTGCAGTTTCTTTCATGAAGACATTTCTAAAGATATGATAAAGAATTCTATATATGCAAAACCATAAGAATTCCTACTACCTAATATTCAGCTTTCTAGGGTTATTTCTGTAGCTCTAGAAGGGCAGGGTTGATTCCAAATCACCAGGATTGTTTTTATCTGGAGTTTTAGTAATAATCAGTGCTTAGTCTTAAAGACTAAATCCCCAGAGTCATGAGTTTCTACGATAATCTCAGGCTTTATTACAGTAAAAAGCAGGATTTGTGTTGTCATGGTCAAAAATTAGCCTTAGAGTTTCCCCAGGGCTCTACAATAAGAAGGCAAGGAAAATGTGCCAGAAAGTTTCTTGCAGTTTGAAGAAAAATAGCAATTTTTCCCATCTTTTTAAATGGGCAAACAAAACCATAACTCAGACAGCAAAACCAGAAGAGAGAAATAGAAAAAAATCCATGCAAAAAATGTGAAATTCTGTTGTTTTGTTGTGTTTTTTTTTAACTACCCTGCCTGTAGAAAAACAAGAGAGATGAGAATGACATTGCTGTTGTCAGTAATGCCTGAGGCATGCAGCAGCTGAGCAAGATTTTTGATAACTCCAAACAGAACGAGACTACAAGAATATTGACTAATCAATTTCCTACTGAATCAACTTGCTGCCTTAGATCACAGCATGGTTATTTACAGGGTCTGACCTCTGCATCTCATTCTTATTACCTATGCAGATATTTGCGGATTTACCCTTCTTACTGAGGTAACAGAACCATTCATGGAAAAATAATAGATTAAAGATATATAAACATAGAACAGAAAAAAATTCAGTGCTATAAACCTAATCTTACCTGTATGTCCTTCCAAATTCATACTCTAATTTTATAAAAGAGGTCATATCATCAATAACTACTATACTTCACCTTCAGAGAAACCATCCCTCATAAATGTTTTACATACTTTTTTAAGCACACTTACATTGTAAGTGTTCCAATACTTAATTATTTAGATCAGTACATATTTGGACAAAAAAGTGGAAAACTGTATTTACATAAGTCTGCATTGATCTTTTATCAGTAGATAAAGGAACTATTGCACTACAGCTGCAACAATTATCATCGATTCTGCATTTCTTGCAAAATGCCTTCAGCTTTTTGTCTCTCTTCATTAGAATTAGTAAATGAAAAATGTATTTTCTGGTTATAGGAAACCTAGCACTTTTCTATACCATCTATCTTATGAAGACCTTTAGTTACAATAAAAGATACAAACAATCTAGTTATCTTGTTTTCATTACAAAAAGTTATACCATGACTAGAAAAGACAGAGAACTATAGAGATATTTTTGCTTTGCTTTGCTGTTTGATTTTATTTTATCCAGAAATTTGAAAATCTGAATAAAGAATAAACACATATTCAGAACTGACAACAATATGTGTAATTTTATAAACATTAAAGATTCCATAATTGAATTTAGGATTGTCCCTGGGACAAAAGAGTCCAGTTTGCAGGAGGTATCCTTGAGGGAGGCAGATCTGGAGAAATGCCTCCAAACAGCAAGGGCAGTTGAATTGTTCAAGGGAAAAAAGGCCAGCATAATAATAGCCATTAGCACAGAGCAAGTACACTGCTGGTTTGAGCTAGTGGTAATGCTGACAGGGTCCTGTGTTGTAGAAAACAGCATAAAAATTAGAAAGCTTCATACTCAGTCTATGGGAGACTGGGAAGAGTTAGAGGTAAGACAATTCTTTATAACCTAGTCCTATAATATCTCTGAAAGAAATACTTTAAAATGCAAATTATACCTATGCTGTTAAATAAAAAAGAGCCAGACAATGAACTTGAGTACTGGGTGGCTAGTCTTCTGCAGTGCATAATTGTTAGCATACTCTCTGGCAGAGTTTTTGCCTGTCCCAGTTAGAGTTCTTCAAGACAATGCCTGGGCATGGTTCAGCAGAAAACATGTGCCAGGACCATTCCCAAAAGGCCACTTGGAGAAGAATGCAGTGGTTTGGGTATCCCCTACCCTGCACACTCTTAGCTTTGCAGCAGTTAGCACTGTGCCATCAAACACTCCTCATGCCACAAGACACTCTATACAACACATGCCCCCAGATTCATGCTGTGAAAACATCACTCTGGTAGATAACAGTCTTCATGTCATCTCACACTCTACAAGGCAAAATAGAAATGAAAAGAAAAATAACAATTAAAAGCAAAAGCCCAGAAAGTTACAAAGGCCAGAAGACACCCGTAGGATCCTTGGGCCCCAAGACTGTGTAGTGTGTTAATGCAGTCAATTTATCCTGTTTGGCCTTTGGGACAGACAATGGTCTCTGGCCTTCTTTTATTTATCAGTATAGACAGACCAAAAAAATTTTCACTGATATCTATGATGCGTTGTACTAGAGCTCTCAACACACACACAGTACTGAAGATATCACCAGACATTTTATTTATATGCTTGCAACTGCATCAGTAGCCAATTCCATAAGACAAATCAACAATACTTGATAGGAGAAATTTGTCAAAATATCAATTAAATGCAAAAAGACATTCTGAATGCCACAAGCTTTTAGTAAGAATCCCACAAATTTCCAGACATTGTCACCCAAAGTCCCTGGCAGCTGACAGATATAAGTCAGTACGGTAATAAAATCAATACACAGACTCATAGTGCTTCACCTGAGGCTATATGGCCTACTGTGTTATGGTGTATAAGATTTCCAATTTCAGTAGTCACTGGCTCATAAAAGAACAATGTGATTAGCAAAAATTTCAGTCCTCTGATTGCTCAGCTCAAATGAGGAAGAAAGATCCTCTTAGCTGGCTCGGTTAGAGAAAAAGAAGCAAAAACTCATAGAGAGCAAGGCACAGATTGATATTGCTGAATTTATTACAGATTCCCTTAGCCATTTAGCTACAGCATCTCATTTCACTGCAACATGGTATCAAGCTATTTTCAGCATAAGAAATGCCTGAGAACTAACACCATAGGTCTTATTCAGTGTTTTAACAAAGCATACTGATGTGTGAAAGGAAAATAGATACTGTTGAGGAAACATTCACATTGCCTAGCCTTAAGTGTACATTTTCTGACTTTTGTACTTTGGCAATCTATACGAACTATCTATCTGAAATATCCAAGGTCCTGGGACTGCTTTCTACAATGTCTTCAGCATCGCCTGAGATTAGAAGACAACTTCACCTGCAGCCTGTGAAACTTCAGGAGCATAGCTTTATTATCTTTGACAGGATATGCTGTGGCAATGACTAATACTACAGCATAATTAACATGTTTTTTTCAGCTGTTTCCTGAACATCAAATGTATTGGGAGTTATCTAATGACAGTTAGGGATCTTTATCTCCATTCCATTTGGTAGTGAGGGAGATAAAGGGGTGGTTTCTGTGAGAAGCTTCTAAAAGCATCCCCCATGTCCAATTAGAGCCATTGCCAGCCAGTTCCATGATGGACCCGCCACTGGCCAAGGCTTAGCCCATCATCAATGGCAGTACCACCTCTGGGGTGAAATATTTAAGGGAGAAAAACTTGTGCAAAGCAGCAGTCAGAAGAGAGGAGTGAGAATATGTGAGAGCAACAGCCCTGCAGACACCGAGGTCAGTGAAGCAGGAGGGGAGGAGGTGCTCCAGCTGCCAGAGGAGAGATTATCCTGCAGACCATGGTGAATGAGGCTGTCTTCCCACAGCCCATTGAGGTCCATGGTGGAGCAGATCTCCACCTGCAGCCCATGGAGGACCCCATGCCAGAGCAGGGGGATGCACAAAGGAAGCTGTGACCTTGTGGGAAGCCCACGCTGGAGCAGGTTCCTGGCAGGAACTGTGGCCCTGTGGAGATAGGAGCCCTCACTGGAGCAGGTTTGCTGCAGGACTTGTGACCCCATGGGGGACCCACACTGGAGCAGTCTGTTCCTGAAGGACTGCACCCTGTGGAGTCCTTCTTCCTTTGCTTCTGTCTTCTGGCAACTGCTGCTCTTGCATCACTGCATGCATCCTTCCTCCAAGCTCTGGTTCCTAATTTTGCTACTTGCCTTATTCTCTAACTACTTTCCCCTCCTTTCCCATCCCTATTTCTGCAAAACCTCTTGTGCTTGGGGCCTTGCTTTCTGGAAGGTCTTACTCAAGCTCAGAAATTCGGAGTGGCTACAGGGTAGGGATTATTCAGGGACAATTCTGACACACACAAGGAGGAGGTGCTTGCTCAGTGGAGACAGAAACCTTATGAGACATAGCTGTCAGTGTGAGGATATCTTTAAAGATCATGAGCAAGCCAAAGTATTTTAGTAGCTTATGGTATACTTGGGCAGAGAGCACACAGAGACAGGATAAGGCACAGTTCTGGCACTGTGACCAGCTTTCAGTCAGCAGCAAAGGCAGAGTTTTCCAGCACTGAGGATTTCTCAGTGAAAAGACTGCAAGAACTGCTTTAACGTGGGTGTTGGAGTGAGGGACAGAGCCAGTTTCTCTGTGAAAGCGGGGGATGTACCCTCTCTCCTTGACATGAGTTTAGTGGTGGGAGTGCAGCAAGCTCCTCAGAGCTGAAAAACAGGATGGGCAGGACACCCAAAATCAAGCTCCAATTCCTCCCACTGTATACCACCTCCAGCTCCTACCTGTGTGCTGGTGAACTTCAGGTCTTGTCTTCTTCACGTGGTGAATTCCAGTTTTCACTTTCATGTTGCTAAGGAGGTTAGATGCAGAGAAGTCTCTCACAGAAAAGGGAGTAGTGTGGTGCTTCCTTTGTCCATGGCTCTGGTGCCCTTTCAGCTGCCTCTAGAACCATGGCAGGGTACAGAGATGGTCAGTGGTGTACAGCTCCCTTTGTCCATAGCTGTGGAGACCTTCCAGCTGCCTGCAGGACCATGATGTGGTACAGAACAGAGCTGTGTATGTTTCCTTAAACTTAGGTTGATATCTTTGTACAAGTTACAACACTCTCCAGCTGAGTGGTGGGGAAGGGAGAAGACTGGAATGTACCATGCATCTTCAACATAAGGATATGGAGCTGTTAGAGCAAGTCCAGAGGAGGGCCACGAGGATGAACGGGGGCTGGAGCACCTTCCATATGAAGACAGGCTGAGAAAGCTGGGGCTGTTCAGCCTGGAGAAGAGAAGGCTGAGTGGAGACCTCATAGCAGCCTTCCAGTATCCGAAGGGGTCCTATAGTGTTGCTGGGGAGGGACTCTTCATTAGGGACTGTAGTGATAGAACAAGGGGTAAAGGTTTAAGACTTAAACAGGGGAAGTTCAGGTTAGATATAAGGAAGAAGTTCTTTACTGTGAGGGTGGTGAGGCACTGGAACGGGTTGCCCAAAGAAGTGGTAAATGCTTCATCCCTGGCAGTGTTCAAGGGTGGGTTGAACAGAGCCTTGGGAAACATAGTCTAGTGTGAGGCATCCCTGCCCATGGGAAGGGGTTTGGAATTAGATGATTTTAAGATCCTTTCCAATCCTAAGTATTTTATGATTCTATAATTATTTGTCTTAATAAAAATTTGAAATTAGTGCCTCTATGAACTACATACTAGCACTACAATATCTGTCCTAGCTATTTCCTGCTGATTTCCTAAATGTTTATTCTCCCAGAGAGAGCAATGGCAATTTATTAACATCTATTGCTCAGCCCTGAGGACGTATTTACATTTTCCAGGAAGGAATATATCTCTACGTATAGATGTATATGTGTGTGTA
Source organism: Pezoporus flaviventris (assembly GCF_033815535.1). NCBI lineage: Eukaryota > Metazoa > Chordata > Aves > Psittaciformes > Psittacidae > Pezoporus > Pezoporus flaviventris. The sequence continues at coordinate 38,392,950 of NW_026892579.1, read as the reverse complement.
TATATATAGACATACATTTTTACATATAAGTCAGGTGCATGTTATATGCATAAAGGGAAAGTCACCATATGGAAACAATGTCAGATTTTGAAAGCAACTCACCTGACAACTGTGAAGCAATTGTCCCTGCAGCCTTTACTCTCCCTCCCTGCTGTATATGTTGATCTGTCAGCTGAAAGCATTCACAGAATGAGAAAGACTCCATGGTCTGTGGCAGTGGAGATCAGTTGTGCCTGTTTATTGAAAAAGATTTCTTTTTCTTTTACTCTTTAATTTTTACCTTATTGATTTTTTGCTTTTTCTATTTGATGAATATTGATTGTACTCATGCAGTGTTGCGCTCATCCTGGCTGTTTTATTTCTCCCTTTCTTGTTTATTCATTGTGGTAATTTACTTGGGGCATGAAAACTGCTGAGTGTCACAGAATCACAGTATCATAGAAGTTGGAAGGCACCTCTGGATATCACCTAGTCCCTCCCCAGGGGAGTGTCAAATATAGCAGATTGCTAAAGGCCATGTCCAGACATGTTTTGAGTATCTTCGAGAATGGAGACTCCACAGCTTCCCTGGGCAACCTGTTCCAGTATCTGACTACCCTCAAAGCATAAAATAAAAAAATAAAAAAGAAAAACAAAAAAGAAAAATCAATAAAAAATAGTATGTTTAAACAGAATTTACTATATTTCAGTTTGTGCCCACTGCCCTTGTCCTGCCCACTGGATACCACTGAGAAGAGCCTGACTATGTCTTCTTTACTGCACTCACCAGGAGTTTATACACATTCATAGAATGTTTTCATAGAATCAAGTAGGTTGGAAAAGACCTCCAAGATCATCAAGTCCAACCTTTACTCCAGGACTGACAAGACCATCATTAAACTGTATCACTGAGGGCCTCATCTACATGGTTTATGAACACTTCCAGGGACAGTGATTCCACCACTGCCCTGGGCAGCCTGTTCCAATGCCTGATCACCCTCTCTGTGAAGAAATTTTTCCTAATATCCAATCTAAACCTCCACTGGTGCACCTTGAGGCTGCTAAAATGTCTTCTAACACTGATAAGAGACCCCTGAGCTTTCTCTTCTCCAGGCTTTAATAGTTGCAGTAACTAGAAGTAAACCCCAGGGATCAATACTGGGTCCCATCTTGTTCAACATCTTAGTTGAATCATAGAATGGTTTGGGTTGAAGGGATCTTAAAGATCACCCAGTTCTAACCCCCCCTGCCAGGGCAGAGGCACCTTTCACTAGGTCAGGTTGCTCAAAGCCCCATCCAACCTGGCCTTGAACACTTCCAGGGACGGGGCAGCCACAGCCTCTCTGGGCAATTTGTGCCAGTGCCTCACCACTGTCATAATGAAGAATATTTTCCTAATATCTAAATATTGTAGAATTTTATCCTAATATCACTGCTCTAATGTCACCCTTCCTTCTATAGCCTCTTGGGATCAAGGGAGAGAAAGGAGCTGTGGCAGTCCCACTACTGCTCTCTGAACTGTTGGTCATAGCTTCCCCCTCTTCACTTCCCTCATCGTTCCTAGTTAAAAGCTCTGCGCACAAGCCTGTGGGCAAAGATGGTTTCCTGCCCTATCCAGGTGGATCCCATCTCTTCCTGGCAGTCCTCCATTCCCAGAGATCACCCACTGTCTCAGCAGCTGAATCCCCAACATCGACACCGGCTGTGCACCCAGCTGTTGAGCCGCAGGCTCCCTCCGCTCCTCCCTGAGCCTTTATCCTTCCCCAGCGGGACCGAGGGAACCCCGCCGGTAAACCCCGCCCTCGGGCTTCGCACCCCGGCCCTCGGACCCGCGCTTCATCCCGGGCAGGGCGGCGGAGGAGCGAGGCAGCGGGAACGGGCACGGCCGGGCAGGGGCTGCTGGGGGCCGCCGGCTCCCTCTCCTGGTCCTGCGGCGGCACGGCGGCCCGGGAGGCCAGCGGGGACGACGCATTACAGGACACAGCAGCGGCCGGGACCGTGCTGGTGCCGACACACAGATGAAATCAAATAGAAAATAAAAATAAAAATAAATAAAAATTAAAATTAAAATTGATTTGGTTTTGTTGGTTTCTGTTTTGTTGTGTTTTGTTTTTTCAAGAGGAATTCGTATTTCCCGTTAATTCCCATCTTCCCTTCAAGTTGTCTCACCAAAACAGAGGGCATTTTCTTTGCATGTGTTAATTCAACATGCATACACTTAGAGCTGAATATATGCTAATTCCTGAAGGGGAATAAAAAAATATCTGCTGAGTTGGGCAGTCTGAGCAAGCAGAAAAATTGGGTTCAAAACCTCTTGCAAGGAAGAAACAAATGATTCCTTGTCCTATGTTTTTCTGATATGTGCGCTAAATGCTAAGCTCCAATGGGAATGTGAACAGTTCCTGCATTTGAAAAGGCTGAACCCTGTTTCCTTACAACTCTGGCCTGAAATTCTGGATCACAAGTAGGGAGAAACAGTATCCAGTCTTAAGAAATTGCAGGGGGTACAGAGAGGGCTGGCACTTCAGAGGGAAATAAAAGCATGGAAATAAAATACATAGTCATTTGGGGTTTTTATTAAAGCATTGAAAAGATATAGAGAATCAAATTGTGACAGAAGTTTGCAAACTGTCAAACATATGTCAGCAATGTCCTCACCCAGCTCTAGTGTAAATGAGGGTAACTGACCAGTCCATAGCTGGACTGGAGCACCTCCTGTATGAAGATAGGCTGAGAAATTTGGAGCAGTTCAGCCTGGAGAAGAGAAGGCTGCGTGGAGACCTCACAGCAGCCTTCTGGTATCTGAAGGGCACCTGTAAGGATGCTGGGGAGGGACTATTTATTAGGGACTGTAGTGATAGGACAAGGGGTAATGGGTTCAAACTTAAACGGGGGAAGTTTAGATTGGATATAAGGAAGTTCTTTACTGTGAGGGTGGTGAGGCACTGGAATGGGTTGCCCAGGGAAGTTGTGAATGCTCCATCCCTGGAGGTATTCAAGGCCAGGTTGGACAGAGCCTTGGGTGAGATCATAAAATCATAGAATAGTTAGGGTTAGAAAGGACCTTAAGATCATCTAGTTCCAACCCCCCTGCCATGGGCAGGGATACCTCACACTAAACCATGCCACCCAAGGCCTCGTCCAACCTGGTCTTGAACATTGACAGGGATGGAGCATTCACAACTTCCCTGGGCAACCTATTCCAGTGCCTCAATACCCTAACAGGAGAGAATTTCCTTCTTATATCCAATCTAAACTTACCCTGTTTAAGTTTTAACCCGTTACCCCTTGTCCTGTCACTACAGTTCCTAATGAAGAGTCCCTCCTCAGCATCCCTATAGGCCCCCTTTAGATACTGGAAGGCTGCTATGAGATCTCCATGCACCCTGCCCATGGCAGGGGAGTTGGAACTAGATGATCTTAAAGTCCTTTCCAACCCTAACTATTCTATGATTCTATGATTATTTGGTACACTGAATCCATGAGCTTTATGAAATTTATGCAAACCAGAAAAGGAATAGTGAATTTATGTTCACTATTTATGACAAAAGATTAGGGGTGTGTCCACAGGGAAAACCCGAGAAAGATTTACTTGTTTAATGGATTAGCAAAACCTCATTAAGCTCTTTTGATCCTTTTTTTCAGAATTATATTGTCTTTACAGTTACACTTCAAATATACACCTTCAGTTCATTTGGATTGATTTTCCTTAGTGCTCCTGTCCAAGAAGGTCCCAAGAAATTGGATTTTAGGCAGTTTGCAGCACTGTAAATAGATCTTAAACACTTCAAGATTCATTTTCTCAATCCAGGACCAAGGTCATTACTGCCGCTGTGGAGAAGAACCTTTCCTGCACTGCCTACATCACGATACCAGGTCCTGCCTAGAGACACAGACTCAAAAGCAGGATTCCTCTTTACTGTAAGAGTCCTTAGACCTCACATGAAAGGTAAGTGCCATGACTGTTGAAGTTAGTCACTGTCCTGAACTTCTTTGAAAATGTAGGAGAGTACAGTCGAAACACCTAGGTATAGAAGTTTATAAGGACACTCCCTGCCTATGCTTGTACTGACTGCCTGAGCCTTCCCTGTAGTTGTTGGAGCCTCCACAGAGGTTCAGCCTCTGGGGACTCAGTCCAGCTAACTGCACATGGGGTGACTCAGAAGACAGTCGATTTTGAGACTTATTCAGCATATACATATGGGAACAGCAGATAAGACTGACACAGGTGAATGAACAAATGACATAAGGGCACCCCAAATGGAATTAGATACCTATATTTAGGTAAGTATAATGTACCCTCAACCTTCCACACTTGACATAGCTGCTCGTTGTTCTGCTTTTATCAGCCATGATGAAAAGTTAGACACATTTTGTGCCTTCACACAAATACGTTTAAAGACAAATAACTGGCTCAGATCAGGAACTAAAAAAAAAAAAAAAAAGAACACTGATTTTAGGTTGTTTTTTATTTGTTTATATATTTATTTATTTTATTCCTGATCATGTGCCAGACATGCTAAATTTCATGTATAGCAGAGTTTTAGGTAAGACATAGGCACCCTTGTCCCCTGAACTTGTGTGACCAAGTAAGGGTATGGCAGCCTCAGTCATGAGGAAGAATCTTATGAATTTTGTGTCTGCAGAGCTAAGCAATTTATAAACCTATTCTGAACATGAACTAATTTTAGGCACTAACATCCCAGTATAGATGGATTGCAGTGGGCTAGATCCTCTCTTGTATACCTGTCTTTCAGACTGGCACACAAGATACGCTCATGACAGTCCCTGCTCCAAAACTCTTTCTGCCGTTGCTAGAATCCTGGGGGTGAATAGAGACTTCTAAGCACAGAAAGAAATTGTTGAGTGATATTTTTACTGTCCTGTGCCTCAGTTAAACTCTTATGTCTTACATAAGCAAATTCCTACATGGGCAATACCTGTGAGGCAAGAGTCAAAACTGATTTTCTTGAGAGACCTTCTCTTCATATGAGTTCTCAATGGCTTTTCAAAGAAGTCAGCTTTTTCTTCAGAGACAAATCCATATAAGCTGCATGTATGTCTCTAGATGGCTTTAGGAACAGCTTACAACAAAAACTAATGCACAGGGCGGTGGGACTCTCTCCTTGTAATGTACAACAATGCCTTGATTTTGTGACAAGCTCCAAAACACAAAAGTGATTATTTTTCTGGTCGGGGGTGGGGGGGAAGAAATCAAAGCAATAGATGTGCCTTTTTCCCAAGATGTCCTTTTTCCTATGGGCTGGCAGGCAGGGGCAGCTGCCGCAGGCAGGTTGGCCTGGAATGGGGTGCCTCTGGAGCAGGTTGCCTCAAGAGCAGGGTGCCTCTGCAGGGGTGGCGGGGGCAGCAGAGGGTGCATGGCCCCAGAGCAGTGCTCAGGGGTTCCCACTCTGTTCCCAATACTAAGAGCTTCGCCAGGGATGCAATCTTAGAAAGCTGGATGCTGGACAAATCTGCAAGCGCCCCAGCCCTGAACAGTTGCAATTGTTGGCTGCTATCCCACAAGGTTTTTCTTACAGGCAGACTTTCACTTGAGCTCCTGGAGCTGCCGAACAGCACTCACGTAGATCAGGTTTCAAAATTAGGGTCTAATTTTAAATGAGATGTCAAAAACTGGGACTGACAAACAGTGGGAAAAACTGGAAGGAGGCAGACCACAGGTAATCTATGAGAACAGCTTGGCAGCCATGCTGACAGCTGAGAATGGGAACCCCAGAGCGCTAATGTGAACTTTCAGACTGGCTTCCCTGACCTTAGACAAGCTGCTCATGGCTTGTTCCTTTAGGTGTTGAGCTCCTCCTGCAATGCTGCTGAGTAGTTTGACAAGGATAAGTGGAAGCCAGGAATATTATTGCATTTCTGTGAAGCATTCAGTAACCTGTGGGACCCATTTCCCTGCCTCAGTTTCTCTGTGTATGATAGAAACTATCTCATTGAATAAAAAGTGGACTAAAAAGTAGAGTATTGCAGTACGCCTTCAAAGAATAAGGCACTTCAGCAGCACCACTGCACTTGCACTTCTCTGGGGCTCTTGTGTTTTCTTTTCCTTACTCTCTTTGGAACCTTACAAACCCTTGGGAATGTCTCCAAGCCAGAAGCAGAGAAGTCTGGCGATGAAGAAAGGAAGAAAAGTGGCTAAAACCAGCCAGGCAGCCACTGTGTTGGAATACAAGAAGTATTTATAAAAGCACTGAACTAAAATAAGCAGTGTCCTGTATTGTTTCTGAGATCAAACATGTAACTGCACCAGCACAAATAAAACCAAATCATCTGCTGATTAGAAACTTTCACCTGGGCAGCTGTGCAGCAAAAATAGGAAAGGTCATTTGCCAAGGATGACCCAGGGACTTCTCTTTACTCAACTTTTTCCCATTTCCTTATCTTCTTTTTTTTTTTTTTTTTTTTAGAAATAGAGTCTAGAAAGAGAAGCATGGCAGCAGGGATAGTTTGCTTTACCTGGCAGGGAATACTTGAACCTTGCCTCATTTATGAAATTTTTCCATAACCAGTGTTTTTAAAAATAAAAGGAAAAGGATAGGTTTTGTCTTACTGAAGAAGATGCAGCTATCTTAGAAGACACTAAGAAGACCCCATTAAGAACTAATTTCTTCTGCATCTTCAGATCATTTCAAATTGCCAACATCAGTGTGTCCTTTCTTACCTCATCATCCCCTCCTAGACATGCAACGGAAAATCATATTTCCTTCACATGTAATTTTCCACAGTACATTCAACTCCATTTTGGTCCACTTTCTACCACCAGATTATTGTGCTATGTCTGACCCATCCTGGTCATTTTTTCTTGTTCCTTTATACTTGTGTAGGGTAAGCATTTCTATCACGCTGGGTGCCTGAAGTGGAAGCTGACTTCCATACTGTTCCATAAACCAGGGAGTAGAAATCTGCGCTCAGGCTGCAATCTGAGAAGGATTCTTTAAGTGTACAGATTTTTCCATTGTCTTCATCTGTAACACTATACAACACCAAAGCACCACAAGCATAACGGACTCACAGGATTTAAGATCACACATGTTAGGGTGACTTGCTGAACTAGAGATCAAAGTATTTGACATTTTATAGGTTATTAGAGTACCTACAGGTAGAAACTATAAGCAAAGAGTTGAAAAGATAATTGATGATGCTTCCATTAGAGAGATTAAAACCCAAAAACCAGAGAGAAGCTGTTATCAGTGCCAATCAACATTGGAGACTGAAATCTTGGGCAATTCTGAAGAGACGAATTTGTTTTCAATCCTTTCCTTCTAGCAGTATTATGCAGACAGAAGTCCAGGTCCCTGATTAACCCCTGAGTAAAGAATAACCTTCACCTAGAGAGCTCTGCTTTCAAAAGAGCTGGCCCCTGTAACTAGAGCCTGTTCAATTATTCTTCTTCAAAGAGATCAGGCAACCAAGAATGTCAGATTCATAGAAGGAGCTATAATTTCATATCAACTTCCTGTTTGTCCATTTATTTTTTTTTTATCTCGGGATGTTGTAAATGGAGGAAATGGCACGAAGCAGATTTTATCCTTTTTTTTTTTGTTCCATGTTACATTTTGCAATTGCAGAAGTTTAAAAATGAAGGTTGTTTTCTGTCTTTATTTATAGATTAAAAATGAACAGACTCTCTATACATGTGTAGCTACCAAATACTGATGAATTTAAATGTGCCAGATAACATATTACAGTTTATCTGTCCAAAATCAAATAATGACCAAACAAAAACCCAAAGCAAACCAAAATCACACACTAGCAACTATTCAGAAGAAGATGATGCATAGCTAAAGCTGAGTTTGGACATAAAGTATTCCCCTTGAAGAAGTCAGCCTGTCAAAATCTCTCTTTCTTGGCAAGGTTTCAGAAGAGGAGTATTTTCACAAAGATGAAAATAGTGTTAAACGCTAACAGTCTTCCAGATTGGGTACGCATTCTTCATTGTACATATTTTTGTTATGAAACAAATGCATTTCAGTAAATTTAGGGAAATGTTTCTCTGTTTCCCCCTCTACTGTATATCTTGTATGATAATATGGCACTGATTTCCTGTCTAATTTAAAACAGTTTTAAATAATTGGTAACATCTAGTAGCTTTCTATTCTTTCAACCTTTATTTTCTCTTCTTCGTATTTTAATGCAGAGTAGGGAGTTGGCTGGATCATTTATTTTTTGTTACTTTTCTGTTTTAGAATAAGAAGACACAGGCTTTGACCTTCTCCTTTCCGCTCCTGACTGCCTCACCATCACTAAGCTTTTCTGTTCAGTGTCCCGAATTACATGGCAGAAAGTAATGTTTGGATTTAAACTGATGTTTTGCAGTCCAAGATTCAGTTCTCGAAGGACAATAAAAATCTTTATCAAATGATACACTGGATCCTTTCAAACATTCCTTCAGTATTTGGAAGCCAGAAGATACATGTACTCTTTTCTTTGTCACAGCCCTTATACTTCACAGTGTTGTACTTCTGATTTGGCCAAAATTAGTGTTTGCCCATGATCTCAGAAACAAAACAAAAGCAACAACAAGAACAAAAGGGAAAAAAGTAGAAAACCAAATCTATAATTTTCTCCCAAAAATACATGCTCTGTGTAACTTCAGAGCAAACGAGTAGGGTGAACAGTGTTTATGCGGACAGGCACTTTCACAAATATCCCTATAAACCTAATGCATACTCTTTGGGGTGTACAGGAGCTGTGCAGTACAGGCAGCTTTAATCCCAGAGGCTGAAAAGCTGCAGCCTGATAACCTTTAACATACTCGGATAGTACTGGATACATGTAACATACAGATATCAGATGCTACTCCTATCCCATTAGGATATTGGACCTTTATCTCATCTTTTAAGCCAAGGTTTGTTTGCTCTAGCAGAGTACCCTTTTTTCAAATGCTTATGCTTCCCAGGGAAATAGGTGGCTTATTCAGCTTGTATCTTCATGTGTGTTTTCTTAATCCCTTTTTCTTTTCGTACATGGTTATTGCCATTTTAAATAATATTCACAAAATGTCAGTGAAACACATCAAGCTTCCATTGATCAGAAATATTAAGCTACAGAAATAGGTAGGTGGAACATGCTTTGAGGGAAAAAATGCACTAAGGAAATCACTGTGAAGTCCTACCTTCTGGTCTCTATCTAGAAACCAATACATGCGCCCTGTTGTAAACACATTCTAACACTCAGTTCCTCATCTGGAAAGGGAAACCCAGCCTCTACCATGTGTAAGCTTCCACTCCAAGCAAAGCCTCCACTAAGGCAATCATAGCTGACATCCCCTCAGGATCACTTCTAGCATGTGCAGCCTGCGAGTTTCCTTGGAAACTGCCATGCAGCAAGCATGAGATTATGGCACATGACTGCTAAACTGTATAGCTTTACCCAGGAAAATAAAGGAATCCAAGAACTGGCACCAGGATAGCAATCCACCTCCCAAGGATAGTAACTGCTGATTTTCAACCTGAGGCTTCTAATTGCCAATGGATTGCTTCTACATGGTCACAAAAGATAATGAACTAAAGCAAATCTGTTGTTTATAAACTCATGCTCATTCCATAACAGCCTGTTTTTCTGCCAGGAGGGGGGAAGGCGGGGCAAAACCGAAAGCCAGTCTGACATGTCCCTAAAGAGCTTTTGAAACAAAGACAGCTTAGGCTGAGCTAACCTGGGTAAGTGACCACACAGGGACCTGGTTTTAAAAAGAGTTTCCTCCCCAGATTTCTATGGTTATACAATGCTGAAGGTAAAAACTTGAGAATGGTTGTAATGGCTCAGCCAAGTATCTACCAAACTCACCAGCCTATAACTGATGGGGCCCATCATAAATGAACTGGAGAAGTATACCAGAGAAGCACGCCTTTGTGTTCAGGCACCCTTGACAGATATGCCTGCCATGGATGTAGCCATTTTTGAACATTCATAAACTTCCAGTCCGATCACCACCCTGCAGCAAGCAGTCCTGCTGGTTACCTCTGCACTGGGTCAGGGTTTTCTTTTTCCTTTTGTTTATTATGAATCTAGGTCCTGCTGTCTTCCTTTGATACAGCTCTCGTATTGAAAAGACAGTGAGCAATTGTTTCCTATTCACCTTTTCCTTTCTACTAATGATTTTACAGCTCCTCTATCAGATCCCCCTCTAGTCATCTCAGTCTGAGGCAGGAAAGCACTAGACTCATTGTTTTACAGTGCACTTTTACATGCAGTTTGTCTGTGGTGATGTCAGCTTGGAGTATGCATTTTCTTGTAGTTTTATTAGGCGAGACTGATTAGCTGTGTCCTCAGATATATAATTTAGCCTGTGGGCTTTGTAGTCTCCATATGAATTTGACCCAGGATATACAGGTCACAGGAAAGCTTAATGATTTGGGTATTTGGATGTTCTGCGGGAGCCTGACTTTGCTGCTGCCATCCTCTTGCAGCAGTAATTGCTGTACCCATCATCAAATTCATTCATATTAACTTATATCGACTTCAAAGGTTCTGATTTAAATCCCACCTCCCCAGGCCGATATCTTTCTGGGAATCTGCTGCAACCCCCAGAACCTGCCAGGAGCGGGTGGCCCTGGGGCAGCCAGAGGACCCACCCGGAGCCATCTGGTGTCTGCCTGCGGTCCTCGGGGCACCGGCCCACTGAAGGACAGCTGCCCAAAACAAATGGCGACCTCTGTCATCTGGGCCATTAATTGTTCCAACATCTGGCATCTGGCTTTCTTAGGAGAGCTGACATTTGGCTGCTTCAGACCAAGGATTTTAGGATATATTGGCCAGCACAGAAAACCAGACAGATCCCAATTTTTTATGTTACCAGAATCCAAATTAGCTTGAGCTTGCAGTGATTTGGAGTAACAACATAAAGAACTTAAAGTAAATGATCAAATTATCACAGTGAGAGAATCCCTTTGACAAATTTTTGCTGATCTTATCCTATCGCTGCATTGAGTTAATACATTACTGTAGTTGCAACAACTTCTTGAAATTCTGTTACAGGGTCTTTCCTACACCTTAGTGGTGCATTTAACCAAATCTAGTTACCAGCATTATTGCAGTTCTGTCCACTAAACTTAGGTGCTTGGCCATGTGAGCTTCTATCCAACCTCATAGATACAACCCTGTGTAGAATAACAGATAGCTGGCCTGACTCCCTCTGTTCACTGTCTTTTCATAACTTTTCTTCACAAACCAAATGCACTGAGGGCAGATGTCAGGGTGCACCTAAATGTGAAACATTTCATTGCACTAAAAAGTCACCTTGGTTTTTAACTGCATTCATAAAACAATTTTGAAAGAAAAAAAAAAGAGGAATGATATCCTTGAAATCTTGACAAAGTTGAAAGTCAACTCTCAACAACTGAATTCAGGTATTATATAAGGTTTTATTGTGTTACCTCTGTCTCACAGATGGCTACAAATAAATGTTTAGCATATAATATTTATTTTAAGTTACAAAACCCATCTTTAAAAGATTCTTTCCTCAAAATCTGGGAACATTTGACATCAAACAGAAAAAAAAAACCAAAAAACCAACACAAAAAAAACAAGCAAAAAAACAAATAACTAATAAATAAGCAACTAAAATAAAATTTCAAAATGAAGAAATAAATCTTATCCACCACTAAAAGAAATTCAAATAAAATATAAACATGACAAACATTTAGATATAAAGAAACACATCTATTAAAATTTTTAGGATCAAATCTATTATTTAAAATCTACTAACTACAATATATAATGCAGACTTCTAGGTCTAATTGAACTAATCAGCATTAGCAAATACTAAGGTACAATGGCTGCACTGATTTATCAAAACACCAAACCTTCAAATAATTGACTCCTCAGGAAGAAAAAAAAAAAAAATCTAACAGGAAATATTTAGTTTTCTCTGTGTTGAGGTTTCATCTGGGCTCCTTGTGAAAAATGGAGACGGAAAACAATACTGTCGAGCTACACAGCCCCATTTCAAGCACCTCGCTGCAGCAGTCAATGACGGATTCTGAAATGGAGTTAGGCTTGTTTAGCATGCCTGCAGGGTCACACGGAGTGACCCAGTCCCCTCTGGTTTCACTTAAAACTCAGATTTTCACCATGATGTTAACATGTTCCTCTGATATTTAGTTACCTGGTCTCCAGAAAGATCTCATTTTTCATGGTGTAATTTTTAACTTTTGCTTAAGATGTCTTTTTTTTAAACATAAACTCTTTTAACCTGATATATTTCCTCAAAGAACGTGTGCTTGGAAGGAAAATGTTTGGTTACTGATATATTTTAACAAATCAAAGTTCACTGTGGTTTTAGCTTGCTAGGTTATAAAGGGGTGTTAAGGCAATCATTAAGTGCTCTTGCTTTTATTTCTTTTAATACTGTGTGCATTAAGCATATGAATATTCATATAGATAAACTGATTTTGTACATGCTTATAGTGAGAGCTTTTATATTGAAATAAATCATCAGTTTGCACTTCCATGACTTTCTTTTTAATTCACAAGCACATGAAAGTCATTATATACATGCAAATTAAAAAGCATAACATCAAATAGACTGAATTATGACAGAAAATTTCATTAAAAATGCCAACAAACAGCTCAAACATCTTCTATATGTGAAATGCTCTGAAGTACTGCTTTGTTACTGAAGGCTTTCTGATGGAACTGGAAAGATATCTGGCCAGATCATCCCTGGCATAAATTGATACCAGGCGAGATATAGACTGGCACTGGGAGAAGACCTGGCTGAGCTGGGAGTATCTGGTTGATAATATGTTCCTGTTTGTCTGACAGCCATAGAGGCATATTGCTTACAATATCTGTGGAAGTACTTTCTGCTTATCACACAGGGGAATGGTAAGTCACAGACCACCTCCCTGCTCCAAGTGCCCCCTTAAGAGGCCTGATTGGCATGTGAGGAATGCAAGGATTAATGATGTAAACTGCAGTAAATACGGAGTTTAAGAAGGGCAGAACCTATTTAAGTATGTCACTGGGAGCTTGGAGTTGCATTTTCCTATTTTACTTTCTCCAAGCTTGGAATCTTAAACCTCCTGGCTTGTACTTTGAAAACTCTGCTTGCTCTCCCAGTCACAGGAACAACCTCTCCCTGGACTGCTCGATAGTGTCCCCTCTTTGTCAATCTTTCTACTCTCTATATCTCAATCTGTTAATTTATTGTTATTTTTAAGAGGGGAAGAGTGTGTTGTGTTATGTTGCAAAAGAGATGTTTCAGGCAGCAGGTCTTTAGCTGAGAAATCATGAACAATTCAGAGCATCATTACCTGCACAAACATAAAACCTTTTAGACCAAGACTCTTCTTCCCTTCTCCCTTCCAATCCCCTCCCATCTCCAAGATCCCTCCCTGAGAAAAGCACAACTGATGAAATCTGTGCAGCTACCCGTCACCTCTGAGACCATTGATTTCACATGAGGATTTTATTGGTGGAAAGCCAATTTCAGAAGTTTCATCCCCTCCTTTTGCTGTCACCTGCTCATTCCTTTCTCTGCTACCCCACCTCTGATGGGGGAAGCTTATTGGTGCTTTGGCAAGGCTAATTCATTCATTGATATCGCTGCTGACAGCTGGAGTAATGCAGGTTAATAAACAAAGAAAAGTAACACTTGAGGAAGGGTGGGAGAGAGTGTCTGTTAGCTTAGGTCATTTCACTGAACCTTTTTTGAGTATGGTCACCCAGGCAGTTGAATTGCCACATCCGAGTACCAACATAGGAGGAAAGACTGCTTTTAAACTAGCTTTGCAACTTGTAAAATTGTAATGTGGAATCCCAGCCTGGTTTCTGGGGTGTGTGGAGCAATATACATTCAGGAATCATGTTACACCTGACTGAAAGGCAACCAAATCTGTTGCACAATTACTGTTTTGGGAACAGAAGATAACAAAATCTGATAGAACCTGTAGGAAGATGTTGGGACTTGTGCAAGGGCTGATTTCTTGCTTTCTGTTCTCAGGAATATTGAAGTGTGGTTGATTTTATATCCTTCTTACGCAGACAGTTCTGATGCTCTCCGTCTCCAAACAGGTGCCAGAAACACAGAAAAAGTTTAAAGAGGAGTAACAAGGAGCAACAGGGACTACCGAAGGAGTGAAAAGGTTTCCAGAGAGGCAAGAATGAAATAAACCAGGGGACATTACTGTGGAAGGGGAACCATTCTATAAGAACAGGAGGAATGCCTGTGAAATTATGGGTGGTATTGAGATGGTGTATCAGGATGGTTTGCTTACCATTTCATCCCAGTGTAAAAATAGTGGCTCACCAAAATTAGCAAAATGTAAGCTGACTGCAAACACACAAGCAAACAAACAAACAATAAGAAGTATTTTTTTCTTTCACATTGTGCAACTAAAGTGGAGAACTTGCTGCTACAGGATGTTATGGGTACTCAAAGCTCACTTAGATTCAAGGGAAAATGAACAAGAAAGATAAATCCAGGAATGGAAAACCTAGAAAGCAAACCTGGCACAGCAGGCTCCTGAAGTTCAACTAGTGGAGGCCGTTTGAGGAATTGTAAGTGTACACCTCCACTTCCCTCTGTACTTTCCCCAGACACTCACCTCGTCACTGCCAGAGAGTGGCTGCATGGGTGTGGACATGATCCAGCACATCTGTTCTGATGTACTGCACCATAAAACTGGATAAATATGGATATGACTTTGTGTTCCTATATGTTGTTATGTTCCTATGTGGGCAAACAAAGATGACTGTCCAATGTATTAATGAAAAAATACTGTGGACCTCTGTCCGCATCCCGGATTGAAGAGCAGAGAGGGGTGTTCCCCTATCCTTGGAGCCAGAATAGGTAGGAATTAATGAATCTGGAAGCCTGATCCTCATCTTTCCTCATACAAGAAGGACTTTCAGGATGTAAGATAACAATCCAGTGGTCAGTTCTGCAACTGTTTGGGAGCTAAGGGTATTTGATGCTTGCTAGGAGATTCCACACACACCAGTTAACACATCCAAGTAGCTAGTAGTTGTGGTATGGTTGGTTCCAGCTATAAACACTTCAGTGCTTGAACACCTATGTTTACAAAATAGAGATCCTCTAGAGCTAATCTGAAAAGACAATTTCTCATGAGGAACATTTTGTGACCTAAAAATCAATGTATTTAATAAATGTACAGAGACACTAGGTGGCTTAGTCTATCAAGATTAGTAATGAAGTAATGTATATATGCATTATATATATGCCTTAAAATTTTGGTTTAAACTCCTATAAAAGGAAGTATTAGATGAAAAGGCTTATGTTATCTGTGTTTTCCTTTTAATAATCTCCTCATGTTTAATGTTGCACTATTATATAGTTCTTATTCTGCATAAATACATGATGATTATAGCTGTATAACCTTGGCAACACAGTGTCCTCTTGAGGCAGCCTGAAATAGAAGAGAAATGCAGATTATACTACACAACTGCCCTTTTGGGAACAATATTTTATTATGTTTTATTTCCTTTCCATAAAATTCAAAGAAAATGAAGGTAATTTAGGTTCTACAAAACCAATGACAAGTTGATTAAGGGAATTCCTATATCACCCTCAGGCACAACCACACACACAAGCATAGGCAAAAATGGGTGAGAAGATCAGGCTATACTCACGAACACCCCAAACCTGATCTTCTGTATAAAGGAACTTGTATAAAATGATTAATTGTATAAAAATTGTAAGGCCAGATCTCAGACACAGGAAACAACTGTATGCTGTGTCTTACTACTGGGTGGAAAATGACACATGGGGGAAAGGAAGTACTAAAAATGGAGGATCCGGTTGTTCATTAGTTTATACAGCCTGAGAATGTGGTCCAGGGAGTCTCTCAGGCTGGCCATTAGGGCCATTGTAAAAGCCATTAGGACTAGCCTGTGATGTCAGTGATAAGCTCAGCTTTCTTTTAATAACACAAAATAAAGGTCTTTTCCATGGTGGAGATAGAATCTCAATCAGCTTGCCTACCACTGAAAAAAAAAAAAGAAAAGCAAAAACTTTTCATATAGACAGGCAAGTTGCTATTTTTTGACACTAAATTGACACTTGGTCTATTATCCAGGACATACTGAAATGCCATTTCTTATAATCAAGTCAGTACTCATTTCTTTAGAGGAAGTGTTTTCTGTTTAGTGCCTCATTGGAAGCAGGATGAAAATATTCACAGAGCAATGGTACTATATAATCTAGACATGCAAATTGTGAGGTTTGCCTATGTGAGGAGAAAAGGGCTAAGCCTTTTACTGTAGCATAAAAAGGATAAAGCTAAAAATATTGTTCTATGAATCAATAAAGTAATCTGTGAAGAATCCCATTGGAATAAACCTAAGGAAAGATGTAGCTTCATCTTCACCATTGAAAGGATGGTGCTTTTATTCTCTGGCATGGAAAGTGAAAGAGTGCTTCATTAGCATGTGAGCCCATTAATCTTGCATTTGGCATGTGAATTCCCACGTGATTTGAACATCTGCCTGGAAGGCACCTCTCTAATTAGAAAAGATATGTTATTCTGGAATTAAAATAAATATCAAAACATATTTTCTGTCTTTCAGCTTGCTTTCTTCATGCTACCTCTGCTGAAGTAATCATGGATGAAACTTGTCAAGTCCCAAAGGTGCTAATGTTTCATTAAGAAAGCACACGGTAGTAGGGTAATTCAATACTTGTCTACGGGACTTGTCTCTACAGGGTTATATTGCTGCTAGATCTCAGGAACACCAGACGCGACTGGCAAAACCCTTGCCTGCAGGTTACAACACAGGCATCTTTAAGTAATAAATTTCTGTTTAACGCCATACTGCTTAGCATAACAATTCCTTCAGTGCTGTTAAAGACAGCAATTGTAGCCTAAAAAGCAGTGGTCAAGAAGTCTGGGAGGATTTCCCTTTGCAGGCTATACTTGAACGGTTACAAATCAAATGTCCAGACTCTGGCTGGAGCTGTTTGTCTCATCAAAGCACAAATCAGAGACTGACCATCAGATCTTCCATAAATGAGTCCTGACAACTTCAGTGGGCATCTTGTTTGAGCATAAATTTACTGAATGGTTGTCAGCAATCTCCTTGCAAAGACAGAGATTAACCAGAGCCTGTATGAGACTATAGTGGTTGGTAGTGATAGAAATGACACTGCCTCTTGTTTCCGGAGTGGCTTCCTGCATGCACAAGTTTTTGTGGAAATTTCTGTCCTTTATTACAATTTGTGAGAACTTTAAGAGCAAATATAGGCAAAAATGGGACTCCAGAAAGAGAAGGCATCTCTCTGTGATGCCTTTTTGAACAGAAGCAGCATGACCTCATACAGGAAAATCATCTAAGGGGAAGGATGTGTCAGAAACTGCAGTCATAGCCACACTGGCAAACCGAAGGTGAGGTTGAATCATGGAATAAAAGTCTTAACACTTAAGCCTGAAACATCATATGCACATCCACCAAGCTTGAGTCATCCATCCCTAGACAGACACTGACAGCATCTATCCAAGAGGGTCAGGATACTAACAGTGACAGTGTACTAATATTGTTCTATCCCCTATATTGCACATACAGTACATTCAATTTCTCTTCCTCTGTGAAGGTCAAAGTTTCCCAGGTATGTAAGGATCCTCAGATGAGATAGACACAGGATTCAAGGTGCACATGTGAGATTCTTCTGGAGAATAGGACAGAAGAGAGTGCAAAAGGGACCATATTGTGCTTTCAGATTTTTGTGTCTGTCCCATCTTAGCAAAAGGAGATGAGGGGCATGAATTGGAGGACAAGAGGAAATACACTTCTGACACATCCACATGCAAAATGATAGTTGCTTGCCTGAGTGACAAGAAGGAAAAAGTATTATTTATAGGATTTTAGTATGACATTCAATAAATATGTGAGTCTATGTATATTGTTGGCAGTATGAAAATCCTTCACTCACCATGGTCATGGTTTTACATGAACTCATCCAGGAATTTTTTATTCTAGAACTAGAGTGAAGAAAAATATAACTGTTGGTGCACAAAATGAGAAATAAGATTATTGAGATTAAAAGGAAAAAAAAAAACCAAACCAAAACCAGATATTGGTAGTCCTCTGTTTCCTAAAGGAAAAAAAGAAAATAAGACATTTAAAGCCTAGCACACTGAATGCCCTTTTGTTCAGTGGAAAATCTGTCAGACATGATTCAGATTTCAGAAGGACTATAGATAGGTATGCCTGTTCTGCCTGATGTTTCTGAGGAAATACACCTAGTTGCATTGAATGACTGGGCTACAGTATTTCCCACCAGGGCAGGAAGGTGTCAAGCAGCCAATCTATTTGAATTTCTGAGGGTTTTCAGTGAGTGGAAAGGACAAAGGATGTCCAGCATTTCCTACTCATTCTGTTAATTCATAAATTCACTTAGTCCTAAGTATCTTATATTTTTTTTTCTCTATTTTGGATGATTTCTGCAGAATTTGAATGCACTCAGAGGTGAAGGATATGTTCTTGAAGCTGAGTTACAATTTTACAGCCTCACATAGTGTATGAAATAATACATATGAAATAATACGTACTCCTATGTACAGAGCTAAGATCTGCTCTCACTTGCCAGATGGGACACTTAGCCATCACAACAATTATCAGCTGTACTGGTATTGGTATTTGTGCTGGTATCAACAGTATACTTCAAATCACAAACGCAGCAAAAGATCCCACTAATGACAGTCAAAACATATGTCTCACTTTCTGTATGAAGGACATCCAATTTAACTTGGAATTAATATTAATAACAACAGTAATATTAATAATTTAAAGCAGCAGCAAAGTGCTAATTGCTTTTGAAGTGTACAGGGGCAAGCAGTTTATAGTCTGAAGAAATCAGAGGCTGATAGCTAATATTATTGAACAGAATTTAATAATATCAGCATAGGTGAATGGTTGTCTGACTCCCATCTCTCTCCCATGCACAAAAGGCTCATCTAATTTAGGGAGATATTTCAGGCTGTAGTATTCCAAGACTGGACGTCCCAGACATAGAATCTGGGCCAATTATGATAATTTTCTTTATTTGTATTTTAAATTAATTTAAAAGCAATGGCGACACTTAAATACACCTGTCTGATTAAAGCATAGGCTGCAGCTGACTGAAGTTAGCAGAAAGTCTTTTATTGATTTCAGTGGAGTTCAGACCATGCTATTTAATCCATTTTGCTTACAGGTCTCATTTATCCCATGAGTGAACACAAGTTGAAAAAAGATTGAATATAAGTGAAAAAGGGCTCAGTGAAACTGTATCTCAGATTCTTTGTGAAATAAAAATGATTGTCTAAGTAGCAATGGAGCTATCTAAGAATAAGTAAAATATCTGCCTCTATTTCCTTCATCTTATTCTCTTTTCTTAGTCTTCCTTTTTTTGGGTGAGGACTGTTTTCACCTGTACTGTAGAAGCATTTAGCACATTGTGGATTCGTATTCAATCCAAATAATATGCAATGATGATGAATCATTCTTAAGGCTTGTAAGTAGCTACAAAGAGCTAGCAAAGGGGCCACAGAACATTATTATGGCATCATTTTTCTGGTAGCTGTTAGAGCTGTTAGGGTTACTCTGAGATTTGCTAATGAGCTCAAGAAGACATTTGGCTTAATTTTCTTTTAGGATTTCTTTCACACAACCGCTGCTGCAATATGGCAATTCTAGAAACATGTAGGAATCAACAAACATGTTGATTTAATAAGTGTTAGTAGATCAGTTGAACAGCTAATTACAGACTGGACAGAGCTACAAAATGTATAATACATATATAATATATAATATACACAAGCTATACCTTCCTGTGAGGTTCTTCAACACTGAGAAACAGGACCTCAATTTTTTGTGAGGAGTTCAAACTGTAGTTGAAATCTAAACAATATATAAATGTGCATTTCTGAGTCTTTACAAAGTGCCATGAGAAACCTACCTGGATACATTTTTGCAGAGTTATGGAAAGCTGGAAGTTGAGTTTCCGTGAATTTTTGAATTCGTGTTCTGTTTAAACCCAAGTGATGCAGGCATATTTTAGTGAAGCTGGTGAAGTTCTTTCAGTTGCTTGTAACTACCTTTTAGACAATCAGCCTGTACACAATACTAACCTAGAGTCGTTCTCAGCTTATGTATAAGCACCTAGTCCTTTTATTAATCCCACTGTATATACTGTATCTTAGGAACTGAGCTTCAGTGAAGAAAATCATAGAATTATAGAATAGTTAGGGTTGGAAAGGACCTTAAGATCATCAAGTTCCAACCCCCCTGTTGTGGGCAGGGACACCTCACACTAAACCATGTCACCCAAGGCCTCGTCCAACCTGGTCTTGAACACTGCCAGGGATGGAGCATTCACAACCTCCCTGGGCTACCTATTCCATACTAAAAATTTCAATACCAAAAAATGTTCAAGAAACTGAACTTCTTACTCATAACTTTTCCAGGTCTTTTAGGCAAGAAGAATTTCTCTCTGTTACTTATCAAATATTTCAAAACACAGCTCCACAAAGCAGACTGCAACTCTCAACTCCTTTGTTGTTTAGCCTTCACCAACACCTTTGACAGATAGATTAGACCAAGAAAAGCACCATGTTACAGAGCTAGATGGTTTCCAGATCTGAATAAACTTGCTTTGACTTAGTGTTGCTTTGTTCTTTGCGCAGTTTTTGTCTTGTTTGATTCTACATGGAGTTAGAAGTAAGATGCTGTCATGATTTCAACAAAGCACTAGAAAATACATAGGTCATAGGGATGGTTTTGGAATGAGAGGTATATATGACCAAGGGCCAGGCTGGGATATATGTGGATCGTAATCACCATCTTGTGCCCACTCAGGTGACTGAAAAAGCTCCTGCTGTTTTCATTGATACAGGACTGAGTTGGTGATTTTACTTTAGCTGTTAAAGCTGTAGCAGGCAATGGTGCCTTTTGCATCTGCTGCCATAGGGAAGGGGATAAATTTTATCTGATTCTGATCTGCAAGACTGACTTAAGACAAGCAGAAAGAATTTGGGAATAACTAAAGCACACAGACATTATTCACAGCAGCATATGATTAAAATACAAAGGAGACAGGATAATCTTCATTTTTAAAGAGTGATCTGTTTCACTCACCTTTCTTTTCTCAGAAGTATATGACACACGTCATTCCCCCAAAAGCAGAAATTTCACAATGCCAATAAACATACAGTTTAATACAATTTCATTAGACATTAGCAATGATAATGTGTCTGTCTGAAGAAAGTAATGTCTTCTTATGTCATTAGCTAAGACTCACAAATTCTCCACAAGCTCATTAAAAAAAAAAACATAGCTCAAAATTACTTGGTTAGAAAGTTTGCGAGTTTCTTTTGCTTTTAATTTAGGAAAAATAATATTTTTGGTAAAAAAAAAAAATATTGTGTTTCCCGAAAGTTCTTTCAACACTGCCAATTCCCATGTTTGTTGACTTTCTGGCACCGGGGATAGCATACAGGTGATTTTAAAGAACTGTCAATCCAGAAAGAATGGGCAGGTTATAAAATGCAGCACTCTTGTTTGGTGGGATTGGAATCCATTCAAAGCTTTGTTTTCTTTTCTTGCATTTAATTTCAGACACTTAACTGATGTTCCCCTTCACCCCATAGAGACAAAGTGAAAGAGAAAAACACTTACAGGAAAGCAATGCAGAGGGCAAGATTTCCAGCTGCCTCCTTCCTCCTGCTGACTCTTCAGTCAACCCAGAGCAGCTCCATCCCTAACTTGGGTGCCTTGACAGGTGCTGAAGGTAAGGTTGAAAGTTCCAGGTTTAGGAGCAACAGACCATTGCAACACTTCTCAGGAGAAAATGCCACTTTCCTCTGTGAAAAAGTTTCTGAAGCAGAAGAGTGCAGGGATTAGAGAAGGATATATTATCAACTGAGATGTGCTGCAATGACTTTGTAAGTATATCTCTTCTGAGACCTTGAAGGTACATTAGCCTTGCCATCACTGCCCTAAAGGTATGTGCTTTTCACTGGAAGCAATAAACATATTACCTTGCCCTAAAGCAAAACTGCTGGGAAGACATGGTTTAATTTCTTTTTACAATCAATCAGGCAACATGAGCTTGAAGTATACTGTAACACTGGTGATCCTGTCTTGTGGTGAAACTGCTACATCTCATCTTCAGAGTGTCTTTATCCTGGGACAGCTTAAGCATGTTAATGGCTCTCAAATGTAAACCCACCTGTCTTTAATGGTAAAGTCCATAAATTTGCATATAACAGACCACAACAACCACATCTTACAACTGTTGACTCCCAGATTCTTTGAAAGCTAGTAATATTTCATTGGCAATGTTAGTTAGGTAAAAAACACATTAAAAAACTCATTGAGTAAAACTAAAATGTATTATCCTTAGGAAACCTGCAGGACTGGTGATAAACATAGGAACAAAGCTATCTTGAATTATATCTCAAAGCAGCTCGTCTGCAATCTTTCTGTTTCAAACTGTTTCATTGCCTGACATACACCCCACAGGAAGTGCCAGTTTATGCAAAGGACCTTTCCCTAATCCTGTTTGGGTCTGACCTTCCTTAGCAGAATACAAGGGGATCCTCTTGACTTCAGCAAAAACTACTACTCTCATAAGAGAAAAATGCCAAATGTCAAAGCTTTCTTAATATCTAATATTTCTGCAGTTACACCTACGCTGCTTGGGATGCTCATACCAGTCCTTGATCCCCAAACTATGTGATTCTGAATGGCTCATATCCACGTAGATTAGAGCTAATTGCTCCAAGAGTGAAATGGTAAACTGAAATACTTGAGCCAGATTTCTACTAGCACACCTGTGGGGCTTTGCTTGTTTGTTTTGACTGAATGGCTGTCTGGATTTCTTGTTTGTTTCTTTGTTTGTTTTCCCAGTTTCAAATGTTTGCAATAATGTGTGAAGTGTTTTACAGCCCCCCAGAGCAAATATTCTCAGAATTGCAACTAAGTTTCATCCCTGAAAGTCCTAACTTCTTTACTTTGAAAGAGCTTGGGTGTGAAGTTGTACACACGTAGAGCGCCCGATGAAGAGATTGCGACTTGGAGTAAAGAAGCTGAAAGTGCAGACACACACTTAGAAGATATTATAATGGACCTTGTAGAAATATCTAAAAAAACTAAGTAAGTATTTGGCTCAAATCACTTATGTAATTACGATTTTCCTTTTACAAAACTCTTACACCTTGGTCCAAAATACTTTCTCTCAGATAGTAGTCTTTCTGCATTCCTTATCCTTTTGGACTAATACAGCTATTGGGCACAAGCTGTAATAAAGGAAATTCCTTTTAAACATAAGAAAAAGTTTTTTACTACAAGCATGATCAAACAGTATCATGGGTTGGTCAGAGAGGCTGTGGAGTTTCTATTCTTGAGGATATTCAAAACCTAACTGGACATGGTCTTGATCAACATGCTGTAATGATTCTATCATTCTATGATATTTTTCTGGAGAAAAATCAGTTTATTCATGCTCTAAGGCTCATAAACTTCTTAATTTAAACAGTGGTCAATATGCGTCAGTTTACTCTTTTATGCTATGCTGGGATTCAAAGAGATCAATACTTAACACAACAGGAAAAGAATAAAATTTGACAGCATATTGGGCATTTTCTATCTTCTTTCAGACACTAACTAACTCCCATATTTTGTATTCAGAAAAGTAATTCACCAATTATGCTACACTTAGTCTACATGGTCTATAATGTTTCTATTAATGGAAATAAAACAAAGAAATTACATTACTGACCGTACACAGGGATCACAGTTCTTCTCTAAATTCTGCCTGACAGAACAGGTAAACATCCCTGAACATTCTTCTGTTATGCACTGCTTGCCCTTTAGTGAAATGAGAGTGACCGTGGACTGTCAAATGCTGCATGAAATACTCTAATTGTCCTAAATAGCTATTCAATTTTTTTCCTTCTTGTAAACTCTGGAGTAACACTGAGATTATGCAGTGGACTTGGAATATTTGTAACACATTGGAAAGCTTTCTTTTCTGAAAACCTTCTATATATGACCTATTTAGTTTCCCTAAGATGAGTTTGTTGTGTCTGCAAATTATAAATTGGACCAATAATCAAGAACTGTTTTATATTGATCAAGATGGATTGAAAAACTCATAATACAGAAATAGAAGAGTAGTTTTAATTTCCCCAGAATTTTAAAGACATTCAGATGCAAATTCAGATTTTATGTTCCTAAAGATACTTGAATTGGTTGTTAATTAAAAAAATGCTTAAAATAGTTTCAGTTATCAACCAGGAAAGTTAAAGAGCAGAAAAACAGACTAGTGAGAGCAGAAAACAAATTTAATAGTTTAAAAGTATTTTCTTAACTTCATACAGGTAGCAGTCCCATACAAAGGGCAGAAGTTTTTTCCTACTGACAATAATTTTGTGATGCATATGAAATAATAACAAACTTACCCTAATTATGCACTGATTTGAAAGCACATCTTCAAAATTTAGATTCACCAGTAACTTGGAATATCTTCATTATAACAGTGTGTTGTAGAATCATGGAATCATAAAATAGTTAGGGTTGGAAAGGACATTAAGATTATCTAGTTCCAACCTCCCTGCCATGAGCAGACTTTAAAAATAACACAGGATAATTATATGTAGTGTCCTGGCTTTTGCAGTTCCATCTTGATTACAGAATGTGAAAGAACTTATTTCAGGTCACAGCTCTGCCAAATACGATGTGTATGGGCTGAGGATCAGGTCCACCCCAACATGTGAACCATAGCAAAGGTAGACCAGGATAAGCAGTGTAGTTAGAGTCAGCAGAAGGACAAGACTTTCCTCACAGGTAACAAAAGTTGAGAGGAGATGTAACAGCTAAAGATAATTGAACTTATTTGAAATTGAGATCTTCTTTCACAGAATCTATTAGTATATGTTCTGGGAACCTAGGGACCAGGTTAGGAAAGCTAAGGCCCAGTTAGAATTAAACTTGGCTAGGGGTGTGAAAGATAGCAGGAAGGGATTCTATGGGTACGTTGCAAATAAAAGACAGACTTAGGGACAATGTGGGCCCTCTCTGAAAGCTATCAAGAGAACTGCCTACCCTGGATTTGGAGAAGGCTGAGGTTCTGAATGACTTCTTTGCTTTGGTCTTCACTGGCAAAGGCTCTGACCACACCATCCAAGTCTTGGAAGGCAGATGCAGGGACTGTGAGAATGAAGACCTTGGGCCCACTGTAGGAGAGGAACTGGTTCAAGACCATCTTAAAAATCTGAACATGCACAAGTCCATGGGTCCTGATGAGATCCATCCGCAGGTCCTGAAGGAGCTGGCGAATGAAGTTGCGAAGCCGCTGACCATCATATTTGAGAAATCATGGCAGTCAGGTGAAGTTCCCGATGACTGGAAAAAGGGAAATATAACCCCCATTTTCAAGAAGGGTAAAATGGATGACCTGGGGAATTACAGACCAGTCAGTCTCACCTCTGTGCCTGTAAAATCTTGGAGCAGATTCTCCTGGATGGCATGCCAAGGCACATGAAAATCAACAAGGTGCTTGGTGACAGCCAGCATGGCTTCACTAAGGGGAAATCCTGCCTGACCAATTTGGTGGCCTTCTATGATGGGGCTATGGAACTGATGGAGCGGGGTAGAGCAGTTGATGCCATCTACCTGGACTTGTGCAAAGCATTCAACACTGTCCCACACAACATCCTTGTCTCTAAATTGGAGAGACATCAATTAGATAGGTGGACCACGTGGTGGATAAAGAACTGGCTGGATGGCCGCATGCAAAGAGTTGTGGTCAATGGCTCAATGTCCAGCTGGAGACCAGTAACGAGTGGTGTCCCTCAGGGATCAGTGTTGGGACCGGTCTTGTTCAGCATCTTGGTCGGTGACATAGACAGTGGGATTGAGTGCGCCCTCAGCAAGTTTGCTGATGACACCAAGCTGTGTGGTTCGGTTGATATGCTGGAGGGAAGGAATGCCATCCAGAGGGACCTTGACATGCTTGCGAGGTGGGCTGATGCCAAGCTCATGAGGTTTAAGCATGCCAAGTGCAAGGTTCTACACCTGGGTGGGAGCAATCCCAGGCACAGCTACAGGTTGGGCAGAGAAGAGATTCAGAGCTGACCTGCAGAGAAAGACTTGGGGTTGTTAGTTGATGAGAAAATGAACATAAGCCGGCTTCAGTGTGCACTTGCAGCCCAGAAAGCCAACCGTATCCTGGGCCGCATCAAAAGGAGCGTGACCAGCAGGTCGAAGGAGGTGATCCTGCCCCTCTACTCTGCTTTCGTGAGACCTCACTTGGAGTATTGTGTACAGTTCTGGTGTCTTCAACATAAAAAGGACATGGAACTGTTGGAACAAGTCCAGAGAAGGGCCACAAGGATGATCAGGGGACTGGAGCACCTCCCGTTTGAAGACAGGCTGAGGAAGTTGGGGCTGTTCATCCTGGAGAAGAGAAGGCTGCGTGGAGACCTCATAGCAGCCTTCCAGTATCTGAAGGGGGCCTATAGGGATGCTGGGGAAGGACTATGGGTTAGGGACTGTAGTGATAAAACAAGGGGTAATGGGTTCAAATTTAAACAGAGGAAGTTTAGATTGGATATATGGAAGAAGTTTTTTACTGTTAGTGTGGTGAGGCACTGGAATGGGTTGTCCAGGGAATCTGTGAATGCTCCATCCCTGGCAGTGTTCAAGGCCAGGTTGGACAGAGCCTTGGGTGATATGATTTAGCGTAAGGTGTCCCTGCCCATGGCAGGGGGGTTGGAACTAGATGATCTTAAGGTCCTTTCCAACCCTAACTATTCTATGATTCTATATTGCACACTAATTGCAAAATCAAAGCCTTATTTTAACAGAAATTCCAGGAAGCATATCTTTTCCTCATTCCCACCTGATCCTTTGAAATGGTTCGATTGCTGTCCAGTGGTGAAAGCTCCCAGTAGTGGGATCATCATTTCATATGATGTCTTCAGGATACAGAGAAATACTTAAGTATTAATCACCCTGTTCTTTAAGACAGGAGTTGAGTGTCTTCTGCTAATGGCTTAGTAAGTTCAAAGGCACTTATTTTCCACAGCAATTAAGTGAAATGAATAATAAACTACATTTAGTGGGGTTCTTTCTGCTCTCATGCCTACTTTCCACCAGTGTAACTTCATTGATTTCCACAAAGATATTCGTGATTTATTTAGTCTTTGCTCTGGTTGTTGACCCTGCTAAAAAGAGAATTAATTAATGTCGGATACAGTGGAGAATCACTGACTATCAGATGGGGCTGACGTCAGCAGCTCTTTTTACCTTGAGTGCAAAACTGTCAAAGAATCAAAATAATTTTTGAGCACTTTTAAGAAGCTCCATTTTCAAAGCAGTGAGCCCTTCTGAATCCAGACCAGAGTCATTTATTTAACTTTCTACCATGTTCTTTTTTAAAAGTATTTTAATTTCTAAAACCTATTCTTTAAAAAATAAAGTGATAGTATGATATGCAAGCAAAACCAGTCCTTGAATCATATTTATGATTGAAAGTTTTAAACTTGCTGCAGTGATAGAAAATCAATGAAAAATGCTGTCTACTTTCTTGTATTGCTTTTATTGCAGCAAAATATAGTCTTCACTTCAAAAACTTCTTCAATAGGTAAATAACTGATGTGACGCATTCAGTCAGTACTCACATTCTCTGGAGAAAAAAACCCAAACAATAAATTCTTAGTGTCTCTAAACAATGCAACTGGATTTTT
The DNA here is from genome assembly GCF_033815535.1 of Pezoporus flaviventris. Lineage (NCBI taxonomy): Eukaryota > Metazoa > Chordata > Aves > Psittaciformes > Psittacidae > Pezoporus > Pezoporus flaviventris. The sequence continues at coordinate 38,365,261 of NW_026892579.1, read as the reverse complement.
CCTTTGGATTTAAGTACAGACACCCTGAATGATTAACATTTCATAATGGGGAATCATGTGTTCATGAAACCTTATTGACAAGACTTGATAGTTGCATGGCTCTTGGAATTCTCTTATTGGATTTTTAAAAAGAAAAATTGCAAATCAACCCTTTCAAAATCCTTTGGAATCTTCATTAATGATGTATGTTTCTTTTTCCTGTTAGAGTCTCTTCTGTTTTTCCCTGCTGCAGCATGTGCAGAATACCAGATGACACATAATTGTTTTGCTACCAGTTACCAGCCTTAAAGCAAAGCAAGAATTCTGCACTTGTGCTGAGCAGTATCTGTAAAAGAGAACTGGGATGAAGCATAATGTAAAGCTCAGTGAGTAAAATGAGATTAAAATAATGGGAAACACAGTTCCAGTGGGATGGCTTGTGTGTATGTCCCCTAATAGATGAAGAAGTAGAATTGGAAATTTTTGCTTGGAAAGACTGGAAGAAGAAGTAAAAAACCAAAAGGGCTAAGCTCTGCTAAGTATGCCTATGCAAGGACCACTGTTTGTTTTTTTTTGCCAACTGAGACCTTTACCTCAGTTTTTCATTCTCATCTTATTTTGTTCTTGCATCTACCTATTTGATAGGCCTTGTACCATAGCATGTTGCACACTTCAGGGTATATAGCCCAGTGGAAGACTTTTTTAACATCTAAGTATATTCCCAGATTAAAATCTTGATATGGCAGATTCTAGGGCTTATAAATTGCTTTTTATTTCTTGCAACTAAAAGCAAATAAAAATAATTTAGCCATTGCTACTATAAAGTTTAGCAGTAAATGGAATGAAAGTTTGCCTGTAAATTTAGTTAGCCAACTTGGGGGTGGGGGTGAAGGGAAAGATAAAATTAGGCTCATTATTTTCAAATTTTAAAAACATCTTACTGTATCGCAGCTCTGACACACAAAGCTTCAGCCTGCCCTCAGTGAAATAATATCGGATCATACAGAAATGGAGAGATGTTTGTGCCCACCAATGCTACCTCATTCTATTAGTGACATTTTGATATTATCATGATCATAATTGTAATAAGCCAATGAATCCTCTCAGAATTTCTGCGTGAGCATTAGATTTTGGAGGGAGTAGCATTAATTTTATTGAAGTAAGCACTGCAGCCAATCACTGATGAAAAATAATGTTTGTTAATCATAAATTCCTCCTTAGAAGTTGAATAAAAATTCTTTTTTCTCAAAGAATTGTTTAACAGTAGCTTGTTGTTTTTTTTTTATTTTTTCTCCCCTTCATCTTTTCTGAATTATTTCTCTTTCTTTAGTTGGACCATTTTAGCAAACTTTTAATTAGAACTAATTGTAGATAAAATTTGCATATCAGTAATTATGCATTTATGAAAAGCTTGACAAAATCTTAGTCATACTTAATTTTACATAAACATCAGACCATAACCCAAATATTTCCAATTTAGAAATTCTGTCTCAAAATAAATGTAAAGTGGATTTTTTCTATTTCCATTTTCCAGGCAGGTCAGGCTCTTCGGTGAGATCTTTTGTGTAATCTCTTGATTTCAGAGGGTAAAAAGTACCCCATGGAGGTAACGTAGAGATCCTGAAGGCCCACTGTAGCTGTCCTGCAAGGCATGCTGCAGTTGTTATGACCCATGGACAAAACAAAAAAAAGTATATCATAAGTATATCCTCAAGCCTCTGAAGCAGAACCAATGAAAATATTTAGTATGTGAAGAACATCATACCAGAAAAAAAAAAATCGTTTTTCAGTGTAAAAAATCTATTACACAGAACTAACGCTCACTTTAAAGCTTAGTCAGCAAAGACTTAACACCAAAAAAGTGTCCACAGAGTATTTTCAGACAAAAATCCACAAATATATGTAATATTAATCTTTGTCTGTACCCAGAGCCTGATCTCTTCTTGGTGCTGACTGAACCGTGAGGTGGTGTGGGATATTGTACTTGACACCAAGATCTTTTTGCACAGGCATGAAAGTACTGCTAACTAAGCTGTATTTTGTAGGCAAAATGGAAGTAGTGGCTACAGTTTATTCGAGAAATTTATAATAATAAGCTATGATTTTCTCAATGAAAAGAAATCCACATTCCAAAAACCAGTTCACCAGCCTGCTTTTTTCTTTGGGACCATATTAGTCGTTCCAATTTCATCTCACTTCATTTCTGTGACCAAAAATTGCAATAAGAACCAAAAGGAACAAAAATGGGAATACATAAATTTATTCCCAAGATAAAGATTAAAAGGACACGGATTACATCATTTTGGCAGATTAATAAAGATCAAAATGGTTAATTCCTTTCCTTATCATTACCCTTACAGTAGATTCTGCAATCTTCCAGTTTTTGGCAGCCCCTCATTTAATGCATATTTGAGCAAATGCCAGCTTGTTCCTCCTCCCTCAAATCTGCCTGGAATCACAGAACATCATGTCAACAGAGACAAGAGAGCCACCACTTCCTGGATTAATGAAGTTTTCTGTGCTAGTAGGAAATTTCAAAAAGAGAAGAAGCCAGTCAGCCCTATTTAAAGTTCTCTTATTTTTAGGGTTTTTTTAGTTGTTTACTTGAAATAACATTTAAACAAGAATTAGAAGAACACTAGTAATATGTTTCAACACTCTTCAAAATGCTGAGGTAAGTTTGAGTCTTAGATAAAAATGTGTCTGAAGACATTATTCCATCATTCTCTTGGAGATCAGGATGGGGTGAAATGGGTTTAAACTTAAACAGGGGAAGTTCAGGTTAGATATAAAGAATCTCGTTACTGTGAGGATGGTGAGGCACTGGAATGGGTTGCCCAGGGAAGTTGTGAATGCTTCATCTCTGGCAGTGATCAAGGTCAGGCTTGACAGAGCCTTGGGTGACATGGTCTGATGGGAGGTGTCCCTGCCCATGAGAAGGGGTTTGAGCTAGATGATCTTAAGGTCCTTTCCAACCCAAATCATTCTATGATTAATTTTATCATTCAGTCAAGCACCAGCTCGACATATATCGAGAAAATATGTGAAAAGGATACAGCGCACTCCCAAAATCAAAATCAGTTTCTCATTACTCAGTGCCATTACTTCACTGCCACTCTTAAATATATATATATGCATATATATGCATATATGCATAGATGTAGAGATGGATATGGGGGGGTGTATATATGTAAAAAAGGATAGCTTTTTGATTAGAAATAGTTCTAAGGTTGGAATTTCTGGGTCAAACCTAGAATAAAGAAGTGTCAAGAAAACTTGACACAAAACTGTTGAACTGTCAACTTTCTTGTCAGAAAGTTAAGCTTCAAGTCACTGGAATTAGGTTGAACTCCCCTTGTTTCATTCCCACACATCAGCACCACTGAGCATCTGATCTGCTGGTCTACTGGCTCTTTTGGCATAGCAGCTTTCTTGCTTTCTCTACTGAAAAGTTCTGCAAGGATTGTTTGGAGAAGATGAAAAGCAATAACACTTAAAAACAATTTTTCAAGATGCATAAACCCAATTCTGTTAACCCAGCTTCAAGAAAATTGTCTTCTATTCCTCATATTTAATCTTGCATAAGTGAAAAAACACAGCAGAGAATCTCTAGGAGAGACAAGTAAGAAATCAAAGGAAATGTGAATCAGGACTAATACTATACCTACTCTTACAGAATGACAAAGGAAATATAAGTGGATGAAAGAGAGAAACAGGAAGGGAAAAGTTGTGGAAGTCTTTCATAAATGAAAACAGGAGTAAAGATAAAAAAAATATTTAAAAGGAAATGTGCCACCTTTTGGGTTTGTACTTTTATTTTAGCTTGTGTGATCAGGTATTTGTCTTCAGGCTTTTGAACAGAACTGCTATGAGAACAATTATATGTTATTATCACTATCAATTATAATAATTCATGAGAGATGGTAGAGTTGGAAGGGACATTACACTTTCTTCTCCCACATGAAACAATAGCAGAAAGCAGTTAAGAAAATGAATGCAAAAGGGGATTGTTCCTGAGAATTTTCACTTGCAACTGTTATTCATGGGGAGGTTAGGGACAATGAAAGAGTTGTGGTGAAAATAAATAACTTTTAATGTATGCATGTGAGTATGGGTTTGCATTGTAAGACCTGGAAGCATTTTTTTCCCCCCAGACTTTTTAAAAAGACTGATTTGTGGGATCAATAAGTACCTCAGCCACTACCTTCCTGCATTTGTTCTGAGAGTTCTTTGCAATTTTCTGCTATAAATGGGCCTTAATCCCACAATTTTTCCCAGCAATTTCCTAGTCCCCTTACTCACTACAGCCAGAAAATTGTTATCATCTTCATCAGATTCTTTTACACAGACACGAACATATGGCAGGACAGAACAATTGCAAGCTTCAATCATCTTAGCGTTTAGGCTGACAACTATCAAATGATTCTTATTATGTTTAAGCCTCCCTGATCTTTGTTCAAATGCCTCTTCATTCACTTGATAAAAAAAAGAAAAAAACAGAAAACTTGTTTTAATATGAGCTGTTACATTTCAAAATCTTTTTTATCTGACTCCACCTTTTCCATCTCAAATTTGAAGATTACCTTTTCACTTACACTATTTGTCCAATATCCACATTTTCAGTTCTGTATGAAGTGAGAATGGTGGTTTGTTTTGTTTTCTTCTGCTGCTGCACTTTAAAGTTTATTGACTCACTTTATTAGTGAGGTATATAATAGGTATTATTATTGAGGTATATAATTAGGTATTCAGATACTTAATTTCCAGGTGTTATTTAATTGTTTGCATTAGAGCACATTGATATATGAGGATTATGCATACGTGTAGGTTTGCGACTGTGTGTGGCACTGGAGGTGCACAGAAGGGCTTATAACAAGAGACTCAAGATACTATTTTCAGCCATCTGATGGCTGAAAACAGAAGGATGTTTCAGGAGGTTGAAAAGCTGTTAGACTGCAAGATATTACATTCTTCATTTAGGCACTAGCTTCTTTGTTATGCAACCTGAAGGCTGAGAGATTTCAATTAATGATGATTTTGAAGTCTACTAATATTGACTGCTGTCTCCACTATTGATCTGGAGTGCTAGTAAAATTCCCCTAGTCTAAAATGCAGGTTTTTGAGTTGTTGCATTCTCCTCTTCCTCCTGAATTGCATACTCCTTCATCTCATTAAAATTAATGATGATTGTTTGTCCAATGACTCCAGGTTGACTTGCAGTTTTGTTGGCTTTGCGGGTAATTTTCCCTACCATGCCTCCTGCAATTATTTCTTAGCTAAATAATTCATAGCAATCTTACAAAAATAATAAGCATACTTATTTTGTTTTAACTGATATTACAGAATGAAAAGAAAAAAAAAAGAAAAAGGAGAAAAGGGGAAAAGCAGTGTTTTGTGCTTATATACGATGCTTATATAGGGTCTTTCACATCACAAAGACTGGGTTGATGCTCGGCTGCTGTGTGCTGGTCTTGAACACGTTAACAACAGTCCCCTCCTCCAATATTACTGCACATCTGTAGATTTCATGAAAGGAAGGATTTTGGATGTCCAGTATTGACAGACCTATGAGTTATTTTGTAGGTTGAGGCAGATGACCAAAATTAAGGCTGGAATTTTGAAGTCTTTAGAGGGATTAACAAAATTAAACCCAGCCAAGTAAAAGGACATTTGTAACGGAGTAAGCCAAAAAGCCCTTGGGGAAAAAAAAAAAAAAAAACAAGAAAAAAGAAATACATGTTTTCATCTTTATAAATAAATTCATATATATAAATGGAAAGCATTTGCACAGAATATTTCCAGTAAGGAACAGATATGCTGTATAGGCATGACCTGCAGCTCCTGGGAGTTATTTTTCAGATTCCAGTAGTCCTTGGATCTGGCTCAACTGATGAACCTAAAAATTCTACCTTTGTTTTACAATGCTTTCAAAATTTAACTAATCTAACTGCTCACTCACACATGCATGTGCACCTCTGCATAATCCTACCTTTTCTTAATGTCATTTGCACGAGATGTGTCTGGTTTTTCCACAGGAGACTGTGACCATGTAGGGGAACATCAGTAATGGTACCAGAGGTATCAGAGAATAACTGAGTAGGAACATGCTCAGGGACTATCCCTCCCACCCCTTCATCACTGCTCCTCCCAGCCTCCAGCATTCTCAGCAGGGAAGTTCTTAAAGCCTGCAGATACAGGATTTTCCTGGCTCACAGCTAAATATCAAAGGTCAAACAGAAAGAAGATCAGTGTAGAGCATGTTCTGTGAAGATAAACTGCCTTTTTTCAACTGCAAAAGTCAACCAGGTACAGCGCAGATGATTCTTCAGAGCAGTCTTCAGCAGAAACTGCTTTGGAGGAGGTTTTCTATTTTTAGACACTTCCACTGATAAAACAGATGTTACTTCTCCTGAGCACAAAGTATGTCCTGTACTTATCAAGCAAAAGGACTTTTTCATAGACACCAAGGAATCTACCAGGCTAGGAGTTACAGAGTCCATAATCATAGAGTGGGAGGAACTCTCTAGATACATATTTTCAGTAGACATTACACATCTGGATGGAAGCTGCCTTGTTCTCCTACCTTTTTCAGCTGATTCCAAGAACAATGCTCCACAGCCTTACTGTGGAATTTCTCTTAATGTGGCTTCAGTGGAAATTTCATGAGTATAAACAACTATCTGTATAGGACTGCATTAGCAGACTATCCTCAGCAGTGACACCACTGTAATGGGAAGAAAAATTAAGAGCAGAGAGCCAGAGACTACAATAAATAAAAGATTTTCATATTTTATCTTCCTTTCTTCAACAACTTGAGAAGCCCCCAACTTGATCATGAGATCTTGGAGCTATGGGTTTCTTCTGAATTCTGTGTTAAGTTATATATTTTTCTTTTGCTGAAAATCCTAATGTCTTTTCTCATTTTGGCTCCAAAGATTGTATCTGGATCTAAACTATTGTTTTCTGAAATTTTGTAACAATAAGTTTGATCTAGGTCCCAAAATTTAGAACCCAAACTTTGCTGAGCTTAAATCTGGAATAGATTTTTGCAGCTGAGACGTTGAATACAAAAGCCTAGACAGTCAAAATTTTACAATGGCAATATAGCTAGAAGCGCTGCATGGTGCACAAACAGGAAGATCTAAACCCGTTTAATAATTTTAACAAACCCAGTGACTTACACATTAGTTATAAAGGACACAGTCCGTTACAAGATTCTTCAGTGTCTGTATCTGATTTAGACAGAAAGGTAATCATCCTATTCTGTCAAGACACAGAGGGTATTTGGCAGAACTTAAGCAGAAACAGATCAGAAAGTTTTTCATTAAGTTATTTTCTATTCCAATTAGGGCACTTGAGAATTTTGCAAACTCTGAAAGTTAAAGTAGTGTTGTCAAGAAATACATCTGTTAAGTTCCTCTGATTTTGAAGACCCCAAGTATTGTTTTTGAACATTCCTTGGAAGTTTGTGTCTCAAGGACTATGTTTTGCACTTTTGTAATCTGTTCACATAAGCACGAATGTTCTGCAGAAGTCTCCATGGCTTTATTTGACCAGCCTCCTGTTTTTTAGCAAAGATACAAGTCTACAGCTTTTCTCTGGAGAGGTTCTTTGACTTTTAAGGTTGTACTGACACACACCCTCTAGAGAGTCCTTTCTTCAGATGGGATCTACAGGAATCCCTTGCTTCTGGAGAAAGATAGCAGTCTCCATAGAAATCGTTCCCTTTGCACCTTGTTGCAGAACTTTGAAGCCAATCTGAAGAAACGAAATGTGAATTTTACAAGCAGCTTCTCCTTGCATGATGATTCAGGAAAAGATTCATTTAACTGGGTGCCAAGGAGGAATTCCTGCCAAAGTAGACAGGTGATCCTGGAGAAGCTTTCTGGCTGGAGAGGCAGCTCAGGCAGAGGAGCCATTTCTGCACAAAGCTCTTGTTCCAAAGATATGTGAATGTCTTGTCTTGTAGATGGGAGTCCCCCAAGAAATCCTGTATGTATCACCTTCTCTCATGGATTATCACTGATTTCAATGGAGTTAAACAAGAAAATAATGTGGTCTTAACAGATCACTTCTCCAGATTCAAATGCTTTATGCTGGTTTAGAAAATGACCATGAATTTTAAAAGTTATTCAATAGATGCCTTGTGTCTAAGCTGAAGGAAAAACACAGTGAATTCTCAAAGCAGTGCTTTGAAATCCTTGCATTCCTAGCCTGTCTCTTACCAGGCAAACTGCGATTACAGGTAAGTGTTGATATTGTACTGATGATGAAATTACAACACCGGAGATGTAGGTCAACATCTGACTTCAGAGGAAAATGACAGTGATCAAAATTGGTTAAATGTTATATAATGTTACTGTTGTATATGCATTGATTAAATACAAGCAAATACAGGTAGCAGTTTCTTATCTGACGAAGACTACCTACTTAATATTTCATTAGGGTTTTGGTATGGAACATTTGTTATAGCATTTATAATTTTTATACCTCCCTAAGAGTTGCAATTTTCTTTTAGAGAAGGATTTTCACCTCAATTTTTGTGCACAAGGTAAAAAATAAGCTGCATTTGATTAGGTAGATACATTATTTTAATCAATTCATATGCAATTTAGGAGGCATAGAGCAAGCACATTTGTACATTAAAGTCACTTCTTACTATTGAAGCACAAAGGCATAGGAAGGAAATGTTATTGGGGTGAGCAAAATTTTGTGAGGGAACTGATGAAAAAAGGTAGAAGGATACGGCACTGAATGTAGTGTTGAGCATCAATCAGTGTCACTTGCTTTGCTTTAAGAAAACATAAGCAACTTATGGAAGATTTCCCACACTTTATTGTGTATCTCCCAATGTAAGACAGGTAGGAAATGAGAAATTGCTACACTTTTATTTTGCCTTTTAGATCTCCCCATTAAAAAATTAACAACGTAATAACACTCTTCATAGCAAAGAAACTAACCCCACAGTATTCTTAATTAATTTCTTGTTTCCAGAGATTCTCAGAAAACTGTAGAAAATATGTTATTTCCTTACCAATAACAGCTTTTCATAGAGGAAGGTAACAACACCTTTCTCTGAAAATTTCATGGTCAAAAGCATGTTGATAATCCCATTCTTTCATTTTCCAACAGGGAAATAATTACACATTCCTCCAAGGTGAATTTTTGCAGCCTGCCAAGACAGCACCATGAAATTGTTCTGGGATATATATATATATATATATTTTTTTTTTTTTTTTGCTTTTCATGCAGGAATCCCACTGTCTTTTGTCAACATTAACAAAATCTATCTCAGAAGACCCCTATATAGGGACTGCATATGTGTGCTGGTTTCAGATGTGAAAGCTGAGGCACTGGTTTTATTTTATCATCTTCTGCCACTTACAAAGAATTTGTAATGTTACAGACTGATGTGTCTCCTCTCCCAAGCCTGCTATTCAGCCTCAATGTGGAATGTTCTCCACAGACTATGAGCAGTGTATCTTAAATCTGAATTATTCAATATGCATCTGTATCTAGCCAAGAGCTTTCTAGCAGCCTCTCAGGTGTGGTGTGCCAGATGCATTTTGTTTTCCAGAGTTTCATTTGCAGAAGCTCTGGAGAATGGGAGATAACTCCTGACTGTAAGCAGGATGCAAAGGGAATGCCAATCTCCAGATTTGGATTATGCCAATTTGTAAGGTCAGAAGACATTCACCATACAGAGAATGACAAAATGGATTCATAGTGGGCTACAGTCCCACTGCCCTTTTTGTGAGTATCTGACAAATATAGTGCTACTCATTGAAATCAATAAACCTGTGCTGCTACATACTGTCACCTCAATATCCACCATGATTTATCTGCTGTGCCAATATACCCTTAGAGGTTTTTTCCAGCTCCCTGTGAAGGTCTCCTCTTGACACCTTTCTGAGAAGCACAGCATCCCTGGCAGCCAGAGGCATAGAAGGTGGAGAAAGTCTTCACACTGGAAGCTGGCAGGTAAAATAGACTTATGCTGGTCTGTCAAAGAAATGTAAGCAGATAACATGGGTTGTAGGCTAATGTCAGTTCAGCCCAGCACTTCAGTGGTTCAGGTTTTTAACTGCATATGCTGACAAATGATCCCCAGACTATTTGGCTCTGATGTCACTGTGTTGTTGCAGTAGCCAGGGCAGTGAGACACTGTACATCCTGGCCTTATCAAAGCCACAGATTGCCTGTATCTGCTGGGCTTACCTGAGTCAATGTCACCTGCATGGTGTCCTTATCTATGAATAGTAAAGTGGAGACACCAGAGGGGGGATCATTCCTCTCCTTTCCTCTCCACACAGAGCCGAAATGAAGGATACACAGGATCTGCAGGTAGAGGAATGGTGTGGTGAGGGAAAGTTAAGGTAGAGTCACTGGAGGATGAAAAAGGGCATTACCTTCCTACAACTAGCTGTACCACCATGCTTTATGTTACTACCAAGTTCTGACGTCCTTCAGGGAGAAGTCCTATCCCCAAGAGCTATGTCTATACGGATAAACAAAACAAGAACAAGGCTTGGACTGAGTTTTGAGCAGTGCTGAGTAATTTTCTATAACCCTTAAATTTTAAACATATTCCTTTGGATGATTTTAACCCATAACAACAAACACCCTCCTAGACATTGCCTGGTCATGGGCAGGTTATAGCTGAGGCTATAAGAAAGAATTTGATCAGGAGGATGAGAATGAAGGGAAACTTACTGGGAAGAGTTACAGAATGTTCTACGGCATACCACCATTGTCTGCTATGAAAGTTGTGAATTTAGCAGCTCATTAAATCTGTATAGCTTGCATTCAGGGGTTCTAAAAAAGTAGACCCAGCCCTCTGTAAGGCACTACAAATTTTTTAAAATAACTTCTGAAACAGTAATCCAGATGCTGATGTGTGAAAATATCTACAAGTATAAATGAACAGATCCACGTCATTACAGGTCTGTCAATCCAACATTGATCTTTGGCAAAATAATGGAAAATCTGCTATGGGAATTGATTCATAAAGAATTAATGCAAGGAAATACAACGAACTCCAATAAAGATGGGAAGCAGATGTGATCAAATTCACTTAATGACTTTTTCAGATCAGACAGGAAGTGTGGTTTATAGAGGTAAAAAATGCTGATAGAGTAGACTTATGTCCAGGAATGGTACTGCATGACATTTCATATGCCAGTAAGTTCAGAATTATATAAAATTGAGTTGGTATGCACCATATAGATTGGAAACAAGCTATTGATCAGACTTAAATTGTAATTTTACATGAAAAATTATCATTAAGCAATTATGTTTCTTCTGGGAGATCTACACTGCTTAAAACATTTGTCAACACAGTCTGTGCAATAACTTTAAAAATCATTGCTAATGAAGTTTGCATATGTCACCAAATAAGGGCAGAAAATTAGGAAAAAAAGGAAGAAAAGAGGCCAGTGTTTGTTTAGCTAGTTAGGTGCAATTCATTCATGTAAGAATAACTCTTAAGGAACTTTAGAGTCACCAAGGACAGCTAGCTGAATGTGACCTCTGAAAGTAACACTATGACCAAAAATGGTAGCACTGTCCTTGGATAAAACTGGGCTCCAGGTGGGATCTCATGAGAGTGGAGTAGACTTCCACTGAAAGCTCAAAGGGCTCGATCTGCATAGCTTACCAAAGAAATGTAGTTAACCAAAGAGAAACATTAGATGTGATGCGTTTAGTCCAGAAACATCTTTGGGGGAAGCAAAACTTCAACAATGTCATGAAAGGAAAGGCTAACCAAATCCAATGCCTAGAAGGCAAAGATAGACAAAAGAGGGCAGCTCTTGTCCGCACTGTGGTTGTTGGAAAAGATGACTGTCATGGTCCTTCAGGCCTTAAATTCATCAATCTATACAGACCTTTGGTTTCAGTGTAGCAGGGATGCTGAGAGGCCAAATTCTGATGTAATTGCTGCTAGTTTTAAACAAAATCCAACATATGGTTTCTCCATAAACAAGATATTATATCCCTGCTCTCAGATGATTATTCTTCATACCCTGTTATATTGTCATGGTATGTCATAATATAATGTTACTGTCTACTGTGGTTCATCTCTCCAAATATACTGTTATTATGCTATTTACACTATCCTAAGAAAGTGATGAACAGAGAGATTAAGTTTTTTTCAGCCAATCTTTATTCTCCTACACCTAGGCTGATGTTGGCTATTAGTGACCCAACAATGATATTTTAATAGTTTAAAAAAAAATAATAATAAAGTTAGTTAATAAGTTATTTTTTTTTGTAATAAAAAGTGTTATAATATTGAGCAAAAGTTGCTAACTATTAATTCTGCATACTTGAATAAGAACATGCCCAAATAATTCAACACTCTGGAAATGTAACTAAAGCAATATAATTGCTGTCCTCACTGTCTTTCAATTCAATTTCTAGAATACATGTAGTGAGTTTGCACATAAACAGTTGTGTTGGGCAAACTAATACTCTGTCTAGCAGTCAATCCAGGCTGTTATCATAAAATCGTTACTTGTTTGTACTATGTCACCTAGAGGTTTCATTTGAAATCAGAGAATCATTGTCGTAGGAACTGCCTTTGCCCAGATAGCTTATGGCTTAACAGCTGAGACAGATGAATGCACTTCATCTCTAGTAATGAGGATTTTGCAGAGCAATTTACTTTCTGTTATGCTTGATTAAACCTATTATGCCTTTACTGACACTTGTGCAACCCCATTACCCTTTGTAGGTTTACACAGGTATAACAGGTTGGACCTCTAACAGGAATTAATTCAGTGATTTTTGCATAAGAACAAGTAGGACTCAACTCACTTTCTTAGCTGTAGTATTGGCTCTGCTGGATGGACAGCAGTGAAAATTACCTGCAATGAAAATGTGGGTTTTGTTCTAATTTACAGGGATGTGACTAGATATGTACCTCTGCTGAACTGAAAGATGCTTTGTTATACCTTTAAAATTAAAGCAGGTTTTAAATAAAAAGGAGAAGGCTTCAAAAATACTAAAGTAGCTCCATTGAGTAACATAAAGTGTAAGTAAACTTGTTTCTAGTAAACTGAGGAGTGATCCAGTTAGCAAAACTGAGTAGGTAGAACTGGCGTCACAGGCATAGTTAAAATGCAAGATCTATTAAGTCTAAAAATAGATATTTCAAGATCTATTTTGTTACTGAAACTAAGAATGCCATTTTCTTCTTCACCAAGACACTTTCCATAGCTAGGAAATAAATATTTAATTCACTGCTTATTTCTGCTCAGATAAACACTAAATGCAAAACTTCTGACTGCCTTCTATGGGACAAAAAGCAAATGGGCAATGTTTAATTATGTAGGATTATGTACGTAAGTATAGATGTGGATTTTTAAAATCTGTATCCCACACTCCTGATTCCTTGTGTGCAAGAACTTAGTAAACAAAGCCTAGTGCATCATCACCCTAAGCAAAGGTTTAACTAGCATAAAAAATGACTTGACCTATGTAAGCTTTATTAAGAAAATATCTTTTGAGCTGTTATTGTAAATAATCATGTGTTCTACTTGGGAACAGCCTTAGGGACAATACCCTAGCACTGGGAAACACAGTAATATATATCCATTTAAAGTTTATTCTATGGGAACAGCACAAAAATTTCCACACTCCTATTGACAATAAATATCAATGTTACTTAACTTTGTCTCTTCTTTCTGCAGAATTAGAAGCATACATAAAAGAGCTTTTCAATAAACAACTGACATGAGTAGATATTTTGCTATTGATTACAATATGACTAAAATTTCTACCACGGTATTTTGTCACCTGTCCAGTACAACTGGTATCACATGGAAGTTATGTCTGCCTTAGCAAGAAGAATGGACCTAGAGGAGCAGACTGTAGAAAGAAATACATGGTTCTCAGGACCTAAAATTCACGTTTTAAGAAATTTTATTTACTATTGGTAAACTACCATTGGCTCTAGTCTGGTCCATAACCTGGATACTTATTTGTGGCTGGAGTGCAATAGGAATGCCTCTGGAGCACATTTTCCAGTTTAATTTCATGCAAAATGGATTCAGCTTGGCACTCAGAAACCTCTGCATGCTGTGAACCAGGGCAGGGACTACTGGAAGATGCACTTCAAAAGTATTTTACTGATCTGAACTAAAACACTAACATGTACTCAGTTCATCTCCAGGAATGCTTCTGGTCCAAATCAGAATGAGCAAGTGAAGGAACACACAAGAAGTGAAAATTAAAAATAACAGTCAGACATCAAAGAACGCTATAATGTACTATTCAGGTTCATCTCAAGTTTTGAAACTGAGGGATTTGTTCTTGTTTATCAAAACTCATATGTCAGTTGTTGCAGGAGAAACACAGCTGCAAAAAAAAAAATCTTTGCTTCACTCATATATGTCAGTTTAAATTGACCAAAAATATTCAGAAAAGAACAATTGAAATTTGTAACATTTTAGAAAAAAAAGGCTGAAAAAAATTAGAGACTATACGTATTTAATTTTAAAACTTTACTCAGTGAATTTGTTAAAAGTATGTCTAAAAAAAAAACATGAAATTTTGTTTTGAAGTATATCTATACAACTTTTAGAATGGCTATTAAAAATATTTTCATCTGGTACAAGAAATATTTTCTTAGATCTGTAAGAATATTTACTTCTATTTTAGAAGCTTTTATTATTGCAAATACCAGCCATTTAGTTTAGCTTTAAAAACAACCACAGATTAGCAGATTTTTCTCTCATTTTTCATTGTCTTAATTCAGACTGTTTGTTATAACCACAAGCTAGAAACACATAAATAACTAAAAAAGAAAACCATGGAATGGTTGTGGTAAAGCAACAGTTGCAGCAGTGTTTTGGTTGTGTACAATATCTTGGCCATGAGGGGAAAAAAATCCAAGTAAGGAACAAAGTAAACCAAAATCATCAACATCCGATTTTTTTTTTTTATGATATTGTTAAAAGATTTCTAGTTTAAGCCTTGATATGAATGTGCAGTTCACAGTATACAATATATACAATATACAAAAAGCAAAATATTTTTTAGGATATCATCTGAGAACAACTAGGGCAGGTTTTGGCAAATAGAAATGCAATATTTGTTTTTTTTTTTCACAATATTTTTTCTATTAGAGAAACTTGCCATTAGACAAATCACATTGCTTGTTATCTGGTTCCTCTTCTCCTGTGTCAATGATTCATTCTGACAGGGGAAGTTTAAAGCAACAAGTAAAATATAATAAACAATATCCATCACCATATAGGGAGCTTGGCTAAAAGCTTTCTGTCACCATTAATAATACGGTTTGGTTTTCAGTCTCTCCATTTACTGCATTAGTGGCAGATGTAAAATACTGCAAGAAGTAAACAACTTTCAGTAGGTGTTACCTATGAAAATTTGGCCTCCAAATTAGGATATTTTAAACTTCCTTTAGGTATGTGCATAGTCTGATGAACAGACCTCAGAGGGAGTGCGTATGCAAAAAATATTTATGTGACTAACTCACACTGTTTCTATTGTGTTATATTGTATGACACTATTGTTATATTGTATGGCACTACTATTTCATTTTATAGGGGCTTTGAGCCACATACAGTCAAACAGTTTTCAGCTATAGACTCAAAAATTGTAAGCAAGCACTTACAAGAAATTATTATTCAAAAGCTAACCTGAATTCAGGGGAAAAAAATAAAAGAATATATTTCATTTTAAGCAAAGAAACAGGCCCATTGTGGTATACTTATTCTTTATGTGAAGCACATACTGATGTGCCCTAGAGGAGTGGGACTAGTCTGAGTCCCACAGACATAAAATAACTAGAATCCACATTTTTCACTAACACAAAGTGTCTAGAAATTTTCAACAGTGTCTTTGGACATTTTTTACTGTAATAATATAGTACTGTAAATACAGTATCGCAAATAACTAGATTTTTCTTTTTCATTCATTGACATATATGGAAAGCTTCACACAACTTCTAACATATTTTTCCCCAATTTTTTTCAGAAAATGGATAGCTGTAAGAGAAAAAGACATGGTTTTTAATTAATTGAAATGCATATATAAACTTCTTTAGATAGTGTTAGATAAAGCAACAAAATATTTGAATTAGTTTTAGTGCTTTTAAACTATGATAAGTTTCAGGGGAAAAAGGTTTGATTTTTCAGAAGTTAAAAACAATTCAGACAAGTTAAAGGCTGAATTTCATGGATAAGTTTGGTACCTCCAAAACCGTATTTTTTTGCAAATATGCATTTAATAAAATATGCTTTTTTATGAATTCCAAGATGTGTTGCGATGTCCCTACATAGCTTCAGTGTTCTTGTATAGTTCTTTCATATGTTTTATGGATACAAGTTAAATTTCCTGTGAACAAACTGCTTTACCTTAAATCCATATGGCTGAATGGGGAAGGGGGAGCCCAAAACCTAAGACATTCCTTTAATATCAAAAACTATAGAGATACTCTTAATTTAGCTTAAAAGAGATCATAATAAACCAAAGATAATTTTAGCATCCTGCTACTTTTTTCTTGTGGAAACTTTCTTTGATAATTTATATTAATGTATTATCAAGCAGTTGGGAAAATTGCATATCCATTTTAATTGGCAGTCACAGGGCTGTTCCTGGCTATTTTAATCTGGAGCATTAAAGTGGGACATTCACACTGTGCTTTCAGCCGCGTCTTTCTTTCCCTCTACTTTACTCACATACTCATATGTGCATGCATGTGTATAAAGTTAAAAAGATGCACCAAAATTAATTACTTGCTGGATTTAACTAAATTGAAACCACTGATGTGTCTTTTCAGAGCATGTTAGTACTAACCCAGGAGTGAGTGGGGATGGTGCCACTTAAGTTTCTCCAATATGTATCAATATTTGTGTGTGTTTCTGCTTTCATATGTGTATCAATATAAAGAAGCAGAACTGAGACAAGCATTTTAGTTTATACAAAGCATAAAGCAAACCTCGAGTCACAGAAGCTACTACTGCAGAAATCATCAGTTATCTCAGTATTACAGACATTGCTTAAAATTTTACTTCTTTGGTTTCGTTTCCTACCCGTAACAAATTATTTCAACATATTAGCAGAGTCTGTGTTTTAGCTAACAGCTAGAATTCCCTTTGAATATTAAATTAACACTATGTGATTGAAGTTTATGAGTGAAATACTAGCCTAAAGCCTGGGTCTGGTAGTGCGATCCTACAGTAAAGTATTAGTGAATGTAGAGGAAAAAATATGCATGCCATTGCCTTAGAGTCAGGATGGCTTCTTATCCAATGTTTTGTGTTGTTTATCCATCTCATTTCTTCTGTATCATCATTGTGATAGAGACACTTCATGTATACAAGCAAAAAAAATAGGCCATACAGATACTTCACATTTCTTCATTTCCAGTTACAAAGAAAGATGTAGAGAGTCACATTGTAATTTGAAGATAAAATACTGTGTATATGTGATAAAAAATATAGCTGTTAATCTGATGTAAAATTTATTTCTTCATTAGGCCATGGCTGGCCTTAGAAGATAGAGAGCAATTATTTGTAAATAGGTGTTTCTGCAAACTTTCAACACCCATAATATTAAAGGAATTCAGACTGAAAATGCTCTTCATGAGGTACAGGAGCACTATTTTCTTCATGTTACCTACACAACACTGAAGGTCTTAACTCCTTCAGTCAAGGCAAGGGTTAATAACAATACAAGCAGCTGAATATAGTTGGTAGAGAAACTGAATCAAGTCTGATTTAAATGTAGAATTAAGTGCAATTGGTAAGATGCTCTTACTCTGATGGAGAAACCTGGGCAAGAACATGGAGGAACTTGAAACTTTGAAGCACTGAATGAAATTTCAGTGATGATGACTGTACTGGTGGACATAATATGCTGACAAAAGGTAACATCAAAATAAAAGTGATTCTCCAGAAATGTACATCCATAATATGCAAAGAAACAAGAGACGAGAAAATGAGACAATACTTGTATGGGTAAAATCACCTGTAGGATAAAAGATTAAATTCTGGGAATACTGGGAAATCAATGAGTCTGTTATTGATGCCAGAATCAAATCTGGACACCAATAAAGATTATTGTGCTGTCATTGCAAAGATACATATAACGGAGGATTCTCCTGTTGTGAGGAAAAACAGTACTACTGGCCCAAATAGTATTGATATATCCATCTGAAGAAGTATAGCTGTTAACTAACAGTGCCTTCAGTGTGCAGTATTTAATTTGTTTGAAATGAAAAAAAGAATGCAGTTAAAATTCATTGAAGTTCTGATTTCAAAAAGACAGAACTTCATCTAAACTAACAACAGCAGGGAGTACTTCTGAACTCCCAAATCTGGAAAAAAGCCTTGGACATCTCCCAAGTGTATGAGGGCAAAACCTTGGAATGCATCTGCTCCCTTCCCTTGCTGAACTTTGATTTGGATGTGAAGGAAATCTGGGCACATGAGTCAGGAGGGAAAGGCACCTCCTCTGACACCGTGCCCTATCTGGGGATCAAGCAACTGGGAGTGCAGGCACTGTGCCGGGTGCACAAGCTGCTGAGTTTGGATGCAACCCAAGGTAACTATTTAGGGAGTCCAGCTGAACTAAAGAACTCAGGATTTGATTTTGGAGGCAGCCTGGAATGTCTCCATGTCAAACCTGCTAAAGCTATCTGGAATTTGCATGCCAGGCAAGGAGAAAAAAAATGTACGAGAACTTTCCAGGCCTAAGTGGAAGAATAACCATCTTGAAAATTACATTAAACATAAGTAAACAGCCTACAAGGAATGGAAAAAAAGGACTGATCACCAAAGAAAACGATGATTTCGAAGTCAAGAAATGCAGATCTAAAGTGAGACTTGGCAAAAGTGGGACTTGCTAAAAGTCAAACTGAATCTGACCTCATAAAGGAAATCAGGCTAGTTAAAGTTTTCTTCAGGTATGTCCTTGGAGAAAATGTCAGGAAGTTGAAAGACTGAATTGAGGATGAGATACACATGAAAGCTCCACATTTGATTTGGGCCTGTTTATATTTGGCCAAAAAAATGTAAACACTGTCTCAGTTTTCAATAATGCTCATGTAGTTTAACATAGAATTACACACTGGAAAGCAAATAAAAGACATCCACAATCAAAGTGAACATTATTCCAAAGCAGTTTATTATATTCAAATTGATGTTACTCAGATAACCTGCAGTCTCACAAATTTGGAAGAATAGGTATATGAAACCCAAATTCCTGTATCAATTGGCTGGAATAAATCTATCAATCCCTGGCAGTCCTGGTAATGTGTATTACTGTGTAATAATATACAAATGCAGTGCCTGCGTTAAGAACAGTCATCCTAGCACCTACAGGATCCTTTAACCTGACCTCAGCAATGGAAATTTGAGTGAAATTATGCCTGAAGACATTGAAGACCATGTAATATGGTTTTGTCATAGGTAAATTATGCAACACTAGATACTGGTGTCTCTTTTGGACTTTTTTTAAATAGGTAATGTGAACCTCAGCACAGCAGTTGGTATACTACCACTGCAAAAGCAGTTTACTGAAGAGATGAGGATCCACAGAGGAATATTATCACTGGCACACAAGGGGCTCCTATAAAGTTTCCAACACTGGAGATGAGGTATCTGGCTAGAGAAAAGCTACTGCAGAACCACCTATTATGTGTGTGTGTATGTATATTGATCCTGTTTAATATTTCCAAAATTAATAAGTAACAAACAATATGAGTATACTGGTGAAAAAAAAGTAAATTAAAGAGAGATTGGGGGTGTTCACAAAGTCTGAACTTCAGTGGAACTAATTTCTCTGGGATCTTCCTGCAAAATGGTGGATGAACTCCACCAAGCACAATTCATACCAAGTCATGAGGCTCTTGCTCTGACTCGACTTCTAGATAAGCTATTTTCCATCCCTTGGCTACAGAGGCAGCCTGGGAAGACTAATTGTGGCAGACTAAAGCTGGTCTCTGCACACACCTCCTCTATTGCTACACTTTCCTTCTGTGCCTTCCACTTTCATTGTCAATACGTTATTAGATTATTATACAGGAAAAGCAAAACGAGCTTAAAGACTGCAATAGAAATAGGATGAAATTCAACAACACAAAACTCAATAACTACATTTCTTTTCTAAGCTGGACCACTTTAGTGGACCACTTTTAAATAACTAAGGACAGGAGGACCTAGAAAACCAGCAGAGGGGCAGCTTAGCGGGTGTAGTCTTGAGATGTATAAGTATTTACACGGCAGCAGACACTTATGAGGTGTCATCCGAAACACTTCATATAATTCTGGATGCTCACATTAAGAAAGAAAAATTTAAATAGAAACAGGCTAAAACTGGTGTAAGAGAAACTCAGGAAGACAGGGAAGTAGTAATGTCAAGAGAGTCTAAAATTTTTTCTTATTTACCCTAGCAAAACTAAGTTTGAGGCAAGAAGTGATTGCCATATATAAACATATTAGGGTAGCAAACAACAGGGGAGAGAAAACACTATTTAAACTAAAAGACATTACTGGCAAAGGAACTAATGGGTCTAGACAAGCTATTAATAGCTTTAGGATGGAAATTAAATGGTGTCTAACCATTAGAGCACTGGGATTCAGAAGCAGGATTCTGATGGGGTAAAGGAAAAAACATAAAGTAACTTCTGAAAGGGCAGCAGGACACTTTGTGTAGTGGTGGTAAATGGTAAACCTCATGGTAAAAGGAGACTCAAGGATGCAGGGTATCTTGCCCAGTTCAGAATTGCTCTTCACTCTTAGATGTCGTCTCTGTTTTAAAGGTGATATGCAACTTGCTCCAGCTAAGACATGAAATTTGATGTAACTAGAAATGAAGCCTGGGCTTGAGACCCTCATTCCCTGATATGAAAGAGATTTGAAAGAACTACCACAAGAAATCCCAAGTGTGACAGATACTTGCTGAGTCTGTGGTGCCCTTCAGCAATGGAGAGCACAGCTGTGCAGCTCCAAGCCCCCTTGAACAATCCACCCAAGCTTCCACCCATGTTGTGGCTTTCAACCTATCTGTACTGCTTACTAAGAGGCACTGCTTACTATGGTTTATTTTACCAGTAAATTATAGAATCCATTAAAGGGTCAGTCTGGGTGAGTATAAATTTTATGGCTATTCTACCAAGAATTTCCCAGAACTAAATGCTCCCATAATAGACATGACGTGTACGAAAAGAGCAGAGAACTAAGAAATCTATGGGCCCTGAATAACTTGAACTGGACAATTTTTTACACTTCAGCATTGGAAGAAAACAGGCAAAAAATCATTCAAAATAATTAAGCTTTATAAGTTTGTCTTAGTTTTAACTAATTAAAATTAAGACATAAAATCCCTACGGCCTTTGAATTTATTTTTTTATTATTATTATGTCAGAAATTATCTTTAATTGTTCCAGGTGAATAAAGCCACAGTTGTTTCCCTTTCTTATGGCTGTAGACTGCTAGGCAAATTGGCTTCTAGCCAATAGTATTTTAGTAAGACTCCAGACTCAGAATGGTAGAACAAATC
The DNA here is from genome assembly GCF_033815535.1 of Pezoporus flaviventris. NCBI lineage: Eukaryota > Metazoa > Chordata > Aves > Psittaciformes > Psittacidae > Pezoporus > Pezoporus flaviventris. The sequence continues at coordinate 38,343,751 of NW_026892579.1, read as the reverse complement.
AAGCTTCAAAATTTAATGTTACTTTGTTTATTGTTTTAATTTTAATTTCATGTATTGCATGGGGGTTTTTCTTCTTGGCTACTTTTTTGTCAACTCTTAAAAGTAATGTAGATCTTTTTTTTACCTTATAAGATGCATTGACATAAGTAACACATACAACATGCCTCTATAATACATACAAGAGGCATGCAGAGCAAGATTTAAAAATTTGAAATATTTGCAAGGGAAAAATACCCCACATAAATGTATTAATTATATCTCCCCCAAGAACGTTTTCTTATCTAAGTATTATCCCATAGTCTAGCTTGATTTCTTATAGTTCATTGACCCATTTGGTAAATTCACAGGCAAACTTTGGCAGAGGTGTAACTAGATAATTAAAAAGTATGTTATCTCTTGCCAGCTTGTTATAGCCAAGTGTAAGCTGAACACTAGCTTTCCCTAATCCCATCAACCCAGTCTGTAGGAAGGGTCAGGGGTCAGTAACTGCTTCTAAAAACACTGTTCAATTGAATCCAAACAAGTTCTTACCTACTAAGCAGCTGCTCACAAACAATTCAGAATCTGTCCTCATTACCAATTGTTTGGGGCTCCCTTTGCAAGAAAAGCCCTGTTTTGAATAGGCCTCTAATGCACCAGTAAGTCTTCATCTGATAGGCTAAGATCTAAAGTCAGCAAATTTTTTTACCTTTTATTTTTCCCTCCTAGCACAAAGAGAAAAAAGTAGAAACCAGCTAATACTGGCCGGCATATCTACTGTCTCTCTCAGGAAGCAAGATGTTGATTTTCAAAACACAGTGTTGTACATCAAGGAGGACTTTCTAGGAGCTGAGAAAAAAAAAGTAAATATAATAATATACAGAATATTGTGGAAGGCACAAACTGTTTTTCAGTGTCTAATAAAACAAAGAAAAAAAAACCTGCCTGTGTTAGGAGGAAGAGTTTAGAATACCACATAAGGAGAATGGTATTTAAATGTTTTAGTTTATTGAAGATGAGAGCAACATCATTATATCCTGTGCTTAGATTTAGTTTTGTTAATTATCAAAGGGTTGCTGATCCTCCTGGCAGAACTTGTAGAAGCTGTTTTTTGGTCTGCTGTGTCACATATCTAGTAAGCTAGAAATGTCTTTGGAAGGAATAGATGCAGATGTTTGATATCTGAAAACTTGTAGAAGGGGTAATTCTTACTGACAGTACAACTTGATGCCATGTACAAAAGTAGCTACACACCCTGATTTGAACATGCACAGATTTATTCCTTGGAGCTTGTTAAAGTATGTATCTTCCTTTATTAAAAATGGAAAAAATTGAGCACCAGTGACCAGCTATTGCAACAGATGGTCACATCTGGAAACTGTGGTATATAGGCTACCTCCACAGCTGTAAACTGGGAACCTTTAAGTAGTGTCACTGGTTTCAGTGGGGGCAGAATTAAACCCTCTCTGACTGCTCTGGTTATTTATCTTTTATATACATGTTGCTTCTGAAATCTTCTTTAGATGGATAAGAAACGTAATTGCAGCACCATCAGTACCTTACAAATGAGGGGCTGTACAGAGCTACCTCACCAGCACCAAACCTCTGTACAGTCCAGTCCTGACTTAATGAAGATGACTGAATGCTGGTGACAGTGAGAATGAGGGCAAGGTCCCCAAATCGTGAGATTTTCAGTCCCCTCCTCTTACTCCTGAGCTCAGTAACTTTTTCAAGCCTGCTTAGTGGAACATCTTTTCTTTCTTTCCCTAAGGTTGACCAGCTGTCCTGGCCACGAAAGTGAAGTGCACTGCAAGATTTCCTAACTCAGGTACAGAGTTCTATTACAGCAACCCATGCAGAGAGTTTAGGTGCCTTACACCCCTTGATGTCCCTGTGAAATTGTATGGTAGTTCTCCTAATTTTATATCGCAGTTCTGGAAGCTGTGAAGATCATGTTTCTTTTTCTGTGCTGTTTCCTTTTTTGCTTTCTGCTGTGAAGATCACAGTTCTTTTATGGAGCAGTTGATTTTCATTATTCTCATTGTTCCAGATGGAGAAACAAATATTTTAGGTAACTTTACCAAGACAGTGCTAAGAACAGAGCTGTTCTGTGGAGCAAGATAACAAATCTTGTGAATATTCTTGCAGCAGTTTCTGCAAAATTTGAATTGCCCATCAGACACTAGTACAAGCATTAGTTTTCAAGTCCATGCAACTTATTAAATGATAAGTGAAATTGCTATAGAAATAGACACTATTAGAAATGTGCCACGGAAATATATTTTTAGTTTTATTTGAAGCCTTAAGGATACACAAGTTCAATTTAAGTGATAGAAAATTCTCAGACTTCCAGAGGCAGTAATCCATAAGAGGACTCAGTATATTAGGAAAATACAGCTAATAATTTAAACAGCAAAAACTGAAGCTGAAAATGAGATTCACTGGTTTCCAGCAGCTATGGCTATGCATGTATCCACTGCTGGGTTGGTTGTCTCTGTGTTTTCAAATTCCTCCAGCCTCCACAGAATCCTTTCTATGGGTTCATTCCATGGGACTCATTAAAGACTATTTTTTTAAGGGCTTTGGATGTTGTCTTTTTTATACACTCTCTCAAGAGCAGAGATGAGAGTGATGCCAAGGTCTCAGATTCCCTCTATGCTGTTTTATCACTGTCCAGCCTCCCTTGCTGACTCCCCTCTGACTCACTGGTGATACACTCATTATACACTTTGGAAGGCAGGCATTCAGCTGTTCCTTAAGAAATTAATTTGCCCAGTGGACTCTGCTTCCAGAATAGGAATACCATAATGCAGTCCAAATGATCACACTGCTAACTTTGAAAACATCAGCGCCAGCAGTCAGTCTTTGTGGAGCAAGTCTGTAGTCTCAGCGCATTTCTCAAGAGGAGGTATTTACATACCCATAACACTATTCAAAATTAGAAGGCTTTTGAGGCTGAGGATGAAGGGACTGAGACTATCCTCTCTGCCTGCTAGGAAAGACACACTGGGGCTGCTCTTTGCTTCTGCTCCCCACTTGGCTACCTGCTCTTATGTAGAGTGACAGGAAATGGGTTCCGATATGGGGACTTTAACCTCACAGTGTCTGTCAGAGGCAATTCCCACAGCAATGTGGCATTTCTGAACTGGTTCCTCTTTGTGTTTTCCTTCAAAAGGATGAGTGCTGCAAAGGATGCAGATTTTGAATGCAGCTTAAGATATAAATTTTTAATTGATCTTACCTACTTACAAAATTTTGCAGAACAACTAATTTTTATTGTTAGACTTCAAAGTGACTGAGATTCAAGTATTCATGGGATTATTTTATAAAAAGAAGATTCTTGGGATTTATTTCATTTTGTAGTTATAATTCTTTTTTTTTTCTTCTTTTTCTGATGGGTTTTTAAACATTGCTGCATTCCCTTTTCATAATTGTCCCTCTGGAAATGTTTAGCCAAATTATGCTTTCAGGTACTCTAGTATAAATCCAGAATAGCTCCAGTAAGTTCAGAGGAAGAAGGCCAGTTTTCTATCAGTACAACTAAGAAGAAAATTTGACTTAAGGATCTGGTATACTATTCTGCTGTTTATAGGACAGTTTTGACCAAAATATAACTTGAAGTTTTCAGAGAGATTTTCTTCATAGATCAAACAAGTCTAGTCACTTAAAAAAAAAAAAAAAAAAAAAGGAAAGAAAAACAAAACCTCCCCAAAACCTATCCCACTTTATTTTCCTGACTCTGTTAATCACTTCTCTCTGACTGTTTCTCTTTCTTTGGTTTTGAGTCCTAAATAACAGCAACTTGCTAACAGCACGGACTGGATTTAAAGCTAACAATGGCAGTCTAAAGCCCCTTGAAAAATGGTTAACAGTAGACTGTACACTGAAGTATCTGCTTAAAAAAAAATAAGTATTTAAATCATTTTATGTTTAAGAGAATTTCTTTGCACTCTTCCCCCCCCCCCCCCAAAAAAAAAAAATATCGAAGTGAGACAATCTTAACTGTAAGAGCAAGTTTATTCAGGTGGTATGAATCAGACAGGGCTCACTGATACAAACTATAGCCTCAGAAAGCACAGCAGGCTCTGAGCCTCACAGGGCTGCCCCATGAAAAGAAGCATAACAAAAACCAGAGAAGAACAGGCCCGCCGTAATCTCCTTGCCCTGGCTAGAAAACAGGGGTGAAGGAAAGCTGCCCTCTCATTATGGTTTTGGTCTCAAGGTTAGAATTAGACCCTTAGGGTAAGCAGCTGTCAATTAGAGATAACTCCAACCAATGCTGTCTGAAATCTTGGACTTATCTCCTAGCAACTCCCCTTCTTTCAGGGCAGAAACCTTCCACTCTGCCTTCAGCTCAAGAGTCATCCTGAAGACAGTGAAATAACCTTTTCAATTTGGGCAGATGCATAAAAAATCCAGCTTCCAGAGCCTGCATGAAGCCTGTGTGACATTTGACTGAAGCCCGGTTTTAATCTAGGTTTATTATATATTTGCTTTGTTTTCCACATTGCAGATGTTGAGAAGTGATTTTGCTAAAAGGGTGTGCTCAGATAACACTTACAAATTCAGAAGGGTTTAGGCACACAGTCATTTGCTCTGAGAGACACAGGGTTATCATGTTTGTGCATTTGCTGGTGCATGTCTCCTTCACACTGCCTTTTGCACAGGGAGAAATTTGCCAAGAGTTGAGAATTAGGAGTGGCCATGGTTACAGCAACAGCTCTGAAGTCCTCTATCTAGTGTGGCAGGGTATAGAGAGCACCGACAAGAATAAATCCTATTAAGAAAAGCATGAAGTTATGCACCATTTGTGTAGGAAACATGACAGAATTTGAGGGGGAAGTTTAAAAGGCACCAAAAGCCACCTCCACCTCTATTTTCAGGGTTTACCATTCATTAGATTTTTTCATATCAGTCCCTTTTCCTAACCTAGTGAATGGTCTGAAAGAAGAGAGGGAGAGAAAGGAGGAACAGAGAAAGAGGAAAGGGGTGCTCACAGAAAAATAAGGGGAGGGGGTGGGGAAGGAGCTCGTCTTTGATTCAGCTGGGGTTCATGTTCACAAAGAGATCACTCAGAAATTTTGTACAAATGGCAGGAGCAGAATGTGAGCGCAATGAGGGGCCTAATGCAGGCACTTGTCCTGTAATCAAAGATTCAGCTCAACATGAGTCCTTTGTGAGACAACAGCATCATTCTCCACCCAGGCTAACCCTTGAATGCAGAGCAGCTCTCTCAAGCAAGGCAGGCAGGATGAGCCTCACATTTCTTTGTCTTGTTTGGAAAAATATGATTTTTTTTTTTTTTTTATGATTCTTCATTTGTTTCTGTTCTAAAGAAAACATTCCTTGATGAGCCTGTAGTAAGCCAGAGGATGTTTGCTTGAGTGGAGGCACTCTCAGGGCAAAGAGGGAAGCAGATGGGCTGACATGATGGAGTGAGGGCAGCTCCAGCCTGCACTTGGTGAGAGTGTGCAGAAAAATGGCTGACATTTCCACGCTAGCGAATGCGTGATGGGCATCTTCGTCTGTGTAAGCACAGTTCCTGCTTCCTCAGGCTTTAGAAGCCCTATATAGATGAAACACACAGGGATTCCTTTTTTCTGCTTAAAGCCATTTGGCAGTAAAATGTCTTAACCTCTTGAAACATTTTTCTTAAAAAAAAATAAAATTATTATTTATTGAAATGAAACAGAGAATTTTAATCTGGACAAATAGACTTTTTCAGTTGGGTTTCATTAGGAATCCCCTTTTTGACTTGAAAACTGTTTCTGTATATATATATTTAATACACTGTAGAAATTATTTTTAAGTGAAATAAATGTTTATCTGCTTCCTGATATTTTTACCCCAACTGAACATTAACTGATATCATCAAGTATAATCAATTATTTTCAGAATTTGTTTCTTGAGAACTGGAAACAACATGTAGACAGTAAATCAGATTTACAATCTTCAAAGCTTTACACTGAAACAGTACAAAGGAATATAATTAAAGAATTGACATGCAGAAGGTGAACATTAAACTAAGCAGCCCAGTTGAATGTTTTGTTATCCGGGGTTACAGCAGCATAAACCAGCGTGGTGTTGTGTCAGGGAGGGAGGCAGGTCCCAAATTCTTAAGAATCCCATTAATTCTTTGCTTTCTTCATTTGCTAAGTGCTTATCTCTACAGAGAACTGATTGCTACCTCTAGCGCTGCTAAAGGTATTTGTTGAAAAGGCTATCCAGAAATGGGCTCAAACCTACTTTCCTTGTTGATACCACAGGGAGTCTTGGAAGCAAAAGTCTGAGTGTTTAAATTTCAGCCAGACTTATTTTAGCTACAAACCTGATATGAAATAATCATAAATGGCAATATCACTATTTTAGCATACAGCGTAAAGTTTAAAATATTGCTGAATACTCAGGGACAAACTGAAAAAGGGAAAACATAGTTTCAAATACAAGATTTTTTTGGCATAGGCATAAATGTAAAAGAAAATATTACTGATAAGGTAATCTTATTGTTAATGTGACTGAAATTGCATTTGAGATATCTGTTTGATATGTAGCATCATCTTTTTACTTGATTCTCCAAGACACTGTTGTGGTTCACCTGTGTGCTGTATATGTGTTTGTGCGTGTGTATATTTTTGTGAGCATACATCACTCTGGTACCTTCCAGGTGAATATTTTGAAAGCCTAATTATACTTTTCTGTCTGGTTGTATATGCAATTACATTTACCTACATTTTCATAACCTATATATCCACAACACAGTGAAAGTCTAGTTGCACAGTTATAATGGAAGGCTTTATCAGATTCTTGCTTAATATCTGTACACATATTCTAATTTATACTTGCCAAAAGTGAGCAAATGTCAACCCCCAGTGGATTATATATTTTTTTTTCACATGGCAGACGTGTGGTTTTAATTTCATATTATAAATCTGTGACATTATATAGCATTGCAAAAAAGTTTTGCGTTTTCAAACTAGGCCTGGCTTTAATTCCAGGCATGATGTAATCAGTACCATACCCCTTCGTGCTGGGGAATAAAACCAGGGAGAGCCCTGCAGGCTTTGTGGCCTACCAGGCTGCCCTGGGCTCTGCCGTGAGAGTTCCCAGTGTGATTCAGCACTCCGCCCCTATTCAGGGACCGAATAAGAATGTGCTTAAGTGCTTTGTGCTTCGAAAACATGCTTAAACGCTTTGTTGAATTGGGAACTAATTAAATGACTGAAAGTTCAAACTTAATATCTCAGTGCAAGGAATGTGTGAATTTTCCCACAGGAAAGAATAGCACGCTCTGAAAATATGGCCCGAAAGATTTTGTTTGTTTCCTTGGGTTTGTTTTGTATTCATTACTTGTTGGGTTTTTGTTGTGTTTTTTTTTTCCTTATGAAGTAGGGTGTCATTAATTTTCAGAGCCTTTCCTTCTAAATAATTTCATTTTTTTTTTTAAATGAGTGCAAGAAAAATTAAAAGCAAAATAAAAATTTACAATTTCACTGAATAATTTTTTAGCTAAAGTTGTTATTATTATTATTATTATTATTATTATTTCTGTCATCTAGTAATGTTACTTTGATGGTGGGGTTTCATTTCTCTTTTCTCAGATGTTAATTTTTACATTTTTTTTCCAAGTGCCTCACAGAAGGTTGGCAAAGTTCCAGAATAACAGCTGGAAGTGAGAAGGAATGAAAAAGTGTATCATAGAAATTCAAATGAGAAATAGGATATACATTTTTAATGGGTATGGTTATCACTCATTTGAACAAATTATAAACGAGGGATTGTTTTTAGATTTCCAGATGTCTTCAGCTCAAAGTTGGATGCCTTTCCAATAGACAAATATAAGCGATTAACTTTACAGAGCCTTTGTGACTTGAAATTCAGATAAAATGCTGCATTCTGGCCTTCAGAACTCAAAACATCAGAGACAGGAAATTCTGGAAACCTGGATGTAAGCTAAAGGTACTTTATTTCCTGAAGAGTGACTTTTTAAAAAAAAACAAACCAAAACCTATATTCTTTTTTTTTCTGTTGGCTATGTCCAAGAAACCATACACACAACATCAGAAAGAGTGGCTGTTAAATCAGATCTATTGACATAATTAATTTATTTGCAAACAGTTTAATGTATTTTTGTCTGAGTCTGCCTTCTTGCACACACCAAAACTACCCTGAATCAGCTCCTTGTGAATTAGGGTGTACAGCAAATAAAGGAACAATCATCTAGTCCAAACATATTTGCATTCTTAATATGGTGCACGCATTCAGGCAAACGGCAATTTGCATGAAGACCATGAGCCAAATTCAGTTCTGACAGTAGCAGGCATAACTTTATTCAAATCAGACAAGCAGCAGGCATTTACAAGGAACAAGAATAGGTGCTGTGTACTTGCTGCATGTCCATGCTCCAGGAGAACGCCGTGCTGTTGCTCAAAACTTCACATTTTCTTCAGATGGACCAGAGCTTATAAAAAATAAATGCAAGTTTCAGCCTCAGGTTTGGATACATATGCAATAGCTGGCAAGATATATAACTTGCTTGTACAGCTAGGTTTCAGTGTGAATAGTAAGCATAATTTTTAAAATTATTCTCTTTGCAAGCTTTCATAACAGGGATTAGCTGAGAAGCAGCATGCCAGGATGCCTCCGGCCACCTTCTGAGCATCCTTGTAAACTCGGTCACAGGCAGAATCAACTTCATTTTGTCCAAAGTATTGCATTTTTTTTAAGCACCCGTTGTCTAAGTGTTCTTACTAATACTTTAATGGCGGTTGTACACCCCGGTGCTGTGGAGCTGGCTGGTGTGTTTCAGCAAATGTTGTGAGGAATCTACAGCAATTAGCTGTTCATGCCTCTGCTTTCCTGTTTTGTGCCTTCCCTTTCATGTATCAGATGTTTGTAAGTTTTCCATTAGACATTTCCTGCTTCTAATCGATGTTTGTGAGGCTTTTGCTTTGAGCTATCAAGGCTCCAATTTGTGCTGAGATGTTTGGTTTTGGTTTAGGGCTGAAGGGTCTTTGTACTCCTTTCTTCCTAGAAAACATTATAATCTGGAAAAAATAAATAAATTGAACTTTGCAAAAAGTGAATATGGCTCCTTCATCTAAATGGCATGGTTTGCACATGTGTCTTTTGTCAGCAGATCACTCCTAAAATAAAAGCACTTAAACTGCAGTTTCTGCCAACTTATCAGACACCAACGGGTGACAACATATATGTACTGCAGTTTCTAAAGGCAGCTTTGTACTCCAGTGTTTTCATCTTCTTTGCCCTGGATTCTTTCTTTTCTCTTTTTAATTTGAAACGGTGACTGATTTCTTTTTCTGTTTCCACCAGCTTGATGTGCTGTACTTAACAAGTAAGTAGCTTTAGCTTCTTTTGAAAGAAGAAAATACCTCTTAAAAAGTGTTTCAAATAAACATTGCCCACTGTGAAGTGGCTGTCAAAATTAACAGGAAAGGCATAATTGATTCCCTGAGAGTCATACATGAAAACTAGCTTAAATTTTACAAAACCGCTTCTGATGTGTTTAAATACTTAAATAAATGTGGTGCTGATCTTTTAATCCCCTCTTCCATGTTTTAACAGTGGAGCAGCATACCCAGGCATCAAGGCAGCCCCAGCCTCTTGGAGGGTGTTTTTGCAGCAAGTAGCTATCTGTCATCCTTCCATTCACATGGTACCAAGGTTTCTGCATCTGTATTTTGCTTATCAAGTCGCCAAACCAATGAATCATCAAAGGAAGCTGTCAATTCACAGCACATCACCCGTGCTTTGAACTTCAAAATGTGTCGAACATTTCAGAGTTTTATTTATTAAGGTCAAGACTGGATTTGAATTGGCAATGAGGGAAGGGGAGTGGTGAGGGGAGAGGAGGATGGCTGCTGACTCAAGAAACCTGCTGGGACTTTGTGGCCTACTGCTAGGCAACAGCCCATCCCCACCACAGCAAACATATGACCACAAAATGAATGACCTCATCTACAAATCAGCTATTTGATACGCAGATCGGACTGCAGTCCTCTTCAATAATACAACGCTGCGCAGGCAGCAGGTGCAGCAGGAAAAAGTACACGGCCTTTCCAAGTTTTAAAAGGAAGGGCTGGTTTGCGCTCGCTTGCTCCCTCTGGTCCTTTGCAATTCCTGAAGCTCTATTACCTTCATTTTTTATTTAGACCCTCCATTTAAAGAAAACATGGCTACTCCTTTCTGTTCCTCTCCACGCCCACTCTTAGGCCAAGAGAAGAAGAGACAGGGTTAAGAAGCTGCGCCAGCAGCCTTCATGATTCCTTCAGCATCTGAATACACAACCTGAATAAACATGGGGCATTTTAGGAAGGAATTTCGATTTCTGAGGTTTTGTCCTTCTCAGATGTCGCACTTTGAAAATAATTATCAAAGGGTGGTTTCTTTTCTTTCTTTTTTCTTCAAAAATGGAGCCCCTCTTTGTGCAGAGAGCAATGCATGCAGAAGGCATTACTCTCTGTGCATGCGTGCTCTCCTTTAATTGTATGGAAAGTGCTGTTTGCATTTTACAGTAAGTGAACTACATGCAGACTCACAAAAAACCAAACTCACCATTTTGTGACAGAATTAAAGTATTTTTCAGCTGTGTGTTAAAAAGAATAAAGAGCTGCTACTCTGGACTATGAAACAGCACTGAGCCTCTTAGTGGGCCTCAAAGAGCAATAAAACACAGTGTAATATAATTTGTATTGTCTGTGGTTGCAGGTTATGTCCTGAAAGTCGTAAACTATTACAGCTTTATAGCTATGCTGCTGGTATTAACTAAATGAAAGGGCTGTTTGTTCTAAATCTGTAGTCTGTATGATAGCATATCTTAAATTCATCAAGAGTAATTCATGAAAAAGGAGGGAAAAATGCTGCAGAGCCAAGAGGGACAAATCTAAAACACAGAAGCAAACAGATGACAAAGGTATGGTTGGTGTCTAACCTCTCTGAGCCTCTGTCTCATACTTCTGGGGGAAAGAATTGATCGTCCCTGAGACTACAAGACATATTCAGCTGATGGGGCTGGAGGATGCATTGGGATGCTTGTGAAGGAAGCTATGAAAAATTAGATATTTACACTACTGTGTTTAGATCATTCTTGGATTCTAAAGAAACATCATGGTTTTGCTGAAACATAAGAGGTTCTCTTTTTTTCCCTCATAGGAGGGTTTTTGTTGAAAAATGCACCTATAAGTAGTAAAGACAGTGATTTAGAAAACCAATCTAACAACACTGTGTCTTTTTCCTGAAAGCTGTGAAAATATTTAGAAGGTTTTTGTCTGAAACCTTGGAATTTCCTCTTAAAGTGGAATTGTTTTTTTCCACTTGTATCCAGTAATGCTTTAGCTTTATTCAGGCTTGAATTTAAGCATGGATGAAATGTGCGTCAATAAACTTGTTCAAGCCCATGAACTATTTGTCAGATAATTCTGCAGCTGGTTCCTTGTAACCTTTAGTTTCTGCATAAACTGCATGTTTGTTGCTGGTACTGGGGATAGGGTCTGGCTGGTCACCAACTCTTTTGCCACTATGGACTTTTTCTGTCAGACTTATGTGGGATAAACACTTCTAATTTGAGGTCAGAATGCACATCAAGTTAAAGCTCTCAAATATTTGCTTAAAATTGACCCACCTGTAAATTGCTTTTGACTATAGACTCACCTACAGAAATGCTCACAGCAAATGAATGCTAATGGGAAGGATGCAAAAGCACTCAAACAAAATGGGTTTGAACTTTCAAATGTTGATGACACAATTGTGATATTGTTCTATTTCTTTCAAATGGGCTTTGCTGCAAGAAGATATTTTAGATGTGTAACTTTTGAACTGATGCCTTGTGGTCCCCAGGATGTTTTCTTCAGGGCTTCGTTCAGGACAGAACCACTATGATGCTAACCTCCACCTTTGTGTCCCATCTGTGGAGAACAAAGTGGGCAGTTTGAAAAACTCTGGGGTTTGAACAGGCCTTTGAAGACCGAGAAGGCCCAAAAAAGGGACAAACCTGCCCTCCTGGTGTAGTGCAGGTGAGGAGCAGGTGAAGGTAGGGGGATCAGGATTGTCTCTTCCCTTGCTGCAGCCATGCTGCTTTGCCACACTTTTGTGAGTTGTTATTGTGGTACACCTCCTTTCTTCTGTTTCTCTGAGGACAACCCATGTTGCTTAGCTGGGAGAGTGTGAGCTACTATGGGGGCCAATGTCACTGCTTTTGCCCAAGGGTTTGAGGTAAATTTTATTATGCTGGGGGCATAAACGCAAAAATTACTGGATAGTCTTTTTTCTCAAAGCGGGCTCCCTAAAGCCCCTCAACTTTGCAAACCTCCGTGTGCTTTGCTTAATTACTCTCCTTTGCAACATCTCAGACAGTTGGCCAGATGTTTACTTGAATGTATTTTAAGTTTTGGACATATTTGTTTTCGAGAGCATTAACAACCGTGTTTCATTGCTGACCACACTAGTAGAGCGGGGCAGAGGAGATGGAGACCTCCTCCAGGACACCAGCCACGTGCTGATAACCCTGAAGCCTCAGGGCATATCCCAGGCACCTTCCACTATCAGCTATGTCTCAGCTCACCAGACTATATCCTATGTCTGTCATGGGTGCATAGAATCATAGAATACCAGGTTGGAAGGCGACCTGGAGGATTAATCTGGTCCAGCCTTTCCTGGCAAAAGCATGGTCTAGACAAGATGTCCCAGCACCCTGTCCAGCTGAATCTTAAGTGTGTCCAATGCTGTGAAATCCACTACTTCCCTGGGGAGGTCATTGGAAATGGCTGATTGTTCCAAGCTAAAAATATTTCCATTTTTAAGGACATACCATAAGACACAGAGATTTCCAACTCAAGGTAATTTGTTCCGAGTGATAAACATCAGATAACTTTTGACTGCCGTAAATATGGGACTACCTGGTTGTGATTGTAATAGCAAATTTAAGTGTCAAGGAGCCAGAGTGGGTGAGAGCACAGAATTAGTGAGGAGCCGCATGAGACCATCCAGGCATGAAGCTGGCAGAGCTTGGTGGCACAGCTGCAGGCTATTCCCTGCCTGCAGAACCCAGTGCCAGGGAATGATACGGAGCATTTCCATGTAATACTTGAATGAGGTTTTAAAAAAAAAAGGTGCCAGTGGTGTGTACAGATCACAAGAAGCAAAACTGCTGGTATGAAAGTGATTTGGGATGAGCACTGGATTCTTGGACAGACCGCCTGGGCAATAGTAAGAACTGAAGAGCCATTTCTGTGCCAACCAAAGGGCATCTGTTCAGATTTCTTGCCAATCACAGGCTTCCCTCCACTGCAAAAAGGCAAGGCACATTTTCCCTGTCCTGCCTGATGGCACAGAAGTGGTGGTAGCTGCTGCTGTCCCTGGTCTGGGGCCCCACAGGGGTAGAGTCTACTGATGTGGAGGAGCTGCTGGGACAGCATGAAAGAGTGAGATTGTTCCTGCCCAGCCAAAATGCAAACAGGGAGGAAGCTGAAGCCCCGCTGCCTTGAAGTCTGTGAGGAGAACGAGGGTGCTGGTGGAAAGAGGACAACGGACCCTGCGGTGTTAAGGCTGCTCTTGCTGCACATGTCCTACTAAAGAACAAAGCAAAGAGAGCCTTGCTTTTGCAAGAATTTTATCCATCAAGCAAGGCTGCTACAGTGTTAACCTCTTCGTGGTGAGCTGTTTCGAATGTAAATTAACTGGAATGCTATTGGAAAGCGACAGCAACGCTTTACAGGCAAGGAATGCCACAAGCTCTGGAAAGGGATCACTGGCTCTAACAAGCAGGCCTTTGATTTGCACTTGATTTTTTTTGAGGGTAGGTGCTAGTGAAGCAATTGTGGTGGGCCCGTGGCATTGAAAGAGTTATTACGAACCAGAGGATAAAATGTCAGTGATGCTTGATGCAGAGAAATGTGCAGTGCTAGCAGATATTGCGGCTGATCTGGTAGCAGCTAGCCCTCTCCCCTCAACAATGTGATATTTCTGGGTTTCGGGAACCAGCCCCATAGGAGGTCTTCCTTGATACTTTGAATCAAATTGTGGCATTTGGCTCCTGGCCAGCAAAAGAAGCGAGCAGAGCTACTGGCCTTCAGGGGGGGTTTGGGAAGGGATTGCATGTGAGCTGGTGGACATGCTAGGGCAGCAGCGCACCGGCTCCATCAGGCACCGGTAGGATGTATTAGCCTTTCTGCATCAAGGCAGCCCTTCTACACTTTTTCTAATCCCAATAGAGCACACTGATTGCACTCAGGAAAGAAATTCTTTCCATACCCTTTGGGTGTCAGCGGTGTGACTGTGTGAGGCCAAGCACCATGTTTCCTACTGTGCCTAAGGGACCCCACTCAGGGTTCTCTTCCCTGGATGCTCCCCCCCCCCCCCCCCCCCCCCGCAGACACTCTGCTGCCAATTCCATCCTCCTCCAGCCGATAACTCTGGGAACCACAGCCACAGTTCTGGCTTGTTTTGCAGCCGCAGGGCTGCAGGCAGAGGTGCAGAAGTCTCCAGCCTTGTACAAGTCACAGCCAGAATTTTTGCTGGGGAACTTGTACTGAGATTTGACAGCCAAATGTGGCTTTGGGATTAGAAATCACTGGGCTATAGCTGCCTTGCACCATGCTCGGCACTCACCCACAATGATATTCCTTTTGCTGGTGACATCCTTGTTTCTAATTCTTAACTAGGAAGGTCACTCCAAGGCTCCATCTGTGCTGGATGTGCTTTGCTCCTATTGCTGTAGTGTTTGCAAGTACATAGTACTGACAAGCCATGCTGGTAAACATCAGGTTTGTACCAGCAAGAGACCTCCCGAAGTGAATAACTGCTATTACAGGAGCATCTCTGTTTACACTGGAGGTTTTGCCAGTGACCTCCCTGACAGACAGGGGGGTGGCTTCTCTTTCACTTCATTCTCTCACACAAAACTTTTAAGACTAAACTAGATTTAAGCTACAGCTGAACAACTGCAGACAACAATACAAAAAATTGCTTCCAGGCCTGAAAGTACTTGAATTTCTTTTTGTAATGTGCTTTCTGCAGATTGTACTGCTCTTCTTTTCTTTCTCTCTCTTTTTTTTTTCTTCTTCTTTTTTCCCCCAGAAAGACCCATATTTTAACACTTTAACAGAGGAAACTCACTCTGCCTCTGCTTTCCTGCCTGGTGTATATTTAAATAATTGCTGCATTTTAACAAACTAAATTGCATTCCCACCAGCTGTCCCTCAGACCAAAAACCTTCAAGGATATGCTAAACAATAATGACTGCAACAACAGTAAACTCAAAGGCCTCGAGATCTCTTCAAAGATAAGATGTCTTGCTGTTTCCCTTCCATACTCAAGCACTTTTATGCAGATTAGCAAGAGAGTATGCATGCATATTGCCTACACAGGCAGAGCAATGCTAAGAATGGCTTGAGTTTGGCTCTCTGCAGAGGTAGGGAAGGAAAACAAAAATGAGAGGATAATTCTCCAGCGTAGAGCCAGGGTAACTGCTGAAGTGGGAAGAGCTGAGCCAGGGTACACGCTGTCGCCGATGACCTGGTAGACACCAGCATTTCAAATATTTCTGCCTCGACCACAAATCACAAGATAGATGCTCTTCTCTACATGTCATCTTTTGTCCTGCAGAGCTCTGACCTATGACTTTCCCGCTGCCGGTGGCTTGGTGGCGGGCATTGTCAGACTGCAGGGGCAAGCAGAGGGGGAAGCAGGCAGAGGGGGCAGGCAGAAGGGGGGCAGGCAGAAGGGGGGCAGGCAGAAGAGGGGCAGGCAGAAGAGGGGCAGGCAGCGGCCGCTCGCCCAGTGCCCAATCTGATGGGCGCAGATGGGGAGGGCAGGAGCCTGGATTAGCAATTCCTTTTTACCTACCCACCCCTTCCCCGGCCCCAGCTGGCTGTTTGAAAAGAAAGCCATAAACCCATTAGTACAAAGACAAATGAATCTCATACCCTGAGGCATTCCTTCATTCAGAACTGGCCTTAACTACTTTTCCAACCTTCCTCCCTTAAAACCTTCCGTCTTTGGGGTTTGCTTATTGTATAACAGCAGAGTTCAGCAAAATGCTTGACAATACAGTCGCTTAGGAGCTTTTAAATGAAACTCTATAACCTTGCTTTGTATGTGTGCAGGTATATAGTCACATAAATATGTGTCCAAATATCTGTATAAATCTCTGTCAGCATGTATATGTCCAAATATTTTCTCAGATATATCTTCTAAATAATTTTTACATAGACGTGTTTTTAATATAATATAAATTAGACACATACAGTGTCAATTAACATTGCCAAGTGAGGCATATTATAACTAAGTTTAATATGATATGATTTTACGTGTCCTTGATTTTACATAAATGTTAAGAGCATGTGAGCCTGTGGATCTGCAGCCAACGTGAATTATTTCCCCTTGCAGCTACCCGGATTGTAGAAAATAATGTGGCAATACTGTAGTAACTCTAAAGGACTTGCCATAACAGCAAGGGAAGGTCTTTGAGGAAATTGTAAGTGAAAATAAAAATAAGGCTTTATGGATGTTTTGTTTATTTGTTTGTTTTCCAGTAAAAGAAACTGTCACAGATGTAGATAATACAGAGGAAAGCCCTATGTGCTGAATTATATGTATGGAAAAACATATAGAAGATGCAAATATATAAAGTTGTTTAAAGATGAATCCAACTGAATTAAATATGTCTGAATTATGCTTCAGATCTTTTGGAACTATGTATGTTTGAATGTGCTCCTAAACCGTGCAAATAAAGTCAAAGTGACATTATTAAAGTCACTTGCTTTTTAACTTTGTCAGAATTATCTACTTCCTACTCAGCTGTAATTTGCAATTTCCTGCTGTTGATTACGTTAATATATATGTAAACGTGTTAACTAGCCCATAGTTTAAAAATGTGTATTTAAACTGAGTAGAAGATTTAAGTGTCTTTTGGATTAATTTCATCTGATTTACTTCTGGCAACTCACGCCTCTTCCAGTTTTATCTAGCTTTATCACCTTTTGATTTTTCAGAGTTTTTTCTTGCATTTTTTTTTTTATTTCCCACCTGTAAATAAAATTATGTCCTGCATTTGGAAGTTAGTGCTCAAGAATCACACCCAGGACCTCCGATCAAAATCACATAGATCATAGTTTAAAAGACTTTTAAGGTAGGCCGTTTTAGCACACTGATCACTGAAGTTAAGCAGCCATCAGCATCACAGGTCTACCCTTCACAGCAGGCAGCAGAATCAGGTGCTAATACTCAGTAGTGACTAGTTGGTTTTCATGAATGTAGCAATCTGCTCCATTAAAATCAAAGGTATCCACAGAGATTTCCTTCTACCATACCTCTTTCTTAATGAAGGCTCACATCATAGTCAATTAAGTTATAGATCAGTAAAGATTTTACCCTTAAGTGAAAGTTCTTTTATTTGGCTTGTGTGATTTATAAAAATCTGGCTGGGCTAGAACATGTTAAGTGTTCTTCTCCTACATGAAACCCACCCCAACTCAAGGGTAGATTAAGCAAGTTTTGCTTTATATCATGTTGTTTGTCATGGATAATCCTGAAGTCAAGGATGACAGGAACATGACTGGGGGGGGGGGTCAAGCAGTTGGTGGACCAAGAGACACAATTGCTGTTAAGGTTAAATGGAATTCTCTGAGTAAGAATGTGATTTGCCAACACAGCTAAGTTACCTAGAAATCTAAGTGTTGATGGAAGACTTACAAATTTCTTCTGTGTTCAGGATAATTATGCCCTATATCCCTTGGTCTTCTATGGATATCTCCAGCTGGATGTTTGAAACAGAGGGCATGCCAAACTGATTTTTTTCCAAAATAACCTAGTTTGTCACTGTAAAAGAGGCCAAAGAGGGCAGTGCAGCACAAGATGACAAGCTTCAAGCGGCAGAATAGTCACAGATTAGCTAAAATTGCTTTAGTAAACAGGATATTGCAGAGACCAAAGCTGTTAATTGTTATTGTGATGCACATTTTAATTGAGTTAATAGGCACAAAATGTTTATCTCTATTGACTGAGATAAAAACTCAAAAGCTCTTGATGGCAATTGGAATTACAGTAGGCAACCTTGACAATAGAAGTCAATGTTTTACAATGTGCTGTTGTTTAGATGTGTTTGCTGGTGAAATGAAACATAATGTTGCTTATCTCCAAAACATCCATTTTGCCTTGAGAAAGAGTATTCCAAAGCACCACTGCAGGATTTTTTTTTAAGTTCTTACTGGCTGTAGAGAAAGGTGAATACTGGGTTAATTCCACTTCTCCAGGGAAGCTCCATTTGCATACCCTTAGCACAGGCCTAAGCTTCTACAAGAACATGCAGGGCTTTGCTTTGCATGCTGCCCATATCTGTGTGCCTGCATACATTCTCCAGGGCACACACAGGCTCAGGGGAGCAGCAGGATGATCAGAAAACAGCCAAATCCACCCCTCCTCTCGCTGCTAAGGCATTGCCTTGTGGTGCTGAGAAGCCACCAAAGAGATGTGAAAGAGTGGAAAAAATGTAAGTGCCACACCAGGCACTCTGCAGGCGGGATCAAACACTGAGAGTCCAAAAATCAAATGGGAATTTAGTCAGAGAGCATAACGTGTTGCCTGGCTCCCAAGTGTCAGGGCTGCTGAGAAAAAGTCTGCCTGCTCCTTTTGGAGGTGTATGATGTCTTCCAGCTCCCAGCTCTCTTCCACTGAGTTCAAAGGAAGTCCTTATGGTCATTTTAGCCCAGCTGCTACATGTTCATCCAGAGAAGGCCCTCAAGTGAAAACTTAGCCTTCAGTCTTCAGCAAATAGGAGGGCAGCCCCTGGCCCCTCTGCAGAAGCACGGTTCTGAAGGGTGATGATCCAGGCGACTACTGCCTGTGTCCAGTCGTGCCTGAGTGCAGGTGCTATACTATCGGATCAAACTAGCACCTGCATGCAGGCAGGGGAATGGGATGCGTGTAAATCAGGCAAAAGCATACCTCCTCCTTCTCCTCCTCTTCTTCAAGACAGTGCTTAGGACTGCTGATGCCCACTGGCACTGGCAACGAACACAGCCTTTGCTAACAGAATGCAAGCACACCAAGTCTGGGAAGTTCAAGCCAAATTGTAGCTGTGTCTTTTCCTTTTTACTATGGTGTACCATTTTATCAGCCCGGGGGGGGGGGGGGGGGCGGGGGGTGTCAGTTCTTTTTAAAGTTATAATTTAACTTCCAGGAACGCTGCCCCCAACTTTGTTCAGAGACAGAAGCTTCTCAGCAGTTCTCTTGTATCAGAAAGTGCTGGAACACAGCCATGGGTCAGAAGACACTGCCCAGGAAAGAGAGTGATGAAAGTACCGACACTTTTGTTTAAACAATTTGCCTTCCTTTTCCCCTCGAGGAATAGTTCATAAATCGTATACCTGTCAAAGCAGTGCCAACACACTACTCAGACAAATTTCTATTTTTGACACGAGCATGTGTTTGGCTGCACTTCCCATAGCTGGCTGAAGCTGCGCTTTTATGCGATACACCCAGACGGAGCATCTCCACCTTCCAGCGACCGCTGTCTGTGGCTGGGCAGGTCACCCATTCAGACTAGAAGTGCTGAGGCCTGATTCTCAGTCCCTTGTTAATTAAACATTAAGAAGCTGCTGAAGTTTCATTGGCTTTTTTTGTTGTTTTCTTCTGGCAGCTTACAAAAACTCTTCCAGCAGACTGTAGGGAAGGAATGGACCTGAGCAATAAAGTGAGGCTGAGGTTGCTGCAAGCGATAAGCACAAGATGGGTCTATGCAGCCAGGCAGTCCAGTTCCTCTAATTGATGGTGATAGATGGAGAAGCTCTGAGGCTACTCTCATTACGTTTGTTCCTACAGCACCTTTCCTGACATATTTTTCATACAGTCTATGTAAGTTCGTGTCTGTTGGTTTGGGCACTACCATCTTTCAAAAGTAGGAAGAAAGAAACAGAAAGATGACACAAAGCCATCAAAATCCTGTTTTCAGGAATCAAAATCTCCATAAATATTTTCATAAGATTGTCTGAATAGCTTGCATCTGTTCTACCTATTATTCATTCTTCTATCCTATGGTGAACTTTTCTGAAAGAAGGGTCCCTGGTGACATATTTCATTGTGTTAGCTAGTATAGCATCCAGTAAATGAAGTGGTTTAGTAAGCAGAGTGCCTACCAAGCCATCAGTAGTAAATCCACAAAAGGTTAATGAAGCCTGAAACTACAGTCATTTTTGTGTGATGGCCTCTCTGCAACCTCTTTGAAGGAGACATCTCTTGTATGAGCTGCAGAGAAACCACTCCAATGAAAACAAGCTATGGCTGGGGAGCAGGGGCAAGCAGGAAGAAGTAAGGCTGGGAGCAAAAGTAGGATGAAGCTCCAGGGTTACTTTTTTTAACATGATTTCTCTATTCTGCAAAACCTTGTCTTCTTACAGCAATCTGGCAGAGAGAACTTTAGTATGCTTTTGTTGTGTCTTACTTTCAAGTTTGATTCACATGTTTATCTGTCTGGGAATTAAGGTGGAATCATTTTTCCGTTAGCAGAGTAAAAGGAAGCTCCATAGGCAGTTTGATAGTATGCTTGTGCTTCAGAGTTACAGCAGAGAAATAAGATGTGTGATATAGCTGGCTTTCACTCGTTTTGCAGAATATCATGTAGATACAAAAGAATGGGTCTGCATGACCAGGTCAGCTGTAACAGTAAGTGCAGATACAGGCTCGGGTTTTTATGCAGCTTTTTCATTGTCCATTTTCAATTATTCTCTTGACCAATATTTTGTATGCTGATTATATAGCATTCTATTTTTTTAAAAAATCTTAAGTATTCTGTGTTGCTAAAAGATTGCAATGGTTCCTTATTGCACAGTACTACAGGGGCAAAAGAAAAAAAAGGTTACATGTAGTTAATTGTACAAGATAGAGCATTGCCACGAAGCTTTGCAGAAATTAGATTGATCAGGCATCATAGCAGGACAGTCACTGGGGAGTGTTTGAACGTTAAAGGCTAGCACAGAAAGCAGAAGGGCAGACAGATATCCAGGTGAACTTACATTAGCAAAGGAAGGTGAGAGAAATAAAAGATGGCTTTTCAAATATGTGACAGTAACACACAACAGAGGAAAATACATTAAACTGTAAAAAACAGGAGGTGGTAAGACTGTCAGCTGAGACTTAAAGCTCTTTTGAACAGAGGCTGTTTTCACATGCTGTGTACAAAGTTTATGCATTTATAAAACTGGTTCTGACCTCGGACAGAAGTCTTCTCAAAGTCTCACCTACCCACATCTTTAGTTATCTAAATGCCTTTCATAAAATTACCCAAAGTAATGTGGATTTAAAACCACCTCAGGTCTATAAATAAAGAATGACGATAGACGCAAGAAAAATGAGCTGTGGCAGGAAGATGTGCTGTGACACATCTTCCTGCCACATTAATTAGCCAGAAGTGGGAGTAAATAGTATCTTAATAGAGAAATATTACAAGGGGACCCGGAGAAGTTGTAGGGATTAATTAGATAATCTTCATAAGGCATTTTGAATATGAGTACTTCTTTGCATACTTTCAGTTAATTAAACATTTATTTCATCTAACAAAAGCTCCCCATAAAGAACTGGTATTTTTATCAGTCAAATAAGCATGCACACATTTAATGCATACCTATACAATAATTTTTTTTTTCATTCTCCGTTTATGCAGATGATATAGAAGCAATAAAATATGTGCAGATGCATATGCACTCATACAATATCTCTACTGGGACAGAACTAAGAACAGTTTTCTTAGAAAACTGAGAGTTTCCATCGTCTATATTTTATATTCACAGAAGAAGTAAGAGAAATGAAGAATGAACATGTGCAGGTGAAAATATTTTCCATTTTACTGTGCTAACTCCTCTTTATTAGAATCTGGATGGGAAAAAAGAAAATAAAAATCTATTGTTCATTTTCACTTTGATAGTCATACCCATCATTTTACATACCACACTCTTTCCTCTTCCAAGGGCATATATTGTATTTATTCTGCAGCTGCAGTATATTGATTTTGGACTACTGAGTTCAGTTCAGTTGAGTGACAAACTAAATAAGCTGCTGGGTGACTGATAAGTAACCGTGTTTAATCTCTTGGCTCCAAAATGAAATCCCATAACTCATTTCAACAATTTTAGTTTTGGTACAGAGTCAAGAGCATACAATCATAATAATTTTTTCTTATAAAAGTAAAGAACCATAGTAAAATAGAAGCTTTCATGGAAACTGCTGCAGTTATGCATTCCACCTCTACCAAATTATATACAGAATTATTCCAGATTTACACTAATGCATCTGTATAATTTCAGCTGATAGTTTTAATTAGATGCAAATATTCATCTGAATTTCTTTTGCATTGTATTTATTGTTCAGTAACTGAATAGATTATTATTCCTTTTTAACAGCTGTGGTGTTTCCTAAACCTTAATCCACTGAATAAACAACAGACTACATAACTTCTTAATGGGCTAGTCTGGGTGTTAAAATACGAATATCAGACATACTTTCTTGAAGAGACATTATTCTTGTTGGTGGTAGTCTTGGTTTTGTTATTATTATTATTATTGATAATAACGTAACAATAAATTTTCTAGAAATATAATTATTATATTGTGATATATAAATATATTTCTATTTTTGCATTATTATTTTCTTAGGTCTTCTATCAGTCAAAAAATCTAGTTATCTATAAGCAGTGGTAAACTCTGAAATTCTCACAACATGCATATTGAAATCATGAGGCAGTAAGTGAATCTTTCTGAAATCCCAGGTACAGTATTTAACCCAAAACCTCATTGAGGCAAAAGCACTGTAAGGCTGGAAAGTTCTGATATTTCTTTGCACGCTAGACAACACACCCAAGGACAACTTACAAACTGTAAAACAGCACAACGGTACCAAATGGGTTGTGGCATACATACTCCAAGGAAACTAAGATCAGAATAAGTTCCATAAAATCACAGCTAGTGCAAGCTCATGCAGGGTTTGTTCCCCTGTTATGTGCTAGTGAAAAAGCAAGTTCCAGCACAGGAATTGCTGCTTTAAAACTTTTCATTAGGCAAACATGCAGGCCTTTTTAGAATTTTCTGGATAAGTAAACTGTAGGTTATCTAAACTGAGGTACTGGTAAGCATCTTAAAAATTTTCAAGTGTTCCAATAACCTCGGGCTAAACTTGAGTTTGTTCCTAAAGGAGGCTGATAACAGCACAGTTCAGACAATTAAAATGCATTAAAGTTCACAGTAGAGGTGACTGGCAGTGTGAAAAGTGATGCAGCACACTATTTATTACATCCTTTATTTTAACACTACTTAGTATATCCTGTAAATGCTTTAATGTGCTTAAGTCAGTTTATTCCTCTGTTAATGGTCTGTGATTGCAATCAGGCATGCCTCACAGACAGCTTCACACATCCTTGTGAGGTGTTATTTGATAAAACCCCTAATCAATAAATCAAATTTCTTCTCTCGCCAGATGCACTTACATAATATATTTGCAATTTGGGCCTGAGTCAGTTTCCTGGAATGCTGAATAACCTGTGAGAATTTGCAAGCTTTATACCAAGTGGGCATTCAGAATCATTATGACTGGACTCTAGGCCTTACTTTGTAAAGAGAAAACAGAACTGTCCTTGAAACAATCTCATTTTACTACAAGATTTTAAAGATAATTGAAAAGATTAAAGAATTAAATGAGGATAGCATATGTAATGCAAACTGTAGCTTCCAGTTTCCTTCCTAAATGCATGCTTAATATGTCATCATATATTATGGACCTAATTCCATGGAATTTGATTCTATTTGAAAGTTTAATTATTTTATTCATTGTTTGAACAAAATGGAATTTCCATTAAAAACGTGTTTGGAAACATAAATTCTTTCAATAATAATTTCTATTTCTAATAAACATGTTAAACTGAAGTCAACCCTTTATGTCAGTGTTCTGCTGAGTATTGCACCTCTTCTGGGTCACAGGATCTTCTATAAATTGCATTTCACTTTCCACCTGAGTAACAGGAGTCATGCTGGCAGAGGACTGTGACAAAAGAGCATTTTCTTATCACAACACCAAGTTTAGAGTCCAACCATAAGAATTTCAAGTGCTTCTTCAAGGGAAGAGTCGGATTCCTCATTTTCAGCACATAGGTCTGGGCCTGGTCTTGTAGATTTTTTTAACGACTGCCTTCTGTAGAAATACAGAAATAGACTTTTTGCTAAACAGATCAGCTGCTGGCAATGCCTGGGGCGCACACGGCTGGCAGCCCACACTGGGGTGCCTCGAAGCAGTAACTGGGGAATCTAGGTGCCTCATACTGGGTCTCAGTTCTGATTCAGGGACTAGATTTCTAAAAATTAAATATATTACATTAGCTCACCTGAGAAAGAAATGGAAATTAATAAACATCATCTTTACACTTAAATAGATACCTGAGACAGGTGGGATTAGTGAGTGACCATGTTCTGTCTTAGCTAACTGTCAGGGAAGTTCTGCCTGGACTTAGGAAAGTAATTTTTAACCTTTTCAAGTAGGCAAGACCTCATTCATCTATCTTAATCTTCATTCAAACAAGCAGCACAAGGGGAAATGTTGAAAGAGAGCTTTTTGCAATTGTTGTTGCTGCAGTAGTAGCAGTAAGCATTACTATTGCTGTTACAGGCAGACTGTTACAGGCTATTACCATCATAATCACATACAGAGGTTAATACCAAACTCCATGAAAGATGAACAGAAATTATCACTGCTGTGCCTGGGGCTAAAGAAAAATCTATGGCACTATTTGAAGTGTTCTGTGCTTTTGTTTTCAAAACTACTCAAGTGAGGTTTTAGGCAACATTCTCAGACAAATGAAAACACAGTGAGGAAGCGTCCAGACCAATATTCAGTTACAATAATGTTCCAACCACAAGTACGGTAGATCAGTGTTTGCTCAATGCATAGCAGATACCCATGTCCAGGGCATGAAAATGAAGTGGGAAAACCTACAGAAAGCTGTTTCCATCTTAGTAGTTGGCTAGAAGTTTGAAGGCCTTGCAAGTTATTCCCACTGGAGGAAGATATTGATGTTCCTCTATCAACAAAAATGTATGCAGCCCTGTTTTCCTCAAAAAAAGTATCGTTCAAACAGCTAGAGACCATTTCCTTGTCAATGGTATCAAACCTCTTTTTTGCCAGAACCCTCCAAAGACTCTGTCAAGGTCCTCCTTGTGGGCAATGTTATTGTGAATAATCAGTATATATTGGTGATTTCTCTGTGGGCTGTTTCTAAGCTGAGATGTGCAGCTTGATTTTTCTCTCTTGCATGCATGTATTTACACATACACTTTGATTTATCCTGCTGGAGAGTTTTAAATCCCAGAGAAGTATAGTTTGTTCTTTTTCTGCCAGTGGAAAATTTCTGAGTCAATACTTTAGATTTGAAAAATATTTTTATTTCAGCCACCTGAATCCATAAAAACTTAGTGGAACTTAAATTAAAGGTACTGAAGACTCTTTCAATTAGATATAAGCCATTCTGCAGCAATATTAAATGTATTTCTTTGTAGCAGTCTTCAGAGGCCATTCCAGTGGAATGACTCATCATTTTGCGCTATATTTGCTCCTACATCATTCTCAGAAGACAAACTTCACCTTTGGGTTATGAATGCTTGCTTATTAGAGACAAACCATGCTGTAAAGCTCTAGCAGCTAGCCACTTAAATATCACATGGGGATGGAATTTTTCTAGATGAAAGCCTGAGATTTTCCGTAAATAATAAGTGTGTCCTTGGGAAGTTCAAATATAGTTGGAAGAGTTTCTATCCAGCATGATAAAGATCAGAATTAATAACGATCAAGGGTCACCGTAGAAACATTGTATTTCAAGATATGGAAAGCACCATGGTTAAATTCACTCAGTAGATATCATCACTAGTCTCAGGGCACTTAGGAGAAAAAACATTCCTCTGCAGTCAAGTAAATTACCAATATAATCCAATTAAGCACACTATTTTGCAACAAAAATAATCTACTTTAAAGAGAAAACCCACCTCCTGCTTATTTTATCAATATGATTTTATATCCAAACTGCCAGTCCTTTGACCATTGTATGAATGATACAGGATTAAAAAAATGTATTGCTATGACAAGGTTTAATTTTTGTTGACCTTTGAAACTAAGATTGTGTTTCTAATTCAGAATTATTTTTTACTGATGATAGTTTTTTTTTGCAAAGCCAAGTTACAGCCTGTCCTTCATAGAAAACTTTTATTTTGTGATTCAGTTCAATTCTATTTTATACTGATCCTTATACCACCTTCATTTCTTAATACTATGCATCTACATTATACCACTGCCAAATGTATCTATAGAATGCTATAAGATGCATATAGGGTAATAAAAAAAATCCTTTAAGGAGAGTTCATATCTTCAGTAAGGTTTTCTATTTCTATATAACATTTTGGAGTAACCACTTTTCATTCAACACTATTGATTTCCAGGTATCTATTCATTTCTTTGGGAACGTTCTACAGTGGAGGATTTGCTTAGTAAGATATAAAAGGAGAAGTACAAAAACCAATGAGATTTTCAGTACAAAAGAAATACATACAGAGAGACTCACTTTGAGTGAGTTTTGGTTTAAAGTGATGATGTTAGAGTTAGATCATTCTAGAGCAATCAGACTTTCACCATTGCCTATATAAACTCAGAGTACATGCTAACAGTTCTCGTCTTTAGCAAGACTGATGGAAAAAGAAGCTATTGTCAGAAGTTTTGGAAGAAAGATAGTTTGTAAGACCAATACATAATCAGGGTGCATATACATGCTTTGTCAGCAAATGATATTTCTGAGAACACAAACCCTTACAATCTGTGTCATGCACCATGATATCGTTAAACTTCTTTTCAGGCTACTTAATTCTCCCTTAAAAAAGCTGATGCTTGTTATGAGCAAAGTTGTTTGTATGATGTAATTGCAGTTGCAAACTCACTCGTAATATGTAATAAATTATTATATACCTTTGCACACTGCATATCTTACCACACTACAGTGTGTACTTCTGGCCAGTCTCAAGAGCCTCAGAGACAAAGATAAGAGAACTGAAGCTGCAGTAAAGTTTTTGAACCATATTAGGGTGACGCATGTTGATAAAGGCAAGTTAATTTATTGTCCAGTGGTACCATCCAGTCTCAGAAGAGAAGGCAGATAAGAATCTTATCAATCATGTGATCAACCTCAGGCTTCCTCGCACAATCACTCTCATTTGCTCTGTACTTTCCCAGCTGCCAAATGTATCACAGAACAGCTCATACAGCAACGAGGCATCCACAGATTACTAGGGCCAGTACGGAACTACAGAACTTGGGTCCCAAAACTATTCACTCTAGAATGTTTTGGATATAGTATTGCTACGCCCTAAAGATCAGAGAAGAAAATAGGATGAAATCTGATTAAAAACCTATTCCTTGTCTTTATTAAGTATTTTTTTTCTTTCACTACATTTTCAGTTATATCTTACTAAAATACAAATATCTGCTATGTATAACATTGTAAATACTTAAACATAAAAATACATAAACATATAAAAATATAAAAAGTATATATACATATCAGATTAAAAATTGTAGGGTCAATTAAACTCAAACTCCAGATAGTTTATATTCCACTTAATGAGAAATTAATTCACCTAGGTACTGTGTTGTCTTGCCAATAATCTGTTTGGTACCCAGTGCCAGTGTATTTAATTGTTTTCTTGGAAAATGGTTTCTAGAAATCAATTTTACTTGCAGTTCTTTAGTTTCTAGACGTGTGGGTACTTACACAGAAGTCATTAGCATCCCTGACAAATATTTTTGCATTGCCTGTTGTCCTCTGCTCAGTAAATTGAGAGCTTGCTTTTAAGTTACTTGATGCTTACAGTAACATGAGACAATCAGCATCCATCTAGCAGCAGGACTTCAAAGGGAAATTACTATTTCCCCTGACAGTCCTGCCCCATGCACAGCAGCTCCTGGAAGCAACTGGGTTGCTTTGAACTCAACTTTAGCTTTACTTCAGAGCAATCTTACGGCTCTGATATAGGATGTAAATTGGTGTAACAAGGTGGTGTAACCCACTGCTGAGTGGGTGTTAGAAGGCCCCCTCTGTGCAGATCTGTAGCATGTGTGAGTTGCTATAACCCCTGACCACAGCTACCTACTTCTTCAGTTCATGCTGGAGTAACTTATGTTTTCATTTCTGTCCATCCCCAGCTGAACCTCAATAAATAAATCACACTGCAAACTGCTGAGTAACCTGGGGCTCAGATTTGGAAGACCCTCAATGATCAAATGAAAGTTCTTTGAGCAGAAGAAATGCACAGGTATGAATACCACTGGCAAATAATTTCCTTCTTTTTGTTTTTCCCCATGGATTGAAGTCCCCTGACCCTCCGTGCTCTGTGTATATCGATTCATTCTCCTCTTGAGCTATATTTAGGATTAAACTGGCTCATTCCTTCTCAGAGAAGACTGTTCATGGTTATATAGATTATTGCCCTAGGGGGTTCTAATACAGTCTTCACCTTACTTCAAGCACTTTGAACTGAGGAAACAGATGGGTGCCAAATGGCAACAAGAAGCGGTCTGGGTCAAGTGGTGTGGTGGAGATGCAGCCAGTCCAGTCTCAATGGGGACTGCCATGGGCAGAGCCAGCGCAGACCTCCCATGGTCAGGAGACCAAAGGTTCTTCTTCAGAGGGAAGCTCTTTAGAAGCAGAGCATGTTGATAATTCATATATGTTCAGGGTGTACTGATAATTCATATGGAACCCATATCATTATGAGGCACTGCTCCTCAGTTTCTCCTGTGAATGCCCAGGGCAAACCTTTACTTGTCAGTTGTGCCTGGTCCTTTCAAGGCAAGAAGCCTTTGAAAGCATCCATATGGGATGCAGGGGGAGTGAGAATGGACACAACTGAGCTGATAAATACCAGTTGATAGGAGATCCTGAGCAGAGGAAGAAAACCCACGTGCTTTATTTGAAGCATATAGTTCAATTCTCTACAAGTGATACAAGGATGATTTTCTGGCATGTATTTGCACAGATTTTTAAACTTGGTATACTGGCCAAGGACTCAAAGTGTTTCTTATTCACTCCCCCTTTTTCATGTTGCTACTGACTTCATATCTTCTTCACTAGGTCCAAATGTAGATAGCTGTGACTTAGGCTATAGTTGCCAGCAAAAAATGTGTTCATCTGACTAATCAGAATATTATTTTAACAGATTTGTTCATATGCATAATATGATACTGGAATAAAGCTCCCTTTCTGAGAGAAAATTATATATATGTTTTATATGCTGTATATGAGTAAATTCTACTGTCAGTTTCTACCAACCCAGTAAGCAGAAATCACCACCTGGATCTTGCTATCTTACTGAAGCCCCTCAATTTTTTTTGTCTAGGAGCTCCCAGTGCTAACACCTTCTGGATGGCTCACTAAGACAATATGGGACTGTTGTACAATTTAACAAAATAAAAAAAAAAAAAGACTTTTAGTTTAAGAAAGAAATAATCCTTTCATTGGAGAAACCTTAGAAAAACTAGTTAAGTCCTTTTCTGTACGTCAGCTGATATGAACACCTTCTCCTTCAGAGAATTCAGCAGGAGAAAACAAATTTTCAGGAGGCTTCAGGCATTTTCCTTGGGCCTCCAGCTGCTCCAGGGCTGACCAAGGCACCCAGCAGCAGCAAAGGAGGTGCTTTTGAGGCATTACTCATTCTGCAAAGCTATCCAACAACACCAGCTTGGAGTTTGCAGCCAGCCAAATGACTAACAAGGAATAAAGACTCTTTCAGCAAATTAATGTCAAGTAGGAAGACCCACAGGTTGCTGAGAATCAAGAAATGAAGATCACCTCTTCGGGCAAAGCTGAATTTGCTCAGTGTCTTGAATCTTGAGGTGGAGCTGGGCACAAACGGAAGTGCAAGCAAATAGCAAAAATAAAGAAAACAGGTGGAAAGTCCAGAGCTGAGAGGATCCAGGAAATTAAATGAAGGTCTCTAGCGCACATGGGATATTTGATTTACTAATTGATCAGTTTACTTTTACCTATACAAGGAAAACATTACTACTTCTCACATTGTGGACACAATCATACCTAGGCAAAAATCCCATGCTCAAAATGGGAAAACTTTTCATAGGGCCTTTAGTTTGTATTGCTTTCATTATTTATATGCCTTTCAAAGGGATCTGTCAGGTCCTCCCTAAAAATTCAACTTCTGTAAAAGCTCCTATTTAATATTGCTTGTAATGATGACTATAATTCCTATGTGTGCAGTGTATTCCTGGGTTTTGAGACCCTTTGACAAGCCAGACAACAAGCAGCTTGTTGTAGAGGGTCATAGAGCAGGGAAGATGCTGTGGTGCTGCAAAGCAGCCCAAGAGGATGCATATACCAGGGCCCCGAAAGTCCTGCTCCACCCTGTGACCCACAGGGCCAGGTTTGGGTGCTGTCACACCAGGCAGCACAGTCTGATCTAACATAGGAGAATGGGAAATATTGGAGAGATTTGGTTAAAATGGTGCAACTTCTGTGGTTTGACAGAAACTTAGTTGCTTAGATGAAAAGTAATTAAATAAATTGCAGTCATGAAGAAGGAAATCTGTCACCTAGTTTGGGTATTGAATAACCCAGTTGGAGGAGTGAAGTGGCTACACCGGTGCAGCTACACCATTTTACATGGACTGAGGATCTGGCTATTCAGTATAAGTTAGCAATCTTCCAACCCCTTATTCAGCAGAATGTAGTCTGAGGTGACCTTTTGCACAAACCTCCAAAGGCCACAGAAACTGAATACTTCCCAAGCTGACCATCTGACTTATCCTTGTGAAAAGTTACTCTGTATTAGAAGGTCAAAAGAAAAAGAAAAGAAAAAGCTCCTCAGCAGGGAGCTGCCCTTTGGGATGTTAGGTAATTTAAATTAACTGGCATCATGCTGAGTAGCTTACATTTCTGTATCTGTATGTGAGTGGGAACAGCTAAGGTCAAAGGGTCAGCCTCTTCTTCAGCAGGGAGACATCCCTTTGCTGCCCCTGAACATCAGTCGTTTCTTTTGGGGTCTACTCCTGCATTCTGCACATAATGGCAAAATAAATGAAAATGTTAATGTGACAACAGAAAGCCAAAATAGGTTTCTCTTTCCTCTGACTGTTACTATCCAGGATTATTTGTCAGGGTTGCTCAGCATCCTCGCATTTCACATGTATAAATATATATACAATGCCTACTCCCTAGAGGCAGTAGATTTTGTAGAAAAGCTAGTATTAACTTGTGCAACTACTCGAAAGCAGAAGTTTGTCGCAAATGGATAGAACAGAAGCTATTAGGCAGTTGTTTAAACATATGACCTTTAGCTATTAAATTAGAAAAAAATACGGAAAGTGAAATAAGCTTTCTGTTAACAGCACAGTGGGAGTTTGAATGATCTTGTGGCCTATCCTCCCAGATCTAGGAGGTAGCGTCTCTGGGACTATGTCAGGCTTTCTCTGTGACGTTGAGTTTCTGCAGGCTCTGCCTATTAGGAGTGAAATGGAAGAAATAAAAATGAAAAATGATTTTGCAAAAATCCATTTATTTATTTTTGGAAAAGTACTTTGAGGCTCATGTATGAAATCAGCTTTTTTGAGATTTCCTCAGGGGTATAAGAGGCAGTTCCAAAGGTTTTGTCCTCACTCAGAAGATGCAAAGGTTGTTTTCTTTTGATTCAATTCAGTGTGATTCAGCTTGATCCAGTTCTGTTTCTATCAGCATTGTTCCTTGCCTAGAACAGCTCTTTTCATGTGCTTTTTCCTTGCCTCTCTTCTTTCATATTGGTGAGGAATGGGGGAGAGTTTGCATGAGTTTTGGAGATCTGGGGATTTCTTTGTTTTTCATTTAGCATATGAATGATGTGTTAAGCATTTCACTAAGGACAGTAAAGCTACAAAAAAAACCACCAGCCAGTCTTTCACCTGGAAGGAAGGACAGGTTGATATTCCAAGCCAGTAGAGAAGTGAGGTCTCATGGAATCACAGAATCATAGAATGGTTAGGGTTGGAAAGGACCTAAAGATCATTCAGTTCCAAACCCCTGCCATGGGCAGGGACACCTTACACTAAACCATGTCATCCAAGGTGCTGTCCAGCCCAGCCTTGAACAGCACTAGGGATGGAGTATTCACAAATTCCTTGGGCAACCCATTCTAGTGCCTCACCACCCTCACAGTAAAGAACTTCTTCCTTGTACCTAACCTGAACTTCTCCTGTTTAAGTATGAACCCATTACCCCTTGTCCTATTTCTACAGTGCCTAATGAAGAGTCCCTCTCTAACATCCTTATAGGCCCCCTTCAGATACTGGAAGGCTGCTATGAGGTCTCCACGCAGTCTCTCCAGGTGGCCAGGCTGAGCAGCCCCAACTTTCTTAGCCTGTCTTCATAGGGGAGGTATTCCAGCCCCATGATCATCCTCGTGGCCCTCCTCTGGACTTGTTCCAACAGTTCCATGTCCTCTTTATGTTGAGGACACCTTGTTGATTTTCAGGTGCCTTAGCATGCTTTCCAGGAGAATCTGCTCCAAGATTTTGCCAGGCACTGAGGTGAGACTGACTGGTCTGTAATTCCCCAGGTCATCCATTTTCCCCTTCTTGACAATGGGGGTTATATTTCCCTTTTTCCAGTCATTGGGAACTTCACCTGACTGCCACAATTTTTCTGATATGATGGCCAGCGGCTTCGCAACTTCATTCCCCAGCTCCTTCAGGACCCGTGGATGGATCTCATCACGACCCATGGACTTGTGCACATTCAGGTTCTCAAGATGGTCTCAAACCAGATTCTCTCCTACGGTGGGCAGAAGGTCTTCATTCTCACAGTCCCTACGTCTGCCTTCCAAGACTTGGGTGGTGTGGTCAGAGCCTTTGCCAGTGAAGACTGAGGCAAAGAAGTCATTCAGAACCTCAGCCTTCTCCAAATCCGGGATAGCCAGTTCTCCTGATAGCTTTCAGAGGGGGCCCATGTTATCCTTAGTCTGTCTTTTATTTGTGATATACTATAGAAGCCCTTCCTTTTATTTTTTACATCCCTGGGCAGACCCAGTTCTAACTGGGGCTTAGTTTTCCTGACCTTGTCCCTAGCTTCCCAGACAATGTTCCTGTATTTTTCCCGGGCTGCCTGTCTTTGCTTCCACCTTTTATAAGCTTCCTTTTTCCTTATGAGTTTACTCAGCAGCAACTTATCCATCTGTGGAAGCATTCTGGCCTTCTTGCCCCATTCCATTCTTGTTGGGATGCAGCACTTCTGAGCCTGGAGCAGGTGTTCCTTGGTTTGAGGCACACCAGCAATGAAAATTATGCAATGACTTTAAATATCCAAAACCACTTGTACCAATCATAGTCAATAAGTTGAAAAGTGATTCATCTCACCTGGTTTTGACACATATTGTGGACATGAGGTGAATCACCCGCAAGGATTGTCTATGTCTTTCTCTTGGTTAGATGAGTTTGGAGTTTCTTGTTTAGATTTAGACAAGGAACATGTAGATATCTCCGCCTTCTAGGTAAATTCTACTCCAAATAGCAGAAAATAATCCACCAAATATGTTTCTTCCTGTAGTCAAAACTCTATGTAGAATAGGGAGGCGCAGACTTACGCTGACTTCCACCCGCAGAAGACATCTCAGCACAACTACTGGTCAGCTGGGACATTCTGGGCAATTAACACTTTACTAGCCTGAACAGAAATCCATGCCACTATTCCTTCACTGCCATTGTTATCTACTTTTGCTGGATTAACAAGATGCACCCCCATACTTTGGTCAGACTTTTCCTTTATGGCATAGATGGAACCTAAGTTTGTGACTCACCAGACCTACATGAGTCAGGGAGCACTGAAATCTGCTTTGTCCCGCAGTGATCATTACTGATTTTGGTGTTGTCAGATTATAAGTTCTTTCCAAACCATAATGTACCTACTGAATTGGAAAAAGGCTTATTTAACAAATCGTGTATGAAGATCACATTCCCACCAGGCTCTTCAACCATGGGGAGACAGACCTGCCGTTTTCAAAAGTTGTGTGACAATCAGCCCTTGAGAGAAGTTCGAGAAACCTCTGCTGAATATGTGGCTTTTTGGCCAAAAAAGATTACCAGTTTCAGTTTTCTGTGATGTTAGACCAATTTACTTGAGGACTAAGATGAAGTATAAGACCAGCAATAACTCAGTTCAAATACTGTCACCACAGACTAAACATCTGCCACCAATTGCCAGATGATTATAGTGAAGTTTGTATCTCCATCTGTAGATGAAAAGAGCTAAGATAAGCATCTGAAATGTTTATGTAAAACATCAAAGGGATCAAAAAGAAAATCTGATAGCCAGACTGTGCTCAGACATTGTGCTAACAGCCCATCTGTAGCCACTAACAGATGGCATTTACCTGTTCATTATATCATTGTATTAAAATACAATTAATCAAACTTCTAACACTTTCTCCTTTTTTTTTTGTTTTGTTTTTTTTTTTTTCAGAAGGACAACACTTTTACTAGAAGTTTATCCAAAGCCTAGCATGATGGTACATGATAAGTTTCAGCCATCCAGTCATCAGTAAAGTGTACTTCAGAAAGTAGGTCTGTGTATTTTTCTGTTATTGACATGCATGTGGTAGCAGAAATTAGGTTGAAGAGCTGTTGCATTCTCATGGTGACCTGAAGGGCTACATAAGTCAAGCATTAATGAAGGGGTTTACTGTTAACCTCTTCTTGCTGCCTCACACTCCCTTGGGATTTCATGGACAGATAGTTAATATGTATTAATTATCTTG
Organism: Pezoporus flaviventris; assembly: GCF_033815535.1. Classification (NCBI taxonomy): domain Eukaryota; kingdom Metazoa; phylum Chordata; class Aves; order Psittaciformes; family Psittacidae; genus Pezoporus; species Pezoporus flaviventris. Next base: position 38,308,955 of record NW_026892579.1, on the reverse strand, counting down.
CTATAAATGCCCTCTCACTTTTCTTGCAATTTTTTCAAGTGAGTCCAGAAAAGACTTTGGAAACGTTGGTAAAGTCTAAATGAATCTGAACATTGGAGGAAAATCTTCTGTTTTCTCTGCTGCCAACTTTAAAGGATATTTAATGAATGCCCTCATAAATAAAGTAAATGAAAATTACTTTTCCAAAGCAAAAATGGTAAGAGTGAGCCTTCCCATTAAGCTGTCTGTATGCGATATTGAAATAATCTATTTGTATAAACTATGTCAATTGTGGAAAAGTAAACAAGAAAAAGCACACATGATGATCAAAGGTAATCACTGCTTATCACTGCTTCTAATTTTAGACAACTTTTATGCATTAATATGGGTCACACGCAACTTTTCCATTTACTGTGAATGAGTCCTGTAATATTAAACCACAAAACTACATACATGGAAAAGGGGCATGCATGTTATAGCCCCCTAAACTTTGTATATGTTTATATTCAACTACTTAAATTCCCAATCCCACATGTATTTTTTAAAATCCTTTTGCATATTTTGTGATATTAACTGTGCTATTCATTACATAGAGCAGAATTGCTTGTACTTTCAGTATATCCTTTGATACACAAAGTGCTAGAGGAATTAAATACTATCTGTCTAGAACAGCGGGCAGATTGTCACATGTGCAAGAGATTGCATGTCCACTGAATTTGAAGGAGTTATACTCCCCAGTAAAGAATCAGGTGTTTGAATACAGTTTGAACTGACTTTTCAATTTTATCTTCAATAGGAAAATTTTGATTCTTTCAGAACTTGAAAACATTACCTTATTTTTATAAGAAAAGGATCACTGCATGTGTTTTGCATCCTTTCACTGCTAACAGAAGAGCAGCTCTTCTGTACAGCTGTGTTTCCCAGAGGATTTCACAGTTCGTTATGAGGTATGGCCACAAGTAATACTCTCTGAGAGACATGGGGAAGATATGGACAGTATGTCCATAAATGGACAGATGACTACATGTATAAAGGGAGAGACATGCAGACATATTGAAAAGGCTTTGCAATTACACTGACCTGCATGGGGATTCAAGACATGCTTGTTGAAGAAGCAAGGCAAATGTGCATATAACTTAAAGCTAACTTACAACCCACAAAAGATGTAGCCCCATGATCACATACAGAGATGTGCTGACCATGAAAATCTTTCCTCTAATATTGAATATTTTGGTATGCTCTTAGAGAGGAAATGGTAGCATTTTGTGGAAATAAGTGCTCCTGTAATCTACTGAGTATTCGTCTATGCCTAAAGTCTCTGCTCTGCTGTTTCCAGAAGTGCTACACTGTTCCTTTCTTTCCATATTAAAAAATACCAAACCCCAAAATCTAAACACAGAGGATGAAAAAGTGTGGAGAAGAAATTATATTTTGAACAAGGCACTTCGGATCTCAGATGTGAAATATATCCCAAGCAGCAGCAAGTTTTGAATATGTAATTTTTTTCAGGCAACTTGGACCATGATAGGACTGAATGGGCTGATGGATTTTTCAAAGAACAGTTTATCTTTTGTAAATTTGGAGATCTTTGACTATGTATTTAAGTCTCCCCATCTGACCTTTTTGCTCATTCTGATTCATTCAAAAATTCTCACCATTTGGAGGCCAGTCCTTCTAGGACAGATCCTGTTCTCTCCGTTTTTTCCTCCCAAGAATGTTCCTACCAAATAAAAGACACTTCTCTTAACTTTGATGTGTTTCCTGGAAGTGCAAGGGCTTGCAGGGGGCATTTCTCCTATCTTTCTCACATGTGTGTGACCCGGCATGCACGTGCATGTTTTATTGAACACATGTGGGCTCAAGAAATCAGAAACACTTTTTCGCTACTGTGTCTTAGTGAGCAAATCCTTTCAGCAAAAAATTACAGGCAGAGAAGGGTGAAGAAAAAACGGAAGTTCAGCAGGAGTTACTTTGGTAGCATGCATGTGTGTGAGGTTTGGGGGTACGTGTTACAGAAAGATTTAGTTGTACCACCCCTTGGTATCTGGGTGATACATCAGCTGCAGTAGGAATTGCACATGCACGTGAACTCAGGCAAGTGATCAGTTCTGCAGAAGCAATGTATTGCTTGTTTAAAGAGATTAGAGCCTTTTGGCATAAATTGCAAGATTTTCTTTACAGAAGGTTAGTCAACTGGGAAAACTGAATGCTAACAGTATTTTGAGAATTAAACCTTGTATGGGGACTTGTTCTGAGTGAGAATGAAAAGTGAAGTCAATGTTTTAACAGAGACACCTAGAATTCCTGCTTGATGTCCTCTGTCAACAAGGCTTCGGCAAAGCTGCATCAGCCTGCAGTCTGTTGGTGTTGGTCATCATGCGTGATGTATTTCTGTAGTAAAAGCAGTTTAAAATTAAAAGTAGTTCATTTTCATGAAGCAGCAGCCAAAATAGCAGTACAAGAGAAGACCTGATTTTTTGGAAAATAGTTGGGGTATGCTGTAATCCACCCACCTGTGGTTGTAATGGTCTGATAACTGTGGGGAAACATGTCTGGATCCCAACCCTCACACCTCACCAACCCGTTGCAAACTGCATTAGCTAATTGATAGTTTGCTTATGCAGATACTGTGGCTGGAGCCAAGTGTGTGACTGACTGTATTCAGAGGAAATAAAAAAAGCTCCACTCCCCTCTAAATTTCTGCTAGTGATACTTATTTTCCTAATAAATGTGTAATGGAAATGCTGAGCTATCAGGAAAAGGAAAAGAAGGCCTAAATGGAGAAAGTGAAGAGAAGGGAAAAGGAAACAGAAATTTGGGAACCCTAAACTTGCAGAGTTATGATTCAGTTCTTGGACATCTCTTGTGCTATATAAGCTCAGACTATTATTGTATATTGTATATCAGGCTATTATTGTATATTAATATACATTATTGCAGGGGTGAAACTAAGTTTAGAAATCCAGTGGATAAGTGGAAAAATTTCCTGCAGGATTCACAAATACAAAACCCTAAATTCGTATCAGTTCTATATTCATGCAATCCTAAGTAATGATCGTAATTACACCATTGTAATTTTTGTAGTATTTAAATTAAACTAAGAATTATATTCCAGTGGTGTCTCTGATTTTTAAGCAGGTTCTTTTTTGGAAAAGACTGTTTCATGTTGCCTTCTATTTCACAGTAGGCATAGTAAATTAATTTCTACATATTACAATGATTTGGACATGTATAGCTCAAAGACACAAACATTAGCAGTTATAAATTCATTAATCTACCTGGGGCAAAAATCCAGTAAGCTGTCAAACATCCTCTTGCCTAACATCTGCACTAAAGTATGCTGTGGAGAGGAGGGTCAGGAATATGGATGGATCAATTTCAAAACTTCATTTTATGGCCCATCCCAGGAGATGTATCCTGAGAAACAAGCAGGAATTTTTTTTTTTTGTTTCCTATAAAGAGTGGTCAGTTTCATTATCTTTGTCCACTAGGGTAAATCCTTGGCTCATATCGTTTTATCTGAGCATCTCAAATGCATTGGAGAACCTTTGTGCCACAGCAGCCTATGAAGCAGGTAAGTTTCACCTCTATTCTTTAGAGATACGGGGTGACAAAATAAATGAATTTCATAAGTACGCTTAAGAACTTAGAGATAATGCTGAGAGGAATTCTGGGTTTCTTGTGCCCCATTTTAGTGTCTTTCTCTACCTAGTTCACATGGACTACTGAGTGGAGCGAGTGGGGTAAAAAATATTTTTATACAATATATAGTGTATTCCCTGTCTATATTGGATGAATTCAAGAATTTGTACATTTTCACAGAGAAATCACCCCTTTCCAGAAAAGTAATAGTTTGGAGAACAAAGTCCTTGAGCCAGAACCTCAGTAAGTGAAAACTGGAAATAGTAACTGCGATTTGTTGAGCTGGCTTCTCCTGATCAAGAAGCACTTCAGTGGAAAGCTCCAGCCAGTGCTACTCATGAGGAACTGTGCTCCAGCAGGCACACTGACCCAGCCAGCATGTCCCCCACTTCATAACTGTTCCCTTCTCTCTTCCCATCTGAGCTTAAGGGGAGCATGTTTCTCTTCCTGTCATTTCAAATTCCTCTGCTGGTTATTATTTCACTGCTAAGAATCATCATTATGGTCCATGATTATTAAGGGTTATTATTAAAGTGCATTTTAAAAAAATAAAATAACGTGATGTAATATGATAAAGTGAAATAATCTAGAAGAGAGCTAGGTGAAGAAATAAATCACAAAGTACACAAACTTCCTAGGGGATTTCACATGTAAAAACTTAAGAGCATGAAAAGTTGTGAAGACAGACCTGCAAAGGACATGACATGAATAATAATGTCCATACATTTGAACAGGTACTGTGTTAGTATTTTTCAAACCTCCTCAATCTTGCTTAAGTAAGGCAAGAAGCAGTGCTCTCCTAAAGCACTGTCATGATTGCATGAAATGTATTTAGAGGCCGAAGTATTCCTAATAGAGTTAAAGCCACAGATCACAATTTGTCATCAAAGCAGAATAAAAGTTCTTTGCCCAATGCATTGATTTACCCAGAAAATTCACATTTATTTCACTTAGTTAAGTAAGGGTAAAAAAGTATGAACAGGCCCAACTAATTTACTTAGGGAAAAGTTGTCTGTTTAAATGGTCAGCTTAGACAAGACACAATTCCAATTATATTGGTCTTTTCTCTTTGCTTCCAGTCTCCTATGAGGGTATTTTCGAATCTCAAGAGGGATGTTTTTTGTCCTGTTAGTCTTAATTGAGTTTTGTTTAACCCAATGTTTTAAACAAAAAGCTCTTTCCAGCATGGTTGAATTTATGGATCTCAAGTTTCTGTAAGGATGCACAATTCTTGCTCTAAGTTGGACCTTTATACATGTGAACTTTCAGGATTGATTACATTTTAACTTACAAATGGGAAATCAGAACTTGCAGCTAACGGGAAAATAACCCAAACGGTCACCCAAAATAAAAAATAGGAAAATGTTTTAAAGATACAGATGTAGAATCCAATCTTAAGTAATGTTTTCTATCACTTTAATTTCATCATTCAGCATAAGTATGATTGATTGATAAATTAAAGTAATAAAAACCAGGACAACATCTGTTCCACACTACGTGGATAGGAGGGAATTTGGACATTCGAGAAGCTGTTATGCAGACACTGCATTCTACTTGGGAACATGTGAAGAGTGTTTACAGTAAAAATAACTTCTGATGCTGACTTGTATTTCTTTTTAAATGTATACATATGCCTTAAGATTTTAGTACTTAAGTACTATACCAGTTATTCCAAATTTAGTTTTAAAATGAGACTAAAATAAAATGATAAAATCATGAAAAAAGACCCAGCTGTATGCTTTCATTTTTACAGAACTTTCATGTATCCTATTTAATGAAATAGCTTTTGCAAATGTCCAGTGCACCTCCCCGATTAGATATCTAGGCTTCCCCTGTGTAATTTAGATAATATATGTGAAAAATATGTCTCAACCTGGCACTGTTTTTTAAAACTTCCCAACCTTGTATTCATTGCAATGTTAACCACTAATTACTGCTACTAATAAAATCCCATGGTACATTGATTTATAAGTAGGGATAGTTTAATTCAAGATCAAAGCCAAACCTTTTTATTCATATATTCAGAGATGAAGGATATGATTGAGTTCATGTATGGGCTGTTAAGCAACTTGCATATTTACCTCATACTTAAAACTGCTTCCTGAGCTGGTGAACTAGCCCTTTTATCCAGGAGTATGAAGTTCAAACAGTAACACTACTGAAAGAGAGCTATAAAAAGGGATAGATTGGGAATCCCTGCATCCTGATTACCCAAGATAAGAGGTACTTGGGAGTGGAAGCAAAGGTGCTGAGAGCTGAATTAGCTGTCTTTGAGATAAAAAGTTAATTTCCTTAAGAGAAGAGCCCAGCTAAACAACTGTCCTTTTTAAAACTAAATGTTCACAGTTAAGGCAGCAAACAACTTTCTTTTACTGTAGATAATAATTTATGTTTCTGGTGGTTGCCCTTACAGAAGGGATAGCAGGCAGTGATATATACAAACACCTTAAGAGATAAGCATCTGCAGCCAAATGCAGTTCCCCTGTAAAGCAGTGGGTACTGAAACAGAAAGAGGGAGAAAAAAAAATTGAAATAATATATGCAAAAAATTGTTTATACCATGAAGCTAAAAATACGCAAGGTTTTCTCATGAAGCTCCAGAAATTATTATAGCTGATCAGAGCAGTAGCTCAGGGAAATGTCAATTACTTGCTTCCCAGATTGCTTGGCATAAGTGATAAAGTGCATGCGCAGCTGATAGAACTGCATGGAAACATTTTGCACACATGCTGAAAAATTCAAACCGTGAATATTGAAACCTATTTGTAAATAATTTGCTTTGATTTAAACAATGCATTTGTCTTTGGAAGCAGCTGGTGTTTTACTGTTATACTGATCTCAATGCTGAGAGAGAAAACAATTTATGATTAATGTTAGCAGTAGTTAGCTGTGCAGCCTTGTGCGTGTTTAAAAGCCCTTCATATTGTGGTATGTTTTCATACACAGTACAGGAAAGGAAAAGGCAAGGAGACTTGCAAGTATTTGTACCAGAGAGGAATTTTCTTCGGAAATCAATCTTTCTCTCTAGCCTGAAATGCCTTTGTATGGGTGGGGCTGACAGGAAGGCTAAGGGAGGATCCCAGGAACAACACAAGTCATTTATGCAGTCTTGCTTTCATTTCAAAATTACTTCAGACCTGAGCAACCCAAGTATTGGAGTATGGTTTCAAACACTATTGCACCCTGTGGCCTTGCTTCTCTGCCATATACAGCTCCTCCAAAAACTCTCCGGCCCTGACGAATCCGGGTTTTCTCCAGTCCTTCCAGCAGGACCTGACCAATTGCTGTGGTGGAAGCACTGTAATGCGGCTGGCTCCTCCTGTCCTGACACCCTGGCTAGAGCCTACTGGAGTGCCTGGGGAGCTCTCATGGTGGACTGGCCCTTGGCTGGGGTGCTAGCTCTAGTGCCTATCTCACCTTTGCTCATTGAATTAATTTGTGGGTTTTTTCACCTAGTTCAGAGGAAAATGCATTGCTCAATGTTTACAGACCTATATCTTAGGAAATGTGCTCACAAGCTTACTTTCACAGTTGTGGAGATAATTGAAGACCTTCATTTATGAACAAAAATATATAACATTTTCTTTATGTTTGATTTCAAAAAAGCACCTTAATTTCTATTGAAACTCAGCATTTTCACATTACCATTTTAGTCATGGCTGGGATGCTATTCCTCTTGCAAAACCCCCAGCGCAGCACTATGGGCATTTGCCTGAATAGAGACTTCAGTCTGTGCCCTGTCATGTTTTAGAACATAATTTTTCCGATCATCTAATTAAGCAAACTGGCTCATTATAAGCAATGCTAAGGTGTTAATTCAATTCCTGCTTGTGATTTTTTTTTCTCAAGGTTGTTTACCTGTGAAGCCATGTGTAACTAAAGAAAATCCCCACAGCAAGTGGTGGAAGATTGAAGGAGAAGAGGCCTCACTACTGCATTTCTTTAAGCTTTAGTCCAAAATCTCCAAGCCCCCAAGGTTTAATTATCGTGTGCAGTCTAGTGTTGAATAGGAAAAAGGGACTGTAGCACGAAGGAAAGATTTTCACACTGATACTCACAAAAGAACAGGAGCATTAAATGAAAAAAATGTTCTAAGGTTCTCAATGCATTTGAAGGGAATAAAGGAGAAATAACTGGAAGGGAGTGAGCAAATTTTGAATGGAATTATAAACACTGAGTATTTATACACCTCTCCAACATGAAATGCATCTTTGGGCTTATTGCAGGAGAATAAATAAGGGAGAAGTGTACAAGTTAGAGTTTTTCAAGCTTTTTTAGGCCTTTTCTTTATCTCATTTCAAGTTAGGTTGAAGCTTAAAAGAACTCAAAGGTGAAAAAGACCTCACACTATTATTCACTTTAGCACATGAGTGACCTGAAGAGGATTAAAGGTTTGTTCAACCTCTATTCATAGTATTCTTAAAGAGTTTTCAAAGGACCTTTTAAACAAAGGTTGCCAAACAAAGCGCTTCTTTTGTTGCTACTTAGCTGAGGCCTATTGTCAATTAATAAGCAGGCTTTCACTTCAGTGTAATTGGTGCTTTCAATTCTAATTATGTTGCATGCATATAGAAAATGCGAATTTAATATTAATAACAAACTAAAATTGTACATATATATGTGTGTGCGTACATACATACATATCTTCCACAAACACAAGTACACAGATCTCCATGTAATACTATGCAATAGGCTGTTACACCAGGTGCTATGCTCCACCAGAGACTTGGCTGCATTTCAATAATACCTTTAGTGTGTATCTCCAGAAAATGCTTTGATGCTTAACAAATAGCCTGTATAAATAATAATTTTAGTTAAAGATGGAGTAGGTACTGTGGTTACGTTTATTTCAGACCAATAGGTTTTTAACATTTTAAATTAATTTAATTTTTTATACTGAAATTTTATTGAGGATTAACTTCTTTGATAAGTTTGAATTAAAGATGTTCTAGTCCACTTTGACAAGTTGCAAACTAATATTTACTATCTTTTCGACATTTTTCTGAATAAGCAGGTCTTGAGCTGAAGTACCTCGCAATAAGTAGTCCTGACCATAATAAAGTAGTCTCCTTTTAGGGTGGGAAGGAAATATTAGTTTGAAATCACCACATTATGAGGTTTTGAAAAATTATATATTGTAGTTATGCACTGCAATCACACCAGACATCTGGAACTCAACATAAACACACTTACTTGTGTTCACTCACAAATATGTATGCACATATATAGAAAGAATACATATGTATACATATAGATTCACTATTGTATGTGGAGTTAAATAAAAGTCAAGATAGACATGGATATATAGATCGATATACTCGCAAGGGTTCTTGTGGGATTTTGACCTCCATTAAAATGAAATTATTATTATCAGAGGAGATATATGTGATACAGAAGGATATAGACCTCATAGCAGCCTTCCAGTATCTGAAGGGAGCCTGTAAGGATGGTGGGGAGGGACTATTCATTAGGGACTGTAGTGATAGGACAAGGGGTAACGAGTTAAAACTTAAACAGGGGAAGTTTAGATCGCATGTAAGGAGGAAGTTCTGTACTGTGAGGGTGATGAGGCACTGGAATGGGTTGCCCAAGGAAGCTGTGAATGCTCCATCTCTGGCGGTGTTCAAGGCCAGGTTAGATAGAGCCTTGGGTGACATGGTTTAGTGTGAGGTGTCCCTGCCCATGGCAGGGGGGTTGGAACTTGGTGATCTTAAGGTCCTTTCTAACCCTAACTATTCTATGATTCTATGATTCTATTATATCATTATTTGCATAATTAATCTAAGGGAAGTTCTTAATGGAAGTGAAATAAACTGACTGCCAATGGAAGCAGAGGTATCATGTGCAAGAGTATGAGATTGTCCTAAACTGCAGTGTCAGCCGTAAAGGATGGAGGGTTCCTTATCTACCAGAAGATATTGCTGCACTTAAGCATTTACAAGAACCAAACCAATGATTTGAGGTACTTTAGATCATGAAAGGCGTAGGGAGGGTGAACTGTAAAGAACTCTTTGCAGACATGGCCTCTTGGTGGAGAGTCTGTGCATTTTCTTAGCTATAGCCACACCATATGGCACCAGACTGTCCTCTGCTAGTTGAGGGAAAGGAAACTTTCTCACCATGTGCCTTTTTTCCCCTTTAAAAAATCTGCCTCTGAAAATTAAGGATCACATCTTTCAGTTTTTATCTCAACAATTTCTAAACTGTGGAACTGAATCTTTATTTATTGTCCTAATTGTTATTCCTAATTTATTGTGAGTAGGAAGAATTTATAAATCTTTGAAAATCAAACTCATTACATAAATCATTCCTTTTTTTTTTTCTTTAAAATGTCTTAGAAGTCATCTGAATTCCTGGGATCATTGCTGTGTGGGTAGACATAGACATTTTTAGGCACACAGACACCATTGATGATATGTATGTGGTGTGTAATTCCTGTATTACACGCATAGATACACAATGTATTAATGTAGGACTTTTTCAGAAGTCCATAACTTGATGACACAAAAATAAAACATATTTGTCATATAGAGCCTCAATATTAGATGTTTGTATTTGAGTAGTCCATGCAGAAGAAAAGTTTATGAGCAGAGCTCTTTGTTTATACAGTTACCTTAAAGGATTTCTTAACATTTAAATGGAATACCAGTATATAATTCTGTTTGACTTCTTTGGCATGATGCAGGTCTCGTAAAACGTAGCTCCACACAAAATGCAACTTTGCCCTGAAGATTCTGAACCCATTAGAGGAGCACTGGTTTTCTACAATACTCTTGCTGAATATACCAAAGTGCTCAAACTAAATATAAACCTGACAAAAGTCCATAGTGAGTGTTTGGTGGCAGGCTTGCCTAACGAATCACATGCTTCTTCTGCAAAAATTCACCTTTCCGTAAAAATCAATTTGTTTTTCTTAAAATTGAAATACAAATATATTTTCTACCTTAAGGATGGACTCACTTTCCTCTGGGTCTCCACAGGTCTTAGTGTTAGGGTCACTCCTGACAAATATCAATAACAATAATTAACATGAGGTCATTTGCATTAAAAGATTACAAGATACTCTAGATATAGCTTACACATCAGACCCAGAACTGAAATAGCTCCTCCTCAAGAATTCTTGGTACAATAGGTAGTAGCAATGCTCTATCATTACTCTTTAGGATGAAATGTCTTGAACTAAAAATTTGTCAGCTTTGGGGGCATTGAGAGTGTTTATGCTATATTGACTCAAAATAATCACTTCTGACTGGAGATAAAAAATATAAGTGCTGAAGCTATTTTCCCCTCTGTGATATCTACAGATCTTGCCCAAAAATGCCAGATGAAGCTTCTAAAGGTTACAAATGTGATAATGTGCATGGTATTTAAGCTAAAAAACTAAAAAATGAGGTTAATGACTTTTTAAGTACGAGAAAGAAATGACGTATGATGAACCCTAACGATTCTAGCAACCCTAACGATTCTATGATTCTATGATTTTTTATGGAAGACATATCTGTAAAACATGCACTTCTTTTGCCTTGGATATTCTTTTGGGCACTTGCATGGCTAAGAATGTCATCTAGAAAGAATATCACTGATGCAGACCTTTTCTGAAGTCTTCACATCTTGCTTGCAAATTTTTGGTTTTGAAATTCAGAAAAATATTTAAAATTCTGCATATTCCTTTTCAATATGATGCAAATATATGTTGTTTGAATATGTATGTAATCAAATAAACCAGCTGTGTCTAATAATGTGCAGGAGGAGAGGTTTGTATTCATAGAACTTGTGAGAATGTGTGAGCCATTAAGAACTGCAACACAAGTCAGGGAATGGTCCAGTTAGCCCAATATACGCTATACAGAAATATATAAGAAACACTATTAAAAAAAGAGGAGCTGTAGAGACTGAATCTTAGTAATTGAGGTTTTGAGAATCAGCATGACCAGGACTTTTTGAGCTAGAAACTATATCAAGACCTTAATTTAAGAAAACAATGGAAGATCCATCTTCAGTGCCATTTTCTTGTTTTTTTTCCCTTCTGTTTGTACTTTTGCACCCTGAAACATCATGCCACAGTGAGTTCAATAACTCAGCATTTGCTTTTCTTTCTTTTGTTTTCAGCCTGCCACCTAGGAGCCCCTTAGTTTCTTATACCACTGCTCTCCCGTTACATTCTTCATAATGTCAGGATTTTATGTAACTATAATATGTCTTCCAGTCACCTTTTGCCTTCACCTTCTAGCCTTTTCTCATATAGAAATCACTGCATACCTTTGACCATCTTCGTTGCTTTTCTAACTGCTCCAATATCCTTTCTGAGAAAGAATTACTGCAGACATGCAGTATGCGAGACATGGGCAAAAGAGTGTATAAGGCAGTATAATGACATTTTTTTGATTATACTTTCTTTACATGGACAAGTTTGTACTTGCCTTTTTGGCTACAGATGAATACTGATTCAATGCTTTCAGATATTTGTGCATCCCTGTCCTAGGCTAATTTAAAGCAATCATTGTATTTCTATGAAGAGAGTTATTCCCTTTTCCTGCATACATGAAAAGGGAATACATACGTGTATTCATCTGCTATGCTTTCATTTAATCAAGTTTTCTTTTTTTAACTACAACTGTTGACAAGCATCTTTATGTTTGACCAATCTGAGTCAGTTTATGCAATTTATGTTTATTAGCTCCCTATATGCTGTATTTTCCGTACCATTTGCAAACTCACTGAATGGCATAGATCACAGCAAAGATGAGATTTCTGAAAGCATAAAACAAGTGTCTGTGGAGAATTTCTCTCTTCTTGGATTTTTTTTTCTCTGTTGTAGCTCAAAGATAGGCTTCAGCAAGTCGGTTGTCTTTTAAGACCTTAATTTTGTAGACTCTGAAAACAAAATAGTGCTTTGAGGATCTAAATACCCAAAACATGAGAAAATGTGGCAATGCAAAGTGACTTCAGACTTCATGGGAAAAAAACAACAAACTTTGAGACAATTGTCTTTATTCACAGGGACATTCCTATGTAATTAGATGTTGCAATTTTTTTTTGTGCATTAAGTATTACAGATATACTTTGTAGTGATCAGGAGGGTTCATCTGCTCAGCTATCTAAACTTAGATCTGAGGTAGCAATTTTCCTGCTCATGTTTAGTCACTTTAAACTCAGGTGTATATCCAAGCCCTGCACACAAGTTCTGTTTGTAGTGGAGGAAAGATGTGTATCCAAAGGATATTTTAGCCCATCCTAAAACAGCTGTCCCAGAACAGCAGGATGAGTGAGTTACCCTCTGGAATAGTGCCCACCTTTCTCGGTTGACTACAGAGAGCGCTTAAATAACTGTCTAGGCTAGACATTCAAATGATAACAGATAATTTTTAAATGATAAAAGATAATTGAGGTGAATCTTACCGTACACAACTTAATTCATTTAAACCTTGTTCTAGCAACAGACTGAATTTTTGTGAGCACAAGTAGCTGTGCTATGGTAAAAGACATCTGCAGAATTTCTTACTTCAGATACAAACATTTCCTCTGAAAAAGTTTCCAGCAAGTCCTGGATCTTAAAGACTCACTTACATGGGAAAGTAAGTGCACTTGACAACTTTTCCATGTAAGTGGAAATGATGCCAGTTTAATTACACTGATAAAATCCATGTGGAAATTTTTATTTTAGAATGAGAAGGGCTTTTAAGATTCAACTTTTTTTTTCCAGAGAAACATTGCCAACATTTAAAAAACATAGGGAAAAAACCCTTAAGCATACCTACCACCTTTTATAACTTATTTGAGATGTTTGCTGATACAACTAGAGCATTTTGATCATCTCTCTTTAGGAAGACACTGTAGTCAAAATAAGCAAAAGGACACAGAAGTATAAGACTGTAAATAAGCATAACAAATTGAAGGGTTGAAGGGTTGTTTTTTTTTTAACTTAATGGAAATCTCCTTTTTTGAATTTTTCCCTATGAATCAGACTGCTTCTCAATAAAACTTCAGTTGTGATTTTTTTACTTTTGGATGACTGATTTCATCTTTCTAGCAACCAACTTACAAGCTTATTTTATCTTAGCATAATCTTTAATCATTAGCGATATAGATAGTCTTAATTTTGCTTCTGACTTAATAAATTTGCCTCTCCATTAGAAGAAGTTAGGAAGGATTGGCAGCTGCTGCTGCAAGTAGTATACATGCCAACTGAATTGCTTCTCTGTCATTAAACTCTGGTATTCCAAAATGTTTAGGAATATAAACACCTTCAATTTCATGAGATGTACTTCGATGGCCAGATGCCTGTGTAAAAATTAAGGGAACAGAGAAAGGAAATGGACATGGCTACTGCCTCAGGTCTTCTGTTTACGAAAACAGCCTTCCAACGGTCTGCACCACATCAGCATGGAGTCAAAGCCATTTTTTCCAATCTGCCCTTGTGATATGTGTTGGACATCAGTGCCAACATACACATGCTTTTTGAACAGGCTTCTATAGGCTGTAGAGGGTACTTCTGAGTTGCTGACAGTTTTTTTTTCTTTCCTGCAGCTGCCTCTCAGTTATTAATAACAGTAAAATAACCAACCACCTCCAAACCAAATATTTTACATCCTAAAAAGCCAGAGGTGTAGATACCTGAAAAATGGCAATAACACCTGCTCCTGGCAGTAGAATAACCATTTCAAGGGGAAAGAGGGTGGTGTCCAAACTGGTAGAGGGGCTGCGGTGGGTGGAGGTGAGGACAGCAGGATCTTTTACCATCTCACCTTTCCTGTGCTCTCACATACTGCTTTTGCAGGAGCCTGGAAGTGCATGGTGATAGGCTTGAGCCAAACACTGGACAAATTGTTTATTAACTGCAGCTGCATAAGATATTTTCAGGGTCCTGTCAGAATAGCCAGCATCAAGGGCTAGCTACGTGTTACTTCTAAAGCACTGCAGATGTTTCTCTGAGAGTTCAGAAGGAGAAAAGCTTTGTTTTCAGTTAAAACACCCTGCTACTTCTGCTTTTCCTACAGCATCTGGCCAAACAGTTACTGTGGGTACTGTAGAAACAAGCTATCTGGAGAATGGCCACTGTGATAAATTAATTTGTGGATGCTGTGTTTCTCTTTTGTAGAAAATCAATCTATATACATATTATTTCTGTTGAAGTCAACTCAGAAACTATAGGAGGGAACACTGTAAATGTAACCAACTGGACAGCTCACCTGGAACATGTCAACTATATATCCTTATATCTGTTCAATTACTCTCAAAGAAAGGACTGATACTTATTAAGCAACAGTCATTAGAAGGAAGTGACCTAAGATACCAGTACAGCATCAAAAACTCATGTGAGCAGTTTTCCCATGAGCTCTTATGCAAATTCCAGGAGGAAATTCTGCTCTTGGATTTTTGCAGGAATTACTCACTGACAAGTAGGCATTAGTATAGTTTTTCCATTAGATAGCAAGTTATTTCACTGTATAATTTTCCCTGTCTTCCAAGTAACCTTCCTGTTCTGCAAGCCAAATTCCTGAGTCATCATTTGTTGTGGATGTAGAGGTCCAGGTCCTTAGCCAGTAAGCCAGTATAGTTCCTTACACTGGAGCATTAATCTTCTTCCTGAGGTTTATTTCTTGTAGTTTGGCTACCAAGCATAATCACTTTCAGTGCTGTATATGCATGTTTTATTATTATTCTGTTTTATTTAGTTTTTCAGCTTTCATTCATACAGTCACCTTTTCATTAATTGTGTTTTCCATTAATTTGTCATTATTTTTTCATTCCATCAGTGAAAATAACCTTCAACCTGTCCCAAATATCCTGCGGCTGAAGAAAATTTAAACTCTTTTGCACTAGTTTCTCAGCCACATAGGGAAGATAGTAAGAAGCCAGTCACTTAAAATCCTTTCCACTCTACTTATTGCAAAGAAGTAGAAATCACTGCAAGGAAGCCCTGCAGAACCCATTTTAGCATCAGTAATTTTTTCAGCAGAGGATGAAGAAGCCCTAATCAAAGATCAAGGATGGAACATTTTAAGGGAATGGAAGAGTATGGATGCAGAAAGTCCCTGGAAGATCTTAAAGTAGTGGGAGTAAAAAGAAGAAAGAAAACTGAGGATGATGCTGAGGCACAGAGGTGGGATGGGTTGAGGAGAAGAAAAGCCTCTTCCCACCTTTCTCTGTTTTCCTTCTTCTCTCTGTGCTTCGCCTTGTGCTAGCAAACAGATAAAACATTATCCAAAACCTGATTTGAAGTAGTTGGAATATGTATAATGGTATTTAGAAGCCTGGATTAGACATTTTCCAGCCTTAAAAAGTTTTGGATATGACAACAGGCAATCAAGGCTCGAGGAAATGTTATATAGAAAAGGAGCGGTGTCTCATAAAAAAAAAAAAAAAGAAAAATAATCATCTTGGTCTGATTTTGAGCGCTTGTAACTTTGTTTTACCTAAACATCTCTTTTTTTTCTCTATTTTTTTTATTGAATTCTGTAATATAATATATGCAAAGTGGGGGGTGGGGGTGGTGTTCACCCAAATTCAAATTCTAACACTGGTTAAGAAAACTAGGAAAAATAAAAATTCTGAAATTTTACTTAAAATATAGATTTCACCTTAAGAAAAAAAAATTATAGAAGTCCTTTAGGTACTCCATTATATTTAATAATTTGGACATGGAAAGCACACAGATAATACTATTTTGAACAGCACTATAAAAATGAAAATAAACGCAGGGAAAGAGCTTTCGTGCTTCCCTTTATTACAGGCGTAAATGGACATTCAACTAAAACTTAAAGGTGACATACCCAAAACTGATGAAAGAATAGTTTCCCCTCTTGGCAAGAAGCACTGTTAACGTGCAGGTTTTCTTATCAAAATACAGTTAAGGCCTTAGGACTTTTTCCGTGTCGATCTTAAAACGTGTTGCAAAAAAGCCACAATAAAGATCTGCCTGGAGAATCTGATTTATTCTGAGCATGAGCAGAAAGAAATTACTAGTATTTCCATTTATCATTGAAGTGGAACCTGATGAAATGAACCCCCTAAGTGGTTGTTCACATTGGGGATCAGGAGGAATGGAAAAGAGAATAACAAATACAAGATTTTTCCTGAAATTTTCTTTTTAAAAAATATAATAAAAACAATGGAATTTCTGTGACTGACTCCCAAATTAATTTAGAAAGCCTTAATTAGTGGCTATAAAGAATATTATTTTTCTAAGTAGCAAGAATATCAGTTGTTCAGCATTGAGAGAAAATATTTTTTTCTGTGACTGTTTACCACTGCTATGTTAAAATCCAAGTTTATTGGAAGTGTTTTACTCCAGCTGTTCATAATGAAAGGAGGCAGAATATGTGGATCTTGCAAAACTGCCAGCGAATTGCCATGGGTTCATTTTCAAAGAATCTGTTAAGCCACTCTACAAGAAGTAAAAATGCTGTCAGCTGCTATCTAAGTTGGAGAAATACATTGAAGGACAGAGTTTTTGAATGGTAGAAATCATATAGTATAATCATAGTGTGATGAAAATAAAATCATTTTTTGACTTCCCAGTAGCAGCCACTTTCACCTCTTTCCAGGGCTCCTAATACCCTATCCCTTCAACAGATCCAAAATGTACTGATGTAATGAGCGCAGAAAAAAACAGACATTCTTGATACGAATTCATCACAGGGAAAATGTCCCTCAGGAACTCTGCAGCATATAGCCTCTTCTTGCTTTCTTTCCCTGAAGGTTTACATTTTGTGTTTACACAGACTGGGGACCAAAGAAGATTTTATCTCCCCTAATTTTAGCCATGTGGAAATTAGACATCTAATTTCATGCTCTGTGGTCAAAGGAGACTGGCATCACTAGAGCATAGTTTATCCCATCTGCCTTTGACGTATGTCTTTGGATGGGACAAATACAACTTTGTAAGTACCTGTGTCTGCTCGTTAATTATGGAGGAAGCCTCATATGTCTGGTAATTTAGAGTAGACATATCACTCTTAAAAGATAAAGCTAGGTGAGATGGATGAAGATGATGAAGACCCAGTTCCATGTGCAAGCTTTCTATTAGTAACAATATTTCTAGGAGTTCTTTGCTAGCCAAGAGGGTGCACATTATGAGCATTCAGCCACTTGGGATACCAATGGGCAATAATAGAAAAGACAGGTAATAAAAATATTCTTACAGATCATAAATAAACCACACTCCAGAAGGTTAGATAAAGTTGAACAAAGAGAAACATTTCCACGTACTTACTAGAATGCTACGTAGTTTTTTAACACTGCCAGATTATAATTATACTTTAAGAATCTTGCTCTATCTCATCTTACACTTTATGGAACTACAGATTTGTTATATTACAATTGCTCTGAATAAACTCATAAACATTTTTACCATTAGAACACTTCCATATTTATTCCCCTGGAGAAAAATGTATGTGTGGACAAGAAGTTTATATTTTCTGATGAGGAGAGTCAAAATAAAATTTTGCCATTATTTCATAACAAAAAGTCATAAGGAAGCTTTGTTCTTTTTCTTTTGTTTAACCTTGAATCAGAATGACCTTTCTGTACTTCAGCAAATCTATTTGGGTTTACAAGTAGAATGTTTGTAATATTATTTCAAAATGTCTGCCTATTTTTATTACAAATACATTATTTGACATTTCTAAACTGAAACTTCTTTGGTGAGAAATCTATGCTCTTTGACTTCTTGTCCCCACTCAGAATTCAGAAAGCAATTGCAAAGTGTCAGATGACTTCCTGAAAGGGGAAGGTACATTTTTAGAACAGAGGGTCTTAGTATGCTAAAACAGGGTTTAGAGTCCCTCATTATGATGAAGACCCCATTGTATATCTTGCAACATTAGGAGAACACAGCCCCTACCTGGACAGAGTATGTGCAAGAGGATCTCTGGCTCTCCCATTACTTAGGTGGAGAGTGCAAGGGGATACCTGTCTGCTCAAGGACGCAGAGGGTATCCCTGGAGCAACACTCAGCTGCTGGAACCACCAGATCATTTTAGGGTTATGTGGAGTGTAAATCAGAGTGTAATTTGTATTTAAATACTACTATTATGTTTTGTTTGTTGTGTTTGATTGCATGACTGTTAGTGGTTACTTGTTTGCTAAGGAGGGCTAGTTCCTTGGGCTGCTATGAACAGAAACCTCCAAACTCATGGTTAAATGCGAGATGCCGAATTAGGTCATTTCTAGATATTTTCTACCACCTGATAATAGGCTTCAGAAATACATGCTTTCAAAAATCGCATGCTCATTTCTGGTGGTTCCCTGCTTCAGGAATAGTTCCTTGCTGATAAATTAGACCCTGACTCAGGGCACCGGAAAGTTGTCTGCCATTTCTTGTAGACACATATATATCTACACATATATGTTTGCAAATTATATATATAGTTAGGGTTATGTTTATATATTTAGAGTTTTATATATATGTATGCATGTATATATTTAGCAAATATATTTTTCAATATAGTCTAGGAAAGAAGTCTGGCTAGGTTTTTCCCATTAAAAAAGTGGTGCTTGGCAGTGCTGGATGTGGGAAACCACATCTTAACTTGAAACCCAAAATGCTGACCTGACATCATTAGGGTGCAGCTTGTGCTTGGCTGCTGGCTGCTTTCCCATGCAGCTTTTTAACTCTATCTCTCCTGACATTGTGCTGGAACATAACCTGACTTGTTTACTCAAGGCCAGGTTTCGCCTTCCTGACTCACATCAGCTTCAGCTGGGCAAAGCCCTTAACTTTAAACATATGCTGGAAACTCAAGCTCATGTCTGAAGTTTACCACATGCTTATGTGGGACTTCAAATAGGCCACTGAGAAAGGGACTTCAAATAGGCCACTGAGAAATGCCTTCCCCTGTTGTTTTTTTTCCTTTCTTTCTGTTTTTCAGCAGATGGTATTGGGCAACTCACCAACAGTGAGCTGAGCTTTACCTGGGAGTAGTATATCCCACTCTGGTGAAATTTTGAATGAATGCAGTGTGTTTACATGACAACGGTGTAAATTCATCATGTATAAGTGCACTGAAAGTAGATTTATTTCAGTCACTAATACTGCAGTAGCAGCAGGATTTTTCTATGGGTATTTGAAGGTCCCTTGGGATCCTGAGTATGCCTCATAAGCCCAAATTTTGGCTTCACTACGGTCCACTGCAAGACAAGCCAGTGAAAGCCACCCAAAGTGTATTTATACCTCTTCAGCTGTACTTCTGACTGCAATGAAACACTGCTGCAAGGAACTTGCTGAACGAACTGCTCAGAAGGATTTCAGCATTTTCCTTCATCCATGTGTTATATTCAAAGTGATATTACAGCTCTCTTCACCTTTAGGAAGGTTAATGCTCCTGCAAAGAAGCTTCAATAACACATTTTAAAAATCTGGTTTTAGATTCTAAAACAATTCCCTAATGTATTTTATATTTTCAAATCACTGTCCAAACTAATCCATGCAGTCTTCCTCTCAAGTGCAAATACGCTATTAGCAAACTCCCATGATTTTAACGTTCTGAACTGTTGCATAAGTGCATTAGCAAAAATATTATCATTCTCTCTTCTCCTTCCCTTACCTGCCAAATTTTTACTGGGTTTAAAATGCAGACTTACAACGTTCCACTGAAAAGGACACCCAGGTAACTCTGTAATTATATGCAAAAGGAAATAGAAAACAGGAAAAGAAAAAAAGGAAAAAAGAAACAAAAGTGGGTGAGAGGGAAACCTTTATTTTAAAAACAAAAGTCAAAATTGTTTTTTCATTTAAGTATTCATATTTTAATTGCTATTTTTGTTTCAATTTGAAAAACAGACCAACA
This sequence comes from Pezoporus flaviventris, assembly GCF_033815535.1. Lineage (NCBI taxonomy): Eukaryota > Metazoa > Chordata > Aves > Psittaciformes > Psittacidae > Pezoporus > Pezoporus flaviventris. The sequence goes on along the minus strand of NW_026892579.1, from coordinate 38,288,544 downwards.
AAGCAAACAAAACCAAAAATTCCCTAAGACCAATTATACTTGCTCTTCTAACAATATGGTGCGCTAAGAAGGGTGAGGGAGGTGTTCAAATTGCAGATGGTGAATGGCAAACAGGGAGACGCAGACAAGCTCACACCAGATTTCTGTGGCAGTTTAGCAGAACTCTCAGAATAAGTCCAGTTTTAGCCAGAAGGCCACACACCTACCCTTGTGACAATTACTCTCTTATTGCTATGTAATGCATCTCTTCCATTTAAAATATTTGAATTTGACATTCTCTGGGGGCCTGAGCGTGCAGCTGCTCTGTTCATGGAAATATATTTGAAATCAAGATGAAAATGAATAATCCACTTCATGTTAATAATGAACTCTGTTTCTCTTGCACTGTTTAATTTAATTTTGAAGTCAAAGTATTTTCTGTAGTCTTTCACATTCACACTCACTGCAGCTGTCAGCTGCCCCACGCAGGTTTGCAGGGATCTAAAGAGACCTCCTGTGCTCTGGTGAGGGACTTTGCAAACTGTTACACAAAGACACAGAGGAAAACAATTATGATTTTGGGCTAAGTACAGGGCCTAGAGAATTTTGCTTAAATGGTCAGCCACAAAAGCAGAATATTTTTCTTTCAGGCCTGAAAGAACTGTAGGGAATCCACTTCTCAGGGAACTTTTTCCTGAGCTGTCTGTATGCTCAGGCACATCATTTTGGCAAAAGCAGATTACATACTTTCAGTAGTTAAATCTGGACTCAAAAGTAACTGCTATGACTGTACATTACATCATCTGTGGATATGAGTAACACTAACAATATTCATATTATATGTTCTCTAAAAGCTCTCTCTTTCTTGACTGCAAAACAAATGCACATTGGACAAATGATGCTATATATACAGAGTCACAGAAATCTAACCAATCTAACCCAAGTAGTGTTACATGGTTTGTACAGAATTTAAAAATCTACCGGTATTACTGGCTGCAATGTCTGATGGAAGATTTCTAAAAATATGCTTTCCATGTAAAACTTTAGCACCCAAATTTTATTGTATCTTGGCACTACTAAACAGTATTCTGGCTGTTGACTTCCCTGGGTCCAGAACTTTGCTGTCCTATGAATAAGGGGCTTGTTGTCTGCAGGACTGCAACTTGCAGACTTGGCTGTGTGTTCCAGCGTCCCTTGACCTGGGTTAGGCTATCTTGGGCTAACTCTGATTAATATCATTTTATGACAGTGAAAGGAGCACAGTTGCACAGAGCTGTGATGTCTCTTTTTTCAAAGTTCCTTTTCATGTTTATAGGAATCAAGGCAACATATGAGTGACCCAGCCACTCAGCAACAATCACATGCCATTCTGGTTTTGATTTTACAGCACACCAAACTAATTCCTTCTGACAAAACTCATGCAGGATCTTTTCTTAGAATATCCTCTAATTCACCACAGATGGAAGTTGCTACACTAGCTGTGAAGGAAGGCAGTAGCCTCCTATTACTTGCTAAATATATTTTCTCCTATGTGATCTACTTTGAAGAAGGCGGATATGTTGTGTGTAAGTTGTATGCATGCACATGTTTGCTTACAAATACAGTAGTGCATACAGGAGGCATGCGATAAGCATATATACACTTGTCTTTTTTTAATGCTGTCTAATCATTGCTTGTGTCTGTAAAATTGGGTACTTGAGAAAAGTACTTGGGACAAGGATGACTGAAGGATCTGGCAGACCTTAACATTATTTGTCTGTGTGAAGATAATTTACATAAAAGTGTTCAGACTCCAGATTTAATTTTGTGAAATGTGCATGAGATTTTTTTTTTAAGTATAGCAAAGATAAAGTACAGGGTTAATTAGAACCAAATGTTGCTTAGATGGCACACTAATGTTCTCTGATGGGTGTGATGATAAACCTCAGATGTTTTGAACAACAGTTACTCAAAAGATATTGCATTACCTTCTATGTCTAAAGGGTCTTAGTAGCAATACTCTCTTCTAGATGCTATTATTTTCAGTGCAGATAGGAAGGCTTGACTAGACAGCAACTGCAGGATTATATCTAATTCCTTGTGCACAGAAGTAAAAGTTAACACTTTAGCTCTTACAGGGAGACATACAGGTTTGATTGAACATATTATTCCATTGTCTCATAAAAAAACCTAACAAATTATGATTCACAGAAATTCAGTCATAAATATTCTCATTTCCTGAGTATTAGCTTATCATCAAATATTGAAATGGTGCAAAAATGATCCTCCATGAAACAAAACCTCAAATATTAGGTAGAGTTATAATGACAGCTACCCTGACACCTATGAAAATAAAAGAATACCTTGGTTTTTAACCTGATGGAATTTACTTATTAGCCACTGACACTTCCTGGGGAAGTTCAGGTGGGTCCTTCGTCCTGAACCTCAGAGAGAGTGCCAGGTCAACAACCACCATAGGTTAGCACTCACAGTAGTGAAGGGACCCTCTGCTGTCAAAATAATGTTTCTTTTACTTAGATTTATTTGTTTGTAAAATGATTTTTTTCAGTTCTACAGAGAGACATAACCACTATAAAAGTAGCTCCAGACTAACCTCTAGGCTGCTTGTAGCTTTACTAGTAAAATAAGAAGCAGGGATTTAGCAAGTTGAAGGCCTGGGCAGAGAGGTGTGGCTTGCTGCTCTTTTAAAAGTAGCCAAGTACTTACTTATTGCATTTCTTCAGGGAATACATTCCAGAAATGTGGGCTTACTACCAAGAAAACTCTTGTCAGCATCAGAACTTGCTTGTGGTTAAGGCACTGGACTGTGACACAGGATATCTGGGTGCTAGTCACAGCTCAGCCACAGGCTTCCTCTTGACTCAAAGCCAACTATTTAATCTTATTTTCCCACAGGTAAATCAAGCAATAACTCTTTTCTTTTTTTTTTTTTAAGGAGAAAAATTCATTAGTGTGCAAGGTATTCTGAGTCTACTTCTCAGAAAAGCATTTTGGGAGAGCAATCATATCTAGCAAAGGAAGAACTCTATTGGGGTCTTAAAGAGTCTTTGTATTAGTTTATATACAGATTATGGTAAGTGGACCAGAAAAGCCTATATATTAATAATGCTTCATTTAATGTCATGCTAATTGTAAGATCAGACTTCTCTGAATCATTTTGTTACTGTTTTGCCGTCTGCTGGATTACTGTGTGTCAGGGTTTATGTTTGTTGGTTTAGAGGGCAAAAAAGTTGGTAGGTGTATCAGGGGTGATCTTCAATCTCAAAAATATAAATTATCCAAAACCACTTCCTAATGTGAAAACTACCTTCAGAGGTGAATAATAGCTTTTTTACCTCATTTTCATGAGTGAAAAGCAGAGCAAAGAAAACTTCTCAGCACACACCATGAAATAATTGGTAGAAATCATGGTACTCATCTTTATCATAGACACACCTCTTTGTAATATGGGGGTGGAAAACAAAACCAACTTCTTAGAGTGAATTTTCAACACCTTACTTCGTGTCTTGGACTCCAAAAGGTTACCTATTTTCCTGTCCTAGCCTGCTGTGGTATGCATACATGTAGAGCCCATTCTGGGTAAACTGAGATAATGTCACAGCTTGTGGAAGATTAAGTGAGCTCCCCACCAGCTCCAACATAGCTTTAGTGCAGATTACTTACCCAAATATATGTGTAGCACTTCTGTAAGACAAATTCACTCTGGTATGAGTAGCCAGTGACAAACAGGAGAATAAATCACAACAGCAGATTGTTTTCCACCCCTTCTGAAGGTCTCCACCAGAGATTTGCTCAGGTTGTAACTCCATCAATGAAGACAGGTTGATGGAAACTGCCTTATTTCAGAAAAACTGTAACATGCTGGCTGACAGTGAAGGAGGGGAGTTTGTGATTCTCAATACTTATCTTTTACTTAATGTGTCATTTTGATAGCTGTATCATCAAATGCTGTCCTCTTGCTCTGTCCTCCTCAGCCTGCTGGCAGAAAAGGCATGGCAAAGCGAAGGATTAGGAGTGACCCTGCAAGATCAGCATTGATGGGGGGACAGAGATGAAGTGCCAGCTCCTGGGAAGGCAGCACGTGCCTAAGGAACAGTAAAGGACAATGAACTTCAGGTACCCAGATGAGATGGGGATTCATACCATAAAACTTAAAGGCTAAAGTCTTAAAAACCAAACCACACTAAACAAAAAAATATCTGGTTTTGTTCTTTCTGCCTTTCTGATTTCTCAGTTTCAGAAACTGAGCGCGGATCTCATCCTCTAAAGGCATTACTTAGTCTATTTTGCTCACAACAAGCAATTCAGAGAGCCAAATGCTACAGGACTGAATTATTCCAGGAGGAAAATGATCTGGGGTCTGTATATTCAGAGCGGGGTGTGAAATTATCGGTGTACATTTCATTCTTAGCAACAGAAATAAAGCTTTCCTAAAACTATATTGTACTCTAATGACTTTCAGAGTCCTGGCTCTGTTTCAGTTTTAATACTCTTCATTCAAAATCTATGTTTTTATACAACATGCCCCTTAAACCAAATCTGCTGTTCTTGTGAACCAGCAGTGAACATCTGTCCCATGCCACATACCCTCCTGTACTACTTTCCCTATTCTTTCCTTTGCACAGGGAGAAAGGGCCAAGTTCTGACTATACCTCCAACACTGTATGTCCCAAGTCCTCAAAAGAAAAATAAAAGCACTGTTTTGATTTTATTGCAACTACCTGAATAGGAATATAGTACCCTATCAAAGTTTGCCAGGAGCTTAGCCTTGGAGAATCAGAGCCAATAAAACTTGATTAAATTGCCTGTTCTAATATCTTTTCTGTTCCTAATGGAATATGCAGAGAAACACAAGACACCAGCTAATGTTGCTTGTATTACCCCTATATTCGCTTGTTAGCTGTCTGTACAGCCACAGTGCCTGGAAACCCAGCAGGATTCCACCAAAATTCCTTTATTTTTTTAATAAAAGGTCGGAATAGAAAACTCTGACTCAAAGGACAAGTTCATGCCTACCCAGGCACCTATGAAGCAATACTTTTGTGCCTAAGAAAGAGTGTAGAGAAGGACTTTGAGGTGTTTGAGAGCTTCGCAAGGAATATTGGCACTTCCAGGATAGAGTACCAGGGAAGTTGGCACACCAGCAGTGATGAAAGGTAAGGAGGTGATAGGTAGCACAGAGCCTTGAAAATTAAAATGGTTGCTACAGTGTGGTGGAAAATCAGTAGACAGAGGAGAAAGGAAGGACAAAGGAGAAGATGGGTAATATATGAATAGTTAAACTGATAGCTTGAAAGAATACAGTTCACCCAGAATATAAACAGAGCAGGATGGGAAAAGGAGAGAAACCCTCTCCCTTACAGTATCTTTATTTTGAATGGGAGCATTAAACTACTTGTACGTTATCTTAATTAATTTTTACATTGTTGTTTCATTCTACATTACTGTGCTATTATTCAGGCCTGTATATAAAATCTGTAAAGTATGACTGATGATCTGTTTGAACTTTCAAACACCTTGTTTGTTTGGTTTTGATTGTTTCTTACCAGATGGTTAAGCATATGTTTAGCAGTTTTACAGGGAGGGGTGGGGATGGGGGAAAACAAAAACCCAGTATACAGTTAAGAGTTTAAAAGGTACTGGCAATATTTATTAGCTTCTAATGCAAAACTAATGTTAAAAATAGTCATAGTAAAAGGGTACAGTTTGGGGCTGAGAAGACCTGCATTTAGTTCCCTGTACCTCTTAGGATACAGGATGCACAGACTTGTTTAACTTCATCAACCTAAAAGGTAGCTGAGTAGTCTGAAGTAGTTGATGAGATAACTTACTTTCTCCAGTGATGACAGCGTTGTCTCTGAGGAGTTTATTTGCCTGCCCTCTCTGAAACACCTACCTACAAATGGGAAAAATCACCTTGGGGAGGTGTCTGCTTCTCCTCTGGTTACTGACAGAGATTAAGTCCTTAAATTGGACAGGACACCCTCCTTTTAGATGACTGAATTGAGGTGTAATCTAAACAATCCCATCTCATTTTATAACACTATCCAGGATGATTTCCAGATATTGCACAATTAAAGCAGAGGAGAACAGAAGCATTCCCTTGTCAGGAGTGAGACACAGGAGTGGTTCTTGTTGCTTGTGTTCCCCTTCTAGATGTGTTTTTCTTCTGATTTTTCAATGTTTTGCATTCATTTCCAGCTAGAAACCATGGACTAGATTAATCCCACCTCTTTATCGACACTTAAGTGAGGTATCTAAATTAGGAGCCTGGTTGCCCTTGCTTCCTGTGCAGATGATCAAAAGAAAGAGGCAGACATCCACATGCAGAGGGCAGCTGGAGGTGCCAGCCTGGTTTTACAGGCTGCCAGGGGATCCCAGAGTGAACAAGTTCCTAGCTCAGGTGCTACAGGCAATTGAGGATAAACAGGAAAATATGAGCTTAAGTAATAGATGCTCATAACAACTTGAATTCATCATCCTTTAAAGGTCAACTCTAATAGAGGGAAGCAGTGAAAGGCAGCTTTTAAACCTTGACAGAACTAGATTTTTTCCTCTAAACTCTGTCTATAAATAGTGGATTAATTATTTCTCAAAGGGAGAGATGGTAGTTCATGCTTGACTATGATAACTCAAGGTAATCATCCTGATTTTGCTCTACAGTGTCTAATAGGGGCATTTGAAAGTGTAAACTGATGAAAGAAGAAAAAAATCAATAACAGCACAGAACACAACTTGTCCTTTCTCCACTGCAAAATGCAGACGTTTGTATTCAAGATGTACAAGGTATGGCAGCTAGGTTGCTATTGGTTATTTCTTTCCTAGGAGAGTTCAAAAAGGGGTGAGGATGCTGGAGGATGAGGAGATTTGTTTGATAGATGTGTGTGTGAGCTTGATTGTCCAGAGGAATTGTCAGGAATTAAAGTGCACTTTGAGGCAGGCTGTTGCAAAGAAAATAGGTGCCTGGTGTTTGCTAACCCAAATGAAACCTTTCCCTTTTGGTGCAGAGATAAAAGTCAGAGTTTCATACCAACACTCAACTACCAGGAATGTGCCTTTCACAACTGATAAGTGATGGTTTCTACACACAACATACTGCAGAAAAGCTCAGCTTGCCCTCTTTCAACTCTTGTGGCTCTGAATCAGTAATGAAGCATTTGTAAATTGCTGCACTTGGGTGAGAATTATGGAAAAACCTGCACAGTGTTCAAAAAACTGGTTTTGCCAAGCAGTCAATACAACTGATACAGTGTATTTTAACAGAGAAAGAAAGGGATGGAACAAGAAAGAGGGAGAAAAAGGCTTTCAAAACATATCAAATGAAGCTTGTTTGGTAATAATCACTGCAGGTGGGGAAGCTGATTTTAAGTGTGAAAATATTTAACATTTTATTGCACACAAATGCTTTCATAAAGTAGTCATTTGTGCGTGTGTGTGTGTATGTGTGCACATGCAGCAAATAGAAATCTATTGAGTTCTACCAGACCAGACGTCTGCATTCTGGAGGGTTCATTGCAGCCAATAAATTTGGCTAAAACTTCTTTTTTTTTATTTTATGAATTCTGCTATAAAAGCTAATCCTCCTTTCTAGACTTAGCTTAATTACAAGACGCTATTCTGAGTGCCAAAATTGTCAACTGTAGGTTGCAAACATGGACACATTTAAGCAGAACCATATGTTAGAATGGAAGGCAAGACCTGAAGCAAGAGAATCAGTTTACCTTTTTCTGAAGAGTCAATTTATAATGCAACCTTAGCTCTAAGAAATAATAATATAGCCAGTGATAAATTACATTGCTCAATCATTCATTAATAAGCTTCATTAGAAAGAAAGATTTTATCGGTGCTCAAAATTCACTATGTTACAAGTTCACAGATGCTCAGGGTTCTGGAGCCAGAAACTTAATATTAATGAACTCTCATTAATACCTAATCAACGTGTGATATTTTGATCCTGTGAGAAAATTGATGGCCAATAAAAATAAACCCAAGATATCTTCCTATCTAGAAAATAAAAAGTTATAAATCCAGGAATGCACACAGTAACCACGATGCAGTAACTAAGGTTAAGCAGCTGGAGGTTAAATTTTACCTTTTTTTTTTTAGTACAGAATGGATTTATTCTGTCACCTAGGCAGTTTCAGAGTCTTACTGTGTAGGATTTATATAGGCATTCAGACTTAGCAGATGTACTCATGTGCGGTACATTAACTATGCAAAACTACTTTCCAGGCTATTCTGGATTAGGGTCTAAAAACAGATCTCTCTGGAAATGAGATCCTTAAAAAAAAAAAAAAAACAAACAATCCCTGTTCATCTCTAAATGTTATGTTGCTGCAATTCAAGTGTGAAATCTACTTAAACACATATGGCATTTGAAATGGTATCGTATGCATTTCTGTGTAAGAACGTGCTAGGTTTTAACCACACAGTGATTACAAAAAGGGGAATGAGGGGACTGCAAGCTTATTTTGGATCTGAAGTAGGAACACAGAATTTGTCACAGTAGATCAGAGCAACGTTCCATCTGGTTTACTACTCTTTCTCGAAGGTGACCATCATCAGGTTCTTCAGAGAAAAACATAGGTAGAATCAACAATTAGGAAAAAAAACCCCATACTTAGAGCTAGCGTATTTTTAAATCAAACACATGTATGACCTAGTCCTATATATTTTGTGAAATTTTAAGCCATAAAATGTAAAAATGCAAAATTGAACTATATTTATATGTATAGTATGCGATGTGCTAGAACCATATAATCATAGAATTGTTAGGGCTGGAAGAGACCTTAAAGTCATCTAGTTCCAGACCCAAGGAAATCCTCACACTAGACCATGTTGCCCAAGGATCTGTTTAGCCTGGCCTTGAATACTGCCAGGGATGAAGCATTTACCACTTCTTTGGGCAGCCCATTCCAGTGCCTCACCACCCTCACAGTAAAGAACTTCTTCCTTATATCTAATCTGAACTTCCCCTGTTTAAGTTTGAACCCATTACCCTTTGTCCTATCGCTACAGTCCCTGATGAACAGTCCCTTTCCAGCATGCTTGTAGACCCCTTCAGATACTGGAAGGCTGCTATGAGGTCTCCACGCAGCCTTCTCTTCTCCAGGCTGAACAGCTCCAACTTCCTCAGCCTGTCTTCATACAGGAGGTGCTCCAGTCCCCTGATCATCCTCGTAGCCTCCTCTGGACTTGTTCCAACAGTTCCATGTCCTTTTTATGTTGAGGACACCAGAACTGCACTCAATACGTCAAATGAGGTCTCACAAGAGCAGAGTAGAGGGGCAGGATCACCTCCTTCGACCTGCTGGTCATGCTTCTTTTGATGCAGCCCAAGACATAGTTGGATTTCTGGGCTGCAAGTGAACACTGCAGTCTCATGTTCAGTTTCAAATTGAGCATAAACAGCTTTTTCTGAAGATGGTGTAGAATTAAATGATCAAATTAAATTGTTGAAATGAAGAGTTGACTTACATTGTACCAAGCTCTGTATAAATCTCTAAATTAAATCCAAATGTAGTAAATAATATATATATAACATTACAACAGAAGAAAATGCAACTTTAACTTTATTCCAGCTTTGCATTATCAGACCACCATTACAGAGGAGCCTCTGTATGTACGTATGGTTCACACCATACGCACATGGCAATGCCAGAAATCTTTCTCATTCTGCCTATATGAACCTATGTACAAACATGGAGTAAACCCACTTGATAGAGGAAATTCGCCTTGAAAGATGACAGCTCTCCACTATAGCTCAGTGACGCCACAACTTAGCACAACAGAGGCTGAGCACAGATTGCAGCCACACTCTCTTATAGGGCTTCTGAAAATGTAGAGGGGGAATTTGTCCTACTGTATCTCTGGGCAACCTCCAGAATTGAAATGTACCTACCTGTCAAGAAAGGGGCAAAGAAACTCTATCATGTCTTTACCAGAAATACATGCTCTAGTAGTATGTATTTACTATAGGATATAAGTAGGTGTGTCAGTAGCAAAGACCCTGGAAATTGCATGTAAGATAACATCATGAAGCACCTGAGACAATTCCATTTTGCGTTTAAATGTACTAAGTGAATAAAATGATTATTCAGCTAAATTGTTGCCTGTTACAGTTGAACCTCTGTCATCATCTGTATAGATGGTAGAGCTTCTAATCTATTTTGCCATACCCTCTGGAATACCTCCAATGAATATGAACCATTCTGATGTTTTACAACAGTGTAGCAGCTTGTCAGTGCTTTTGTTTCTGAACAGTGTCAGAAGTGCCAAATGACACTATTGTAAAATACAAGAGTGCTTCAGCATGTTGGGGAACACAGAGTGGCTGTCGATGTGACATTGATTAATGACTGTGAAGTGTTAAAATGAGATATTGTACTTTCAGTCTTAGATTTTGCATTAACCTAACCAAAAAACTATGCCTTACAGGGTAGTCCCAAATTCAAACCAGCTGCAAAAAAAAGGGCATCATGTTTATGTGTCTGTTATTTTGTTAACTGATTCTGGCCTCGTTATTACTAAAGAAAAAAGACAAAAAATGCATAAAAATTAACAAAGTAGAAAAAAGAAAGCCAAGATGGGCTACTGGTATAGAGATGGAAACAAAAGTCATTGCTCATGTGACACACTTCTGACTTTCTGTTTCACTGAGCTAGATATGTCTTCTATCTGTGTCATAATCTTTGGAAATACAGCTCTAAAATTTTATTTACCCAGTAGACAAACAAAATGCAATGACACATTATCTAATGCTTGCTAAGCTCTGGTAAGGTACTGTATGTGATTATATTTGTTAAAACATAATCTAGAGAAAAATGGACCCAATGGCACTTTTAAAATTCATGATGGGAGATGGAAGCAGAGTGAGGAGTAGTAAAACAGAATTTTTTATCTGATGCATGTAAGAAGATTTTCAAATGTACACAAAATAACATCATGCACTTCCAAAGCAGTCTGAAATTTGCATACTTAGCTGTAATGATATTGAAAAACAAGTTTCTTTTTCATTCTGTAGCACATTAAAAAACCCAACACAAAAACCAACTGTTGAAAATGCTAGTACAGTGTGGAAACAGTTCAGTTCGGAAACAAGATACTGTTTTGATACTGTTGTATAATCTTGTTTTAAGTATCCAAATATCATAAACTTTAAATCATATAAGTGATATACCCAAACATTTACAGCAAATATAAAACTTTAAAACGCTAACTGAATTGATGAGAGCTGTAGAATTGCTGCATAATATTTAATTTCTGCATGTTGATATAATTGGAATGAAATAATAATGTCAAATTAAATAATTCCTCCTTTGTCCCATTGCATGTTTATTAACATAGATGCCTCCTTATGGATTATGTGGTCATTATGCAATTTCCATGTGCAGCAACAATAACAGACACAAATGCTGCTACCACTACTGCTACTGTTAGCCCCAGCTGAGACTAATGGCCCGTTGTGCTAGGTAGCGGACACACAGACACGCCTTATTCTAAAAATGCGGTAAATTATGAAAGTGGAAAATGCTGAAGAAATCAAATATCACTGTCCCTTTTTCTTATATATAAACTGAAGTTAATGGATTATTAAATTGTTTTACCCAGATCCCTTACAAATTTTGTTCCAGAACTAAGAATTGACATTGCATCTCAATTACAAACCAGTTAAGACTTTCATTTGCTTCTGCAGAGGAAATATAAAAGTGTAAGATCGATTGAAGTATGTTGAAATGGTACATTTTTAGGTTTGCGTGCAGAAAGCACAAGGGTTGCACAGAATCAACCTTCTATACACAGAAGTGGAAACAGTTTAGTAGATGCCCAGTTAAAGATATAGCCATTTATTTGTGTTCTTATAAAAAAAGTTAATACAGTTAATCTGGCTATAGTCTGGCAGATCTGTGAAATCTGGAATTAGGTAATTATTGCTAGCACCAAGAACTTGACATAATAGTAGTTACCAACCTAGTTTTCAGTTACTAATTCAGACCTTCCTTTCATCTTCTTAACTCAAAAAATAAAATGCAAAGGACTGATAATTTTAGGAGAGATAAATGTTTTATAGGCAAATAAGCACATCTCAGTTCAAGAAGAATGATTTAGTTAGCAAACTTGTTTCTGGTAGCAATGAATAAGTGTATCAGGCAAACAGATTCTTCTAATGATCAGTGAAATATAAACTCCTAATTACTGTCCAAGTCAAGCATATTAATTTTCTTCAGCAACTTGCTTAGTTGTTCTAACATACTATTCAGAACAGTAAAAGGTTTTAGAAAAAATGTTTAGAACAGTAAAAGCTTCATAGGCCCCAGAGCCTATCACTGGATTCAATAAAACTGTGAAGTTAATTTGGATGATGAGAATAATAAAAAGATGACTAATTTGAAAGTCTCTGCTGAGATGAGAAACAACATAAATTATTGACGTGAGTTAATTTAGAAAAAGAATACTTCCCATAAACATTTGGATAATAAAGTATAAATTACACCACCACATTTCTGAAAGACGTTTAGAGTATAGAGGAGAAATAGCAATGATTTTGTAGATTAACTGGGAGGCCTTTTGCAGAATAGCTTGCACGTCACTGTGAGCTGAGAAGAAATTGGAGCACATATGTACCATGTAACTAACTATTATGTTGGACCGTAACACCACAGATAAAATTACAGCTGTAAAATAATGTTACAAAGGAAAATAAAACATTTCCTCCTCGTCATCTTAACTCTGACAAAACTCTGACAAAACTCTGATTAGGATGACACAGTCAGCTGATGGTGAGGGTCATGGCACTAAGTCTATTGCAGCAAACTCAAAGCATTCAGATAATTACCAAGATCATTGTTCTGTTGTTCTGATGCCAGCTTTAGCCTGAACTACCCAAGTGATGCCCAGGAATACTTCAGGGGCTGTCAGAGTTTGGTGAGCACTCCCAATGATTTGTCTGGGCACAGCACTCCCTGGTCCCTCCCATTTACTTTTATGAGGAAAGTTTGAAAGACACAGTGAACATATTGTGAAACCTAAGCAGTTTCAAAAGTTAGGGACAGAGAAAAAGGCTGATGTAGGAGAAGCAACACAGACAGAGAAATATGAAGAAATGAGGTCCAGAAGCTATTTCGGGGGAGATTTCAAAGAAGAAATATTGGAAAGTGAAGGAAAACAGCTGAAGGTTTTAGAGGATTACAATGATACATTTCTCTCTCCTTGGTTTCTCTAAGGTATTGTGTAGTAAATACCATATACAAGGTAGAATTATATGCCTCTAAGGATTTATGCTGTGCAGTCTACTTCTTTCCATGAGTATTGCTTTGTTAAGAAAATATGTTGACCCTGGAACAACACAGACAAGTGGCAATAAGGCATTTTAAAAACCTTTCTGCTGAGAACCAGTTGGATTGAATGGATTAGCTTGGACCTGAACTTAAAAGTGTACATAAAAGGTCCCAGAGCTATAAATAACAAAATACACTGAATTTTACTTTCTATGGGCAAAATGTTAGAGACCTGTGCTGGAAATGAAAGAAGATGACGCTTACATATGTGCTATGTCTGCACCACTGCATTTTCATAGGAACACCCGAGGCAGATGAGAATTTATATGCAGCACAGAGAGTCTCTATTGTAGTCAGCTACAGAACCACTGGCAGCAGGAGCCACAGGGGCTACTGAGCTGTGCTGTCAGGGCCTTTGCCCTCCCTGGTAATGAACTAACTGCTTAAAAATGTATTTGGTTCCATTGAGTTTGAAAGACCACAAACATTACAAAATCCTAAAGAAAAACATAAACTGAAATCCTTCTGAAACATAATTTATTTTTTCTGTCAAATCTCCACTAAGGTACAAACTGAAGACTGATTGATTGACAGATTTATCCCCACAATTCATTTCTGCTTCATGGCTTGAGAAGAATTAGTATTTCTTAGCTAATGAAACAACCTGTAATAATTCTTTCTGTTTCAGATCTGGTTTAGCTTTCATTTCTCTTAATAGCAGCATTTGCAGTAATGTCTTTTCATTATTTCCACTCAAGAAGTATTTCTTGGCAAACAGGATCTTTGTTTCTTTTTTTTTTATTACTGTTTACTTTAATGAGTATTTAAAATCTGATTTTGAGTTCCAAATAGATCTTTAACCAGGAATTTCTGTTTTCAGTTTAATGTTGGCTTCAGTTTGTAGAGAATTCTAGTCACATTCTATGTTGCAAAGATAAATTTTCTTTTAAATTATCTCCACAAAAACTAGGGAAAATATCAATTCTGAAAGGCAACATGACAGAGAAGGACTAGCTCATTGCATCACCTGAAATGGATTTGAGTTACCCCTGTCATTCATGCTCTCATAGTACTGACCTTTGTGTAAAGCAGCTCTCTTTCTGGCAGTGGTCACCTCCTTGGTTTGGTAACCTCTGCAATTCATCTGGTGTAGCTAAAAGAAACTGCTAGTGCTGTTGAAGCAGATGGCTGCAATGCTAGGCTCCACACCACGGAGCCATGACTTCGGTACTGATGGATGCGGGAGAAGTGACAGCTTGTCTGGGCCTTCAGCGGAGGGAGATTTCCAGCCACCTCCCTGTTTCATATTACCCATCAAAACAGTCCAAGAATCAAAATTAATTATCAAAACAACAGAAGAATGTTTGTTTGCTGTTGCACATCTGCTCCTCTGTCAAGCAAGACCTACATTAAGTCAAAGAAAGGAAGCAAATGTTTTCTTTCTCCATATGTCCTTAAAAACTTCAAAATTTTCACCTAAGTGCATTTCGCAACAGTTTTCAAAGTGAAAATTTGAGGAAAGGAACAGAAATTCAGACTATTCTTAATTACTGAAAGGTCCTGGTCACAAGTTCTCCAGTTCTCTCTACAGCAGTGTTTCAGTCAGCACCTGTCTCAAAAAAGTTCTCTGGATTTTCTTGATGCATAACTTACAAAGCCATAATCCTCTTTTTCTTCCAAAAGTTTTTTATGAAATACATACACAAAACGCCTACCAAGTGTTTTTGGTTTATTTTTTTTTGAAACAGAAAACATTGCGTATGCTTGTTTTAAAAAACATTTATGTATGTTTTGGGATTCAGAACTGTTCAAGGCATTGGAGAAGCCCTCGTGGCTTCAGTGAGCTTTGGCTCAGTGCCATGCTTGCTTGTGTAGCACACAGTGGTGCTACTTGTCCCTGTTTTGACCTTGGATGGAAAAGGGACTATTTGGAGGGTGCCACAGACGCAATGGGGATTGCAGCTGAGATGCGAGAAGAATCCAAACCATGTTCACGAAGGGATAATGCTTGGAGAAGGAGAAATACATGAGAAGAAAAGACTATGAGGGATGAAGTTAGAATAGAAAAGGGAGAAGTGAGCTACCAAGGGCAGTAGCAGCAGGAAGATGAAAAAGATGCAAACTTATTGATGGAGTGGAGGAGATTTCTGTTTGCTGCAATGGTTCAGCATTCAGAGCACATGAGATCAACAGAGAGAGGAGAGCCCTGCTCAGTTGTCTTGTAAAGGACACCCTTCCTGTTAATAGCACACTGTAGTGGAGACAGAACTGACCTTCAAGCAAATAGTAAACTCTGCTCAGTTTTACCCAGAGAAGCTCTCCAAAGCTAGAGCAGATTCTGTATTACCAGTTTAGAAATATTAAAAAAAAATAGGAAGTTGGAGACAAGGCTGCATTATTTCAGGTGTTTTCTGTGTATTATTATTATTTATTAATTTTCCAACATTCAAACACATACTGGTTGTTTCCTGCAGAAATAAAGAAAATACAATTCTGAAAACAGCCTCTCTCTTGTGCTTCCACGGCTAGTCAGGGATTAAATATTAACTCCCTCAAATATTGCTCCCCCCAGCCATTCTACTACAATTTAGCTACACCCCAAGTATGATTTTACATTTCCCTTGTTATATGGAAATCTCACTCTGCAGATTCTCTGTGCTATATTTGGCAATATAATTACTGTTGCCTTAAGCACTTTTTTCCCCATAGAATATTTCCTCCTCATTTATATTATTGCATTCCAAGAGAGTTTTCAGGAGCCATAGTGAGTTTTCTTGTATTGCCTCCAAAAAAAACCTCACTTAGTCTATAGCTTCTGGACTATAGTAGCGACAAGCCACAGATGTTTCAGAATTGTGTTTAGGCAACATGTATAATTATTGTTGTTGTTCCTATTGAGCCTCTTGGCTATGGTTAAGGACAAGGTCCTATTGTGTTAGAATCTGTGTTCACATGTAATAAAAAAAAGTATACAATCCCAGACTAATTAATTTAGGGCCTGCTCCTGGCAGGTGCTGAGCAGTCATGCTAGCTAGATGGAGCATTAAGAACCACCTTACACAGCAATAGAAAAAGCACGTGCCACCTACAGCAATTTGGGGTTACCCAGTGTTCTCCTGTGCTAATGGTGTCTAGCGTGTATGTGTACACTGCTAACAAGTAGCTCTGTGAAGAGGAAAGCCTGTTACTTTTTAAAGTTATTCTTTGATGTATAATTTACTGAGAGCTGACAATATGCTTGGCTCTGCCCAGAACAAAAATTCTGAATGCATGCAGAGCCCTCCCAAGAGAACATGGCGTCTCATTAGTTTGGGATGGGGGCTGCAAGCCCCAGATGGCGTATTTCCATTTTACTCTTTCATCTCTCTCTGGGAATATATGTGTGTCCAGTTGGCCACTTTTCTAAATTTGCATTCAACATGTTATATGAACAGTTGATACGTATTTTCTTTGGCATTGGAATATCAAAATGAAAAATGGTTTATAGTCAACTGTTTTGTTTGTAAAATAGACCCACGTGGATAACCTGTGTTTCCTGCTTAAGGGAAAATTGAAGAATGCCCTTCCTTGGTCTCATGTCTACGCTTTCCAACAAAGAAGGTTTCAGCTTAACTTTTTGGCCCTAGATCAGCAATGTACTTGAAAATGTGCTTAACTTAAAGCACTTCCTCAAGTTCCATTGAAGTGTATTGTCAGCACTTAACAAATAATAAATCGTAACAACATTTGAAGCTAATCCACTTTCCTTTCAGAAAGCTACATGATAATGCCATAGAGCAAATATTGTATGCAAAAAATATTTCTTTGTGAAGTCACTCAATGGTACTTCAGCAAGGGCTTAAATGATTTGCTGAACCAGGGTTTCAAACGTGTATATATAATACAACAAGATCAAATTGCAATGTGTGTTTTTCAAAATGTCGGCCTGATCCTGAAAATTACAAGGTGAGTAATTTAATCAGTGTTTTCGGAGCATAAGTGTAGGCTGCAGCTGAAGCCAGAAGGCAAAGGTGTCAAATCCCATTAACAAGTATAATAAGTGGTATAGGTGATTATGGTAGCTTGCAGAGTACCTGCTGAGAGATGCTGACCTTGAGTGATTGAATCCTCTACTTCCCAGAAGATACTTGCACAAGGCAGAATAATACAAAGACGTATCCTAGCCACTGGTCAAATAGATGTTTATTGTTTGTGAAGCTTATAAGACAAAACTACAGTTGCAGCTCTTTGCCTCAGTAGGAGCTGAAGTTCCCAATATGCTACAGTGCTAGAAGTTTGGCTGTATGACCAAGCATCTGGGTTTTTTTCATTTAACATAGTCAGATGACATTTTTAAGGAATGCCTATACTAAATAACATTGTCACTGAGAAGCAGGCTAACTTAGCCCATCTTTTGCTCCGGCTGGTTGCTAAATTGCTACCGGCTCCCAAGCTGTCTAGTCTAAAACCAGACCAGGAAAAAAAATACCAACAAACCTTGCACTGTGGTGTAGAGTTTTCCTCATTCTCTAGTCTGAAGGACGCTGGTGCGTGTGTTGTGAAGCATACTCTGGGGAGCTGATCCAAGAAGCAGCTCTGGCTGCTGACTTTGAGGAGCATGTGCTTGGCTGCCTGCGACGCCCAGCTGCTCAAGTTGTGGGTCCCTCATTGTCTCTGTGCGGGTGCTGCTCAGGGAGCTTGTGAAACATCAACCTGCCAACCACCCTAATGAGATGCTGTGTGACCTTGCTGGGTTGTGTGTGTGAGGGAAAGGTTTCTTTGCTGAATTTTGAACACTTTTGCCACACAAAAATTAGACCACATGTGCCTGTGGGACTCAGAGTTGAGCAAGAGAAGAAAGCGAGGGAGGAAGGGTAAGAGCAAGGCAAGGGAGGGGAAAAAAAATCAAATGCTGTTGTGGTTTTCTCACATGGTAATTATTTACTTTTTAACAGCAATATGGAAAGCATGCATGGCTGGAGGTTTGGCACTTCCAGTAATATTCAGGGGCCACTTTGGGTTCCTCTGCTTTCCTGTGGCATGTAGAAGAAAAGATGCAAGAAGCCTGTGGGCAAAAGGCCTCCTCCTCAATCTCCAAGCCCGTTCCCTGTAGTAGGCTAAGTGCAGTCCCCATACACTCTCTGGGGCAGAGGTGCCCAATGCAAAACTTGCAGGAAGGCTGGCAAGGACCACAGAATGCTCTTTGCCCCACATGCCAGTGAGCTACATCAGCTGAAATAATGCTGTGTGACACAGTCACCCTCCGCTCCCAATAAAAAAGCAAAGAAGGATTGATGGATTCGTCTACACATCTAAAAAGGCATAAAAGAGCTGAGCGATATTAAGCTTTCTATCTGCCTTACATCTCCGCTGTGCCGGGGGTGGCAGCCATTCCTAGCTCCAGAGTGTAATTTGGGAATGCAGCTGCACCCTTCTTCCAAGAAAATGTTCAGACATGCTCTGTCAGCTGTGTCCAAGCTCTGTCCCTTTATTTAGCATTAGAGCATTGTTTGATAGCTTCCACACATAGTTGTGGATGCCCAAGAAAGGCTTTGGGAAAGGAAGGGTACTCTGGTAATCCTTAGACATCTTTGGGAGTATAGGTAGGGCTAAGCCAAACGCTGCTTAGTATGGCACTGTCAGGTTACAAAATAAAAGGAGCACAGATGTAGAAAGAGCAGAGTTCAGCTGCATTGCAGGGACTGAATATAGAGATTCAGGGAGTATTAGGAATTATGATCTATCCATAATTAACTGTTACTAAGGATAAACCCTCTGGATACTTAGCTGATAAAAAATATATTATTTCAAAGATGTGATTTGCCACATTGTGTTGGGTTTCCATAAAGAGGTAAAAGCCAAGCTGTACAGAAAATGGCACCTTTCTGTTAATTTGGTTCTATTGTCCAAAGCTGGGATGCCCTAGCATTATTTGAAGAATTATGTGTTCAGAATTTTTACTATTAACTAAAAGCACTTTTTCCTTTGGATTTCCTCTCAGAAAAATTAAACTTCTGGGGCTAAAGAACAGTATAGTAATTTTAAAAGTTTAAAAGATTAGCTTGAAAAACATGCCTGGTATTGTAAAGACTCAGTCTAATTATTCACTTTTTATTATAAGCAAGTTTAGCTATTAGCAACACATAGAAAACTCAGATAAACAGGTAATAGATGCTTTAGCTTAGTAGTAATGTCAAAATATTTTAAAACATAGTCACTTTGAGTCAAATTAAATGGTTTTCTGGAAAATGCACAGTTTAAACCCCACTGAAATATGTTAATGAGATTTTGAGCAGCTGTATTCACAGTAAAGAGAAAATAGCAATATTGAGATTTCTTAAATTCTAAAATATAAAAGAGAAAGAGAAATGATTAGAAGAATCATTTCAAAATAACAGTTAATATATTATTTAAAAACATGCTCAATCCTTTCTTCTTTTCCCTTTCCCCTTCTTTCTCCCAAATTAACAAAATTAACATCAGCTTGCAGAAATGCTCATTGTCACTGAATATATGCATTAAAAACACTTGCCCATCTTTAGCTAAAAAGAGTATCTTTTTTAGAGTACATCAGAGGAAGCAGCTGAGCCTGGGTGCAATCAATAGATAGAGAGGCAAGTGCCTTGCAGTTTTGGCTCTGGGTAACTCTCTGCCCACTAGTTACTCATACATGTCTACTTTTAACACGTACTAAATTGGGAGAATCTAAAATATGACCCTCAGAACAATTCAGAAGCCAGAAGAGCTTGCGCTGACACATATGGAGCGGGGCAAGGCCAAAGGCTCTTATTGTTGCATCAAAGCTTCCAGTCTCTTACCCGTTATGGAAAAATCAGCACAGATTTAGATTTCCCAACCCAGCATTACAGGGTGAGAGGGATATTGTATGAACACAGATTCCCTCTCAACACAATGAAACAGGACTGCACTTTAAGACAGAACTATCTTTTTATTCTGCATCTGTATAGTCCCTTGCACAGTGGGAGTCTCTGGCTGACTCCAAATCCTACTGTTTTTTGAATAATATCAAAACCAATATCCATTCTGGCTATTTTCAGTAGGAGCTGGGAGTGTAATTGCCAGTTGCACATCTGATAGCACAAAACTGTTTTGAAAAAACATAAGAAAAAGATAAAAAAAGTCCACACAAAACAAATAGAATAAACTCAATTAAAATCAGCTCTACACCCTCCTGAATACGTTCTTACCCATCGTTGGCTCTCTGTTCCTCTGCACAATTCCTCCATTTGTCTGAAAATTCTGTATTTACTTTCAGTTTTATTAAGATTCTTTCTAGTAAAACGCTTCAGCATTTTTGTCAAAAATATGAAGTCTTAGAAGCAGAAATCTCTAACAGTTTTTTTTGTGCTGGTAAATCTCTGTATCACGCTGAGATATATTGAAGAGGCCACCATTTAATTTACACAGGTGTATAACTTAGAAAAGTGTGAACAAAGACATATTTATTCTATACTAATGGGCATGCATTTGCTTTGAATGCACCATTTATGAGATACAGGCTAGATTTATGGTGACATCTATGCTGTTTCAAAAAAACAAAGGGAAATATTTAATTTTGTTAATTTGTGACAGAAATCTTATTTGCCAACCTTCGTTTAAAGTCCTCAACAGCAAATGAGCAGCAATTGTAGCATTACCTTCCTGGGCCAGTTCGGGAGTTCTCAAGTCATTTGTGTGAGATGTACTGTGTCCCCATCACAGACTCAAGCTTCAGTGTGAAGAAATGAGCTGCAAACTAGAACTAAATATTCATCTGATTCCTCTGTTTCAAGGGAATTAGATCACTTACCTGAGTAATTAATATGAATGTAATTAATAATTTTGCTTTCACATGAGTTATTTTAATTCTATTTCCTCCAGGAAATTAAAAACTTTAGAAATATTTTCAGACAGACCAAAATGATGTTACTTCAAACCTATGCTTTTTCAAAGGATCTGCTGATTTAAGGGTCTCTCACTGACCTTTCATTGACTTTTTCCAATGTTATATTGTTATGTCTAATTGAAAACAAAGATTAATAATAACCAATGACTGGAGCACTGAGTCAGGACTGAAAATAGCAAGCACCCTATGCAGTCCATATCATATATAGTGTATGCAAACTGAGAGGCAACAAAGAAGCTTAGGGAGCTTAGATAATAAATAAGAGGAAATGGATCCAGTCTTTTATTTTTAAAGCTGGATTCATATGGAAACTCAAATGTACCAAAAAATTGAATCAAATAAGATGTGGATAGCTGAAATAATCCTGAGCTAGTTGAGGATGGGGTTTAGGGTCAGTTCAGGGAGAGTTCAGAGGAGTTTCCAAGCACAAATCCCTTTTTCCTTTATCTGGATACTCCCAGTGGGGAGCTTCTGAACAGGAAGGTCACCAGTCTTAGTCAGAGCCCAGATGAATCTGGTGAAAACTCAGTTCACCTCCTTCATGAAGGTAATACCACTTTCTTATAAACAAGATGAACAAAGTGTCCACGTCACTGCACTGAAATGTGCCTGGAGAAAACACAACATTATTCTTACAGATATTTTTTATACGAGATTCAAATTAAGATACGTTACCTGAAAGGCTTCCCTGGTTCCCAGCAGTTTTCAACAGCTAAGGGGCTCTTGTGAAAACACTGAAGAGCTGCTTTGAATTTGTGCAAGGGGCCAGTGTTGATTCCCTGGCAGGGAGGCAGGTTCAGGGCTGGTTACCAAGTCCCTTGGGTTAGCTACCATCAACACCCCACAGCTGCCTCTGGGCAGACCACAGCAGCTTTCTTTTCCCATTCATGTATACAGTTAGCATATGCAGAGTATGTCAGCTGTATTCCCAAGTTTGTAGACTAGGGTTTCTCTGCTGAGAGGGCTCTGACTGGAGTGCTATGGTGTCTGTAGATATGCCTGCAGTGACAGACCCATAGGTTGCTTGAGATTGAATACTAAAATGTTATTTATTTCCCCTGGCAGGTCTAGCATGTGTGTTTCAATGTCTGGAATACATACTACATTATTACTAGTGCTCAACTGTGTGTTTTAATAATCTCCTAGGAAACAAGGAAAAGGGGAGCTGAAATAACCATAATTGTCTAAAGACAAGTGTACACAAATTACAAAGTATTTTGTTAATAGAGTGCAAGCAGCTTTAATTATAATGAATCATAAATTTAATGCTAGGGCTGTCAGACCTCTAGGAAATAGCAGGGTTTTGACTTCCTAAGAAAGAGTTTTGCTCAGTATTTTCTGATCCTCACACTTACTTGGCTTGTGCGCAGGAAGTGCATGAACAAATCCCATTCATAAATAAAGGGATTTGTGTGCCTGCCTGCTTCCCTGCCCCCTCCCCTGCAAATACTCCTTTTTTAGACTGTGCTTTTTAAACTTTAGCAAACATGAAAGGAAATTATTAAACTCTGGTAATTACCCACGGATAAAAGTGATGTATCACTTCAAACCGGATTTCACTCAGCATTAATACTGACAACCTTTGTCATTATTAACGGATATGAGAATACACAAGGAAAAAGAAGGATTTTTTTTTTTCTTAGTAAGTTTTTATCACTTTCAAAAAATAAAAAAAAAGTGAGAAGATAGGGAAATTTATCTTCATTTGTAGAAGAGTTCTCACCAACCCACACTCCCCACTGGCTGTTATAAGGGAAGTCAATCTACTTTTTCCAAAACTGCTGAACTAATTTAAACTTGGAAACTATGTCAGCAATGACTAGAAATAGTACCTATTGATCACAAAAGCCAAGGGTAAACTAAGACAAAAACTGGTTTTTAGCATGTAAGTCACTAACAAGGTTACTAAAAAAGCAAATGCTGGAGAAACGCAGAACCGTTGTAGGTAACAAGAGCTGGTCTGCTGAAAGCTGAAAGTTTCAGCAATGTCTAGAAGATTTGGGTCTCCTATTATTCATGTCCAGTGATGAAGTACCATCCTAATCATTGAAATTGCTTTGAAAATACTGACCAGAATTATAGAAGTTGAATAACTTTTCAGGTAAGGGCAGCAGAATCTGATGTATAACATATAGGGCTCTGATCCAGGAAAGAGCATAAACAAGTGCTTAAATCCATTCCTTTTCAGGAAAAAAAAAATTGGCACACGATAGATTTTAAGCATGCCTAAAGTTAAAGTTAAGCATATGGTTAAATGTTTTCTTGAATGGAGGCTCTCCTGATTCAAGCCTTTATAGGGCAACGTATGGCATTTTTAAGGAAACCTAAAACATTCTCACTCTTCACAGAAAGACAGAGAAACTGTACAAATCTTTTTCTGAAATACCAGATTTATTGAATTCTATCAAAGAAGGATAAAGGTTTAACATGAAAACTATGAAGTGCAAGAACAACAAAACCAAAATATTAATCTAGTAGGCTCATTTAATAAGTAAACCCAGATCCCCAGAGTTTTCAAAGAAGAGAAGTTAGTCCCTAACGCACCCATCAAAGAGAACAGCAACATTACCTAGTGTGTTTTGTATTAGTCTTTCGCTTTATCTATCTCCTTTACTAATTTTTTTTCATCTTACCTTTTTTTTTATGTTTGGTGAGAAATTAGGTCATGACTGCAGACAGGGTGCACACAAGACATGTAAGTCATAAATCTCTCTACTGCAAGCCGTTTTCTATCCTGTTCTCAATTTATTTCTATTT
Organism: Pezoporus flaviventris; assembly: GCF_033815535.1. Lineage (NCBI taxonomy): Eukaryota > Metazoa > Chordata > Aves > Psittaciformes > Psittacidae > Pezoporus > Pezoporus flaviventris. The sequence continues at coordinate 38,264,646 of NW_026892579.1, read as the reverse complement.
TGTTAATAATAACCTCACAGCCTAATTAATTGAAATAATACAGCACTTGACTGTGACTAGCCTTAAACTGACTCATGTGATGAGCTTCTTAGGAAGTGAAAAGGGGCCTTTTCTTCCAGCTTTTTCCAGTTGCTGGTGCCAAATGCTAGCACAGGCTTACTTGTGAGCACATGTATTTCTAGACTGTGAGCCACGTACATGGATGATTGCATGTGCAGTTAAGGTTGTAGCTCTTACCCTACTGACCAGGCATTGCAACCAAGCCAGTCATTCTCCAGAATCAACCTAATGGAGGGGAAAAGAGATGAAGGAGAAGGGGAGGGGTGAGGCAGAATAGAAGTAGGCAGGCTCTGCATCGCTGCAAGCTCTCATAGCTGTAGGCTTGCTATTACCTGATTCTTCCTTTTTTCTCCCTCACACATCTTTTGGTCATGGCCCTCACATGTTCTAATCCAGAAAGTTTGGTTATTGTTAGCATTTTCACATGCTGTTAGATTCCCTTTCAAGCTGAGTCCTATTCAGATAATAATAACTTGACTGTAAGTCATATTTGTGCCTGAACTTTGATTTGAAGAAAACAGTCATCTCTTAAAATGTCAGTCCCACTGGATTATTCAGGAGGGCACAGGTTTATTTTGTATGTTCTGCTCATGGCCACTAGTTAACACAAGGATGCCGTAGTTTTCAAGTCAGACACCTCACTTCTGAGTTGTCTTTTTGATTCATCCCAAAGACAAAAAGTTCCACTGAGAAAAGCAGAGAGCTTCTCTAATTATTATAATTATAGCACAAATCTAATAAAAGACTTAGTTTTATTATTAAAAATACTTCTTTTTGACTTGGCCCTTGCAGATTTCAGCTGAGCCATTCTTAAAACCTGGTTATTCAGGCTGCCTCTCACTCTGTTTATTTGGTGTGTCTTTCTTTTCTTTGTCCTCCCTCAGGAAATCTACGGAGGTCCTGGAGAACCCAAGAGATTCAGAGCCAAAGATGATTCAGGGTGTTGTAGGTGCAGGAGGAAGAGAGGAGAGACATGCATCAGGTTTCTGAAATATGCTTTTCAGGACATATTTGTTTAATAATGAAGTTTTTCCCTTTCTCCGAAAACTTATCAGAATAAAAAATAAATCTTAAAGCCTCACTGTTGGGAAATCAAGGCACATTATGAAAATGAGAACTGTTACCTCACTAAAGACAAATCAGTACTGTTGTGACAGAGACATCCACCTGAGTTATTGAATACACAGATCTAAATCAATGTCTCAGTTAGAAAAATGAAGGAGTTGAAGCAATTCCCTCTGAAAGCTCTAGTGGAAAGAATAATAATACTGGGACAGGACATAATTTTTGTAGGTTTTAGACAGGAATCCCAACCTAGATTGGAAAAGCTTTCCCAGTAAATATGTATTAGAAATGGATATATTCCTATGAAAACCTCTGCTTTTGCTCCCACCCATTAATATTTTCTGATGAAAACAGAAAAACAATAAAAACTACACCCTGTCAGCTTCTGTTTCTAACATCCCTCTCTAACATCCCTCTACTACCTCCATGTCAGCAGAATAAAGCACTGCCTGCAGAACAAGCGTACGAATACAAACTACACCCAGCCTTATGTCCTCTCCTATTCCCATATGTGTGTTGAGAAAGAAATTTACCATAGTTTCTAACCACCACCTCACTTGGCTTATTTCGAGCCTGTTGTCTGAGCTCCCTCAGGCAGTGGTAAGGATGTGCTGACACCCGAGGTATTTTTTCCTTTCGGAAGAGGGAACTATAGCAGGAAATACAGGCCCAAGGCCAGAGAAGAAAGAGGAAGAACCTGAAGATCATTGTCACTGTCATTTTTCCTCTGCCAGAACTGACTCTCAGAGAAGAGACGGCTTTTCCTTTCCTTTCTCTGTCTGAACTGTGGGCTACTCCTGTTAATGTAAATGGCAGGGCTTGTTGTTGCTATTTTGTGTTTTTTTAAAATATTCAGCTTCTGCCCAACTCTATGTGCTTTGCTGCAGCTTGGATAACTGGTTACACTAAGACGAGACAGGCCAAGTTGTTTAGTGATGCAGAATAGAGAAAAAGGAGACTGAGAGGAAAGGAAAGAGGGAAAATCACCACTGTGACAAGCATCATAGAAAAAAAAAAGCATGGCCAGGGTGACTCCACTTTCATCCTGAGGTCAGAAGGACAAAGATGTAATCAGAGGAAGGAACAATCTGAGGAAAATGGAGGCCAGTCAGAAAGAGGCAGAGAAAAATGCACTGAGGAGGAGAAAGGGCAGCAGAGAGAGAGACAAAAGAGGGAATTAGGCAGGGAAGTAAGTCTTGAGACTGAGGAAGGCTGCTGAGGGAGCAAAATGTTGGTGGTGCTAGAATGATCCCTCCAAACCTGGGGAATGCAAAGTGAAGGGTGCACATGAAGAGAAACTGGTACAGTAAAGAAATGCCTAATGCTTTCTGTTCCTTTCTACCCCATAAACAACCTTCTCTACTGCTACTCAGCCCTTCAACGCTCTTTATTACTGGTGTAAATAACTTTCAAACCAGAATGGGCAGGACATGACTCTGAAACCAAATATGGTATATTTCTCAAAAGAGGGATGCTTCCTGGGAGGTAAAGAAAAGGGAAGGGCGGGTGGGGGGATGGGGACTAGGAAGACTTTGTAAAAGAAACAGAGGAGAAAGAAGGTAAACAGTAAGAGAGACAGATAAAGATAAAGGGTGAAAGATGAAAAAGATAAAAGTGATGGATGAGAGGAAGAAAAGAAATAGAAAGGGCCAAAATAATAAGAATGAGAACAAAGGAAAAGAATAAAGAGAAGGAAGAAGAGAGGAGAAAAACACACACCCAAATGAATACCTGAAGGTCTTAATGATTAATATATCTTCCTTTACTGATAATAAATTTGTATTGCACTTAAACACTAGCAAGTCACCATTTACACCTTTTCAGAGGAAGATGCCAAATTTGAACTGTTTAGGGTTAAAGTCCTAAGACTGATTAACAGGGTATGCTATGACCCAGGTCCAAATTAGTATTTTCCTCCACGTCATTGTACATAAGCAGACATTAAAGTTAGCATAAGGAAACAAATCTGCTCTCAGTTGTACCTGTAGTTTTCAATTTTAATTTCAGATCAATTAATCCCATGGTAGTGCAACTAGATTACAGAATCTGAGGGACTCTAACCAGGTTTACATTTGACTCTCCCATTAAACAGAAGAAAAAAAAAAGATTAAAAAAATTAAAGGAAAGGGAAAAGCATTAATTATGTGGTATTTTCAGCTATCTATATTGCCCATGGCATGACTATCAGTCATGAGCAATGTATTCAGACTTTATAACCTAAATGCTCTCCAGCCATACAACACCTTAAGACAGCAAATCAAACAATAGTACAAGCTTTATTCTGCCCTTTCCTTTTCAGCAGTGCACACAGCAAAGGAGACATAGGAGGAAATCAACTGTAAATGGCATCTTCAGTAATGAAGGAAAAAGCTGGATATCCACAAGTCTGTTTCCTAGGCAACTGAATGGAGGGACAATCAGAATCTCTCAATTGCACCCCATTATAGATATTTTCTACACAGACCAGTAAAAGGAAGAAAAAGGTGATTGGAAAATCTTCAGAAAAAATCCTCCTGGAGCACTTTGAAAGCATGGGGGAAGTGAACAGATAATACACAAAATGGCTGCCTATGTGTAGCTCCTGATTGCAATCACCTTCAGAGCAGTAAGAAAAGGTATGACAGGAAAACCATGCATTTAAATGTTGCATTCCCAAAGGTCCCAGATTTCATCCCTGATTCCAGGGATGGAGCTGCACTGACAATTATATTTTATACGAATATCACACAAATGGACTTTGTGTAGAGAAGGATTATTCTGAAAATCTTCATTGTAAATTCACTCTCTCTGTTATACTTTGGCACCTTACCAACATAATGGTCCAAGATTGTTAATACAACCTGATGAACCAGAGCTGTTGTTCATCCACTAATATGACTTCTCTGAATAATTTATAGAACGCACAAACTTAGGCAAATGAAATAAGCATCTGCCAAGGGAGTTCACTTATTCCTGCAGTGGGTAATATCTTAGTACCAAAAGTAGCAGTTTATGCTTTATTCAGGAACATACTGGGAAAAAAAAATAGACATGCAAGCAATTAGAGGATAAAAATATTGCAAGGTATCAAAGCTAGACAGATAAATGAATGAATCTAGATCAGCCATATGGACTTCTTCCATTCTTTCATGTTAATTTTACAATACTAAATATCACAGCTACCCTGGCCATCCAAGGAAAGGAAATGCTCTGGGTATAGCTCAGCTAGGAAAAGCTTAAGTTACTTGTTACCATGTGTGCCCTCGCTTTTCTTTTTTGCCCTGTCTTAGAAGATTTTCATTTTTCACTTCTTTATGTTTTTGTAGCGTATTTTTGTTTTTCTGCAAGCCAGAAGCCTAACAAGCACCAAAGCAGTTTCCTAAGGCTGACCACATCAGCACAAAGTCTTCATCTTAACACAGAATAGCTAAGTGCATTACACAGAGGTAACGTGCACCCTATCATCTAACCTTCCAACCTTCTTCAATAAGTTCTAAAAAAAAAAAAAAAAAAAAAGAAGAAAGCCACTGCTTCATTTATAAACAAACAAACAAGCACTTTATATTTCCTGATTGGGGATAGTGAGACAAAATGCATCTTTCACACTGCAGCAAGTATTAGCAGAGTAAACACAGAAAAATAATTGTCAATCCTGACAGAGTTTCTATACCAGGGATTGCGACAAGTCCAGAAGGATAAAAGGACGGTGATGGAAGGGAAACGTTATGCTAATTTCCTGTCTGATCTGATTTCTCACAGAGGTATGACTATTTGGCAAGGGACAAAGTTAAACCTCTTTACCATCAGCTTGTTTGAGGCTCTTCAGTTGCACAGGAAACATGTTTTGGTTCCTTTCCAGGGATTTTCTTTGCTCTTTAATTGGTTGGTGTACTTTATTGGATGGGTTCAAAACATTCATGTATATCAAAAACTTTGTAAGAAGTTAGGGACAGCAAGTATCGAACAAAAAATCATTAAGGCAGAACTTACCAAAATATGTACAGGGAAAAATCTGAAGGAAACACAATAGGAAATGTTTGGGAAAGGTATGGCCACATACACCCTTTTGGTGCGGGGAATGGAAATATTTCAATTTTTAGCCACAACTAGAAATGAACATCAATTATAATGAATAATTCTACATAATTATTTTCTTTAGGATGGCAGATCCATTGAATGGATGGATGAATTCTGACAAAATAGCCACCTTCTGAAATGAATTGAAAAAAAATATCTTTGTGTGAGAAACTTTTAGTCTGAAAAAATTCCAAAACAGAAGTAGGCAACTGTAGGACTGTAGCTTGACTGGTGTTCAAAACTTCCACTACTTTCTATTTTCACTGCTGAAAAGAAAACCTTATTTAATCTGAAACCGATTGTAGAAAAACTGGTATTTTGGCAGTAATTCTATCAGCAAAAACATCTGAAACCAGACAAAAAGTCCTGATTGAACCAGAATCGAAGCTCTCATCTTGCAGGTAGAAAGACCTTCTCTTGATTTCTCTGAAAGCGCAAAATCTTCTGTATTTAATTACCTCCTCTCAGTCACTGCTACCTTAAATTCTTTTTCATCTTGTTAAAAATCCCAAATGTGTTTCTGCTTAGCAGTTTGATAGTTTTCCAACACTGCTATGACTGTATTGGTACAGCTTAGACATGTTAGTGTTATCCCTATGAAGACTGTCCCCTTCATCTTCATGGAGAGAAAATTCATGCTTAGGGAAGTTCTTCAGCCCTTATTATTTTCTGTTCTTTCTTGTTATGGCACAAACTGGATGAAGTCTTGAAAAGGAAGGTAAAAAGAGATCATTCAGGGAAAACAAAAAAAAGTAATTAAGCATACTTTTGGAAATAAAATACATGAAAAACAGAAGACCATACCCTAAACATGGCCATGGAACATGGAGGAGACTAGCCAAAACACCCATGGCTCTGTGAGTAGCTGAACTTTCTGTAGATTGTCTCCAGAAGTGCAGAGCAGTACAAGAGGTGTGTAAGCATCCAGAGACAATGTAGCTGGAAAACTAGAAAACACTTGTGTCATGTTCCTTAGAGAAAATCAACAGAGAAAGCTTTTGGGCAGTGAAGTGGCTGGAAAGAAAATTCAGAAGAAAAGCAAGGGTTTTCAAATGCCGTTCCTACTACAAGACTGAAAAGGACATTATGTACATTAGTCATAATTAAATAGCTTTGCAGCATACACATCACTGATTCACTGAAATCACCAATAAATTTCCTTTAGAAACCCCTTTCAAAATCCTCACAGCTGGCTAGGGTTCTGCTCAGGAAGGATAGTATTATTCATACAGCAGGGAATGAATTTGCTTCCAGTGTACCTGGCAGACACTTGATGACATCAGTCGCAGCCAGGACCACACATGTATATTCACATGTACATCTAACTCTGTTGGACAGCCAATACATATGGTTTATACTCTTCTCCCTTTTAGTCAGGAAGGAGTCCAGCTATTTTTAAGTCAGGATATGCATGTGGCCAAATATAATGATATTACTTGTGCAAAGGAAGAAAAGGAGAGCCATTTTTCAACTTGCTCTCCTTATTTCTAGCAGTTTTCCTTTCCCATTGTGCTTACTCACTCTTTCTCTGGAAGAATGAAGGAACCTCTGTCATCTCTAAAGCTTAGGTTAACACCTGCAAAGTCACAAAGTTTATTCATTCATGTAAATCTTTGTGAAGTGACCAGCTGGGACAGCCAGCTCCCATGCATGAAGTGGTGCAACACTCAGGTTGGCAACACCTGCTTAGACAAAGTAATAGGAGGACATAGCCTACAGGTAACAAATATTTGCACCAGACAGATTGCAAACAACCTGCAGACTCCTATTCGCTCACCTCAAGAATTAAGCAGCAATGGAGAATGAGTAAATTCATAATTCTCACAGTTGTCTTGAAGTTAACTTCTAAAAGAGAAAAAAAATAGCTAAATCCTCTGCATAAATTATTACCAGTTGTCCATCTAGCTTTTGTTACAATAGGAACCATGACAAAGACCTTGGAAACCGTGATGCATGAATTTTCCAGGAGCAGCCAAGTGCATCATCCGCTGACAGAATCCAAAGGACAAAAGCTTACATTTGTGAAAAATGCTAGCCATTAGTGTGTATTTTTCTCACTTCTTTGTAGAAAAATGGCAGTAAAGCAGAAAGTATCTACAATGAGGAGACAGTGATTGTCAGCCATCAAATGACTGCCTCTGGTTGTGTCAATCTCATTCAGTATATGACTTTGACCACCAAAAGAAACCAGAGTGACACTATCAACTTATCCTCTCCTTTACCAAGACATAATTGTACAATATGGAAATCCAGGATTTGATCGCTTTTTTTTCTCTCCCCCTTCCCCCATCCCCGCTTTTCTATGCAAACTTGAAATGGAGATCATTTAGCTTCACCCTGGATATACTTCCTTATTCTTTCTAAATTCTTGAGAAATGTTTAGAAAGGAGAGTATTAGCTGGTTATATTTCTCATTTCCCATTCTTGAACAAAAACACACTGACTTTAAGGCCACCTATTTTAATTCAGATTCACTTCTTGCATTATCGCAGGGTTTGTTGTCATACGGTGATACAGAGTTGTGCCTTTCGATTTGTTACAAGGAGCTTGATTTATATCACTACAGTTCTCCAGAGATTTTGAAAAGATGACCATAGGACACAAATAACAAAATTACCCATTGATGAAACCTACTCTTATATTCTGGCACCAATGGCATAAGCTAGATTAAAAAGAAGGTCACATGGTGACCCACTTACTGAATCTATGACTATTGTTCTTTGAATCACATACTTGTAGATTCCTGTCAGAGGAGAGGTCCTTTGGGCTGGGCCCTGTACAGATGCTTTTGAAGCTTTCAAGAAAGCTCAGAAAGCTTACGGCCACAATGACACTGCTGAAAGTCCCCCTGAGAGATACATAACCATACTCCAAACTGCATTTTGTTTGTGCTTCCCCCAGCAATTAATCACTGAGTAACTTTTACTGTAATTTCTAACCTCTAATATTTCAGAAACTGAGTAGCTTTAGAACAGCTGTTATTGCTTCATTTTACTACAGTGTGATAACAGGTTTTAAATGCCATAATTATTTATAGGGAAATGGGTTTAGATATTTTATCTGCCTATTAAAATGCATTGATTTCGTCATTCTGTTTCTTCCACCAGCCCCCATTGTTTTGCATCTGTTAAGATATTTAACTTCCTACCAACACATTCTACTCCTTAGACTCTATAAATTAATTAACATTAGAAACTTTTCAGAATTGAGTCTGATTTTCCTTTACCAAGAATTCTTAAGCTAGCCTGGTATTTTATTTGTCTGTATTTCTAGGTGGCTATTTTAATACATGCTACACATACTTAAGCACCTTAGGTGAACACTCCTCCAAATGAAACAAATTGGCAGCTGCTCTTTCTACATTCAGGGACTTAGTCTTTTTATGTGCATTTAAGACTGCTGTCTTAGCAGTTTTCAGGATGAGCAGCCATTCATCTCCAGAGGCAATGAATGGACATGCACAGTGTTACGTGGCTTCGCAGTGCGTCGGAGGATATGTCTGTGCTGTAATGTGAGCACAGATCAACTGCCAGCCAAGGCAGCTCTGCCAGTATCAGTCTTTGGCATCAGATCACTGCTCTGTATTTGTTCATGAGGCTGGAGCTCTCGTGCATCGCTAAACCTTTTGCCAGATGGATGTGCAATAGCTCCGACAAATCTCAGGGCAGAGCTATTACCCAAACACTGGCACAATCAGCTGCTTCTCCAGCGAGCGGCAAGACTAATAAAACCATCTGGCTGCTCAGAGTCCAGCAGAGCAGTGGCTTATGGTTTTATACACACCAGTTTGCTGCTCTGCAGTACAAGTCCTCCTATTATAGAAAGCTACCCTGATATTTTACTTTACATTAAGGTGCAGGCTATTCACATTTCTCATTCTGATAATTTACAGACCAGATTTTCTAGAAGTTCATCCAGACGTGGGGCAACATCCATGTGACTGCAGATCATTCCACAGTTTTGTTAGTGAATACACCTCTAAGCCACAGACAAATAGAGCCAGGGCAGAAATGAAGCATTTGACTAACTGAAGCCCGAAGTGTCAGAACTGTGTAACTGTCTGTGAAATACTGCCAGAGCCGGCTTCTGAAAAATAAACAACAATGGATATAATAGTGAATAAAAAGCACCAAAATTAACCTTTAAACTCAGAACTGAAAATCAGATACATAAAATATTATCAGCTAAGAAGCAAAGTCCTCCAGCAAGACTGAGTTTTAACCATGTCAAACTTTCAATTATAGGTTTGTAAAACAAAAGTTATAAAAACAAAGCCCACCATAGAAGTTACTCCCTTTGAAATTAAGAAGATCTTAATGTACTGGTATCCCATTTGTTACGGATTCTATGACTGTATCTAGGTCTAATTTGAATTTGCTATAACAATCTTAAAACCAAATTATATAACATAATTATTACTATGACAGGTGGGAGCAGAGCTTTATTTAAGCTAAAGCCATATATAGAACTATGGGCAATTCTACAAATTTTAAAACAGAAAATGCTAAATTGTCATTCCCACATCACTGATGGTCTGCAAAGCCATGATAGGTGGACTGTAGCTGTTTCACAGAGTGATTTGAAAGCATATAATTTACGCAGAGAACTATATTTAGTACAGTGATGATGGAGGCAGACGATGTTGCCAGAGAACAGAAAATTTGGGATCCACCATTTGGGGTGTGAAACTGCAAGGCTGAAAAATATCACCTGTTCTGCAAAACAAAGGCTTCACTCTAAGGAGCTTTTTAGTCCTGAAGTTAGCCTGGTATGTTGGGTTTGATTGGCAAGGTTTTGGTAGTGGGGGGCTACAGGGGTGGCTTCTGTGAGAAGTTGCTGGAAGCTTCCCCCATGTCTGACACAGCCAGTGCCAGCCAGCTCCAAGATGGACCCACTGCTGGCCAAGGCCATCAACAATGGTGGTTAGCGCCTCTGGGGTGACATAGCTAAGAAAGGGAAAAAAATCACTGTGCAACTGCAGCCAGAAGTGTAGGAATATATGAGAGCAGCAGCCCTGCAGACACCCAGGTCAGTGAAGCAGGAGGAAGAGGTGTTCCAGGAGCTGAAGCAGGAATTCTGTATTAGAGTTGTTTTTGTTTGCCCATCATGCTTTCAAGCATGATCTCAAGACATTTGTATGTGGATGCTACAATCAACCATAAGATAAATGATGTGGCCTGGTCAATTTCTAGGGAAAATTTCTGAAAAGAGCATATTCAACAGAAATGAATTTACCTGAAAGGTAAGGCTTGAAGGTGGGAAGCCTCTAGGTCTCTCTTAGTACCTCCTGGCACAGAGATGCAGATTCATAATATGGCTGTAGTTTATGACTCGTAACTCTTCTCTTTGCGTGTGTGTGTATGTGTGTTTAACTCCTGTTCTTCAGTTGGTTCAAATAAACACCTTAGACACAGGTGTCATTAGATTTACTCCTAGTTCTCAGCACAATTCTAAAATTAAAAACAAAAGTTACATCTGAAGTGACTGTACTCTCAAATCATCTGGACTGACAATAATCTCAAACGTAGTCATTCAAATCCACTGTTTATACGCCACTGTCCTGGCTCAAGGCTCACCTTGTAAAACAGGTGCTTTTAAATGTACCACATTTTCTCAAGCCAGTAATAGGAAACACCAAAGTTTGGGGTTGTTCTTTCCTGCTTTCAGGCAATCTCTATGGTTTCTCTATTCTATGTTAATTTAGCTCCATTTTTTTCTCTTGCTATGCTTTCATTGTTTTCCGGGGTAAAAATACTGCCATTGTTACTCTTTTAAATTGATCTCCAAGGCTAAAATGGATACTCAGGTTTCACTGATACTATATCTAGGCTTCTTTGATACTTAATACATTTGTTGAATTATGTTTTATGTCTTTAAACAAAAAGGACATGCTTTAACTGACGTGGAGACCTCAGACCTCCCACAGTAATTCCTAGATGTCATTTAGTAGCCTGTGATCCCTCATTCTGAAATTAAAGCCTGGCTGCCCTCCCAAACCACTAACCATCACCCAGAGACCAGGAGTCAGAATCCAAGGGTTCAAGAAGAGATGTCATGCTGTGGACACTTGTAGCCCTAGCTGTATAGATACTAACACTATTGGGTCTTCCAACCATTTAATTTCCAAATAGTAAAACCAATACCCATTGTTTTAGATCCTGTCTCTAGTAAGGTCACAACAATCATTTTACAGGATTGATTATTTTCCTGCAGAAATAAAACTGGCAGAAGGGGAGTAAAAATATGCTGGTTTTCAAATGAAAAAAAAAATAAACAAAATGTGTAGCTCTTGGCCCTTCATTTGGTGATCTGTCACTCAAAAAAGTCAAGGTTGTTAAGCTGCACCAAGGGATTCACGTTCAGTGGGTTCTTTCTGACTTTGTAGCCTCTTGACTTGCACTGCCATAGTGCTTCTCCATTCAGCTGTCAAAGGCATGAGCTATATAAGAATTTATTTTTTGACAATAGCATGACTCGGATGAAAGGGCTCCATGTTAACCTTTAAAATGTCAGTCTTGGTAGCCCATGTGTCTTGGTGGCTGATAAGAATTTGAGTAGCACTGAAAGCTGTTGCTAAAACCCTCCCTCTCCACACAGAGCAAGACTAGTACAGTTTCTGTCCCCCTGACAGTGCCCTTTTTGCTCATTGAGGATGGGTGAGAGCTGGGCTTTCTGTGGGTAGAGTGTACAAATGCATTCCTGGTGAAAAAGGTAGGGAACAGGAAAAGAATTTAGCCTAAATCACTGTTCGTTTCCTGGTCAGCTCCTGGAGCAGTGCTCACACATGCTACCCTTTAGGAGATTTCAGCATTACATATTAGTTCTTCATTCAGAATGACAAGATCACAGCCAAAAGTAGTATGAGATAATAACAGGTATTGCACACTGCTTGTGGTTTCATAGTATCCAAACTCTGCCAGACTAGTTGGATTATGGGCAGTTTTAAGTTAATAAAACCAATTTGTTTAAAAAGAAATTATCCATTTGGCTCTTGTGGATCATCCTGTTCCTAAGAGGCAGAACACATCTGCATCTAATTAGTGTATTAGTTGAAGTGCCTCTGCACTTCTTCATTGCAGTTCCTGTGCCTGGCTTGAAAAAATATGTAGGATGTAAACTCTTCTCTCATCCTGTTGCAAATCAGGAAGGGCTTAAATGGAGCCACACAACCCAGGAGGTGAGGGAAGAAACAGAGGAAGGAGTGGGGAGTGAATACCAATGGCGTTCAGCTCAGCTCCTTGAGCTCAGTAAGTCTTTTCACTTTGTATAAAAAGTAGATCTTAACACTTGGTTTCTGACATAGCAAAGTAAGAAGAAAATCTCTGTTTATCTTCATAGAAGTTGGTTCAGGCCTTGGGCCTTGCATGATCATAAATAGACCACTATTAGTTCAAAAAAAGTACATTGCTGGCTCTGTGCTTGCATCTGCCTTCTCTTCGTTCCTCCTAATCCCTCTGTGATAATCAAAGACACATAAATAGCAATTAAAGATACAATTCATACAATTAAACTAATGCAACAGGCTACTTCAATAATAGTTTGTATCTAACCTTCTTATTTATTGTATAACTCACTCCCTCTTTCCAAATGTCACTGCCAGCCTGTGAGCAGAAGCTGTAGCTGGTCCAGACTGAAGGACTTCAGCAGGATTCAAACATGTCATAGCTTTGCTAAGGATGAACAGTATAATAATAACAAAAGGTAACAGAGATATAGGATGAGGTAAGCTTCAGGCTTCAGAACATGTTTGAAATAGGAAAGGTTGAAATGATAGCTCCTGGGGGGCTATGTCAGGGGATAAGAAAGAGTTGCAGAGGGGGGCAGCTTCCTTGTCTTGGGGGGTCTTGACAAGCCTGGTAGATGAACTGCCTTCCTTTGCCTAGTAGGACAGCAGTAAGCTAAGAACACTGATTTTTGCAGGGCACATAAAAAGACTGGCAGAGTTGACTGTAGTGAGTCAACCTGCTTTCATGCAGGCATGGCCTGTGTGTCTCCCCAGACTGGATGAGAACTTGACAGAAATGACATTCCACCACACTACTTCTCTGGCCTTTCAGTTTGGTAATTTCCCTTCTCGCTGTCACACTGCCTTCCCTACAGTAAGATAAAGATAAATCATTGTATAAACTAGAGAGCAGAGTTCAGTTTTTGCCTGATTGGCACTGCTCCTCCATGTGTGCTCAGGGAAGGATAGTGATGGTTGGAGTCATCATCTCTGCTCCGGTGGACCTTGGCAAGCATCCTGCAGGTGGACAGCACCAGGAGGGAAATCCTTGACAGAGCCTGGCAGCGCAACTCACCTGTGGAAGCCTGTGAAGGCTCAACTTACACACACACAGAGCACACAGGCTTTTATTGGCAAAGGTCTAATGAAGGCAGCCTCCTTCACCATGTGGCAAAGAGAAGCTACATCTTTAAGAGGCTCTGAGTTTTTGTGTTAGGCAAAGGCTGGTGTTGCTCAATGTACGACAAAGTCAGATGTTGAATAAAGCATCTATCAGACTTGCTGGATCTCAGTGATTGTAGAACAACATTTTTTGTCGGGACTAAAAAAACACTGGGAGGATGCCCTGAATGGTTGAGACTTCAAGGAATGTGGAGATCGAAACACTTAAACAGCTTAACACTGACAGTTCAGTCTGAATTCACATGCAAAAGAGAGCTATCAGAAGGTAATTCTGTTTCTGACAATAGCTGGTTCTACAAAACTTTGGGAGCAATTCAGAAGTTTACAAATAGGTGCTTTGTGCCATTTTAGACACTGTAGGTATCCAAGAGTGATCATTTCACATTATATCATCCTTTTGGTATTTTTAATATGTTTCAGCTAATACTGGTAAAGACGGCCAAGAATGAAACTGCCAGTATGGTTGCAAGCCCAGGGCAGCTAAGCCATATATTGTGGGCTAAAAATTATTGCCTTGCTTTGCAAACCAAATCTAGCTCCATCAGAAGTTATCACAGAAACAAGAAAAGTAATTCTTTCTTCAAAGCCCAGAGAGAAGGGGTGTAAAAGCATCTGTCCATAACAGATGAACCCCAGAAAGAACAGATTTAACTGCTGTTCCATAGAAGACCAAGAGAAACACTGGGGTGCGCATAGCAGCATGGGGAAGCAGAGAGATGAAAAGCAAACATTTTTGAATGAAGATAAGACTAAAAGTGGTGATCTTTCTCTAGTGCCTGCAGACAGGCTTACAATAACAGGCTTAGGCTAAAAGGTTTGACTTTTAAATAGCTGACAGTTCTCCCACCAAATGAGCATCACTGCACTTCAAATTATAGATATCAGAGAGGCCACACAGTTTTAGCATTGTTCATTTTTTCCTTTTCCTACTTGAAAGAAGATGACGTGAAAGGTGTGAGGCAGCTGGACCAGCTCATGTTCTCCAGGGCTGGCTGCCTGGAAAGCTGCCACTGCAGGAAGCTGATCGCCTTACCTATGAACAGTTACAGAGACAAAAAATTACCCTGAAATGCTCTTTATTTTGGTTAGATGAACTTCTTGATAGGTGTCAAGAAATGTCTGAAATGTAAAGTGAACTGTTGCCCTTCCTTATAGTTTTCATAATGGGCTGTAGCAGACAAGGGCATTTAAAACATTTTTTGTAATTATTTACTTTCTTTCAGTTCCCACAGGTATTCATATAGAAACAGGGCCAAAAATTCATTCAAACAAGTCTTCCTGCCCTTTACATGCCACCTGACAGGCATTAAATTGTGCAAAGTAGCTCATGTTTAATTCCACATCTAGCCAAATTGTGTTAAGTGTTGGGTCATGCATGCCAGAGTCTATTAAAAGCAGTAGTTTGTTTCTTCCTAAATTAAGTCAGTCTGGGAAGATTGAACACAAGAAGAGTAAACTGATCCTCTTGACCTGCTGTGGGCATTTCCACAGAAATCCATCTAATGTATGTCTCTGGATTCATCTGATGAATTCTAAAATTGCAAACACCCATTAAGTAAGACGGGAAAGAAAGAACATTGAAGATGAAAAGTCAGTAAAGGAAAATTTTAGCTGCTGGTTAAAAGCAGCACCTGCCTCAATCATCAGCTGTCTGTTTGGTGGGAGAGACGGATGGAGCAAAAGCCAAAAGGAGAAATTTTCCAAGGCTAAAGGGCAATTATTCACTCAGTTTTTACTGTAAGAAATGATGATTTGGCAAAAGCACCCCAGTTGGGCATATGCATGTCATGCCTGAAGTGGAGAAGACACAGGCCAAGAGGAAAAAGGAAAATAGGGATGGCATGAGCCATGGCAATAAATGACACTTCTTCTAAAGATCTTTTTCTCCCATCCTAGGAGGGTGAAATAGCTACTGAAAGGTGTAACTAGTCGGTTTTTCGGGCAGAGACCTTGAAGAGGGTGGTAGTTCCTTCTGCTCACTCGGGAGATGGCAAGGAGAAATACAAAGTACTAAGATTACAGCCAAATCCATTGTGATAAGGTTTTTGGCAGTCTCTAAGAGATGTAGGGTACAAACACATCTTCTGCACCTCCCCTACCTTGATGGCTCCCTTTCCCTCTCCAGAAGGAGAAATAAAGGTACAGAAGAACCATTGGTTCATATCTACAGCCCTATTTTACTGAGGTGTGAATCTTCTATCAAATTCCAAGATTACCTTCTAAATCTAGAGAACATCTTGGTCTTATTAATAGAATCAGAATCAGAGAATCATAGAATAGTTAGGGTTGGAAAGGACCTTAAGATCATCTAGTTCCAACCCCCCTG
The DNA here is from genome assembly GCF_033815535.1 of Pezoporus flaviventris. Classification (NCBI taxonomy): domain Eukaryota; kingdom Metazoa; phylum Chordata; class Aves; order Psittaciformes; family Psittacidae; genus Pezoporus; species Pezoporus flaviventris. Next base: position 38,248,732 of record NW_026892579.1, on the reverse strand, counting down.
CCATGGGCAGGGACACCTCACACTAAACCATGTCACCCAAGGCCTCGACCAACCTGGCCTTGAACACTGCCAGGGATGGAGCATTCACCTCCCTGGGCAACCCATTCCAGTGCCTCACCACCCTAACAGGAAAGAATTTCCTCCTTATATCCAATCTAAACTTCCCCTGTTTAAGTTTTAACCCGTTACCCCTTGTCCTATCACTACAGTCTCTAATGAAGAGTCCCTCCTCAGCATCCTTGTAGGCCCCCTTCAGATACTGGAAGGCTGCTAGGAGGTCTCCACTCAGCCTTCTCTTCTCCAGAGCTGAACAGCCCCAACTTTCTCAGCCTGTCTTCATACAGGAGGTGCTCCAGTCCCCTGATCATCCTCGTGGCCCTTCTCTGGACTTGTTCCAACAGTTCCATGTCCTTTTTATGTTGAGGACACCAGAACTGCACAGAATACTCCAGGTGAGGTCTCACAAGAGCAGGGTAGAGGGGCAGGATCACCTCCTTCGACCTGCTGGTCACACTCCTTTTGATGCAGCCCAGGATACAATAATAAAATACACAGCACAAAAATAAACATAAAGAAACAAATTAATAAAACCAAAACTTTCTTTCAGAATTTTATTTTATTCTTCAAAACTTTACTCTGGAGTTTTCCTTCTTAATCACAGGCGACTGCATTGTATTTTTAAAAACTGTCTGGCAGGACATTAACAGGAAATTCTAGTTTGCAGTTCTACATTTAAATTTTAATATCTTAAAATTATATCGTCTTTTTGCTGTTGAATCTTTCCTAACTTCTGAGGAATCTGTCTAATGAGAAAGTATGATTTTAATTAGTTTTAATAGCACCAGAATTTGTGCTTATCTTTTTTAATAGTATATGGAGATTGTATTGAAATTCCCTGGGCATAAAAGTAAAATTAGGAAGTACAAAGCAGAGGTTAAAAAAATGGGTTAAAAGTGCTTGTGTACAGGACAAGCACTTTTGTTTTGTTTACTGCTACCGCCAATGATTCTTCAAATATAAGCATTTTCTTATTTGTTAAGCCACCCCAAAAATGCACATAGTTAAAGAGCAAGATAACATATCAATTTGCTTGGCCATTGGTCCTCTGAAGGAAAAATTGTTATGATAGCCCACCATTGACCAAAACATATACCTCTAGTGGAACAAAAAAAAAATTAAAAATCCAGCTTTTCACAATGTATAGGATAGGAAGGTCTATTTGACCTGGTCAAATACTTTCCTGGTATCTAAGGAGTAGATCACAGTCTTTAACTACATCAAGGTGGACAAGTGGATTTCATTACATTTTGCTTTCATCGTTATCAGAAAAGTTTCATCCTTTAATAAAAATACTGTGATCTCATTTTATTATTTCCAGGAGCTACTCCTTTTCTAGTGGTCAAATTTAGGGGCAGAATTTGAAAACTTCTTTTAAGTGAAAAATATGGCTAGCATGGCTAGCTGCACAAAATGTTTATAATGTCCATATATATCCTGGGTTGCCTGGCTGCTCTCTAGAAAATGTTCTCATTATTTGGCTGTTTTATCTTTGCCTACAAATGCTCTGAGTGGTGGAGAGTTATTACATCCTGAAGAAAGGATCTTTAGGAAGAGCAATCAATGTAACATGAGTTCAAGGGCTTTTCTAGGTTTTAAACATGGAAGATATTATTCAAAATACAGACCCTTACTAAAAAAAAAAAAAACAAAAAAACAAACAAACAAAAAAAAAACAACCAAGAAAACAAAGAAAAACCCCAAGAAACTTTAAAGATTAAATTATCAGTATTTATTTTCTTTCCTGGTGACTACTGTGTCTCATGGTAGATTACTGAAGTAGACCATCTAAATCTGTTCTTTAACACGGTGGTTGCAATTATCTTTGTGGTTGTTATTATTGTGGTGGTGTTGTTATCAACAAGGTTTATAATCTAAGCTTTATAACCTAAGTCTCCCTATCAAATCCAAGTACTAAAGGAGTTCACAGTTACTCGCACATTCCCTGAATTTGTTATTGTTTGTACAGTTTGGCACAAAATAAAACTCAAAAAACTTTCTCTCATAGCCTAGTAATGACAGCAGTCTCTTAGAAAACAATAAAAATACAGCTTAAAATCATTGATCTACAGGAGACTCGAATGTGAATCTCTAAGTGGGTGATTTAAACATTGCAGCTGAGGGAGCTAGTCCCATCTTCTTCTGATGGTGCTGAGCACAAATAATGGGGTTTAGTTACCTGTTGCCAAAAGCTCTGAAACTAAAAAGAGCAGACTATTTTTCTGTTGCTCAGAGTCACCCAAATATTTCTCAGATTTGTTTTAAGGGTAAGAAGGTTAAAATAACAAAAATCCCCAGATATTATTAAAGCTGTCTGTCTGCTTCTGGAATATTGCAGGCTGTCCCAGCTGGGCAAGTGGATGGCTCAGTTCTGATGGCTTGTAGCAACACCAGGATTTTCACTTTAAAGTAGCTTATAGATACAGATGTACGTGTACTTATATATAGACATATATATATTTATGTATCAGAGGGAGCATTGCTTACATCCGATAATCTGGCTGGAGAGAATCCCTCCAGTGTGCAGGTGTATTCTATGCCTGATCTAGATGTGCAGTGTTCAAGCTCACTTTCCAGACTACTGTAATTATACACCTTCAGCTTATAATTCAGAGCAAGGAAGGGATAATTTCTGGTTTATGAATTCCATGACATTCTAGATGTTCCTGCCCATGGAGGTGAGGGTTGGCAGAGGTGATCTTGAAAGGTCCCTTTCAGTTGGATGGGACCTTTCAAGCTTTCTATGATTGATTCTATTATCCATTCATTATGCAGCCTGAAATGTGAGAGTCAGGGCTAAGATAGAAAAATAGAGAAAGTTTGCATCTGCTGTGAAGTTTTGGAAGCAGTTGACCAGATTTGTTGAGTTCAAGTTTCTTCTTCCTGTATTGGGTGTGATGATTCTGTAATGCTGCCTGGTGCATAATACCATAGCTTAATGTCTAGGTATTCACATCCAGTAATCCTTCCTCCATGCTTCCTCTAAGCTCTCTCTTACCTTTCTGACACAGCCAGTTCTCCCAGGTGGATTAAACCTGGGTTGTTGGTTCCTTACTGGGGACACACTCTTCTCAGATTGGAAACTAGAGTTTCAAACTTGGGCTGGGAACTCCAGGAGGCAGAACTTTTGTCCATGGCAACATAGAAATGAAATTGTCTTTGTGAATCCAGAAGAAGATTTTCAAAGGTGAAAATGGCAATTCTTTATCTAACCCCAACCGAAAGTCTGCTTTTGAGATGCCCTATTAGGAAATATTTTCCATTAATAAAAATAAAAAGACCACATAAAAAAGGTCATATTCCCAGTAGTAACTTTCATATCCTAAATATGTTTCTAGGCACTTTACTCAGTGGAAAACTATTTCCAGTGGTTTACAAGACTTAATTAAGTGATCATGTGTTAAGTGAAGAAATTCTTCATAATGAGGGTGGTGAGACATCAGAACAGGTTCCTCAGAGTTGTGGCTGCCGATTCCTAGCAGCGTTCAAGGCCAGTTTGGATGGGACTTCAAGCAACCTGACCTAGTGGAAGGTGTCCCTGCCTGTGACAGTGGGTTGGAACTAGATGATCTTTAAGGTCCCTTCCAATCCAAATCATTCCATTATTCTATGACTATCAAGACAGAGGCAGAGGGTTCCTAAACACCTTTTAATCCTTTGCATAGTTTTATGGGATGTCACCACTTGGGTTCTAACACCGAGTACCACTGTCAGACTGAGAGAGGAGTTTGACAGCAAATTAATTGTTCATCACAGTTACACAGTCTGTTTTCCACCCTGTTGATAAAAGCCTTTCAGTTTTATGAGGTGCTGATATATAAAGCAACTTCTTTATTGCTGAATGTGCCAGCAATTCTACACTCATTTTGCTGGATTTCAGTATTTCAGTATTTTCAGTATTTCAGTATATTCAGTATTTTTCAGTATATTCAGTATTCAGCTAGTATTTTCCAAAGAGTTAGTGCTATATGCAATGCAAGCCACAAGTGTTCTATAATTTTATATTCTATATGGGAAATGTTAGTAACTGCATGTCCATATACAAACTCACTAATAAATATCCTTGCATGTCTTTGAGGTTTGCTGCAGAAAGCATTTTGTCTTTGAGTAAACAAGTCAGGGAGTTAAGATAGTGAGTACAGTTTCAGATACCACTATAATCAGATTTCCAAAGGAGAATAAAGTTCCAAAAGATGATACTGGCTTCAGGATGATAATTTTGTGCTGCCTAGATATTGCTTTGCAAAGTAGTGATTGCTGCTAATAAACCATTGTTTCTTCTCAACCTTTAGTGATTCTTCAAAAGCACATAGGAAGAAGTCTGGGGAACATATTTGCCATTTTGAGGCTTGTGCATAAAACTAACACTTTTGTAGTAATAGTCCTTTCTTTTCCTACATATTTTTATATCCAAAAGAGTTTAACAAGTCTTATGACTTTTCAAATGCACTCACTAATCCCATCTAATGCCAAAGCTACTTAACAAACTCCAAAGTAAGTTCCTCATTCGTAACTATTCCTTCCATGACTTGCTTCAGTTCAAAAAAAGGAGAAACATAGAAAAAGGACAATTGGTCATTAATCTTTCAATGCAAACAATGTGTATATGCACCATAGCAAGGAGCTATTAAATCTATTGAACAGTGCAATATTCAGAAATGGACAACAGAGTCATCTTAGAGAACAAAATTCTGAAACTAGTTTACATTAAGGGACCTCCTACTGCAAAATTTCTCCTTTGAATACACTGCATTGATTTTCTGTCATGTAATCCACAACAAACAGTGTTACTTAAGTGGTTTTGTATGTGTGTCTTTTACTCTTGCCTTCATGATATTTAACTGGGAAACAGTTACCCTATCCCAGGCCACTGGTTAACAGCCAGTTCCTCATTCAGATTACCTGGTGCTTTCTGATTTGCTGTTATCAACTACTGCTGATTTGCTTTTGCTTTCATTGTAAGCCTTGTGTCTTTATCTGTTATATATCTGCATTAGGATTAAATCCTTTAAGAATTAGGAAGTTTAGTGACAAATTTAAGACAGCACTTAAGGTCTCACCTGCCTTTAAGCTCATTAGTTCTAAGCCTTCAAATGATTAGGAGCACAGATATTCAAGAACTCTACTGATTCGTGGTGATAAAGCCTATATCATTTAGATGCTAAGTTGACTCCAGGAGCTTAGCTTCATCAGGACTGTGGAAAAGAGCTCTAGAATAACAGTGTCAGATTTCTGTTTCTGGAATCTGCTCAAAGTTACCCCACGTAAGGTGTGATGTGACACCTCCTTAGCCTTTAAGGAGATCTAAGATCATATATACATATATATTTAGAGATATATATGTATAATGTGTATATTACTTAATATTTTAATCTTCTAATAAGCAGAAACAAACCTAATTAGAAGCACATATCTCTGAGACTAAAATGAGTTGTGCCTTTCATTCATTTATTATTTATTACTGATAAAATATAGTTGTTCCATACCAAAGTGAGGATTATCTGTAGATGATAAAGAATATTACAATTTTGGATAATAACTGGAACTGTCTTTTCACTGTCCAAGCTGGCATCAGAAATTTAAAGTGCAGTAATCACTAAAGAATTTATGTCCACTTATAAATACTTAAGGCCATGAAATACTTCAGTCAATCTTGAGCCACATACCAAATCTTGGAACATTATCTTTACATATTACAGCCCAAATTACAGTTGAAGTTAATGTCACTCTGTTAGATAAATGAACTGAAATTTCATTTGTATTATTTTATTTAGTGATATTTGCTTTTCAGGAATCTAATTCAAAGAGAAGTTGACATTTGAAATATGCCCTTCTTTACCACCCTTGTTACTATAATTGCTGTGGATTGAATTAGAGTTCCAATCTTATCATAACAGTCCCAGCAGCTCCTGTTGTGATATGAACATTGAACAAAGTTACTTCAGAATCATTGCATCTTGGCAGGAATATGAAAAATAAGTCTGTTCTTTCTGTCATGTGTGACCTTGATATTGAGCAATGAAAACGTGCTAAGTGACTGACCAGAATAACAGTGTCCTATCTCTTGGCAGTATATGAGGGACAGAAAAATATTTCTGACTGTTTATAGAGTGTTTTTTTTAACTACTTCTGAATCTGATGGGTAACATTTTTGCCAGAAGGTTTGATATATCAGCAAGGATATGGCTGACAATGAAAATGTAATGCTAATAATTGCATAAGGCTGGCCAAAATATTGTTTGGAGGAGACAAAAGCAAAGGGAATACTCTTTAAGAAAAATCAGAAGAGCTTTTTAACTGCAACTGAAGGTAGAACAAGACTTGGCTTCAGAAGTAAAAGTAGAACACACTTCTTGTCATGTCACAAGTGCTGACAAAGGGGAAGACAAGGCCTGCTATTCAAGGTACACATTGGGCTGGGTTTCATGTAGAAAAAAAACATTATAGGGATATCAACAACAAGAGAAAAATGACCTTTTATTGTTTCAAATGCTGGTTTGGGGTCACACTCCCACATTGTATACTGTGTTATTTTCTTCCTCTTTGATCTCAGTTCAGCTTCTATTAAAGGTATCACAAACCAATGAAAACTGGATCAGGCTGGAGTGGATAGCAGGGTGTTATTAGTACCAAATTTCCCCCTTCGTTTGCAGCTCCCATCATGTGCATACTGAATGTTTCCTTTTCACTTTGTAATTTGAGGGCACCCATCTGTTAATTTGCTCCCCGGATGCTGTTTCAGGATGTTATTGCTGTTGCATGCAGCCTGTCATTTCAGAGATGCTCAGAATTCATTTTGGCATCTAAGGAGGTGGAGGAGCCTCTGAAAGCTGTGGAGGTTCACAAACAGACGAGAGCCTGAGGGCAGGGAGAGTGGTTTCTGGGCAAACTGGAGGCAGTCAAAGGATGTGGTTTTGTGGATGGAAGAGAAGCTGGAAGGAGCTCAGGAGATGTTCCTTCATAAAGGACTCTGACAAAACCCAGAGCCATGGCTATTGATAGTGCTCTTGTTTTGATAACTTTGAAAACTCAGGCATAGGGGTGCTGGTTTGGTACCAGAGGAATTGCTTAGTGGAAAAGGAAGAAGTAATAGCAGAGGGATCCTTTCATGAAAAATTAATAGAATAAGATGGCCTAAAATATTTCTGAAAAAAACTCAGGCTTTCTGGGATCTCAGAAAGCACTCTGAAATTTGTGTTGCAATAGAAGCATCAAGTAAAATGAATCCTACACAGAAACTGCAATAGAACATAAAAGATAAAACCACTCACAGATGCCTAAAAATGCTGCATCAAAAGCAAGCTAACTTTTTCAACAATAGGATAACTTTTCTAAGCCTTGTTAATAAACATACACTTCCTCCCTTTCCCCTTTTTATATGCTAAAGCTGCCTGGCTGTCTTTAAAATCTTTTCTAAATGTTCAGTTTCAACAATTAGAGCAAAGAATTTTCTTCAGAGAAGGCATGGCACTTAAAAAACAAAATAAAAGCAAAAAAAAATGAACAGCATTTGTAATGTCCACACTTGGTCATTCATATTAAATTGCATGTATGTGTCTTAGAATCAATTAAATGAAGGTATGCCTTCCAACACAGAAAAGAATTAAGCAATATATTAAAAGTAGATAACCTTGTTTGCCTCCCACTCAACCTTTCTTCATCATTCTTAATAGCAAACATCTAGCTATTGATCAGTTCATTTTAAATGCTACTAAGGTAAATACCATACTGCTTTGAACTGATGAAAGAATTGAACAAAGACGAATCATAGTAATTGTGGCATGTTGAGGAATGTAGATCACAAGAACTGAATTTAAAAAAAAAAACAAAACAAACCCTAATGTAACCTTTCATGTAAAATCTCACAAAAGAAAGAAAATGCATGTTAGGGCAGCCAGAGAAATTTATCTCAAGTCAGATCCCTCTCATCTCCTTCATTCTGCCTTCGCAGTAAGGACTGCAACTTCATTCTAAATCAATAAATTTTCTCAGGAAACATGATTTCATCATAAATCATCATTTGCACAACATGTTTCTGCTAATAAATCTGCAGCTAGAAGGGATAAAAAGGAAACTGGTTAACAATAAACTGTACTGTTAAACTAGGGCAGAAACTACATAAAACACAGGGTTATTATTGACAGCTCTACCTACAATATGCTCTCCATCAATGTTACCTGTTGTAGAATTAAATGTACTTTCTTCTGCAAATAACTGTCTATAAAGTCCAAATTGATGCTCAAGACAATGAAATGCTGAACCCAAACTATTCATGAAAAGATGAGGGTTAATGTATATAATTTAGCAGCAATCCTGGGCAACTGCATTTCAAGCAGATTTTCAAACTGCTTCTCATAGCAAGGCAAAATTTGACACAAATACATAGTTTGTGGCTTGAATATAAACCTAAGGAACTGATTACCTAATAGACTAAATATTTCTTTTGAAACCTCAAATGCATGCTCAATATAATAATTTAAAACCCTAAAAACAGTAAACTGGGTTAAAAAAAGAAAAAAAAGGCTGATGATAGTATAAACTATTGATAGTCTGTGGAATCTGGAAGTTTCAGGGTTATTCATTTCTTTCTGGGGCAGAAGCAGTACTTTTAAATATGTTTACATCTTGACAGTTCTCTCCTGTCCTCAAAGAATAGAAATCTAAAATTGCTTAATCCTAATTTAATAAAAGTTTTTAAAAAACACAACTGAAAATTATATTCCACTGCCTTTTAATGGCAGCTGAACTCTAAATTGTTGGCAAGAACACAGAAATATGAGCCATTGGACAAGATGGCTCAGAAACCCAGAAAATGGGGAAAGATAGGTACAAGTCCTTAGACCACGCTAGCTTTTCTTTCTGTCTTTGAAAACCTGCCTTTTGGGTTAATGTGTCCCAAAAACTTTTTCTCCACCCCTCCACTCCAAAATAAACTCCCCCTCTGACACCTTCCTTCCTGATTATTACTACCCTTACACACTTTCCTGCTTCCAGAACTGTGAACAAAATTATGCACTAACCATGTATCTAAAGCAAAAAATGTATTTTCTAAATAAATGAGTCCATTTTCCAACAAGTTCAGCATATTTCAACTGTAAACTAGTAGAGGCATGTCTTGCTTATGAATCTGAAAAAAGACTTGGGAGGTTGTGTTTTATTTAAATCTTGGGAAAATCTTCTTTCTTGGTCTTTCTATCTGTCAGTTATAAAACAGTGCACATTAAAAGTGGATGTTGCTTAAGAAAAGCCAGATTCTGCTAAATTTGTCCGTGTAGGGGAATGGTATTGGACAAGTAAACAGAACGTGTTCAGTTTTCTTCATTAAGAATTCTTCTATAGCAGTCAGTGAACAGAGCTCCTAGATTTATTTATTAGTGTTAACATATCTATTCAGCACATTCCTGTTTTGTTCAAACATTAGGAAAACTCTGATACTTTTGTGTCTACTGTCACTGTGCCTGCCTGAAAAAAAATCTGTGCTTCAAGGAAATTCGGTGCAGCCCCTACAAACAATTTCTTTTTCCTTATTCAGGAACTGAACAACATAAGTCCAGTCCTGGGCCAAATATTGTCCTCACTTGATAAATTTGTTAATCATCTCTCACATCTTGTTGATTCAGTGTCAATCAAAGGCAATACTACTGCTCACATACTTACAGCTGAATTGTAGCTCTAAGCATATGCGTAAGTGCTATTTTGGATAGATGCCAGAGTTGCTTGGGTCCTTGCCATGTCAAGCCCCTTGTGAATATATTTTTCTCATGTGAACCATATTTTCAGGACCAGACTTGTGTCTTTTAGCACATTGACAGCTATGCAGCTCGGGGTAAAGGTGTATAGGGGCTTTACTGTGCCAAGCACCTTTGACTTCTTCCTGTGTATAATGCTGAGACAGGACCTACATGATTCAAAGGTCAGTAAGACTGGAGAATCTATCCCCAAGTGAACACATCTAGTTACCACTAAATATTCCACAGGCACAAAAGAAAATGTGTTTGAGCACTTAGAGGAAGAAGTTAGACATGGAGATATTAAAATGAAGGAAAAATGTTCAGCCTGGAGAAGAGAAGGCTGTGTGGAGACCTCATAGCAGCCTTCCAGTATCGGAAGGGGGCCTATATGGATGCTGGGGAGGGACTCTTCATTAGGGACTATAGTGATAGGACAAGGGGTAATGGGTTAAAACTTAAACACGGGAAGTTTATATTGGATATAAGGAGAAAATTCTTTCCTGTTAGGGTGGTGAGGCACTGGAATGGGTTGCCCAGGGAGGTTGTGAATGCTCCATCCCTGGCAGTGCTCAAGACCAGGTTGGACAAGGCTTTGGGTGATATGATTTAGCGTAAGGTGTCCCTGCCCACGGCAGGGGGGTTGGAACTTGATGATCTTAAGGTGCTTTCCAACCCGAACGATTCTATTATTCTATGTGCAAAAAGTACTTTGATTAATAATTTAAAAATTGTCTGGTTAAAAAAAATTTATCAGGCTAATATCAGGTTAAATCTTAGTCCTATATGCAGACTATTCTGCAGTGTCTGTTTTGGCAGTAAATTATAAATTTATCAATTATCTACAACCTTACAGGTTGTCTCATGTTTTCTAGCTATTTTTGAAGGTCTGTCAGCCTTTTCTGAGCTCCTGAGCAAACAATCCCAGATCATTTCCACACCCTAGGTGCAGTGGGACTTCACTGGACTCCTTGTGCATAAGATATACAGTTGCCAGTAAGTCTGATATACCACAGAGTTGATCTACATAGGCTCCTAAGAGATATTCATGACACAATAGATTGATTTATCGCCATGCCCAAACATTTAGTCATGTCAGGTATCCCCAGCCACCAGCTCTATATGTTCTGGGAATTGCATCTATGGGAAATACTGTGTAAATCTACATAAATAATGGAAGGGACAATTAAATCTCAGGTTTCAGATCTAGCCCCTGTGGAACAGGGTCTTTGAGCTTCTGGTAAACTATTCTGTCATGTATCTATTTCTTTAATGCAATCTGCAAAAGGCTGTTTTACACAGAGAAAGCTTGGGGGATTGCCTTTGGTACTAAATCTTAGACAGTGGGTAGTACAAGCCATCCATGGAGCTATCCATTTCTTCCATCAGGAGGATGTCTCCACCTGAGGCATGAATATCATGCTGTCTTGGAGGGAAGGCCCATGTGACATGAAAAACACAGAAGAAATGGCTTTGGGGTTTGAATGGTTACTGAAGAAAAATAGTATTAACATCTTGCCAAATATCCCCCTCCTACTGCGTTCAACTTTTAGACAAAATAGCATCTTCTGTAAAATATTTAAACTACTTTCTTTCAGTTGAGGGAGTGATGGTTTATTAATAATGCATAAATTAAGAGACAAGAGCGCCATTGCAGTACCTTATGGAAATAGCACTTATTTTTAGAAAAAAGTAACTATTACAAAGGAAGTGATATTTATTACAGCTTAGGAAGATAAATTTAAACAAACATTGACTGTAATTTTCTTATAAAACATAAGTGCATATTAAGTTATATGCAGGCATTTGTTTCAAGCCAAATTTCTTCAGTGTGCTTTGGACTCACAGGCTTCCCTGTTTATTCTACTTCCTCACAAAGAGTTAACAATGCAAACATACCTGGCACAAATCATAATGCTTATTCTTTATAGTAGAATAGTATCATGAAAGCAAAGAGCACTAGAGGGCTCTGGATCTTAGAAAAATAACTGCTCATGATAATCGTATTTTTTACTTATTAATAAAATTTTAATTTCAGTGACAGTGAAGTAAAAAAATGGCATATATATATACAGAAGATCAAAAAAAGGACCAGAATACAGACTATTTCATTTTCAGGGTTGCAAATTATTCACTAGCTTCAATGTGCTGTTGTAGAGGTTTGTACCTTTACAACTACAAAATATATATATGTACTGTAAAGATCTATGTACTAATAGAATCTAGTGTATAAAATTTATTGCTTCAGACTCCATCCAGATATGCAACAATGACACTTCCTTCCCACAGGGATGAATGCAGCTTGAACGTCAATGAAAGGAAGGAAGGACTGCTTGTCCGATGCTCTGTCACAGGCCATACAGTGTATGTGCCACTTCAAAGCTTACTTAAGACTTCTTCACCAAGTCAATATCTCTGCTGTCTGCTGAAACCGGTGGGTAACAGATTGTGAAGTTTTGGAGCAAAGACTTGCTATTTAAAGAAAAAAGGATTAAGGTACAGTACTTGAATATATTAGATAACAGTAACTTAGGAGTCTGAGCTCTGACTCCACATCCTCCATGTTAGGAAACTGGCAATCCTTCACAACTGAAGTTAGCATGTTTGGAATAGTAGCAACAAGTTGAATAGACATGAATTGCTCAAACCCTCTTACTGTCATGTTTCATCAGAGCAGAAACACATTGGGAAGATAATATAGCAAAGTCTGCCATCTTTCTCTCTCACCCGTAGAGGACCTTGACTGATCAGCCATGTCAACTGGGCAACTCTTCTGAAAGTATGATCTGAAATTTTTGTTTGATCCTTGATATTTCATCTGATTTTTTGACAGTAATGGTCATACACAATACTAATTAAGGTGAAGGTGGTTGAACAGTCAGAAGAAAATATATTTTAAACACCTCAAAATTGTTCCAGCATTAAGGAAGTCCCTCTTCCCCAGTTCATCTCTAGAATCAAGGTTGATTTCCAGGAATTCTCTGTTTTACTGGCAATGCCATCCCACATACTTTTAATTGGCTTCCAAGGTCAAAACTGAAGCAGAACAAAGCTTCAACAAGCATGAACTAAATATTATGAATTTATTTAAATTAGTTAGATATGCTCAATGAAAAAAAAAGATCATTTTTGTCTTAGCAGGAGGGGAAAAGCTAATACAATTTGGGATTAATAGTGTTCCTTTGTTAGAATTAAATATATGCTAATTTCTCAGCTTCTATATATTTTTCATTGCTCTTCTGGACTTTAATAAGGATTTTCTTTATTTGCCTCTTGAACTGGACAGTGATACACAGCATATAACCTCATTCAGTAAGCCAATGATTCAAGACTATTTAGATTTATTTTGACATTGTATTAGATCAGACACAAATTTGACTTCTTTGATGGTTCTGTTATATAGGAGGCTTCCACAAAAATTGTCTTTCAGGTTCATGCAGATCAACTGTAACACAGGAGCCTCACTGACAGGTGGTGGCCCTCCGCCCTGTTCAGAAAGTTATTTTTCTCATTCTGTTATCACACAGCCCTTCATAGAGGGTTCTGAACCACAGCCATGAATCCAAACACTCCTTAGTTTGGGGTGAGCTTGGATCCAAACCAAGATTTGCAGCTGGGACCCATCTGTAGTTACAACACAATATTGAACAAGTCTGCAGTGATGTAAATTGGCAGAGTTTCACAGACTTCAAAGGAAGCATGCCAGTTTGCAGGAGCAGAGGGTATGGGTAATCTTACCTCTGTGAAGAAGGAAATAAAAGAGGCTGAGGAAATCAAAGTAGATAGAGGAAATATGAAAACCCAGATCAAACTGAAAAACTGAAGGCCTTGAATGTTAGAAGTCTAGCTTCATGCAGAGGCATGTACATGTTTGGGATACAGGATAAGGATGCTTATAAGTGCTTGGCCTTTTTTGTTTTGTTGCATTTTATGCCAAGGAGTTCTCAAGAAATAAAGAACCCATCATTTCTCTTACTAAATTTCTCACAAAAATATTACTTTAAACATCATCTTTCTTTGAAAAAGAAAAAAATGTCCAAAGCTTCTTTGAAAATCTGTCAATAGTATTCCCTCTCCAGATTAATAATTCGGTCCTGCTTCAGTTTCAGAGCTGGAGTGCATGCTAATACTCACTGTGATCCCCTCCTGCTGTAGGGCACCCTGATACTTAACAATTCTCATCCTTTAAGCAGTTTAGAAAATATTAACTAAATTCCTAAAAAAAAAAATAAATCAATAAAAAAATTAAAAAAATCAATCTTATAAAGAAGATTAATTATCCACATTTTTATAGTAACAAAGTCTCACCAAACTGAGATAACTTGACTGAATTACAGAAACAAAACAGTTCCCCATCAGGGATGGAACTCAGAGGATTTCTCTTATGCCTTTTCTGACATCACTGAATTATGTTTTTCACTCTAAAGGTCTGAATCTGCACATACATTTTTATGGTTGAAGATGATAAATTTAATTATTTGATTTTAATGTCCTGAATTTAGATTTGAAACATTAAAAAAAATATTTACAGGAATTTTATGGTTCCTTTGAAACAGAACTAAGTCTAAAGGAAACTGCATAACTTTCACATGTGTTATTTTGTCATGTTACTTACCATGTATTGTTTGAAATGAATATAAAATAAGCATGCAATGGCTGTCCCACTCATCTCTTATGACATGGTTGGATACAAATACTTTAACTCCATGGACGTTCCTTAGTAAAATTTGTAAATATAAATTAAGTCATTTCAATATAAACAAGCCTCTTTCTGTTTTTACAGGAGTTTTAAGGTTCTGCTGTAAAAGATTTCAGTTGTCTTTTAAATCTTTTCTCTCAGTTTGCAAACTTCAATTTCAAGGAAAAATAAGGGAGAAATTAGAAAAGTTAAAAGCCAAAAAATGCTTTGGAGACCCATTAAAACAACAAGGAAGGAACCTAAAGTGCAAATACAAACCTCTCAGAATTTTTTCCCCAAGTGTTTTTAGAGCTTTGCTGAAAATGAGCTCTCTCCCCAGTTAAACGCTGCTGGCTTGGTTCTTTACATGACTTCTGCCTTGGACACTGCACCCAGCTGTCATTCTCTTACCTGGACTGTTCACTGCATATGCTCTCACCACAGTAAAGATCACATGCAACAGGGTTGCCTCAGAAACCACTCATGCCTGCTGCCCTCACAGTACCAGTCCTAGTTAGGTCCCAAAGCACACCTTCCACCCATTTATTTTCTTCAGGGGTGATCCCAGCCACCATGTGAATGCAGTCTCATTTTGGAAAGAGAACAAAGAAATCCAGCAAAGTGATCCATGCTCATGTGCCTGCATACTCATGATTGAAAGAAGGAATTGTCTAGAGAATTATTTAAAGTTAGACTTGGGTTAAAGGTCTTCTCCAAGCACTATTCAGACACAGTGATATTTAGAAGATGATTGCTGCTAAGAGATCATAACTGAGTTGGCAAGCGTGTTGGAGAGCATCAGTAAAAGTAGGGAATATAAGCATTTCCTGCTCAAATAAGTCAATTATAACCTTTTCCTTGTCATAAAACTGCCAGTTGATCTAATTAGGTAGAGACAATGAAAATGCAAAGCTGGGACCATAGATCTGTAACGATATATGCCATAGCCTATGTGTCATCTCTTCTGTCTTTAAAGGGACTTCATCAGAACCATTAAACCCTGAGTAAGAAGTGGTTTTCATAGAGTAAGAAAACATGCTTAACACATCTTAAAATGTCATTTTGTTGTGAGTAAAATATAAAAAAAAAAAGGGGGAAGAAAAAAAGGAAAAAAAAAAAAAGAATAAAAAAGGTTTTTCTTGAACTATTGAACTGTTTCTCAAACACTCCTTGAAATGTGGAGACTCGATCACCTGCTCATTCTTCTTAAGTACATCCAGTCTGGCAGCATAGATAACCTTTGTGCACCTGCTCAAGGCTTAATTTTTCAGGTTACACTTTTCAGCCTGCTTTCCCAGGTATGTGTCTGAACCAGTGTTCAATGTATGCATGTTCATGAAAAAGGGCTCCAGGCAGCTGTCTTGTGACACAGGTCTATCCGAAAGAAGTAGGAAAAATAAGCATTACTTCATTTGTGGCATATACCAAACTGGGTTATGGTGCTGTAGGACAGCACATGGAGGCAAGGCTGGGTAGGAAAAGTTGAATTGGATATTTCCCTTGTTGTAGACCATCTGGACAGTTTTTCAGCTAAGACTAGATATACACACACAAAAAAAAGCTAGGGAGGTACAGCATCCATGACTGTAACAAATACATTTTAGTTGCCAATTCTGTTTTGGAAATAAAGGACTTTCACATTCCCAGAGACTTAGACTTAGTAGACCAGGTCTACCACGGGCTGGTGGAGCTGGTCTACAAGGGGAAGAGCAGTTTTGGCAGGAGGCTTGCCAGACTGGTCACTCTAAACTAGATGTGTTGGGGGAGGGGGGCGTCATTCCTTTCCAACACACCCAGTCAATTGCCAGCACCTATAATATACGCTCAGAGCAATGTAGAGATATTCCAGCTGCTCCAGCCAATGAGCTGGCTTCATTTGGAGCTCGGCTCAGATGCCTCTATACAAATGCCCGTAGCATGGGGAACAAACAAGAGGAATTAGAGATGTGTGCGCATCTATGGGGTGTGATATAATAGGCATCACAGAAACATGGTGGGATGGCTCCTGTGACTGGAGTGTTGGAATGGAAGGTTACAGGCTCTTTAGGAAAGACAGGCCTGGCAGGCGGGGAGGGGGAGTTGCCCTTTATGTTAGGGATAGGCTGGAGAGTATGGAACTGTGTCTGGGGACAGGTGAGCAGTTTGTGGGTCAGAGTTACAGGGAGAACAGCGATGGGAGAAATTACTGTGGGGATCTGTTACAGACCGCCTAATCAAGGAGAACCTGCGGATGAAGCACTCCATAGACAGATAGGAAAAGCCTCACGTTCACAGGCCCTTGTTCTCATGGGTGACTTCAACCACCCTGATATCTGCTGGAGCAATGGTACTGCCCGGCACAAGCAATCTAGGAGGTTCCTCGATTGTCTGGAAGACAACTTCCTTCTGCAAGTAATAGAGGAGCCGACAAGGAGAGGTGCCATGCTTGACCTTGTGCTCACCAACAGGGAAGGGCTCATTGGAAATGTGACGCACCAGGGCAGCCTTGGATGCAGCGATCACAAGATGGTCGAGTTTGAGATCTTCAGGACAGTGAGAAGAGCGTGCAGCAAGCTCACTGCCCTGGACTTCAAAAGAGCAGACTTTGGCCTCTTCAGGAACTTGCTTTAGTAAGGTTCCCTGGGAAATAGCCCTAGAGGGCAGGGGGACCCAAGACTATTGGTTGATATTCAAGGATCACCTGCCACAAGCTCAAGAGTGTTGAGTCCCAACCAGAAGGAAGTGCAGCAGGAGGGCCAGGAGATTGCTTTGGATGGATAAGGAGCTCCTGAGGAAACTTCGAAGGAAAAAAGAAGCTTATAAAAGGTGGAAGCAAGGACAGGTGGCCTGGGAAGAATACAAGGATGTTGTCCAGGAAGCTAGGAACCAGGTTAGGAAAGCTAAGGCTCAGTTAGAATTAAACTTAGCTAGAGGTATTAAAGAGAACAGGAAGGGATCCTATAAGTATGTAGCAAATAAAAGACAGACTAGGGACAATGTGGGCCCTCTCTGAAAGCTATCAGGAGAACTGGCTACCCTGGACTTGGAGAAGGCTGAGGTTCTGAATGACTTCTTTGCCTCAGTCTTCACTGGCAAAGGCTCTGACCAAACCACCCAAGTCTTGGAAGGCAGACACAGGGACTGTGAGAATGAAGACCTTGTGCCCACTGTAGGAGAGGAACTGGTTCAAGACCATCTTGAGAACCTGAATATGCACAAGTCCATGGGACCTGATGAGATCCATCCACGGGTCGTGAAGGAGCTGGTGAATGAAGTTGCTAAGCCACTGTTCATCATATCTGAAAAATCGTGGCAGCCAGGTGAAGTTCCTGATGACTGGAAAAAGGGAAATATAACCCCCATTTTCAAGAAGGGGAAAATGGATGACCCGGGGAATTACAGACCAGTCAGTCTCACCTGTATGCCTGGCAAAATCTTGGAGCAGATTCTCCTGGAAGGCATGCTAAGGCACATGAAAATCAACAAGGTGCTTGGTGACAGCCAGCATGGCTTCACGAAGGGGAAATCCTGCCTGACCAATTTGGTGGCCTTCTATGATGGGGCTATGGAACTAATGGAGAGGGGTAGAGCAGTTGATGTCATCTACCTGGACTTGTGCAAAGCATTCAACACTGTCCCACACAACATCCTTGTCTCTAAATTGGAGAGACATCAATTTGATGGATGGATCACTCGGTGGATAAAGAACTGGCTGGATGGCTGCACGCAGAGTTGTCGTCAATGGCTCAATGTCCGGCTGGAGACCAGTAATGAGTGGTGTCCCTCAGGGATCGGTGTTGGGACCGGTCTTGTTCAACATCTTTGTTGCTGACATGGACAGTGGGATTGAGTGCGCCCTCAGCAAGTTTGCCGATGACACCAAGCTGTGTGGTTCGGTTGATACGCTGGAGGGAAGGAATGCCATCCAGAGGGACCTCGACACGCTTGTGAGGTTGTGGGCTGATGCCAACCTCATGAAGTTTAACCATGCCAAGTGCAAGGTCCTACACCTGGGTCGGAGCAATCCCAGGCACAGCTACAGGTTGGGCAAAGCAGAGATTCGGAGCAGCCCTGAGGAGAAGGACTTGGGGGTGTTGATTGATGAGAAAATGAACATGAACGTGAGCTGGCAGTATGCTCTCACAGCCCAGAAAGCCAACCGTATCCTGGACTGCATCAAAAGGAGCTTGAGCAGCAGGTTGAAGGAGGTGATCCCGCCCCTCTACTCTGCTCTTGTGAGACCTCACTTGGAGTATTGTGTGCAGTTCTGGTGTCCTCAACATAAAAAGGACATGGAACTGTTGGAACAAGTCCAGAGAAGGGCCACGAGGATGATCAGGGGCCTGGAGCATCTCCCATATGAAGACAGGCTGCGGAAGTTGGGGCTGTTCAGCCTGGAGAAGAGAAGGCTGCGTGGAGACCTCCTAGCAGCCTTCCAGTATCTGAAGGGGGCCTATAGGGATGCTGGAGAGGGACTCTTCATTAGGGACTGTAGTGATAGGACAAGGGGTAACGGGTTAAAACTTAAACAGGGGAAGTTTAGATTGGACATAAGGCGGAAGTTCTTTCCTGTTAAGGTGGTGCGGCACTGGAATGGGATGCCCAGAGAAGCTGTGAATGCTTCATCCCTGGCAGTTTTCAAGGCCAGGTTGGACAGAGCTTTGGGTGACATGGTTTAGTGGGAGGTGTCACTGCCCATGGCAGAGGGGGGGGTGGAACTTGATGATCTTAAAGTCCTTTCCAACCCAAGCCATTCTATGATTTTATGATTCTATGATTAGACATCTAGTTGTCACTTTTGCATTAAAAGTGCAGACCTGTAGAAACTCACATAATCACAAATGTTTAGGTGAATTTATCTAATGATTCTTTGTAGCTGAGACTGGCAGTGCAGTGACAAGCGTGTACGAAGACAGTAAGTGAAACGTGTGGTCTGTAAGGACACATTCAGTCCTGCCCCTTGCAGAAAACAGGACTGTCCCACTGAAGGAAATGGTCTTTTCTGGAAGACTATTGGGTGCACAGAGAGCACAGGCACAAAAATATTACAGTATTTCTGTAAGTGGTGCCATATAAATAGTATTGTATTAAGAAAGAGGAAAAAGTGGTGTGGCTACAAGACTTGTTAGTCACCTGATACGCAGGGTTTCAGAAAGCAAGCATTGAAGAAAAAAATGAAAAAAAAAATCTGTATAGTCATGCAGAGATACATGCTTGCTAGACAGATGCATACACTTAGGTCTATATAACTGTTAATTTAGTGGATGTAACCTGTCTTCTGAAAGGTGGCTGTCTCCTTAGAAATATGTATGTGGCACAGCTACTTTGTCTTGTTCTGGTGTTAACAACGTGATACTGTAACTGTGTGATACTGTGTTAACATGATAATTTTTTGTTTAAAACTGAGAAAACAGTGGTCACTAACAGCACAAACACATAAAAGGCGGCTAGCCAAATTTTAGTTCTGCCATAAGAGCTAAGCATTGGGTTGAAAGTAGTTTACTGCAGTATTTTACTGCAGGGACGTTCCTACTGCTCTTCCCAGGCATGGATTCTTGTCACTGATTTTGTGTTTGTTTTTTAATGCCCTTGGTAAAAAAGAGTCAGTGTGGTGCTGATATTTCCTAGAGACACTGTGTTGGGTGGGAATATGACTTTAAAGGATGGATGGGAAGAAGCACACAGAACTGCATGATGTTGTAGGCTGGAGTAATTGAAATTCAATACTACAAAATGCAAGGTCATGCACTTATGGACTAAGAACAAAAGCCCCTGCTACAGGCTAAGAGCTCATTTGTTAGAAACAACTGAGGAAGAGAAAAATCTAGGTATATTAGCAAGTCACAGGATAACTATTAACTATCAAAGTAATGCCATTGCAAAAAGTCCAATGTTAACAGGATCAGATAAGAAAAACCAGTGGGATTGAACAAATGGAGATATGGTCAGTTTTGAGCTGGGAATACTGCATGCACATCTGATCAACTCTAAGAGGTAAACTATAACTAAACCTTGGGCACAAAGAGGCTGCGATAGGGGGAGACATCTCATGGCTGTTTCCAAGTGGAGTAGTGAGGAGGTTCACGCAGTAGGGAACTGGCTCTAGCTCAAAGACAGTGCCAAAACAAAAAAGCAGTAGCGCACATAACTTTAAGTTCAAATGTACTTAAAATCAGTAGAGCAGTGAAGCGTTCAAACAATTTCTGTCAGTAGCAGGATCTGCTGAGATGGAATTTGACTAAATAATGGAAAGACTTATGTAATATGTATATATAAGTCATTTGTAATATGAGGAACCAGGACTTGATAGCCCAGCAAGCCTTTTCCAGCCTTCAGCTCAGAAGGATTTCTTTTTCTGCAGTCCTCATGAGACCTGCAGTAGCTGCTTCCCTTTCTGTGCTCCTGAGACTGGGCACACTGAGAAGCAGTGTTGGTGCAACATGATGCAGACCTTCGTGGCTCTGTGCCCAGCACTCTCCCATGGCAAACCTATGAGTCGTCTGTGGCAACTGCAGCCAGAAGGCTCAGTGCCACAGAGGCACAGACTTCTGCTGTGAAAGGGAGGGAAAGGTCCTAAGGCAGGAGGAATCCTCTGCACATGGGACGCAGATGGAGAGAGTTCCTCCACAGCTGAAAATAAATGCTCACTTCTGCAAAGTGCTTGCCAAGGTGTGAATCAGACCTCTCTGCTGGCTGCCTTACATATGTACTTAGTTTTCAAGTAATTTATAGCATCAAAACAATTATGACTGTATATTAATGTAATCCTGGTCTCTGGTCATAATACTTTCAGAACGACACTTTAGTGTTGCTTTCAATGTTTCATGTTTCCATTCCTTCTTCATATTTATTGCTATATATATATATATTTAATTTTTTAGCACAAGTAGGTCAACTGAAGAGTTGTCAGTATAGAAGATTGAATGTATTGCTGGAGAAACTAATTATTTTTTTTTAATAACAAGCATTCATTCTAGGTTAGGTATGAGTATGAAGACTTAATTTGCTTGAGTAAGACATGAGTTTTCATGGAATTAAATGTATAAGGAAGTATTGTTCAGTCTTGAAGTCATGATGTGAAGTTTGACAAACACCAGCAAAATAGAAATGATTCTTCTGATAGAGGACAATGTTAGATGCCAGATGCTGTGAAACATGAATGTACTGCCAAGGCATTCAGCATAAGGTATGGTTTCTATGCCTCCAAAGGCAGTTTGTTACGAAGTGACTAGGGGGGATTAGCAAAAGGATATGAAACATTTTAGCTGTAAGTCACTAGTTCAGATCCTCTCCAGAGCAGAAGTGAATAAGGAACTAAAGCGCTGGAAATGATGGAATTGGGGCTATGGCTGATCTCAAAGTTCTGTATGTGTTTAACAGCTTTGTTGGACTGAGGCTACAAAGTCAGTGTTATTTGTTGGCTGGTGTGAAACAAGTTGATGTCCCTGATTCAATCCCACTAAGTCAGCACTAAAGGATTAAACAGCAATGAAATGCTTTTGCACATCTGGTGCTTCTCCCACTGGAGCATGGCTGAGTGACAGGCTGGGAAAAACTGTACCTGCCTTGGGTAGAGAGGATTTTAGTTTCTTGTGCTGTAAATCTGGCACCTGTCACAAGCACTAAAGCTCATATTACACAGGACAAACCTGGAGCTTTGTTTTTTTGTAAATGTTTTCACAGCTACATCTAATCAATATAGTCTTCTCTTTGTTGTAAGAAGAAGCAGTAATTAACTTTCTGTCCAACACAAGCACACTCTCTAGATGGCATAAAAGTGAGGAGAAGAAAAGGAAAAACAGTTTTGCCTAAACTAATAGGTGTTTGCCAAATTCATGCAATTACTGAGATTACCAAAAAAAAAAAAAAAATCAATGTAGCATGTCTTCATTTTATTGTAAAGAAATACTAAGGCAGTAACAAAAATCCAGAGAGACCCTGGTCAAGCATTCATCAAGGTAACACTCTCAGGATTACATGGGTGGAAGTATGTACTCACTGTAGGATTAAACAGCCATGTCACAGTTTTGTGATTTGCCTCTGGAGAAGGAAAGGAGATCAAGAGCTTTTATCGTGTTCAGGTGCAAGCCACAGGAAATTAGGCTTGCTTTATAGACCATGATTTCCTGACTACACAAGCATAACAATAATTAGAAATCTTGCAGAGGAGATTATATACTGCAAATGTAGTTGCTTACTTCTACATCCCCTATTGTGAGATGAATTTTACAATACCATTAGTTACCGTGTATATGTTCCCTTGTTGAAACACGAGGAAAAAAATCTACTTATTATGAGACTTCATACTTCTAAAGTTGTATGGTTCATGAAGCCAAATAGATGTCACAGGGCAATAAATGAAATTAATTACCACAAAAAAAGGTGGCAAAATCAGCTTGTAACTTAATGAAAGTTCAGGAAACAGTGTCATTTATATGGATATGCCATTGGGATATATATATATATAACACTATATGTGTGCATCTCTCTCTCTTACTTGTGCCTATATTCCATTTTCTGTAGCAACCAGAAATAGTATTTAGAAATGAAGAAATAATCCAAGCTCTATAGAATCAAACTTGAAAAGATTATGCAAATCATTCACAAATAACTAAAGGGCAGAAAAGCCAAAGTCACATTTCCTGTTTAAGTAGTAGCTACCAAAGTTTACTGATGACCATTACACTCATGTGTTGTACCTACCACACATGGATGTTTTCAGATTTTCACCCACCATGTAGTACTGTATTTTGAAAATATAGAAAATATAGAATCATACAATCACAGAATGGTTTGGATTTGAAAGGACCTTAAGATCATCTGGTTCCAACCCCCATGCCATGGGCACAGACACCTCACACTAGACCAAGTCTCTGTCCAGCCTGGCCTTGAACACTGCCAGGGATGAAGCATTTAGCACTTCTTTGGGCAACCTGTGCCAATGCCTCACCACCCTCACAGCAAAGAACTTCCTCCTTATATCTAACTTGAACTTCCCCTGTTTTAAGTTCAAACCCATTACCCCTTGTCCTGTTGCTACAGTCCTTGATGAACAGTCCCTCTCTGGCATCCTTGTAGGCCCCCTTCAGATACTGGAAGGCTGCTAGGAGGTCTCCACGCAGCCTTCTCTTCTCCAGGCTGAATAGCCCCAACTTCCTCAGCCTGTCTTCATACGGGAGGTGCTCCAGTCCCCTGATCATCCTCGTGGCCCTTCTCTGGACTTGTTCCAACAGTTCCATGTCCTTTTTATGTTGAGGACACCAGAACTGCACACAATACTCCAGGTGAGGTCTCACAAGAGCAGAGTAGAGGGGCAGGATCACCTCCTTTGACCTGCTGCTCAAGCTCCTTTTGATGCAGTCCAGGATATGGTTGGCTTTCTGGGCTGTGAGAGCACACTGCCAGCTCACGTTCATGTTCAGTTTCTTATCAACCAACACCACCAAGTCCTTTTCCACAGGGCTACTCTGAATCACTTCTCCTTTTTACAAATGTAAAATATCCTTATTGCAATGTATCATGTCCAACAAATTAAGACAGCCTGTCAGATTCCCATGTGTTACCTTGCAAGTTTGCTTTAATTTAGTTGAGCCATTAGGTTGTTTTAGAAACACACTGCATATTATTTAGACACATGCCACCAGCATTAAGACACTTCAGCATAATTGACTGCTGCCTTATCATGCAATGGCAAGGCATGTGTCAGACACAGACAGTCTTCAACAAAGAGAAGTCATTGTACAGAGTAATGATAAGGAAATTTCCACAGAATAAAGGGTATAGTCTTAACAAATTTCTACCTAATTAGATTAATCAGTGAGTTTGAATTGAGAAGGTAAGATCTATTTTTTTTCCTTTGATTAATATATTGCTAGTTATTAATCAGCTTTGGGTTTGATATTTCACAATACAGATCTCATTGCTCACTCTATTTTTCTTGGATTTAATATTAATTGTGAGCTAAGAATGATGTACATAAGACTGAATTCATCTCACCTTCTTTAATGATCTAATTTCTAGACATCCACTTGTGTCACTTCAGAATTCATTATCACTCTCTGGAGGACAATTTAGGCATTCCACTTTAGGTGCCATTTTCTCACATGACGCAACCTGAATGATGCACTTTGATAGACCCCTAACTTTTAAATAGCTAAAGTGAGATGAATGCTACCCACAGGGGCAACCCCTTCATCCTCTGAAGGCAAAGATGAGGTGACCTCTACAAAAAGAACTCATTAGAGTGGTTTAAAGAATAAAGATGAAAAAAATACTGGTAACTTCCAAACCAATGGGAGTTTTACTACCATCCTCACTCAGGTCACCCTGAGCCTGAAGCACACCTATAATTATTGCATGTAGTTTATGGGTATTTATTGAAATTTTTTTTTTTTTTATTTGGGCACAGTCCGATTTGGATTAAATTAATTCTTAGCTAAACCAGAAGCACAGAATTATTAAAAGGTAAGGAAAAAGTATCAAATTGTCATCACTGTTAGTGTGTTTATTCACTAGATGAAATTTGATATCTTACAGTTTGGTTTATGAAAGAGAAATCAATAATGAAGACAATATTAGTTACAAAAAACATACATAATACTGTTTCCTCAAGCATGACGAACCAAAACACAAATTTCACCATTCACAGTCATTATGTTTTTTTAGCCAGCTTCCTACTAAAACCCCTTATCCTACATCCTATCAATGCAAGTGTGGGCCCTAAGGCCACAGAGCAGTGACCATTTAAGCTATGCCAAGCTCTCTTTCTTGCCTCTGTCTGGGCACTTCTTGCTTTTCAAAATCCAAACACATGTATTCAGATAAAGCAGAATCTTGATCTGCCTTGCATTTGCCTCCAGCTTGGGCAGAGTTTTGTGTCTATGTTTTGTTCTTGGAGATTTCTATTGCTTCAGCTTCTTTCTTCTGTAACAGAGGTTAATGAAAGTTATCTTAAATTAAAGGTAGTGGTTAAACCTAATATTTCCACTTAGTTTTAATCCAAGCTGTAACAATGTTTTAATACTTTCTGAAAGTAAGTTTAAAGTTTTACAGAGCTATTAAATGTTAACCTGGCCTTTGACAGCAATAGTGTGGTTTCATCAGCTCACCCTGTGAAGAGCTCAGGAAGCTGGAGAGCAGCACGAACTTCCTGTTCCCACTCACATCCACCAGTACTCCATTTAGGATTTAAATACTGCTCACAAATTACTGTGAAATCACTGGAAAAAACAGGGAATTCTACTAGCATTCCTGCTAACTCCCAGTACCTCATTCCCTGATCTAAAAAAAAAAATGGTAGCAAATGTTTCTCTGTCTTTCTGGTAACCTTGACACGTTCATTACCCCTCTTCAGTTTGCTAGATCTCAGAGTAAAAGTAGTCATATAAAATTCTTCAACAGACCATTCAATCTCATTCATACTATTATACAGTACTATGTTAACACACACAGTATTGCACAAATGTGTTAACATGTTTTCAACTTGAACTGCTGAAATTAAAGCAGAGAGAGATGTATTTGGGCATGGCTAATGCCAGCAAAGAATGTTCTCCTAGAATAATTCTCTGTCAAACCCAGCTTTTAATAGAAGTGGTTGTGGAGCTGCCTTCATCTAGTAGGTTGACAGGTCTGGTATTAAGTTTCATCCTGTCATGCTTACTTAGAATCCTTGTGCCAAAATAAACCATTCCTTTCAGTCATGGTATTTCCGTTTTGCAGATAATTGTGATCTGTTACCCTACCCATCTTAAGTCTCATTTGGTCAACCTAAATATATCTAGATTTCTTCACCTCTTTCCTTGTAAAGCAATTTTTCCAGTTTCTTTTTCCTCTACATTATATTTTTCTGAAATATTTACAATTCGTCAGTATCATTACATTTAATTTTGCCCAAGGGTTTACAGTTTTTATTAATGGTATACCTAATAGAGAGATCCATAAATTGTTCATAGGTCATGTAGAATGAGAACTGTTTGTTTGTAACATATATGAAGGAGATATATATTGTACAAACAATGATGGGAAAGAAATAAATTTTATCCTGGTTTGATAACTTATAGGTAGATAAGGTAATTTTCTTTAATATTATACAAGAAAAACATTTTGGCTGTCCAAGTCAGTGATTCTCAAACTATAGGTCACAGCTGCAAGCAATTAGGATTAGTAGGTTCATGAGCCCCACAGAAATGCAATAGGCAGTAGGGAGGGTGGGGAGCTTAAGAATCATTGGTCTAACAGATACATACCATGCTTCCAAAACTCAAAAGAGCACTGCCATGTACAGGAAGTTCTCAGGGTTCTCTCTTCCCCACCAAATCCTAGCCTGTGGTGATCAGCTCTTTTAAATCCCTCCAGGGACAGTGATTCTACCACTTCCCTGGGCAGCTTGTCCCAATGCCTGATCACACTTTCTGTGAAGAAATTTTTCCTAATAGCCATTTTAACCCTCCCCTGGCATAGCCTGAGTCCACTTCCTCTTATCCTATCACCTGTTACTTGTGAGAAGAGACCAGCCATCTCCCCTCTCCATTCTCCTTTCAGGTAGTTTTAGAGAGCCTTATCTAAAGGCTCCCCTGAGCCTTCTCTTCTCCAGACTAAACAATCCCAGTTCCCTCAGCTGTTCCTCATCACACTTGTGCTCCAGACCCTTCACCAGCTTCATTGCCCTTCTCTGAACCCGCTCCAGCACCTCAATGTCTTGTAGTGAGAGGTCCAGAACTGAACACAGTGTTCAAGGTGCAGCCTCACCGGTGCCCAGTACAGGGGGATGATCACTGCCCTAGCCCTGCTGGCCACACTATTGCTGATACAAGCCAGGGTGCTGTTGGCTTTCTTGGCTGCCTGGGCACAAGCTGGTTCATGTTCAGTGGTCGCCAACCAACACCCCCAGGTCCTTTTTCAGTGGCAGTTCTTCCCCAAGCCTGGAGCTTTGCATGGATTTGTTGTGGCCCAAGTACAGGACCAGGCACTTATTGAACCTCATGTAACTCCCTTGGTCTATTGATCCAACCTGTCCAGATCCACCTGCAGAGCCTTCCTACCCTCCAGCAGATCAACACTCTTGCATGACTTGATGTCGCTTGCTTGCAATTTACTGAGGGTGCACTCAATCCTCTCATCCAGATCATTGATAAAGATATTAATATCTTTAAAAAACAAAAGATAGTATTTCTTTGCAGGAGAGATCACATCTGTATTTCTTCATGAGCATTGCCTAGCACTAGAGACCAGTTGGAGCTTGACAAATACTTTCATTTAAACTTTTTACAGTGAAGAAACCCTACTTATTCTTAAAATAAAATTTTGTACTGTTATAATGCCCTTATTTGTCTAGATACTTTGCAGCACATCTTTTGTTTTCCTCTTTTCCATGTTTTATTTAATTTTTATTTATTAAATATTTCTGCTGGGTGAATGAATGAACTAAAGGGATCTGGGGTACTTTCTCACTTTTTCCATTTTCCTTCTAACACTCTAACTTTTCAAAACTTCCTCAACTTTGGGAAAAGTAAAAAGAAAATAAAAAGTAAAAAAATAAAAAAATAAAACTCGGTAACTTTGTCACTCTATAACTTTTCAAAAAGGTGAAAAAAGTTTTTAAAATGTAACCAGAGAGACAGTGCTATAGAATTTCAGTTTTCTGTTTCTTTACACTTTTCCAGAGCTAACAAGGTTTTTAAATTTACAGATGAGGGGAAAAAAATTTAAAAAAAGGAAGAAAAATATATGAAATAGAGGTTATCCTTTCTAATGCATGTCTTGTAGAAAGGGAAAGCTGAGGGGTAAAAACAGAGCAAAAAAAGAACGAAAAGTCAAATCTGAAGCTGTGTAAAGAAAATTGCATCATTTTTGGCTCTATAAATTAAAGGGGAAAAAAAGGAAATTAAATTTTCATTTATTTAATTATTCATTTTTTTTTTTAACAACTTCAGTCTCCCCTAGGACTGGGATCTGGGGACCAACTCAAAAACAGTCTACAAGGTCCCAGTTCACAGAAATGTTCATCCAAATTCATCTTTTCATTTACCAGCTTGCTGTCTCTGGCACTTGGTCGGAGGCTGTAAATAGCAGTGAAGTTCATTTGCAAAGGAGACAGAGCATTCTCAGAGGCCTCGGCTGTGAACGCACTTCCCCAGGCACTAAATTTAAACAGGAATCTCATCACCCTCTACCCCAAGAGGAAGACACATTTCTTTGATGCGGCCATGATTTGCACAAATAACTGTAGGACAGAAAATATTGCTGAATGTGTTTTTTCCTTTGTCTGCACCTATGAATCTTGTGCTCATTGCTGATGGTCCAGTTCTGGCAGCAGGGAAAGGGATCTGCCCCACTCCTGGGCATAGAGCATATCCAGAGTCTTTGCTCAAGACCTGCAGCCTCAGAAAGGCATTGAAGACAGATCTCTCATAGAAAGGCAATCTTACCAGGAAGGAACTATATAAATGATGCAACTGTGCCAAACATAGTGACCACATTGATAGGCTGACTGGGACTCTCCTTTTTAACCTTTCTGAATTGCCTGAAAACCCAGACGACTGCTTTGCACTGTGCTCCCTTGACCAAAGCTGAGCACATTGTCTGGCTCCTGCATTGGTGTTGGGGAACCTCCTGTCCCAGCACAGGATTTTAATCACCTGCAGTGATTAGTCATGGCTGAATTGCTTGACTCCAAAAACACTTAAGCTCCTCAGCAGGGACCTAGGTGGATGCAGATAGTCTGAAATCTGCCCTAAATCTGGGAAGTCCAAGAGACGCAGGAATCTAAATTATTTTTGAGACTGGCCTCAGAAGAGTGTTGACAAGTCAGGAAGGCTGCTTTCCCAAGGATCACCCTGTGGCCTCAGGGTTAGAAATGGTGACCTTGTACAGAAAACTCCCTTTTAGGCTGCTGGAGTCCAGCCATACTCAGCCTCTGTGCACCGAGTCCTTACAGCCCACAAGTTATTCTATGCCAGCTGAGACCATGGAAGTATTTTCATCTTGTATTTAAAAAAAAAGCAAACAACAAAAAAAACCAAACCATAGTCATGTATGATTCTATACAAATGATATATGAAAGTGACTGTATAGAGTGGGATTTATTTGACTTCATTCTGTACATGTTAGATGTAAATATAAAGGAAAAAATATAAGTAAGATTGGGTTTTTTTTTGTTGTTTTTCAGATGAAAATGCTTATTGTGTTTACCTGTGAAACTGGAAAGACTGTAAGAGATGATTCAGATTATTGAGTAAATAATGCATGTTTAAGAATATGACTCTGGCTGTCCCTTTTGCTGGTTCTTCATTTTGTTGAATGATTTATTTATAGTATGCCTGTGAATCCAGTCTTTTCTGTGGGTGATGTCATCTTTCTCATGTATTACACATGCTACACCCCAGGGAAAAAGGCAGCAATGTGTCTCACCTTCTACTATTTCTCATTCCTCTTAGTGCATATAGCTTATGTACGTATTTCTTTCAGCTGCCACTGAAATATATATTTATAAAAAAAAAGAGAGGAAAATTGCAGATGCCTATTCAAGTGTGTTTTCTCTATTAATGACATTTCAGATAGCAGAAAACTACTCTGTTTGTGTCTTTATTTGCAATATATTCCCATAGTATTTTACATGTCCGATGGCTAACACTTAGCTTTGGAGAGATTAATCAATCCAAGGCTAAAAGGTGACAGCATGAAATAAAGCTAGTAGCAAAAAAGTGTGGAGAAGACAAACAGCCACCAAGAAGCCAACCCATAGTTTCTCCTGCTGCCACTTTCCCAAAGGAAAAAAACAAAACAAAACAAAACAAAACAAAAAAAAGGAGAAAGGAGGGTTGCTAAATATATGCCTGGTTTTCTTAGTAAGAGGTCAATGGTTCCATTTTTTAAGGTTACTTTATTCAATTTTGATTCCATTTATTACATAAGTGAAACACATTAATCTTGGAATCAGATTGCAAAGTTATCAAAAAGGAGGAACACAAAAGCAATTAGAATAACTTCCTGTAATTTGGAGGCTATTTATTTCTCTACAGTGTTCTGGGAAATCCATCCCATGTGTTAAACTCCCAGCTGAGCAGGTTACAAGCACCTCTCAGGAGACAAGGAGAATTTCCAGTACCTGCTAATTTTTGTGAGCTGGGAATTTATGCCTGGCCCTTAGCAGATAAACCATGGTTTCCCTTGGAGAAACTATTTCTTATTTCATTGCCACCCTGCCAGTCCTCGGCAGTACTTGTAACAAAATCTCTGTTACAAGGCTTGTCAAAATTTATGATGGACTCAAACTTTTTTTTAAAGCAGCTTTGAAACACGGTTCATATAAATTGAAAATAACTTTTATAATAATATATTATTATACATGGCACCTCAAGTAGCTGCTTTGTGTTTCCCGCAGAGGACAAGAATTCTGAATTCTGGAAATCTTTTCTCAAAAATCCTTTCTGATATATGTCACCTCCAACATCCCAGTTCTTTTACATGCAAAAATGACATGAATATGAATGAGAATGATTTGTACAGAAGAAATACTCTTAGAACCAAGATGCACTAAAAGATTCTTAGAGGAGAATTTCAGACAATGAAAAAAAATCATGAAATTATTCAGTGAGTACAGATCTGACTAGACAGTATGCTATTATAAGGTATACAGTAAGTAGTTTCTGATTTTTAATACAATACCCTAAACAAATGGTTCTTGGACAAATTGATGAATGTATCTTTTAAACCTTCTATACCTGAAATTATCTGAGCTACAATTGATTAGTGTTTTACTCCTTAAATATTCATAACATTATATATATGCATATATATTTATAGATACATTTCTAATTTTATAGAGTAAAATATGAGACAGAAAAATGCATGTCTCATCACTGAGGAAAATGGTTAGCTAAGCTTCAGATAAATGTCTAAGTTTCTGTCTGGGAAGCCTGAATCCATTAGTGAACTCAACTAATAGGTCAAGAAAAGTAATAGCCAAATAAATATTTTATTAGCATTTTGTGAAACTTGCTAATGGTTAAACCTACTAATCCTACACTAGTGGGAATCTTCATTCAATATCAGGTCATTATTCAATAGAATATTGTCTCCAATTTCATACAAAGTGACTTTCTGGGCATGACTGGAGAAAGGTATTTTCGCATTAATTGAATTCTTTAGGATACAATGGAAGAAATCTGCTGCTGCCCTAACTTTTTGCTGGGTAACTGTTTAGATTGAATCAAAGAGAGCTGTATCAAGATGCAGCAAAAAAAAGAAAAATGTCACACTTATTTTTAATCAGATTTCATAACTGAATTTTCTCTTGAACTGTCAAATAAGGAAAAAGCTGGTGTCTATTGGGAGGAATATCCCTCAGCTCAAAATCTCATTCCCCACAAGTGCAGTGTGGAGACACAGCCCTCCAAGGGCCTCCAGTACTTTAAGAGAGGAGCTGCCTGTCAATGACATATCTGCCCTCATCCTTTCTAAATCCAAGTTTTAACTTCCACTTGATGTCCTCCATTTAGGGTCAAGTGTTTCACTGTGAGAGACCGGTGGACACTGGAGTTGTCATGTGCCCTATATAAAGTCAGGGATGACACCAAGCAGCCAGAGCACATCTTGCTGGCTGATGGCCTGGGCTCACCCATTTCTCAAAAATCATTTAACTAGGACTGGTCCTGATGGAACCAGTAGCAGAGGCAGCTCATCAGTGTTCAGCGCACTTTGGAAATTATCCTGTGGAGGCATAGGTGCTAAATATACCTAATACAGGTGCTAAAACCCAGGAAGTATAGTGTTCAGTAGGTAACTCTGTAGGCAAGCAGTCTGTATTGCCTTTCTTTTTTAACTTTGTTGGCTTTATTCCTTTTTTCCCCAAGTCAAGCCTACTGCACTCTGGTTTATCTGCTATCCATAGAAGTGTCTGTGTCTAAGTTCAAACTTAGATGGCATTTATTTTGTGACTAACACAGTTAACACCAGCAGAATATGCATAGAGCAAGAAAACACTGAACATTAGAAAAAGCATGAGCTGTTCCACTGCAGATGTACTGTTTCAGTACTAGTAGAACCCAAATGAGCCTGAAATTTGTATCCTTTAGGCTTTTCTAGCTTTAGATTCACTTCCTATCCTCAGCATCTAAAACAAAAATAGAAAAAAGTCATTCATGTTTGGAGAAGGACTTTATGATTCAGTAGCCACGTTTAGACTGTAACGCTGATGTGCTGATCAAGGGAGCATTCCTTTCTCAGGACACTAAATCAATTTTACTAAAATATGTTAATATTTAAGCAGGAAAAATACTTAATGATTCCCTCTTATCTAGTCCAGATGGATTGATTTCTTTTCCTAAGAGTGCAGTTTATGAAAATATTGTCTAAACTAACTGTGAGAGTGCTAGAAGAACATACACTGTATGATTCTTATGTATAATTTAAATAGCAATTTCAAAACTCCAGTTCTATATCTGTTCAACATATAAGACTCTCACTCAGCTCTGCAGTTGGAGGAGATTCAATATAAGTGATTCTACAATTGATTTCAGTAGGTGTTTTAACTACAAGGGGAGAACAAAATTGGCCAACAGTATTTGTAAAGTGCTTTTGGATTCTTGGGAGTGAAGGCACTGCAGTGTAAATTGTTATCACTTTTACGAGATGGAGCACACCCTCCCCAAATTCTATAAGCAATTTCCCAGTTTTAAAATATTTGTGTCCACAGTGTCATTCTGTGGCCCCCTCTTAAAGATGAGCCACCATGTTAAACAGGAATGTAACAGTTGTAGAACTGACACTGTGTGTAACAAGAGACAGTATGGGTCAGTAATACTGAAAAGGTTTTAGAGCAAATTCCTTTTGTTTTGCCTTTTGCATTATGGCTTTTGCATTGCAGTTATAGACAACAGTGGCAGCCTCTGAGGCTATTCCATAGCTTGAGGCTAAGGTATTCTCCAAAATTATAGGGCTTTTGTGGTCAAAGTCCTGCAGAAGTGGGGTTTATAACCTGTAGCTACATCTATGCTAGTAAATTAAACCAGGATCTGTTCCCTGGATGTGAAGCCAGCTGGCATGATCTGGCCACATCTATGCTATTAAACTCTATTACTTTCCAAAACAGAGTGTCTGAATCCAAACTGCCTATTGGGAATGATCTTTGGCCCATGCTAATTTCCAAATTGTTCCAGTGATTTTTTGGAAGAGTGCTAGCATTCACCAGCCAAAACCGTGTCAGAGATTTTTTTATAACAATTTAACAGTACAGACAGCTGAGTTGAAGTGCCTGGACTATGTGCTGACTTTGTTTTAATTTCTTAGTCTAAATGTGCTTTCTATCTCTTCCCTATGCTTTCTATTTCCTGAGCACATCTCTACCTAGAGGATACCATATCAATGGAAAGAATTTGTCGTCTGTTGTCAGA
This sequence comes from Pezoporus flaviventris, assembly GCF_033815535.1. NCBI lineage: Eukaryota > Metazoa > Chordata > Aves > Psittaciformes > Psittacidae > Pezoporus > Pezoporus flaviventris. The sequence goes on along the minus strand of NW_026892579.1, from coordinate 38,214,899 downwards.
ATAAAACTGTGAACTTGCTTGGGATCTTGAGTGGACAGAGATGTCTAATGTGAAATCCTGAGTCAGGTGCTGGAGACACCAAACACATCCCATTTCTACAGTCAAGCTGTAGACAGCTCCTCACCAAGCATGAGAGCTGAGTTCAGAAATCTACCACGGGTTGCTATCTGTGCCATCAGAAGTACCTAACTTCTAAGTGCTTTATCACTTGGTGCACATGGTCTCGCATCAGTATTTTTATTAAAAAGGATTTGAATAAACCTGCAAATGCAATTTTTCCTACATTGTTTCTTAACTTTTCATGACTGATAGAGCTGCTGTAGTAATGTTCATTTAATTGTATTTGCTCATATAAGACTGTGATATATTTCTGGTTTTATATCTGTCCACATATAAAAAATTCATGCTCAGCAAAAGGATGGAGGGAGAACATGTGTGCAAGAGGCTGACATAGGGAAAGCAAAGATAAGTAATTTTTTAAATCTATTGCCACAGTCTTCTCAAATGTCCTTGGTATTATTGCAAATACTTGCTATATGTATGTTACGCTTTATGTATCTTTGCTTGTCTTCCAAATGCAAAATATGTTTGCAGAAAAATGCAATACTTTACATCTCACTGACAAATACAGTGAAAATATACAAAAATGTCTCATCACAAAAGCTGCTTTCTGGGACTGGAGAAGTCTCACATCATCAGGCTACGCCAAGGTTCACATTTCAAGCAGACAGTTATTTATCTGGGGGAGTCATTGTTGCTGTTGCTCTTTTCCCTTTTACAGACACTAGTACCCCACGATCCTGTTTGTGAAGCAATTCACATCAACTTCAGGCAAAATCAGGATGGATAGTTTTAACAGTTTTGGTTGGCTTCAGATGAATCTTTCTGCCTGCAGAACTGTTGGCTTTGATAACCCACAGCTGATGAATGACCACATGTAGCCAAGGAAAGCAAAGGTGGTTTCAGACTATGGTTATCGATAGTCAAAAAAATAGGGAGTGCCAGAAGTTTCCAAGGACAAAAATGAGTGGAAGGTGGTTTTCTACCCTTTTTCTACCCTTTTTCTAGCCTTAAGAAGAGAATGAAAGGCAATGTACAGCAGTGCCACTGTCAAGGGAGCAGTTTGGTTCTGATCTCTAAAGAGTATGAGAGCTAAAACTGAATGAACAAGGCGAATGAAATTAGGTGAATGAAAGGCAGGGTTTACAATGATTTAAGGAATATTATTACAGTAAGATTATGCAGGAAAACTAAGTCTCATGAAGTAAAGGCTAGGTGGAAGTGTAAGATACTTTACAAACAATTAGACACAAAAAAGAAGTTCTTAGTTATAGTATTGACTTGAAAAAGCAATCTGAACACACAAATTTATTGCTGAGTTTTAACTTGTTGCGTATTTGGCGTTATGCATTGAAATGCTAAAAGGCCACATTAATATGAAATTTAATGAAACAATTATAACTGAGATCTACATTGTCTATTTTGCTATGTATTTCTTGGACTGCCTTGTGCTTTCACGCAGATGAATCCTGCCTCATTCCCCATGTACCCTTCAGTATTTGTTAACATTATAATTTGGGAAAGTAAGGCTTGTATTTTAAAGTATACACCTGAGTCAATTTCGATTGGAGATAATAATAATCTTTTAATTGAATTTACAGAGTTCTAGAAAAAATTGTCTATCGTAGACACTTTAGCTCACGTAAATGTCAAAGGATTGCCAATAAATGTAAATGTCAGATTTCAAGGGAAATAGCTAAGATCCTTTTACTCTGACTGTGATGGGAATTGTCATTTTTAGAGCTGGAGATATTTGTGGGGGTTTTGGTGTTTGATTTTTTGTTAGGTTGGGGTTTTTTGGTTTGTTTGTTTTTTTTTTTTCAGTACTCTACCAAAATTTTACTAGGCTATGAAGATATTATCTAAAAATTTATGAAACTCCAGCAGACTAAAATATTCTGAAGTTCTCAGGACACTGAAGTATAGATTTTAATGGGTACTATATTGAAGACATTTAAGCCAACAAGCATTTTAAAGAAAACATAACTGCACACGTACGTGCTTGTGTTAGCTCTGTAATGATGCAACTGTGTTTGGGTATCTATGTGTGTCTATGGTACCTACACGCTATGTTTTCATGCATTTCTTCTAAGGTTACACCTAACATCCAAATTTGAGAACCTATTAATCAAAACTAAAATGCCAAGTAAACGTTTTTCTTCTTTCTCCCATACACGTGCTTCTACCCTTTGATATAAAACTGAGCCAACACCCAGGCCACATAATGCCTCCACAATGATAGCTTTAAGATGTGATTACTTGTGGCTTACAAATCCAACACCATTTTCAAATACTGAATAGGAAATGCTTCTATGTGTCATGCAGGAATTCACTCTCTCAATAAGACCTGATATAGTGGAACTGAAACAGAGCTTTCCAGTGCAGTAATGGCACTTCTCACTCAGGAGGAAACAAATAGAAAACTTCAGCTAGAGACGTTTGAGATAGTATGGAGATGGCCTTAGTCTGTTCTAGAAGATTTTTAGTCCTTGACTATATACAATGGGACTTGAAGAAACAAACTCTATGGGAATTAAAACCAAAACAAAATACTGTGGATTACTCTCAGTTCATTGATTCAAAACCTTCTAAAATACCTTAAAAATGCTTCTTGAAACTATTTTTTTTATATATATATACAGAAAGGATAATGGTATGATAGCTGTATATAAAGATTTTATTTCACTGATTTACAATGACCAGTTTAAATTTCCTATTTTTACTACGACAAGTCACATTCAAACCCTTACTTCACATCAGCTATACTTCTCCATTCACACCAAAAAAATACTACTATAATGGACTTCTAATACTATATAGAATTGTTTTCAGTATTCTCAATAGGTTTGATAAGCTAAACAGAAGTCATTACTTGTTATCCAAGAAGTGGTTTTTTTGGAGAAAGGATCTATTCAGATAACTGTTTGGATAAGTAAAGAACAGGAACAATGGAAAGAACTGTGCTCGACAGTCATACAAAATTACCTGGAACCCTTTATTTGGTGAATTGATTCCTCCCAGGTCTAAAGGCTTGTATTGATTACAGTTGAAGCTGCTTAGAATTTTTCTATTATTTCCTGGGTATTAGGAGTAACCAATAACCTCCGATGGGAAGTAAGGTATTATCAGATGATATTTTAATCCCCATGTAAATTTGCAGAAGTATAGACATTAAATACAAGCAAGGAAGAGATGATCCTTGTATATTTTTTGAAATATGGGAATATGCCTACTGGCAGGAGCTCTAGAAGGTTAATTTCAGCAATAGATGGCTTGTGTTAATTACAAATTTTGAATTTGTAACAATATAACTCCATCATTTCTATAAAACAATATTTAATATACAACAAACTTTCACCACATAAACACATTAAAAACACCTTTTTATAGTTCAAATAATTGATTACAGCGTTCTCATAAAAACATTTTCATAACTAGAATCTTAATACAGAATGATTTTTTTTCTATGCCAAAATACATTTAGATGGTAAATTGTTTGTAGAAAAAGATACAGAGAGAAATGGGGTTTGCTGGCATGTGATCCACCTTATTTCATTCTTCCATGGTCAACTTCAAAGCAATATCTAAAATGTTTATCAGAAAGTACTTCACTGTTTTATCCAGTCTTAACCAGAAAAAAAAAAAAGAGGAAGTTAATTGGCGATTCTCTGTTTCAGCGTCTGTCAGATGTGTCAGAACAGCACTCACCCTCTCTACATCCTACCTTAGCTGTAACTATTCACTGAGGTTTTTTTTGAAAGACACAATATTCCCATTGACTTTAAGCTTTGGGTGCCCACAGACTGAAGAGTGGATTCACTAAAATAGCTGAACTGCATTTATTAAATGCAATACTGATAAAAAAAAAAAAAATCCACATAAAAACACGTAGGAAGATTGATCACACAATTTTATTAGAGTCTTTTGAACAATTGCATTATGTTGTTCCTTTATTTAAAAACTCTTGCAAAAAAAGACATTGGAGTGGACTGGTTTCAACCCTGAGCATTAACACTGCATATCAAGTACTGTAGTAAAGAAGCTGGTTAAGTTTGTAGCACTAGCACAAGTCACTGATATTAATCCTCTAGGTGATCAGGTTTTTACAAAAAAAATACATAGTTTTCAATAAATAATGCTTAATTTTACAACTTTGATACAGCAATGTCATACACTGTTTTGACACATACTAAACTCTGCATGCTATATAGTCTACTAGAAGACGAAACTTGCCATGCATTTTCTTTTTCTAGTGCTAGAAAACACTTTGTCCTCCAGTGCATTGCCTCAAGCAGCCTTACCATCTTCCTTCTCTCACAGCAATAGGCCGTGCACTGGCATGCAAAAACCTCAAGAAAAGGTTTCCCCCCCACCATCACTCAGACTTCTAAACAAAAGTACTTTTCAGCTTTTCCCCCCAAGACCTGGAGTGGCTATGAAAACTAATTTCATGTGGCCTTGAAAAGTCTTTGAAATTACATATTTTAAAAGTGTCATGCTTGAAAAACTGCTCTAAAACATTCAATTTCCCTCACCTGTGGCCATCATGCAACATCATTGAAATGTTGTAACCATCGAAAAAGTCCCACACTGGAAAACAGGCCTCCATTTTAAAACAGCCCAGCAAAAAAATTAAAGGAAAGAGGAAAAAAAGTATCACAGCATTTATGTAAAGACTCCAAAACGCCAACGTATGTACAAGAGCAAAACCAGATACAAATCGTAAACTAACTAACAATGGCATATAACTCTTCTCCCTGGCTTCACCAGGAGTTGAGGCAAGTTGGTTTTGGAGATAAGCAGGACGATGGAAACAAAAACAAATTGTGACAATGGGAGTTCCTGGATTAATCATTATTACTTAATCAAATTTCTTCAAGCGGTAAATTGGTGTCTTGATTTTCTTGGAAGTGGGAATTACCAAAATCTAAAACCCTAATTAACAACAGATAATTCTAAACCAAACCTGTTTCTGAGTATTTGCAAGGCTTAGAAGTTTGGCGCCCTTGCACTTTTTCATCCCTCAAGATTGCACTTCACAGAAAATCCAGATGTTGTAACTAACCACAAAAGAAGAAATTTGATTAATTAATAAGGATTGAAACCTCCATTCTCACACTTCCAGGTTGTTCATCATTGAAAACCATTCACCCCTTCTTATCCATATTGCTTTAGGGGTTTCCTTGTATCTACAGAAGTCATTCCTTTGAAATTGCTGTCAATCACAATTTTCTAAGAGTTTTTAAAATAATCCTATCTTTGCACTGGCATAAGTATTGGGTTTTCTAAGAGAATCTCAACCCAAAGAAGGTATTACTTTTATACATGAAATATTACGAACTTTTGTTTCCCTTTTTGTAAGTCATTCTACACTTTCTGCACATTTGTGCTTTATATTGAATATAAAAATAGGTCTTTAAAACTCTATTTACTTTAAACTCACTAAAAAACTACTTGCTTGTGAAATTCTCTTACAAATTCACTGCATCCATGTAGAGAAGATAAAATTAATTAGGCAGTTAATTGGTATAGGTAGTGTGCAAAAAAATTAAGGAAAATGAAAACAATCACAGCCTTGGATGCGGGTGAGAGGAAAGGAAATAAACCAAAGGAATACAACAGTATAGTAGGGGAAATGTAAGGCAACTCATTGTGTTAAGTTTTTGTTGTTTGTTTTTTTTTCCTGGCCATGCTTACAAATGAAGGTTAGGATGAACTAACTCCCATTAGACACCTACCCTGCCAGCAGCCCTTGCAGCAAAAAACTCCCATTAAACTCAATGAGAATTTTTTTTGCTTTTTAACCAGCGCAGGTTTAAGGCCTTACTAGGCAACAATTGTGAAGATGTAAAAAGGAACTTCTTGAGCTGTATTGAGTATCAAACACCTAAAAATTCTATGGACCTGACTTTGACCCCACACTAGTTTTACCTCGGTGTAACAACAGAGTTGCATTTTCCTCAAACAGGCATGTGTGAAGGATCAGACTGCATGCATGCAAATCACATTCAGTAGACTCGAAGTTTCATCTGAATGACAACGAATGCCTAAAGAGCATGTAGCACTCAAAGGATGCTTGGAATGAGTCTTTCTACCACATTTGAAAAAGACTGCACTTAAAGGAAGAAAATATTTCTTAGTTGTGGTTCTTTTAAAAGGCGGAGAGGAAAACCATAATAAAAACAACAGAAGGGTAAAAATGATAAGTTTACAAAAATATTCACTTCAAAACTGAAAAAGAATCAGAATATTTGGTTAGATCTTACATTGAGTTGACATCCTCAGTGTTAGCAAGTAAATTGTCTTTCCACATTAAAAAAAGCTAATTTTTCCCCTTCCATCACTGAATCCTATTACACTTAAAAGTAGTATTGTACAGAGGCAAATATTAAGAATGTGGAATAAAAGGCCACAGGAGATACTAAGCCTGCAACAGGACTGTTCTAGCATGTCAACAAGGATTCCTGTGAACACAGGAAAATAAAAGAGAAACAGAAGGCATGAATATTATCAGATATGACAAAAGAAGCGAAAAAAAAAACAAACTAGCTAAGCAGATGTTATTTTTCATGATAAGAAGATTGGTTTTTTAGTCTCGCTGAGATCAGCAGGAGCTTAGGCATTCAACAGCATCAAACTTCAGCCCTAACAATGTAGTGGCTTAAACAGAACACTACCTAATTTTTCCTTGAGCAATATGCAACAATAAACTCTGAAATACAAGAAACTCAACTGTCTGGACAAAAAATTGTTTCCCTGCACCATATACCTTCACTCAGAATAATTCTTCTGAAACAGTATTGTATAAATCCCCTCTAGAAGAAGAAAAGGTATACTTCTGAGGGTATTATATTAATTGATTAAAGTAAACCTGTTGCTCTTTTAAAATCTGCCTGACTGCTCTATACTTGGATCCTTTACATCACTTATCCTTGACTAATATTTTAAATGGTAATTTTAAAAACAGCTCCCAAAACCATATACAAGTCAAAACTTCCGTAGGCTGGGACACAGACCTTATTACAATGCAAACTAAATGCAGTCTATATTTGACCATAATTGCTCATAACTCATTGAACATCTGTAAAGCACAAATGTTTAATGACACTGCCTATTATCACTTTACTAAACAAGGATGCATATCAGAAGAAAGGGACTGGAAGTACAAGTCCCTCTACTCTCATGATAGCTTCAAGAATTACTAAGAGAATTTTGGCTCAGTTTTAAGACTTAGAACCTGATCAACTTACTCCATCACCCTAGCCCAAAACCGGATTTTCAATAGCAGGATAGTGAATGGCTAGGCTAGAGCACTTCAGTGTATCTATTTTCTTTCACTCTTTTGCCTTAGAAGAGATAAATGTCATTTGTTTTCAATCTGATTTCTAAGTTATTACATGGAGAACACACTAATCATTTGAGACCAAAAACTGAAAATTCAAGAAACTCTGTTTTATTGAGGACTATCCATTGCCAAGGATATCTTGTATATTGTAATTAAGTTTGTTTTAAAACACAGTTTCTCATAAAGAATTATCACAATGCAAGACATAAATTTGAGTTCCCAGATATGCTATATCTCTTTTCTGATAGCAAAAATTTAGGCCAAACAACTTTTATTTAGAATCATGAGTGTTTTATTATTATTATTATTATTAGAAAGAGATCAGATTATATTAATCATTTTACTACCAGTTTAACTAACCTAAAGTAAGATATCTCACCACTTAAATGCCTAAGAGTTGTCTTTGATTAAACATAACATGCATGCAGGTTTTAATGTTATGTTTTATTATGCCTTACAAATGTGTATGCAGGATTTTCATTTCAGCAAGTCTGAAAGCCTGTAGCAGTGGTTGCCACCAAAATACCAGCACAGTGAATTGTCCCTGTAAACAGCTGGATCATTAATTAGTGGAGATAAAAAAAAAAAAAGGAACAAAACAAACAAAAAAAAACTAAAACCAAACAATAATTTAGCAATGCCTATCAGATAAAAAGTAAACTCTTGAGAAACAAACTTGCACCTTGTGAGTCTGTTTATTGCCATCAGCAGTTATTTCAGAGCACAACTGAGATCTGACGGCTCCTACGATTTAAAAAAAAAAAAATAGAAAAAAAAAAAAAAAAGCACACTGAAAAAGTCTGCTCACCTACAGCAGAAGCTCGTACACCCCTCCTGCCCCCGGGCGGCTCATCGAAGAGGGGCCGGGGCCGCCCCGCCGCGCCGAGCGCTGCAGGGGGGCGGAAGAGATGCAGCCCCACTGCGCCGAGCATCTCCGCCTCGGGTCTCGCCCAGGCTATTCATCAAAAAAGGGAGAGAGGGAGGACAAAACGCAGCTGGGAGAGGACCAGGTCGGGTGGAAAGGGGGGAGCCGCATCCCCCAACCCGCCGCGCCCACCTCCCCGGAAACCGGACACGGGGGACCGGCGGGGCGGCCCTCGGGGAGCCGGGCTCGTTCACCGGACTGGGGGGGGGGGAGGAGGGAAAGCAGAAAACACCCAGGACGAGCCAACCTGCCACCGCTCGGCCAGGCCCCCAGCAAGCCAGCCCCGGCCCCGCCTGATGGAGACCACACCGTTGCGGGCCGGCACCCACCGGGCCCCGCGGAGCAAAGCCGGAGTGGGAGGGAAAGGCGAAGGGAGGCGGGAAAAAAAAAAAGAAAAAAAGGCAAAGAAGCGAAGCAGCCCTTACTCTCCTTCCCCCCTAGCTACGGTCATGCACAACAGCCTACAGCTACCGCTCCTCCGCAGGCGAGGGGTGACAACACGGCATCTCCAGCGTTCCTTCTACAGACACTAATAGCGATACGAGTTTCTATCAGTTCCAGCTGATTTATTAAAATTGTCAAGATACAGACTTTCAGCATTAAAAAAAAAAAAAAACAGGCTATGATGTTGACAGTGCACAAGTCTGCTTTTGCCATCATTTGCTACAAAATATGCAGATGGTCTGTACTTTAGATTATATTGCACAACATGAGAAACTTTTAACTATGTGCCTTTTTTCTTTCTTTTTTTTTTTTTTGCTAAAATCGAGAATCCAGTTTCATACCTTCCATCTGGGGCCCCATCCACATATCACAGCGTATGAGATACATAAAGTCCTACTATAGTACAGTACATATACAATCTTTTAAACTAAGATAACAGCTCTGAGGTCTATATCACCATTTTCAATAAATCTTTACCTACAAATATTGAACAAATCTGAACTATAGCTGTACAAAAAAAGTGTTTGTTTCTTTTTTTCTTTTTAAAACCACAAGGCCTTTAGATGCAAGGATTATTTTTTTTTTTAAATTTTAATCCTTTTAAAACCAGGACGTAACGTACCAACAAACTTGCATGCTAAAAACAGAGAAAACAAAAAAAAGAAAATAAAAGGGAAGAAGTGCCTGAAAAGTCTTACTGAAAAAACACAGCAAGAATGTTCCCTTTTCACTGTACAAAAATACGCCTGAAAATATATTAATTTTTAAAAAAGACTGAGGTCTGTTATGTATCAAAAATGTTTCAATACCTTTTTGTACTGAGGTCTAGGCTGTCTGGTATTCAATCAAGGAGGTATAAGGGAACAAGTTACAAAAAAAAAAAAGTTGGCAAGTAGAAATCACATTTGTAAAACCATAAACAATTTGATCTGAAAAGTAAACTCTGATCTTAAGTCAGTTCAGTTATTTGTAAGCGTTTGTACAGTCTGCATTTTTTCAAGCTCCCTGCAGCTTTGTTAAGAATCGGATGCATAGAAGACATCAGTTTTCTCCCTCCAAAAAAAGTTGCAATGGTCCCTTTCGGAAAAATAATAATAAAAAAAAATAGAACAGTTCTTCAAGATCTCTCACGGGAAAAAAAAAAAAAAATCCACAAACCCCCTTGAGTAACAGTTGTGCTGCCACAAGACTTCTTTGCAGACCATCTTCCAGACTTCAATCAGAGACCGACAAGCTTCAAACAGCGCCTTCTGTATCATTTTTTCCCCCAGTCCCATTTGCCTTTGCTGTTGTTGTTGTGATCACCAAATGCAATAAAAAAAAAGTAAAAAAAAGTAAAAAAAATAATAAAATCACAACTCCCGGGCTCGGAACTAACTTCAAGATTTTTTTTTTAAAGAAAACAAGACTTTTTTTTTTTTAATTATCATCATCAGCATCATCATCGTATCATCATCGCCGGCGTCGCGCAGCTCCGGCTCCTCCGCTCCTCGCCGCCGCTCAGTACGTGAACACCAGGTCGGAGAAGTTCGCCTCCAGCCAGTCGCCCGCGATCATCTCGCTCAACTCTGGGGTGCAGTAGTCGGGGAACTCGAAGTGGGAGCCGAGGCTGCCCTCGCTGAAGGAGTCCAGGTCCTTGTCCACCAGCGAGAGGGAGAGGTTCCCGGCGGCGGCACCCGCTCCCAGCTCGGCGGCGGCGTGGCCGTGCTGAGAGAAGTTGAGGCTGAGGTCGAAGAGCAGGTCGTCCGTCTCCTCGCTGCCGGCCGACGAGGTGGAGATAGACCGGGAGGAGGCCGGGGAGAGACCGGGCGGCTGCTGCGGCGGCTGCGGGCCCTGCTTGGTGATGTTCTTGAAGCTGTAGTAGAGTCTGCTGCCGCCGCCCGCAGCCGCGGCGCCGCTCCGCACCTCCTCGTAGAGACTGGCCCCCTCGGTGGACTCCGCCGAGGAGCTCAAGGTGGGACTCGCCGGCACTTTGGCCACGTTGTACCGCCGCAGCTGCTGCGGTCCCGGCTCCTCGTCCTCCTCCTCGTCCTCCGCCTCCTGCTTGATTCGCAGCTGCAGCTCGTCTTCGTCCTCCTCCTCGTCATCCTCCTCGTCCATGAAGACACACTTGACCGTCTTGCTGCTCACTTTGAGGGTGCCGAAGACGTATTCGTCCCCCGAGTAGTCCCCGTGGTGGGAGGCTTTGGCTCCCGGCTTGGGGGGCGAGGAGGCGGAGGAGGCTTTCAGCTTGCTACACTTCTTGCTGGAGCTTTTGGCGCTTTTGCTGCCGCCGCTGCTGGTGGGTGCGTTTTTCTCCGGACTTTGGCTGGCATTGGGCTTGGCCGCCGGGTCCATTTTGGGCTTTTTCCTGGGCCGGTATTTGTAGTCGGGGTAATCGGCCATGTGCTTGAGCCGCAGCCTCTCCGCCTCCCGGATGAAGGGGATCTTCTCGCTGTCCTTCAGCATTTTCCACCGCTTGCCCAGACGCTTGGAGATCTCCGCGTTGTGCATGTCCGGGGACTGCTCCATGATTTTTCTCCTCTCGATCTTAGACCACACCATGAACGCGTTCATCGGTCTTTTTATGTGCCCCGACGCCGTTTTGCACCAGTCCGGATCGCTCTCGTCCAAAGCGACGGGGCTGCAAGCCATGAACTCTCCCTCTTCTGTATCCATTGCTTCCCGGGGCAGGTTGCTCTCCGCCTCCGTACTCTCCGCTTGCTGCACCATGGTGGGCTCTCACCGAGGCGCCGCTCTTCCCGCCGCCACGCTCCAAGCCAACAAAGCCGCTGAACCACCGCCCCCTTCAGCCGCCGCACCTTGCCCCTGCGGCGCGCCGAGCCGAGCCGAGCCGGGCCGGGCCGGGCCTCCGCCGTGCTGAGAGGCGCAGCCCGCGGGGCGACTGGCGGGCGGGCGCGCGCGCTGCTGCCCACAGCCCCGCGGCCGGGCCGGGCTCGTGCAGCTCGGCTCTGCCCCTGCACCCGGCCTCGCGCCGCCCGCCCCGCCGCGCGCGCTCCCCCTTCTGCGAAACTCGCGGCTCCTCGCCCAACTAGTTATCAGCGTTTCATATGGGTGACATCACTCCCACTGCCGGCCAATTGCGCCGCGCCGCCCCGCCCACCGCCCCGCCCACCACCTTTATCAGCAGTCCTCCCTGCCCCCCCGCTCCCTCCCCATGCTGACACACCCCTTGCTCGGGGGGCGGCTGGTGATCGTGCTCACAGTGCCTCTTCCCTCTGCCCGGGAGACTGCAGCAGTACCGCCGCGGGGGGCTTCTCCCTCTGGCCTCCGCCGCGGGCCGCAGCTGGGTGCGGAGCTGAGCAGGGAGGGGGGTGGTGGCAGCGGCTTCTCTGTGGCTCTCTCTCTTCATGAGGCCGCGGAGCCCCGCGCGGATCAGGGAGGCGGGCGGTAGGGGACGCTGGCGCTCCGCGGCTACCTCAGCTGCGGCGCGACAGCTCCTCCGGCGAGAGCAGGGCCGGGTGGCCGGTGCTGGTGCAGTCTTCGCCCTCGCTGTCTTCCTGCCGGACTGGGCTCTTTCGCCTTTCATTGCTTCTTCGCCGCGGATGTGCGGGACGGCCTTCACCGCGGTAGAGCGCAGGCCTCGCCTCAGCTGCGGTGGTCGGCGGCGCGGGTCCGCCTACGGCCGCTTTCCCCTCCGCCGGAGCCGTGGACCCCTGGAGGAACGCGGCGGGCACCTCGGTTTCGTGCCTTCACGGGCCCCCCAGGGCTTATTTCGGTGGTTTGTCGTTAACGAGCTGGGCTGCGAGGCTGCAGAGCAGGGCCTGGCGCGCTCTTGCTGCGGCGGAATCCCGTTGCCTGCGGATGCGGACGGTACCTCGGGGTTCGGCCTGCTGGGCGGCCGTGCCCACTGCTCCTTCAGGCCAGCACGGGCAGTCTGCCTGGGGCGGTGGGGAGGTCCCTCTGCCCGCCAGGACTTAAGCCGAAGAAGAGAGGTCATCTCACCCACCTGGAGGCGTTTCCCGCGTGGTGTAGGCTGAGGATAAAGGCAGTTTCTTCGAAGTAGGGAGTGAAAGCTCACAGGCAGCGTCTAACAGTGCTGACTTTTGTTTGTTTGTTTTCCAGAAAGTATCCAGTTATTCAGCAGTGTCGAGATCGTTGCAGAATGCCCGCAGCAGATCCTGCTGTTCTGGATAATCCCATGTTTGTCTTCATCGAAGAATTTATGAAATCCAAAGATGACTCTGTACTCATCTGTGGTCATTTTGTGCTGAAAATAAATTCGCATACTGTTCTGCGGGTCTTTTTGCGTTTTTCTAGCTACCATTTACAGTTATTAGCAAGGCAAAAGTTTAATAAGTTTTCTGATGGTTGCTGGCTGGCTGGAGACATGCGAGACAGTGAGAGGGATGAGTCCTGGCACAGCTTTTCCAGTGTCAGAGCGCATCCTATTGAACTGGTGCTAGTGGAGCAGCAGGTCCCCTAGTACATCATTCTCTAATTAGCACAGTCGTTCATTTTCCTCAGACCACAGCAAAATTACTGTGTTTGGATGACGTGACTATGATATCATAGGGCTGCAGAGTGACTAGTGCTGTTACAGGAACCAAAAAGCACTCACCTCTTTTAGCTTTATGGATACATTGGGGTTACCGGGTCTCAGCTGCTCTTGTTAGGAGTCAGGAAGAGTTTGAGGGAGTAGACAGAAGGCAGATACATAGTGTCACATTGCTTCAGTAGCTGACCCCAGCTGGGTGTACAGAGTAGAGGGAAAGGAAAAGGCATAGCTTAAGAAGGTTAACTTCATTGTAAAGGTAGATTTAGAAAAATACCACTCTGCCTCTCCATGAGTGCAGAGGGTTTTTTCCCTCCCACCTTTCTCTCTTGTGACACAATCTCCCGGTGGTACAATCTAGCCCCATAATAATGCTTATCCTTAGAGATGGGGTGAAATGGAAAGCTGCCTGACAGGGTACTTGACCTGTCATAAAACACTAGAGTTTAGAGAAACCACATGAGGAGAGGGTGCAGGCAGTGCCTTCAGGAGTGCCTGAGTTCATGTCTTAGTTGTGGGCTCTCTGAGGAGTGCTATCTGCAGGGCAGGACATTCCTTCCAAAAAGGCTGTGAATTTGGCACTTTCCATCCGTGAGGAATTGCTCAGATTGGGCCCTCTGCACAGCCATCTTTGTCACAAGGGTTTTCAGAAAGGATCACTTTTCTTGTAATGATAGTGTGGATGGGAGTCTTAGGAGACATAAGCTTGCTGCCTCCAGAGAAGTCAGCTTTATTGCTGCTGGGCTCCTTTTACCAAATTGATACCAGGATACCAAGTGTCTCAGTTAATCCTATTCCTTAGCATTATTCTGTAAATATCAGTGTTCCAATAAAAATAAAAAAATAAAGCCCTGTGAGAAATTCTGATGTTTTCCCATATATTTTGAATCCAGATAGAAACAATGCTGTAGGTTTACAGAATGAAACACGTCAAAGTGTTTTAATTTGTTGTCAGTGTGTCAAATTTTAGGGGAGATATTATTGTCATACAAATGCATAAAATTCAAGATGATGAAAATTGAGTTTTCTATTAAACAAAACCAATGAATTTTCATAAGATATTGATATTTTGACGAATCATCATTTTCAAAGACCCATGAACTATTTTGGAACCTTTTTGGTCAATTGAAATGGAAACCATATAATCAATATCAACAAGGCATTCTGATGACTACGACTGTATCCACCAGGGTGACAGTCTGGCATTTTAACACATTAAGATCAGGAGAGATCATTTTAAATGAAGCTTCAGCATAGATTGAAGTCACCATCATTAAAACATACTTAATCTGGGATATTTCTTCTCTTTCATATTTGTCCCTGTGCATAAGCATGCTAATACTGTGCACATTGCATAACTTTCATAAATCCCATTTCTCTATTTTTGTGGCATAACTCATTTTTCTGAAGTGTCTTGGCAACGTTTCAATTTTTCCTCAAAGTGATCTTTTAAATATAAACAGTATTACTGTTTTCTCATGCTTGTTATTGTTATGTTCTGGTTGGTGTTTGTTTTATTTTGAAGGGTAGTGCTAGGAAGACAAGCTGAAAACTGATAAATAATAGCCACACTCAGGAAAAAAATATCTTGAGGATTTTAGAAATCTGATTGAAACATGTACGTGAATAAGTAGTTATTACTATTAAAATGAAATAATTTACTGTTCTAAAAGCAGCTCAATAGTTGTATGCGTGCATGTATATTCCTGTTAGAGTACAGCACTTAAAGCTAACACCCCGCTACTTGTTCTTTTGAAATTCAAAAGCATAATCATCTTTGCATTATCTAGGTCAATGGAAGGCTGGGCTACCCCAGAAAGCAGGAGAAAATAGAATTCATGAGAAAGCTTAATGCTTGCCCCCTTGCATAGAGGTTGTTTTTGCTGATCTGCATCTGCACTGGACTTCCTAGTGCTCTGGTTTGGGTGTGACATGTTATACTGAGTGCAGTGCAGCATGAATATGTAATGCTGGTGAAAGCACAGAGGCATCTGAGTCAAGAAGCTGGTGAGATGCATCCAAAGGTCTGAAGATGGCCAGCAGAAAATGCTTCATGTAGGAATATAAGCCCTCTGAATGTGGCCCTGTGTGTTTATATCTACCCCATCTATGCTGAAAAAGGTGAACCATCTTCTGAACCATGTTATGGAAGATACAAAATGAAATCTGTGCGAAAAAGTTTGTTGTTAAAGAAACAGTGGTTTAGAAAAAGTGAAGGTTATTCCCCCTCTTTATAGTGCCTATTCTCTGTGTTACATTTAAGTAAACTGAAAGCCAAGATTTTTACTATTCTAACTCTGAAGAGAAATAGTGAAGTAAGTGCAGTGTTCTTTTGGTTATTTATTTAATGCCTGTTCTGATTTGTGCTGCAGATTTTTGTCTGGAGAGCCCAAAATGACTTTGTATGGGGAACGTGTGGGAAAACTGGTGTTACGCACCTTCTGCAAGGTGTGGGAAGTGGTTTCAATCACAAGCTGTAGATTCAAAATGGATCGAGAAAGAATTACAGTGTCAAGAGAGCTTTGTCTTAATGGAAAACATATGATGAATTCTGAATGGAGGGGTCAAACCTGAGGTTAGATCACAGACACATTTCCTAGTGATCTTTTCTGGAAAAAAAAAAACCCACAACATAAATTCCTTGAGTCTTGTATTCATGAGGTAAAAATAAGCTGTGCTTTTACACTGTGCTAGCTAACGCTGTGTAACATAGTAAAAAGGCACACCAGCTGTGCAATTTAAGATTTGGTGAATCTACCTTTCCCATGAGTTTTTATCTTAAGCTGCTAATTCACATGAACAATTCAACTTCCTTGTCATCGCTAGGAAAATGGCAACCTCTCCTGTCTTTTCATCTACTGTATGCTCTTGGAGTTGAGGTTGCATAAGACTGTGGTTTCCACAACCTTTGGGTATGTAGGTACCCAAAGCTGACACACGTAACAACTGAATTTCAAACTGAGGGGTGAAATGCACTCATTTAACTGAAATAGAGAAATCATTCAAGAGGACAGACTAGTTTAAACAAAATCCAGAAAAACTGGATTTGCACCCAATTTTAAAGTAACTGTAAACAAAAGTATCCAGAGGTACTTAACTTTGATTTGTGTGCTGAAATCTTCATTTTGCCAGAAGCGTGTGCACTAGATACAGTTATGGTGAGACCAGTGTGGGGGGTGGTTTGCTGGATGCGTAGCCTCTTTCCAGGCAGTGTGGCCCTCTGTTGCTGGAGGGGTTGCAGGAGGGTCGAGCTGGAGCCCAGAGAAGCTGTCAGAGGGAGCAGGAGCAGGAGCAGCTCTTCCCAGCTCACCTCCTGCCAGAGCTGAGTATTCAACTGACTCATTGTCCAGTGCAAGACTCTATTCCTGGTCATATAGCAAATATTTGACAAAAGTGCTGCCTTTGAACTGCTTGCTTCCTGTAGGTAGCTCTAGAAACATCATTTGACCATTGTTTATAAAAACACGATCTGCAAAGAAATGTTGAGACAGAGATTGCGTACATTGAAAAAATCCAGGAGTTAAAAACAGAGCAGAAAGTAACCTTTTTCCTGCAGCTCTGTTGTGTGTCTACATCTACCATCCTGGAGCATGTTGTTGCACCACCATCCTCCCCTAAGACATCCTCCCCTAAGACAGCACTGTCTCAATGGGACAAATAGAGATGGGCCATTTCCTCTCAGCCGGGCACACTGATCTGATACAAGGAGGTGGTTTAAGTTACCAATGCATATCACTTCCAAAATGCAACTTACTAAAAACATTTTTGAACGTGTTCTTTGGGCATCATGTACACTGCAAAACCATTTTATGCTCTAAGAAACAGGATAAAAATTAGTTTTGGGATATTCCATGTACATTGCAACCCTCTCAGAGTTTTTGGTTGCAAGACAGAACACTTTCGCCTTCCTAGTTGTGAGACTAAAACCTGATTCTGCAAGTTGAGTTAGGTCCCTTCCATCCCATAGATCACTGTAGTACTAGTAGTTCTGTTTGGCAGATAATTTTCTCAGCCACTTGTGTGTAACCCTATTGATTTGAACGTCTGCCCCCAGCAACACCTGTGCAAATTCACGGATGGCACTGGGATTGCACAGATGCCATGGAGGGCATATTTTGGCATACAGGACATTTATTACTGGTGGTGATGCATGAGATGGAAGGGATCCAAGGCTCAGGCTGAGTTTGTGCAGCTGGCAGTTAGAAATTTGCTTGAAAACTGAGTTCATTGGGTAGGAAAATCAGTGTGATAATGAATCCAGAACCCTCATTTTTACCAAATCACTTTTCAGTGCAGGAGAACAATTTAAAAGAGATGTGTCTTTTAATAAAAGTATCTGAAAATTGTACTTGGAAAAAAGCAAAGGGAATCCCACAAGAGATTATATTGTGGTTATTTTGTATTAGAGATTATTGTCACTAAGCTTGTTTAAATGGAAATGTTTACTTGTTTCTACTGAAAACTTGAAGTATGTAAATTCAGTGAGTGAATTTAACACAATATTTTATTTATTTATCTTTGTTTTAATTAAATATTAAATTAATAGTAGCCAATTACATGAAATTAAAAATAAAGCAATTATTTTTAACAGGTTTTATTTTGATTGATATGAGCTCTTCCACAAAATTCAAAAGAATTCAAAGTAAGAGTATATTCATAACACTATACATTCATATTGTTGACTTATAGACATTGAATTACATAGTGTTTTAGCAGGTCTCTTAGGAAAACTGTTGTACTTTGAGCAAATTATAGACCTTTTCTGGTTAAATTGCAGCACCAGTTTGTGTAATGTGGGTAATTTGATGTTGTAAAGTATTTGTCAGTACCCTAGGGTAGTCTTTTAGGACACACGGGTTTCACTGTATAATATTTCACACTCGTATGTATGCCAGTTAGCCTGCTTAGGTGGAGACTATTTACGACACATATAGGATTTGTTACATTATGTACTTAATTTATACAATATGCTTTAAGCTTCTCTTTATTATGATAATCATAGTTATTGCATTGGATTTGCTTATTATTTTTAGGGGGAGGAGGGAAGTCTATTTAGTCCAGCAGACTTCTTAGAACATGAAAATTTAACAAGAACATGACCAAAATGCATAACAGAATGCATGCATTAGACATCACACTGATATACCTGTTACTTATAAAGCATGGTCACAGCTGAATAGATGGAGACATAAAAATTTATCATTTGCCTTTTCCTTCCTCATAAAGAACAGTGGAAGGTTGCAGCTGGCCTTACCCTCACAGAAATACCATTATAAATAAATAAATAAATAAATAAATAAATAGCATTTGAACCTCTAAAATGTACACAGGGTGTTTTCTTTGGCTCCAGTGCCTTGAAGGAGGCAGTAACATAACCTGCAGGAAAGACACTTAGCAAGTCCTATGTCCCATGTGCTCACCTGATTATAACTGCTGTTGTAGTGCAAGTGAAAAGACACTCTGCAGCATTTGCCTGAAAGATTTTTAATTTACAGGACTCATGCAGTGAGCAGGATTCTGCAAAATTCTACAGGGGCTTTGCCAAGAAGGGCCTTGCCCTATGTCATTTCCTAATCACAAAATTGAATTAGCCGAGGGCATGGCCATTATGTGACCTGTCCTATCAGATAAGTTAGGAGTCACCCACCAGGGAACAACTCAGAGGTTTGCTTCAGAAGTGCTTTCTCATCTGTGAGCTGTGAAAGCACTGGGTGTGATGTGTGGAGCCCAAGCTGATGAGCTCAGTGGTGTGCTTGCTTGCTCTGTGCAAGGTAATCTCCTTCCTAGATAGCTGCAAAGCTTTACAGCTTAGGCAGGAGCTACTTGTAGCATTGAGTCAGTGCATCCACCAGGTGCCCTGGCTGTGTTCCCATCTGAGCTACCTCTGCCCACTTTTGGCAGAGCTTGGCCTGGAAAAGCTGGGGCTGTGGGATCTCTTGGCTGCCCTGACTTCTCCCTCCAGGCAGACTTTCCTTGCTGGCAATCTTCAGCTTGGGCTTGTGCTGGCAAAATCTGAGAGAAGTGCAACAGCTGTACAGTGGAAATGGAAATTAGAGCTTCATTACTGAACAAAGAAGCAAACCACATAATATTCCTATTGGTTGTATATATTTAGAAAAAAAAGGTTATATGAAGATCTTCATAAAGCTCTTTATGTCCTTGTTTTTTTTATGTTAATGTAAATCTTTCCATAACTATTTATTTCAAAAGGAAATAAATTTAACAAATGTTTCATTGCCTATTTTTTTTTCAAATAGAAAACAAACAAACCAGCTTCCTAGTTATAAATAATATCAGCAGTCACTAGAAATTGTACAGTAGCTAAACAATGAAGGCACATAGAAATGCTGTTTGTCTTATTTCTACACAAAGCCCCGCTGAATTCACAGGAATGAATTAAATATGCTGAATGTGACTGGGGCTCTGGGAAAGCAACACTTCAGTTATTGCTGGTTTTAATTCTCCACTTTTTTAATTTGTTGTAAATTTGGATAATAAATAAAACCCACTATGGAACTCCAAACATATTGCATATAAAAGTACATTACTAATTTCTATGAAAATCACCTTGTATTGTTTCAGTTCCTAAAAGAATATCTAGCAATATTACTAAATATTCACCAAAAGTAAGTAACTGAAAAAAAAACAAACAAAAAAAAAACTCAACACCCTCCCCCCCAGCATACAATTCCTTCTAATAACATTTGTTTGTAGTAAAAATGAGAAACATTTACTTGTTCCACCCACTATTTCTTATTTATGAATATGTTAGGAGGTTTCAGGTGCATGCAAAACCCTGACAGTACTGGTCATTTAATGATGGTGGAGAACACATTGATTTGGAAAAGACTATTCACCTTAAACCAAAACCCCAATCTGCAAAGTCCTTCTTCCTCCTCCTTCTCTTAGCCTTCCCTTCCATTGCAAACTCTACACTGCTAGTAGTAACACTACCAAGATATTCAATAACAT
This sequence comes from Pezoporus flaviventris, assembly GCF_033815535.1. Lineage (NCBI taxonomy): Eukaryota > Metazoa > Chordata > Aves > Psittaciformes > Psittacidae > Pezoporus > Pezoporus flaviventris. Next base: position 38,194,658 of record NW_026892579.1, on the reverse strand, counting down.
TAGAGGCTTGAAGGATTCCTGATGCTTTATTACACAATGATGAAAATATCATAATGCCTCTAACTTCATCAAATCAGGCATTTCATTACAGCATCCTGCAAGTATAGAAAACTGATTGTCTTGTGTCAGCACGGCCCGAATCCAGTTCTTGCGTACAAGACATGGTTACTAATGATCTTTCTAAATCAGCTGAGACTTGATCTTATTTTTTTTCAGTTCTGCTGCACTAGGAATTTTAAGTCAGAGCTGCAAACAGAGTTTATTACAACTTATCATATGGTTTGTTTGATAGAATGCTCAATCAATAATAAACAGAAATTAATAATTAGTTGTACTTGCAATTTACACAGCAGCTGATATCTCATAACAAACTGAAGTCTCAGATAAGGAATTATTATCTGCAATTTACAGAAGGGTGCTGCAGTTTTGGGGTTCTCCCTGCACCATCAATACTGGTCTGGGGAGCTAGAAACCTCTTCCTGATTTTTATTTTCTGCTTAACCTGCAAGGGCCTGCTATACCTGATTGGCTGTGGAACCCAGAAGAATATCTGCACTGCCAGTTGAGTAGTGTATGGAGGGAACTAATTTTTTAAGTATAGACTTGCCTAAAACCTTCATTGAGGTGCAAACTTAGTCCACTATATTCCTCACCTTGCAGAGTAAATTCACTATAAAGAATCATGCCTCTTATGAATAACAGCTCAACCTCTTCCACAAACCTTTTTATCTCCTTTCTACTTCGCTTCCCAAACTACAAGAGAAGAAAGGGGACAGCTGACCAACTGCACACAAATTCAGAGTGCTCTCCAAGCTCTTCATCTGGCAATTTAGGCATAAACAAACCAAAGTAGGAAGGAAGATCTGAGCCAATACTAAGGTAATTTACCTAAGGCTACATAATGAGCCTGGCAGAACAAGAACAGCCCTGAAACCCTTCCCATCACAGTCCTATGGACTAGTCACCACACAGTGTTGAGACTAAATGAATAAGTAAGCAAGCTGAGAAGTCACATTTGAAAAGACAGCTTGTACAGTGCAATTGCTCCCATTTTGGGTCCGGCTAAAGATCAGAATTAGAGCCAACCTAAGGAGTAAGATATATGAATTGCTGAGGTGAGTAGCTCGAGAGAGGACGCCTTCAACACCGGAGCGGGAGGGAGATCAGTGTCCAGGAGCCTCAACTCAGAGCGACACGAGACACCGAGGGAGCCTCAAGTCCTCGACAGGACCTGCCCAGAGCCGGCAGCTCAGCTGACGAGAGCGAGCAGCTGACTCACAGGGGGCGGAGCCAGGAGCAGCGGCACCAGCCCTGAGTGGGAGAAAACCTGCCCCAGGGAGCGCGGCGAGGCAGTTTGCGCGGGCAGGCGAGGGGATGGTGAGCGCTCGGCGTATGAGCAGGGCCCGGTCTGGGAGCTCTGCTCTGGCTGCCCCGGCGGTGGCCAGAGTAGGCACCCAGACAGAGCCGATGAGAGGCGAGGCTGCAGTGCAGAGCTCGGGGTGCAGAGAGTGCCTGCACTGGTCTGGTGAGAGGAGGGTGCACAATGGGCAGGGCTGCACTCGGTGCTCCCTGATGGAGGTGCTCCTGCAGCAGGGGCTGAGCTGCGGGTTGCTGTCAATAGGCTGCCAGATGTCAGGGAAGCTGAGAGGAAGCAGGAATGCTTGCTCCTGGCCCAAACTGTGCGGGGGCCTCGAACTTCACCTCTACCTCATGGAGGAAAGAAGGAGGCCGTTAACCTGGGAAGCTGGGAATTAGTGACAAAAAAAAAAACAAACAAAAAAAGAAGGCAAAGGACAACCAAAAGCAAGGGGCTTCCCCCTAAATCCCCTGTCCCCACGCAGAACCACTTTGCTGTCCTGCAGGGGGCTAATGAGGAAGTGCACTCGAGCCAGAAACAGCCGGCTGATGCCCTGGTAAACATCTCTACTGGTGCTGCCAGGAAAAAGCGGCGGGTCGTAGTAGTAGGGGACTCTACACTGAAAGGGACAGAAGCACTTGTCTGCCGGCCAGACCCGGTCTCAAGGGAGGAGTGTTGCCTACCGGGGGCACGGATCAGGGATGTGGCAGAGAGGCTGCCTGTTCTAGTAAGTCCCATGGACTATTATCCACTCCTGGTGACCCATGTGGGTGCTAGGGATATAGATAGTAGTAGCCTGGGGGACATAAAGAAGGACTACAGAGCCCTGGGAGAGGTGGTCAGGGGATCTGGAGCTCAGATAGTCTTTTCATCAATTCTCCAGGATACAGGGGAGGACCTAAAAAAAGGTAGGAGGATTCTCCAGGTTAATAAGTGGATAAAAGGGTGGTGTCACAGTCAGGGATTTGGGTGTCTTGAACACAGGACCCAAGCTTGTAGGCCAGGTCTAGTGGGGGCTGGTGGAGCTGGTCTGATGATAAAGAAGGGAAAGAGCAGTTGTGGTAGCAGGCTTGCCAGACTGGTCAAGGAGGCTTTAAACTAGATGTGTTGTGGGAGGGGGTTATAATTCTATCCCAGCACTCCCAGTCAGTTGCCAACACCTATAATAAATGCTTGGAGCAATGTAGAGATATCCCAGCCTCTCCAGCCAATGAGCCAGCTTCATTTGGAGCTTGGCTCAGATGCCTCTATACAGATGCCCGTAGCATGGGGAACAAACGAGGAATTAGAGATGTGTGCACGTCTACGGGGGTATGATATAATAGGCATCGCAGAAACATGGTGGGATGGCTCCTATGACTGGAGTGTTGGAATGGAAGGTTACAGTCTCTTTAGGAAAGACAGGCCTGGCAGGTGGGGAGGGGGAGTTGCCCTTTATGTTAGGGATAGGCTGGAGAGTATGGAACTGTGTCTGGGGACAGGTGAGCAGTCCACAGAGAGTTTGTGGGTCAGGGTTAAAGGGAATATAGCTATGGGAGACATTACTCTGGGGGTCTGTTACAGACCACCAGATCAAGGAGAACCTGCGGATGAAGCACTCTATAGACAGATAGGAACAGGCTCACGCTCACAGGCCCTTGTTCTCATGGGTGACTTCAACCACCCTGATATCTGCTGGAGCGATGGTACGGCCCGGCACAAGCAATCCAGGAGGTTCCTCGATTGTCTGGAAGACAACTTCCTTCTGAAAGTAATAGAGGAGCTGACAAGGAGAGGTGCCATGCTTGACCTCATGCTCACCAACAGAGAAGGGCTCGTTGGAAATGTGATGCTCCAGGGCAGCCTTGGATGCAGCGATCATGAGATGCTCGAATTTGAGATCCTCAGGACAGGGAGAAGAGCATGCAGCAAGCTCACTGCCCTGGACTTCAAAAGAGCAGACTTTGGCCTCTTCAGGAGCCTGCTTCGGAAGGTTCCATGGGATACAGCCCTAGAGGGCAGAGGGGTCCAAGACTGTTGGTTGATATTCAAGGATCACCTGTTGCAAGCTCAGGAGTGTTGCATCCCAACCAGAAGGAAGTGCAGCAGGGGAGGAGACCTCCTTGGATGGATTAGGAGCTCCTGAGGAAAATTCGAATGAAAAAAGAGGCTTATAACAGGTGAAAGCAAGGACAGGTGGCCTGGGAAGAGAACAGGGATGTTGTCTGGGAAGCTAGGAACCAGGTTAGGAAAGCTAAGGCTCAGTTGGAATTAAACTTGCCTAGGGGTATTAAAGAGAACAGGAAGGGATCCTATAAGTACGTAGCAAATAAAAAACAGACTAAGGAGAATGTAGGCCCCCTCAGGAAGCTCTCTGGAGAACTGGCTACACAGGATTTGGAGAAGGCTGAGGTTCTGAATGACTTCTTTGCTTCGGTCTTCACTGGCAAAGGCTCTGACCAAACCACCCAAGTCTTGGAAGGCAGATTCAGGGACTGTGAGAATGAAGACCTTGCGCCCACTGTAGGAGAGGATCTGGTTCGAGACCATCTTAAAAATCTGAACGTGCACAAGTCCGTGGGTCCTGATGAGATCCATCCGTGGGTCCTGAAGGAGCTGGTGAATGAAGTTGGGAAGCCGCTGGCCATCATGTTTGAGAAATCATGGCAGTCAGGTGAAGTTCCCGATGACTGGAAAAAGGGAAATATAACCCCCATTTTCAAGAAGGGGAAAATGGGTGACCCGGGGAATTACAGACCAGTCAGTCTCACCTGTATGCCTGGCATAATCTTGGAGCAGATTCTCCTAGAAGGCATGCTAAGGCACATGGAAAACAACAAGGTGCTTGGTGACAGCCAGCATGGCTTCACGAAGGGGAAATCCTGCCTGACCAATTTAATGGCCTTCTATGATGTGGCCACCGAACTGATGGACAGGGGTAGAGCAGTTGATGTCATCTACCTGGACTTGTGCAAAGCATTCGACAGTGTCCCACACAACATCCTTGTCTCTAAATTGGAGAGACATCAATTTGATGGATGGACCACTCAGTGGATAAAGAACTGGCTGGATGGCTGCACGCAAAGAGTTGTCGTCAGTGGCTCAGTGTTCAGCTGGAGACCAGTAACGACTGGTATCCCTCAGGGATCGGTGTTGGGACCGGTCTTGTTCAACATCTCTGATGGTGACATAGACAGTGGGATTGAGTGTGCCCTCAGCAAGTTTGCCGATGACACCAAGCTGTGTGGTTCGGTTGATACGCTGGAGGGAAGGAATGCCATCCAGAGGGACCTTGACACACTTGTGAGGTGGGCTGATGCCAACCTCATGAAGTTTAACCATGCCAAGTGCAAGGTCCTACACCTGAATCGGAGCAATCCCAGGCACAGTTACAGGTTGGGCAGAGAAAAGATTCAGAGCAGCCCTATAGAGAAGGCCCTGGGGGTGTTGGTTGATGAGAAAATGAACATGAGCCAGCAGTGTGTGCTCGCAGCCCAGAAAGCCAACCGTATCCTCGGCTGCATCAAAAGGAGCGTGTCCAGCATGTCGAAGGAGGTGATCCTGCCCCTCTACTCTGCTCTTGTGAGACCTCACCTGGAGTATTGTGTGCAGTTCTGGTGTCCTCAACATAAAAAGGACATGGAACTGTTGGAACAAGTCCAGAGGAGGGCCACGAGGATGATCAGGGGACTGGAGCACCTCCCGTATGAAGACAGGCTGAGGAAGTTGGGGCTGTTCAGCTTGGAGAAGAGAAGGCTGCGTGGAGACCTCCTAGCAGCCTTCCAGTATCTGAAGGGGGCCTATAGGGATGCTGGAGAGGGACTTTTCATTAGAGACTGTAGTGATAGGACAAGGGGTAATGGGTTAAAACTTAAACAGGGGAAGTTTAGGTTGGATATAAGAAGGAAATTCTTTCCTGTTAGGGTGGTGAGGCACTGGAATGGGTTGCCCAGGGAAGCTGTGAATGCTCCATCCCTGGCAGTGTTCAAGGCCAGGTTGGACGAGGCCTTGGGTGATATGATTTAGCAGAAGGTGTCCCTGCCCACGGCAGGAGGGTTGGAACTAGATGATCTTAAGTTCCTTTCCAACCCGAACGATTCTATGATTCTATTCTATGAAATGGAAGCATGCTCTTTGCATGTGAACAGCTTTCTCGTAAAACAGATAATTATTTGGGAAAACCATCTACTACTATTTTTAAGCAGGAAAAAAAAAATGTCATGTTGTTCCATTTCTCTGTTATTCTGTAATGTATTTTAGTGACTGTATGCATTTCTGATTATTCAGAATTGCTTCACAGAGAGATTAAATTTACATTTTATCTAGACACCAGTCTTACCCAGAAAGATCTTTTTCATTTCAGTGCTAGTTTGAAAATCCATTATTTGGTGTTCATCATATGCAGGCTTTCATTTTCAGCAAGATTGCTGTTGCAGAAGAAATATCGGCAAACTCAATGGCTTCACTAAGTATTAGTTTTCTTGTAATATAGAAAAAGCCTTCCTAGTTTTCCTGAGCACTGAGATTGGAAAATCTGGGCCCAGTTCTGGAAAATTCAGAGAGCAGTTTATCATACTCACCTCCCTCTTGGAATCTATCTCTCTCTTACCTGGGCCCCTTCTGGCTTTCAAAATGGTTAATACTAATACAAAATAATTTTGTATTTAAATCTAGGGTTATGAGTCAACTGGAAGTATTGGTCCTGCAGTTCCTACTTAGTGTAATCTCAATGATGAGACATGCTTTGCCAGCACTGATCCTCATCAGGTCCTTCCACTTAATGCTCAAGAGTTAAAGTTGCTTCAAATACAAAATTTTCTGCCTGTGATAAAGTTTAGCATTAGTTAGGTCTAGTTAGTTTAGCATTAGTTAGGTCATAAGGAAAAACCAGTCTTTAATATACAGTTTAATATACACATCTAGTCAAATTCAGGTAAAGTCACTGCTTCTTTAGCTCTGTAGGGAGCCCAAAATATTTACCTATGATCTGGTGACTCTGTCTGGTTCTGACTTTGGGTGCAGTACCTAGCATGGGGATACTTTGGTCCACGACAGGGTCCTTTGCTGTTCCGAGAGTGCAAATACTTGTAGTCACTGTGAATCCTGAAAGAGCACAAGGACAAAACTGGAACTGTTGATTTAAATGCTGAAAGAATATTGTGAAAGCTTCTGTTTTAGAAATGTAAGCATGAAGGCATAGATATTTCAATCTAAAAGCGATATAGCTTGTCAGCTGTTCTATTCAAAAGAGCCCTTTAAACTAAATCAATGAGAAATGTGAATTTTAAGTTTATTCAGATTTTTTTTCTTGATATTTTGTCATTTGTAACAGTAATTTCTCACTGCTATTGAAAATTATGCTTTTCAGTAATATGATTTTGACAAAATCACATTTATCTGGATTTTGCTGTAAGAACTGCATAACACTCCAGCTCATTTTGGAGACCATGCTATTGTGTTGCTATTAGGCATTTTAATGATGAACTGAGAAGGAAAAAGAGGGGAATCAGGAACTGATGCAAATAGAAAAGAGGGTGAGGAATAAAGATGCAACGTGGAAAGATGGACGGAAATGTGCAGAAATAAGAGTTGTCACATTCCACTGAAAAACACTGAATTTTTATAACAAGATAAATCACATTGATAACATTTACTATATTTACTGTTGTTTCTGATCACTGTGCCAATCTTCTTGTTAGCATCAGCAAGATGTCTGATGTAGGCTTCAGGGAATACGAGTAGCACACAGATAGTTGGGCCGTTTGTGGTAATTCCCAGGGGAATGCAGTCCTCTCTTCACATTGGGTTTGTCACTTAAAGGCTGGAAACCAGAGGAGGAAAAAAGCCTGAAAACACAGCAGTAGATGTGAGCTGCCGCAGGCTGGTCCTGTCTTACCTCTGCTCTTGATACAAAAGGTTTCTTAACTGTAATTAAAAAACCTTGTTCAAAAATGTGTAAAACCCATAGAGGGTCTGAGCAACAGTTACTTGTCCCTTTGCAAGCACAGGCATAAGGCCAGGTTTTACAGCATTTCACTGCAATGTTGTCTTCAGGCTTAATCTGGTAGTGAAATGCTTAAGCAAATAGTTACAAGAAAATGAGTTCTCAAGGCAGCTTCAATGTCACTCACACGTGCAAGATAAGGTTAGCAATTGCTCTCCTTTTTTAAGTGAAGACGTTCTGCAGCTCAAATATGAAGTTGAATTGTGAATGCTTCAGCACAGGCCATAAGTACTTATATTTACACAAAGACAAGGTACTGTTTTGAAATATGTGTCTTAAAAAAAAAAAAGTCCCTTTCATATTTCCAGTCCTTCTGCTTTTCCCGGTTGTGGGAACTTGCTGACAAGGAATGAAATCTGTCATTCTCTCTTTCCAGAAATACCCCCCTACACACACTTCTCTCTGCTCTTGACAACAACAGCACAGAAGAGTGCAGCCTTAAAACAAAATTTTCTACAGTGTGTCATGCTGCTGAAATTTAATGATATTCAGGGCTAGGAGAAAAGAGCAGCTGCCCTCCAGGTGGTGTTCCATAAATGCTCTGCAGAACCTAGGAGGAAGCTGTATAAGTTCAATTCAGTGAAGCAAATTCAATCATTTACCCCTTTGCAAATGGAGCATAAGCAAAAAAAAAACAACAAAACAAAACAAACAAAAAAAAAAACCACACACAAAAAAACCCCCCACAAACACTCACAAACACATTTTTTGCATTGGTATATTTCAGATAAACTTAATAGGATCTTACCAACAATTCTACTTCAGAGTGCTATGGAAAAAGTATAAGAAATTCCCATAAATATCCAATATTTCCTTCACTCAGAACTCAACAATTAGTGATTAAGAAGTTGTCTTCATAATGCTTATTTATAAACTTTAAACAGCTTTTCCAAAGAGTTAACTTTTTGTGACAATTACTGTAGCAGTATTTGAAGACTGTTGTGGATTTTCAGTTCAGGTTATTATTTTGTTATAGACTCTACCTACAAATTAGAACTACAGTAATAAAACTTTTGAGCCACAGTTCCTTTTAATATTAATTATTACGTAAGTGCCTAAGATTCACAATTATCCTGCACAGCCACAGTTGCAATTTACAACTGGCTTTATTAATGCGTCATTCAAAATTATATGCAACCGTCTTGTTACAGTAGTCTTCCTGGACTATTAACTAAATATAAAGGAATGACAGTATTTTTACCTTAAAATGTTTTTGCAGGTTTGAACTTCACCTTGTAAACAACATGAAAGTGAATGTTTTTCCTCTAATTTGCTGAACATTTGGCCTGATCTTCTTTTTATCTTCAACAAGTATGAAATATATTAGAAAGTGATAAAAGACATTTTCTGTCCTCATGGAACTAAATAAAAATAATAAACAACTTGGATTTGAAAATAGGAATTTGGCAAACGATTAATACATTGTCTCGTGTCATTTTGAGAGGAAAAACTGTGGAGCTGAAATTCTGTGTGCTGGAAATGTTCTGAATTTCACAGTGCATTTTCTGTTGGTAATGTTTTAGAAAGGCTTTCAAATTCATTGAATGTATATACGGAGAGGAAGCAGCTGGATTAACCTGATATCAAATTAATGATCCAATTTCAAAGAGTGCTTTTAAAAAGGAAGAAGGCTTGGTTTCATATCATGAAAAGCCATTCAAGATCTCAAAACCAGGTTTTGGAATTTTTTGAGTGCCACTGCATTAAGATGCCAAACCACAAAATCTGTCCAGTTCCTGAAACTGTTTTCTTTATGGAATATTACGCTGTCAAAACTCTACTTTTATAAGGTGCCCAACTATGAATTTATACAACAATAAAATTTCTAAAGAAGCCATAAATGTCTAAGGGATAAGTAATGATTGTTATTACAAAAGTATGCATACCAGAGTATGTATTTAACCAATACGCTCACTTTCCTTCACCAAATCAATAGTCACCTATTTTCACACCCCTTTTTTCATACTGCACTATTGTGCAATAACATTAACTCTGCCAGCCTAATGACCAGACGCCAAATCCAAACTATCACAGGGTGTGCGCAGACTGCCAAGCTGTTGGTTGATCTCAGGTTCTTGCTCAGGCCCTGGCTTCCCCAGCATATCCAAAGAGGGGACCCAGCAAGCTCAGCAAAGCAGGAAGGAGTGACCAGTTCAGACTGAGCTTCCCATTCGCACCATCTCAAGCCAAGTACCTTTGTAATTCATGTCCCCATTCAGCTTGGGTTATAATGATGGTACAAGGTGGCAGTACTGGATGCTCTGACTTATCTGTGTAGGCTGGAGCACACACATGCAGAGCAATCACAGAGCCCCATCCTGCACAATGACAGAGACGCTGCAGAGACACAATGACAGAGAGATGTCGGAGGCAGGGCCACTTTTGTTAGCTCTTTTTCAGCAGTGCTCACCTAGACTTGTAATAACTTTACTGCACTTGATGGAGAGGGAGTTTAAACCCTTACTCTGAATTTCCTTATATTTTTATTTTCTTTCCAATTTATTTCCTATTTGTGTGCCAAATACATATAAGCATACACTACTTTTGTTTTTTTTAGGGAAATCCCTGTTGCAAAACACACAGAAAACACCAACTGATGTGAGTGCTATCCAGCCTAAAATTGCTCCTGTAGCTTCTGCATCACAGGGTTTCCCTTACCTTTAAGGGTGATAAAAGAGCCGTGTTTCTCAATATTTCTGAGGCTGTCATAGAAATCCCAAATTCTCTAAATTAAATAGAAAACATCTCTCCAATTATCTGACAACACTAAGAACAACTCTTTGAGCATTAAAGCTATGAACTAGTAATTTTGATACAAAATTCATGATCAGTGGACCAAATACCCTTCTCTTACAAATTGTTTTCTTAGAAGATGAACAGCACTTACAAGGAGGAAAACCAAATACTTCATAGGATCTGTACCTCTTTGCTTATGAAACTAAGAAGCTATCATAACCCCTACTGAAAAATCACTGCAGTTTATTATCTGGAAAATACAATCCTTTGAGTGTTTTGAGGGTGTTTTTTCTGTGTTATCTAGAAAAGCATATGCCCAAAATACTGATAGACCATGCTAGGGGTATAGGAAAGTAACTGTCTTTTGAAAAGTGTTTTAAAACTCTGAAAGCTAAGCATGAAAACTAGAATTGGTCAAGCAATATTATTTTCTGAAACAAAAATGGGATAAATGTTAGCTTCTGAGGAATTTGTGATACAGTCAATAAACATTCCATTTATCTGCAATTTTTTAGTATTTGCTAACTTTTTTTGCTTATATGGCATCCCTGATTGACTTGCATAATCTTCAGAGTCTCTGTGATGATCGACTGACCTGTTTTTATACTCCTTGAGTGCGTGACTAAAGCTGCAGTTGGATGTCTGTTGGTAAAATATGCAGATTTTGTGTGTGTGAAGCATCTTTTCATTGTTTAATAGATTTTAATTGAACGTGCTTAATTTCCCTTTTTGTCCCCTCACACAAAATCATTCACTCTGCTACTCCCAGCACCGGTGCAGGATATGGAGATGGTGTGTGAAAAGCGAGGGACTATTTATATCAACACCTCTATAAACAGCTCTTTAAGCCAGTGTGCAGAGCTAAGTATGTCTCTCTCTCTTGACCTTGTGCATCCTGTGGTGGCTTGCCTGGACTTACTTGCAGTCAAAAAGCCTGACCTTCCACATCTCAAGGGGTCACAGGTATCTTCTTCCACATGGGATCTGAAGTATTCTTCTAATTCTAGTAGCTGTACCCCATTTGTTTCCTGTGGGATTTCAACAATGAAGTTATATTGATATAGCTCCTTTTTCTTTTCTTTTCCCATATCAGTTTACTTTTTTTGTCCCCACTGATTTGTTGCTGTTTGACAGTCTAAAAAGTATTATTAAGCCTCTTCTATTTTGTTAACTTTTACTTCAAATGTTTTCCTGTTTTGCTCACTGTTTATTAAAAAGTTGCATGAAGCCAAATGTATTTTACATTAAATAATAGTTCTGAATAATCGATATGTTAAAAATATGACACACAAAATTCCAAGCAAAGAAATGTCATATCTTTTGCCTTAAACATAATTTCACTCCATCTTGTCTGTATTCCTCTGTTGATTTTAGAAACTACTCTTATATAGAGAGTATTCTCATTACTCTCAGCTACATTTGCTGATATTCTTTTCCTAAGGGTGAGGTCATTCAAACTACAGACACTTGCTCTGCATGGTTTCTGTATTCCTGTGTCAAGACAAGTCAGAAACAGAGAAAAATCTCATTATGGTTGGGAAGCAAACATTGCAAAGATCCGTTTGCCTTTTGCACCATATTATTACATAATCCATTGCATCCTTTGTTGCACCTAGCAAATCAAAATGCCATTAAATGACCTTTTAATATGTCCTTTTCTTCTCATTCTATTTAAATTGAATTTACTGAGCAAGGTGCAGATAGTAGGCTGACAGGGAAGTAGTAAGAGTGGGTGAAATGCTAGTCCCTGTGAAATCAGTGGCAAAGATTCAGTGAAACAAACAGGAGCACAAGCAGGAATAAGTAGCTGCCATCTCCTGAGATCTCTGTGGATATGTTCTGCTCTCATGAGATCTTACTGCAACCCACACAGTGATTAAGGGCTCCTTGGTCTGAAATCTGAGCAGATGTTGAATGCCCTGTTCCTCCACCACCTTCCATAGGAGAAGTTACTCCTCTGCCAGAGGTTGGATGAAGGGGTCATTTCAGCCACTGTTCCAGCTGCCAGACCTTGGCTTTCTGTGCAGTCAGTACATAGATAAAGAACAGATAAAGATATACAAATCCAGAGATTGAAGTATGTCTCTGCTTTTTAAAAAATATGAGCTGGTTTAAATTTTTCTACCTTTTCTGTAGCAATGAATCTCTGGGCCTCTCTTTCATGGAGGATAACACTCAGTTATCTGCTGTGCAGCTCATTTCCAGCATTAATGTAGGAAGAGCGTGGACAGGTGCTATTTCCCTTGTGACTTACAAAGCAAGTACCATGGAGTTCCAGGTGGTCAGGCATGAGAAAATGTTTTTTTTTTTTTAATATGAAACCACGCCTTAATATGTAAACAAAACAAATCTCCAATATGGAATTTTCTTATTAAAAACATGAATTAACAATTCAAGTATCTTCTCTCTGATATTAGAGTTTTTGAATCCAGCATGACCTATATTTTTGATAGATAAGAGATTCTGTACAAATATCTAAGTATGTAGTGCAAGGTCCTACACCTGGGTCGGAGCAATCCCAGGCACAGTTACAGGTTTGGTAGAAAAGAGATTCAAAGCAGCCCTGAGGAGAAGGACTTGGGGGTGTTGCTTGATGAGAAAATGAACATGAGCCAGCTTCAGTGTGCATTCGCAGCCCAGAAAGCCGACCGTATCCTGGGCTGCATCAAAAGGAGTGTGACCAGCAGGTCGAAGGAGGTGATGCTGCCCCTCTACTCTGCTCTTGTGAGACCTCACCTGGAGTATTGTGTGCAGTTCTGGTGTCCTCAACATAAAAAGGACATGGAACTGTTGGAACAAGTCCAGAGGAGGGCCACGAGGATGATCAGGGGACTGGAGCACCTCCCGTATGAAGACAGGCTGAGGAAGTTGGGGCTGTTCAGCTTGGAGAAGAGAAGGCTGCGTGGAGACCTCCTAGCAGCCTTCCAGTATCTGAAGGGGGCCTATAGGGATGCTGGGGATGGACTCTTCATTAGGGTTTCAGTGACAGGACAAGGGGTAACAAGTTCAAACTTAATCAGGGGAAGTTTAGATTGGATATAAGGAGGAAATTCTTTCCTGTTAGGGTGGTGAGGCACTGGAATGGGATGCCCAGGGAAGCTGTGAATGCTCCATCCCTGGCGATGTTCAAGGCCAGGTTGGACAGAGCCTTGGGTGACATGGTTTAGTGGCAGGTGTCCCTGCCCATGGCAGGGGGGTTGGAACTTGATGATCTTAAGGTCCTTTCCAAGCCTAAATGTTCTATGACTCTATGTACTCAGTAAAGGCGTTTCTATCCAAATTGAGTACTTTTGTAACTATTAGCTGAGAGGGATTTTTTTTACCTCTGGGTTATAAATTCCTGAATTAGGGGCTCATAATAGGGAATTGTTTAGAAGCCTTTATTTATAGCAGCACTAACAGGTGCTGCGATAGTGAACACTAGCCTCTAAGCTGTTCTCATTCTGGTATTCCAGTCATTCATACCAATTTTTATTATGAGCAATGTAATCTACAGTGTCTCTGCCACACACGTTTTTCAAGTGTCTATGTCTTTTCTTGTAAGTAGAGCTCTGTAATTGAAAGCATTTTATCAGCTCTGGAGTAAAAGACATCAGGGGTGGGAGGGAAGGGATTTTAGGTACACAGCTTTTGTTGATAATGAGATCTTCACTGTTACTAAATGTTTACTAAAGATAAGAACAAAATATATTTGTGGCATGAACTTCAGATAATATTTTACCTGCTAGGTAAGCCGAACAAACATTTTGCTTTATCATTTTCAGTAGTAAACTCAGCAATAATTTGCAGAGAGAGAGAAAGAAAAGAGCAACCTTAACTCTGCTTATACTATGCTAAATGGTGTTATTTAGACAGGGGCTAAAGCAGGGTCAGGTCAGAGCCATACTTCCTCTGGGAATATTTGGAAAAAGACTGCACAAAGTGCCTCTGATGACAAAGATTGCTCTTTTGTGTGTTCTTGACAGGCTTTGGAATGCGTAGGGAAGGAGTCCCACTACTCCCTTTTTCTTGCCCATCCTCTTTCTGAGCATGCTTCCTTAGAGCTTCCAAACCCTGACTCCTCTCTTTGCTCAGCTGGGTTCTCAAATCATCATAAAATCACAGAATATTTTGGGTTGGAAGAACTTTACCATCTAGTTCCAACCACCTGCCATGGGCAGGTACACTTTCCACTAGGCCAGGTTGCTCCAAGCACCGTCCAGCCTGGCCTTGAACAATACCAGGGATGGGGCATCCACAACTTCTCTTGGCAACCTGTGCCAGTACCCCACTACCCTCACTATAAAGAGTTTCTTCCCAATATTCAGCCTAAATCTACCCTTTCTCAGTTTAAAGTCGTTCTCCCTTCTCCTATCTCTACATACTCTTGTAAAAAAACCACTCTCCAGCTTTCTTGTAGGCTCCATATAGGCACTGGAAGGCTGCTTTAAGGTCTCCCTGGAGCCCTCCTCCAAGCTGAATAACCTCAAGTCCTTTCTTTATTCTGTGCATTCGTGGCAAACATGCACCATCTAAATACAAGCTTTAGTTAGCCCCCTAGTTCCAACATGACCTAAGACAGTTCTTTAACAAATACTACAGTCTCCAGTCACTGTGTGTTTCCAGGGAATGACCTGACAGCTGTAAAACCAATATCTGTCAGGTACCCTCACAGAAGGGCGAGTATCAGGCATGAGAGCCTTTTTCCTGGGGAAACAGAAAGACTAATTTATCGTTGCCCTAGCAGCATCTATGCTGGCACAGAGTACTCATAGACTGGGCTTGGGGCACCCCAGATTGCTCTGAAGCCAGCTTGCTGTTTGAGATAACTGTGTTCTGTACAGTCTAGTTTCTAAATTTAGTTTAGTCCTTACTGTAGCCCTTTGGAAATGTGGTAAAACTACCAGTGATGAATTTCTGTGCCACTTTTAGTCTCCAGGGAGCCTTACCCCTGTGTTAGCTGTAGAGGGTCTTCACCTGCATCCAGCTGAGATAGCTGCCAGGGCCTCAAGCTGGGCAGACTTGTTTACTCAAGCATTTACCTGATTACTCACATGACAGTGATAAGGAGTGTATTTGTTGGCAAACAGGTGTAACTCATCAATAATGGTAGCAGGAGGTCATTTGATGATATACTTGGACACACTGTGTGTTTGTTTAGTTTTAAAAGTACTCATCTGTCAGAGGAAAGGCAGATAAAGATGCACACTGCATAAATCAGAGGAAAGTCACTTCAACACATCCCAAAAATCCAAAGGATGCTTTTCAATGCTCATACGGGTCATAGCAGTTAGTCACCTTCCCAGTTACCAGCTATGTTGGCTTGGTCTGGAAATGGGCTTTGCTCTGCTGCTGGGATGCTAGTGAAGGTGTGGCTCCTTGCCCAGGGTATGGGGTAGGGGGGGATGGCCATCTGCTGTTGTGGACAGCACAGGCTGTGCCTAGAACCAGCAGAACTGAGATATGTGGGGGCAAACACCATGGCCTCTTAGGGATGGCCAATGCTTCAGAGCTGGGCTGGGTTTAAACCTGTGTTTTCTTGGAGTCTTCTGTGGGCAGATAGGTTAGATTGTTGTTTCTACAGGGTAGGAAAACAACAAATTAATTATGGATGGTGGTGTCCCATCAGCTATTCCAGAAACATACCTCTGCAATGATATGAATTTGATCTATGATAAAAACAATCTCTCTAGACCTTTACGACCTTTCCAGATAAGTTGTGTTTGGTCTGCTCCCAAAACTCTCATAAGGTTGCAATGGAGGGAGCAAATCCTGCTCTACAGGGCTGAGAGAAGGTACTAGATTTTTCCTTGCCATAGAATGAAATCCCACTCATTTTCCATGGTCAAAACATGTAACAGCTTTGTCCATGTATGACATTTTTCTTATGTATACTGGCAGTCAAGTCCCACCCTGATTCTGTAGGCAGCTGCATATTTAGGATGCTCTTTCTGTTAAATGCCATTGCACACACCCTCTTCCACATCAGTTTTATACAAAACCTGTAAGATCCTGAAACATCCTTTGGAGACCAAGCCCACTGCTGGCATTTGCAGATATAAAGAGGCTATCACAATAGTAATATTTGTTTTAATCTTGCCTTTCCTTTTAATAAGCAAGTGAGCCCTTCAGATTATATACTGGAGTTTTTTCTTGTTTGCTTTTTGTAAATGCATCATTCTCCTTCTGTATGAATATGTATTATTATGGGGCTGTGATGAGGATAATGAGATACTAGCACTGATTTGTTTACGATATATCCATATGTGCACATTTGTACATGCGTATACGTAAAAGAAGGCTATGGGAACTTTTTTATATCGGGGCTGTTTAAAAACAACAATGTAAAAATAATCAAAAAACAACAAGCAAAAATAATCAAGCAATTGAAAAGGGCATGTGTGTGCAAGACAAGAGACAATGATAAATAAGCACCAAGTTATATTTTTTGCTCAGTATATATATGTTTGGCATGTCCCACTATGGTTTGTTATGTCAATTGTTCTACAGTGGGAACTAAAAGAAATTATCTTAATGTGTGATTATCTTGGAAGGATGGAAGTACATGAAACTTAAGGACAGCGAATCTGTGTCAAGTTACAGTCATGTTTAGTATATGATTTTAAAGATCTCATTTTAGTATTTTTTTCTTATCAAATTCCCTCTTCCTTCCTCTTTCCCCCCTCCAATTCTGTAGAAATGTAACCCTACTATACCTAAGTATATTAAATATGCATTAAAAAAAGTACTTTGCCGAGTTTGAGACGTTTTTCAGTAGGCGTAAATTGAAAGAGGTTATAATTAAAATGTTCAATAACAGAACCTTGAATGAAATACTTAACTGTTTGTGCTGTCTTCCCTAAAAGGAAGATACCTTTTGCTTAGATAACCCTTTTTTAAAATTCGGGTTTTGAAAGTAGCTGTCAAGCTTCTTATCAAAGTTAAAAATTGCTGTGAAAAAGTTTTGACTGATTTTCATTTGTGTCTTTCAAGTTTTTAACTGTGTATTTAAGAAGCCCTCTTCAGGGCATGCAATTGTATAAACATGCACACATATGTACATACAGAGAGGGAGAGAGAAAGAAAGAAGGAGAAAGCATCAGTAACTGATCCTATTCAGATTTGTCAACAAAATTATATTATTTCCTTGTTTGTGAAGCCCATAATGTGTTCAGAATAATTAACAGAGCTTCAGCAAGCAATTCACCATTGATACAGGATGTGGTTTGCCAGGGTCTCTTTTTTCCCAATGGGGAGGGGTCACAAACTCACTGCCATTCATTCACTCACTTAGTTGGGAAGGAAACCTAGCCCCTGAACTGCCAGCACTGGGATATGTTTGATGCAGTTGGGTTAGTGAAAGAGACCAACATCCAAGAAAAGGGAAAGGCTGAGAGCCCAAGAAAAAAAATTAGTGTACTTAAGAGTTTTATCTTTTTTTCTTGTGGATTTTGTCATCATATTGTATAAACTCCTTCTTAGCTGGTAACCTGGGAGGGATTCCCCTCCTTCATCTTCTTGTTTTGGAAAACAATTGAAAACCAAAAATAAAATTGATGGACTATGTTGCCAGGTGTTTACTTCACTTTTTTCTCACAATCTTACTGATTACCTGAATTGAAATGATTGGCACTGTGCTTGTAATGTGAAAGCAGATCATGCATACATTAAGTAGAGCAATTAGCATACTTCTGACAACCAAGCCTCTTCCTTGCTCAGTCCTTGTATATGCATGTTTGTGCACCTTGCAGCAACAGAAGGTTTGTCAGAAGGAGTCATGATGAAGCCAAGGAAATTACAAGCAGTGATGAAAATTTGTGACTAATGTCTTTCCAGAACAGATAGAGTGCTGATCACTGGAGTTTCCTCCATTTCTGGCTACAGAGTTGACTGCTCTGCAAAGGCTCTCCAAGAAGCCATTTAGTCTCTGTCTTAGTTGAAGGTAAATTCACTGTTGTGCAAAGAGAGCTCAAACACCAAAACAGAATTAGATACTTAAATATCTAGTCTTCTATGAGGAATAAACTTCAGCTTTGGTTCTTATATTACATTGAGACAACCAACAGGAAGAACATATTGTGCCCCTGCAAGTTTCTTTCAGATGTAGTTTTAAACCCAGAAACCCAGTTCCAATTTTCTTTTGCAGCTACTAGGTTAACCAATTAAAAAAAAAAAAATGTCATGCAAAGGATGATGAAACAAATTTGGAAGACTGAATTGATATTATCTCTTTAGAAAACACTAGTCCAACTCTGCAGAAGAACACTGTGATTTGCAAATATTTGAGCTAGTCTACTTCTTCTTTCCCAGGTGAATACATCTCAGTTTCACATGAAAGAAATCTAACTTTTCGGTTGAGAAGATTCCTAGTGTTCACAGGGAAGATTCTCTTTGCCTTTAAGTATTAGTCCAGAAATGCCTAGGAAAGAGAAAAAAAAGTCAGCCACAATATAATTTACAGTCATCAGTACAACTTATAGCAGCTCTGATCCTGCATCAAATATGTTTCTGCAAGAAAAGCTGTTAAATTCTGATTGATACTGGTTCTTTTCATTCCATACCTCATTGCTGTAACATTTTGGGGAATGTTTTAGGCAAAAAGGCATTTTCTCAAGAAAGAGGTAAACTTTAATGAGCTGTGCTGAAGTAGAAAAGGTGTGATAGAGAACAGCATAGGAGCAGATTATACTTTGTACTATGATTTCATCTTTAATCTGATTACTTTAAAGTGAAAGCCTAATTCATTTTTACAGTGCTTTTTTAAGACAAGTTTTATTTATTAAAACCACCTCACCCACTCCTAGAATCCAGGGCAGGTAGCTTCAGCTGTATAATTGTGCACCGAAACAAAGACCAGTACTTTAAAAGTAGTGAAGACAAATGTATGACATAAAATTGAAACTTCAGGAGAAATTTACAAAAATAGAATATGATTACAGGAGTTGGAATCTGGCCAAAAAGATTGGCATTAATACTAACTCTTGTGAAACGTCATGAAATATTTAATAATAAGTTGCTAGCCCAAAGGAAGTGATCCCAGGACTAGTACCTAGTCGTATGTTTCTTTTTTTCTTTTTTAATTGTAAAAATATAAAAACAGGAGAGTTTGATTAAAGTGTTAAAATATATTTAACACATTTGGGCACAGTATTTGTAAGTCATTTCTGCTGTCTCTGAATTTGTTTCTGCAAGGAAACAGACTGGGATAACTGTGATGGCATAAATTAGTTAGCAGTAATTACATTGGAATACCTCCTTTCATAGGCAATGTATTTTAGAATGCAAATAATTTATTCTGGAATAATTGTCATATTTACAACATTCAACATGTAAAGGCAAAAAAAAAAAAAGTGTCTATAATCCAAAATGGATTGCTCACAGATGAAATTGCAACAAAATCAGTATTGTAGCATAAAATATTGCGCAACAGTTACTCCGGCTAGTGCTGTTACTGGAAAGACGCCCCCCAGATATGCCGTAAAACAGGCATTGTAGATGCTGCAGCCATTGTAGCTGTGTAAATTATATTGACTCTCAGGATTCAACTAAGTGTTCACATCATCTTCAATTCTCAGAGTTTGCGTGCCAGAAAACCTGTGTTAGTATCATCTGGTCTAATGCAAGATGTTACATCTATATGGTGAAGGGCCTACAGCAAAAGTTTAATGAAGAGCTGAGGGAAGTCGAGTTGTTTAGTCTGGAGAAGAGAAGACTCAGGGGGACCTTATCGCTTTCTACAACTGCCTGAAAGGAGATTGTAGTGAGGTGGGGGTCGGTCTCTTCTCCCAAGTAACAAGCAATAGGACAAGAGGTAACGGCCTCGAGCTGTGCCAGGACAGGTTCAGATTGGCTATTAGGAAACATTTCTTCACTGAAAGGGTGATCAGGCATTGGAACAGGAATCACCGTCCCAGGATGTGTTCAAAAACTCTGTAGATGAGGCCCTTAGTGACATGATTTAGTGGTGACCTTAGCAGTCCTGTGTTAAAGGTTGGACTTGATGATCTTGAAGGTAATTTCCAGTCTTTTTGATTCTATAATTCTATATGCAACCCTTTTATTAGCACTGTTTTTACATCTTTACAGTTACAGCAAATTACTAGTAAAGGGTTAACTACAGAAGGATTTAACTCACTACAGAAATTGTCACACGATTGACAGTCCTTCAGAGTATACTATAATCCAGAATAAAGAGTCATTATAAGAGAAATAATTCCTAGTCTGAAAATCTTCCTCAAAAAGTTAGTGGTGACTGAAGTAAGTAAAAATAAACAAGGTTCATAAATATCTTAACTCCACTATTTAGGTACAAAATAACATTTTCATGTCTCAACTAAAGATCTTACTTTCTAGAAGTGTAGCTCCAAGGTAACTAGTTGAAATCAATCTTAATTGATTTTTTTTTCCCTATGGAGTCTCTCACACAGTGCCTGCAAGCAGTTTTACATACATACATAGCTTTAAAAAATTTACTGCAAAATCATGCCCCTCCAGCAAAGAAAGCCACCACCAGACTGTCCTAAATGCAAGAATAGAAAGAGGCAGAAGCTTGTGTGAGCCCAATTCTCATTGACTGAAGAATGATAGATGTACATGTAACCGTAGGCAATCAAAGAAATCACTTAGCTACATGCACTCTAATCTTCTAACTGCTGCTCCTAAGACACAAGTTCTTTGCCATCCTATTTTAAATACAGAATCCCAATCCCTTACTCTGTTAATCACTTTAGATGTTTCAGATGCATGCTGTACCAGAATGCCATTGCTTTACTTGTGAATTGTAGAAAACTGCTGTTAGCAGTTTCACTTTTAGAGCCTTCAATAGGCACAAGAAACCAAGGTCTCGGTTTTATGTCTCATGAAGGTACTGAAGCTCCAGCAGTACACTGACTCTTGCTGCAGTGCTCCAAACTGACTCGTTTTCCTGAATTCCTGACCCACTGTTCTCACACTCCGAAGAAGTTTTAAATAGTAATTTTAGTGTATTTTTGAGTCGAAACAGAAAAACAGACTGACAACTTTGCTTTTATTTCTTGAGGTCTTTTGGTCCACAGAGACCTGAAAGCACTCAGCAGCTTCAAGAAGGGAACTGTGCAAGCTACACAAAGAAAATGCTCCCAGCAGTATTGGAAACAAGCAGTGAATATTTAGTGCAGATATTGCGAGGCAAATCTTAACGTGATACCAATCTGACTGTGAAATAGTCCCTTAATTGAACTGATTAAACTTCTATAATCTCATTTATAATTAAGCATCACAAAGCATCTAGGAGTATGCTATCAAGAACAGTCAATTGGAAAGGGGTGAATTAGTTGAGGCAAGAAAATAAAATTTCAGTATAAAGTTCTTAACTTCTGAGAATATCTTTCAATTATTTTAGAGATTCACAGTACAAATGTCTCCATCTGAATAATTACTGAGGGGGGTTTAATTGTCAAGAGAAAGAAGTAGATGCTTCTGGGATTATTGTGCATCAAACACTGAAGTTTTTGTGCTAAAATAAATATCAAATACACTGCTTGATTTGTGTCCAGTAAGTGACACGCTTTCTTGAATATTGAATTAAGTTCATGTGGCAAGGTTTTGGTAACAGGATGGCATCATCAAACTTCATCTGGAAGTAAAATTCACTGTAAATAGTGAAGTTAAGCAAGATAAATCTCACCTGCTGTGCCTACCAAATTTGTAGGTATATGGAATGCGGGAAAGTCTGCCCCTTCTCTGTGGCAAAGGAGACAGGCACAACTGGAATTAAGGTATTATAGGAAATTCTTCCACCTGAATGAAAACAGATATGGCCCCATCTCATTGACTGGGTAACCTACCACAGATTTTAACTGTTGCATACTGGAAAAGGAATTGAGCCACGGATTCATTCAATCTACACACAGATGACTTTCTGGATTAATTTTTCCTCGCACTGTCCCAAAAGAGGAGATGATTTTAAAAATTTAACTCATCTTCATGCATGGTAGGTGTATAAACAGAAAGCAGAACAAAAATAGATCATTTATGTGTGCATTTTTATGTTTTCACATCTTCTATTTACCTATTTATCCATAATAAGTCACTTTGTCATTTTTAATTCCTTTTCTAGTGACATAGCCCATTAATAATTCACAATTGTCCAATTTCAATGATTTTAAAAATTAACATTGACGTATATATCTTTATGAAAGAAAAAAAATCATAACACTTGGTATTTTTTCTTTTTTCAACATTTTTCAGAAAATGTTTTTAAAGTTGGTTTTTGTTTTGTTTTTTGTTTTGTTTTTTTTCCCTTTTTTGCTTTGAATTTATTTATATGCCTGCCACATTTTGAAAGGGGCCTTCATATGTTTGGTTTTTTTTTCCCGGTTTTTTTTTTTGTTCTCTTTGTGCTATTGAATAGCTATTCAAAATTTTCTTAACTTGCAGTGGCATTTTTTCAGAATTCCATTAACATTTAGAAAGATATTTTGGCTAATTTGCAGTGTTTTGGTTTTTGCTTGATTTTTCTTTTCCATAACTTTGTAAGCAAAGGAAGCTTATGAACAGCACAGCGTGGTTAAAGGAAATAAAAATAAGAAGTGAGGTGGAACAACCTAACTACAACTTAACAAGAATACACTGAATAGAGTCCTAGACAGCAACCTAGGAGTAATAAGTGAAAAGGAAAAAAAAATTAAATCTGTATGACAATCTAAACTTCTTCTGACTTGAAATCAACTTGTGAAAATAAACAAATTCATCAGTATAGATCCACAAAAGTCAGTTCTTCAGCACCCTTGCAGAAGAGACCATTATGTTGACGCAAGTACACTTTTGCTGACCCTGATGAAACATCACACAGTTTGGTGTTTAATTGATGAGACCAGGTTTAAATTTAGCTTTAGGGCCTTCACAAGGGTCATTAGGAGGATGAAGCTTCTGGGCATTTTCTAGGTCATTGCTGGCCATTTTGTACAACTACCTGTTCTCTTTTGCAAAGGGTGTCTCTTCACAGGTTGTTACTTCTCATCTGGCTTATTTGAAAAGAGCATGCTTAAATGAGCAAATCACTACTAACTTCTATGCTTTGGGAAGATGGAAAATCTGTTCTCTTCACTGGCTTCATGCTTCTCTGGGGTGGTATTGCATTACTGAAGAAATGCTTGGGGGAAGCTTACACAAGGGTGATGAACTACAGAATGGAAAACTACTGTAGGGTCTGTTTAAAAACAACACCACAAACTTCTATGTTTTAAGTTAATTATCTGCTGAATGCCCATCTTAATCTAGTTATTAAGAGCACTCAGAGCATAATTGCAGTCTTGGTTGATTCACTATTTTCCCCTTTGCAGGTCATAGTAAACACCAACACATTTTTACAATAATCATCTGCAATTAGTGAAGTGAATGGGGGTTTGAATGTGACTTCTACATTTGTCTGTTTCAGTTGTCTGTTTTCTGTACACCTTATTCATAGAGTTTAGTTACTGTGGAAAGCAAGAAAATATAATTAGTACCAATTTCACTGATGGAAAGGAGAAATTACATTATTGCAAAAAGGCCAAATACATTTATCTACCAGGTGAAAATCATTCCATTCCATTCCACTTAATGAGTGGATTCTTTTTAATCACAGGATTTCCTATTGGTCTTGTATGTTGGGGGAAATAGAAGGGTAGCTGTGTTTCACTTTGTGACTCTTTAAATTTAAATTTTTATACAAGTACTCTGCAAAATTTGTTGCTTGCTCTGAACATTCTTTGTGCTAAACCCATTTTTTGTTAATTATTTTGAAAGCCAATGCTGCAGAAAAGAGTCGTAGAAACTCTAGCAGCTAATTTTCTCTTGAAAGGCCATTTCTAATGGAAAGGGATGTATGTAAATTCTACCTTAACCCTGCTAGACCATGTCAAATTCTGCTGAGGCAGTGTCTATTGTTATGGAGTAAGACATACTCCACCTTAGTCACTCTGAGTGAATTCTGTACCAGTGCTACTCGGGGAAGGGGCCATAGTAATTCAGGATCCCTGCTGTACAAATAGTATTGTAGTTTCTGTCCTGCCCATGTGATGATGAGGCATGTCCTCCGCATCTTGGGATAGGCTTCCGCTGGAGGAAATAGTTTTCCACTTTTAGCCAGATGCATGAGCACTGCTCCTAGATAGATTTGAACAGCTCAAAGTGAGGGAGTGGCTGGCTGCTTTCAGAGGCTGTTTGTGCAAGGTGAAAGCAAAGAAAGAAAAAGATATCAAAGCCCTGATCTTGGAAAGTGATGAACGCTTCCTATATTGCATTGAATACCTCTAATTTACAGGTCTGCCTGCTTGGAGAGTTACACACCTATTACAACACTCTCAGAGTTGACATTAATTAACATTCACATTATGTTTGTAAGTTTTGCAATATTTCTTATTTGCAAATAGGAAACTAGGACCCTGTAAGAATCAGGACTGAATATATACAAGAACACAGGTCAAAACCCCACACCTCTGTGTACCTCTTGGTATTCAATAAAAACCTCTCCCAGAATAAGTTGCTCACAGTTTGCATAGTCTATATGACTCTCCTGTGAGGCTGATGGACACAGGGTTCTCTGAGGAGGCTAAGAGCAGTCTTGTTTCTATGGGCCTAATCTACTTCTTTTTTGTTACTTTAATATACAGCCGTTGCATATAAAAATGAAGTATGATTGAAAAGAGTGACTTTGACCTACATATGTTCAGTATTTGCTAATACTTATAGTGTGTGGAGAATCAGCTGAAAGAAGGCTATAAAACCATGTTTCATGAAAAACTATAGAAAGGGTTCTAAATACCGATAAAAAAAAGAATCAAGAGTTTTGTGGGTTTTTTTGGGGGGGATTTTTTCCTTTGTCAGGTTTGGATTGTTTCCATATAAAGTTATCAGGATTGTAACCTATGTGGAAGTGTCAAAACGCTTTTTATTGCAAGCCTGTTTTATATAAAGCTGTTATGTTTTCCTCTAATTATAAGAAATTCCACCTCTGCAAACATGAGGATATGATTAGCTGACATGAAAGCTATAATGCAAGCAAAAATACACATTAAGTCCCTCAAACTGGGCTTAGCATCAGTTTTACTTACCACTGGCTGTGTGCAAATCAGCTTTCATTTGCCCTTCTCTTGCATTTGCACATTTTGTCATATTTTACATTAACTGTTATGGTTTTCAGAATTTCATGTTTTAGTACCTCTAAACTGTTTAAAGCTTTTCTGAAGTTGCACATGGAGGGGAAAAAAAACATGTCACAATTTGTCTTCCACTGCTGTGTGGTGGCCCTGGCTGATGGTGGGGAATCAGAGTTACCTCTGTCCCAGGAGTGGCTGTTACAGCAAAAATCCTTTCAGAGAAGATGTAAGTTCATGTCCAGTGTAGAGTTAACTCTTAAGCCTATTACTAAGTTCACAACTTTCTGCTACCTTAATCAATACTATAGGATTCTGGGAGTTTGTCAGTGGCCACTGCTCATTATTAAATTTGACAGATGAACCATACTACTTAACGTAAACTGGAATGCAATTCTATCAAATGGTTATACACAAGCACTGTAGGTTTTGATCTAACATTTATGAAGTCAGCAAGAGTTTCTTGATGATTTATCCTTGGATGAAAATTTTCTTCTTCTTATGGATGTTTGCTTTCTAAATCAAAAACTCATGAACCATAGAGAAACATAACTTTGCAAGACTAAGCTTTCTAAGAAAATGTTAATTCTGTTCTGCAACACAAGATATATTTCACATTTAAGATTTATTAGTGGGAATGGTTGTTTTTTTTTCCAAATTATATCATACTTGTCAAATTAAAGATAGTTTGTTTTTTTTTTTTCCAGAGGCATGTTAGATCAATTTGATTTGCTTATACTCTATTTAAACTCTTTATTCTGTCTTAGCAAACGTAAGTGGTAGGCGCTTAGTCAGTCATTTTATTTTCAAATAATAACACTTCCAATTGTCTTTCAGGAGAATTTGAATAAAACTGTGATTCACTAATTGCACACTTACTATATTTAATTTTGCCTTCTGCTAAATTATACTTATAGCTCATAGACCATTAGATTTACAGAGTTAAGGCCTCTGTTTTGTATTTCCTACTGAGATCTCAGAAAAGGCTGGTTCTTTGTATGGTTGCATTGCCAGTATAGATAAACTCTGTTTTACCTAACTCAAGGTATATGCAGAAGGAAGAGGTGAGCTAAGAGGAAACAGCAGGGTTTGTTACTTGGTTAGGTTGTCATTAGGACAATTACATGTAATATTATCAGGACCCCACTCCTGCAAATATAGACACGGAAAAAACCTTGCTGAATCCTTGTTACTACCAAAAAGTCTTCAGTGAGGTATAAAACTCAAATTATAACAAGGTCAGAGTGTTTACATTTTATATTAATGGGTTCCCACAGCCTAAAACCAGTATGATTTTAAATAAATACTTTAAAACCATTTTTTTTTAACTTTTCAAGAATTCAAGAAGATAAGAGTAAATTAAATCCCTCCATCTTTATAGTAGTTTACTCATCTTTATGAAATTGAGTTCTTGCACAGACAAGTGAGCAATTTCTAGTATACACCAGGTGGTCACCACAGAGCATTTCTGGTACCACCAGATGACAGGTATGATAATGTCTGATGACAGACATTCTAATAATTAGCTGTTTCAGTGTGTTTGCAAAACCATCTTTCTAGATTCATAGCTTCTTTTCCTTGTTCTTCTTTTTCCCTCATTAACATTTCAATCAACTGTACTTTTCATTGGAAACCAAACTGAGAATGTGGGGAATTAATATTTTTAATGTCCTTTTAATAGGAAAAAAATGTGCTCTGTGTGACTGTGAGCCGTCTATTGCCTTTTGTTGCTGTTGCTATAATTGAAGTTGCACAGTATGGTACAGAGACATATGATTTTCTTCCTCTGAAGGAGCTATGCTTTTCTATTGAGTCCAAGGTAATCATTCTTAAAAGGAAGATCAACACCAAACAGCAGTAAGTGAAAACTCATCTGTGGGAAGAGCAGGAGATTATAAAGGAAATGATCAGGTGTTTGAGATTTTAGGTGCAGCATGCGGGTATATTTAAAGAGAGAAATCACAGTCAGCTTTTCATACATGGTAATTTTGATCCCTTTTTTCATGGTTCTATTTCTCACTTAAGATCTGTTCCTAAATCAAGCTCTTGTAAAGCACTTCTTTAACACTTTGAAGGACTCAGCTAAGAGGACCATGACTTCCTCTTGATGCCATCCTAGGGCATATACATCCTTGTTGCTACAGGACTCTGCCTAAACTGTCACCTTCTGTTTACAATGCTCAGGCCACCTTGTCAGTGAGTATGGCTGCATAGTCTGGTGTCTGCCCACAGGCCAAGTCAGAGACTTCTGGCAGAAGGGTTACAGCTCCAGTGGTTTAACTACAAGAGCCAAATAGTGGAAGTTTTCATGTTGACAGTTTTCACACTTAGTGGGTCTCCTATGCTGTTTGTTGTTGTTGTGTTGAAGTAAAGGAGATGAAAAAGAGCTCGGACATAATCAGAGTAAGCCTAAATAAATAAATAATGCAAATATATACTGTCAAATTAGAAGTTTTTTCAACTATCTTCATGGAAACTCAAGCTGTTGAAGTAAATTATTCAAATTAGCTCAAAAGGGGTCTTGGCTAGGAAGGTCAAGGTGGATTTTCTGGTAGAAAAAATCTCTCACAGAATTCTCAGTGGAACAAATCCCCAAGAATATTAATTACAGTGTTTTCATATTCACACTAGACAAGTGAAATACAATGGGGAAGGGACTATCACACATTTATTAGAGACTGGTGATCTGTCTATTCATTTCACACTCTATTAATTCAAATACGTAATTCTCAAAAGACAAAATTGGATTGTTGAAAATAAATCAGTAATTTAAATCTGCCAGTAAAGGGGAACACAGGGTCTTGATTTCATCAGTGAATGTAGTTATCACAACTGCATAAGATATATAACATATCATATGAACACTCTGAGGGAGGCTGCGGAAAAACTTTATGTTAATTATGTGATTTAGTACTGCTGGTTAATTTTAAAATAGTAATAGGAATAGCAATTTTCCTTATCTTTGGTAAAAAGTGTTGGACTGAAGGAGTTAAACATGTGGAAGATAAAGTAAAATGCTAAACTAAATGTGTGTCTCTCCCCTGTTTGCCTGTTCCAGAACAGCTATACAAAGTATATGATGAGTGGTAAATAAAATTAAGTACATGGTCCTTAAGGAGCATGTGGAATTCATTGTCATGGGAGGCTGTAAAGTGGTTGTGAGGTGGTTGTATTTAAAAGAGGATTATTTTATAAGCAATAACATTGAGCTAAATTGTATGGAGCAATTGAACAACATTCTTCACAAGACCCCTGAGGCTGGCTCAGCATTTTCGCTATGGCAGCAGAGCATTTCATGCCAGCAGAGAAGAGCCAAAGTGTATGCAGAGATGACACAGCAAAAAGCTAACCAAATGGCAAGGAAAAGCCAAGAGTGGAGAAGTAGGAAGACAGCATAATAAAACTACAGGTTGTCCAGATTTGCTTCCATCCGTGTGCATCTCTTCTTTCCGTGTTTTGTTGTTAAATGACTCAGAGCTGCAAAGGCACTTGGCCAGTGGGAAATTAAGCCCAGGAGCTGAGGTGGAAGCCAGTCTGGCTGTATCTTGCAGTGGTGACTCAGTTTTGGACTGGGAATATTTTACTGATACATTGTGATATTTTATAAATATTTTTTCCTGTCATTTGCTGTTTTGAACTGAGTTTTTGCTGAAACCAATGTGGAGGAAGGAGGAAACTATGCAGACACTAACAGAGACGTGCATCTAGGACAGTAGAGCCCACTGCTAAAAGTCTTTCAGAAAATTTGGTTTCCTTTCCCCTGGGAAGTATTTGCCTGCACTTTTCTCAGCAGTTTGCTGCTCCCTTTTATCCTCCACCTCATCCCTCTTTTCGGGCTTATGGACCATAGTTCTCTGGTTTGGCCCTTCTTCCAGGTCTCAGCCTCACAGTTTCTTCCTAATAACCTGTTTGGTCACCCTTACACTTCCCAGCTGGTTCACATACTGAGTGTAAGTGAGTGAGGTGAGAAGCGAAATTTGTCTGGGAAGGAACTGGACAAAATCTTAACTTGGAAATCAAACAACGGAATTCAGTAGGCAGAATGGCAGAGAGTCAGAGAAGGCGTTTGAAGTCTGAGATGGTGTGGGTGAGGATGATGCATATTAAATTATAAGCAGGCTTTCCATTGTCTTATTGCCAAAACAACTGTAGTAATTGTAACTATAAGCAGGCACGCTTCCTCAAGTAAACTAAATTAAGAATTGCTGGCTAAGAGTTGCAGCATTTTCCATGTGGGGTATTCCAGCCCAAGGTTAAGGGAAAAAATCTAATAACCGAACAAATTAGCTGGAAGTATGCTAATGTTGCAAATCCTTACTTTGCTGGATATATGGATTTAGGGAAATAGAACTTCAAAACACATCATTGTATTGTTAGTTATCTAAGTCAGCCCACCCATAGTTAACATTTGCCCATATTAAGATTTGCTTATGTATCTTGTTACTAAAATGTGGTGGTATGGTGGTATGATGTATGTTACCAGTAAAACATCCATTTTTGGTAAATATTCATGAGATCATCTTAAGATTAATTTCTGTTTGAACAAGAGTTTTACATCCTCACATTACTTAAAAGGAACTTGGGAGATAGCAGGTTAAAAATTCATATGGAGAAAGTTGCATATGCCTTATTCCCACTTACAAGAAACTGGAGCTATTTTAACGTTTTGGCATATGGAGTTATTGTAGCTCACTGAAAGAAAGAAAAAATCCCACTCAGCCCTGTGTTAGATACCAGATCTCTCTTCCTATTACGTAATGCAGGGAAATATACATACACTGTACAGTTATTTTAAATGCAAAGTTTAGCAAGAATTATTGTAGCTTATGTGGAAATGGAGAGTGAGAAGTTTTATAAGTTTCAGAGTTCTGTAGCGGATGCAAAACTCAGTTTATTGTGAACCTATTTGCAACTGGAGGATCTGCAGGAACTGGTAGAGACAGAAAACATTGAAAAAGCAGACTGACAACATAAAAATATAGGCAAACTCTTTGTGATCTTCTGTGGCACTGATGTGTAAGGCTAATAACAGCAGCTTCACTCCACTCTTTTCCTGCCTTTAACTAAGAACAGATCCAGATGTTGCAATAACGTCACCACAGGGAAGCAGGAAAAGGAAAGGCAAGTGTTTGGGCTGAGTGACTTGGTCAATCTGCTGAGCTGCGTGGGAGAGGTAGTGAGCTGGGCTCTGGTTGGCTGGTGGAGCTTTGCGCTCAGGGCACTCCTACTGCTTCTGGTCTTTCCTTGAGACAGTCAATCTGCTCCTTAACATGAAATACTTCTGAATACTGCTTTACAAGGACCAGGGCTGTTGCAGTCCCAAGTCAGCTCTCATTTAGGCAAGCTGCAGAGGTCTTCCAATGCTGAATAAAAAGTCAAAGCCAGGCTCCGAGAGGGCCTTACTTAGGTTGGTGTGCGAGAGGCTCTCTTAGGAGACAGCCTTTGTGAACCCCAATTCAGAGGACACTGACAAATATCCAACCAAATTCAGGAGATTAGCATCTGTATATTTGCCGCACTGCCACTCTTTTCTGATTTATTAGGAAGTCTTTCAAGAGTGGACATGCCATGCAATACATAGACTCTCCTACTGAGTTGGTGACAACTGGCATCAAACACTAAAGGCAGTAACTCTTGTATCATACTTGTTGTCAGATATTGTGAACTACACCCTGGAATTAATCTTGGTCCTTAAATATGCGTACATTGTTCCTATTTTATCCAGATACTCCAGGAGTACCCTGTTTGTATACACCACAAAGCTAATTTTGCTGGGATTTTGACCATTTGGACTGATTCTAGACTGCAATGGTATAAGGACACAGCTGGCACTGTGGGGCCCTATGCTGTTTCTGGTCCATACACGCCATTACTATTTCATCTTCTTTGCAAATCTGAAGCAGTACTGCATTTTAAATACAGATGGTAACACAAAAATCCTCTTTACTCAAGATGAGTTGATATTCTAACACTTCCCATTGTCCCAAGATTTTTCATGCCAGAGGTGAATATCTTTACACATTTAGGGGGTGCTAACATATGGCAGGTTTCACTGTGTTGGGAACAGTGCCCTTGACACTGCTTAAGTGTTCACAAAAAGCAGGCAGGAGATGAAACCTTCATCACCTTTCTTGAGATTTTTCCTCTCTGAGTTCTTTAAATCTGTGAGTATCTCCTGTGGTCCAGAAGTTGGATTATTTGCTAAATCCTGTGATCCCCTGTCAGTCTTCACTTTGTAAAGATTATCTCTTAATTCTGCCTCAGTATGGATTTGGATATGGTTGATTTAGGCCATCAATGTACTCCTTTATAAGGTAGCTGTAAGCTCTTTTGGGTCATATATTTTGCAATGATATTTTCTCTGTTTGTAAAAGGCTTTTTTTATACAATCTATTTTTCCTGCTGATAACAGTGGCTCTGTCCTTGGCTAGCCCATGGCTGATGTTGGTAGGTTTTTGAAAGATCATATGCAAGGAGAGAAAGACGAATCAACTCAAGCAAATTAAAAACACAACAGCAGTTGTAGAGCAACACACATCATCCAGTCTTGCATAAGAGACACTGGCTTTGGTCCTTTTTCCTATAAAGTTTATAATTCACAATTTAAAAAAATAAAGAAGTCCAGTGGAAAGTATTTTTATTTTAACCACAATAGCCCAGTGGCTGAATTTTGTGCAGAGGAATAAGTAAAGATTTTTCTCAAATGACATCAACATTCATTATTTAAAGTTATCATTTTCCACTGTGTTCTCGTTCCACACTGACTCATGAAAGTTTTTCAGAAAAATACTGTATATTTCGCTGTTAGGTATGCAAGTAAAATCAGTTCCATAAGCCTAACTGCAGACTCTCTTATGATATTTCTTTTTCTTTCCCCAAGGTGTAGTCTCATTTATTTCCTCCTTCCTGATAATTTTCTGTTAATCCATGATATCTTATCTCTATTTTGTTTATTCTCTTTCCCCTTGTACTTTCTCTTCTTTTCCTGGAAAGGTACTTTTATTTTGGTTTGATTTTTACAGGAAACTATTTTTTTTTTTCTTTTACCTTTTCTTGACTGTTTTCTTGTCCTCTGATTAATTCCCTTTATGGTGGTTTTTTTGTAACATAACCTTGGTAATATCTTAATGAAATGGAAACAACACGTCTCTATTAGGTGTTGCCTTGTCAGATGCAAGAGCTTTGCTGCTATTTCATCAGAATTAACCCTGATCTGAATTATATATTTTCTGTTCACCAAAAGTAATTTTTTGGCATTTAATGAGAATTTGGTATTTAATGAGAAAACAGAAAAAAGAAGGTCTCAATTCTTATGCATTCACTTTAGACATCATTTACATAGTAAAACAGATAGAGGCTTTTATATTAAAAGCTGTTAATCACCTTCCTCTGTTGGCTTTGCAGGGATCTTGGTATTGTGTAGTGCAGCAATGTATGTGCTGTCACCAGTGCAGTAGTACTGGCCCTGGAAAGTGACTCCCTATACTGCTAAATTCACAGAAGAGTCTCTAGCAGGCTTTCAGCCTGTGGCAGCAGACCTTGTACATGTAATCAGACTTTTGTATGGCCACCCTGATTTGAAGGACTGTAATGTTTAAGAGTATGGAAGTGGCCAGGCTGTGCTAGCTGAGTCAGGGAATGGCTTTGCATGTTTTTGTTTGCTAGAAGAGATGGGGACTTTGAGCAAGCATCCCCACTGTCACAGCACACTGAAGCGAACATTGCAGAGCCTGTGAGTTCCTCCTGGAAATATGAATGAGGAAAAATATTATGATCCTTTCCTGCAAGAGGTAGCACTCACATGTGAAGGAGCTGAACTTCTTACAGCAAGGCTGACTCCCAGGAAAAGCATTTCAGAACTCAGACCATTGCTAAGACTACAGCTACAGTCCCCACCCATGGAGCAATTCCCTGTATATTTTCAATGTAAAAATATAGCACCTAGAATACTATGACTGCTCACTTCAGCACGCATCTCACCAGCTATCTCTGAGTCTTCCTTCAGTCATAACCCTTGACTGTAATGCTTTGAGACTGGGATTTGTTCCCATATTTGCTGCTAGACCTCTGCAAATCTTTGCACATTCATCTCCTCAATGTGTATCAATAGGATACATGTGGTAGGCATCAAGCAGCAGATGATGAAATATGGTGGCTTCCTTAGGCAGATGTGCATTTTTCAGTGTGAGAAAGTCAAGTTATGTTATAAATACCAGTAAAAAGTAACTGGTCCCAGTAAAAGGCACCTGCTCACAAGCATGGTAAAGCACATGGAGAACAGAGCATAAGGGAACCTACCAATAAAAGCAGGAGAAGCAAACTGAAAATTGATTTTGTGTTTTGATTTATTTTTACTTTATCTGCATTCAAGGGAGGTAAACATTATTAAAAATGCTTATTTGTTTCATGGACTGAACTATTTGACAGCAGAGAATAGACTAGCTGGTATTAGCAGCTCAAGGTCTTTTTATGTGACTCTGTCTAAAAATCCTGAACTGCACAGATTTCTTTGGAAAAAAGACACAACTTCTTTTATACCCATGCCAGTTCATCTGGCATAAGACTTTTTGTGATATTTTCTGACATGTATCCAGTTTGAAGTCAATGGACCATGCCATTTGTTATAGGTAGTTTCTCATACAAAGTAAAACAACTGTTATTGACATTGTAATTGGTCTGCATTGGTAAATAGTCTAAGAGCTGGAACATTGTTTACTAGCACCTAATAATGTATTGAAAGAGTTTCCAAATCAAGATAATATCTTAGTTTAGAAAGCTTATTTGTTTAATGGAAATCTGTGAACAGAAACAAATGCACTTATTTACCGATCTAAACTTGTAAAAGAGAAGTGACTGAATTTTATATGTAGGGTAAATTTGACTGGAGGAAGATGGGATCTGTGACGTGAAAAGGTCATTGAATACTGCCCAAAAGAAAGGCACTTGTAACCTACAATTAACAAAATGATGATGAGTGCTGTTAATTGTTCCCTTTGCTTGTCTATTACTTGTGTTTTATCATCTTGACTTCTAGACCTTAGTGTCCTGCTTTTATCTGAATCAAAGTCCCTTTGAATGCTTCCAGGTTATTTGCATTTTCAGTTGTATAATTAAATGCAATACTGATCTTAGTGCAAACACAGCAGAATAGTAAGAATCCCACAGTTATAGTTTAGCATTAAATATCTCATAAAATATATTTTAAATGTTATAACATGTCCCCTTATAGTCTAGTTAAATTCTGCCATTTTATGACAGATTTAGAGTAATTGCAGTTATTAATTAGGAGGAGCACTATTACATTATCCAGGAGAGAACCTTGACAGTTGTTTTAGATAACTTCAAACGGAAGCAACAGCTGTTTTGCTCTTTGTTGGCTGCAGCTAAGATCTTTACAAATAAAAAAGCTTTTATAGGTCTTATTATAAGCAAAAGATCTGTTAGGTCTTTAGTATTTGTCCATTGCTAGTTTAAGAGTCATCGCCTAGCTAGTTGCCTTTCTACTTTTCAGCAATCCAATGCAGGTTGGTATTTGTCTCTGTCTGCCAGAGCAGCATGCTTTCCTTACAGCCCTTAGAGAGAGGTATCAGTGGAGTTAGCTACTTACGCTATAATATTGCTTAGACTTCAGCTTGTTCCAGGAATTTAAGAAAATGCTTATATCAGGTGCTGAAATGCTCTTTGCTCTTGACTTCTTGCAGGAGATATTCCATCATCAAATGGCAATCTTACTGCAAGCAGTGGAAGTAGTTCTTATGATGCAGTTCTCCATGGTGTTCTGCAGAAGCCAGAGGTTCTCAGCACTTGGGACGGTGACATATCAGCAATTCGTAACTACAGGAAAATATGCTTTATTTTCTAAACTTTTTTTTTTCCTCAACCAATCTGCAGCAGCTAACTGTCAGCTTTGTAACCTACAGACGTTTTTGAGTCCAGCTTTTGATGTGTTCAGCAACTAGAGCCTGTTTCGCAAAGACCAACCATTGCAGCAAACATTAGTTCTTGAAATATTAGAAAAGATCAGGAAATTCAAAAAAAGACAGACACAGAATGGAGTTAAACTGACAAGCATTAAAATGTGTAACAATAAAACATTTCGTAAATACATCAGCAGCAAATGGAAAATTAAGAAAACAATGGGCCCACTATTCAAGTGGACAGGAATGACAGTTCCAAAGAGGCAAAAACATTTAATAGTTTTGCTTGAGTTGGATAACATGATCCTCATTTGCACTAAAAGGGTAAGAATGCAAGCCAGAAGAAAGAAAAACAAATGGGAGAGTACCTAGACAAGTTGGTTGCTTTAGGCCTGATGAAATCATAGTGGGCTTCTTGAGACTATTTTAAATAACATAGATGAGGTTATAGAAAACTGAAATGAACCAAACAGCTGAAATTCACCTTATCTAGTTTTAGACATCAACAAAGCAGATACTGATACCTGAATAGTCAGTGGAAAAAAATTGGCACCTTGATTGAGAGATTCATTTGGCCTGTTTTAGACACTGACTTAAGGAGGTTACAAATTGTGCCCTAGACCCCACTGACTCTTGACTAAAATGATTCTGAAGCGGTTGTATGACTGCTAGAAAAGCTATCCTTTAATAGTAGTTATTAATATTAACCTGAAAGGATGTATCAAAATGATATCAGTAAAGATGTGTTCTGTGTCTGATATCTAGTACTTTTGTTAGTAATAGGGATGACGGAAATTAGAGAGGGTGGTTTCTGCTTTGTCAGGATCACAGAAAGAGCAGGATAGTGTCAGAATTCAGACTGATCCCTATAAACTAGAGAACATGCCTGAAAAAATGTGGATAAAAGTTGTTGAAGATTCGTTGAAGATTAGTACAAAATACCAAAGTCAAGCAGTCAGGTACACAAATGCAAGTTAAGGACCACCATTATCCTACAGTTGTGAAAACAACATAATAAACCAGACCAAAACCCCAACAGGTAACACCTAACGTTCAAATGGGACTTCAGTATGTAAAACAAGTGAAATGATCCATCAGATAGATTAAGAACCAATGTTGTCACCATCCTGCAGCATTCACCTCATGGGATGGAGAAAGCATTATAATGCCTTTGGAAATATGTCAGCTAGTGGCCATCTACACATCACATCCCATAGGTAGCCATGCTGAATTTGGGGGTTTGTTTATGGGTTGTTTTCATTTTGTTTGGGGTTTTGAGGGGGATGATTGGTTTTGTTTTGTTTTGAGCTTTTTTTGTACTGTTCTATGATTCTGTTTCTTCATCTTTAGTCCCTGTAGGAAAACACACTGATGTCATGTAAAAATGCAAAGCCTGGTTCTTGTCTTCTGTCCTGGGAGAAGGGAGGAAACCTTCCCCTTTCCCCATTTATAGGATTACTTCATCCAGCAAAATTTCACTGAGCAATTGCATCAAAATGTAAATAATATTTTAGATCATTTTACTTCTCTGTGATCATCTGTTTACTTTCTAGGGCTGCGTGTTTTCTCTTGGAGTCACCATTAATCTTATAATTAGGGTAATCTGGTTTGAATGCACAAATATTTTTTCATTTAAACTTTTCTATCAACTTCCTAATTCCCAACTCAGAAATGAAGCTGCTGAGTAATCAATAATCTTGTTCATTAGGAACAGCTGTCTTTACAATTTAATGGCCAGGTCCTGGTGTAATGAAGGCAAGTTTTCTATTCACTTCAGCAGGAATCATATTGGACCCTGTATTAAATAAATTCACTTGAGGCAGAATTTGTAGGGAGTAGTAATTTATAATTTTTAGACCAATGTGTGGCTGGAAAAACAGACCAACTTTGGGACACAGCAGCTATTCTCTAGATCTGAAAAATGTATGTCAAACTTCAAGTGCAGGTTAGGAACTGCTGTTTGTTAATTTGCTTATGATTTATTTTTATTAAACTTTTAAGACAGAGAAGGTGAGAGGCATCAGGGAAAGGAGGGATAGACTGGTAAATGTTACAAAGAATTGGAGAGCAAGATTTTTTTCCTCTGTTTTATATTCAGCAGAATAAATTTAATTCTTCAGACTGGGTTTACACTTGCTTGGGATTACCTTAGTTTTTATTTTTAGTTTTCTTATAGCCACTGGCTAAGTGATGCTGGAAGTTAAATATGTGGCTATGGAGTTAACCTTTTATTATTGCTACCACTACCTCTCTGAAATAAGGAGATATTTCACTCAGAACATCCTTCCACCTAAAATTACTTATCAGAAAATCAGTATTGTCATCTTTATTTATGCTTACAAACTTTAGAGTTGTCAATTACTACCTTACCTAGAACAAATAAAAAGGACATTTCATCTTTTACTTTCTGACTCTTACCTAAATTAGGACTCTCTAAATGGGAATCTCAAAGTCTATTTGGGATGGAACCACTTTACACAAAGGTCTCTTGGTGTGCCCTAGACTTTCTGGAGTATCTGAAGTCTTTAAAATATACTTTTTTGCTTGCCATATATGTTAAATGACTTAGCTTACCCGAGCTGAAAATTTGGTCTCTTAAATTTTTGTTTTTGGTGTCATTGTTTAAATCTATTTGGAGACATTGTAATCACTTTCAAAACACTTCCAGTGTTGTCTATATTAAGATTTCCTAAGGAATGAAGATTAACTTGAATGAAGCGGCCATGTGATGGGCAAGATATTCTTATTGGGATGACAATTATACCAGTGTGTAACATCATTATTCATAACTTACCAGAAGTGAAAATTCTCC
The DNA here is from genome assembly GCF_033815535.1 of Pezoporus flaviventris. Taxonomy (NCBI): domain Eukaryota; kingdom Metazoa; phylum Chordata; class Aves; order Psittaciformes; family Psittacidae; genus Pezoporus; species Pezoporus flaviventris. The sequence goes on along the minus strand of NW_026892579.1, from coordinate 38,156,758 downwards.
TGTGGTAAAGTCTTTCAGCTATTTAAAAAATGTGACTCAGACTGCAATCCTTTTATATGATTTAGCCAAACATACTTGTTCATAGCTGGGAATCCAATGCGTATGGGGAGCATCTCTTGCCATGGAGATTCCTGATCCTATGGTCGACAGCTGTAACATGCATAGCATGTTAGATAGTAAAATAGCAGCAGACCAGTTAGTGACAGTTTCATTTACATAAATCCCTACAGGAACACCCAAGTAAGCAAACATAGAAGACTCTCTTAAATAGTAAGTGGTACCTCAGCTTAGCCAACAGAACCTGTCCCTCTGAGCCAGGCAAATCTGCCCTGACTACATGCTTTTGAGATTTACCACAAAGTTTTTGGTCAATATATGAAATGTGAAGAGTCCTGTGAGAAATGAGGTGCTCTGTTCATGCATTTCAGAAACCTTCAGCTCCACACAGTGCTGAACCTGACAAATAAGTTTACTTAGTGATGTACCAAAATGAGAAAGTACCCCACATGAACCCTGTTGGGGAGGGAGGTGTCACAGACGGGGACATCTCAGGAAAGATCTGTGAACAAGCTCATAAATCCCAGCACAGAGAGAAGATATAAATGAGCAGTGGAGTGTGGGAGCTCAGGGAATCAGCACAGCACCCACACAGTGAGCATCTCAAGGCACTTTGCCATGCAACATAGCTCTGTGTTTCGGGTGCAGGTTGTGAGCTGTTCATGAAGCCTTGTGGAAGAGCTTGAGGAAGGGAAAGATGAGCATGAGACAGGCAGCCAGACAGGACTGCTTTACCTGAAGACAGGGATTCAGCTGAACAAGGCATTGTGTCTACAAGTAGGACATGGATAATTTCCCCAGCAAAAATTGGGTTTCTGGCCTGTAGTTCAGTTTAAAAATGAGGCCCATGTCAAGAACATAAGATGTTTTCAGGAACAGGAAAAAGCCATCTGGCCTCGTATACATGCATTTGTTTTAGTGCATCTTAAGCCTACTTTCCTGCTTTTTCACTATACTTCTTAATCCTTTCCTCCTCTATGAAAATAAAAAAGATAAAAAAGAGACGAAAAAATCTGCAGAGGTGTCTCTTCAAATCATCCCTGTGTTTTGCTGCAGTCGCCGTTCCTGCTAATTTATTCCATGTGTTTATTGTCCATAACATAAAATAGTTATGCCTGCCTTAGTTTCCTCTTTATTTGAAATAATTTGTCATTTTTGTTTAATGCCTAATCAGATTTGAAACCGTACATCAATTTTACCCATACTTATGTATGAGTTCTATATATAAAATATGTATACAAACTTATACATGTATAAACACGATAATATTTCCAGTTGGCCACGCTTTTTGTTGTAAAAGTGACAGTAAATTTATCAGATTTAAGTTTTTGTTGCTGGCTAGGTTAGTGAAATCAACTACTGCTTTCTTCATTTTGGGGGGATATGTGAGAAAATCATTACCATTATTAACAGAATACACAGTACCAATATTTAGTGCCAAGCATGATGTGCAAACAATATACAGATGGTGATTCAAGAAAGAGAAAAACAGAAGTGAATCTGAGAGATTAATGCAGAAAAGCTAGATTTTGAAATAGCAAATGTCAGGTTTCAAGGCAAGGTTTTGATTTTGATGTTGCAGTAGCTAAATAATGAATGAACTGATTTTAGTAAGTTACTCAGGAAATGCTTAAACCAGTACTATCTGAAAACTCATAATTTGGGTAAGAAAAAAAGAATAATGAAAGCATAAAATAAGTATTTTGCTTACAGACTTTTTTAAGTCTTGTTCCCTGCTTGTTACTTCTTCTCTTGGAAAAAAATAAAATAAAAAGGCAAAGAAATCTCATTTCTTCTGAAACTGGAAATTAAAATTTTCCAAACATTTTGATTTAAGACATAGTTTCTATGATGAAATAAGTTACTGTATCATTGTTAGCCAATGCAGTTTTCCCTTCAGCATACTTGTTAGGCTGAACCTTTCAGAATACCAATTTAGAGGCTTCTGGTGAGAGCACTTCCCTGCAACCATGCCAGCAGGCATACGGTAGGGTTCTCGCTCTGTAAATCACTCCAGTTTGACAGTAGTCATGGATTTGTGAAACCAAAGACAGTCATTGGCAAGCCAGGCACAGTCACAAATGAGTCCAAGAAAGACATTTCTGGACATCAGTTTTTTCACCGAAGGTCAAGAATTATTTTCAGTTTTGACAAGTTCCCTACAGTCAACTTATATATATATATTTAGGAGGAGTTTGCCAATGACCTGCACCAAAATTCTTTGGACAGTTTTACATTCAGCTTGTACCAGCTGATGAGGTGAATGCATTGAAATGTTGTACCTGGTGATTTATGAAGAAAATGAGTCTGTAATCTTTCCTCTAGGTTAGAGTCACCTTTCAGCTATGATGTGGTCTGGCCAGAACAGAGTTAGAAATGCTTACCCAGTGGGGCCATTTCAGCCCTACAAAAAACAAGCAAATCTTGAGTATCCTTCATCTTTTTGAAGCAGAAATGCTGTGTTTGTGTGGCAGATTCTTGATATCTCTGATATTTTTACTGTCCCTTCCCATCATCATATCACAAATTTTTTGTTTAGCTGTTTTTTTTCTTGGTGTCTGTGAGTGGGTGTGTTGTGTTTATAAGGAGATTTGAATTCTGCTCTGGAATTGTCTTCCATTGACTGCATAAGGAGCCTAGCGTAATTATACTTTTTAACTAAAGACGGTCTAAAGTCAGGGAAGCTGAATCTAACATATTTAGACTGTGAAGGCTAAATCCACAAAGACCATACCTGTATTAGTGAACTAAAATGAAGCAGGGTATGGATCCATATCCTGGCACTCAGTCATCTGTAGTTTACCTTTTAGAATTGTCCCTGGCATAATTTTGGCCCTGGCCAGCTACCAGTCCCAGCCAATGCCTGAGCACGGTTCAGGGGATAGCACATGCCAGGGACTGCTTTCAATGGGCAATCTGAACACAGTCTCCCTGTTGTGATTGAATGTTGTGGATGAAGGTGGTGATGGTGAACAGACAAGACAATTTAACTGTGTGGATGTGAGCAATGGATGACATGGCAGCTGCCCTTGGGGCTGCAGAATAGTCACTGGCCCATTGTATTTGCAGATGTAGCCAAAATGACTTAAGTGTTGCAACCCTTAATTGTATGTGCTCTATCATCAAGTGAAAACAGCAAGGTCCTCTCTTCAAAACAAAAGGAGTGTTAGCAAAGAGAATGATCAAAGAACTCCTAGAGCTATATAGCAGGACATGCTAAGGAGCAGAGTAAGTCCTGGGCCAGATCTCCAAAAGTAATTAGATGCATGTTTTCACTTGGAATTTTCAGCTACGATCCCTCTTGCTGAGATAGGCTCCTTAGGAGAGATCTTTTCCTACAAAGGGGCATGCTGAATATTTTCAAACAGCAATTTAACTCAAAATAGCCGATGAACCAGGAGGAAGACTGAGAATTCAAATTAGTACCTCAGTCATTGATTAATACTCATTTATATAGAATGCAAAAGTTTTGACTGAACTGGAGTCAGAGTAAATTTGATGCTGTAACTTGGAAGTCTGAAAAATTGCTAGGTACACAGGAAAGCCAAATTTCAGTGTCTCCTCAAATGTACTCATACAAAGGCATCAGGGGAACTGTCACACTGGGAAAACAATTTGTTTTGTTCAAGCTTTTTCTTTCTGAGAAAATAATCTATCTAAATCACATAATGCAAGGTGTCTTAGCCTAAATATAAGCTGACCAGTGCAGTCGAGTGTGCCTAGATCCTGCTCTGCAGCTCATGAAGACTGAAGATGTTGTAGAAAGGTCCTTCATCTGACTCATCCCATGATGAGTTTTCCTCCGTGGATAATAGAGAAATGAGGAGATAGGTGCTTGCCTGGGGTTTGTCCCAGCACAGAAATAAAAAACACCTCAAACACATTTGGAATTGAAGAACTACTGTGAATTATGCTAAGAGACACCCTTAAATCTCTTGGACTTAAGAATTTCTTCATAAGTCATAGTATTGCATTTCTGTGGTTATCTTTTGAGATCTGTGCCTGTTAAAGCAGAGGGCATTTTTCATAGAATCATAGAATCATAGAATCATTAGGGTTGGAAAGGACCTTAAGATCATATAGTTCCAAACCCCCTGCCATGGGCAGGGACACCTTACGCTAAATCATATCACACAAGGCTTTGTCCAGCCTGGTCTTGAACACTGCCAGGGATGGAGCATTCACAACCTCCCTGGGCAACCCATTCCAGTGCCTCACCACCCTAACAGGAAAGAATTTCCTTCTTATATCCAACCTAAACTTTCCCTGTTTAAGTTTTAACCCGTTACCCCTTGTCCTATCACTACAGTCTCCAATGAAGAGTCCCTCTCCAGCATCCCTATAGGCCCCCTTCTGATACTGGAAGGCTGCTATGAGGTCTCCACGCAGCCTTCTCTTCTCCAGGCTGAACAGCCCCAACTTCCTCAGCCTGTCTTCATACGGGAGGTGCTCCAGTCCCCTGATCACCCTCATGGCCCTTCTCTGGACTTGTTCCAACAGTTCCATGTCCTTTTTATGTTGAGGACACCAGAACTGCACACAATACTCCAGGTGAGGTCTCACAAGAGCAGAGTAGAGGGGCAGGATCACCTCCTTCGACCTGCTGATCATGCTCCTTTTGATGCAGCCCAGGATACGGTTGGCTTTCTGGGCTGCAAGCGCACACTGAAGCTGGCTCATGTTCATTTTCTCACCAACCAACACCCCCAAGTCCTTCTCCTCAGGGCTGCTCTGAATCTCTTCTCTGCCCAACCTGTAACTGTGCCTGGGATTGCTCCGACCCAGGTGTAGGAACTTGCACTGGGCATGGTTAAACTTCATGAGGTTGGCATCAGCCCACCTCACAAGCGTGTTGACGTCTCTCTGGATGGCATTCCTTCCCTCCAGGGTATCAACCGAACCACAGAGCTTGGTGTCATCAGCAAACTTGCTGAGGGCGCACTCAATCCCACTGTCCATGTCAGCAACAAAGATGTTGAACAAGACTGGTCCCAACACCGATCCCTGAGGGATACCAGTCGTTACTGGTCTCCAGCTGGACATTGAGCCATTGACCACAACTCTTTGTGTGCGGCCATCCAGACAGTTCTTTATCTACCGAGTGGTCCACCTATCAAACTGATGTCTCTCCAATTTAGAGATGTCGTGTGGGACAGTGTCGAATACTTTGCACAAGTCCAGGTAGATGACATCAACTGCCCTACCCCTGTCCATCAGTTCCGTAGCTTCATCATAGAAGGCCACCAAATTGGTCAGGCAGGATTTCCCCTTCGTGAAGCCATGCTGGCTGTCACCAAGCACCTTGTTGTTTTCCTTGTGCCTTAGCATGCCATCCAGGCGAATCTGCTCCAAGATTTTGCCAGGCACAGAGAGTGAGACTGACTGGTCTGTAATTCCCCGGGTCATCCATTTTCCCCTTCTTGAAAATGGGGGTTATATTTCCCTTTTTCCAGTCATCGGGAACTTCACCTGACTGCCATGATTTTTCAGATATGATGGCCAGTGGCTTCGCAACTTCATTTGCCAGCTCCTTCAGGACCCGCGGATGGATCTCATCAGGTTCCATGGACTTGTGCATATTCAGGTTCTCAAGATGGTCTTGAACCAGATCCTCTCCTACAGTGGGTGCAAGGTCTTCATTCTCAACTTTTTAGGCCTATTATTTTGCCATGCAAGTTGTCTGTAAGATGATAGCATTTATTTATAATGTTGGTGCTTTATCCAGCACAGAGGTAGCTCATGCCGGTACCTTTCTCTTTAGTACTCTGAGTATTTCCAGCTGGTGACACCAAATATCCCCCATTTCCTCATGTGGAACACTCACCAGTTGTTTTACCCCCTCCTCCTTTCCTTTTTATATTTGCTGCTGGAAGGATGTGGGTGATGATTTATAGAGCATGTCCAATTGGCTCTGTTTGTCTGTGCTGGCCTGCTTCATGCACACTGAGGTCAGTGCTGTATTTGTAGGTAACCATCCAAGGAAAACACCTCACAGCAGGCAAAAATGCTAACTAAGTAAAACAAACTGAGGAATGTGATCATCTGTTTAGCAAAGTTTTCAGCAGTCTTTTCCATTACACTAAGCTTTCAGTCTGGTTCTACAAACTCAGAAGTAATCACAGCACTGAAATACCTCAGGCATCTTCATGTATGTAGGAGATTTGATTTGTTGAAGAGTGTTTGCTTGGGGGAATAGGGAAAGCTCCTTTTAAAAAATGGGATTAGCAACATGTACATTTTAGTCCAAAATGTCCAAAAAAAGAAAAAAGGAATTAAAAAAAAAAAAAAGACTGTTCATTAAAAGCTATGGGGTTTATTAAAGTTTTAAAAGGCAAAACTAGAACAAAATCATCTCCTGTTGCCCCACTGTTAACTGCATGGTGGGCCCCATTATCTACTTATGTGATCCCCAAAGAGAAGTTCTGCTGATATCCAGGGGAATTTTTATTCCATCCACAGAGCCTTGAGCTGACCCCTCTCTCATACTTTCTGCAGTTGTAAGGTTAAAAGTATCTTTCATCATGATTCAGTGCATAGTGAGTGCAAGTATTCCCACTTCTGCATGAGGGTAAACTGTAGTCACATCCCCTCCTACGGTGAGTATGCAGCCTGGAGAGCACCAGGGTAGGTGGGGGGAAAAACTGAAATCATGGTTACAACTTTCTTGGTGGAGCAGGCTGTGTTTTTCTAATGAGTGGTTTCCTTGAATGGGTATAAAAAAGAGCACATGGGAAGGATAATTATGTGGAAGCATGTGATGCACAAGAGTTTCGTTGCAGCCGATCTGCTGCCAAATCCCCACAGCATGGAGTTACCGGGCCACGTGGCGCAAAGACCGACAAAAATGACAGGTAAACTGCAACAGATACATACTCTTCTAAATATCAGGCGGCATATGCTGTGCTTTTTACAAATTACCTCCCCCAGCTCGGCCAGGCTCCCAGCCCCTCTTTGAGGTACGAAGTCACACTGTGCCCATCTGGCAAAGCCTGAGGCTGCACCTGGCAGCTTGCTGCTGCAGCAGCCACCCTCATGTTTGCCTTTGCGGTAATTGGTTTGTATCTGATTTCAGCTCATATGGAAGGGTAGAGGGATAGCAAATTACTTGCAAGTGGTTCGGAGACTCTGTGAGTGCTTTGCTCTGCTACCCAGCTGAAGATTTATCCCTGCAAGAGCAGCGAGCTTGGGTTTTTTTCTTTTTTGTAGAAAACTACAGCTGCTTATATTCCCCGTCGTCTCCATCCCCAGCTCTGATTTTATACTCACTTCCAACCCTCCCTTTCCTCAGCATGCTTGCTTGTGAGACAGGAAAGGCAAACACATTTTCCCAGTTTTATAAAAGCTCCACTGTTTCTTGTGCAATGAAAAAGTTTTGACGGATGAATCCGTACCGGAGAGACCATGTACCATAGCCTTGAATTCTGCAGCCCTCAGTTGCAACAGTCTAATACTTAAAACCCTTACACAGGGCAAACTCCCTCCTAATTTGGAGACAAAACCGCTTCAGATAATTCAGAGGAATTTGATCTCATTTGTTAATATCATGCTTGGGTTTTATGGACATTCAGACAAAATGAATCTCCCAGATCCAGCTCTGCAACTATGTCAACATTATTTAGGTGCCAGCTATCAGAGATGTAAACTAATCTGGCGCAAGCCAAAGGAAAGAGCTTTGCTCTAAAGGAGACTGCCAACCTACATGATAATAGGAGGAGAAGCAGGAAATTGGAAGCTACTGTCCAAGTCCCCACACTTTTCTGCATTTGCTAGCGGTTACACAACAGGGAGTCTTATTGCCCTAAATGTGTCTGTGTCCCAGAATCAAGGGGTTACACCCTACTTTCAGGCTTTTCATGCCATTGGTTCCTATGTAGGTGGCAGGCATCTGCTAATGAACACGTGGCTTTATAAAAGTGTTTCCATAATCCAATCAATTATTTTAAACTTCATTATTTTTGGCCATGGAACTGTAGGTGCTATTGTGCTCCATGAGCCAAGTCTGTTACCACTAGATAAGAAAGACATGGATCGAATTTGCATTTTTACATGTGCAAATGAGATGTCCCCAGCTTCCCTTCCCCCTCTCTTTATAATGCTTGCTGTTGCTTTTAGAAATCCTTTTTTTCTTCTTTTTCTTTTTTTTTTTTCAAAATACTTGCCAGGTGGTTAAAAAGCTTGTTTTTCTCTGTAAACACCATGAAATATAACACAATGAACTGCTTTATTTTCAATGATGTATTGGTTTCTACGTGTTTATAAAAATAGTTACGAGGCCAGAAAAAGCATCTACATGCTGGTGATTTTCTCCAGATTTATTGCATATATTATACTTTTTCTCCTTCAGTGGGCTTCTGTCTTTGTGCTGAGCAGTGTGAGTGCCTATATGACAAAACCCCTCCTTATTTTGCACACATGCACGTACATATGAAACCGAAAACCTGCTTTTCATTAGCATAGCCAGCACAATGGAGGCAAGACTGGAAGCAAGGAGAGAATTTGAGATTTATGGCGTTAAGCATCTCATGTGAATGAATGTTCATGCCTTAATGTAACTAGTCACAGATAGAAGATAAGCCTACCACTGAAAAGAAAAGCTGCTGTTCTATATTGTGAATATACGCACTTATATTGAATCCTTTTTGGGGTAGCTTCTTATTTCAATCTAAGTTACTACTTGTGACATGAATCCCAAAGCACATTGAATCATTCATGCTGGATGCAGATGTGCACACACTAAGCACACAGGTGGAAAGGTAAAACTTCTCTTAGAGACGAAAGAAGCTTTATCAGCATAATGGCTTCAGAGTTAAGGGCTCCAAGCTAATGCACAACACATATGGAAAGCCCTGCACACATCTTACTCTGTTTACAAACACTGTTTGTCTCCATACCAAGGAAATGCATTTTAACCATATTTTTCTTCTCCGTTTATTTTTAGATATCAGCTAATAACAGCACAATATATTTAACAGGAAGAAATTTTTAGTGTTAAAAAAAAAAAATGAAAAGAATATCATTAACTAATTATTTTGTTCACATTCAGCTACAGAGTAATTTAGAGGATCTCTGATTTCCTGCTGAGAAATTGAGCCAAGACACGGTTCAGTTATCTGAGTACAGCACCAGGAGTCACTAATTTTTGAGGGCTTTTTTTTTCTTGTGCTGACTTTTCCCTGGAACTGTGACCAGGTTGTTTTTCCTCTTTGTTCATAAGTGTTTTTTTATAACTCAGTGGATTGTATCCACATGTTCTGGATAATCATGCAGTATAGGTATTAAGGAATCAGATCCAGGTTGTATGCAAATAGGCGAAAGCTGATAAAATTCAATGTGATTAATTCTGAATTCTGTGGCAAATCCATCATATTTAAGTTTTTTTTCGATACTGGCAAACAAACTTTGAAGATAAACATTGTTAAACAAAATTCTTAGATGAAGCTTACAGGTCAGCCAATGTCCGTTCTTACCAAATTACATGAATTTACACTTGGGTAAATACTGTGGTTATATTAGAGTTAGGCCAGCAGTTCATTTACTTTATTGATTTTTTAAGAATTTTGAAGAATTTTGAAGAATTTTGAATCATTTCAAAACTGAATACGGACATAGAAAAGGGAGAGATGTGCCATAGTTTTCCTCAAAAAGGTCGGTGATATTAAGCTGAACTCTTGCAGGTTTAATATCTACATTAAGAATTATCTGCTGGATTCTTTCAAAGTTTTGCTGTTACAGTATTCTCCCACTGAAGCTCCTTAACCACATGGCTTTCAGTCTGTAGCATCCAGACCTCTCACAGTGGAGCATGAAGCAAGAACCAGTCTAGGGGGTGAACAAAACAAGTATGGTTTTGGCATATTAAAGAAATGTGCAACACTTTTAGAAAATGGCAAATTCAGCCAAAAATTCGTTGTCCCCCATGCCTGTGAGACATGCTTTCAGCATGGCTCCAGATGGCCAAAGCTTGGCCAGCTCACTTACAGAAGTAGAAGTGTCAGCTCATGCAGGAGTTGGGAGCTCAGGTCCTCTCATTCCCTGGCTGTGCCTTGGAGCATCTTCTAAACCACCACATGCTACAGCAACAATTTCTTCCCCTGAAACTTTTTTGCTTCTTATAAACCACTGAAAGGGTCTCTGAGACAAAATTACCATGAGAATGTACTAAGCAAAAGAAATTAATGTCACTTCCGCATGAGCTGCTTGGGTGCCAGTCCACGCATTTGTGAGCTTACACTAAGTGTAATGTGTAGGGGAAGGAGTCTGAGAGTGTCCTACTACTGCACAGCCCTCTTTAGGACATGGAGTAGAGCACAGTCTCAGCAGTGGGAGATGGGTATTCATGTTTCTTTAGGAGCCAATGGAAAAGTTTACCCTGAATCTTTTGTATCTTGAGGTTAACACAGGGAAGCAATCTCTGTTTTCTGTTTTCTGCTCTCTGTTTTCAGTTTATTTTTATGATTTTAAACTATTTCTTTTGCTTTCATGAAGCAAAAAATCCTCTCTGTTTTAGGTAGTCTAGAACATTTTACTTGAATGCAATTTTAAGGGGAAAGGGGAGTTAAGAAAACAACAATTGGTTTGATCTGATTTTCTTTTTTTTTCATTCAACAGACACAGTGAAAAATCAATTATTTACACAGCACAAGAGGTTATTGACCTTGACACAGATCCAGGGCTGGAGCAGAACCAGTGCAGAATATGGTGAAATCCTACATTAGTTTATGTTATTTAGCAAGCACCTCCTGAACCTGTGACGTAGAAATCGGATCTTCATAGGCAATGTACATTACCCAGGTTCTCTTTTTTTCCCCACAACTGATCATTGGATGAGAAAGACAGAAGTGTAATACATTATTATTATTGATATTATAGTACTTAGGCACTGAGGTCATGCTAAGGTTTTTTTTGGTTGGTTGGTTGGGTTTTTTTGGCTTATCTGCTCAGCTTCTCTCTATAAGTAGGAATGGAACTAGCACTACAAGCCTGGCAATCAGACTGGCAATAGGAACAGATTACTGTGAACATGGAAAAAAAAAGGTAATGCTTCCTTTCTGGTCCTCTTTATACTTTTTATTATAGCTCCTGTATATTACTATATATATAAAAAAAAAAAAAAAGATACTCAGAATATTTGGAGCAAAGAGAAAGGAAAAGTAATGGCAGGAAGGAATTCACCAGGTCCTGATTTCATGTGATTTTGCAATACATGCATTTTGTTAGAGAAAGGAGTAAGCTGAAAGAAAACTAACCACATTGTAGATATGATTACATGGAATAAATTTCTATAAGGAGACAAAAAAAAAAAAACAAACCAACAAAAATCAAACCAGATTTATTTACAGCAAGCTAAGATATCTGAAAGATGGGGTCATATTGAAGTTCTTCTTTTTAATGAAAATATGCCATTTTACAGTTCATGATACTATTCCATTTTATCTAGTTGTGTCAATCAAGATCAGAATCTGATGATGAAGTTGAATAATCCCTCATTTCTTTTGTTTAGAAAGCCTCCTTTTTATTTATAAATAATGTTAAGAATCACTCTTTTCCCTCAGACATGGCAAGAATCAAACAGCAGAACACATTTTCTGTAATCAGATTTCTAACCGGCACATAACTAGTCTTCAGAATCATACCACAGGCATCTCCTAGATGCTGTCTGGTCTTCTTTGATTTTCTCTGGGTTACACAGATACATAGCTGGAGTCAACTCGGACCCACTGTTTGTCTATTCAGTGTTAGATCACTTGGATAGCATAGCCTGTTCTTGACTGCATTTAGTCCTTGGAAAGTAGTTTTCCATTATTTCAGCTGTCACCAAACAAAGAAACAGTTAGCTCTTCCATCATTTGTTCTGCCTGGCACCTAAAACTAAGCATCTATTAAAGTAATTCTTTTAAATTAAGGCCTGTTATTCTTATGCAGTTAATGAGGCTTGTTGCATGTCTTCAAAGACTTCTATCTGCCAAAGTTAAAGCAAAGTCAAACAATTAAATTTTTTAAAGAATCTTCAGTTTTCCAGAGTCCTTCCAGGGCTTCCACCTCTTTCTACTGATAATACACTACACTACAGTAGACATGTCAGAAGGATTGTTTCACTCACCTCCTGAACCTGAGGGGTAAGCCAGGAGCCTCTTTTAGGCATTCTGACTAAATATATGATTTCAGAGTCATATTTAACTTTAGACCACAGGCTCATCATAAATAGTATTGAAAATTATTTCTAAAGTTTAAAATATGGTCTTACAACATGATTTGGCTATTCCGAACAGATTCCCACTTTGAAAAATGGTGCCCTGACATTTGTAATCTGATACTTTTAGTTCTATGGTAGCTGTAACTGCAAATTAAAAAAGGATATTCAGCTTTCAGATCTGTCTTAGACTTCATTAATATGATGTTACAGATAATGAGCTCTGCCAGATTAGTGCTAGCTCCCTATGTTTGGCTGCTGAAGTACAAGAAATATCTCTCATGATTTACATCAAAATACCCAAATAATTGCCATATTTAGATATGAAAACTGAAACTAATGTGGAAGTAAGGCAGAATGTGTAGTGGGATATGCCAGCCTCCTGTTTTCTAATGATGTAGGTTTTTTATTTTACCCAATATGAAAATGATGGGTAAGGTAAAGAAACATTATAGGAATTCACAGAATGCAAAAAGAGAAGGGGGTAGAAATTTGGGAAGTTAAAATGGCCATGGTGGTTAAGAAGTGACTGTTTTGCTCAGACATCATTGGGCATGGCCTGTTCCTTGTGGAATTCATGTCCTCATGTTGCTCAGCCAAATGGAGCAGACAGGCTGCTGCTGCTTCTCCTCGCATTAGAAGCAAGACACACAAGTGCTCTTGATTATGTTTCTCATAAAGCGTCAAGATGACCTTACAGGAGCAATGGGACCTGAAGTTCCCACACACACTCCTGGCAGGCACTGGGGTTTAGCTGAGGATGTGGCTGAACAATCTGTGGAGGCCATCACAGTTGCATGAGGCCACATGTGCTGTGGCAGCAGCAGTAGTAAAGACCTCATGGACAGCGTATGTGCACTCCTGTGCAACCAATGTCAGTGCTGGAAGGTGGAAAGCTCAGATCACCTCTAAAGATGGGTACACTGCCCATGAGAACCACTGCCTGAATCTACCACAGTGTTATCTTTTGTCATTCTGAAACTAGTGGCCCAATGCTAAGGACAGTCTGACCTCACCAATGGTCACTTGTAGTATGCACCAAAGCAGAATAGGTCTAGGATGAATGGAGATGGCCTGTGTGAACACATTTTTGTTCTCAGAAGTGACTGGTGATGATACCAATTGGTTCCAGTGGAGCTAGCTATCGCTTTCTAGCTTTTTCCAGACCACTAGTTTCACAGCCTGGCAGAAAGCCCAAGGTTGGTGTTGAAAGGCACCGTGGTGGCTGGTCACAGGACAGGTAAGGGGTACAGGCAGAGTCTTGCCTTGCCACTGCTAGGGCTTGCAAGCTGTCTGTTACTGTTGAAGAACTTCTGTTCGGCATACACTGTGGGTATGGCCTGAATAGTCTTTGGGAGCAGCAGAGTAGATCAGTGTTAACAGAAAGGTTCCACTGGCATTTACTCTTTCTGAGCGTCCTCAAAAGCTGCTCATTTTGGGGTGCTCATTTTTGACAGGGCTGACTGATTTGACTACTTGCCAACGCTACGCCACCTAGCATAGACCTATCATCTAGCTCCTCTCAGGGACTCCATCGGGTTGAGCTTCTTAATCATTAGTTGAAATACACATAAATTGATTTGTAAGCATGGGCTTACAAAGCACCTTCCCTGCTTCCATGAGTTTTCTGGTTATACTCACACTTTCCCTCGTGTGCACATTTTCTTTGACAGTATTAGTCTTTAAATCCACCATTCAAAGTAAACAGCTTCAGTGTGAGGAGCAGAGCTTTCATCCTCACCAGAAGATCCCAGATTTTGATGGGTTTGGCCCTAACTTGGGAGGCAGCAGTTTGACACTCCTTAGGCACAGAGCAGAACTGGTTTCCTGCATTTGGAAAGTGTGCTCATTACTGCATAGGACGGTGGATCCCTCTCTGAAAGAAAAATGTGAGCCCCACACTTCATCTGAAATAAATGGTCAACTGCAGTAAAGGCAGACTTAACTCTAAGAGGAAAAAGTGTATTTTCTGCTTGAAAGCTGAGGGGAAAAGACAAATTCTAATGATTGAGTTTTGGCTTTATAAATCTTGCTTTGAGGTGCCTGATTTTTCTCAGGTGTTGCCTAGGAGCCAAGACTCACTCGGGGCTGCAGAAGCTGCCATTGGCGTTGCTGTATATCAGTGGAGTGCCACAGCTCCTTATATATTTTTGATCTGGATCTTAGTCTGAGTTTCATAATCATGAAGCTTGGATTCACTGATCGATACAGCAATTTCCATTTACTCATTCACACTAAGGTATTTTGGGTGTTCTGATATTTCATTCAGCTGACAACAGAAAATAGCTGTGATACAAGTAATAACTGTTGATAGATGTTGACTTTAATAGCAATAATAGGCTAGATTGTAAATTAATGGCCTGTGCTGAGCAAGGAACTGAGCCTCCAAAATAGATTAGGAGCGAGCCTGTACTAAGTCACAGCTACCCTAAAAGAGACACTTTTCAGAAATCATCTGTGCAGCCTGCCTTGACGGGGCGTCAGCAAGGGCCTCATGAAAATCTGGCTCCTGTAGTCATGCACAAAACTGATTATATTACACTGTCCACAGCCATAAATAAGTACACCTTAAGTACATTGCATATCTATACCTTCTACATAAAATGATATTGCCAAATATGGGAGGGGGAGGGAGGCTTCCACTTGGGCTTTACATAAGAATCTTATACTGCACATTTATAAGAAAATAAGGTGTTTTTATCAAAGTCAAGATCTGGAACAAGCATGCTTTAAGTGATCAAATGCTACAAGGTGATAAAACTTGAAAGGCAAGAAAAATGTTTTAAAGCAGTCTTAGAAGTTTTGGAGACCCAGTTAACAATTTTTTTATGTTTGAAATTACAGCATTGATACATAATGTTATCAGTAAAAAAAATTCTGGGTCTGAATATATTTTAATCTTTTTATATTTTTATTTGTATCTACAATAAATATATACAGAGTTTGAACAGTACATTCAATTTCACATAAGAGCTGGGAGTCCACAAACAGCTCTCCACAAAAAGCTGGTTTGCATAATTTCTTATAGAATGAGGTTTGTATCAGTTGCTTCCATGGAAATGGATTTGGTGTGCAATGATTTGTCACATTCTACCTTTATTTAACCCTATAAATCAATAGGCTCACTTACTGTTGCACAGTCCTTGGCATATTTTTCTTTAAAACCCACATCTTTCTAACATGTATTTTTGCCCATTCCACAGTTGTTATTTGAGAAAAACAATTTTAATGCTATTGATATTATTCAGCAATTATTTGCAATGAGTTTGTTTGAAAACTGCTTGCTGCAGTTAGTACAATGGGATGATAAGGCAAAAAGAGACACGGTTTTGGGGGCATGTTTTTTAAGCAGACACACTAGTTGCTAGCCCACCACAGCTGCTGCCCCATTTCTCTCATTCTTGGGAGCAGGCAAGCCTGCCTTACATGTGGCTTCTCAGAGATGAAACTGCTTGCGTTTTGCTTCTATCAAAGTCAGGGCTCCCAAATCAGTAGGAGCTGTGATGATACCCTCTTGTACTGGAAGGCAGTCCCCCAGTGGCAGGGTCACCTGGCCCCCATTTGTCTCCAGCTAGTGGACTGGAAGGGAACTGAAACCCCTGGTTGTTGTCCCACAGCTGAAGATGAGGTTGATCGGCTGACTGGAAGCATCCCTTCGAGGCTGGTCTCCAACAGCTCAGTCTGACATAAAGCTGGAATTCGTGAGTACTCAGGGGTTTAACAGAGCCTTGTACCAACTACAGGCACTAGACCTTTTGTGGGGGACAGTTATGCGTCCCTCCTCAGTTCCTCTGAGCATTTTGGTAGCCTGCTTCTTGCTGAGATCAGTGTCATACCACATCATCTGAAGCACTGCATGGACATGTATGGAGCCACATTTTCTGCTGCTTTACATCTTGTGTGCTTATTTACACCAGCACAGGATGGATGAGGAATGCTTCTCTCTATCTTTCAATAGCAGTTAAAATTCTGTAGTGATACATATGAGCACACAAGATTGAGGGCAATGGCAAATCCAGTCTGCACTCTTTCAATGCATACTTGCTATGTTCACAGGTACTAGTTTGACTGGACAATCTTAACACCTTTTCTTACTTTTTTGATAAGCCCTTCCATTAATAGAAAAATAGCATAAGAAGTTCCTTGAGGAATTCAGAGTTTACCAAGGCTCCTTTGAAAAACAGCAAAGTAGTTTTGAATTTTAGAGCTGCAATTACCTTCATAGATTAGTCATAATGCTGATTTACACAAGCACTGAGAACAGATAGCTCCTATAAGATATAATGGGAGCCATGGGTTCTTAGTCTGAAAACTCAGTCCCTCAATTTCTGTATTTTGAATATCTAAAAGACAAAGATCCAAATGAGAATATTAAAGTTTAGCAGAATGTATTAATCAAGCAATAGGGAGAAGCAAATAAACTTCCTTGCACAAGGCAAAAAACAAAAGCTAGGTATATACTTCTTATGAAGATGTAAGAGGCCTCCCCTGCTGCTTCTCCTCCCCCCCCCAAACTATTTCAAATTAAACTTACAATAGAACTGAAAGGAACTAAAATTAAAAAGCAACCAAAAGGATTGAATCCCCTTGTTCACTAGGTTATTGCCTTCATAAATCACAACTAGACAGAAAATGAATTGGCTGTACTTACATTGTTATTTGCCATGCAGTTATGGGGCCATGGCAAAGCAAAACAAGATGATCATTGTTTCAACCAGACCTAGAGTCTTTAGCTTATCCCTTGCTGTCTGTTCTAGCTTTCTGGTCAGACTAGCAAAAGCAAGAAGTAACATGTTGTTTGGCTGCTGCTGTATTTCCCTTCACTCTCTGATTAACTTGACTGTGACGTAAAAAGATTCAGTTCTATTGTGGCAGTTTTGGGAGAAAATCACTTGGTGAATGGCACCCTCACTGAAAATGCTAAATGGCATGGAAATCATTGTTGTTTTAAGAGCCAGAACGTGTAGGTATTTTTGCAGTGTAATATGTTTTTAATCATTTTCAGCACAAATAATAAAATCAAGACTGGCAATAGGCAGTGTTATGCCTTCTAGGACCTTTTTATGACATGTACATAATGGCTGCTTGACACTTAAATCTGAAATGAAAGATGACATGAGCAGGATAAACATACAGACAGATAAGATAAATTGCCCTGTTAGAGTGTTCCTCTTCATCATCCCCAAAGCTTTACAATTAAAAAGAAAAAAAAAAGGAAAAAAGAAAAAAATATTTACTTATGTGAGTAAAAAAGAGACCTTCTGACGACACCATGGAAAACTCTAGTTTTTTTTATGGCTCCAGCCTTCCGCCTATCCAGTCTCATGGGCCCTCAAAGTTTACTGAGCTTTCAGTGCAAGATCAGGACCTCTCATGAGCCGATCTTTTCAGTTGCTAACACCAGTACTTTTACCCTTTTCTGTATCTGGGTCTCAAAAACACACGGATGGTTTTACTTTGCCATCAGTAAAACCCCACTATGAATGATAGTCCGTTCTTACCCATAGCTGCCAAGTTGCACAGAAAAATTCCCAAGTGTCAAACTGTGGCTACTAATATAAATAAACAAGTTGAAGAATACAGACTCCTCTCAATGCCTTGGCAACTCTCCTAAAAAAACAGCTTTATTTATAATGTCCTCTGCCTCAGTTGCTCTGCTTCCATGATTGCTTCAATTCCTTTTGTTAGGCTGTGTACCCAAAGCAAATCTGAAAAATACGGAAAGAAATTTATCAACAACAAAAATTGTTCTGAGGCTGCCTCAAGTCTATCTCAATTATGGTGTGATTTCAGTATTAAGAGAAAGTGTAATTTTCATGACTGGACATCTTCAAGCAGTGAAAGATGTATTGAAAAATTGAGAGAGGCACAGGACAATGTTATTATTTTCTTGTTTTTAAAGTACAAGATTAGAATGACATTTCAGGAGTATGTTCTCCACTTTTAACATATGGTAAATAATGCCACTAACTTGAATGGATTCATTGTGGGTTTTCAGGTAGTTTAAGTGAAAACACATTTTTCCTTAAATATTAAAACATGTTCATTAAACTTGTTTTTTACTGTGTTTATAGTTCTTCCTTTAGCAGTGCCGCACTGTCTGGTGTGTCTTTTATTTTTTCTCTCAAATAGCCAAATAGCTATGAAAAGGCAGAAAGCAATTTTACTGTTCAAAACCCCATTATGCCTGAAAAACAAAAATAAACAAACCTAAAGACAAAACCATTCCCTCTGCATTCAATCACCATGATGAGAGAAAATACACATTTTTGTAATCAAAGCTGTATGAAGCCTTCAAGTTGTGTGACATGCGGATGGCAGTAGATTACGGGGTCAATTCACATGATTCCTGTTGATATTACTCAGCGTGATATCATGAAAACATGTTTTTCTAAATACTTCCACCACTTGGCAATTTTTACTGGAGTACCTGCCTATTTTCACCTGGTTGGAATTACCATAGCAAAAGAATAAAACCTGTATCATCTGGAATCTGTGGTGTGAGCAGATATCCTTTTCTGGATCCAGACACACAAATGGTAGAGATTACTCTTTGTGTAAGGTAAGATCAGCTGGGCTCACTCAGATCACCTGTGGAAGCTGTGGAATTTCAACCTTTCTATTTTGTCTGAAACAGATTAAGGAACATTAAACCCAAATGCTCTGCCAGCAAAACCATGGGGCCAATAATGCTGGCAGACTGAAAAAAAAAAAACTATGGGGCCAATAATGCTGGCAGACTGAAAAAAAAAAAAGAAGCAACTGGGAAGTACCAGGGAAAAGAAATCTCTTTCCCTTGCATGGCTGGACCTGGTGGAGGACATCTGCCAACAAAATGAATGACTCCAGAGAAGAGCAGGAGCTTCACAGTGCCAGGAGCAGGAGCTGCCCCACTGTCCTCATACAGGCAGACTTGGAGCAGAACAGTCTTTTTCATTCCTGGTCTGGGACAATACCCATTAGAATATATGGAAATATTCCCACTAATGCAGTCATGCTGAGCAGCCTTTGACTACCTTTCTAAGACTCTTGACAAGGGCCAGTAGTTACTGTAGACTCTGTGGCTAAAGCTGAAATGATTTCACTGTTTTTGCTAGGGAGAAAGGCAAGGAACAGGGTACAGCTGGTGCTTTGAGCCCTGCCAGTTTGGATGAGGAGTTTCCCTTTGCTCCTGGGGGAGCGAAGTCCTCTCGGTGATGCACAGCAGCTGCGGTCCCCTCGCACCCTGCTGAGAGGCTGGCACCGGCTGGGGAAGGCAGCTTGTAATCACTAGCACTTGACATGCGCTAGATTTAATTTCTGATTTGGAGGTGAAATGCAACACAATTACCAAATCTGGTTCAAATTATAACCCAGCTTGGGCGCAGCCTGCAAGCTACAGTCCTCTCTGTTAAGCATTTGTTCATGACAGCTACAAAGGTTTAAATAAAGTCCCCGCGTTGAAGTGGGCTCAGCAACTGCCTGGGAAATGCTGGAGTACCGACACTGCAGAACCCGGCTGTCACCTCCTCAAAAAAGCCACATGGTGAGACAGTGGTCAGCCGAAGATTTGGCTATCGAAAATGTCCTTACCACCCTTCCTCCCGTGGGGAAGCATATGTTATGCTCCCCATGGAAGAAGGCGCGCACAGTGCACGCACAACCGCAGCACCAGAGGCTGCCCGCTGCTGCTCCTCCCCTCCTGGAGCAGACACCCAGCCATGAGGGAGGCTTCCGTGCCCATGCAAGGCTGCGCAGCATGGGAGAAGCAGCCTTCCCTCCTCTTCCTCACTGATAGGACTCTCTGCTTTTCCTCTCCAGGGCAGGTCCGGTGCTTGCAGAGTGCAGCGGGGTGCACTTGGAGCTGGACCCTCCAGTGAGGAGGTGAGATCCAGAAGCATTGGCACATTGGCAGCTTTCTCTAAGCGAAATCCCTGAATCCCGTGCAGCATTTGTAAATCCTGCCAGAAGCTAAGGCACAGTGCAGGCAGTGCAGGGTGTTTATTCCCCACCACCACCCTACTGGCTGCTGCTGGTGGGTACCATTTTGGGGAAGTACTCCAGCATCTTGCTGCTCCTTGATGGAAAGGCACAGAGACACAGCTGTTCTTGAGTAGGAGAGGCCTCTCTGCTATTGATTTCTACCCATTCAGCCCTGCTGTGGTATATAAAGTAGGCTTAGAGTGAGCTGTTTGCACCAGGGCTAGATTTATTCTCAGTGAGCATGGATGTGCCTGACATTAGGAACACATCTTGCACAGAATCTCATTTTTAACATCTGCTATAACATGCTTTATTGTAGAGTGTTCAACAAAGGAAAAGAGGATTTTTGGAAACAAACAGAAAGTTAAGCTACAGCAGTTTCTAATGTAGGATACCTGCAAAACCAGAGCTCACCATATGCTAAAAGTATCACATATTTCTTATACCTGTGGGAAAGATTTTTCTCTTATACATGAAATGGACTGTATTACAAACAGCTTGTTAAATGTGTGACAGATCGGCTTGAAACGATGGTTCCTGTACTCTACAGGCCTGCACATTTGCTAATAAACTGACTACATATACAAACAGTCTGTTCCAGGGTTTAAGCTCCTATTACACTGGTTCATGTTTCAACATGCAGCCACTCTGTAGTTTGTGTTTTCAGCAGAACAAGTAAGTGGATGCATATGCATTACAATTCCAGACATCATTCCATACCAGATGTGGTGCCTTTATTTTTAGTACTGCAGGAGTGTCTGCTGACCCTTTCTCACCCCATGTCTAATGGAAGATTGACTGCTCTGGGTTTTCTTATGGTGAATTATATATTAGAAGACAGTGGATTTAAAAATTAATTCAAGATTAATTTAGGGATGACTGCACATGGAATTATTTGGCCAACAGATGAAAAATGAAAATTTCACTACAAAGAAAAAAAATTGTAGAAGTGTCAAATTTTAATCCAATTTTCTATAAAGAATGATCATGTTCTGAGACCCTTCTAAGGACTACAATTAATCATTCAGAGTGATACCCCTTTTCCACTTGCTATGCAAGCTCCCCTCTGAGCCAAAGCACCATCCGTGCTCCTCTGAAGCAGGGATTCATGTGCTCAGTCAGGAAAATAAATTAGCACTGTACCAAATGGCTCCAAATTCACAAAAACACAATGGCTGAAGCACACACTTAGGTGGAAGGAGGCACCGCTATTGCATGGTCTAAGAGAAAAAAATGTAGTGCCATTTCTAGCCAGATTTACGGCTTCTATGTAGGCTTGTAACTTTTTAGGCAAATGAGAAATGAATCAAAAGCCAGAAAATGGATCTCTTTCATTTGAGGATCTGTTAAATTTTAATGGCAGTGCTAGATGTAATACAGACACCCCCACTTCACTAAATCAAAAGAAAAGCACAAAACTGGCTAAATTTTATCTTATATGTTTAACTGTTGTGGTATTTCTATATTAAATAAAATAACAAGAGAAGACCCTAATGAAAAGCAGGCTAAAGAGATGGATGTTAGGAGCTCACCTTACTGAGTAAGGAAACAAATGCTGCAAGAAAAGGAATAAATATTTCCTTTCAACTATGAAAACACATTGGTCTAAATAAGACTGTACTAAATAAAACCCTCCAGTTGTCACATTTGCAATGATATAACCCCATGTTTTTTTCACTTGTAGTCTAAGTATTTTAATATTACATAAAGTTTATTTTTTGTTTCATAACATGCATGAAGGTTGAAAAGGAGAAAAGAGAGAAAATACACTGTATTCTTCAACTTTCAGAATGATCTCCAGAAATAATTTTTTTGTATTCTTATATACACCTTTTTTTATATATTAGCTCTTAAAAATTAGCGCTGCCTATTTTTCAAAGTGGAGAATGAACTGTAGAGAACAATGCCTCATGCAAATGGAACTGTAAACTGAAAAGAATCACTTAAAATTAAATGCAATTTCCATTGTGGAATATAGAAAATTTAAAGGCCTTGCTGCAACATATGAATAGTACTGAGCACATAGAATGTGTTAATGACAAATTAAGTGGGAAACCATGGACGCAGTATAAAAATTGCATCAAATCAAGGGTTGCAGCCTGCAGGAGCAGAACAGCTAATCTGCCTGAGTTCTCCCTACCTTCCTGTCCATTTTGTACCTTTCTCTGGCTTGTTATCTTGCTGGAGAGAAAAATGCTTAAAAAGGGACTCCTGCAGGCTGACTGATTTCTTGCTGAATCCGCCAGCTTGCTACTGAATTGATTTCTACATCTTCCACCTCATGAAAGCTAGAAAATGTTTTTAATTGAACATGCCCTTAATTTACAGGACATGCTGGTGCGGAAAAGGCTGAGGAAGGCAAAGAATGCATCCTGTATTTATATACCATAATGATTATGAGGTATTTTACATATTGGAAATGAATGGTTATTTAATATGCATCCTTTACCAAAAGGCAATGTATATACCATTAAATGTATGTAACAGAAGTACAAATGAAGTAACATTTAATCCTGAAAAATAAATGGAATCTAGTGTGTGTGGAGGTACTGAATAGGGATGTGCTGTAAGTGTACAGTGAATAAGAAAAAGGCCTTGTGCTTCCCATGATCAAACACCAATGACACTGGAAATTGTTTTGACAATAAAATCACTAGTTTTCAAATTGATCTGCTGAAGTACAAATACATGTATCTTCATTGTGCCAGCAGGAGAAAGGTAATTTTGCTAACTTGGTTTTAATGGATTTTTTTTTCAGCCCAAAACTATAGGAAAAAAAAAGTCTTGTTTGAATTTTTAAGTACAAGCATTTTTAAAAAAAGATCTTTTTCCAGGTTGTATAGGTTGTATTGGAGGTCTATCATTTATAGCCTTATGATAGTTGTGTGGAAATCAGGAATTCCCCTATATATACAAACCAATTTCTACTGGGAGATATAGCCTCTCATACTGTCCTAAATCAAAGTTAACATAGATGTTAACAGAGAAGTCCTACATTTTGGATTTATTACTGCCAAAATTAACATCTTCTAGCGTATTTTGGAAGTTTAGTTTTCTAAAAAAGAAAAGATTAGGTAAGTGGTCAGTCCTACAAAACTAACATTTATCACATCTTAAATACTTTGAAATGTAATATCATTTACTAAGACAAACTCGGGGAGAGGAGCCAGGAGTTCCTGAGTTTTATTCCAGCCCTCAGTACCAGCCTACTGTGTAGCCTTGGGAAAGTTTACAGCATGGGGGATAATGATTACTGAGCTGTTGCCTCGTTGGCCTGTTTGTATTCCTTTCTTGCATTTTCAGTTTCTACCCCAATCCATAAGTTTTCAATGCAAGGACAGTACCTGACTTCATAGGCAAGTATTCTGGGATGGATATAAATCTCTAAGCTTCAGGGCATAACCAGCTTGTAATGCTAAACAAGAGAAACTTAGATTCCAGGCAGTTTATCTCCAAACTGCCAGCTGTAGTGTTTCTTTGTCTGAAGCAGCTGGTACTGACCACTCTTAGAGACAGGGTACTAGGAGAGATGGATCACTGGTTTGATCCAGTATGGCAATTCCCAGGCTTTTCTACAGTGCCAATTATATTACTGGCAGTCAATAACAATAATAAGATTACAGAAAGGAATTCAACTAATGAGATCAAATAAAGAATCAAAATTTGGTCAGGAGGGGAAGGGAAGGTCTGTTGTATTGCCAGATGTCCAAAACATATTGAATCAAAGGAACGGCTTTTTTTTCCCCTTGGTAATTTCACATAGAGATTTTCAAAGTTTCTACTCTTGGAGCCTTCAAATGTAATTTTAGTGAGATCAGTGGTTGCATGAAATAAAGCTTGAGGAGTGTGATGTGCAATTAATGGAAGCGAGGAAGAAGTGGGAGGAAGGAATAGAAAGTTTGTGAAAGTTTGCAAGGTGGAAGTGTGCAGATTAGGAAGTGACAGATAACACTGAATTACATAAGCCACAAATGGGGAGGTGGGAGAAAGAGGAAGCCTTAGTGCACTGTCCTTAGAGTATGTTATACAGTGTGTTCCCAACAGCAGAGTCTGAGAATCCAAGTGATGTCAGTAGTTAGCAGCCAACGTCTGAGAGCTGTGAAGTGCTGGATTCCCTCTGATAGGAGTGGACATTCAGAGGTGAGCGCTAGAAAGACTTGCACTTTGATTAGCGGAAGCCACTTTTGCATCACTCCACTCTCCTAATAAATTCTGTTGGTGGACAGGATAGGGAGCCCTGACTCTGCTGGAGCTGCATTAGTCCATAGGTTAGAGTACTGTGATCCCAGATGGCTAAAGCAATGCCAGCTGGTAGCACTTGGACAAAGAGTTTAGTCTGATGAAACACAGCCTGACAGCTGGTATCAGATGCTGGAGAACTGTAAGTTTCAGTGAAAGTGTTGTTATTGGAGCCATGATAGAAATTTCAGGGGAGGAAAAAAAACCCTAACAAATTTGAGAGATGCTAGTAGAGGACCTCATCTGCATTGAGAAGAGAGATCAGCCATGCTTTGCTGATGTTGCCAGCTGAGGACTTGGCCTGAAGTTTCTAAGGGCTTGTTTACACTACCAAATAGTAGGAACTTAGTACGGTTTCTTGTTCAGAGGAGCCACTAGCAGGTTCCAAAACCAGGCCTAGACTTGAGGCCATCAGCTTGTTTGCTAAACTCTGGATCCAATTGCATTACAGTATTTTGGCATTTGTCCGTTACTTGCTTTCTGTTGTAGTGTCGAAGGAACAAAAAGTCATGATTCAAACCCTATAAATATTTGCAAATTAAATGCCAACATTTTTGACTGCACCTAAAGATTGACCAGAAGAGCAGGGAGCCATATCATAAAGGGCCTCCTCTGCATGGGGGTATAGCTGCATTTTGCGGCAGTTGAAATTTGGGTCTCCATCAGATGTAGAATTGAATAAACTGCATTGTGGGTAATGAAATTTAGACATGTCTGTGAGACAAAAGACAACTTTGAAAGAAAAGTCTCTTGACTGGGCATAGGTGGAAAGACATCCTCATATCTGACTGCCACTGTGACCTGACCAGCAGCACTTGGGGAGGAGCCTGTTATTTTCTTTGCCCATCAGTGTCAGTAGTTTCTGGGTACTTCACACTCAGGGGTCCCCAACCCAGTGCCAGTATGTCTGATTTTGGAAATATTTTCAAAGACTCTGTCTTTTCTAAGCAGCCTATTGCATATTTAGACATATTGCATATTTACAGCTGTGGGTCTGGGATTATTTTGAGCCTGTTTTTGCAGTCTAAATGTTAAGTATCAAATCTAAATTTATCATTTTGGGTTTTCTCAATAACTAGTGGAGAAAGTAAAACATGATTAGCATAGGTGGTGTGAATAGTCATTGACAAATGCCAATTGCCCTCCTTTGGGTGTAAAAAGAGAATATAAATGGCCTTCTCAGAGCAGATGTTGTTAGTGTTTAGTTAAAGTCTGGGCAGGTCAATCCCACTGTGTCTGAGATTTTAAGACACATCTCTCTTGGCATGATTTGTTATCTAGGTTAGGTGTGTCCCCACTCATCAAGTCATTGTGGTGACTCCTGTTTGCCAATAACTAAGTCTTGCATTGTAGGACAACCAGCATCTTACTAGGACTGAGAAGCCAGTGGCAGTTCTGAGCCCTGAGATATCTATGCCCTTTTGTGGGTTTATCTCTAAATACCAGACAAACAGGGCCTAGGAAGTCTTAGAGCAGATTAAAAGACTGGATGAAAAGGAAGGCATAAAAATGGGTGTCCATGCTGATGCAGTAGGCATCTCACTGTCACGTATGCTGATCTTACATATAAGCTGCTTGAAAAAATGGAGTGTTGTGGGTTAATGTTGTGGTTTAACCTAGCACCTTTCCTCCCTTATTTCTCAGGTTCAAGTCCAGATTCCTCTCTCTTTCCCAAGTGCACAGGGTGGGTGGAGGGGGTTACAGTTAGTACATAGTGCTTTCTCTCTGCTGCTTCTTCTGTCTCCCACCTTTCCCCTTCTCCTGTGCGAGCGTTGCCAATGGGCTGCAGTCCTTCAGGAAAAACCTGCTCCTCTGGGGGTTCTTCATGGGCTGCGCCTTCCTGGGGCACATACAGCTGTGGGGCATGATGTCCTCTGTGGTCCGTAGTGTGGATATCTGCTCCACCATGGTCCTCCAGCAGGAAAAAGTCTGCCTTGAGGAGGTCCTTCTCCTCTTTTTTTTTTCCAGGCACTAACACACAGTACAGGGAGCAATAATGGAAATACCTTCCACCCAGTAACTGTGCACACGTTTCTGTTTACAGGCTTTCAAAACTTCCTTTTCTAAAAGTGTTTTCTAATTCATTCTTTCTCTGCTTTTTCATCTTTTCCATTTGACCTCAAAAGTAAAGGTTGGAAGACAAATAGCACTCAAAGGGAGAAAAGCAAAAAACTTTTAAAAATCAAAACCTTCAAAAGCAAAGCATTTTGCTTTACCATTTTGCCTTTAAAACAAAACAAGACAAACTTTTCTAAGAAAGGGATTCTATATTCAAAAGGTTGTTTTCAGTGTGTTATTATATAGTAGCCAGCAAACCAGCCTAACAGAACAAAATAATGGATGATATTGGGCAGCCTTTTACCTCCTTCTTTAAACGTCGTCAGACCAAAAGGGCAATCTCATTCTTCTTCCAGAGCTCTAAGGACAAGGTTGCTTTAATTTTCCTTCATGGTGTCTAAAAGCAATGAGATAATATCTAAGAGCCAATCCTAGAAAAGCAACAGCAAAACACTTGCTCTCTTTTCTATCTATATTTCATAATTACTCAGAATTATTCTAAGTCCATAATCGATGCATAATCAATGCCATTTATTCCAGTGAAAATTATTTAATGACTTAGAGCCATCAAGTCGTAACTCATTCAGTAAGTTGCCTGTAGTTCGTCTTTCCCCTGTCCCTCTCACTGTTTGTCACATACACCCGCTGCATAATGTTTCAAATTAAAAGGAGAAATTGAGGGCAGGAAGTGTGTTACTTGTACAGCAGTTTATTAAAATCCTCATTTTCACTGGTGCTTTTAAAGGCTGTCTCAACTAAAATAAAGAAATTTGGTGTAATTTTTGTTCACTTAAAGAAATGAAATATTTAATGTTTGAATGGAGTTGTTAAACTGGATTATTAAACTGTATTTTCCATATTTTTCACTTTTTTCTCCGTGAAATATGTTTACTTCTTTGTTATCTTTTAAATGATTTTATTTTGCTATTTTTACTAATCACTATATGGGAACCTCTGTGTTACACTATATAATTTTATCAGATCAGAAGCCTAGTTGAAAAAGCAGTAACAAAAAATGAGGTCCTAATGTAGCAAATCCACTTAGCAGAACTCCTTTATTCAATGCAATTAAAAGACCCATCGTTTTTCTTACCACTGCTTGGTGGTGGGCATCAAGCTGCCACTTGGAGAGATGCCAACAACATGCACCATTGACTAGCCTTCCAACAGATGCACAATTAACCACAGTACAGGAGTGAATGAGGTGAAAACGGAAGCAAAAGCTGAGCAGACCAAGAGAAATCAGCATTCACCTTTTGCATTGCTAAAGCCCTTGGCAGTGAAAGGTGGGAAGGACCCCCATATCTGCCTGGGAAGGAGGCAGGGAGCATGGCACTCTAGAAGCATATGATCAGAGGAAAGAGCAGACTGCAAGCAGCAGCAGGAAATTCAGCTTCAGGAGATTTATGAGCAGTGGTGTCCAGAAACCCTGTGAGGAGCCTCCTGAACTGCAGAGCAGTGTTAGGAAAACACTCCCTCCTCCCCAGCATGGGCACTCTGGGCAGGTGCTAGGACATTCTAATGTCTTGCCTTGATTTATTTATTTGATGAAAAATAATGAAAGGGATGATCCTCAAGAGTCCTTGGAGGTTCCATTAACACTACAAATTGAGCATATTGATAAGTTGGTGATTATTTTGAAATGATCTAGAGAAAGTGAAAGGAAAAATGTTTGTAAGAAGGGCCTGTTTAATGCGCAGAGATTTTAAAGCATAAGTAATATTTCAGGTGTATCAAAACACAGTAAAAAGACAAGGGGTTAATTATACTGGCATGACAGTTGGAACCACGTTATTATAATTCTCTTGGAAAGCACTATGGAGCATATGGAGTGAATGAGGGGCCTATGTGCTCATAATAAGTTCTGTATGGGGATAAGGTGAAGGAGCTAAAGCTCTCTTGTGTGTAAGAGGCACTAAATAATAGGAAGAAAATTATTTAACTGCTTGATGGACTAACTGTATGTAGCAGTGCATTCAAGGTGCCCTATACTTTAAGCAGCAACATACATAAATTCACTCACTGCAATGATTCATCTTCATTTCACACAGCAAATACTATGGCAGATAGTCTACAGAGCTCATGCTGAAGAGTTGGCTGTTCACAGACATGCTCACGTTACATCAGAAACATATTTTGTGCTATGCAGAACAGTTAAGCTTTTTCATTACAAGTTTTCTTCTCTGTTACTGCATTTTTCTTTTACTATTTCTGAACACATTTTGGTGTTTCCATTTTTCAAGTCACTGAATTTTTTTCTGACTGCCTCTTAGAGGGTTATGTCAGTAATGGAGACCAAGAGAAGACAAAAGGCTTTCTTGAAGATACTCCTCAATTCCAAAAGTTTCTGCTGGTGGCTATGAAGAATGGGTGTTTGCCCCTAGCTGAAAACTAATCTTAATAATCTAACAATAATATTCTAAGAAGTTTAGGCATTGAACTCAGGCTAAGAGACTAATTTTTAGACAGCTAAATATAGGTGTAGTAAATTCACCCCAAAAGACTATTGCTTATTTAAGAGGAGAAATTGAACTGGAAAAAGAATGCCAAGAGAATTCACAGGAAAAAAAAGTCATACAGTGAGTCTTTGGCCTAATTTCCATTTAGTATGGTCTGAGCTGAGCAGAACAGGGCCTTTAGTTCATTAAAAAAATATGCTACTAATAAATAGTAAATTACTCAGGAGATAAGAAAAGTAGCCCATTTCTGTAGGTGAAACTTTGAACTAGGGTCTTGTTCTACTTTTAGCCCAATGTACTTAGAGGCTTTGAAATCTTTCAGGGGTGTGATCATGTAATTAAATATTCTATGGTGTGAGGTACAGAAAAGTGTAGAATTAAGGTAAAAAAGACCACCTGGACATTTTTGCTCTTCCTATGGAGTGATTGGTATTGTTTCTCTTATATTGTTTTACCAGAGTTGTTGCATGCGCTAATTAGAGTAAGGTGCAGAAAGGCCGAAAATGCAGTGTTTGTTGAAAATATTCACTGAGCTTTACCAAATCAATATCTTATGCCAAATACTTAGAATCTACAATACATTTGGGACTTTATTTCCACTTTTCTTTAATGTCTGCATTTGTTTTCATCTCTGAGAATAGCAATATTGATACTCTAACTGGTAAAATTCTTCATTTACATAATTTCTACTATGAATTAGAGAAAAAGCCAAATACTTTAGAAACTAAGAGCTGGTAAACAAACTCACTGTGTAACTAATGTAGCTTGTAAGAATCTTTTGGTGATGCCTAACTATAATTGGCTTAAACATCCATTATAAATAAAGAAAAACAAGAAATTGAAGTTGTTTAATAAGAGTGTATCACATAAATGAACCATTTGCACCAGCTTATCAGAGTTGGATTTTCACACGTGATTCTAACAGCCATGAAAATGCCACTTTAGCTTCCAAATTGTGTGGCACACATTCACTTCAATAGTAAGATTCTTCATAAAATCAATCTCAATACAAGCATTATATAGCCTTAAAAAAAAATCTTACAGAAAGTAAAATAACAATCACCCCTTGGCAGAAGAATTCCAAGGCTCAAGAACCAAAACTTCCTCGAGACTCAGTCTTGTGTCTTGTTGAGAGAACAAGGAAGTAGAAAATAAGGCATAGAGAGTATATTTTAAAATGTTTGGGCATTACAAACATTTAAAATCTAATCATTGACCTAAAAGTTGATGTCTAGGTATCAGCAGTTACAATAACGCATCATTATTTTGTGTAAACAGGTCATTACACTTGAGTTATAGCTACTGCATCACATCAGTACTGAAATATGATGTCCACTGGAAATGCTATAATGAATTCAGCAACAGATGGGCAAATAAATTAGAGACTGGAAAATAAGAAGGTAAATAAACTCAACCTGTTCTGCTAGATGAAGAGAAGGATGAAAAGTAACTTGATCAGAGTGTATACACGCTTATGCTTGGAAACTGAAAATAATTAGGCAAGGGCATTTCAGCCTTATTGACAAATGTATATTTATCTAACCTCAACTTTCAGCCAGTGTCTGGAAGCTGTTCCTTTGGCAAGTCAGAAGCTTTCCCATGATTGGAAGCTGAAGTTAAACAAATTCAACCTTGAAATAAGAAGCAACTTCTTAACAGAGAAAGCAATTAAAGATCAGAACATGCTGTTGCTTCACACGAAGATGGTGAATTTACCATTAGTTCAAATACTGTTGTAAAACAGGGACGCATTAATCCAGCTTCTGAAAGAAATCGTGCAGCCTCTGGGAAATGCTGAAGAGAGAGGACTGGCATATGTATTTGCTAGAGGCTCTCTAATGGATTCCTTGTTATTGCAAGGCATTAATGGAAACTTTATTCTGTCTTGTTCCTCCGAAATGCTTTCATCTTACTCAAGTTCTCAGGCTCGAGTAGATAGGGATAAGAGGATGAAACTCAGTGGGTTCAGAATACTTAGGTTAGAGAATATCCCTCTGGACTTGCACTCAGTGTAATGATGAATGTGAGAGGTTTGCAACAGCTTTATAGGGAATCCCTTCATGCCTGAGCCTTTGCATCAGCTGCGTGGTACATTGCTGCAGCAAGCCCACTACTGGTGGTGTTACCAGATGTCACCTGGATCTTCCAGGTTGATCTGCATTCTGAGGTGCCTAAGTTCATACCAGGGTTACATATAATTAGGAGGACTACTGTTCTTCTTTACCCTGTCCACCAATGAGCATCAGAGGAGTGTCCAGCCAGCACCCTTGGAGATAAGGGGTCACATTTTCCCTAACATGAAAACAAAGATAAAAATTAAAGCAAGGGGTTGGGTAGAAGAAGCTGAAGATTGACTGTTGTAAAAACTGGAGGCCAGATGGAAAGCACCCTGTTACATAAAGTGAGACTAGTGCTTAGATAAGCAAAAGAAATGGGAGAAGAAAACAGCCATGAAGTGCCTTTCCCAGGATCAGCTGAGAGCTCAACTGACCAGCTGAGGCTCTGCCTCCCACTCTGGAGGCTATACATCCTCTAGCATCTCTGGTGAAAACCACTGAGATTAAATGTATTTATAGTTATGATTCCTGCAAACAGAAGTATTCAAGGAGAAAAATTCATTGTTTTTATCATCTTGTTTCCATACCTGCTTAAAACAGTCATTAAAGGCCTCAGGAAAGATATCTTGATCATTATTAATTTGCAGTAATATCACAGGGATGACCTAAATACATGGAAATAATTGACAGTATTTGTTCATATTAAAGTATTTCTCTCCCTCCACCCCCTCTCTGGCATTTTTTGTTTGGCTTTTAGTGTAAATAATTGATTCTGTTGTCTAAAGCATATACCCTGTTTATTGAGTAGGAGTACATAGCAAGGCTCCAGATGTCAGATCAGCACCTCCTTGTCCTTCTTCCTCCCTTGTTAGTGAAAACTGAAAAAAGGCAATACCAACAAAAGAAGAATCCAGCAGAGAGAGGGTGTTCAGTGATCCTCTGTACACCCCTACTGTAAGACGCATACAAGAACATTTGTAACACATGCCCCTAGCCAAGGGTAGCGACTGTCAGGCATTCCCAAAGTGCGGTAATGGGCTACATATCTGTGGAAAAGTGAGATTTCATCTTCACAGCTATGTTGAGCCAAAGCAAGAGCTGGAATCAGAAATGCTGTCAGCCACTCTGAACTACTCTGCTTTGGCATGGTAACACTAACTCAAGGTATTGTGAAAATATTACTTTTAAGTCTAAAAGCTTGGTAAGCTGGCTAGAGTAACAGGCAACATGACACTGTCTCGCTGCCTCTTCTTTCATTATTTTTAGAAAATCCATTTCAGACACCCAGAAAAACATCTTTAGCCTAAACTGTGAACATTCTGCTACACAGCCCTGTTCAGCACCCAAGCATTAAGGACAGTCTGTTCCAAAGCTTTTCAGAGGTACACTTTAACTCTGCTATTCAGCTTGAGTAATGAGCCTCCATAATGACAGAAAACCCAGCTAGGATTTGATCCATACAGCCACCTTTCTCCAGGGCAGAAGAAGGAAGAAGGAAACTTAATTTTGACATATTAATCTACAGCTATTTTGATATATTTTGATATATTAATTTTGATATATTAATCTACAGCTCCTCAGCTTCTATAGTCTCACTCATTTAGTATCAAATCATCCTCAATGCACCTAGAGAAAGAAGCTCTGCTTCCTAGAAACAATGAGAGCAGGCATAGGAGCAGGGTGGGAAGGGGACTGCAGCATCTCTGTGCTGCTGCCTGGTGCTACCCAGGTCAGTCCCACTTTGCTTTTCCCCAGCAGGCTGTGCTGAGCTGAGCTGGACTGGGCTGATGTGGGCTTTGGGGAACGAGGCTGCATTCCTACATGCCCAACCACTACCCACCTTCTGTCCACCCACTGCATTGCAAGGGCCTGACAGGAACTCCGGAAATGGTATTAATAGGCTATCTTGGAGTAAGGGTCAACAGAGGAGCACACATACTGCTTAAATTAGTGCGCTATATTTACAGCGATAGTTGCAAGTTCAGTCACTGAAAGCCTCTTGAAAAGAAATGTGGCCTCTATGCCCATGACAAATCATTATTTCATTCTTTGAAGTTATAAACATGGACAACCACAGTAATAGCTTATCAGACATTTTAAACTGGAATTATTTTTGTGCTTCTTGTTAAGGATGTGGTGTAAACCCCTGACTGATCTCAGTAGGAGGCAAGATAGAACAAGGCAAAATATTCTAAAACTTCCAAATAAAGTCATCCCTCAGTCATGGATAAGCACATAAGCATGCCTGAGAGAAGGATTCTTTTTTTCATATATGTGATGGAAATAAATTGTGTTAAATGAAACAAGTGGAAATAGACCTAGATAATGAAATTCAGCATGGAAGTAATTTCAAACTTTTTTTTTTTTTTTCAAATTCCCACAAAAAACAAAAGTTTTCCAATTCTACTCTATTTTAACTGCTAAGAATCAATACTAGGATCTCAATGGACCTTGTGGCTAGAGAAGTGCTAGTGCTGCTCTTCATGCCAGGGCAAAGCAGAATCCAAAACACCGAAGATTGCTGCTTCCACAGCTGAATGACTAGTACTGTGGTGAAAATACCATGAATGCAGGCATGTGAGGAGGTACTGTAGCTACAGTTTTGTTGATAAAACTTCAGTATTGCTCTTCTACACCTGTTCAATAACCAACTCTGTTTCTAGCCACATAAATAACTTTTCTTAGCTGATGGAGGAAAACTGCCACTTTCGGATCATGGATAGGAAAAAGATTATTTGAGACAATCTTTGCCCACACTTAAAGTGTAGATAAAGAAGAATAAATTAAAATTAAGATACAATGGTAGAGAAATTTCAGGTTGGAAAATTTGAGCCCTTTTTTCTTTTTACAAAGGTAAGCTGCTGCCAGAATTTCATAACATAACTTCTCCAGCATTCTTCATCTGGACATCTCAAACTTTGTCCATTTTATGGCGTAGGAAGATAATAATGTAATCATTTCAAGGCGTGGTAAACTAAGCTCCAGAAAGTCAGACAAATTTTGACTTTTCAGATTTTGGCAGGATGCGAAAACAGAAATATAGTGCCCTTATGTGTAGTGTCCTGCTCCGATATCTTGGCCTTTCTCAATATAAAAGGAGAAAAACAAGTCCAAATTTCCTCTCACTAAGGATATGAATGAGCTTATCTGAGAGCAGACTATACTGCTGTTCTTTTTATAAGAAATAGCTCAGGCCACACCTTAATACCAAGCATTGAACATCTGTGGCATTTGGGCAATTAATTTCCCAGACAACATTTCTGATGGTGAATGGCAGAGGATGTTGTGTGAAGTTTTTCCTGCCTGTTGTCTTCCCCCACCCCCTGCTTGCTGCTGTGTCTTTATCATACTTTGTACGATGGCATGTCTACTTTGGGAAATGATGATTCCAGTGTGGGTGGATGGAAAGAGATCTGCCAGAGGGTGCAACTTTCAAATTGCTGCCACGGATACACCCTTCTGTGCTGTCTTCTCAAGATACCAGAAAAAGTCTCTAAGGAATGCCTGGGGCTTGACTCCTGGTATAAAGATAGACTTCCACACGACACATTTTTCTTTCAATATTAAGGAAATAGACAGTGTAAACACAGCTAATGAATTCAAATCTTCTTAATCACTTATTTATAGAAGAAATCGTTTTGAAATCCTTACTGGAAATAAGGTGAAGTATTTGTATACGTATCCTGCTATTCCCATTATTTGGCCTGGAAATTGCTTAAAATGCTGCTTCCAAGTCAAGGCGACTGGTGGTGATCTGACACTAAAGTCAGACTACATAATTTTAAAATATTGAGAAATACAATGTGTAAGAAATATTCAGAAGTAGGGTATACTACTTACTACTATAAATGTGAGATTTTGCTATGTGAAACATACAGGAAATAGAAACACCAGGGAAGTAAAAAATTAATGTCTAAATAATGTTAGTAATGATGACATACAGTATCTACCTCAGCAAATAACATGCTTTTCTCAAACAAGAAGAGTGCCTGTCTCTAACTGAGTAAACTGATTACTCAGTTTCTGGTTCCCTGCATATCTGTCCTTATTAAAAGGAAGTGCAGAAGTTCAGCTGGATATGCGCTGTAGCCTGTGCTAGTGACTGTTTGGGGACTGGAGGAGGAAGGGATATGATGCAACGAGGAAAATGAAAATTTCAGAGATAGAATATTTATAGTAAGTATTAACTCAAGAAGTCACTTGCTTAGGAAATGTTTTGCTTATATATATATATATATATATATATATATATATATAAGGATTTAAATCTCTGTTTAATGTCTTTATTCCCTCAGTATGGTGCAGTTCAGACTCCCAAGTGGATGTTTCACTCAGGTTCTGAGTAGCCTACAAAGTCTGTGTGTATTTAACATTTCGTACATGAAAACTGTTGGCTGATGTAACTGCTTCAACTTCCTTGAAGTATGACTAGACCTTCTGCTTTCCATTAGCTTATATATATGTGTGTGAGCCACCTAACATAGTACTTGTAAGAAAACTCAACTAACTCATAGTTTCTATTCATCAGGGCAAGATGTAATCAGAAAGGGAACAAGCAGGTCTGCCTTCTTATCGTGAACCCTCTTGCACATCCAGGCTATGTCTGGTGTACACTTAGATCCAGCAACCGTCTTTTCCGTAGATGCTAATTTATCTTATGCCTTCCTTCTAACAGGCACATTTAATCACTGCATGTGCATAATAATCAGAAGTCATGGGACTTAATAATAATATAGGATGGGGCTGCTTCTACAAATTACTGCTAGGAGTAGTGCACACCACTCTAAATCAGTGTATTTGTGTGATACAGAGGAAGAAAAGAAAAAAAAAAAGAGAATGCAGGGATTTAAAAATAGCATTCTTCTATGAAGAAATCATAGAAATGAAATTCATCAAAGCTTAGGCATAAGTGTTCTATATTTATTAGCTGTATTAGTGCTATATACTGGTAACTGAGAGAGAAGGAGAAGCTATACTATTTTCTTTCCGAAAGAATCCTAGGTCTTCTGGTCTCAAGACACTTTCAAGGCTGTGTTAGGCTTCAGGATGTCTCAAACAAGTGTAAAATCCATATTCATGTAAATATGGTGTTTCCTTCCTAAAGAAAAATAGCCAGAGATTCTAATAATACAATTGATATTATGCAAATAATGTATTAGGCAGTTGTATGAAGTGCTAATGTTTTACCAACGCTTCTTTTTGCTTTACTTCTTTGACACAGATATATTTATGCAGCTATAAATTCTCATACAGTTAAAAAAAAAAAGGGGGGGGGAGGAGGGGAGAAACCTAAACAAAAAAACACCACCAAAAAAAACAACCCCCAAACAAGAAAGCAAGTGGGATGTGACTTAGGGAGTTTCAGTCACACCTCTGTTATGTTCTTACCAGTGTAACCATGCCTGTGGAAAGATGCTCTCTTTCATACTTAGTTGTATAGTTGAAGATGGTGCTGTTAATAAGCTCTTCCTGGTAGAAGAAATACATCAAGCAAAATCAGACCATTTAACTTCTACACTCTCCATCCCTGAAAAAGAGGCATAGATCTTTGAAAAATGAGAATTGCCTACGGTTTATATTAATAAAAAAAAAATAATTAAGATAATAAAAAAAAAATAATTAAGATAATAAGTATCATCTTTCTGTTTTTCACAATTGTGAAGGCAAAACTTTTGATGTGTGGTCAAGCCTAATACAGGTATGTGAGGTATTTGCAGTGGAAGGGAAAAGAAAAACAAAAAGTATAAGCAGAGAATCAATGAGGTGTTGAATGTTTTAAATTATTACATACTTATGAGTTTGTACTGGGGATGAGGCATGATCTTATCAACATTATCCTACAAAACTGTGTGTGTGTAGAAGGAATATATCTGCTTATAGCACACTTTGTGTACCCATGTAATGTATATGTAGATAAAGGTGTACAGAGTATGGTATCTCAGTTACTATATGTTGACTAATATATGGTTGTGATATGCATATATATATGCATACATATACATATGAATATATATATACATGCAAAAAGAGACTTGTGTATTTAAATTGTTAGAATTGGATTTGACAGTGTCAGTGATACAACACAGCTGTTTTAAAGTGGTTAGATCATCACTTATCTATTACAGCCAGGAACAATATCATTAGGAATGTAATTATTGCATTATAGTAGCTCTAGGGTTTCCTGGTAGAAAAAAGAAATAAAAATAAAAATAAAAATAAAAAAAGCAGATGCAAGTGGGTACTGTTTAGGAGTGACAAATTATATTACACTTTTTAGGCATGACAGACTGAACCTGCATTCTCAGTGGAATGAGGATGGAAAGGTATTGACTCTTCATCATCCCAGTACAAACATCTGTAAAATATTTGTTTTAAGGAAACTGTTGTTGGTCTTCAGTGTTTAGCTACTTTTAAAGTGTTCTGCTCCTCTTGCACAGAGATACAGGACCCATCAAAGCAACCTGCTGCAATATTGATTCTTCAGTGTTTAGAAGCTCTCCCCTTGATAGACTCAAATTTCAAGGGTTTGGCACATACCCAAATAAACAAACAAACCTATATCTAGTCCATTTAAGCAAAAACACAGGATCTTAGGAAAGGCGAATGGACAATTCATATGTATTTAGGTCCTTTTTGAAGGACTTCAGTAGGTGTTTGTGTATTTTTGCTCTAAAAGCATTTAGAAAGTCACTGCCAGCAAATCAGATAAACCAAAGTTGATAGAGTTAAAACTAATCTGCTGCTTAAAAATATTTACTACTGACATAAGAAAACACTACTTCTTCAAGCAGTCACCTGAGCATAAAATCACTTAGCTTTACTACATATCCCTGAACCTTCAAGGATCAGTATGTCAAAGGACTTTTCAACACTCATGCTCAGACACTTTTGAATAGTTAGGTTGTCTCAAAGTCCCCTTACTGAGTCTGAAATAACTATAATACTCCAATATACTGATAAAATCAAATGTACATAGCAGCATATGTTACAAATAATTCAGTCGGCAAATTACTGCTTATGAAAGATCCATAGTATATGAGTCTATGTAAGCTGTTTGCCTTGTGCCTACTGCACTTGTGAAATAAAATCTATTAACATAAACTTCCTCTTTGGTTTCGTTTTGGTTTTGCAAGGATGAGAAGCATGTGGATTAGCCATTATTGTGGCTCAGATGACAAGTGGCAACTTGTTAAATTCTGACAACTGGATCACTCACAGTGGATTGAATACATCCCAGCTATGTTACTAACAAATTCTTTTGTGCTAATATATATATATATTTAAATACCATTTTTTCAGTAAAAAATTAACTTCCTGAAATTGTAACCCTCTGCCAGTGAGAAAAAAAAAAAAGAATTTTTAACTTTGATGGAAGCATGTCAAGTATTGGTTTTTCTGTTACACATGAAAGCAGAGCTCCTGAAAATGCTTAAGAAAACAGATTTATAAAATGTAGTGAAATTTCACAATCCCAATCAAAACTTCCCTTGTTACAGCAAACTATTAGGTGATGCACTCAGGGCTCCGGTACAGTTTTTTCATCTGGCTGAAATTCGGTGACACAGCCACACATTGCACAAGCAAGAGTTAGACATAGCACATTAAATTCTTCTTGCATTAGACAACTACAGGCACCAGCCTAAAGAATCTTTTCCAATGAGACATCTTCAT
Source organism: Pezoporus flaviventris (assembly GCF_033815535.1). NCBI lineage: Eukaryota > Metazoa > Chordata > Aves > Psittaciformes > Psittacidae > Pezoporus > Pezoporus flaviventris. The sequence continues at coordinate 38,118,065 of NW_026892579.1, read as the reverse complement.
TCAAAGAGTTGCAGAAGTAATGTATTACAAGAATGCTAGCTAGCTACTAAGTAAGACTTTGCCGTCATGTTGAAACTGTCTGTCATAGAGCAAGACATTCCACAACGGCTGTTATAGCATAACTTGGTGTACAAGTATTTTCCAGAGTGCTGAGCCCACCAGGAGGCCCTGTGTCCTCATCCCATCTGGTGTGGTCAGGTCTGATATCATGCAGCTGTGTATCATTGGGAAAAGCTGAGGGAGAGAAGGAGCTTTGCCTAGAGATGCTCCACCTTGGCTCAGAAGATGCACAGCCCTCACTTTGGTCCTTGTCTGAGGAACGGTGGAAGCATGTTGTACCAGCTGTGTACCTTGCTGCTTTTGACCTGGCTTTTCTCACTTGGATTCCTGAGTCCTGCCACTACAGATATTCCTACATATGACTGGGCTTTGAGCTGACCAGGGTTACTGTGATAACCCTCTTCTGCTCACCTTGTTTGATGGCTGTGAGATGGGGCCTGAGTCAGTGAATACCCTACCCAGGACCCTCACTGTCCTACCAAGCTCCTGATGCCTCTGCTCTTGTAGAGAAGTCCCACTCTTTCTGCTCTTGGATAGTACTGTCTTCTGGACAAAAATAATTTTTATTTTACTCATTCTGAACACAATAATTGTTTTGGAATAAAGTCACTGTGATGACCAATTTCTTCATGTAGACCAGACCTAAATGGATTTCCTACTTTTAGGATTGGAGATTTGATAGAGGTCACTGTCCATAACCTTGAAAATCATTTGCAGTATGGAAATTACATGTAGAGAATTAGCAATATTGTTGTGAGAAGCATTTGCAATAAAGCCAGACGGCACAAATTGACCTCTATGGGGATTTTATTGTGAAAGCAAAACAATAAGTCTGTTTACAAAGAGTGTTCCCAGTGTTTGCTGGCAATGCGGGTCAACCTTGCCACCTTGTGTGTTGCCTTGCAAGTCTTGCAGTGTTTGCAATTTCTTGTGGCTTTTATGCAATGTCAGATATAATATATTTTTACTACATTTTGCTTTGCATTGCTGAACAGATTTCAACCAAGTGCTTAGGAGAGAGAAAGTGAGTTGACGTAGCTTGAAATTAAGGGAAAAAATGACAAAAGTCTCAGTGAAGAAATATCAGAATGTTTCTCATAAAATGTATGAAAAGCATTTTCTTATGTCAGCATTATATCAAAGACAGCAAGTAGGATAGTTCAGGTGACTAGCAGCCTGTTCTCTGATACCAGTGAGAGCAGAATAAAGGAAAGGGTTGTACAGATTTTAATTAATTAAAATTGAAGGATCAGAATATATTTAAGCCAGACAACACAATATAATGGAAAATAGGTCTTGTCACAAAAATCTGAATTCATTCTCTGATGTTATTGTAAGTTTGGTTGACAAAGAACCTATGTAGACATAATGTGTTTAGTTATGCCAGGACTTCTTACTTCCTTGGGTAAAAGAAATATAGACTTGAATTATGTCAAGAAGGCACACAGTAAATGAATTCATAATTGGCTGACATTTGAAAGATATCTATGGTTTGCCATAGCTATCTATGGCAAACAATCGTCAAAGAGAGAGCTTACTGGTTGCGTTCTGCCAGGATCAGTGTCAAACCTGGCTCTATAAGAGAACTTTGCCGGTGATTCTAAATATATAGTTACTAATGATAAATTTTTCTACAAAGATTAGTGGAATCATAAATAACAATGGGAACAAGGCATTCAGAAACATCTGCTCTGAAAGACCTGTGGTTCTGATTAGCATTTAAAAGGAAGATTCAAGGTGGGTTGATTTCATTGCAAACAAATCATCATGGGAAGAAGCTGATAAATCCTAAAAGACAGTTTAATCTGGGAAAGAAGGGTAAAACAAAAATCAATGATAGAACATTTAAAGTCAAGAAAATTCAAATTAGAAAAATTAGGCAGAGACTTTTAGTAGTCAAGCTGATTGCCATTGAAATAAATTGCTAAGAGAATTATTTTAGTCAAATAACTCTTCCCGGATTAAGTATAGCAGTAAACCATAAGTTTGTAATGTATAGGAAATCAGAAGAGATGTTCTAATGTTTCCATAAATGTAATAAATCTCAGAAGGTTGATCAATCATACCTAAAATTATATCTGTCTAAAATGTTTCAGATGTGTTCTGAAACTCCGCTACATAGATGGCAGATCAAGTCTAAAGGGCTCACTTTTTCCTGTTCCTGGACCAACTTTTCCATGGACTCCAGTGGCCATATTTGGAGGTGAGAATGAACAGCTGGGACAGAAGGATCCCTTTTAGTCAGATCTTCTGCCAAAAGTCAGGAAACATAGCCTAAAACCGTTCACAGACATTTTTTACTCTCCTGAATAGGATTTGCCTTATATTTCTCTGTACTTGCTTGTGCAGGTGATTTTTACAAGCAAAAGTCTGTGAGCTCCTTCACCTGAACCGCAGCTCAGGACAGTCAACAGGCGTTTATGATCTTCAGCTCAGAATCAGAGCTAAGATATCTAAACTTATTCTAATCTGCTATATTTTGATTCCAAAATATCACTAATTTACAAATATTTATACATCAGCTTAATTTCACATACTTTAAGTATTTCGACAATGATAAACTTGAGAAAGTCTAATGAGACTGCAAACATGCCTGAAGAAGTGTAAGAACAAGAATAGAAGAAACACTGAACCTACATAAATATGCCTGTTATGGTTCTAGCTTCTGACTGCTCTTAAATTTAGGGAGTGTCTTAAGCCCTTTTAGCTTACCAATTTAGTTACCCTCAATGGATCTTTCTACCCAGTGCCCATTCACTTTGCTTTTGAAATCCTGTAAGCTACTTGCACGCACAGCACTCTTCAGCAGGGAGTGCCATACGTCTGCTACCTGTGGGGCAAAGAGCTGACTCCCAGGACTTCCTTAAATGAAGGAAGAAAGTAACCACTCAAACCTGACAGTATCTGAAACTACACATGCATGACTCGTTTGAAATTTGATGACTTAGGTAGTCCTATTCCTTTTGCTTACATGTATATATAAGAAGACAGTGTGAATGATTCATAGCATGTAATGCAGCATTCATGGCAGCACCATGACTTTCTTCATTTGGTAGGCTGCCTTACTTACAAACCTTCAGGAAGTGAATTATGCCTGAAGCTTTTCCAGTACCTTACGGCCATCTTCACATTCAGCATGGCCAGTGGACTTTAAATTTCTTAGTCACAGAGTGCTGTTTACAGCCAGTTATGCCACCTTTTCACCTGTTTGTACTTGTCTCAGCCTGCTACATAGGTATTCAGCATCTTTAAAAAATATTGATTAATAGAAAGCTTGGTTTAAAACGTTTTTGAAGTGTTATTAAGCACTTTTTTTTTCCCTACATGGATGTGTTTTCCTTCTGCTATCAGTAATGAAAATACGCTATAGTAAATTTTAAAAAGGTTGGCTTTGAAATTCCTGAAAGCTAAGATAAGGACTTTGATACAGCACCTGTAGAGGGCAGAAGTTAATTTTTCTTTCATAATTTTTAAACAAGATATTGTTTCTTCCTGGTATACATTGAGGATGTTGCCTTCAAGACCTTGAGAAAAATTGAATGCTAGGTCCCATTAGTACTGAAAGGGCAGCTAGATAATGATTTGGGAAGTGTCTCATGAATGGGAATTTCTTAAATGTAATTCCTTTGTTACAGATTTTAAAAGTTATTCTGAACAAATAAATTGTGCAAACTCTGTCTTTTACAGAATGTAGCAATATTAGAATAGGAAGCCTTTTTTCAATTTAAGCTAGAATAATCAGTCTGCCAGCCCAAGAAGCTGTAGTAGGAATCTGGTCTCATCTCAACTTTTATTGAATCCCGGTTTCTTAGCTGGAAATGAGACCTCAAATCCAATATTGATTGCAGTCCAACAGCCTTTGGAACCCCAAAGTCTCTTCAGGTCACTACTACAGTATATTACTGTAGTAGAATGAAAGCATAGAGAGGAAGTGTTCCTGCTCCTTCTGTCACTGCTGCTCTGCTCAGTTGTGTCTTGAGACCACAGGGAAATGACCTTCTCCATTTTAAGCATAACTAGTTAAAATGCATCATGGTAAAAACATGAACAAAATGATTGTTTTCTCTTCTGAAACATTATGAAAAATTTTCATTTTATATTTATTGTGTGGCGACTATAAGGAAAAGAAACACCAATACATGAACTGAACAAAAGGCAAGCTATGAGATAAGAACCTATGTATTAAAAAGCAACTAGTAATTTGCTAGACTAACATCATATCCCTTAAGATAACCTAATCTTCAAATACATGTTGCTAAGTTTGGTCTAAAACTCAGGAGTCTTTACAGTCTGTTCTCTGTAGGGTCAAAAAATGGAGGCAACCAGAATTGCTAGCAATCCCAAAAATATGTCAAGATGATTATAGCAAATGAATTTGAAGATTCATTCTTAGTCCTTGATAATAATAATTATTATTAATGGGGATAATGAAATAATTAAGATGTCTGATCTCATATTATTTTCTGAAAAAGTAATTTTAGGAATACTGCCATCTGTTATTTACCACAGCGGTTAAGAGACAGGCAAAATTGAAGTCCTCCAGTTTCAGCAGTCTGGGGATCATGAATGTAAGTCATCAAAACATAATGACAAAAAAACCCTGCATTAATGGGAAGAAGACTGCTACATTTAAATAAATAACTGTATAGCTTCTCAACATTGAGTAGCTAAAACTAAAGAGCTCCAGGGTACAAAACAGAATCTAATGAACAACCCCCTCTCTTATGACAGTTCCATACAGAGTTGTGCCACAGTTATGGTGAGGTACAACAGCAATCTATTGTTACAAGAAAAAAAGGTGGGTTTTTTTAGGTTTCATTTCTTGCAAACTACTCAGAAAGTTTTCCCCTCACCTATTTATCTAGACAAGGTTATCTATTAATTAAACTGCATTATATCTGGATGAGAGAATGGGTGCATTTCTATTTTACATTTCAGCAGAAGGAAGGTGTAGCCTGCAGTCAGGTTTCTCCTCTGAGATGTTTTTCAAGGGCACCAGGGTGTGGGTCCCTGGCTAAGGCTCAGCCTGCCCTTAGGATAGGCTTAGTTCTAGGAGAGATATCAAGCCAAGAGCCCCAGTGGGAGTGGGCTTCAAAGGGATCACCTGCAAGCTGTTTTATTGGAATATACACCTTTTTTGCTATGTAACAGTTCATCCCACAGACTCAAGCTTAACAAGTCATTCCCAGGTGTGCAAGTGTCCTCTGCACGCAGGGGTATTAGAGGTCTTCAGTGGTACTCCTTTCGCTATTGAGTCCCAACAGAGACAGAACAGCATGGCAGAAGATCATTAGCCACAATTTTTGTTTAAATGAAGTATGGTGAACTACTAACTTTGCACTCCAGGGGTGTTTCTCCCATCATTTACACTGATTGCCATGAGAACTTGAGGGCAGTTACTACATCAGCATGTTCTCATTAAGGACAGAAGACTGAACCTGAACTAAATACATTGCATGGTGGAATGAAAGAAGCAAACCTTAGCATATTTAGAGAATATTATTATCCATGACTCAAATTTTCAAAGCAAGATAATTTGTCATGAAAATAACATGGGTTTGGAACCAGATTTTCATTTAAAAATGTCACCTGCCTTGATATTAAGTCTTTTCCCATGTAAACCTAAATTTACTAGGAACTTTTCACATGATGCTATGTTAGCACCTTCTGTGAGACCTTGGTTCTGGTAAGGACAGACTGTACCTACACACCAGGTTTCGGGGCAAGCACAAAAATTATATCTGGCTTTTTGTGCTACTTTGGGCAGTCCTCAAAAACCAGAGTCACTGTAACTGTAAGTGCTCAGTTTGAACAAAGTGTCTCTACCTGTTTGGCAAGACCCTATTATGCTCCAAATACATTGTTGGCCTGGTCATAGTCTCTTGATAATGAACTGCATAAAACAAGGATTAATTCATTGTTAACTGCTTTATCTCAAACTATGCAGACATTACAAATTCATTTGCATTTCAAAGCAGGGATTTGCTCAAAATATTCAGATTGGCTTGAGAACACCTGCTTTTCAAATGCAGGAAATAGCATATACACACTGCTTCTGAAAGGCAAGCTTCAATCTTATCATGAAATTCAGTGTATAAGAAACAGATGAATGGAAAAAGGCAATAGTAAATAAAATCAGGTTTGAAATGTGCAAGCAGCATTTTAGAGATTTTTTTTTCTCTGTATGAATACACAGGCATACATTGGAGGTTGGAGGCTTTTGCCAGGCATTTCTGTTCTTTGAGTCACCTCAACAGCAGGACAGAAGCGTCAGCAAGAGGGGAGAAGCGTGGGGTTTCCAGTGCTCTCGCACATGACTAGCATCTCATTGTGGTGCTGCTCAAGGAGCAGCTGCAAAGGAAAGTAAGTTTGCTGCCCCCCAGCCCCTCATCTAGCTCATACATGAAGACAGCACATGAAAAAAATGTGAAAGAAATAAAATTGCAAACAGGGTATTTCAAGCAGTGTTAGCTGAAATGCAAAAACCAGAAGAAAACCTTAAAGCCTCCTACATGGTATGCAAAGGAAGCACAGAGGGGAGGTGTGCCAGGGGGATCGAAAGTGATCTGGCTGAATTTTCAAAATCATGAAAGTAACCATCAGGAAATGTTTGACCGTAAAATGCAGAATGATGCAGTGGATATCACATTTTTCAAGGATGCAGAAAACTTAAATTCTGTCTCTTTTGAGGGGTTTGTCTGGCTGAACATTGATATCTACAATGGAGGCATCTGGGTTTGTCATTTTTAGCAATGGAAACAAATAGGGTTTTTTTGATTGTAATTATTTTGATTTAATTCAGGCATGTGTATTGGGAGGTGATGACTCACCACCAAGTGGTTGCTGTATCTCCAGTATTTAGTCAGGAGGATCCTGTCTCTGGCTTCTTGAGACATTGCAAGTTAACCCTAACATGTTTCTCTTTTCCCTTACTGAAGTAGGGATATTTGTCTTGGTGAGAAAAACAAAGCTTAACCACTTATTTTTAAGGAAAACTTGTATGTACAATTCTGTGAGTATACAGTTAACACTATTTTAAATAACCAAGGCAATGTCATAATAGTCACTCGCAACCAAAAGAAGCTACCCACTGGAAAGCCGCATGAATGCTGATACATTCACTGACATAATCTTTTGTAATAACTTCACTGAATTGAAGATGGTTGCTTCCAATAGCTTTCTTACACTGCACATGTGAAAAACATTATTTGACCTTACAAACTTAAACACTATGCTTGGAGAATCATAGAACATTGGGGAAACTTTTGCCTTTAAATTTATTTTTCAAATATAGGATGGTTCAAGAAACATTTCAGCTGATGTCTGGTCATTCATTTGAAGGGAATTTTTGAAATTGACTTTAAATTTTAAAATTTTAAATGTGAAACCTAAATTTTCCTAGATGTCAAGAAAATTTCCCTCATGAGGAAATTCTCATGAATCTCATTCATTTGTACCTTGAGCTTCCACTGGTGTCACAAGCTGGCAAGATGCTTGCAGATCCAGAAGAGAGTCTATGGATGCAGATTAGTTACATTCCATCAAAACTGAGGCCAAGGCTCAGGCACTTGTGTTATGATGACAGTCAACTGTGGCTTTCTGGAAGCCATAGGTAAGCTGGGGCTCTGCATAACCTTCTAGAAGAGCCTGTTTCTTCAGGTGCAAGACAGAAACACCAACCTGGCCTTTTTCCATTATGTCACATAATCTACCTCATTGAATACCCCAAATTTTAATGTAGTAATTCCAAAGCTATATTTCCATAAGTAATCCCATAACCACACTGACCTTCTGAATTTGGAGGCACATTAGCAGACAAACATGAAAAGAAATACTTCTTCAATCATAAAATACATCTGCATTCTAAAGGCATAAGGCGTTTGTGTGTTACTTTTTTTCTTTAATCACAGCAGTGGATTGTAGATGACTTCCTGAGGTCCCAACCAAAAGAAAAATGTCTAAGATGCTTTCTTGCATCCAATTTCCCGCAAGATGCATTGGATGTAATTCTCTGTGATTAATAATCACTAGAACTACAGTTTTCAAAACAATATTTTCTGTCTTGTGTTTTTCAAAAGAAAAAGCTTAGTCACAAAAGGTTTAACAAAAAGGCCAGTCAAAGTTTTGTTTTGTTTTTTCCTTTAATGATATTTAGGAAATAATTTAGGGTTGCTTAACAAAATCCAATAAGATGAAAGCTTTTTTTCAGAAGTTTTTAAATGTAAAGCTGTAGTGTTCAGCATTGTTTAAAAAAATCAATTGCCATTGCATTTTTTTTCCACACAGTTTTCTTTTTGGTTTGTCTTAAGCTTTTTTTTCACTCTCTGAAACTGGAAGAGACTTTTGCTTTGATCAGGTAGACTGCCCATCACATGGAGATTTCATATCCAAATTGGAGACTTCTCTGAAAGACAGACTGCAGTTCAAGTAAGCATTGGTGTTAAAGAAGTTACTGGGTAGAATGGTATTGACTTAGTCAAGCAGGAGGTCAAACTACCTAATTATAATGGCATCTCTGGCTTAAAACTATCTCTACCTGCATAAATAATGTGTCAGGCATTATATATGGTCCACAATAATGATATGATTTGTTACCTCTGATTTTCATTACATGCACAGCAGCTGGTCTATACTTCTCAAAGTTCCTTTTTCATAAAAGTATGATCTTTGAAAAATTGAAGATATTAAGAAAAACAAAGTCAGTGTGTTGCACAGAATTTACATTCATGAGGAGGCTGACAATTTTCTGACTGTCTTGTCTTCTCTTTTTCAGTTGTTTTTATCTTTTTGTTTTCCTGGCTACCAGAATCAACTAATAAAAAATTTGTTCATAGAGAAATTCTTCTTTCTTTTCCTCCATGCCAGTCTTTCTCCAAGTTTGCCCACCAATGTAATTACCCATGTGTCCTCAAAAGTGTTCTGAGCTCATTTAATCATGAAACACAGGAATTAGACTTTCAAAAATGTTCTCTTTGTGTAACTCATGCTTTGAAATTTTTATCTTCATAGACATGTCTGTGCTTTGACTCCAGTGAGAGTAAGGATTAGAAAGACAGGGATTCAAAACATAGATGAAATGCCACTAACAAAAACTAATGGTTCTTTGAAGGTAGGGGAGGAGAAAAGTTCTGCAGAGATACCACCCCACCAACAGTCTGAAATGCAGGAACTGGGAGATGTGAAATGCACAAGCAAGAGCACTCCACCAAGAATTGCAGAGGCTGCTGGTGAGCATGCAGGCTTGTTTGGGGGCTTGTTTTTCGGGGAAGAAAACGAGCAGCAGCTCAGAGGCATTCTCCAAACTTTTCTGATATGTCAAAGCCACATTTGGCATTGCTATTATAGGTGAAAAACTAAGTTCCAGCAGAAGGCTGGTCAACTCACATAGTCAGAACTGGAAATCAATTGTTTGCATTAAAGCCATTGCCAAAGTTTAAGTCGATTTCAGTAGGAAGGAAGGATGTGAGTTGCCACAACATTTCAATGTGTACTTCAACAGAAATAACCCCTTGAAAAAAAATATTTTATTAGAAAATACCTGAAGCCAAATAGAAACACCTGCACAAAAATTTCCTGGAAAATGAAGGGAAAAAAGAGCTCAATATGATTTATTTTCTTTTAGACATCAGGCCACATCACAAAAACATCTATTTCTGCTGGAAGAGCATAGAATGTCATCTGTCAGCAAAACAAACACAGAAACCAACCCAAACAAACAAAAGCACACAAAAAATATAATACAAGGAAAGAAGAAACAGATCATGCTGCCAGGAAATTTTAAGAGTTATAGCTGGAATCTTTAAAAAAGTCAAAAGGGTTGATGTATTGGAAGGGTGTTACATGACATTTGGTATGTGGCTTTCCATGGAAATGAGGGCATAATCCTGCTCCAGAGATATCAGTAAAAGGTTCCATATTGACTTCAGTGGGAGTCTCTTAAAAAGCAAGGTCCACATCTGTCCAATTCCACCCATGTCATTTAGACATTTATCTCCAGTTAATGTCACAGAGAGCCAAAAGCTTCTCTCTGATATTACATAGCTGTGGAGATGTCTGAAACTTACTGGGATCTTCCCGATCAGCATGAAAATCCCTAAGGTGCCTCAGCTTGTGTTCCTACATATTGTTAGGAGCACCTGGCTGGGGAGTTGGCACTGACTGCTGCTTCAGGGCCACTGCGATTAAAAGTTCAGGTGGAGAAGTGCCTGGGGCTGTAACTTTGAATGTTTTTTGTTTAATTTGGTGGTGCAGCTGGCTGCCGAGATCCCTCCCCCATCTGTCGTTCCCACCCTCACACTGCAATTTGCTTTCTTTTCTGTTGTGCACTGGCAACTGTCTGTGGGACTCTACTAGAAATGGGACTTTTAAAATGATCCCTCTCTGGAAAAAAACTTTGGAAAATACCTGTGTTTCAATACAGCTCACTCCTGTGGTCTGGCTAACAGCTTTGCTCCATGCGCAATTACATCAGGAAAACTAAGCAGGCAAAAATCGGTGATGCGAAGGGAGCAGGAGGCAGGAGGGAGTGAAGAGGCAGGAGGGATGCGAGTACGTCTAATAGGGTCTGCCATGGGAGGGAATCTCGGCACAGGTTCCCTGAGGGACACAGCCCACCAGCTGCACTCCGAGCATGCTGAATTCCTGCTTACAGCACTGTGGTCATTTCAACCCAAGGCCACTTTTTGTGCAACAGTCATGAGGACTGATTTTACAGTTAAGATGTATCCATGTATAGCTTTTAGGCCTTGCCTAACATGATGGAACTTATGACGTATATTTTGGAGAATACCAGAATAAACAGGTACAAGGGTATGCCCTTTTTGTCGAAGTGAGGCTTTACTGAACTGGTCATTTGATTGTTTCTGTGTAAAAGGGAGTAACAATGAAACATCAGTAATATAGTCAAACACTGCTGAAACTGCAAATGTTTGAATATTGGGATCAAGATAGTTTTAATTGCGTGGAATTAAAAAACAAAACAAAAAAAACAAACCCAAAACCAAAATCAAACAAAAACCCCAAACAATACAACCAAAGTTTACTTCTGTGAGTCATCATAAAACAAACTCTGCTTTCTGAGCTATTTTGTACTTGTAGAACTGCTTTTGTGTTAATGTTTAAACCAACAGTTTGATCAGAACTGCTATTTTTTAGATCTGAAAGATGAAAATCGTGATACTTCAAACACTAGGCTCATTAATGTAGTTCTGCTGTCTGTATGGTGGCCAAGGATCTTAACAACGGTAAAATGTAAGACCACATGTAGGCCCTTCCTTATTGAAAACTCAAAAATTGCTTGTCTTACTGTGGCACAAGAAGCAGTGAGAAGCAGTAAAGAAGAGTTTTAATAACAATGCCTGAAGTCAAGTTCTTTAGTGAGTTGCCCTGTGCTAAACATGGTCTATAAATCCTTTGCAGCAGATTGATTTGAATGTTTTCTTGCACTGCTGATTTCCAGGTGAATACTTGCTTGCACAGAAGTAGGTTAGAAAGAAAGCAGACTTGAGGAGAGTGGCCTGTGCGTTTAGCTGCACAGTTAAATGTGCCAAACTGCACTTTCAGGCAAGCATTTTCAGCTTCCAGTTTGGTTCACTTCAAGTAGAGATTCACATGCACTTGGCACAAGGCAGTAAGTGGTAGCCAGGAATGAAGTCAGGAATTCGTTAAAAAAGCCAGGAGCACATCACCGAATAGAAGCATTCACCTTAAGGATCAAAGAATTAACGTGACTCAAGAGGCACAGCGGTATTGTGTATCTGACAGTTATCTTCTGCAACTCACAGTTGTGAGATCTTCTTGCAAACGTCTCTGAATGTCACCCTGATTGTTGTTTTGTTTTTTTTTTCCTGTGGTGTTTGCCTATGATGTATGATGTGGAATGAAAGCAAAGACCCCATGTTTGAAATCATTGAAAACCCCCCAAAGCTCTTCAGGATATTGGGTGATGTTATCCATGTGTGTTTGTGTGGGGGGTGGCTGTTTTTCTCGAAGGAAGCAGGGAAGTTAATTAGACCCTACTGAAGTAACAATGAAGATTTAAATCTCCTTCCTTTGCTATTCATGAGCAAATAGACTAAAGATGGTTGAAGCTGATCTTACTGGGGCACCTCACATGTGCATCTGGTGGCTTTTAGTGCTGCAGATATTTCTTATTTAAGGTTTTCAAAATGCTTTCAAGCCTGATACTTATCTAGATCATCCAAATGTTTATTTACATGTACATACATTTGCACCTAGAAAAGAATTGATTGATTGATGAAATGACTATATGTATATTTATTCTGTGGACATATGACAGTATTTTGGGTTTAGCTATTTCAGATTGCCATCGGATGTTAAAAAACAGCCAACTGAAATAGAAAGTACTGTACAGTATTTCATTCCTCTGTTACACTTCTTTATTACAGTGCAGAATCTGATTCTAACCTGGAAAGGATCTCATGGATGACTTGAGCAGCATTTCCCACAGGACAAAAGCCTGAGCTGTGACATAAAGTGGCAGAAAAGGCCCCTACAATCACAGAGGTGCATTAAAACAAGTCACCTTTCCTTAATTTCAGCCTAGGGTGCTTTGCTAACCACTGAAGTCCTGCTTCATATATTCAGTGTCTGGAGGACAAACTGCCATGAAATGTACAAATTACCCCTTTCTCTAGCTGACATACACGAAGATAATCACCACTGGCTTGGAGAGGCTCATTACTGGTGCTCATGTTAGTAGCTGGCCAGTCAGAAATTTTTCAGGGAAATATTTTTATGTCAGAAAAAAGCTGATGCACCAAGGTGGAACCTCTTACAGGGAAATGCTGACCTAGACAGAAGTTTTGGTAAGAAAGGATTCTCAGGGGCACTTTGCAGTGTTTTGTCAAAGTCAAACCTAATGAGGGAGGGAGAAATGTTGTCCCTTGGGGAGGGACAACAGGGCTGACACCCACCCTCAGGACATGGGCTGACACCTCAAGCTCCTGTGCTTGCTCTGGCCACTGGGAACAGAGATGGAGTGGGGTCCAGAGGAAGTTTCTGCAATGCAGGGCACCTGGATGCAGCTCCAGGGCTGATGCAGCTCCAGGGTTGCAGCAGCCTCCTGCACCCCCAGACACTGACTTTGCTGGGGAGCTTGGTGGTGTCCATGTGAAAATGTTCTGCATGTGGCATAAGGAAGAAACCCTCCAATTTTCCAAAATATTTATAAAACAGGGAAACAGATTCTTGTTCAGCTGTTACCCATAATTTATTGGACAGATTAGCCACTGCAGTTAGTATCCGACAACCCCTCCTAAGACATCCAGTCATGCAGTAACACTTAGTACTGCTTTACATTTAACAAATGTTTTTCAGAGGGCTTCTTAGACAAAGTAGACTTTTCAAAATTAGACTTTCAGTCCACACAGCAGATTGAATAATTCATTTTGCTACTACATAAATGGCAGTTTACTAATTTCAGCTTCTGAACTTGACTGTCGTAAGGAACCTTCTGGACCATTTCTCAGCAGTCCCTCCCCACAGAGCTTTGTGGAGGCATGAAAATTCCCTTCCCTGGCTGCAACCATCACAGCCATTTCTTATATATATGTCCCTGTGTATTAATATAGACATGCAGTGCACAAGCAGGCACACATCACTACACAGGAACAGCTTGGCATACTGTATGCGGGTGGAGAGTTAAAGTAGCAAAGGGATGGTATGAATATACAATTTGGGTCCTTTTAGGAATATTCCAGAGTAGCAGTTTTAAATGCAGAGCCTGGCTGTGATTTTTGTTTAATTTATATCTCAATATTACCATACTTTTAGAAGCACATAAAGATTTGCAAATAAAAAAAAATCAAATGTGTGTTTTATTAGAAAATGGCAATCTGATACTCTCCATCGATACCTACTACATTCAACGTGATCTTGTTTTTGAAGCTGTAGATCCTGTAGAACAAGGCTGGTAGGCTTTTTTACATTTCCTTCCCACAAAGGACTCCTTTGCTCAAAGATCTGCAGTGTTGTGATACTGACTTGCAAGTGGGTCACTGGTAAATCTTCTCTACACCCAGGACCTTGAGGCAGCATGTGATGCAAACTTGATAATTTATGAGCCCCAGATCTGACTTGATTAGCTCCTGAATCTTTAGCAAGAACGCTAGGCCCCCAGAAACCCCCAGGCTGAATTAAGTCTGTTGGGAGCTTGCAGACTGACATATGTGGTCAGGAGCTTGTAACCTCTGCTTTTTTCATTATTTTATTCTCCTTCCCATATTTAGAAATCTTGGGTCAGTCTTGCAAAGTTTACAATTCCATGGTAAATCTGGCAGAAAGATTCCCCTTCAGTGGGTATCCCAGGGCTTTCAGACTCTCAAACCTTGCCTTTAGTAGCAGCAAAATCAGGCACAAGAAGCTCTGCTGGAGGTATGCACCAAGCCTGCTCCAACCTCTGATGGATCATAAAGGTCCAAAATAGTGACTGGGCCTTTGGACAGCTTCAAACCATATGTATAGTGGTGATACTCAGTCTAGACTAAATTTAGTCCAAAGTAAAGCCCCTGGACCACATATGGTGCAGATGTAGGGGCCTCAGCAGCAAGGGCTTTGATACACTGATCTGCTTTTATTGTGCTGAAATGCATACAAATATAGATAAAACCTTGCAATATTAAAATTTAGCCTGTGCTGAAAATCTCCAGGTTTAGTAAATCTGATCAGTTATAATCCATCGGTCTTTCAAAGATCATTCATGAAGCGCAACAGAAAGTTCACATCCTAGAAAAAAATATTAATGTGATTTTTATAACCTATAGCATCATTTATTTTTTCCGTATGTCAGATAAATAAAAAGGGTCATTCTTCTAGTGACAGCGTTACCCACTAAGATAAAACAGATCTAGATTCTGTCTAACTTCAGATAGAAAACTTCTGGCTTTGCTTTTTTTATTTCAATTTAAATTAAACTATTCACTTATCATCCTGGGTAAAAGTGCATATATCTTAGTAAAAAATGTTCAGTGTGAAAATCCATGCATGAAGTGCCTGGTTTACTATATTTATAATGAACTATACAGGCAAAATGAGTTTTGTTTATTATCTTTTGGGGAATTGTGTTGTTTATGAATTGTACTTAGAATCATAGAATCAATGAGGTTGGAAAATATCTTTAAGATCATCAAGTCCAACCTTTAACTCAGGACTGCCAAGTCCACCACTAAACCATGTCAGGACTCATTCAAACGGTTTTTGAACATTTCCAGGGATGGTGACTCCACCACTTCCCTGGGCAGCCTGTTCCAATGCCTGAGCACCTTCTTGGTAAAGAATTTTTTCCTCACTGAAAATCCAGTCTAAACCTACCCTGGTGCAGCTTGAGGCCATTACCTCTTGTCCTACTGCTTGTTACCTGGGAGAAGAGACCAACCCTTACCTCACTACAACCTCTTTTCAGATAGTTGTAGAGAGCAATAAGGTCTCCTCTGAGCCTTCTCTTCTCCAAACTAAACAACCCCAGTTCCCTTAGCCATTCCTCATAAGACTTGTGCTCCAGGCCCTTCAATCAGCTTCATTGCCCTTCTCTGGATCCACTCCAGTATGTACCCTTTATTTAATCCCACTACTTTAAATGTTTCTTCGTCCATTTCAGAAGTATAAACGAATGCCTGTGACTCATACTAAAGACTATACACCTTTGAAGGATTAAATTAAAGAAATTAAGAAGAAGAAGGGAAATGTAAGTACCAACCCTCACAACATTTCAGTGCCCACTCAAGTTCAGGGGAGAGGCAGTGACTGTTTGTCCAGCACATGCCATAAAGTACTGATTTTCTTCCATTCTTCTTTCTCATGCAGGATCATAGAATCCTAGAATAGTTAGGGTTGGAAAGAACCTTCAGATCACCCAGTTCCAAACCCCTTGCCATGCACAGGGACACCTCGCAATAAACCATGTCACCCAAGGCTCTGTCCAACCTGCCCTTGAACACTGCCAGGGATGGAGCATTCACAAGTTCCCTGGGCAACCCCTTCTAGTGCCTCACCACCCTAACAGGAAAGAATTTCCTCCTTATATCCAATCTAAACTTCCCCTGTTTAAGTTTTAACCCGTTACCCCTTGTCCTGTCACTACAGTTCCTAATGAATAGCACCTCCCCAGCATCCTTATTGCCCTGATATCCCACTGGTCTGAGAATGACCTGGCACACTCAGTGCAAACCTTGGAGGATGTGTGTGCACCTCAGCACGGCCTCAGATGTTGCAATCCCTGTCTCAGTCATCCCTTGAGAATGAGATGACCAAGTATCGGGGTTAGACAAATATCAAAAGGAGCATGACCAGCAGGTTGAAGGAGGTGATCCTGCCCCTCTACTCTGCTCTCGTGAGAACCATTTGCCTGAGTTGCGAATGAGTAAAAGAAAAAAAAAAAAAGATTATTCATAATTTGCAAATTGTTTGTTCAAAGTTGTCACTACATATTTCTGAATAGCAGATATTGTTAAAAGATTCCAAACTCTCAGAATTTATTCACACAACCCAGAAATTATTCATATTATTAAAGAATATCACTGCAACAGCTACTCTGGTCAGCATATTTAATGATAATAGTTTATCATTACAAGCAGTCAGTAGGCATCTACAGTGGTCATAGTCTTGCAGTGTTGGAACAACTGCGAACAAATATAACAAGGACAGGGTCAGTTAATTGGTTAATAACATGGCAACAAGGAGAGCTTTCCAGCAGAAGACCATGCAAAACAATAAACTTTTCTTATCTGAATTAACACATGGAGAAAGAAATACTTCTGCTATTATGCTCCAGGGAAAGATGAGGACAAACTTTTAACATAGAATAGTTTGGGTTGGAAAGGGCCATAAGATCATCTATTTCCAACGCTCTGTCATGGGCAGGGATGCCTCACCCTAGACCGTGTTGCCCAAGGCCTTGAACACTGCCAGAGATGGATCACCTACATTTTTGGGCAGCCTGTTCCAGTGCCTCATCACCCTCACAGTAAAGATCTTCTTCCTTATATCTAATCTGAAGTTAACTACTGTTATGTGGGAGTATATAAACAGAAGCATGCATAGTCTGTAAAACAGATTAAATCCTTTTGGTACTCTCTGCAGAATTGCTAAGACTTCCACAAAGAACTATTTGGTTTTGGCCACAGAACCACAAGAAAGACAGGTACCTATCAAAGGGAGCTCAGGTGGAAGCAGCTGAAATGGTAAGTTATGCACATGTTGAATGATATACAACTGTTTCCTGAAATAAATAAGATTTCTTAATGTGAAAAAGACCTGCTCACAATTTTCAAGCATGTAATAGGCTGCTGTGAAAAGAAAGAGAAAAATCCATTTGTGTCCTTGGCAAACACAGTAAAAGAGCTGTAAGATTAAGCATTTGCAAAAACTTCCTAGGAACACGATTCTATGATTCTATGAGCAATGCAGCATTAAAAACAATAGGCTGGAAAGCCTAAAAAAATATGTACCCTTCAAAGGTTTTAAAGAACATATTAGGTAAGCACAGTCTAAGGAGAGACACAAGGATGACATCCTGCCTTGGGATGGGTGAATTATAGATGGATAGATGACTTCTCAAGACCATCTGCAGAATCACCATCTCCAATTATATCTTTCCTTGATTCTTTTCCTTAAGCCCACCATAACTAATGTTTACTCTTTCCTCTATCAAGTGCTAATATCTTTGCACTAGCTGCAGTCAAAAGTATAATCAACAGAAAGATGACAGCATTAATGCAGCTGCATTTACAACAGAAGCCACAAGTTCTGTAGAATGAAAATCCTCAGGCACAAGAGTAACAATTTCCAGGATGTTTTTATTATGAGAACTGCAAACTGTGTGGTTTTGGTTTTAAGTCCTGTAGTTTTTAACTTCTGTATCTTGTAAACAAACAGGGCTAAAACAACATTCCCTGCTTCATTTCTCTCTTTGGGAAAGGAGCCTTGAAAGCTTAACTTGATACTGCAGCTTTCAGGTGAGTCTTTGGCTCTGTGCAACTCCTGGCTTGAAAGCCTTGAGAAGAACACCTGACTTCAAAACAAGTTTATTGTCATTCAGCTACTAGGTGAAAAGTTCAGTCTAGCTGTGCATAATGCAGAGCACTGAAATCTTTGATCTTTTGTATTTCAGTTCACATTTACAGTTGCGGAAGTTATACATACAATTTCTTTCAAATGCTTCTGAAACTGTTTCCTTCCACCCTCAGAGATGCTGCATTTTCTGACTGCAAATGTATTCATTTGTTGCCATATTTTTAGATTTGGAATTGCTTTCCACAGACTCTGAAAAATAATGAGCATGCACATTTTATTATTAAAATAACCATACCCATTACAATTAGCAATGAAGGTTAGTGTCAGGGTTTTCTGACCGAGAGTAATGTGTGAATTCATAACAAGATGTAGAACAGCCAGATTTTAGCATCCTGTCAAACATGTAAGTAGAATTTAATGTATTCAAATCCATGTTTTACAGTGTTCAAGTTTACAATCTTATTAGCATTGATACTATGGTTATATAAACCTTTTCAGCTATTTGTACTATAAAATAGTGAGAAAAATTATTGGATAATTAATTTTTTTTTCCCAAAAACTCTCCATCTATTTCAATTTATCTCTCTCCCCTAATTCTGTAAAAGATTTTTTTTTTCTTGTGCATTATTATTATTCAGTTCCTACTATATTACTATTACTGCCACCAGTTACACTGAACAGCTGAACTTGAATATGAAGTGACGTATTTTTTTCCAGATAGGTAAGAGTGCAACTACAGTTAAGATCATTTGAAGGAAAAATACAGTCTGACTACCCTGTTTACCAGCTTTGTGGATATTCAGGTAGTAAATGTTGACAAGTTTGTTTCTTTTAATTATGTGTTACTTCATGAAAACTGGAGCTTTTCCTGTAAGATGTGGAGCCTGTGAGATGTTTTTATTGCCTCAAATATAGATTACTGTAATATGCTGCCTTGGTACTTAGTGTAAGAACATTTGAAAATAGCATTTCTTTTTGGATAAGGCTCCTTTCTTATAATATGACGTTATACAGGGACAACACATTTTGTCTCTGCTCCATGAAATGTACTGCCATCAAGATGATTTTTTGGGTAGCATTTAAGGTGACAGTTTTGGTTTATTGCATGCAGTATGAAAAATTAATTTATTTCCATGCAACACTTCTACGGCTATTACAAATATCCCTGAAGTTACACTCCTTTTGTAGGTCATCAGAAGTTTTACACAGTCACATTCACTCACTCCCCTTTCTTCCCTCTTACTCTCCTTACCCCAACCCCCCCCCCCCATCCCCCCCCACCCCGCTCCCAGAGGGATGGGGAGGAGGATCGAAAGAGTGCAACTCCCACGGGTTGAGACAAGAACAGTCCAGCAACCAATGTACAACACAAATCACCACCGCTACCACCAACGACAACAATGATAAGGGAAAATAACAAGGGAAGGGAATACAATACCACTGGCCAAGAAACAAGTCTGACCCAAAAGACAGCCCTGTGCCCTTCTGAGTCACTCCCAGTTACCTTCCCAGGCATGACGTGCTGTGGTATGGAATACCTTTTGGGCCAGTTTGGGTCAGGTGTCCCGTCTCTGCTTCCTCCCAGCCTCCCCTCCTCCCCGGAAGAGCATGGGAAGTACAGTCGCTACTCAAACCACAGTGATAATCACTGCAGCTAAACCAGAGGACCAATTTGTACCAATATCGGTTGCCCCTGTATGTAAGAGAAAAAACAACAAAGAAGCAAGAAGGGTGAAGCAAGATGAAGAAACAATGTATTCACCACCCGGGCTAGCATCTGATCAGGAGTCATCATCACATGACGAAGAAGAAGAAGAAGAGGTAACTTCTTGACCTCGGACCTCAACCCAGCTGCGGAATATGTGAAGAGATTTTACCCGTCAACCAGGGGAGCACATCATCACCTGGTTACTCCGATGCTGGGACAATGGGGCCGATGGTTATGAATTAGAAGGTACAGAAGCCAAGCAGCTGGGATCGCTTCCTAGAGAAGGGGGAATTGACAAAGCAATTGCAAGAGAGAAAACCTCCCTCAGCCTTTGGAGGCGGCTCTTGGCAGCTGTGAAAGAAAGGTTTCCGTACAAGGACGATGTTACGAGTCGTTCGGCCAAGTGGACTACTATAGACAAAGGCATCCAGTCTCTGAGAGAATCAGCCATTGAGGGATGATCTTTCACATCTTTGTGATCTCACAGAATTGTCTTTCTGACAAAAGAAAGAAGTGAAGCTTACATGGTGGTAGTATCAGGTCCTTTGTAGATATTTGGACCTGCTGTTGGAGAACTTGACTTTCCAAAAGTCTGAGTTTGACCTGAGGAGCCTCTGTTGCCACTAACATGCAATTTAGCACATTTCAGGTCAACATAGACCTCCCTAAAAACTGGTTTAGAAAAGAAAGGTCTTCCATCAAGTTTGTAAGGTCATCTTGTATTTTGGGACAGTCCTTAAAACTGGTGAGCAATCAGTTCCAAGGCACAGAAGGAACATATCCTTAACAGAGTTAGCAAGAATCAAGTTTTCCAGAGTGACATGCATTACACTGGAAAGACTGGTGATAGTGCTGTCACTGCTTTAATCTTTTCTGATCTGGCAAAGCTGTGGTTATATCCTTTTATATGATTAATGCCCTGTGCTTGCAGATTGACTGTTTTGATAAATAGAGCAAAATCAATCAATCCCTCAATCTCTCTTCCTTGAATTTAGATTCATTACACCTAAATAGGAGCTAGAATAAAATGTTTTTCTGTATTGATACCTGAAACATATTAAAACTCAGGATTTAAGACAGAAACTAATTTAAGGAGAAACTACTGGAATCTTTCAATTTCTGTGTCTTCTAACAGTGGTTAATGTATTTAATTTTCTCTGCAGAAACAGGCAATTTCTTTGCATTCATGTTTTCAGTAGGTGTAAACACACAAAAAGCAGGAATTGCAGATAAGTAGGAGGCTTGCCAGGCGGGTCAAGGCAGCTTTAAACTAGATGTGTTGTGGGAGGGGGTTATAATTCCATCCCAGCACTCCCAGTCAGTTGCCAACACCTATAATAAATGCTTGGAGTGATGCAGAGATATTTCAGCTGCTCCAGCCAACAAGCTGGCTTCATTTGGAGCTCTGCTCAGATGCCTCTACACAAACACCCATAGTACGGAGAACAAACAAGAGGAATTAGAGATGTGTGCACATCTACGGGGGTATGATATAATAGGCATCACAGAAACATGGTGGGATGGCTCCTATGACTGGAGTGTTGGAATGGAAGGTTACAGGCTCTTCAGAAAAGACAGGCGTGGCAGGTGGGGAGGGGGAGTTGCCTTTTGTGTTAGGGATAGGCTGGAGAGCATGGAACTGTGTCTGGGGACAGGTGAGCAGTCCACAGAGAGTTTGTGGGTCAGGGTTAAAGGGAGAACAGCGATGGGAGACATTACTCTGGGGATCTGTTACAGACCGCCTGATCAAGGAGAACCTGCGGATGAAGCACTCTATAGACAGATAGGAAAAACCTCACGCTCACAGGCCCTTGTTCTCATGGGGGATTTCAAACACCCAGATATCTGTTGGAGGGATAGTACAGCCCAGCACAAGCAATCCAGGAGGTTCCTCGATTGTGTGGAAGACAACTTCCTTCTGCAAGTAATAGAAAAGCTGACAAGGAGAGGTGCCATGCTTGACCTCATGCTCACCAACAGGGAAAGGAAATGTGATTGGAAATGTGATGCTCCAGGGCAGCCTTGGTTGTAGCGATCATGAGATGGTTGAATTTGAGATCCTCAGGACAGGGAGAAGAGCGTGCAGCAAGCTCACTGCCTTGGACTTCAAAAGAGCAGACTTTGGCCTCTTCAGGAACCTGCTTAGGAAGGTTCCATGGGATACAGCCCTAGAGGGCAGAGGGGCCCAAGACTCTTGGTTGATATTCAAGGATCACCTGATACAAGCTCAGGAGTGTTGTATCCTGACTAGAAGGAAGTGCAGCAGGAGGGCCAGGAGACCTCCATGGATGGACAATGAAATGCTGAGGAAACTTAGAGGGGAAAAAAATGCTTATAAAAGGTGAAAGCAAGGACAGGTGGCCTGGGAAGAATACAGGGATGTTGTCCGGGAAGCCAGGGACCAGGTTAGGAAAGCTAAGGCCCAGTTAGAACTAAATTTGGCTAGGGATGTGAAAGGTAACAGGAAGGGATTCTATAGTTACATTGCAAGTAAAAGACACACTAGGGACAATGTGGGCCCTCTCATAAAAAGGAGCATGACCAGCAGGTTGAAGGAGGTGATCCTGCCCCTCTATCCTGCTCTTGTGAGACCTCACTTGGAGTATTGTGTGCAGTTCTGGTGTCCTCAGCATAAAAAGGACATGGAACTGTTGGAACAAGTCCAGAGGAGGCCCACGAGGATGATCAGGGGGCTGGAGCACCTCCCATATGAAGACAGGCTGAGGAAGTTGGGGCTGCTCAGCCTGGAGAAGAGAAGGCTGCGTGGAGACCTCACAGCAACCTGCCAGCATCTGAAGGGGGGCTATAAGGATGCTGGGAAGGTGCTATTCATTAGGAACTGCAGTGGTAGGACAAGGGGTAATGGGTTCAAACTTAAGGGGAAATTTAGATTGGATATAAGATGGTGAGACACTGGAATGGGTTGCCCAGGGAAGTTGTGAATTCTCCATCCCTGGCAATGTTCAAGGCCAGGTTGGACGGAGCCTTGGGTGCGATGGTTTAGTGTGAGGTGTCCCTGCCCATGGCAAGGGGTTTGGAACTGAATGATCTGAAGGTCCTTTCCAACCCTAACTATTCTATGATTCTATGATAATTTTGAATAATTTATTGTTTTAGAGGAAACTTTTTTCATATTTCAAGATACTACAGAACTTTGATCACTGAAACAAGCTCACAGTCACATTTCTTCAAATACTTTGCAGAAGAGTTGACTAGCATGTCTTATGATAAATGAGCAGCTTTTTTTTTGGTGCGTGCCCACTGGCCACATCTCTACCCTTGTAGTTCCTCTTAATTTGTCATTCAGACCACCAGGTCACTGGAGTACAATGAATTTCCTGACAAATATTTAGGGGTGGTAGCTCTAAGGAAGGCAGAGCACCAGTTGCATCCTTCCCAGGCTTATAACTTTCACAATTACAGAAGTTGCTGCATAAAGTGGTCATGGAGGAAAACAATTTTTTCAGGCTGAAGAAAGTTAAACAGTTACAATCAAATGTATTGTGTCATAAAAAATGTGAATTACCTTATTTAAGGGACTCCTAGCAATTAAACTGCGGCGGTTTAGTGTGTTACTCCCTGTAATGCTTGTTTAATATCACAAATGGAAAATTCTAATAATAAAAAATAAATTCATTTGAAATAATACAGTGAGTCACTGAATATATGAATAGCAGAAGTTCAGCTCTATTGATCAATGTGAGCAGATTCTAGCTAGAAAAGAAGGTGCGTGAATGTCACTAAAGACCTTTTGGGCTAAATTTACTATATCAGTGTTACAAGACTGTGAAACTAGAAAACTTTTGTTCACAATGAATTTGGAGATCAGGGCCCCAGAATTATAAAACAATTTACACCACTGAAGACTTGTCCTAGAATAAACTGATGTTTTGTGTTTCTCAGAGGTGCTCTAGTTTTGAGCTTCTTCAACTGCATGACATTTTTCTGCTTCATAGAATTGGACAACTTAGATATGGGATGACCTTGCAGATCCCATCATCCACCCCTATGACAATGCAGGATTGTCCCCATGGAATATTTATTAGTGCATAGTCCAGTCTAGTTTTGAATGTCACAACTGATGGAGCTGTTCCATTTCCCCTAGGATATTATTACATAGCTTAATAGCTTCTGCTTTCAGGAAGTTTTCCTTAGTATTCAGTCTGAATTTTCCCTTACTCAGCTTGATCCCAGCTGTAAAACCTTGTAACAAATAAAACAATCCTACCACCTCTTTGCAAAAGTGAGAAAAAGGAGAACGGGATAATAAAAATAGTAGTGCTTGGTACCAGAAATATTTTCTTATTGCTGATGTGGAAGGAAAAAAAAATGTAAAAGTATGCATATATATTTTTATCCCAAACATGCTGAAATCCAAGGGATTTTTGGCCATTGACTTAAATTGGACCAAGATTTAATGACATATTTATTCAGAGATACACATAAAGCAGAGAAAGGGCTTTCAAATTGCTAACCTATGTAGATAGAATCATAGAATAGTTAGGGTTGGAAAGGACCTTCAGATCATCAAGTTCCAATCCCCCTGCCATGGGCAGGGACACCTCACACTAAACCATGCCACCCAAGGCTTCATCCAACCTGACCTTGAACACCATTAGGGATGGAGCATTCACAACCTCCCTGGGCAACCCATTCCAGTGCCTCACCACCCTAACAGGAATGCCAAGTTCTTACAGATGCTCAGAATTTGGAAAAATAATGAGCAGAGCAGAAAGGATTTCCTTTACTGCAAGACTCATCTGGAAGACTGTCATGCCTGTAATTCTTGTGATCCTTGGCAATTTCAGGCAGCTCCATAGGTCATCACCAGGGAAAAATGTGACTAATAGCAGTGGGGAGAAGACCTCTTCCAGGATTTCTTACCCTCCATTTGATAAGAAAGTGCATGAGGCTGCATAAGCTTGCACCTTTTTTGTGCATGTCTAAGAACATCCCTGAAGGACCATGACCCTCTGAAGAACAGCCCATCTCCTCCTTCATCCTGGTTGTGAACTGCTCAGATCAGTCCTGTCCATTGTGTGCACTGGGGGTCATTGAGGCAGCTTATCTAAGCTGCCTTATTATTTCACTTCATCTCCTTTATTTCACTCCCACCCCCATATTTTGTCTTGAGTAAAGACAGAAAAGGCAGTCACAATCTTCCTCTCTTTTTAAATTAGAAAAAAAAAAATATCAGCATCACTGTTATCTCCTTTTACCCTACCTCGGGTTATTTTCTGGTTTGGTTTTAGCTTTCCTATGTCCTGCTGAACCAGGAGACAACTGCAATCCCATGGACATCAGTCAGAACCAGGAGTCTGTGAAAATGGGAAGAGCTGGCCTGCTTGTATATACTTATTTTTCAATGAACCAGCTAAAAGTTTGGGGATAATGTTTATTCCAAAGCAGAATGATGCCAGAAAAATGGGAGGAATTTTGTTGATTTTTTTTTAATGTTTATTTATTATTCTCAGGATTTCTTTAAAATCTTTGTTCCCCTTTAAAATAAAATTCCAAGATTTTGTTTGAAGGAATACCTTTTTGATCTGCAGATTTTACTGGGTATGTGTGAGAAAAAAGACCTTCTATGGAAAGCAGGAAGGAATACACCTATTTGCAAAATGTATTTTCTGTCCAAACTAGATTTTGATGGAACAATTTCATTGTTTCATCTTAACCTAAAACCATTTTATTGCACTGTTGTACTTAAACGTTTCTGATGTTATTATATCTACTAACATTAGCTGTGAAAAAAAAAAATATAAGCTTGGAGAACAGCTGGTAAGAGGTGTTTTTCATAGACTTAACTTTATTTTTTAATCTTATTTGCAATTAGACTAATGCATTTCAGCTTTCTAAAACTTTCTGAAGAACATCACCTGAGCCTTACAAAGGACTCAGACTTTCAGTTTACTTCACCAAAATTTTGGACTGAGGATTGCCACTACTTCACTTTCCCTGCAAATCACATTAAGACAACAATCCCTTTTATAGGAATATTTGCAGTCAAGATTCATACCAGTAAGAGTCTGCAATGTGGATCCAACAGCAAAAGTTTAGCTTCACAGCTAGATTAAGGGATATGAAGTGGATGTGAAATTTCAGAAACATCAGTACATGAAATCTTTGAACATGACTGGAATACTCTGGTCTCCTCTTTCAGGAATTTGGTAATATGGAGCTCACAAAGAGGGTTAAGTACAGAAATTTGAAATGAAGCAAGATAAATCATATTAGGGAGAGGATAGAAATAGCTTGCTGGGTTTTTTTGAGTCTATACAGACACTATCCTTCTGGAATACGAACCCCCGAAAGTTTATCTGACTCATAAAAGTTTGTGTCTCCCATGTTCAAAGGAATAAAACAGTCTTAATAAAAATTGGTGCTGCACAGGCATTGCAACCAGCTATCTGCAAGAGCTGCAGTGAGCTTCATATAAAGCTTAACAGCGTGATCTTTCTTAGAGTGCCCATCTAAATATGTTGTTTGGACAGGTTTGAGGTCTTACATTGAACATACTTTGAAACCCCCCATGACATGTGAAAGCACTTTGCTCAGAGGCAAATTCTCACAGGAACCTTATGTTACATATTTTACATCCCTAATGTAATTATCAGGCCAAAAAATATACATGGGAGCAATGAAGCTTGACCACTCAAACATTACATTTCCAGTGCACGGTGTTATTCGTGACAGAGCCAAGGAGAGGGAGGAAATCAAGACAGTGCTGAGCTGAATTTCAGAAGCAGATTCAGATTAATGGTTGGTTTATAAGTGAGCTGTAACCTCTGCTTAGCTGCTAGTGGTCTGTCTGAGGCTACAGCATGAGGACTGCCTGCAGGGCTGCCAGGCATTTTTTATTGTTAATTTATGGTTGCCAGGGATCTTTTGTTATGGCCACATTATTTATGTATCTTTTTTTTTTTTTTCTTTTTTAAAATCCAAGAACACAAACTAGTGTGTGCTTTGCAAAATCACTGCAAGCAGGCTGAACTGGAGAGAGGATATACCTAATAAACACCAACCCTGACTGAAAGGAAGAAAAAAGAAAGACCATCATTGTGGTTTTAAAATATGACTATCAGTAGTGAAACTCTCAAACTAGACTAGATAAAACCAGAAATAAAAGGGAACTAGAGTTACATTAACAGCAGCATAATAGCTGCAATTATCAGCTGGGCTACCAGTCAGAGCTCCCACTCATCAGAGCCCGAGGTAAAAGATGTCAGGGGGATAGAGTGAAAGGCCTGCCTGAAAATGCAAAACCACAGAGCATTCACTTGCTAAAAGACTTGGATGAGCTACTTGTTCATGTCTTTGTGCTCTTTTAAATACAGCCATCTAGTTGTCTTGGAGACAGACATGTGGGAAAAAAAAAAAAGCGCCACTCAATATTCCTACCCCTGACTATAATCCCCTGTTATGGATCAGCTAAGTAATAGTCTAAATACAAAGTGCATAAAATATTAACCCGACAAACTGCTCTGCTCAAGTCAATGACATATGGATAGAAGATGTGGGTAACAAGAGGTTTATTAAACTGCTCTGGTTCAGCTGCAACAGGAATGACAGGGTAAAAGCACGACTTGTAAAACAGAAGGGGTAGAGAGATATGAACACTGAAGTGCAGTTGAGCAAATTCTCCTGGAAATCTCAGAGAAGCAAACAGCAAATGAGGTTGATTAAAATTACTATAATTGTGGTGACAAGTTGTATGCCACTTGAACACCCTACTGTACACAGTTCCAGATGCGAATTTGGGCTCTAATTTGCCTGTCCTTGAAGACAGTGATGAAACCCCTGTTGACTTCGAAGCAGAGCAGAAGCAGACTCTTCAGTTCATAGGAAAGAAATAAATGTCTGACTTTAACACATAAGATCAATAACCCTAAGATACATCTTAGAAGCATTGCTGAATTTTTTAAATGATAACCTCATATTAATTGCTTTTGACATCTAATAAATTGAAAAAAAACTTGAGCTACTTTTTGTTTGAATATGGTAAGTTTGAATTTGTGTAAATAAATAACAGCAAACATACAGATAATACCTTTCTGGTACAACCAGCATTTTCACCGGTAGTGGCTCTGGAAAACTCAGCTCAAGCACATTGCTCAGACTCAGATATGTTAAAAGGCAGTTGCTTTCACACTGAGCTCTCACCTTTAGAAAATCAGTCCTTCTAGAAGGATTGAAACCAAAGCACTCAGAAGTCGTCCAGAACTACTAATTACTTTTAAAAATCCTGGCAAAAAAACTTGTTTTACCAATTTACACTAATGATGTAATGCTATGTCTATGTTAATATTCTTCTATTTAATTCTGAGACAGTCACTATATGCTTCCCATCCATAAGTGGATGTATCTTAACATCCCTGAAGAGTACAAATATATTTTAACATTCAGGTAACTGAGGCAGAACTAACAAAGATGCTTTGCCCTTAGCTCGTACTAATAGAATTGAGTCCAGATTTGTTACCATCAACTACCAGAATGTTTTTCTCCTTTATATCCTAACACAGAAGCTGTGTGCATCACCCCAGTCTTGTTAAAGCAACTGTAATCTGCAACCTGCAAAGTTCTCTTAACAAAATACCAAAACAAACCCCTCAAAACCCAACTAAGTATTTGCTAGGGTATTTTGCTATCACCTGACACCAGATATGATTGCATTTGTTATAAGAGTTTGCAGTGTCAAAGTTATGCTGAAATGGAAGAAAAGAAACTGCAGTTAGGTTCCTGTTTCTGGATGGCATTTGTGCCTAATCTCTTCACTACTTGCTTTGAAATTGGCGCTCTTCTCAGAGATGTCATGGCATAACAGTCCATGTTTATCCCAGTTTAAGTCTACTGAAAGTGATAGAGATGCATAGTTTGCGTTTTTGTGTTGGTTTTTTTTTTGTTTGTTTTGTGATCCGTGAATGACATAAGCAATGTTAATCATGTAGAAAGAGTAATAAAATCCTGCATTCAGCAAGGCCTATGAGGTTTGAATGCTATGAAAATATGCTTACAACGACTGTGATTCAAACAAAAAAAAAAAGCCTGACTGCTAATGAAAAATAGCCCTGAACATAGTTGAAGAGGTGTTTAAGCTTGTGGTTAGGTTGATGCCAGATGTTGATGCAGAGGAAAGGGAAGTTGAGGAAATTTAAGAAGAATAGGTACATGAACCCTTAGGATATTGGGTTACCAGCCAGCTGGGAGACACCTGGAAAACAGCAATTTAAATCTGTTTGAAGTAAGGCTTTCTTGTAGAGGGATTTGCCAGAGGGTCTGGAGAGCAAAGAAGGCACATCTGAAGCCCTTTCTGCTCCTCTTAATCCCTTCTGTCTCCCTCAACCTGCAAGAGGCAACTTCCAGAACCCCACCATCCCAGGAGAAGGGCTGGAGGCAGCTGAGGGACAGGCTGTCCTGCCCAGGGAGGTGGGACCCCCACAGCCTGCCTGCCAAGGGCTCACTAAGGGCATGGCAGAAGGGCTGTGAATGTAGTGTTTGCAGAGAGAGGTGGAAGGACAAAAAGAAGGGGGTTTTTATAGACTGGAAACATTAGCTTTATTTTTTTTGCCATTTTTCCATTATCTTTAATGTAAACTTATTCTTATGATGAGTTGCTGATTAGTTGCCGTTTATTTCTGTAATTACCTCAAATGTCATTTCATTCACCTATATCCAAAAGACTCCTGCCAATTTTCATAGATTTGTTTTTACAAGGTCAGAATATACATATGCATGAGTACATAAATACACAGAAAAATAGATAAAAATCAATTCACTTCCACTTATAGTATTTCTATATATGTACAATTAAATTATTTTAAACTCTGGTTGCTTGAATTGCTATCTTGCATAAGAATATAATATTTCATTGAATATGTATGAAATATATATATTATTTGCATGATATGTATATATGTCCCAGTTTTCAGAATTGCCTAGAAAACATCGAAACTGGAAATGAAACACATTTTAAGGGCTATAAAAGTGAGAGGACAAATAAAACCCCATCATTTATTATATACAGAATTATCCCAAATTCTGTGACTTTAAACCAATTCAGTACTCACATAAAATTTATTTTATCTTTACCAATGATAGTAATGAAGCATAAGAAAGGCCAATTAGCATTTAGGTCACTTTTTGGAGACTTTGCTTCTCTAGGGGTTTCATTCTTGTTTTGATCAAAGGTTTCACCTGCCTCAGTTCTTCACTTGTGAAATGGGGATAGCCATCTTTTCTCTGGCAGGTATGAGGTGCTCTGTGGGAGTATGCATTCACAGATATTTGGATATTAGTGCAAGAAATGTGTGTAAACACTCCAGAAGGGGGCAAACAGAACAACATAAAGTGTGTTAAATGGTTACTTTCTGCTTTGCCTTATAGTCTTACTTTTTCATATTTGCTTCTTGCTTCTGCCTGAAATTTTGCTGAATTGTATGTTTCTAATTAATAAGAAGCTGAGATTTCTGGTTGTGGCTCAGCATTTTAAGCCTAGCTATTGCTCTTACTATTGGTCAAAACCACAGTACAGACCCTTGGGAAAAATCTAGTTCAGACTTTAAATAGTCAGTTCAAATAAGTTCATTTTAGCTTAACCCATTTTTGTCACTTCTTCATGGTAAGGCTTGGTGTGTGCCAAGTAAAGTATTCCAGATCCCAGGTGACACAGCAGCGAGTGGAGCACTCTGTCAGCATCTGCTTAAGGAGGAGAATGCTCTCTGCCCACTTATTGTTATCCTCAAGGACATATGTATTCAGAGGTTACAGGAGATGTTGAGTGACTCAGTTTTAGGATGCTCTGTTAAAAGGGGTTTTGGTTTTGGAAGTCTCTGCACCCTCTTCCAGTAAATATTGCCATTTCCTTAATAGCCTTCCTTAATCTGACGTGACGTACATGACAGAACTGCACAAAGCCATGTTTGAACCTTCCTTCCTGCTTCAAAAGCCACTGGCCCCTTCACAAACTTTCTTGCCTCTGTCCCAGGCTTGTGCCTTTCTCCCCAAAAAGGGACTCCATGAGTGGTGTCTCTAAGCTTGGCAATAAGGCATTTATGGCATCTCTAAAATAGCATCCCATTTTGATGCTAAATGCAACAAATTAAAAACTGTTTTCAATCATTCTTTTTCTTATGGTAGAATTTGTGTAGGTAATAGAAACGGTGATGCATTTAATTCTCTACAGGAAGTATTTTTAAAAAAATACAGCAGCAGATTATATCTGCTTTCTGTAAGCCTTCCTGTAGCACACTAAAGATGTGGCTCTGCTGTAAAATGATCCAGTTTTGAAAAAGAGCACTCTGATATTAGTGCATTTTAACACTGCTTAATGGGTTTGTAATTGTATTCAGCATTTTAACTGGAAAGCAAGACTAGGAAGTAGGTGGGAAAATATGCCCATGGAACCCTCCCTCTTATTGATCATTATGCACCAAAACCCAGAAGATGAGCAGAGGTGGGGGATCTGGTATCAGTGGACAGGTAGGAGACACCAGGACATTACTTATCATTCAAAACTTGCATTTCAAAACCAAAGCAGCTGTGAATCTGCTGAAAAGACTGAATATTTTAATACACATATTCTGCTCATAAAAACATTTACTTTCACTTGCCAGTGCTGTCATTTTACCTACATTAACAAAAATATTATGAATACAAGTCAAACTGGCTACTGCAATAAATGAAAATGGCATTTCCATTTATTTAATTGGCAGGTACCCAATGTCTTTTTATTCTTACAATGAAACAGCTGGGATCTTGTAAAAAGTAACAACTGCTGTGTAATAGCTGCTACATGATATCATAGCTTTCATAGAAGAAGACAGAAATTCACCTGGCAGAGAAGAGATGGCCAAAATACACATTATTAAAATACAAAATAAAGATCAACAATATCTTTTGTCATTCCTGCTCTTCGGGGAATAATTTTCTGGGTAACAGAGTCATTATTTCAAATAATACTTGAAATAATTCACTCCAAGATCCATTCTATTGCTGTTAGTCCTCATGAATAACATCTATTCCATAAATAGCCTCATTGGTAGAGTCTGGGGTCTTTAGTCCTCACACTTTTCATACTGGTTCATTATTCATCACAAAAACTGCTTTATTGAGCAAAGAAATTATTTGTTGAGTAAAACACTACTCAAATTAGTGGGTAGTATTAGAATTTGTACATATTGTTTAATTTTTTTTGTGTGCTTAGGTCCTCAAGCTTCATGATCTGGGTTTTGATAGGACAGCTGGAACTATTTTTAGCAAGGTGGCAGAGAAGGATGAATACCAAATGCTACATAATTAAAGATACTGTCATGCAGATAAATGCAAAGTATTTTCATTTTCCTTTTGATACCCCAGCCTGCCTCAAATTCTTCAAGAAAGAACTGTTAGCAAGTTGCAAAGGTGACATGAAGCAAAGACTAAAAAGAGTTCTGAAAGTTTATTCTCCAAAGACCTGTGGCATTTTGGACAGCTGCTGAAATACCTGTTGTGATTCTTGTCACACAGTATATTCTTTCTTGATTTGGAATTTCTGACTATACATTTGTGGGTCTCTATGGTAACAGGGAGCAGGCCAAAGCATTTGTGTATTCCTCCGTACAAGCACCATCACAGACAGCAATAGGTAATATCATAAATGCTTTCTAAATAACCAGCCAGAGTCAACACTGCAAGCATCACCTGCCAATACATTTCTGTTGATGTCAGGGAATTTTTTACTGTTCTCTGGACATGGTTATTATTCACACCAGGACATTTTTGGCCCACCTGAAGAACCCTAGGCACATGTGTTAACAACAACAGCATAATGAGAAGTGATATTTTAAATAAATTCATAACTTTTAAGACCAAAGGGACTGTAGGGTTATATGGCCTGATTTCCTATGCATTAAAAGCCATAATATTTTTCCCATAAAATTCCTTTTTTTGAGCTTAGTCATTCGTGTGTGGCCAAGCATATTCTTAATAATTCTTTTTTTTATGGTTTTAGTAGCCACATTTCCAAAGCTAGGCTGATAATTTTTTAATATCTAATTTTGTCATCTACAGTTGGACATCAAAGCACATAAAATGTCATCTTCTTCAGTCATTACCAAGTGTTGAAGCCAAGCAGGACAGTACTTACAGAACAAAACAGATGGTGCAGATGACCCTGCATCTGTCCCATACACATTTTGGGGATGACTACTTTGGGCTAGCTCTATATATGTTGAATGAATGTGCCTTGGATCTCACAGCACCTGATGTGTGCTTCTCCACCACATGTTCTGTGTTTATTTTATTTTATGTAAAAGTGAGGCCACTCTTGTGCTCAGAGATTTTCCCATAATATAAGGCAAAGTACAGTAAATGCAAATGATTTGCTTCAAAAACACACTCCTGAAGTGAAAGAGAGGGAGAGTGGTTGAAATAATGAGATTTAACACCAGTATTCAGCAATATGAGCCTGTGAAAGAGACCTTGAGAGCAGAGGAAAAAGAAACAGGTTGCAAATTACCTAATGCCTGAGCATCCTGTCAGGTTTACATTAGTATAACTGGGTTGGAGCATAGAGTTTAATGACTGACAATTGTTTAGGTATGACCCCAAACATCATGTGCAATGAAAACACAAGGGAAAAGTGAGTTATACTACTGCTGGCGTAAGCATTTTACTTTTCTAGTGTTAGATCATCTGCTTGTTTTTCAACCATGTAAAAGACTTTAACAACAAAACTGAACAGAACTGGTTGTAGGAATCCATAATCAATATTCAGCAAGTGTTTTTAAACCCTGTACTTCTGAATGAGAGAATCCAGCTCAAATTTTTAAAAAGGAGGACTTATTAATGGCAATGCCTCAGAACACGGACACGCAATTAGGTTAACTTTTGCCAAAGTCAACAGAATAAAAGGAACATCTTCCAAAACCAGATAACCACACAAATAGCAGCAAAGCCAGAGAGCTGCTTCAGTGGGAAAATGTATGTTTAACTGCAAATGACTTATATCAGAGGATACTGGATTCCCTGACAATCTGTATATTCCCAACTGAGGTGAACTAAATAGTCTGTCAGAGCTACTCTACTGACAGAAATCGTATTAAACTATCCGTAGTGCTACAAGTAAAATGTTACACTCTCCCCTCCTTGAGGGTTTGGATGCAAAATTGAGTTAAGGAGGTAAAGCAAGTTGTCAGCCAGTGGATGATAACCGTAACTGCTCATAAATGTCTGTATCAGTTTTAGTCAGTTTTATTTGTGATGTAACGGGCCTTAATCTAAACTTCAGAGAAAGAGGCCGAATTATATTAATGTTCATTTGGCCAGGCTAAGAGCAGCAACTCACTGCAGTGTGTTCTGCAGGCAGTAAAGCCTCTTTAATGCTGTGTTCTGCATGCTCCCTTGCTGTGGAGGAAAAATTCCTCCTGCATACCATAATAGTTGTGCTGTATAGATATTGAAATAGCTTATTCCCACAGGATGGGAAAAGGATAAACTTTGTTGCTAATAAACCAAAGTTAAAAATCCTGGCAACAGTGTAAAAATCAATAAGAAGCAGGAATGCCTGTGCAAAGAGGGCAGGTTACGCATGAGCTGGAGAAAAGGCTTTTGGGTTGCCCACACCCTGCACACAGGCTTGGAGAGGGTGGGATTACAGCACAACATCTGTTTGCTCACAAGAGATGCCAGTAACATTTTGGGAAAGTCTCTTCTCTTATGCAATAAACTGCAGGAAAACAGTCAGAAGAGACCCAGTGTTTGGAAGAGACAGACATGGCTGAGGTGACATTTGTGGGGGATGCATCCTAAGCCCTGTGGAGGCTGCAGCACGTGCCAGAAAGTGCTGCAGACCCAGACAGGCAACTGGTGGAAGCGGGTGAGAAAAGAGCCAGCCAAAGCAGGAACACAGCCTGCATCTGAGGAGCCTGAGGAAAAGTTCTGCCATCAGACTCTTGCAGGTCTGGGACTGCTCTTCTCCCTCCAAACCAAAGAAAGGCTGTGTGTTTGCAGATACGTAACACCACAGCACCTGATATCACCCCCAAAGGGTGTGCAAACAAGCCCTGCGTGAGTGCTACAGGAACAGATGTTACCACAGCAGCACATCTCCAAGCAGAAGTAGGAGGCAGGTTCCTGCCTTAGCACTCACAAGCTCTATTTCTCTGTACTAGTTGATCTTATCTGTCACTGTGTCCTCTAGAATTTGCATCTCATGTGTTTATATGATTTTCCTAAAATAAGAACAAAATAGTGCATTAATGTCAGAACTACAAACACATGTAGGCTTGTTTTGTTTTGTAAATTTTATTTATAGCATGAAATTTGGCACTTGCAAGTATTTGAGTTCTCTGATACCAATGCCTAGTTTAAAATTTGCCTGCAAACTTTGTGCTTTCTTTCAACTTTTACTTGTAGCTAGGAGACAAATCAATTTTTAAACTCAAAGGCTAAAGTAAAAACAACCAAAAAACCACCATGTCATCTTGATAGGAAACTATTAATTCTTGTATTATTTTCCCATTCGAAGGAAAAAAGAAGGAAATTAATCCCTTCCTCCCAATAAAAGATATTGGGCAAAAAATGAATTAAAAAAAATGAAATATTTATTAAAAAAATATATCAAAAGAAAGTTTCAACTCTTCAGGAGTTATTCTCAGTTTGTTTTATTTAAAACCATGCAATAAATTCATTTTACTCAAATTTTGACAACCTCTCCCTTTACTGAATTTTGGTATAATGTTTCTCATATCTTTTAGACATTTTCCTGACAACATTAAATTTATAATGTAGGTAAATCAAAAGACAATTCTTTTCTGAGACCTTTACGTTGTGGAATAAAATTGATCATTAAGCAAGTTAACTAGCTACCTTTATTTGATCTGGTTCTATTGCTGGACTCATTACGAAAAGATGTAGATTAAGGAAACAGGGCTGCCCTGTCTTCTATACCCTAGTACCTCCTTGCACCAGCTGGGAAATAGAAAGTGAGCTCCACATGTAGATTACAAAAAAAAAGTAGGGAAAAAAAAAAGCTTAAAAAGAAAAATCCTTGTGGGATAAAAACTTAGAAGGTGAGGTTCAAATGAGACAAAGACCAGCCCATAGGCAGTAATCATGCTGATTTTCAGTGATATTTTCATTGTAAAACAGTTGCCTAAGTCTTCTGTAGCCTGCAAGATCAATTGTTAGATCAGAGCAGTGCGTAAAAGAAGATTAATTGCAGCTGGTGCTGCAGCTTGGGAACAGCACAGGAAGGATAGACATGTTGAAAGCAGCCCTGGAGCTTCCTATTGCAAGGCTCACAGACAGGAAGGTCTGTTCTGATGCTCGTCCTTCACTCCTGGCGGCCTTTGCCTGTGCCAGAACAAGTCAGTGTTGCCAGGACGCTGTGCTGCTGTTGCTGGCACACAGTCAGTGTGGCCTTGATGGTAAGGAGTGATGCTGCTTCCTTTGCTTGCTCTGGGTCACATCCCCACACTGCATCACATGATGACTTCCCATTTCCCATTAAGGTTCCAATTTTTAAGCTGCAAAGAAAAGGCTACATAGGTGTATGCTCACCCTGGCCTCTAGACAGTTACACTGCTTCTCTCTGACTCTCAGCCAAAGCTCCCTATATCTCAACTTAGGCAGAAGCATTTTGAGCCCTGATGGTTCAGAGGTACCACAATTGAATGTTCTTAAGCAAAACAAACTCTTGATGTCTTTTAGTTCAGCTAGTTACCTATACATAAATGTTCAGAAAATCAAACACAAAACTCTAACACCTCAAAATCGCTTCCCCTTATCCTTCCAGCACTTGAAAGCCCCAAACCTGGGTTGTATGGAAGGACAGTGTTGACAGAAGTGTGTCAAAGAAACAGCCATACCAAGAAGGGGACGTCTTAGTGTGCTGATTTCATTGCAGCAGAATTAAAGGTACATAGGTGGAAATGCTCCAGGACAGCTGAGAACCCACCCCTAAGGAAATATCTGGGCTGGAGGGCAGGATCTCAAGAAGAGGCAACGAAGGCAAAACACCTGGGCTGAGATGCTCACAGGCAAGTCTGACCTTGGTGAGATGGGAAGTGCTATAGGAAAACCAAGCAGGTCAAAAGAAAAGGAAATTTTATGTGTGTCTCATATTTCCATTTTATTATAAATGTAGTTACCATGGCAGCTGCAAGTAGTTTTGGGGTTTGGGCTTCTCTACAGACATACAAGTGTCTTTTGAACTTCCCTCTTTTTTGAATGCCATATCTGTCCCTAGGAGAACAGGTGGAAAACTAACACATTTCCTTCCATGAGTAATATATTAGTAATGGGAACAACAGTAACAAAAGTAGTATAAAATCTCCCTAGAAGCATAATGATAGTATTTTTATCTTTTCTTCCAGAACATCCAACCCAACCCTCCTACTTCAGCACTACAGATTTCATGAGGAACAGACTGGTTTCTGCATAGTTTCTGCTATATCCCCTCCTCATGTTGGTCTTCTAACTCATTTTTAGAGTAAGAAGAGAAATCCATCACTGTTCATTCATATCTCCATTCACATCATTTAACTATTTCTCTCACCCAGCAGCCCTCTTCTTCACACTCCTCTTTGAACTCAGGACCTTCTAACACTTATGGTTTGGGCTGACCTGGAGAAAAATGCTGGATGGGGAGAAACTCCCATACTGAGCTATGCCTGTTTGAGCCCAGCTGCCCACAGGAGAGACTAAGCTTTCCTAACGAGGCACCCAATCACTCTGGCCACCAGAAGGTTATGGCTGTGAGATGAACTCCAAACTTAACAAGAATCACTGGTACTTACTTACCCCTAAAGAATCTAGCTTCTAGAATAAAATCAAAGAATTGTAGTCTTAGCTGCTTTTATCTGAGTGTAAGTTGAGAGAGTGGAGAAAGAGAAGTAATATGTGACAGAGTCTGCTTTCTTTTGTGTTACATCTAAACTGACTCCAGGATAATACAATAAACAAGATAACAAGATGAAAGAGAGCTTGAGAGGGCTTCTTTACCATTCCCTGGTCCCAAAGGAGACTCAATTACTTCTAAACCATTCTTGAAAGATGTTGGACAAATCTGATCTTTACTATGGATGCCTGGCTATTCTCACTGCACCTATGGTTTCTAGGTAACTGTAGGGGGTTCTAGGCGATTAAAAGCAAAGCACAAATTAGGAAAGTCTGAATATACTGAGGTCAGTTCAAAGTAGCCAAGTATTTTATTTGCTAAGGATTAGACCTAATTTTCATTATATTTTCAATTGGTTTATTTATTAACTCGTATGGTGTATTAAAGGCCATGGATTAACCCTTGCCTTATGCTGAATCATACCTTTCCAGGGCTTACCCTGTTCCCAGGAAAAAAAAAAGCCACTTTTCAGCAAAGTCAACTCAAGAAAGCACTACTCATTCTCTTCAAAGATTCTTTTTTGAGTCACTTTATTTACTCACTTTACAGATTAAAAACCTTTCATACCTTACATTAGCAGAAGAGTGGGCACTGTGGTAAAATGCAGTTTGGAGTAAAAAATAAATGAGCAGTGGCTGTAGCTACTGTAAGCCACTGTGTCCCAAAAGGCCAGCCTAAACAAATGTGTGGGTTTACAGCATCTTAGAAACTGGCCACTAATTCCTAGGTGAGCTTGTACTAAGTAGAAGAAAGATGAATAACTCCACTTTCAAAGCCATGGTTTTGCAGTGAGCACACTGCCTTCCTCCTCCTGAGTGGGAAGAATGCTTATCTGGCACTTAATGGAGATTCCTCTCTACACTACTGAGTGCTAATTTCTCTTACACACACCCTCTTAATACACACACTGTCAGAATCCAGCCACTATTAAATAAATGTAAATTGGTAACTTTAATTGCTGAGGACTCGGGCATTGTAGTTCTCAGCATGCTTAAAAGAAAAGAAAAAGCAAAAAAAAGTAAATCACTCTCCTGGGTTCTCCCCTCCCCAGTCAAGAATGTCAAGTTTTCAGGAAAAGGAAGCATGGTATTTGCAGACTCAATTAAATTCAAGCAGTTAGAATTCCTCATTAGCCCCTTTGGACTTGGAGAAATACCCAGTGTTATTTTACAGTATACTGGAAATAAGAACCTAAATGTAGCTCAAGGGTAACTGAAGCTAGAAAGCTGGTAGTGCTCCATATTGTATGGGCTTTCTGTGTCACACCAAATGATTTACAGCTGTTGCATGAGGCATACATGCTTACTGCATTGTCTTTTCGTGATCAGAATATTCTTGCTCCACAGCTTTGCAGCCTACAAAGTATTTCCACATGTTTGAAAAAAGGAGGTCAGATATCCTGTGGAGTTCTGCTCCTCTGCTCTTCTAACTGCAATTCTGGGTTGGTGGTCACCTAAAGACACTTGTATTTTATTGGCTGTACACATATTAATGTGATAATTATCATGTAAGGCCATTTTTGTCTTTTTCTGACAACTGTCTAAATCTCATTCTTCCTCATCTTTATGTTTCCCTCCTCTCTCTGGGTAAGTTCACTAAAAAGACAAAAAGTTTTGAGTTCTTATTCCTCCCATGGAGAAAAGTTAGATAGTTCCTCTACTGAAAACATCCACCGCATGGATTCTACAAAGTCTCAGCTTCCATAAGGAAAAGAAATGTGACAAGCATTATTTCAGCACGATTGGCATCAGGCCAACAATAATAAGTCTGCAGTTCCCAGTGACCCCTCAGTGAGCTCCAAACTAAGATTATTTCATATTATCCCTCTCTCTATGTATCCTTGACAAACAATGCAAAGGAAAGGCAGAGACTTAACTTTGGGAAAGGCCTTG
Organism: Pezoporus flaviventris; assembly: GCF_033815535.1. Classification (NCBI taxonomy): domain Eukaryota; kingdom Metazoa; phylum Chordata; class Aves; order Psittaciformes; family Psittacidae; genus Pezoporus; species Pezoporus flaviventris. Next base: position 38,078,497 of record NW_026892579.1, on the reverse strand, counting down.
TAAATGAAAGGTGAAATAAAGGCTACTTATCTAATATTTGCTTCACAGGCTTGTGATAGAATTGACATTTAGAAGGTGGGGTAGAGCAGGGGGCAGAAGATGTGGGCTGGTATATGAACATTACCTCTAATTTTGGAACTTTTTATAGCCTTCAATCTGTTCCTGGAGTGTTTGGAAGTGTTCTGTGGATGTTGTGAGTGATCTGTGCATTTTGTATTAAACACTTATTGCATGGCTTTCTTTGTTGGCAAACAGCTAGATCAATGATATAAGCTGTCCTCTCCAGATCTATGTTTCTATTGACTGTGGTTTTGTTTTTTTTTCCTTTGGAGAAGATACCTGAGCCATGGTTTCAAATGGGGAAGAATTCTGCTGAAAAATGCTTTAGGAAAACTAAAATGCTAATGTGCAAGGAAAATCCCCTTTCTGACAGAGTGAAGGATCCATGAACAATACTAAACACAAGAGAAAACTCTGCATTATTCTGTCAACTTTGCACAAAATAGGTACTTTTTGAAAACAAAATTTAATATTTTTTAATAAATGTAGATGAACATGAAGTTTCATCATTTTCTTGGGCTTGTCTTCCTCTGTGTCTACTAAGATGTAGCAGACACAGCCCAGAGTCACTGTTGTCTCGGTCATTGTTGCACCATGTTATTCATTGAGCACAGTAGTGGGATCTCTCAGAATCATGTGACTGATCTCACAGATACCCCTGCATTGCTCAGCCACTGCTCTTTTCCACTATAGAGGGTGCCCCTCTGTCTGTTTTTCTCTCTGCTCCTTCATTGAGCTCACAAACATGCATCCACACCCTGCCATCCAGAACTCAGCCTTGCTGGCAAGCATGGCTCTTCCCAGTGGGTTGAGATGTCAGGGACCCCATGGGGAGACCATGCTTATGAGTGACCAGTCAACAGTAAGGGGTACCATGGATGGGATGCACAAACTTTGTGTGTGCTGGGGTCTCACTGAACGGTGCATGGTGGCATGCTAGCACCTGCATGAGGCTCTTGCACCTGGTCAGGATGACCCTGAAGCAGAAGCAAACAGACAACCCAATTATATGGCAAAGAAGCATGAGGTGTCAGCAGAAGGACTTGACAAATGTATTCTCCTTCCTGTAGGGTAAGAATGAATATCTGTATGTACCAGTTGCACCGTAGGTAAATACATTTGGCATCACAGAAAACTCCAAAGAGGATTCGAGTGCCATGCAAGTCACTGTAGACACTGGCTGGGGAAGCAAGGCATCCTAATGAGAAGCATCTCCAATTATCCTTTCAACAAGTGCCAAGTGCAGGTCAGTCTTTAAATATAGTGTGTAGCCACCTTCTCCAGAACAAACACAAAGCTGTGTGACAGAGTATCATGAATGTGGATGGCAAGAAGATATTGGACTTCCCTGATGAGAGAAAATGCACTTCAAAATAAGAGCATCCTACAAGATTTGAAGGTTTCTATTATTTTAAATGGGAGCATATTTTTCATTAAAAAATCTCCAGTCTTAAACTATCTCTAATAATCATTATGTGTCTATTTTTAAATAAGAAAACATGAACTAGGTGAAATGGCTGTCCTTGGTGCCAATGATTACACCTACATTAGAAAATGTGTCAGCGTCCCTCCCTTATTCTTGAACTTCAGTGATCTTCTGAGAACATATAAATCACATTAGCACTTTCCCTGGGACTCACGAAGACATCATAGTCCATATCCTTCCTGTATCAGCCAGCTCAGACAGCAGGCAGCTGCTTAACAAAAAGGAAATGAAATTTTACTGTTAGCAGCCTCCTTCAATTCAGCGAAATGGGGACAAACACTGAATCTGCCTCCAGTATTCTCAGGGCTTCTTGTACGTTAAAAGTATTTTCTTGGAGAGTGGTTAAAATGTGGCTTTTGGTAGATGGGTGAAACCATAACTTTGTCTGTGTGGCTGGACTTTAATATATTCTTTTTGGCTGTTTTAGCAGTTTCTTGATATTCTTGTGTCTATTGTTAGCTGTAAAGAGGCAGGAAAAGGATGCATTTGTTGAAATTCAGCCACTACAGGAATAAATTAGAAGGCTAAGTGATTGAAAGCAGCAAGTTTTTGGAGTATACATTTACATTTCAGAAAAAAATAATCTCTCAATACTAGGATGAGATTTTTGATAAGAACTTTTAATAATTCAATTTAACTACATATCAATGATAGTTTGAGACAATTTGTACCAGAAAAAAAAAAAATCATTTAATTGAAGAAGTGTATAAAAGAAAAATTAAGTGTAAACCAAATGAAGTGAGGGGTTTTGTTTTTTTTTTTTTTTTTGATATTGGATAATTAATAATAAAATTGGACAGATTTATGCAATCAGGTCTTGTTTGAATCTCACTGAGGAAAATCTTACCAGCTTTCAAGCAACTCATTTCCTTCCTATCCTATCTATTTAATCTATCCTGGGTTTAAACAGCCCAGCTTAAATTTGAGTCATGACCCTGAATACCTCTGCAAAAATGCAATGATGGAATATTTCATTCAAACTCCTTGAAGTTACTATGCATTTACTTCAGATCAAATGAGACCAAGATCTCTAATGATAATTAAAGTTCATCGATAATGGAAAGTTCCTTAATAATATGATGTTGTGATTGCACCAGCCATGGCAGTATAGCCCTTAATATAACTAAAATTTGAGTCACAAAAGAAATGAAGCATGGCTCAGTTACAGATTTTAATGTAAATTCTGCTCTATGTCTGCTCACTGGAAATACATTTTGGATCTGGATTTTGTTAAAAGATGCTCCTTGTCCACAACCATTTAGTCTAATGATAAATGAGCTCCAGAAGTGGTAGTCACATGTAGGGAAGAGGAGATGATAATTTGGTTTTAAAGCGCTTCCTTCTCTACAGTTATTTAATAATCTTTCAGACAACTTTCCATGTTTTCAGATTGCACATGAAATATGACCAACTCATCCTGTAACATTTTCAGTGGTAACATTTAGATAAACTAAAATATTTTCCCTGTTAAAATCTTTCTCAACCCAATTTTCCAGCCCCTGTAATTATCTTCAAAAATCCTTATTCTGAAGGACTGCTCCCTTATACATATTTCAGCCATTAACTATATTGTCTTTATCCTTGCTGACATTGTGGCTTCAGGCTATGCTAAGGGCCTGCATAACCTTGTTTTCTGAGGCTTCTGCCTTCTCTGTGAACGGCAGGAGGAAAGGTGAAGCCAGGTAAGATCCAGAATTTCTTTGAAGATTAAAGTTCTAGAAAGTGTGTGGTAATCCAACAGCTGTTACTTTGGTCCTGGAGCTGTGAAACTGTGCTGCTGTTGTGCCATCTGCCAGACAGTCCAGGAGGAGGGGAGGCTGCTCCTTTGCCAGGTGGTGTGATTAAGGTTGTCTATGTGTTTGTGTTTGTGTGCAGTGGGGAAAAAACTGATTGCACACTTTGTGCTTGGGCAATGCCATGTGCGACGTGTCAAGAGAATGTGGGTCGCTTTACCTGCTTGCATCTGGACAAAGCACAGGGCGTCAATAAGAAAAGCAAAAGGCCTCACAGTTATTAACATACAAATAGCATCTATGCTTCATGTGCAATTCTCACAGAAGTCACACACCATTCTAATTTTATACTGGCGGGTGGCCCAAGCATGATTAATTCACCACTGAGCTTTAAGGGACTTTTGGTTTGCTCAGCGGGCGTGATACAGACCACTACAGCCCCAGGAAATATTCAGTCTCTGAGGGAGGCAAGAGGTCTTCATACAGGTCACCAAGCTTCAGCCAACAAAGATCTGTGGTGATTTCTGTACCTATTAATGTCTTTTTTCTGTATTAATACGAGAATAAATACAGAGAATAAATATTTTTTCTGTTTCACTAAAGTCTGTCAGCACACTCTGCCTATAAGTGCAGTGACTTTCTTGTAGGTGCAAATCTTTTGGATTGAATCTGGCAGTAACTGTATACTCTGATTCATGCAATGAATGGGTACTGGAAAAAATGTAGGGTATCTTGTATGAAGGTGCACTCGTATAGGGCGTGTGATGCTCTTAAAAACTGGGGAGAGTTCATGCCCCCCAAAATTGCCATCTGGACAAGAGGTATTAACATACTCAAGTTATGAGCACATTCACAAAGAAAGAACTGACTGCAGATTTAATTTCGAAAGTGCCTTTCACACAAACCTTTATTTATCAGCAGTCAGATTATGTAGCTTCCACCAGGAACTCATCCAAGATGTACATATTTGGTTTAATTTCTCAATAGATCTTGAAGTTGCTAGTTTAAAGTTGTTGAGCCACGTCCATAAAGTTGTGATTATCAGTGGATTCTGCAGTTTGCATCGTCAACAGCACCTGCATACAGTAGACAGAGAACTGATTTCTACAAGGCAACAGAAATTAAAAGTCTGGCTAGTGGCAACTGAAGGTGGGAAGTGTCCTTACATACCTGTAGGTTGACATGGGCAACTGGCAGCTCTGTGTTGCTTTATTGCAAAACAAACAATAAAATAAGGCAAGGCCTAATTTGCAGGGTTTTGCTGGCCTAATTTGAAGTTTTTTTGCTTCTCTATCTGTTCTTAGTGGAATTGCCAGTGTTCTGTTCACACACTGAGTCACTGTTTTCCTATGTGCAGCCATACACTTGTATTGATGAATCGAGGTTTGACAGACCAGCTCCTCCTGCAGACAAGTACTCTTCTTACAGCATATCAGGTGAGTAGACTGGATCCTACCTTCCTCTTCCCATTTGCTGTCTGGCATCACCCAAGGAAGGGTAAAGAGCAGAATAAAATAGGAGGTCCTCCCCCTTCAGTGGTTGATAGTCTGGACAATCTGGCCTTAAAGAAACACAGGGTGCTCAGTTGAACACCATTTTGATGTTTCTGAATAGCATATCTCTGGAGATGAAATTGCAATCATCACCAGAGCTGCAGATTAGCAACTGGTAGAAAAAATAGGCATATCATAAAGCATACACACTCCCTTGTTATCTCACCACTTCTCATTTAATCCTTGTCTGCAAACAGAAGAAGGGAATCCCTGCACGGCTACACTGCTGGGTTCGCATATAATCAGGTGTCAGAGCCTGCCTTACTTAGACCTTTTGTTCAGCTGCACTCCCTACTGGATTTTTTTCCCTAAGATTTGTGCTTTCACCCCTGGATAATAATATAACAAACAGCTCTTTGTCTCTTTAGGTTTGTTCATATAACTTGTATTAATATATTGACAATGTCATAAAAGAGGCACACAAAGAATCCTCTTGTCTTCCTAAGCTACAGCAAAAGCAGTGGCAATTATTGCTGATGTGTAGCACAATCTCAGACTCCAGTGGATAAAAGTAAAAAAATGCAATTTTGAAACTCAGCTGTAGAAACACAATAAACATGATTTTAGACTTACGAGGATTTGCTTCATGTTTAGTAAAGCCCTTTTTATTAGGGCATTTATCAGATGGTCTGGTGCTTAAAATGAATATTTTCAAAGGTATTTTGAATACAGTAGTGATGACTTCTTGAAAAACTAAATGAAACCTAATTGATTTCCAGTAAGTTTTTTTGCTGCTTGTAAAAAATTGTATATTTGAATGTTTCAGACACTCTTATTGAAAACATCCTGTTGATACTAAATGTGATTTTTTAACTTATTTTGTGTGTGGAGACTTCAGTCTGGATTCTAAGGACAGCTACATGCTTTAAAATTTCCTGAGTTGTATTGTGCTGCTAGCCAAAATCCAGGGTCCTTTCTTTACACTGCTGTAAGTAAGAAGAAAGAAACTAAGATAGAGCCACGTCCTAGTACTTTCTGCTCACAAGAAATGTAGGAACCTGTCTCCCTGGGAGGACATGAGTTTTCAGTGCAGCGCAGGATGTTCCTTCTACCATCTGATGAAGAAACTTTTTCTTCTCTCCCCTTCTGTTTCTTTCAATCATATTCTAGCCTTGTCCAGGTTTTGCCTGAATCTTCCTTTCTCATATCTTTCCTGTACTTCTCACTATAACACGTTAAGTACATCTGCTCGATCATACCCAGTAAAGCTATCTTTCCAAATAGGTCAAATTTCTAAGTATATTCACATATGCCTTTCAGTTCTGGTGGTGTTGTACTCTTGTATTTTTGTCTCAAAAAATACTGCGGCTTCTCAGGAGGAACTTAAATCAGAGACGACTGTTAATATCAATTCCAATCTACCACAGTGAAGTACCTGGTAGGGAAAAGTTCTGTAAAACTGGCTAGAAAAGTGTCCATGTAGGAGAAAAAAGAAACAAAAAAAAGACTTGACAACTAGGCCTTCTAGGCCTTAATAAATCAAAGGCAGTAGTGTTGACATGTAATAGTTCATGTTCCCTTTTAATGAGGGAACCTGGAATTCAGTTGTTCGGAGCTCTGTTTCTGGTTCTGCTGTAGACTCACAACCCAGGACAGTTTCCACAAGCACTGGAAGACCTAAATGGTATTTACCTGCATCTCAAACATACCGTGAAACATAGTCACAGCTTTGAAATGCTTTCAGATCCACAAACTGAACTTTTGTCCAAACAAAAATAAAAATGTAAGGAGTAAATGTCAGTAAAATATTGATGTTACTGAAACCAGAGGGAAGCTTGTCTTTGAATTTGTGGGGCTAAAACTTACCCCCTTCATTGCTTTGACAGCTGAGGATGAGAACAGAATTTGGCCAATAATGGTGAGGTCTGTGAAGAGCTTAAGGGAGTCAGCAGCCTTCAGGTTGGTTTGTTTGTTTCATGAGGGCTTTTTTGGTTTGTTTTTGGTCTTTAGATTTCTTTTTTTTTTTTTTTTCTAAACAGCAAATTCTTTGAAACTTCAGCTGGAAAGAGTTTCTCTCAATTGTCATTTGACATGAGTTCATTTAAGTAGCTTCAGCCGGAAAAAACCTACCAGGTGTAATCCAAAAACCTTGTGAATCCCTGTGTTTTTATCTAATTGGCAAGATGTTTGGAGACCCACAAAGTTCATGGGCATAACCCTCTGTCTTTCACAATGGACCAAATGGAGGCATTTGCAGCTGATGCTGCTCCATGAAGTAGAGGTGAATATCTGCTGGCTTAAGGTCCCATTGACCTGCCAGATGCCATCAAGTGTCAGGACTTGATGCAACTTCCAAGATATGGTGAGAATTTCTTCAATTCTTTTCACTGACATTGTCTAGCTTCCCAGGCAACACTTAGATATTTCCTGAGCAAGATGAGTCTCTTATGCGAGCAGAAGTCTCATTCACTTTCTGAGACTCCAGGGGGCCCAGAAACTGGGCTCCTGGCAGCATTTTAAGGGAAAGCACTTGCAATTTTTGATTAGTATGTCAGCTCTCAGAGCTGCGCTTTATTTAATTCATTTTGGCACCCAACAGAAATTGCTACGTTAAAAAGAAGGGAAATCAACACATCATTTTTGCAAATCTATTGACTGATTAGCATGGGTAAATGAGTTGTAAGGTGAATTTCAGCTTCAGAGAGGACATGTTTGCCTCTTGCACTTCATAATTCAAACTGAAACTGTATTTGTGGTGCATAACATTTTTTTTCTGAAGCAGAGATAAGAATTTAATCTTTTTATTTTTAACAACCTTTCTGAAAACAAGAACAGGTTGCCCAGATATGTCCTGGTGTCTCATTTCTTGGAGTTATTCAAAATGAGACTGGAGATAGTCCTAAGCAACCTGCCTTAGCTGACCCTGCTAGACAATCTCCAGAAACCCCCTCCAATTCCAACTATTCTATGATTCAATGATCCCTAAGCGCTGCTTGAAAAGAGAAAAAATGAAATTACAGTGGTTTAAAATAATGAAACTAAAGATCCTGAGTGCTTTTTTTGACACGGCAATTACTTAAGCAAGAAAGTAGTTGGTGGGCCAGACTATATAATATTTAATATTTCAAATATAGACGGACAGCCATTACCTGAGTCAGAGCTATCCTGTGCTCTGCTAGTGTATATAGAAGGCTTCAGTGATGATTTCCTTACATCATAATGCCAAATAAACCTCTCTATCAAACAGCTTCTTCAGACATGGTTTCTTGTTGTCATTAATAGTATGTAGCTCTTAAGAGCTTAACCACATGAAGAATTTATTGTTCTCATTGAACCCAGAGCACACTCAGGTCACGAGTTTGTTTCAGCACTATTGTAATCTTTTAGCACATTGTTAATGCCCTGCTATTAATGATAACCTTGTGCTCTAAGTCCCAATATGATCTTGGATGGTTTGTTCAGCATTTGTAAAAACATAATAAATGGAAATGGATGCTTGGCAGGGAGAGCTCTGTCAACAATGCAGCATTGACTTGTAACGTCAAATAACATTTCCATTTCCTTAGAGAGGTTTTGGGGCTTGTTACTAGCAAGCTCTTCTTTTAAACTCTTTTTATTTCTCCTCCAGTTTTGCCAGTGAAAAAAGTTATCACAAAAGAATATGGGTTGTCATTTTTGATACTAGGTTTTATGCCTTGGTATAATATTTCTATTACATCTCAGTTCAAATGTATGATTTGTTCCTTTAACATTCTGAGGGAAGATGCAGTCAGCTTGAAGGTAAAAAGTTATCACCAGGAAAATATAACTCATCAACGGGTGCATGTGCCCACAAAATAGGTAATTCGTATTCATATTATTCTGAAATTCATCTTTCTCAGCTCAAGTGTCAGAAGGTTGGTTGCATGGAGTTATATTCATCCCAGAGAGAAAAAGGTGACCATTTCAGCTCACATTAGGCATCTAATCAGGTGACAAAAAGCAATTTTGGAGATGATTCTTCCTCTCCAGTGACTGGCTTAGACATGGACATTAAGTGTGTTAAGTTGAATGAGGTAAACCCCACCCTTGGAGACTAAAACAATAATTTTCAACCTTCTCAGAATTTCATACCAAAACAAGATCCATCTCTTCATGATTGTTAGCCCAATTATAGAATTACAGAAAATTTTAAACTGGAAGAGGCCTCTGGATGTTCTCTGGTTCAATCAGCTGTTCTCACAGCAAGGCCAACACCAAAGTTAAATCAGATTTTGTATAAAGACCAAATGGGGTGTTATTAGGATAAACCAAATAGCAGATACTAACATGATTTTCCTTCCCTTTCCCCTTTCTCTTCCTCTTCCTTTTCCCCCTTTCCCTTCCTTTCCCCCTCTTGCCCCTTCCTTTTCTTTTTTTTCCTTTTGCTTTCTTTTTCCCTTTTCCTTTCCCCTTCCTTCTCTTTTTCTCTCCATTTCCCTTCCTTATAGATGTTTTGGTTAATTCTGTTCAGACTATCACAGTGCAAACTTGTTTTAAAAGATTACAAATGTTACAAAGAAGACAAAAATATTTCAATCTAGAAGACAAGAAATGGGAAATGGACAGCTAGGAAGAAGGCACAAACCTGCCTGTCTACGGGAGAAGTGGTTGGATGCAAGTGTGACCAGCATTACTGGTAGAATAAAAAAACTCAAACTGGCCAGGAGCAGAGATAATAAAATGAAACAACTCATCATTTCAAGAGGAGAGGAGAGGGTGAAGTTGCAGTGCACTGAGAAAGTATATATTTTCAGTCAGAACCCTGTGCACAGTATAGCAAAAAATTTGGACTTTTTATGAGAAAAATGTCTTTGAGCAATATACAGCTACACTATGTCTGGTTTTGCTACCTTTGTTGTTATTACAGATCTGAAAAAATCTCAGACTTGAATCATTGCCTTGTTGTCCTAGGTGCTGTACAGTTACGACGTTAATGAGTGCTCTCCTGGTAAGCTTACAAGCTAAGTGTAATACAAGAGACAACACAACCGAATAGAGGGAATTATAAGAGAAAAAAAATATAGCCATTATACCAGGCAGTAGTCCCAACATACCAGAAAGTTGCCAGTTGCCCATGTTTGTTTGATTTTTTAAGGCATTAGGAAAACAAAACAGGCAAAGGAAAAGGAGAAATGCAGTTTAAGAATACAAATCTCAAATTGAGGGAAAACATCAGAAAAAGCTCAGAAGTTATTTTTCAGAATATAACAAGGGTGAGGTTGGTATCACAAGCCAAGTAGAATGGGACTTAATAGCAAATAAGATTCGTTAGGGATGCAGCAGAAAATGCACAAGAAATTAAGCCTCCTTTATGCTTGTTGCAATAAACAAGGAGAAGGTATTGACATTCTGAAAGAACAATGTCATGCTGAAAAAGGTAGGCTAACTAATGCACAATATTGTATAATACTTTCACCTGTCTGAATGAAAAGATCTGCACTTGAGAAATATTCACTAGTTGTAGAAAGAAAAAGAATAAAATGTAATTGAAAATACTTGGTATATTGTTTTTAATCTAGTAAGTACCTGGTATACTGTCCTTTAATCAAATGTATGAGATTATCTAATTTAAGGTTTGTTGGGATGCATGTTCATTGATTTTATGGTCTGAAAAATTTGTTTTGTATTATTTTTTTTAATGACTAAAAGCAGACATAAGTCAGGTTTTACACTTTATATTGTACTGTCTGTTGAACAAGATGCTTTTAAGACTGAGATAGGCAACTGATGATATAAAGGGAAAAGGACAAACTGAGGAAATGTTACACCTCGGACTCTTAATGCTAGATTATTCCAGTTGCTGGGAATGTGCTTTAGTAACAAGATCATCAGACATACATCAAACTAATCCATATATGTTCATTACATATCAGACCAGAATTTCCCTTGGAGATCTTCTGCTCAAACCTGAGTAAAGTTTAATATTCTTTGCTAGTGAAACTAAAACATGTCCTACCACCAAGCAGCATAGTGACAGCCAGAAAAGGAGAGGTACTTAATCTGGTGCAGATATGTCATTAACCTGACTATCCATGGAGGTTTTGGGATGATTTTCCTGGAATAACAAATGTTAGAACTGGAAAAAAAAATAATATTTGGAAGTCCAATGACAAAATGCTTTAAGCTTAGTCATAGGAGCACACAAACATAAACAATGTCATAAATATGTACTTACTTTTTAATAAGACTTTGAGATTCTGAAATGGATGACAATCCCATACTGGGTAACTGCAATGCTAAAGTTTTGGTTCCTGCCCCAAAGAGCCCAAGAGACAGTGCAACCATGCACCATTCTAATGTTGTCTTCCTAAAGACAAAGCATTTTTATATTTATATTCTGAGAAAGTTTAAAATTATATTCTGTGCTCTAGAAGCTTGGGGCTGCAATGCTAGAAGGGAACCAAAGCTGAACTGTAAACAAAACAGGGGTGCAGACAAAGTGAAACCCAAAGCCTGAGGAAAGGCAGCTGACAGTGAAGAGGGACTGTGGTGCCCAGGAACTGGGACAATATAGTGCAATGCCTGTATGGGTGACCCGCACCCCAAAGGGTTTTGATCCTCCAGAAGAGCAGGAAGGCTTGCTCCCAGCTAGGGATGTTTCTCTTTGGAGACATATGAGTGAAACTTACACTTTGTAGCATGTAAATCCAAAAGGAGAGGCAAGATCTCTGAATTTAATGAGTTTGAGACCCAGGGAATGCTTAAAACCAAAAATGTTGCCATTAAACAGCGTCTTCAAAGATATAATTTTATCTGTTTCTTGGAGAATCAAGTATAAAGAAATAAAGAAAGGAAGGATTCCATCCACACAGAAATACACAATTGCATGGAGACTGGGTAGAATATCCTGCCTTAAATTATCAGTTGGAAAATCAGTTGAAGGGTATGGAGTAAAATAGAGTTAGCCATTTAGCTTCTTTTTGGCATAGTGAAATTGTGATTTCCTATGGATAATGTCAGCTAGAAGGGTAATTATCTGAGTTAAATATCATCTAATGGAAGCTTTCTGTAGGGTAAGAATACTGATGTTAGTATGAGAAGCTGGCTTCCTTTTCCCTATATGATTTCTTATGTTCTGCTCATTAATGATCCAGTCTTTCAGAGTGTACATACCCATCCCCCCATCCCATCTCCACATCTCACACCTTCAAGGAGACTTGAATACTACATCTAGACCTTGGAGTGACTTATTGATGAAAATTAGCTGAATGCTGGTAACCTGTCAGTATTTTATTCCGGTTTCTAATGTTTACACTACTAGACAAACCCACTGAAAATAACATCAATATTTCTGTGCAGCTGGAGATGAAATTTAGCATTGGCCAGGCTTTGCATGTGCCAGGATGCTCTATACTAACTATCACTTTTGTAGAACTGCCACAAAGTGAGAGAGTCTACACTAAACTATTTTTCATTCCTAAACCATTCCTGCTAAAGTAAGCAACAATCAAATGCTTATAATGATATTGACCTACTTGTGAAGTGCTTTGGGATATGTATTTTTATTCAAATGCTGTGTTATTATTTTCATTCCAATTTAATTACATTCTGTCATGTGCAAAACTTTTAAAGCATCTGTCTCTTCAGTGTAACATCTCCCCACTTTTTCTCTGCAGAACAGCACTTGATTGTTGTAAAGGCAGAACAAAATTTTTTCAGTCACTTCTGTGTAAGAAAATAATAAAATGTACTCATGGTAAATCAAAGGTCATTTTTTTTTCCTCATTGTTAAATCTAACTGTGATCATATGGATTGAAAAGAGAAAGAGAAAAATCTTGTGAAAATTGACTTGGGAATAATTCCCATTATGATGAAACACCTTTGCTTTAGCTCAGCAAGGGGAAACCAAGGTTATAGGTGCTATATCACATTAGCTAAAATCCGAGTAGAATCCCTTCTATACATTTGCTGTGTCCTACATGATAATCAGAGTTAGTTGGTTTTCATTAATTAGGGGTTTGGGCAAGGACCGGGGTTTGCTCTTGGAACAATTTGCACAAAAGACACAGTAAATTACTCATATTTATAATTCCCCAAGGCCTGAAGCCCTGTTTAAACATAGTTTGTATTGCTTTAAATATGCAGGTTAATTTAAAGTAGTAAAACTGCAAGTCATATCCCATCTTCCACTTTTCAAACTCAGCTATAATGATATAAAGTGATTATATCAAGATACTTGATTCCAGTGCAGAAATGTGCAGAAAGGGAAATCAACAAGCTATACTGGTATTATCATACATATAATGACATGGTTCTACCTACACCAAAAGTTCAAATGGTCTGTGCATAATGTTTAAAAATAAATCACATTCTTAACTGAAGCAGTTGAACAGATAGGAAAGCAGTTTTGACAGGAAATCTATTTTAGGCTTGCCTTTCTTTTCCTGAACACTACCGCTAGCAGCAGCAATGGACTGTAGAGGGGATCAAATACAGGACTGCTTCAATAGCATTGGTACTTCTGTTGAATATACCACAGATTTTAAACTTAGAAAACACTTTGAAAAGGTTTAAACAAAATGAGAAGATATGTCCCTTCCTTCTTGATCCCCCAAACAGTAAAGTTAGGCTACTAGTGTTTCCTTTAGGAGCAGAAACAGTTATTCTGGGTTTTTTTTGGAGCTTCTGAGGATATAGTATTTAACTTACTGACCCATTTCAGCCACCCCATGACAAGTTCAGTATTGCGAGGAGCTGATTGTTTCACAGCACACAAGGTACTACTGTAAATTTTTGGATATCACATTGCCGCTGATCCTTGAAACACCTAAAGAATGTGTGGTACATTTACTGTTTTGATAGATTATGATCAGCCAACATGACCTCCTGCAGACCACAGGTCAGAGGATTTCATCCTTGCCATGCTTTTTTCTCATTCAGCAGTTTCTTTTTCATTGCAGAGCATTGTGAAACAATGAAATAGTTCCAGAAAAGTGATATACTAGGACAAACCTGAGGCAAGCTGACAACAGAAGCACATTCAGATCTACAGGTCTGTGTTCTTATAATCAGACTGAGAGGCCATGAAGTTTGTAAGTTTGTAAAGGTACCACATCTTCCTCCTGTTATTTTTTCAATTTCTGGCTGCAACTGATTCAGTAAAAAGCTGTTGTCTTCAGGGTTGTGATTTTGAATGAAAGGAAATCCTGGTGTACTACCCTGCACGTTCTCATATTTATTAATTTCCCTAATAATTTACTTTTTTTTTTTTTTATTTTTTAGCCTCTGAAATATGGTGAAAGACTGCTTTGTGTGTATTTCTTATCAGAAATCAGTAATAGAAGAGCTGCTCAAATTTTAATGGATAATTGTCACTTGTCTTGATTTTTTAAACACTTCACGTTTCTTCACTGGTTTTCTGAGAATGTTTCTGTTCCTGGTTTTCTACAGAGATACATAATTAATAATTTCTGTGACTAATGAAATCAAGTTAATGTGGCTGATTGATAGAACCAGACAGACAAATTCTGATTTTTTTCTGTAATGACTCTATAGACTTTAATGAAATTTCCTTGGATTGTGAGAACTGAGAGCAGCCTGTTTCCTGGTTCGTGCTAGTCAAGTGTTTGCCTTCTCAATACGGGGTAGACAAAGATTTAACCAACTATTAGGCTTGGTGTTTTGGTCATTGTGTCATCTGTGTTGTTCCTGTGTCCTCCTCTCTAACCTGTTTAATTTAATTTTGTTTTCTTTATTCTGTTCATCTGATTTAACCACTGATCTTTTCTTCATAGCTTGTTCCCCAGCTGCCATGAAATAAATGCATGGAAATATTGCAGCTGAACACTTTTCTCTTTTTCAAACTTGAAGAAATAGATTAATGGGGTGAAAACATCTGCTTAAAAACTTGCTCTAGCCTTGCTTTTCCTAAACAGATCACTCACCTGAATGTTAATAACAGTCCTGGTTTTCCTATCATGTCTTCTTATATTCCCACCTCTTTTTATCTTGTATACATGCAGGCTTTTCATGCCAAGAGATGGGACTGTATAAACATTGACTCCAGTTTGTGCAACATAATTTTCTCATTAAAACCCCCAGATTTCATGCAGAACTACTTGATGAGATGGGAGAGGAAAATTCTAAGTCTTGGACAATGCTCCCTAAGCACAGGGAAATTTCTTACTGTCTATAATAATCGTATTATGTTACCCATGTAACCAAGATTATATGATCAGTCCTTAAATAAGTTAAAACATCAGGGTCCATGGTGTTTTATAATTTCAAGTATACCACTGTGTGCTTGCAAAATATACATTTTACAAGTACCAAACCCAGCAGCTAAAATGTACAAGATAGCTATTCAAATAACAGCTTTCAACTGTTTGACCAAAAAATGTCATGGTAAAAAATATCTACAAAACAGACATTTTCACTTTACATTTTTAATGTATCCTGATGCCTGAATGTTGCACATCCTACGATAGCACTTGCATTGAAATCCACACAATGAAATGTGACGTGTCAGATCAATGAAATGAGCAGCACTTCTCTATGTGTAAATTGAAAAGGCATGCAGAAAGTTTATACAGAAAGACTTGACAAAACAGATAAATGATATTGTTTGGGGTATTTTTTCTGTCACTGATAACAAAAGAGTTGGGTGGGGCATCAAACAGTGATATGCCTTGTTATTTCTTGGTCATTTTTACATCTTGCAATAGTCATTACCAGAAAAAAATATAATAGAAAAGATATTAATTTCTTAAAACAGGAAAGGCTTTTGTCTTGTTTTTTTCTATTTTCTTTTCCCCATAGCCATTTAACTTGATATCCTTGTTTTCTCCTCTATGGTCTTATTCTCTGGCTAAATAACATGGGAAAATACGTTTTACATATAAACACTGGCTCTGTTTTCATCTGTTAAAGTGAAATTGTAATGCCATTTAATCTATTAAATGCATTTGCTTGCAATTATAAGATATATATTCCATACTTTCTTGCCTTAAAACCACTTCACAAGCTGTTACCTTCTGTTTTCAAAAATGGAAGTGCTATAGTTGCTCTCACTTTCTGCTTAGACAGGATTCGTCAAAATATCACCACCAGTGACATCACACTTTCAAACAAAAGATAATGATTTAATAGCCATTTTTAGCTGGATATTTTTGTTTTGAAATATGATATTAAAAGTACTTCCTTGGAACACTAAAAGAACAGCATGTAAATTAATCAAAGCATAGGAGCACATTGATGCTTAAGGTCTTGAAAGTTATTTTATACATTCTGCATACTTGAGAAACAACAAGTACTTAAATGTTTTGCTCCTTCAAATTAAGCTAGTCTTTAAGGAAAACTAATTCACAAAACCATGGCCCACTCTCTCTCAGCAGAGTCTTTTATGCCTGTGCACAAACAGAGAACTAAACATTTTGGAAAATACTCCTTCCTGGAGAAGGCACATTGGGATTTAATATTTGCCCCCAACAACGGGTTCACTTGGCTAAGCATCACTGAGCATCAATGTATAAATCGTGTGCTCTCATTCAGAGCCACTGCATTTCAACAATATAAGTGCATGAGACCACATGCTGGTATTCTCCACAAAAGTCACTTGTTATTTAAATCAGAACTACAAACCTGCTCCCTCACCTCCCCCTCTCTAGCCCCTAGAGGGGCATATTCTCATTAACATTCTTAATGTTAATTGGAATTACATGTGCACATCAAAAGGAGAATACACCTCCAGATGTGATATTTGCAAGCTTCATATTAAGCGAGGCTGTGTTGAAATAAAACACATCATTGAACATACAGTCCTATCCTGATATTGAACGGTAATATATGTTCTTATGTGCAAAACCAGGTCTTACACACAGAGGAAAATGAATTCAGTATGATACAACCAGAGCGTCCATTCCTGTAGGATCTGATCTTGCCATTTGTCACTCGTGAAAAATTCTGCTTGCCTACAAAGTACCAATAGGCTTATGATCCAGCACATTTTCCTGTAGTGGAAATTAGTTGCAGATCTGAACAATTTTGAAATGGTGACAAGAGTGCCTGACTTACTTAGGCTCATGTGTTCAGAAAAGAATCTGTACGGTTCAGCACAAAAAAATATTTTTTAAAAACTACAAGTTAGTGTCCATATTTTCTAACCTCATAAAAATAATGCAATTTTGTTAATAAAAATAATCAGTTCTCAAAATACAGTACTCTTAGAAATAAACCCACAAAAAGTAAAAAAAAAATAGCCAACACCAAATGCATTTTCAAACATTCTTTTAAAATTCGCTATAATTTCACAGTTTTAATTATGTTTACACTAAGTTCCCTACAATTTCTGTTTGCAAAATGTAAATGCAGAGTAGATTAGAAAACAGTGCAATCTGAAATCTGGAAAGCCCAAGCAGATTAGTTTAATCTTTGCAGAAAATTCATGCCAGAATAATCATTTCTTTACTGAGCCTTTCCACTTCCACATAATGGGAATTTTCTATTGTTACATTTAAGCAATTCACCCAGCAAATCATAAGCATCTCCAACAGAATTAGATAAAAGCTCAGCCCCAGAAACAAGTGGCAGATTTGACTCAAAAGGTATAAACTGAGGTTTCATTCCTTTGAAGAAACACTCTTAATATTTTTACAGAAACATACGTTGAAATAATGTCAAATTTCACTAGAAATCCTAATAAATAAAACCATATGCTGAAGCACGTCAGCTAGAATTCACCAAGGCTATAAAACAGATACATACAAGATAGGCAATATCAAGGAAAATGGGGTTGGAGCTGAGGAAAATATTAATTTAGTAATGATCTTTCTTCATGTAATGACATGCTAGGTTTAAGCTCCTGACATCTTGGAAGTGCTCATGTAAAATCTGATTTGCCTATTCTTCCTTGCTAACAAAGATGGTCACCAAAACAAGACTTGTTTGGGAATAAGTAATGCAAATGTCATATCTCTCTTGCTAATATTATAGGAATACAGAAAACATGTTTATCAGAATATTTTTAAAAAACAAAAAAAGAATCCCCTCCCCACAATAAAATCATACAGTGAATGCCAGGTTTCAGGTATCTTGCAGTCACAAATGCAATAGAAATGAGAAAGAAAGAGAAGAAAAAAAAATAGAAGCCTTTCTAGGTCATCTATTCCATCCATCTGCTGGAGTAAGATCACTCCTTACTATATACATGCTAGAGATTTTCTCAGTCTGATTTTAAATGTCTTGTTTCCATCTGTTCAATTTGACCTTACCTATTTCATCTTGGGTAGTTAAAATGGCTGCTGTATAGTGCAATAATTCAGGGCAATATATAAAAAATAAATAATAAAAAAACAACCAAAAAACCAAAAACATCCTGCAAAAGTCCTCTTATCCTTAGTGCAGCTAATTTTGAAGATATGTTTACCCACAAAAGATCAAACTGGACAAACGATGCCTATAAGACTGTGCCGTCTGCATGCGAAGCGTCATCTTTTACTGTATCATATGGATTAGATCCTGAGCTAATCAGTCAGATTCAGAGCTGAACTGCTTTGGGTCCATCTTACAATGCAAATATTGGGGGGTGGGGAATGTTCAACTAAAGTCTTCTGTGGTTAATGAGTTGCCTTTTCCATTCTTATTAGCTAAAATACTTGAACCACTTTGGTTTTTTAAACTTAAACAATTATATTAGATGTAATCGTTATTTTATTAACATTTTTCTCCAAGGATTTTTCTTTCTGATTATGAGTACTTTGCAATTTCAGACAGTATGATGGATGCTACTCTTCTATGACAAGAATTTTAACAGCCCTTCTTCAGCACTCAATGCACACCCAATTATGCGTCTGAGCTAGTAACCTTGAATTTATGTTGCCATGGCAACAAACTGGTCATGCATTATGGATTATCATTGAAATTCTACACCCCTACCTAGCATAATGAGAGTTGGGGACTTAATCAAATCAGCCATTCTGTGTGACACAAAGTGAAGAACTAGCTCTTATTGTTCAGCCTGGAGAAAGGAAGCAGGCCTGATGGAGTGGCAGCTGCAGTGCTGCAGCCTGATAGATTGCCCTTATATACATTTGTGAATGTATAGACAGATGGTTTTCAATGCCTGGAATTTCTGGCTTTGGAAGCAGCTGGTCGGGTAACCTCTGCCGTCTCACCTTGTTGTCATGGAGCATTGCACCGAGACTCAGAATGTGAACGGGTACATTGGCAATCTGACTGAATTTGCGCGGCGTGGCACCCCCCTTTCACCCTGGGGTGGGAGGGCAGGAGGCAGGCAGGGCTGAGAGGGGAGTGCAGCTCGCACAGGCTGAAGCAGGGTCCTCGGGCATCCTCCACTACCTCCTGCCCTGCTTGCACAGAGAAGGACTGGTGAAATTGTTGTGGTAAATCATTCCTAGGGATTTAATCTACTTAGTGTCTCCTCCACTGTCTTGAAATCACGGTGTGACGCATTCGTACGCAATTCAGGCATCAGTAAAGGCACCCAGGTTTCAGGTTGCCATGCCGTGCTGTGCTTGTGTCTGAGAGAGAGCACCAGCTTAGCTAAGGTCAAAGCTGCAGAAGGTTCAATGCTGGGACAAAAATAAAACCAAATGGATATGAAAAATCAACAACCATTATATCTGCAGACTCCTTTTGTGCATTATCACAGAAATTTCTCTCTCTAGTCTGAGGTATTGTAGGAAGCTACAGGGACTGCTAGGAACTCATTAACATTTTTTAATAAAATAGTAGTAAAACTGTAGCCATTCTAGAAGAATTGGGCCATAATAAACATTTATAATCCTTTAACCTGTTTAGTGCAAGTATCTGAGTATTTTGACCTACATCAAAACTAAGTTGATCTATTTAGTATTACTCATTTGTTCTTATGATTGTTTTAATTATTATAGCCATTGGAGCATTATTTTTCTCTATTTAGTTCTCCATACATCAAAGCTTTAAAACCTTTTAAACTTCAAAGCTTTTGATTCCTCATAAAACACACATCTATCAAAAAATCCTTACTTTTCCAAAATCTTGATTAGCCAATTTTTCTGTGTCACCCTTATATTTTGGAAGTCTAGATGTTGTTACTGTAATATATTTTATTTACTTATTCATATGTATAAGGTGACCATCACCATGGTTTCTGCGTAGGGAGTGCTATGTGTTTGTCAGCCTTGCCATTACTATTCACTAGACCTGTGATTTCAAAGCAGGCAGCATTCCCCTAGAATAAAACCTTATCTGACAATAACGTTTCAAAGAAATACTTTCTTTTAGATCTAACTGCTTCATTAACACCACTTTTCTTTCAGCCAAACTGTCTGTGTTTGTGTTTTGATGTATAAAGCGTATAGCACGCATATGTCATGAGATTTAATTTTCAATGCATGTGCAGAAAGTGAATATTTCATCAGGCTTTTAAAACAAATCAACATACAGGTTATTCAGCAGCTTTGATTAATCACCCTTTATCTATCTGTCTGTCTGTCTCTACATCCATCCATCTATCCATCCATCCATGTAAACAAAACCAGTCCCTCATCTTCTGAACAGCTTTTTCTTTTTCTTTTTTTTTGTTTTTGCATCAAAAAGAGCCACCACTGTCCTGTATTGACTGGTGAGATTGCAGTAGCTCCCTAGAAGATTTTGCAGTCTATCCACAAATGATTTGTGAACTGAAATGTCCAAGGAAAGTCTGGGCATGAAAGTCTGCGCCTGATTCTGCAATGCCCTCTTCCAGCCAGAACCAAGGAAGCTGCCCATGTAACATCCCTTGAGGGCTATTCTCTGTCATGTCAATAAATCTGTCTCTTAAGCTCACCTCAATCTTTATAGTGTAGCATGTTTCAATTACTGTTTGGTTACTAATGTATACAGGGACTTTGAGAATTTCTTGAATTAAAAAAAAAAAAACTTTTTACATACTTATTTAAAAAGATACATCCCAAAAATTATTAATTCACACAAAAACTGTCTTTGACAACACTGACTGTTTGACTTAGACTAAGGAAGAAAATTCAGAGCTAGCGGTTGATGGGAAAAATAAATAGACTGATATAATTTTTATCTTTCTCAATGAAAAAGTAAATGAGTCTTTTTCAACTTTAATTTATAGTGCCAGGAATTTAAGCCAAACTCTTAAATCTGATGTTAATATCAACTTTACATTACTTAAATCTTTTATGGTTGAGTTGCTTTTATTGTGTAGGCATTCTGGAAAAGGATGTTACAGTTGGGTCTAGCAGAGTCAGCCCACAAAAATAGTAGTGCATGGTCTAAATTAAAACCTATAGAGAAAAAAAAGAACGAGAATAGTGCCAACATGGGCACAGGGACCTGAGTGCTGCCTTCGGTTTAAAAATGTCCCACAAGAAAGAAGAGGAGATTTTTAGAACTCTTTTTTTTCACTGAGTGTGATTTTTAATAAGGTAAGCTAACTTCAAAAGCAGTGAAACAGGATGGAAAGGAAAATGATATTAAGGCTAAGAGTAAGTACTTAGGCCCAATAGTTGATTTAGGATCAAATTACATATCTCAAAGCATAAAGCAGTGTGAGCAAAACGGTTCCTAATATTAACAGCAAGGAAATAACTAAATTTAGGACTTTTTTTTTTTTTTTTTAAATTTTATTTAGACTATGTAGAAGTTTTTTTCAAGAAAATACTTCTGTTAATCTCAACGAAAGTATTATCAGGAGTAAATTTTTCCTTGGCATAACTTCTGCTCCCAGAGAAGAATCTGAAAATCAGAAAGTATTTAAAGTTTCTGAAACACAGCATTATTAATAAACTCTGTAGCTGGAAATAAGCTATAAGCATTTCCTTGGAAACTTTAGTACTGTCAAATTTAAAACACTGTCTCTTGACCTTTTTAATCAAGAATTATCCAGTCTCCCTGCCCCCTCCCCCCCCCCCCCAGCAATCAAGAACTGTTTCCTTGTTAAAACAACTTTAAAATGACCATTTTGTGGGTTCCAGACTGTGTGTTTTTTCTCTTGCAATTACCAAGAAGGAGGCAGAAATATAGATTTTAGTCTACTACTTTTATTTTCTCCCCATGTTATTCATGCATTCTTGAAGGGGTAAGAAAGTACATATAAATGTATATTGGGGAAGATTTTGCAGTCATTTTACTGTCTTCCTCCTGCTGTTGTATGGATCACCAGTTGCATGACTTCAGGCTGGGAAGTCTCTGGTATGTTCATGGTGGTTGCAGTTCACCTCTATGCTGTCTGATCTTGGTTGTGGCTCTTCACTCAGCATAAGGCGGAAGAAGAAAGGATACACTTCTCATCTAGCTCCTTCCCACTTAAGTGCACTGAATGCCAAATTGGTAGCATTTTAGGGATTCGAAATATAACTGATTACATTCTTGAATTTTGCATGTTTTTTGAAGAAATACTGGTGAAAAGGTACATTTTAGTAATTTTGGAACAAGGAGATCAGGACTGAAGGGCTGTCTAGGGCAATACAGGGCATAGGTTGTCTTGGAATTTCAGGGTTTGAGCAAAATACTCTTTCCATTTCTGAGGTACCATGACAGTTAGTGTACAAGTAATTGCAGATTTGCTTAGAGACACTACCTCAGTCTTAGTATGTAAGCCCTCCGTTTTGCTTAAATTCACCCATTTTCTCACAACCAGTGGAGCCAGATGATATGTTTCCCTTCACTGTGAAATGCATTTAATCACAAGAATTGAATGCCTGTGTAGTGAGAACATTTTTATTACCCACTGTACCAGTTTGCTCACTTCCAGGATATGACTGGTGTGCTCATGAAATCTTTTTGCTGTCATGCTGAGATGTTTCATTTCTGACTGGAGCTCAGCTGACGAGAAACATCAGAGTTTATGATTACACTGACAGCAGGACTCCCACAGAAATGTAATTAAAATTGTCTTTTTTTATGCATGTATGTGCGCAAGACATTTAGGATGGTCACCTGGAAAATTCACCCTCCCCATG
This sequence comes from Pezoporus flaviventris, assembly GCF_033815535.1. NCBI lineage: Eukaryota > Metazoa > Chordata > Aves > Psittaciformes > Psittacidae > Pezoporus > Pezoporus flaviventris. The sequence goes on along the minus strand of NW_026892579.1, from coordinate 38,055,794 downwards.
CCTTTTGAAGGGTATTTTAAAAGCTAGGTATTTACTGGTATAATTCAAACTGCTGCTAAGAGTGTCTGCTATTGCATTTTGATTGGATATTTGCTCAAAGCTGCATACACTCAGGGTCCTGAAGGCACCAAGAAGTCTAACTGGCCCTGACCAGCCTTCATGCCCCGCCCCCGCCCCTGGACTCAGGACCCTGTTCCAGCTAACTTTGGGACTGTCAATCCCTGCCTCAGCATCTGCTCCTTAGTCTTGTTGCTCCCCTCAGCTCAGCGTTTACACAGCATTTGCAGCAATACAAAAGTATAAAACTCCTAATTTTTTTCTTTGTTTTGTTTTGTTTTGTTGTTTAGCTTAAGATAACCTTTTAACATCTATTTGAAGTTCTATGTTGCATGATTACTCACTGCTAGTTATATGGTGGTATATGGCAAATTGAGATGCATGAAATTGTGCATTGACATTATTTACTGATTTGCACATCCTGTGCATGAATGTGTGTGTACGTCCATCTCGCTAATACACATGAATGCTCTTTTGGACACTTTTTTTTCTCTGTGAATATCCAAACTTGTGTTTTATGTAAATACGTAAGAGTTTTGTTCTTTTAAGGCACTCTTGTGCTTAAGGTAGAAATATATCTCTGTAGTTACTTGCAGAGCAAGTTGCTCCATTAAAAGCAAGCAGAGAAAAAAGATAAGGAAATGCTGTTCCATGGTGTACCCCTGCCTGAGTACTGCCCTCTGTAGTGGGTGAACGCTGCTGCCTCCACGAGAGGGGACTGGCTAGGGCCACTGGCTCAGCTCCAGCCACCTAGACTGATTTACACCTGCTCAGCTTTTGATTCAGAAGGGCAAAAGCTGATTTTCAGAAAAAAGATACCAGATAAGAGCTTGAGTGTTTGCAGCTTAGCAGCCAACCTCCGGAGGCAAAAGGCTGCTCTTTGTAAAAAGCCAAAAGTAAGAAGTGATTCTTTTTGGAGTAAGTTTGCGGCACATGAGATTTCTGCTACTAGATCACGTGTAACAACTTAGATATGAGGATGTGCACTGAAAAGACAGTATATCGAGACAAAATGCTGCAGATTTAATGATGCTAATTGGAGTAGTTGAAAGTCCACAATGATTCTGCAGAAAAGAGGCAGGTTGGGATGATAATTTCATCTGGAAATAGCTTAAGAAACTAGAAGACCTGTGTCCCTGAGGACAGCCTCTGCCTGTGCTCTGCTGCCCTCTCTGAGGCAGTGTTATTCTTTTCCTTTAAAACTTGTAAGAGAAAGGTAGGCAGGACAAGCCTGGGGGCAGTCTGAGGCAAATGCTCTACAATGAAATACACAGTGAAGGCTGGAAAACAGAGTAACTCACTCCAGCTTTTATTTTTAAGTTCTAAATTTAACATTAGGAAAATTAGATACACAATTATTCAGCTGTGGTTCTTTATTTGGTGACTCTCCTTATGTTATAGAATAATTTGGTAGGAAACACCTATTTAAATTGTTGTAAAAACTTTTATTGTTAGGAAAAACTTCTACAATGAAAAAAGGAGAAACTTTCAAAGTAATTTCTAATGAGGCACAGATATAGCATCTAGCCAGTTTTAGCACCAGTACATACCACTTTGTAATTCTGTAGCATACAAGCATGCCTAGATAAATACATTGACACCGCTAAGGTTCATTGTGTACAAGAGACCCCTTGGCACACTAATAACAAATAAAGCTGAGTGGCGTTAAACATGTCACTTCTACCAGAGCTTGGCATGTGACACCTGGTCACATTTCTTTTCACAGTACATTATTAGCAATTCTTCCCTGGCAAAGCCTCTCCCAAACAGATGTTAAATCAAATGGTAAGATACTTCCATATCTCTGAAAAGTGTAAAGCAAGCATTAAGAAAATGAAAATAACATAGGCTGTAGAATAAGAATTACATGCTAGACTAGATTTTAAACATCAGATTTATACAAAAGCATTATTGTTTCATGTGAATAGGCAACTAAATACGGTGATGCAATGAATGAACAAATGTAGATACTGGACTTCTTTTATACACTCTCACTCCTACCTCACCATATATGTAATGTGATACAATAAAAGCTTTCATTTCGTATACAATGACAGAGTTTAAATAAGCCGGCCAGTTTTTTCTTATAGACAACTGTCACCGAGATAAAGTTTGGAAACAGATACATAGAGCTTTTCTTGGAGAAAAAAGGTCTGGGGGAAGGTCTGTGTGAGAAGATTTTTCATTTTATGAGTAAAAAAATGAAAATTTATCTCAGATATAAAGATATTAAGTGTCTCTTCTTCCCATAGATATGGATTTCCTTTAGGAACAGCCAAAAAGCAATAACACAAACATTGGCCTAGTTGCACAGCTAAATGTTTCAGAAAATTAGTAGAGATGAGCCTTAGTGAAGAATTCCTGGTGTTGCAGTGCTCAGAAACTGGCTGAGGTCTCTGCTGAGGCAGGGTTATGAAATGCAACTTGGCATTGTGCAAACCTACAGCAATCCCAGCACTGCAGAAAATGCCTAAAGCTTGCTGCAGGACCACAGTGCACGAGCCCTGTAAGAATGTGGGCTACCAGTTGCAAAGCGTATAGTAAAGAGCATGTGAACATCCATCACATTAAATCCACAGAAATTTTAGGACTTTTCAAAAGTAATTAGACCGCTACAGGTGACAAAATCCTGGCTGTAATTCCTGAAGATTTACCCAATGCCCACCCCAGGGAGCAAAACAGACACTTGTCCAGAAAAAAAACTAAAGCAAAACGCATTAAAGCAGTAATCTTACTTCATGTCCTGGGTTCAGCAGTAGCAGTCATTTTTCTCCTCCTTGGTAGCTGGTGCAGCGCTGTGTTTTGACTTTTGGCTTGGGAACAGAGCTGATAACAATGATGTTTTGGTTTGGCCAAGGACTTTGTGAGCCTTATGCTCTGCCAGGGAGGAGGGGAAGCCAGGAAGAAGCAGAGACAGGACGCCTGACCCAAACTGACCAAAGAGGTATTCCATACCACAGCACGTCATGCCCAGGAGGTAAGGGGGAGTTACCCAGAAGGGCTGGGAGACTGGAGGGTTGGAGGAGGTATGGGTCGGTGCTTGGTGGGGCTGGGGGGGGCGAGTTATCGGTTGACTGGTTGGGAGATGATGTATTCTCTTCCCTTGTTATTTCCTTTATCATTGTTATTATTGGTGGTAGCAGTAGTGATCTGTGTTATACCTTAGTTACTAAACTGTCCTTATCTCAACCCATGGGAGTTGCATTCTTTTTGATTCTCCTCTCTGTCCCTCCAGGAGTAGGGGGAGGGAAAGAAGTGGGGGAGTGAGTGAACGAGTTGCCTGACTGGGTTTAAACCACGACACTTCATTAGCCAGTAAGTTAGTCAGGTTTTATGGGATTTTCCTGATGAGAAAAAGTATCAAGTGTTTGAACAGTGTATGTTTTTATATAATAAATATGATAAAATAAAGAATCTATAAAAAGAAAGAGTGAAGTCCAAGAGATGTCATGCTAACCTTTCTTGCAAAGAAGTTGTCTGTGACTTGGCCCACCAGTGGTGCCTCTGCCTGAGTGGTGGGTGTGGGTCTTCTTCATCAACAGCAATAGCTCTAGCTCATGTATGCTGGAAGCCAGCATGCATAAACCTGGCCTAGGGGATGTCCACAGAGAGTACGGGCTGACCCAGACCTCTTTATCTGAATTTTAAGCTGCTTTGCCTAACTTCTAAATAGTGTAGTATTCATATTTCACAACAGCGCATACCCTACATAAATAAAGGTCTCCATTTCACACCTGGTTGTCCCCTGGGAGAGGGCAGGAACCACAGATCTTGGTGGAAGCAGCTCATGGCAGGTTCAGGTCAGGACTCTATAAAAAAGATAAACAGACAATACCCCTAGGAGCTATCTTTGCTCTCCCAAGGAAAGAGGCACATGTTTACTTGCCATATTCTCTCTACAAGTTCATTTTTTAAAAATAAGCATCAGAACCATGGGATTTCTTGTTTCCTTCCAAATATGAAATGTAGCACATAAAAAAAACACAGGTCTTTAAACAGTACACTTTCTTTGCACACTTCAGTTAATTGCTGCTTCTCCTCTCCTGTGAGGAAAAAAAATCTCATTTTATAGCCTCTTTCCACAGTATTCAACTTTGATATAAATATGTGCAGTCCTCAAGTTAGGGTTTTGTGTTTTTTTTTTTCCCTTAACCAGAAACAGTTGGCTGGAGCATAACTTAAATTGATTTTTTAAAAGGCGTAATATAATATTATGTGCTCTTATACAGCAAAAGAATTGGCTTGTGTCTCCTGCCTTATGTTCTTTAGATCAGGACCATCTTTCTGCCTCAGTGAGTCTATCACTGTGTGACCTCTTTAACTGTAATCATATCTTGGAGTCTTTGATTACAGTAAAAGCTGATGCCATGGTGAAATTCCCTTTAATATTTACATTGCTGAAATGATGCAATGTCCTTCTTATCTGAAGTGCATTACCTCAGTGTGTCTATGAATCAGCATCATTACATATGTGTGAGTTCATCCTTAAAAAGGATTAAAAAATATTCCCTGTTCTGGGAATGATGGGAGAAACACTGCTAATAACAATTCTTATTTTAATCAGGGTTTATGACATTTCTGTCCTTATTTTGCTTTTCCTTTCACTTGGGCCATTTAACAGTTGAGAGTGAAACAGGTGTTGAAGCCATTGATGTGACAGAGATTTTTGGTGTAAACTGCTATTTTTTTTTGCAAGAAGTCCTTCAAAATTCTCTGTGCAAAGGGGAGTCCAGAGTGTGTATATATATGCATGCATTTTTTCCCGATCTCTTTTATTATCAAAATTGGTTAGATTGATTTACTTATATCTGATGTCCAAATGTGCAGGATGAGGCTTCTGTGGATACTATCTTACTAGTAGGACAAGAAGGCAAGAGAATAGTAACATCTGCTATGTTGTGGGAGTGCCACTAGTAATTCTAGTTAAATTTATCCTGGAGTTTGTACTGAAGCAGGAATTTTTTTTTTTTTTTTTTTTTTGTGTGTGTTTAACACAAATTGCTTAATTTATGGTATATTATCTGGGGTAACAGGAAATGAATGTTACGTAATTCCAGCTACATGTTTCATTTTGTCTTATTTGTCTGGGTAGAATTTTAAGTCCATATTATTTTGCATGTGTTTTTTGGAGGACCCCCCCCCCCCCCCCCCAACATGTAACCTTCAGTATTGTAGGTCTCCTTTGAAAATATCACAGCTTTTATTGTTCTTTTACTTGTTCCAGCATCCAAGAGCATGGAAAAAAGAGCATGTATATTCTTCTTGGATGAATATATCATATCATATCATATAATATCGTATTGGCTTTCTTCATGAACCATAGGCTGAAACATATTTTATGCCTATATTTGAATACATCGTTACTGGTCACTGTTGATGAGCCCAGGGAAAGAAGTGTATGTTAATCTTTACTTGAGCCCTAAAAGCTCTTGCCCATATCAGTTGTATGAACTTGTCTAAATTATTCCCTAACATTGATCATGATAACAAGAACCAATTTCCCCCCTGAAATATTTTTATGAGATTTTGTTTTTTCTAATCAACATTTTTCCTCATAGTCTTTTACTTCACTTATCAGTTTTGCCAACATCTTGGAGTTTTGGCTATCAAAACTGTTAGAGGTTCAGAATTTCTCCGAAATTGAGAAGTTTTCAAAATCATTGCTATTATTGCCAATTTACCAATTAATCAAAAAAAAATCTAATATTTTTTCAGAATTCATATGACAGTGTTATACAGTCAATGCATTTGTGTCAGCCAGAATGTTAAGAAATGGATGTGGTCATTAATATCACTCAGTTTCAAATATGGATTTCACATAGACACTATGATTATTGTATGCTTAATCTATTACGAAACTATTGAAAAGATAAAAAAAAGCAATCAAGGAAAAAATAATTTTGGCTATAATGTCTAGACAGGTTTTTATTCAAGTGTAGTTTTTCTCAAAATCAAGTTACATCCAATTGAATGGGGTACCTCAACATTTGCTGTTTGACATTATCACATGTAATTTCACTCACATTACTGTGAGACTGATAATGTCACTTACTTGGGCTGGCTGGTGCTGTAGTGTAAATCCAATGAAACTACTTGTGGAAGCTCATCCTCACTAACAAGGAGGATCTGGTCGAAGCAGTAAGGGTTGAGGGCTGCCTTGGTTGCAGCGACCACGAGATGGTGGAGTTCAGGATCTTCTGTGGCAGGACCAGTAGAATACCAAGTAGAATTGCAACCCTGGACTTTAGCAGGGCAAACTTTGGCCTTTTCGAGCAATTGCTAGGGGAAATCCCATGGGCAAGGCTGCTTGAAGGTAAAGGGGCCCAAGATAGTTGGTTGACATTCAAGGACTGCTTTTTCCGTGCTCAAGATCGGAGCATCCCGACACGTAGGAAGTCAAGGAAGAGGGCCAAGAGACCTGTGTGGCTAAATAGGGAATTGCTGGGTATGCTCAAGTGGAAGAGGAGAGTTTACAGGTCATGGAAGGAGGGGCTGGCCACTTGGGAGGAATATAAGGCTGCTGCTAGAGGATGTAGGAAGGCAGCTAGGAGGACTAAGGCATCCTTAGAATTAAACCTGGCAAGAAGGGTCAAGGACAGCAAAAAGAACTTTTTCAAATACATGGCAGACAAAACTAACACCAGAGGCAATGTAGGCCCACTGATGAGCGAGATGGGTGCCCTGGTGACAGAAGATAAAGAGATGGCAGAGTTACTGAATGCCTTCTTTGTCTCTGTCTACTCTGCTGCGGGCAGTCCTGAAGAGCCCTGTACCCCTGAGACCTTAGATGAAGTCAGGTCGACGGAGCGGTTTGCTTTAGTCGATGAGGAATGGGTTAGAGACCAGTTGAGCAATCTGGACATCCATAAATCCATGGGTCCAGATGGGATGCACCCGCGGGTGCTGAGGGAACTGGCGGAAGTCATTGCTAGACCACTCTCCATCATCTTTACCAAGTCTTAGGAAATGGGAGAGGTGCCTGAGGACTGGAGGAAAGCAAATGTCACTCCAGTCTTCAAAAAGGGCAAGAAGGAGGACCCGGGTAACTATAGACCGGTCAGCCTCACCTCCATCCCTGGGAAAGTGATGGAACACCTTATCCTTGGTACCATCTTAAGGCATATCAAGGATAAGAAGGTTATGAGGGGCAGTCAACATGGCTTCACCAGGGGGAAATCATGTTTGACCAATCTCTTAGCCTTTTATGAGGAAATAACACGGTGGATGGATGATGGCAGAGCGGTGGATGTGGTCTACCTTGACCTCAGCAAAGCATTTGACACAGTCTCCCACAGCATCCTTACGGCTAAAATGAGGAAGTGTGGACTGGATGATCAGGTAGTGAGGTGGACTGTGAACTGGCTGAAGGAGAGAAGCCAGAGAGTTGTAGTCTATGGGGCTGAGTCTAGTTGGAGGCCTGTAACTAGTGGAGTGCCTCAAGGGTCAGTACTGGGACCGGTATTATTTAATATATTCATCAATGATTTAGATGAGGGAATTGAGTGTACTATCAGCAAGTTTGCTGATGACACTAAGCTGGGAGGAGTGGCTGACACGCCAGAAGGCTGTGCTGCCATCCAGCGAGACCTGGACAGGCTGGAGAGTTGGGCAGGGAGTAACTTGATGAAATATAACATGGGAAAGTGTAGAGTCCTGCATCTGGGCAGGAACAACCCCAGGTTCCAGTATAGGTTGGGGAACGACCTGTTAGAGAGCAGTGTAGGGGAGAGGGACCTGGGGGTCCTAGTGGACAACAGGATGACCATGAGCCAACACTGTGCCCTTGTGGCTAAGAAGGCCAATGGCATCCTGGGGTGTATTAGAAGGGCGGTGGTTAGTAGGTCGAGAGAGGTCCTCCTTCCCCTCTACTCTGCCCTGGTGAGACCGCATCTGGAGTATTGTGTCCAGTTCTGGGCCCCTCAGTTCAAGAAGGACAGGGAGCTGCTGGAGAGAGTCCAGCGCAGGGCAACGAAGATGATTAGGGGAGTGGAACATCGCCCTTATGAGGAAAGACTGAGGGAGCTGGGTCTCTATAGTTTGGAGAAGAGGAGACTGAGGGGTGACCTTATAAGTGTCTATAAATATATAAAGGGGGAGTGTCACGAGGATGGAGCCAGGCTCTACTCAGTGGCAAACAATGATAGGACAAGGGGTAATGGGTACAAACTGGAACACAAGAGGTTCCACTTAAACTTGAGAAGAAACTTCTTCTCAGTGAGGGTGACGGAACACTGGAACAGGCTGCCCAGGGAGGTTGTGGAGTCTCCTTCCCTGAAGACATTCAAAACCGCCCTGGACGCATTCCTGTGTAACATTATCTAGGTGTTCCTGCTCCGGCAGGGGGATTGGACTAGATGATCTTTCGAGGTCCCTTCCAATCTCTAACATACTGTGATACTGTGATACTGTGAAGCTGTTCAGGAAAAAAAACTGCACTGGCAGTCTGCATAGAACAACATACATATTGAATATGTATATACATACATACATACATATAGATGTTTACCTTTATTGAGTTTGCATCAGTTCTGCTATCATCCATGATTTTTTTACCTGCTAAAGACTCGAAATATAAAAATATAATCATACAAGTAAGAAAACTTCTGCATTTCTTATAAATGGGGTTAAATGCACATGCAGAAAGTAGATGTAAACACTACTGGTATTCACTACACCACCTACATCCTCCTGAAACAGTGATCAAGCTGCTAAAGCTGTAAAAATGCAACCTGCTAGGCCAACCAGTATTTTATTTCACATCTATTTATATCTGTAAGTCACTTACCTGTCATATTTAGATATGATCTTGGGGGAGAAACCATCTTTTTTCTCTGTATTTGAATAGAGCATTTTATCCACAGAGCTGTGCGCTGTGGTAAGATCTCTGTGCACTGATACATAAAAATAGTATAATTACAAGGCATTTTGAAGCTAACGAGATCAAAAAATGGCATTATGAATGCTCTAGACTTCTTGGCAATGAACAGTTATTGATACACGTTCAGACAGCCATGCACCATCTCTTTAGCATTTTATCTAGGATCTGCCACAGCAAAAGCATCATTCAAGAGCCGTCTCTTTAGACAGAAGAAAAATCCAATGCCAAGAGACCTTTGAAAAAGTCTGAGGGACAGATACTGAAACCTTCAGTCCCATTACACAGTACCGTATTTTACATCTGATCTCATTTCTTTTGCTAGAAACAAGATCTCACTGCTGGCAGTGTATGTGTCTAGTGAACTCATCTAGAAAGAGAAGCAGAATTGGGTCCCGCACTGGATGGACTGTCAGTACCATCATGTGCATCCATTTCCCACCTAGACACTAGAAAACACTGTAACCTGCTTGTCTTACTGGCCATATAGAAAATCCAGAGGCATATTCTAGGGAAAAGGATGATTTGCTTTAAAACATAACAGTACAAAACGCAGTTAAAAAGCCAGTTTTCTTTGCATACCTCCCCACAATATTAACACAGATATTAGTTCATCCACATGGCGCTTGAATAAATTGAAATAAACTTCTGTGCAAGTTTTCAGTGAGTAACACAAGGTTTTTTACTCTTCCTTCAAGACACTATGTTATTCTTGTCAGGACCTTACTAAATCAGGTATTTAAACTTGGTCATGCTATATAAACATGATATGGGAGAAAGTAATTGCTTATTATGAAATAGTCTAGCTAAAATTAGACACTGATCCTTCAGTATCTATTTAACATAGGCCATTAATTTTAAAAAACTGTTTTCAGCTTGATGTTGAATGGCAATAAGAAGAAAATGTCACTTTTAGAACAAGTATTACAAATGTAAGGCCATATATTTGATATTTACAGGGTCTTATATATTTTGGTGCAAATGTTATATAAACCCTTTGATGGTCCCAGAAAACAAGATGCTGTATTTCTGCTTTTTCATTCAAGAAAACTGAAGCACAATGAGTATAAAGTGCTTACCAAAGCAAATCAGAGAGGTACAAGACACGATTTCTGTTTGCAAAAATTCCTTGGGTGGAAATATGTTAATTAATTGAAGACAAACTTCTCTAGGTATTTGACAAGTTTTGATAGTCTTAATATTTGGAAAGACTGTTTAAAAGAGATAGCACTCTACGATGGCCATCAGCTGGAATATCTGCCTGGAAAGTGGGAAAGGAGCATAAGAACAAGGTGAACTTAAAATTGTTTTCTTGCCTGGATTTTCATAGGCAAAAGACCATTCACCATAGGTACTGGCCAGAACTATTTTCTTTAAAGGGAAGTTTTTGTAACTCCACAGTCAATTGGGAACTGAAGTTAACCTTGTCTCTTTTCATGCTTAAATCAGCTACTGTTAGGGCTAGTTGTAGATATAGAGGACGTGATTGCTCGCTTGTGGCAAAATATGCCACAGCTCCTCTCTGGAAAAATAAATGAACAAAAAACCAACCAGGTGCATCTGGGGACAGTTAGAAGGTGTGTTGGCCCAGGAAGGGCTTGTGGGTTAGTTTCAACTTACCTGACTGAACTGATTGGATAAAGAAGCATCAAATGGCAACATTCCCAAAGCAGCATTTCTTTCCCAAGAAGAAGAAATCCGTGCTGTCAAATTGGTATTAGTTCAGAGACAGTCAGAAACTATCTTCATGGTAATGGCGGATGAGAGATATAATTTGTTAGGAAATTGATTGTTCGTCACACCAGGGAGAGTTCAAAGCACTTAAGAACAGATGTAGTTACAAAGATCCAAAGGAAAGTCTTTTTATCCTTAGTAAAGTCTGTGAAACTACCTTTCTGCTTGTATCAATCTCCTGCTCTCATTCTCTCAAAGAGAGTGAAGATGACGTCTAAGCTTACATCTGTGCTTACATTTTTGCTGCTGAAGCCAAGAGTGAATGCCATGACTGGAGTCCATGGTAGGAAAGGATTCAGGTAGGTGCTTGTACCTTGGGCTATCCAAGTCTGATGCAAAAGAAATCCTTTTTTCTTGTGCCAGTGTGCAGCCATGCCACATTGTGGTGGAACTCTGCATTGCGACACTGGGTTACCATGTCGGTGGGACACGGTGGAGAGAGGACCTTTCCTGCTTAGGTAGACATGAGTGCTTCACAACAGACCATGGTCTTTAGCTTTTCAGAATGGAAGGACCTGCCAGAATGGAAGGTGTTAGAATATATCTAACAACTTCCTTGCTGTGAGTTATTCTGAAAGTAACTGAAAGTAAGATAACTAGGAATGGGTAATGCCATACCATTAACAAACAGGCATATAGGAATTGCACATTTAACTCAGAAAAAACATACAGCTTTTCTTCATTGTTACTCTTCCCCCTAAAAACACTGGATGCTTTTCAGGAGTCCCAGCATATAGGAATTGCACATTCAACTCAGAAAAAACATACAGTTTTTCTTCATTGTTACTCTTCCCCCTAAAAACACTGGATGCTTTTCAGGAGTTCCGGTGCTTGAAACAAACTCCTCTAACACCAAAAAGACAAGCAGAGAGAAGTCTGTACTGATCCTAGTGTTGGTATTGAGGAGACTGTCTGAATCGCCTTGTTTTCTATGTTCAATCAGAAAAAAAAATCAAAAAGGATTACTTTGCCAGGCTCCTCTAGGGATAATGAATGTTCAAGTACTTCCACCTTCCACAGGGGGAGCTGGGATAGAAGACAGAGTTGTTCCATGGTGCTTTTGTGCTTTGGCTGCCTCCTGCTTCCCTCCACTCTGCTCCATTCTCGTTTGCTCCCTGGGACTTCATCTGCAGCTTAAGCGGTGGAGAACTTGGCATGCTTCAGAAAAGGGGCTGAGCTTCCCTGCTGACACCACTTTCCGCGGTCACAAGTTCATGAGCATTGCTAGAGTTACAGGCTCAGAACCAAATGTCCATAGGACTTAAAACGATTTCCCTCTCTGCCTCTGCCGGCTGCTCCCACTCATTGATTTATGCCTGTGATGCTCAGAGCTGCGGCATAAATCTGGTTATGTAATAGAAACTTGATAACAGAGAAAGTCAATATGGGAGGGCAATAGAGCTGAAATTACACACTGGCACTACTTTGTATTAACCCTTTCACAGTTCAGCTTGGCTGCTTCTCAAAGACAAGTTGTCTGAATTTAGGGAGAGAATTATCTTATTACTTGTAGCAGCACCAGACTGGCCACTCTTTCTTCTGTTTTGCTGGAGCCAGTATAGCTCCACAGAGTAATCTTCTAGAAACACCATCCTTTTGCAACAAAATATTCTTTACTTTTTTGTTTCAGTTAATTGTATAATGAAAAATGACCAATAGTTTCACATCAGGCAGAATATCTATATGAATATAGTAACTTATTTAAATAAACCTAGATATTTGATATTATCTGAGTGTTTCCAACTTGGACAGTTTTTCTGAGAGAAAGTTTCTTTGTCAGTTGTTTTGTTTGCTTGTTTGATCTTTGTGGTACTTGGTTAATCTCTTAGCTACAATTTTGCAGCTGAGCTCCTGGCTCTGTGAAAGTAGGCAGTTTGGCAGGTCCACAGAAGAACTTCTGACAGCTAGTCTACATCATTCCTCATTTTAAGCAATAAAGAAAATTGAAGGCTATAGTTTTTTAAAACATTCATGCATGAAACTTCCACTTTATGTTATCATAATCTGGTTCCTGCTGTTATTAGAAACCCTGTTGTTATTAGAAACTCATTTATCACAGATCTTTATATTCATGGTTTCATTACATCAAGTCCTGATGGTGATACAATTTAACTTTTCCTTTGTTCTTGACTGAAGCTAGGGGATTTGCATATTTGATATCTGGGATTCAGGGAGAAACATGGAGATGAATATGAATAAAATCATTGTCTGTTCTTCAAGGTGAGCTTTGCTTCTCATGAATATAAGTAAAATACATTTGATTTCATATGCATATGTTCTTTATAAAATTCTGGTAATAACATCATCTTTTTGTTACTCAGCATAAGATGATTTGAATCATCAATAACTGAAATATATGTTAAAAACATTAACAGAGTTGATATAAAGCAATATTTTGTTGGTCCCAAGAGCAGTATTATGAAATATGAAGCTAAAACTGTTGTATCAACTTGTTTGGAAACCATTACTTGGAGATTGGAAGACGTCTAAAAATCCCACTTTGTCCAGGTGCTCCTGAAGTTGCTTAGCAACTGCATCCTTAATCACCTTCTCCAGAAAGGGATGTTTGACGGAGGATATTAATTAGATGTTGTCTTGAGGAGGGTCAAGACCTCGACATACTGTAGCCAGGATGTCATTTTGCCTTTCAAAAAGAGGTGTTAATGAAATGCCCATCCACTGGGAAAGTGCTTCCTCAATGACCTTCATAAGGCCTGTGGTTTCCTCACTAGAGCTCTTCATCTGCTCCTGGGACAAGGCACTGTTAAAATCAGTCCCAGGTGTGCTCATGATCTCTCATTCTGACATCCCTGGTTGATGACTGAAAGCTTTAGATATGAATGATTTTGCAAATGAAAAATATGAAGATGAATTCACTAATTTCTTGTTTCAAAGAAGACGAACTGACAGGGAACCAGGTCTCCTTAATAACTTTGCCAAGCAGCCCTGAACAGTGTGCATCAGAAATGTAAATAACTATTCAGAAAGGAATTTGGGGTAAGAGAATTGTAGTGAAATACATAAGGAAAGGATGATTATTTGGGGTGTTAACACTTTGGGAAAGAGTTTCCTTTCATCACAAGAAATGCCACACTGTAATTTTACTAATGAAAATACAAATATGGTCATTGTTCCCATGGACATGAAAAAAATTACTGAAGTCCTTCTTAACAAATTGAGAAGACTGAGGTAAAAGGATGCTGAGTTTGTTGACCTTATCTGTCTCCCTTAACACTGAATCATCCTTCCCATTCAGCAACAACTCCACGTTTTCCTTGTTCAGTCTTTTACTGCTAATGTACAAGCTCTTTTTGTGTACCTGTCAAATCTCAAGCCCAGATGAGCTTTAGCTTTCGTGGTACATCCCTACACATCCAGGCAATGTTTTTGAATTCTTCGTTTGCACTGTCCTTCCTTCCACCTTTTGCCTTTTTACATTGCATCTCACTAGATATGGACAAACCTTCTTATCAGGTCTAGGAAGGGACACTAACTAGTCTGACAAGGTTAATTTTAACAGGGTACTACATGTCTGCTCAATAAAGTGTCTTTTAAAAATTATGCTTGTTGTTTGTCTGCTTGGGTTTTTAAATAATCAGTTACCTAATGAGTGATTGATTTCTATTAGTTTTGCAAGAAAAGTTGGCCCTAACAATGTATCATTTATTACCATATTTTCCTACCATGTGTTCATTCTTGCACTTGTGCATATGTACCTGCTGTGACTGCTGTTTTGTACTCCTTTATCTTTTTTTTATCTTGCTAAAAATCCTGAGTTATTTTTTAATGAACAGACTTCAGTTCATGATTTTTTCTACTTTGTTCCACTTCTGCTTAATACAGCATATAAATTTAAATATACATATAATTCTTTATTTGTCTGTTAATTACAGATTAACATTTATTTCTGATTCGATCATAACAGTTGAGAGTTTTCCTTTCTTGAATTTAAAATATACTATAGAATCAGCTTTTTTATGTATACTGGAAGGGCTTTCAGAATGTTGCAGAGTGCTACCAATTCACCTCCACACTTTAACAAAGGTGATTTCTAGTTTACTTGAGGCCTGAAACTTCCTTATCTTTCTCATAGTGCAATTATATTTGCACATTATAACTCTCTTTAAGCTTTTAACTTTTAATTTCATTTAGACACATACATGTGTGCAAAATGCTGTTGTCTTCTGAGAAATTTGTTGTTTTATAGTAGAGACTAGAATGTTTGTAACAGTGTGCAAAGTAAGGCCCTAATCTGACAAAACTAAAGCAAAATGTGGTTTTCAAAGTTGGAACTGCCTACAGTTTTAAAATTTATCATGTGTCTTTATGATGGTTGATCAAACTTTGAAAATAGTGAAAACAGCCAAGACATTTTAAACCACCACTGTCTATTGTGAAATACCCCTCACGTTTGAACTCTTTCCCACTATCACAGGTAAATGACCAACCTGACCTCAAATATGTAAAATTGAAAATTTCAGAATAAACCTGCAAGATACTCTTCATTATTATTATTTTAAGTATTGTAATATCCTTTCACCATTCCTGACAGTAAAACTCATTGGAGCAGATAAGCACTAGCCAGAGGATTAGTCTCCTCCTTTTGAAGAGAAAGGTTGCTCTGTGGCAAAATCAGAGTCTACAGCTGGAGCTCTGAGAAACCTGTCCTGCAATGCAATCAAAAGCCTTGAAAGTTATTTTACAAGGGTGCTTCTATAAGCGGTCCACTTATCAAATTGACATCTCTCTAAGTTAGAGACAAGGAGGTCGTGTGGGACAGAATCGAACTCTGCACAAATCCAGGTAGATGACATCAACTGCTCTGCCCCTGTCCATCAGTTCTGTAGCTCCATCATAGAAGGCCACCAGATTGGTCAGGCAGGATTTCCCTTTAGTGAAGCCATGCTGGCTGTCACCAAGCACCTTGTTGTTTTTCATGTGCCTTAGCATGCCTTCCAGGAGAATCTGCTCCAAGATTTTGCCAGGCACAAAGGTGAGACTGACTGGTCTGTAGTTCCCTGGGTTTCTCATGTGAAAACTATGTTATGTATCCTTTTTTTTTTTTCTCTTTATTTGTTAGATTTCCTGCTATTTGGAAATGCTGCACTTCTTTGTTTGGGACTTTAGAAAAATTGATTTCATTTTTGCCTGGGAAAGTACTAAGCTTATGACAGGGTCTTATGAATTGAATCTGATGCAGGCATAGAGCAGAAGAGCAAACAACACTGGGAATGTTTTGTCCACTAGCCAATTACTAAGAAAATATTCAAAGAAATCAAGTAAATGGCTTTCTCAATTAGTTTCTTTCTGTCCTTTAAAGCACTGAAGAACTTTTAAGTGTATTTCAAGGATTGAGCTAGTAGGTTATGTCTGACAGTTCCTTCTGAGCATAAGAATTTATAGCTAGTTAAAAGAAAAATACATGGGGAAGAGGCACTGGACATTCATCATCTACCCAGCATGACCAGGAAAAATATAGACAGTGATTTTCCTACGTGTCCTTCATCCTCTCAGTGTCCCCCTTAAAATGGCTGATAGTGTTTTTTCCTGGGAGTTGGGATGTCCAGCACCCGCTGGAGACAGAGTAATTTCCTATGGAGGACCACAGTCTTTTGCAAATCTCAGGTAGCTTGCTGACTGTATTGTGGGGCGTCTTTGGCTGCTCTTCAGGGAAGGTGATCTGATATTTTTGCACTTAGGCCTTGTGCATTGGATTTCATGAGGAACACACACACTGCAATGAATCCTTACTTGGGTAAGGATCATTCACTCATTCCTACTGGCTGGATACTCAGAACTGGCAGGCACTTGAGTCAAGGTGAGGTTTCCATTTTAAACTTCAACATTTCCAGGATGCCTGAAGCACACAAGCTCAACCACTGCAGCTCTCACCCCACAGAAGTACTTGGATTCTCTGCATGGCTGAGGGAAGAAGATGAGTTAAAGGCCATAGGATTCATTTCTGGAGACATCTTTTTCTCTACATTGACTGCCCTGATCTGTCTTGCTGAGATTATTCATTCATTGAAGGTGCTTAAGTTCTGACCATGCTCTTGAATCTCGTAATCTTAAAACACTTTATCTTGGAGTTGAGTTATTCTTAAAGAATTTAGGAACTAGCACTTAGTAGACTATAAGCATATTGGTTTTCTTGATTCTGGTCTTTATTAAGACCATCAGTAGGCAGAGGTATCAGCTTCAGGAGGTAATCTTTCATTATAATAATCTAATCAAGACATACACAAAATTCTTCAGGCTAAAAATGCAAAATCTTTTTTTATCCCTGATTTTCAATATATGAGATACTGTATATGTATTCAGTCTTGTTAATAATTGTAAAGGATTTTGTTAGGTAAAACTTTTACCAGTAATAATTACTAATGGATTATAATTTTGATTATGAATATCATAATGTTTTTCAAGTTAGAATTAATTCCCAGGAAATACTGGAGGTATTGTAATTGCATACTTACACTGGTACTTACATTGGTACCAATTTTGTAAAAAGTATCTATGAAGCTTCAGAGGTCTTATGTTTCCAATGCATTAGTAATTTACTTTATTTGTGGAGAAGCAGTATATTCTAATTAGCTAATAGTAATCTCTCTCACACAGAAAATAACATCTTGGAAAATATATCTCTTATATTTTATTCAAATTAATTAAGACTCACCAAGCCCACTGCTTTCATATAGTTTGAGAATTCCTTTTGGAATGGAGTTACTTTGTGGTATTCTAGAGTAAAAATTACCAGTGGAACAGTTGCTCTTTATTAAATGGTTGAATAGTGAGGCTGTAAGTTTATTATATAAAGAGAACATGCATATAATCAGACACTATTGAGTAACCAACTGACAGCTTATGAATGCATAATGTTGCCTGCCTTCTTGTGAATTTTTATGTATCCATAGGATTATTCAAAGGAACGTTTAACAACATGATTAAATTTATACGTGCCTGCAATCCAGTGAAGTTAATGAAATCAAATATGGATGGAAATTCACTGTTTTAGAGCACACAAAACTTAATGCAATGGTTAAGGAAGTTAGTGCTGACTTACTGGAAGCAGTACAGTGGACTTAAAGTACAAAAGCAGCTAAACAAAAAAGGTAAAGTTAAGTTAAACAAAGTTTAAGAAGAAGAAAAAAGAAGAAAGTAGACAGGCCAATGTTGCAGACAATATGGAAAAGCAACAAAGAGCAATACACATTGTGATCACCTCTTTAAAATTCCTCAGCTTTTAATAGCAGAACTATATGCTCCACAACATCTGCCAGGTGTGAACAGAAAGAAAATCACACATACAGGTACTGTAAAGTACAATCTAATTAGTGTACTAAAGCTTAATATATTTTTTTTGTAAATATGAAAACAATTAGAACAAATCTATTCCCGTGACAATATAATGAAGAGGCTTATGCTTCTGTAATGAAACGTTTCATTATTCTGCATCATGCCTTACTGAATATATCATTTATTCTCATGTACAGCAATTAAAATGGTAATGTACAGGAGCAGACACACAGAATCTGAACTGCTATAGAATACTGAACAGACTACCAGGACTTACTAACTTTGCCACGGATCTGTCACTCTGAGGTGTGACTTTCTTGACCTTTGTGACTCTAGATAGGACTCTTCAACAAAAATGAGCAACAAAACTTTCTCTGTACATCTGAAAGTAATTGTCTTCAAAGTCTTCAAATATACTTAGCAAATCCCTTACATATATAAAGGTATTGATTTTCCAGCATTTAGACTATCTACAGGCTTGAGAACAGAGCTACAAACCACAGCAAGGAAACAGCAGTGATGCAGAACAGTTATGGAAAGAATTAAATTTTCTTGCACAACTTTCATGCATAAAAGCACGGCTTTGAAGGATCAGCTTCTTTTCCTTAGCCATTCCAGAACTAAGAGAAAACCTGTAGGATGATTCAGCCCATTCAGGAGCCAGCCAACAGGGACCTCAAGGAAGAGGGCTAGGCCTTAGGATTTAGCCTCCACTTTAAGCACCACCATCCGCACATTGTTTTAGGAGATAGCAGGAACAACTGTCCTCTTTATATATGGTGGTCCAGCATAGGATTTTTTGAAACTTTTTGAGAAAGCAACCTTCCCCTGGATTTTATTCCTTAAGTTCAGTTCTTTAACAGTGGCAAAACTCATCTGTAATTACTTTAGAAAAATAGTTACTGTTAGCCTCTTGTTTTAGGTGAAATTACACTTGCTGTCAATTAGATTGCTAGTGACTATTACGCTGTCTGCAGCACACAGCTAGAAACAGCAGCAAAAAGCCACTTGGATTCGATGATCTTAAAGGTATTTTCCAAACTAAATGATGGAGAAGGACCACATATCTGGTGCCTGGTGGTTAGGTCTTCAGCCAGCACAAAGCATGACTCAGTTTCATTTAAATGTTTTTGTTGTCTTTACAAGGAAAACGTGTGAATGCTCCAAGGGCTCATAACCCACACCCCAGAGCACCATATTGTGAAATTTGCATTAGGGATATGCTGTAAAACCAGTAAAAAGTAGTTCTAGAACAAAGCCTTTCCAGTAAAGAATTGTTTGATCCCAAGAGAAGAGCAACAATCCAGTTTCCTGAAGCTGATTTTAAATAACCACTCCAGGAACATCCAAATTGCCTTTACAACTATTACTGTAAAGTTTCATAGGGCTTGGAACCTAGTGATGAAATTTAGACAATTTCAGCAACCCTGCTGAGGTGTAGGAGCTACCTTTCAAGTGTTGCTGCATCTGACTTCGGTCTCAAAAGTAAATGGTCTGGATTGTTTTCTTCATGTTGTGCTCTCTTGGTGCCAAGATGTACAGTGGTGTATCAGCTGAGAGGACAAGAGTACACACGTTATGCACTGCTCCTGTTGAAGCATTTGTTTTGGAATTTAATTTTGTCTGCTCGAGGATTCACAGTAATACAGCAGTACAAAACACGATGTATTTTAAAGAACAGCCACCACAGCTAGTAAGGCACCAGTAGGATTACCATACCTATTTGCACAATACACTAAATGAGCAACCTCGTGATTACCCCAAAAGCAACACAGAACACTGTATTATAAGCCACTCTACATATCTTATGACCCTCGTGACCAATATGAGACTGAAGCATCTGAAAGAATAAATGAAACACATTCATACCTGTAATTAAAATAAAACACCACTATTATTTTGCAATAGGCTCACTGCTTGTAAAGTCAGTCATAGTTCTCCTGACAGCCACCTCCGGGATATGCCACGTGGTCATGCCACCTTGGTTTTGTTGTTGCATAACGTGCTTTGCTATGGGTTTATTTTCTTTTACTTTCATTTTTTAAGTACCCTGAACATGTACATTTGAATGTCAATATATCCTTGATGCCGTTACATATACATGTATCTGGGACAGGGTTTGAGACTGTTAGGAACTTTTGAGTTGCTTATGCCTGCTGTACTTGCCAGTTGCCCCAGAACAAAACAGATTTCCCATAAAATATTTATATTGCCTCACTACTAATTCACCACAAATCAATTTTTGGGAAATTTTTTTTCCAAATTGGAAAATAATTGTTAAAGTTTTCACTTTGTCATTGAATTCTAGAACTGGATTCTGAACTCTGCAAGTACAATCAATGATTTTATACTAATTTGCTGAGAAATGTTTTAAGTGTGCTCCTCGACACTAAAAACATTCTCTAGAGAACTGTTGGAGGGTCAGGGAGAGAAAAAGGTGTTGTAGAAACATATACAGAAGGGCCGTTTTCTCATTCTCAAAATTGAGCAATGCTGAAGAAGCAGCTATGAGTGGCTTACAATATTAGCAGCCATGGGCTGACAGGACAGGGACAGTGAGATGAAAATAGGACTGAGGGAAAACAGGAGATTTAAATACCTTGATAAGAGGTGTCTGGGAAAGACACAAGCTGAGATCACACAGAGGTAGTAGGAAGACACAGGTTTTGAAGGTGAAATAGAAGGATCTGGGAAAGATGAACCTGGATAACCAGGAACATTTTACTTTTGTGAAGTGCATGTATCCCATGCTAAGAGTTTGCTACTGCCAGATCTATTCCTACACCCACTGTCTTGACATTCCATGCAAACATAACACCGTATATATGTACAATCGCATGGATTTGCTAAGAATGCAGCTTTGTTTCAGTACCTTTTGTAAACTCTACTGAAGGTTTTTTTTCCTAAAAGTTATAGCAACCTGGTTACAACAACAATAAAACCAAAACTTCCCTCAAGAAAATTTTCAGGATGAAGATTTCTTCAGAAGACTTTTAAAATGTGTTATTCTTGAAAATACTATTAAAAAAAACAAACCTCCATGCATTCTGTAAATTAAAAAATTATATTGGACGTCATTTAAAAAAAAAACAACAAACCAAATCAAACCACTTTGATTGAGGTTTTGCTGTTGCTCTGGCTTCTGTTGTGTTCGTGGAATTTGGTATTGAGCAAGAAGACAAAATTGATTTGCTTTTCTTAATATTTGACTACATATAGATAATTTGAAAATATGAGTACAAATGTACACTATAGTAAAAGATACTAAGTCCCTGTATGGAGAGGTTATATTGTCTTAATGTCTTGAAAGTGGATTAGCTTTATTGGTGTGTGAAAGCAAAATGAAAACAAAACCAGAATAGAAAGGACTCTCAGCCTTTCTAAAAGTAAACAGGGCTGTAATATACAGCTTGTTATAGCTTGGGGTGAAGGAAGAAAGGACAGTGATTGGGGAAAGTGACCACAAGGCTTTCGTGGAAATGAGGCACACCATAGCATGTTAGAAAGAAGAAGTCCAGAGCATAATAAACCCATTGCTCAGTTTCTCCCATTCCCCTCTAAACACAACCATTGCTTGGAGGCTCATCTCACTGCCACTGTGGCTTGAATACTTTCCAATCTTTGATATGTTTCAAACTATAAATTCAGCTTCCCATATAAAAGTCAGAGTAATGTAACATGCTTTTGGTGTGAGACTGAATGGAGACATGGCTACATCCCAGCTGGTGGAAATGTGGTAATGAATTTCAAATAAATTTCAAACATTTGTTAAACTCCTCCTGAACAGTTTTGCTTGCTACCAGTAAAATATAGATGCCATAACTGAGCACTCATACTCAAGATTTTAGTTACACTTAGGCTGAAAATAGAGTATAATATTAAAATAGTCTGTCTTCCTTTCCAGTAACCTACCACTCTTAAAAATTTCAGAGTAGACTTTCTGTTTCTCTTCTTTCTCTGTTTCTCAATTTATTATTAAAAACTACACTTTCACAGTGGTCAATGAAACCAAGCTGATTTGTATCTGTCTCAGAGCTTAAAGACTTATATACATTACTAAAATTATTTTGGTTTTATTTTAGAAATCTCTGAGTATATTTGCTTGAAAAATAGATTTCACCAAGCTTGTTTTCATGGATTATGCACTACATTTGACTGTCTTACTGAATCATGTTAATAAAAAGTTAAACAAACATGTGAAGATCAAACAACAGGAGTTATTTAACAGAAAAGTGCCTGCTACACCACCTAAGTTTTTAGGAGTGGGCCAGGAACTCAAGTCCTTTCAATTCAGTGTAATTAAGCTGGTTCCTCCCAAAGGAGATTTTGCATCTGCATAGTTAGAGCAAAGTAGCTATCTTGGTAGTTTGTAATTATACTAAGTTTAATTACATATAAAGTACGGCAGCTGAAACATCTGATTTTGACTTATAGAAATAGAATCAGCATGTCCTATTTTCAGTTGCCCACTTAAGTTTTTTACTTCTTTCCTCCTTGTCCTGAAATGGAGGACATTCCATCCAACATCCATACTCATGGAGGAAAGGAAGATGTATATTATACATTTGGACAGTCTTATTTGCAACTGGTTAAATACTGTAGGTATTGCAAACACTTAATTGCAGTAAGCGCAGAAAAGATTCTGCTTTTCATTGCTTCCATCTGCTGGTTTCCTTTTGTGTTGAACTAACAAGATGAGCAGCATCTCATTTGGAATTGGTGAAAGTCTATCTAACAAGAAAAGATTTTTCATCGTAACCTGCTGTATTATATCACTCTATTAAGTTAATATAGAGCAAAATACAAAGAAAATTATACAGCATTGTAAGCTGCTAGAATGTAATTTTATTAAAATTCAATATGACTTTTTTTTTTTCACTATTTCCCAAAATTTGATACCAAATAACACTACACAAGAACCTAATGAGTTGGCTTGGCTTTCAAAAGTGTCCTTAGAACCTCTTGTATTATTTGAGTATAATCATCCTGGTTTAAAAAAAAAAAAAAATCTATTTAAATTTAAGACATTAGTTAGTTGATTAGCTTTAGGCATCCATGTCTGAGACACTGCAGAATTTTCTAGCAGCTGCAAAAAGTATTTTACTACATGGGCAAACATACCAACATTTCAGTGAAATCCCATTATTTATTTAAATAATTTGTTGACTGCCCAGAACTACTTCTCTGTGAACCAATTTCTTTTGCGTTGCAATGCATATGATTAATGAATTTCAAACATTTTTTAATAATGTTAAAATAAAAATATATAAAAAAATATTTTTAAAAGTTTGTAATCTTATTCTTTAGAATAAGAATTTAAAAATCCACTCTTTTGAGACTATGCAATATTCTCAGTATGCAGGCTTTGAGTGATAGAAGTATTCTCTTTAGATGAAGCTTATAAAACTTGAATGTCTGAATATCAATTGGATGTGATGCCTACCCATAGACAGCCAAGATTAGTTACTCTATAAATTGGCCACTCTGGGATGTTTCTCTCCCCCTCCCTTTCTGCATTAATTTCATAAAGAATAAAAGCAGATTCTAAACCAAACACATTTAAAAAAAAAAATCTGTAATATAAATGATGCGATTAATTTAACCTAACTAAAAATGTTTATAATATAAATGTGTACATCTGAGATAGTTACATCCCTTCTGTCCTGGGTTCAGCAGTAGCAGTCATTTTTTACCCTTAGTAGCTGGTGCAGTGCTGTGGTTTTGACTTTTGGCCTGGAAACAGCGCTGATAACACCGATGGGTTTAGTTGTTCTCAGTAATGTTTAGTCTGACCAAAGATTTTCTGAGTCTCATGTTCTGCTAGGGAAGAGAGGAAGCTGGGAGGAAGCAGAGACAGGACACCTGATCCAAAGTGACCAAAGAGGTGTTTCCATACCACAGCACGTCATGCCCAGGATGTAAACTGAGAGTTACCTGGAAGGGCTAGTGCACTGCTCAGTCGGGCTGGGTATCTGTCGGTGGGCGGTTGTATTCTCTTCCCTTGTTATTTCCCTTATCATTGTTATTATTGGTGGCAGCAGTAGTGGTTTGTGTTATACCTCAGTTACTGGACTGCTCTTATCTCAACCCAGGGGAGTTGAATTCTTTCGATTCTGCTCCCTATCCCTCTGGGAGCAGGGGTGGGGGGGAAGAAAGAAGGAGGGGGCAGTGAGCAAGGACTGCGTGGCTGATTTATGACTGAGCTTAAACCACAACACTTTCACGCGTAATGGGAAGGAAACTCTTTTGGAGATTAATTACTTATTTTAGACACTTGTTTTAAGACAAAAGGAATTTTTCTGAATAATACCACCTCCTCTTTATTTTCTGTAGAAGGGTTGTAGGCAACTTTGTAGGCAACTAGCTCTGATGTACCCACTGAATCTTTCAAGCACCTGGATTTGGAAAAACACATCTCATTTGGAAACAAGGTGATACCTCTCAAATCTGTTATTGTTAATAGTGCTGAGAAATAGAAAAACAACCACGCATTCCCTTTAAAATACTTGGATTTTGAAAAGCCAGCACAGTAAATGGGTTGTAGTCACAATTGCCAAGAAAGGTGGTGGTAGATTTTCAGAAAGGTCTGCCTTCAGTTTCATAAAAGCAGCTTTCTGTCTGGGCCCTGAGAACTTTAGGGAAAGTTGTCAAGCATAGGAGAGCAACAACAATGTTTAGACATATTACGTAATATAATCAACTCACACAAATTACTTTTAGGACTTAAAATTAGGACTTTTTTTTCCTCTTTTAATTAAAGATATCAATCACCAGATTGATTGACAAAAATCAAATTATATTCAGTACTATAATCTTATAATAACAAACAAACCAACAGAAAAAAATAATGACAGTCCTACAAGCATTACCAAGCCCATCCATACTTCTTAGTAAATTCTTCCCACTCCTTACCAAAATATTTCTATTTAATTTAATTATATCCATGATCTTGACCTGTTGTTCACCTTGGCCCCGTCTGAGCTAGTTATGTTGCTAGATGGGTCTAAACTAAACAGACAGATAATAAATCTTAGTGTAGAGGTGTACCAAAAGCCTTCATGCAGGTCTGGTCATCCTCAGACTACCTTGTATTATCTTGCCTCCTTATATGGGGGGAAAACCCCACCATTCTTAAGAGTTCATAAGAACTTGACTTTAAACAGGCAGTGCTGGGAAAAGACTAACCCTGACAGTCTGAACAACAGACACCAATCATTATACTGTGGCAAAACTCTTCCTGGATTCTCAGAACCCCAGAGGGACATTACCACAACTCAAGAAGCCTGATATGAATATTTAATCTCTCTAAAATTGGGTGATTATGCAGATACTGTGCAACTGGGAAAGTTATTCCCCCAGGGGCTTATAAAAATAAATACTACATCTAAAATGTAACAGCCAAAATGCAGGTGGTGAATTTTCTCTCCACTGCTTACTTGCAGCTCTACTTGACTTGTCCTGATGTGCCATTGAAATAAATGGGCCTTCTCTGTAAAACAATTGCAGAGACACATGCACCATCCACAAGGGATGAAGGGCTCATCACTAGGATATGAGGTATTCCTCCAAGCTATCTACTACCATGTGGTTGATGGGTTTGATGGTACGGAGGAGAATAGTTTATAGGATTTCTTTTTAGTGCGTGGTATATTAGTGTCTCACATTTTAATGAATTCCATAAATAAAAGATGATGAAATGCCAGTATTTGGTAAGCTACATGCAGTTAGTTTCATCTTGAAATCTGACTACATAAACAATGTTATAACCAACATTTTTTGCCCTGTCTTCTGTGTTGATGTTCTTGAAATTACTAGTTAAACAGCAATAGATCACTTTCATTGCCAAAAATAAAATATTGAGCTAGCATCATTCTGGGTTTTGTACTTTCACCTCAGCTTCATCAGTCACACTGAGAGCAATTGATCTGTTCTGGGTAATGGAGACCTGTATTCATGTGTGAAGTGATTTGTTGTTTTAGTCGAGGTCTTTGGCACAATTCACTGTAGTGTTCTAAAACTGTACCTGAAGTAGGCTCCCCGTTAATCACCTGATCTTCTTCTCCACACCATTTGGTACTAGACTTGAGAAAGTTTATGCTGAGAAGAGAGGAGCTGAGAAATAGACAAACCTGCAATGGGAGGGTTCTAACAGTGCCATTTAGAGGAGCGTAAACTTTCCTGTAAATAATCTCTTTTTTTTTCCCTTTTTGGATAAAAATAATAATGAAACATTTATCAGAGATCCTGCATCTGTCAGGAAGAAACAGCAGCTTGATGAGCTTCTACAACTGCTGTTCATGCACATACCCTGAGGAAAACAGAATTAATAGCTTATTTGCTTTGTTTAGTGAGAAAGAAGCTGGTGCTTGTAGGAGAATAATTCAGTCAGAGAAATTGTTAATAAATGCATGATTTCTTGCTTATTTTCAGAAAAAAAAAGGCTACTCTGGCTTCAAATAGACTAATCTTTGATAGACATAGAAACATACAGTGCAAAGAGGCTGCTCCTGGTGTCAGAGGATCTTAATCCCATTTTAAAAACAATGCTTCTGTGCAGAAACATTCAGCACATTGCCATGGAGAGCATGGAAAGCTCAAACAGTTTTTTTTTCCCCCTCAGGTGGCTGGGCTGGCCCTAAGTGTCACACTGCTGATCAAAAGCTGAGTATTTGTTCTTTAACCTCTCTGCACCCATCCCCAGTAAAAGAAACAAAGGTCACAGAGCAGAGGGGTTACGCTATCTGCCACCCCAGCCCAGCAACTAAACCTCTAGCAAACACATTAGTGTTTAATTTGTCATCCCTGATGGTGTGGCATTGGTGCTCATTGTCCCACCGCTCCCTGAAAGCAGTTACACCAACTTTGTGCAAGCAGCGGAACGAGAAAGAGATGTGCTGGCCAGGAAACACATTATTGCTGGGCTGGGTCCACATTCTTTGAGTTTGTTGCCTTACCTTGAACACTGGATTTTTGCACACAGTTTGAGGGGCAGCCAGGAAAGGATGGGAACACAGCAGCCATGTCAGTGAGTGGCAACCGTTAGTTCTCCAAACATCTCCCCCTCTCACCCCCATCCTCCACCGCTCTGCAAACAAAAAGTGTTTTGATTGCTTGGATGACAGCACAGGAATTTGTCTTTTCAAAAGCACTCACTCTACATATACAATATAAGTACTGTAACCAGAAACACCTTTAAAAGCCATCAAACAGAACGGAAGATGTAACAGTGACCAGTTGTGTTTTGAATCAGAGTTTCTAACGACCACATAAAACACAAAGACAAGCCTGCAAATTTGTCCAACAGCATGATGGGCAACAGTCAGTAAAAATGATTTAAGAGTTTGGCAGAATAGTTTCTATTGCTTTTGGTTATGTCTGATTCCCTACAGTCTCTCTGTTTACAAAGTCCTATGTTTACAAAGCTGTCTCAAATATACCATTTAAATTCATTGCATAATGCACAAAAAATCAATTTTCTTGTTCAGCAGCCAAAGGGCAGGAGAACTAATTTTAGTGCTCTGCAGCATCATTTCAAGCTGGCCCATTTGTGGCAGGTTTTCCAATGTACCTTATGCCAAGTTAGATGAAAGACACTACAGGGTGACTACATACATTAGGGGTATCTGGGGAGGCAGTCATCACAGCTTTCCAAAAAGGAGGAAAGATTTCTGGGAAGCTTTAGAAGCACAAAGACAGGTGAGGAAATCTGTGTGTTGCAAAACTGCTCAGTTTAAATTGAATTCTCAAAATTAAAACATATTTTACAAATTTGGCTCCCTGCAAATACATATGCTCTTTAGCTTGCCTACCTCCCACTCCACATGAAGACCTTGTCTCTGATGTACTCTGTTTTTTCCATCAGTTTCCTTTGCCTAGTCCTAAGCACCCTCATGCTCTGCCTCTCTATTCACTTGCCAAACTAGTTTTTCAGTCTGTCAATCATACTGACTTTAACCTGTTCTCAGCTTAACTCCTACCCACCCAATACTCCAGCTTGTGAGGTGCTACTGCCCAGAGCTCTTCACCAGATTTCATCTGACCATATGGGGCTTTTGATCCACCTCGTTATTCATTGCCCTGCTCTCTTAATTCTGCAGGCACTACCTATTTTTACTCTTAATGTGCTGAATACTCTGGAGAAAATCCTGAATTCTAATACTCTTTATGAGTACAACTTGTATAATTTAATCTCTTCTGTCATCCAGAGTAGGTCTTCAGGTATCATTTTTTCAAAAGCTCTTTAAAACTTTCTGACTTATTTTCCTTAGTTTAAGATCTTGCTGGCATCTCAAAAAGATATCAGAAAACTGATAAGCCTGTCTGTGACTGTTACTTACTTCTCTTTACCAATGCTTCTCTTTACTACATCCTATTCAGTTTCCAGTGTCATTCCCAAATGCTTCAGCTCAAGCCCGGCTCTTTGTTTCTCATTTCAGACTTCTTTTTTCCTTAATCCTGACACATTATCAGCTACTTCCTCTATAATTTATTCATTTTCTCTCCTTGTCAGTACCTTGCAGGGCTCTTTGTCATTGTCGAGCCTCAACCATCTCTCATCATCCCCAGACTTTCTGCCATCACTGTGAATGGGCTTTCTCTGTCCAAGGACAACGTGATGGTCTCTGACTCTTTCCTCATTCTCCTGTAGCCCCTATTCTAATCTATGCACTATATTGACTTTGCTTTTATAAAAGTAAAACTTTCCATACTATCTACCAGTAAAACATCCTTTTCCATTATGATTATCTTCAGTCTCTCTCCTGAGTTCTCTCCCCAGCTCTTCTTATCCAGCTCTTTGTGGAGTAAGCACCATTTGAGGTTTTTTCCTACTTAATATTGCATTTATTGAATGTTCTTCCCTCTCTTTGTCCCCACTACTCTTCAGGTGAGACTGGCTTCCCCTTTTGTTTATATTGGTTTCTTCCAGACAGTGAGGTTTTACTCGTAACATTCATAATGGCAGTTCTCATATTTGCTTAGCATCCACAAACTTTTCTTGGGTTCTCAGTATCTTCTCACAAGTATCTCACTTCTTACTGAAATTAGAGTACACATGACAAAACCTGAACACCTTATTTTCATCTTCTTCCACCCCTTTTCCTTCCCCTGCTTGATTGGTAACTTTTATTGAAAAATTTATTATTTCAGAATACCTATCACCTTTCTCTTTTCTACTAACCCGTTCACACAGATTCTACCAAAATTCATATTAATTCAAAATGTGAAGCCTCATTTTCTCCTTTTCCTCTTTGAACACACTCTTCAAATTATTTATTAGTTTTAGGCCACTTATGCCCATTTAATAAGCAGAAGTAAACTGAGCCAATTCTATAAACTGACCATTAGGAAAAATTACAGAAGCATTCTTATTCTGCAGGTGGATGTCTTAACCCTA
This sequence comes from Pezoporus flaviventris, assembly GCF_033815535.1. Lineage (NCBI taxonomy): Eukaryota > Metazoa > Chordata > Aves > Psittaciformes > Psittacidae > Pezoporus > Pezoporus flaviventris. The sequence continues at coordinate 38,026,440 of NW_026892579.1, read as the reverse complement.
AAGCCAGTATCTTACAGACTTCTTCCCACTGATTCTCCTGAGCACAGACAAATAATAATTAGACAGCTAAAAAACTTTTTTATTTTGTCTGTACACCAGAAGATATCTACAACAGATTAAGAAATAGTCCAGGAACTTTTGAGGTCAAAGATGATATGGCAGCCACCAGAAAACCCTCTAGTTGACATCTGTGTTTCTCCAGTTTTGATTGCAAAATTGATCTTATATTTTCAAAATGTATTAACAATATCATTATAAAATAACAATGCTGAGGGAAAAACTAGTCGTTATTTCACCAAGTGAAAAAAGAACCTCAACTCATTAAGAATTTAAAAGTGTTTATTCCCCTTTATGGGGCTTCTTTCAGGTGGGCTCATAAACATTGGAGTGTTACTTAATTCTTTGTAAAGGAGATACCATCAGAAAGTAAGTTGGTGTCAACTTACCCTATTCAGATCACATTCAAAGCACTAATCACCCTGCTGTAAGAACTTTATAGTCATTTGAGATACTGATCGAAGCTGGCGGTTACTGTATATACTGATTTTATCCTATGACTAGTTTAAGAAAAGGAAACCTGTGCTAACAACTGACTTTATTGATACTATTAGTGCTGCTTAACTGTTTTATTGGTCTTAAAAGCCTAATAAGATGAAATATTATATCATCATTTGTGGTGTCTTAGGCTACTATATGATAAGCAATATGCCGTATTCACTAGTGAATGAGATCTGGCGGTACACCAGTGCTGTGGTATATTACATGGTCACCAGATGCAGATAAAACTGGTTTAGTTACTAGAAGGTCAAAACTAAAAAGATAGTTAAATCTTCACCGTGAAACTCCAGTGGCTTAATTAACAGACAAATTCCAGCTTCACCCTGCTGTTTCAAAATGGAAGTGCTTTTATCTTAAACTAATTTCTTGTTCACAATAAATAATAATTTAAATTTCCTGCTACTCTTCCACAGATAGCAATCTAGTCTTTCAGTTGGCATTTGGAGGATGGGGACATCTCATGTTTATAATCGGTTTTCAGCTTTCTAAAATATTAATCTCTTTTTTTGGAAGGACTGTATGGCTTGCCAGCAGGATATTGAAGGAGGGTTAGGGGAATTTTTTGTAATTGTTCCTGTGCAGGATTGGTGTTTCATTCTCCCCACAATTTCTTTGGGCTTAACAAAAAACCAAAGTTTAGAAGATTTGTTTGGTGTTTAACTTGATTATTTAAATAAGAGATAAGCAATTGCCATTACAGCAGCTAGGCAATAATTTCCTGGGGTCAGGGTCTCTCCTGCCCAGCATACACCCCTATTGTTAATGGATCTGAACATGCACACACACATTTTTAGAAGGGAATGTTAAACAGTCCCCATTTATTTTACAGTGCAAATACTTACATGACAAAACACAGACAAACTTGAGGAGTCAGTCTGAAGACTAAAAAAAAAGAGCTAGAAGAACAAAGAGATTTAACTAACTAACCACTACTTTTCCCTCCCAAGTTTAAACTTTAGAACTGCCAAACCATCATGACCCCGTTTAGTCATCACCTAATCCTAATGAGGTGGGGCCCAGATATCAGTGTTTTTCTCTCTCAGCATTTCTTCAGTGGGCTCCCAAACTCTCCTTTTACAAACATAGTACATTTCAGTAATTGTACCGTAAAGGTAGGTAAAGGTGCCTATCAATCTAAAACTCTTATTCTAAAATCCCTAAATGGGCATTACCCAGATAGGTAACTTGTTCAGTTGGATGAGTATCCGTAGCAGTATTAAGTGTTAGGAGTCAAACCCTGGCTTGTGAAGCACATTTACAGGGTGCAATGGGAGACCAAGAGCAGGAGTTTGTATCAGTCAGAACTGTATTATTATATCCCTTCATGATATAATGACAATTTTTTCTCTTTACTAGTGGTATATGCCTCTGGTTGCCTTTTAGCTACTATTCAACCAGCACTAAAGTGTGCTTTCCCTCACTTTCCTTTACTGGTTAGGCTTCTGCAGCTGCTGCTGATGCGAAAGTCAAAGTGCAGCAGGTGTTGGATACCACTAGCAAGCTAGAACTGTGCTGAATCCCAGGGTTGAAAGTCTCCCACCCCACACTAGGTCGCCTCTTCAAACAGAACAATAAACCTGACTGAAGGATTTACTACCTGCTCCTGGGGCCTCACTTAATATAGCCTTTTCCCTGTATCCCTCCCCCACTCTCAGGTCAGGAGCAGCTTAGCCCTTTTTACTGCTGGATAGAAAAATGATAAGAAAGTTTTAGTTAGTTCTGAAGGCAACTTTTACGGTTTTTAGCACCTGTATTTTCTCAACCAAGAATGTGTGTTTTTTTTAGTTCATGCAGAACAGGTTTGCAAGTTGCAGTAGCTGAGTACCTTAAAGGTGCCCTGCAGACAGTTATTTATAGCTCTGTGACCACAGCAGCAGAAGTTTTCCTGATGAAGTCAACTTTAAAATTGCTTTATAAAGAAAGAATATTACCATTTTGACATTTATCAGTAGTAAAGAATATGTCTTAGGGAGATAAATATTGTGACAGAGTTCAATCCATTTGGCATTCATATGAAAAAGATTTTACATGTGTTTCCTGTTTATCAAGAATAGAGATTCTGCAGACTTTCATAAGACTTGCATTGCTAAATACCCAAGCAGCTCTTGGAAATTTCACCCTAGTGATTCCTGAGGATAGCCCTTGTGAGAAACTGTGTCTGGAGACTGGCATTCACTGCTAATCCAACACAGTTGCCTGTTCCTGCTCCTAACCATTCTCTTCAGTCACTGTCCAGAAGATGTACAAGCCACTGGCAGGCATGGCTGAAGGATTGCCTGTGCATGGCTGAAACCCTAACCCTTTTGGTCTCGTGTTTACTTTTTGTTTCTTCTGGCAGTTGCAGAGAAATCTGTATAACTGACATGAGAATGAGCTGTGTAGATTAGGAAGACATAAAAAAGTAACGATGCTTGGTAATCAGCCTGGACGTATTTACTATGAGGATACAGCAAGACCTGGTGTTGAATACAGTGATATTGCTTATTTTTGACAATGATCTAGAAAAAGCAACAATATGTTAACGACACTTCAGGTTTCACTGCGAAGGATATCTTCCTGTAAATTGCGTGAGCTGAATAGTTGCTTCTGTAGTGATAAGGAAGGATAGGTACAGTAACTCAAGGTTCTCAGCCCTCTCTCCCACCCCCCCCACCTTTTCTTAGAAAGCCAAGGCTTCAATTCCTAAATTGAAAAGCATGTTAAAAGCAAAAAAATATTAAAAGGCGAACAAAACCCCAACAATCTACCTCAAAAAAGCTGATATTCAAGAGATACCGTATATCAAGACATAGTTTGTAGAAGCTGTGCTTCACCCTCAGAGAATGCATATTGTCAGCTGTAAAATGCCATATACCTCAAACCTAACAATAAAGTTTCTTACTATGAATACTGTTGTGTTCATCCTTTGTTATGGGGCTACTTGCTGAGATGCATGAAGTTGTCACTCCAGCCAGAAGAAAGGGAAATATTTCACTTTGCATATAGAATGTAAATATATTTAAAGAGAATAGTAAGATTGCTTTATCTGACAATTAAAATTGGTCTAGAACTAATGTTGAAGTCCTGTTTGTATCTGTGCATTGCTTTTATAAGTCTCTGGATGGATTTTTGTGTGAAAATTGATAGAAAGCTTTCCCACAGATTCTTTTTTAGATATTACAAGATCCCCTCACAATATGTGAGCATTGTTTTTAAAGTTATGAAGTTTTCCATGCAAAGAAATTCAATGAATAGGATGCAAAACATATGAATGTATTTTGCCTGATATCTATAGCCCATTGTCTGAAAAATGTCATGACTGACATAATAGACAACGAACTTCCTTCTGCTTTCAATTACACTCATATGAATCTGGAGTAACACCTTTGGAATCCTACATGAGTTCTCCCTCAATCTCTCTCTTTTTAGATGCTGGACCATGGCCAAGCTTTTTACTTTGAATACCTACCTCCAGTGCTGGGATTCTATTCGCAAGTAATTCATAAGAGGTGCATTACAAAACACAGCTCTAAACTTAAGGGAACACTGGGCAATTAAAGTCTGTGACACAAAAATCTGAAGTCTAGCCCTTAAGTTTCAGGAAATGTATGTTATTGTGTGTCCCATGGACACAGCTGAAGAGCAGACATGCCCACACAGGCTCTGTAGTTTGCAGGATGCCTGGAATGAGAGGCTGATCCAGTTTGCAAAGGGAGGCAGGATCCCTCTGTTCTTCCCTTTTCACATGCCCTCCATTTATCTGGCTTTAATATAATTCCATAAGTAAAACTAAGAAATGTATCTCATCCCCGCTTTCACAGACATTTAGAACTATAGATGGTCTTGTAAGCCACGGCAGGTGACTGCGCATTACATTCGTTCGTACATTCATTCTGCTGAGAAGTGACACTGCCACAGGCTTCAGAAATCAGTTAGGTTCATTGGTTTTGAAACCGTGCTGTAAACTAGGTTAATAAAACAACCTGGGTCAAAATGAAGCTGACCAAAGTACTAGAAATAAAGGGTTTGGAGCTGTGATTGTCCTGCCAAATTATTTTTTAACCTGCTATAAATTTGCTTAAATGATTGCAGAATCTGTTGCTTTGCAACCAATTCTTCGAGAAATATCTAAGATGTCTAAATCCATTGATCTCTGAAGGTCTAAAATTGTGCTGCAGAAAACTGACTAGATGGAGATCCAACAAAATGTTTTAAGCTTTTCATATCAGGATTAGAAACATCCTTCTGGTCATTCCTGTGCATGCATGTGGCCATTCTTGTATGCAGGCTCAGTTTCTCTCTATAAGAGGTTTTTTTTTATATGAAAAATTCACACGTAAGCAACATATTCTAACCACATGAATTTTGACCAATTTCATATTTTGTTGGGAATTCCTCCTATCTGTACTTGTACACCAAGTTTTAAGCATCTTTTCTTGTATTTAAGAGGCAAGCATACAGGAATTGCATCTCCAGCTACTCATGTGTAATGTGTTTCTCATTTCCACAATTCCCACCACTCAGCTCACAGTTTCATTAATTTTTCAGGTGAAGTTTTGCTGATATGTGGTTAAGGGATTGAAAACATTAAAATCTATTACACTGTAATTCTCTGCTACAAGCTGCCTTGGAGTAATTTGCTTAGTGTTAGTACAACATCACTCCACACCATTCTGTCAGAAATTGAAATAAAAAAAAGCAACCGCACATTTCCGAAGACAAGAACTGGTAAATCAGTTTTGCTCTAGGTTAAACAGATTTTCCCAATAATAAACTTATCAAAATATTAAAAATTACATGGGTTAAATTCTTTGCCAAGGTTATTTTTTGCAAAGGAAACTGAAAGCATATTGAGCTTCTGTTTCAGGAAGAAAAGGGCAGAAATTAAGATAATGAAATTGGAAATGTTACTTTTTAATTAATAATAATGAAACAGGAAGTAAATGACTTTGTAGTGACCAAATCATGCTAAAGTAAAGTATGACAAAATCCAAAGTCATGCAGACATCATCATGCAGGCTGCCTTGCAGTACAGAGCAGTGCTCCCATTGGAGATTGGCTGCCAGGCTGGGTAACCAGTTGGCCTGGCCTAGGCTAGAAGCCCTTACCTGGAATTAGAAATCACCACAACTTTAAACAGTACTTTTAAAAACAAATGCTGCTTTCTCTGAAGTAAACAGTATCAACAATCCTTCTAGGATAGTCAGAATGACTGGACTTAGTCCTGACATCCGTATTTATTTTAATTCATAGGGGACTGTGAAGGAATTGAAGACAAAAGATACTTAGCTCTAAAATGTTGCCTTACACTCTAAAATCCACAATGATCTTAGACTGAATCTCTCCAGAGTAAACAGAGATTCCATTTACTTCATTATGTTCTAGATGAGTCCCAAAGGACTGTCAAATTTAAATATAAGAGTGGACCTTTATTTTATAGCATGCATACACTTGTTGCGGAAACATAGAATCATAGAAATATAGAATAGTTAGGGTTGGAAATGACCTTAATATCATCTAGTTCCAACCCCCCCTGGCATGGGCAAGGACACCTCACACTAAACCATGCCATCCAAGGCTCTGTCCAGCCTGACTTTTAACACCACTAAGGATGAAGCATTCACAACTTCCCTGGGCAACCCATTCCAGTGCCTCACCACCCTGGTCCAGTGCCCACCATTCCTGTCACGGTTTAAGCCCAGTTGACAACTCAGCCGTCACCCTCTCACTTCCCACCCTTTCCTCCCCACCCTGCTCCCAGAGGGATGGGGAGGAGAATCGAAAGAATGTAACTCCCACAGGTTGAGATAAGAACAGTGCAGTAACTAAGGTATAACACAAACCAATGCTGCTACAACCAATAATAATAATGATAAGGGAAATAACAAGGGAAGAGAATACAACCTCTCATCGCACGCCGACTGATACCTAGCCTGACCCTCCCAGTGATCTAGCCTTTTTGGGTAACTGCCCCCTGTTTACATCATCCAGGGCATGACATGCTATGATATGGAATACTCTTTGGTCAGTTTGGGTCAGGTGTCCTGTCTCTGCTTCCTCCCAGCTTCCTCTCCTCCCTGGCAGAGCATGAGACTCACAAAGTCCTTGGTCAGACTAAACATTACTGAGCAGCAACTAAAACCATTGGTGTTATCAGCGCTGTTTCCAGGCCAAAAGTCAAAACCACAGTGGCACCAGCCACTAAGAAGGAGAAAAATGACTGTTACTGCTGAACCCAGGACAACTCCCTAATGAAGAGTCCCTCTCCAGCATCCTTATAAGACCTATGAGGTCTCCACTCAGCCTTCTCTTCTCCAGGCTGAACAGCCCCAACTTTCTCTACCTGTCTTCATATGGGAGGTGCTCCAGTCCCCTGATCATCCTCGTGGGCCTCCTCTGGACTTGTTCCAGCAATTCCATGTCCTTTTTATGTTGAGGACACCATAACTGCACACAATACTCCAGGTGAGATCTCACAAGAGCAGAGTAGAGGGGCAGGATCACCTCCTTCGACCTGCTGGTCACTCATGAAAGCAATATGAGTTTCTTTTACTTAAGAAGGCAACTCTTCCTAAAATGCTATTGAATAACAGAAAACTTAAAAATCAACTATTCATACCATGCAGACTAGTGTCTTGGGGAAAGTGAAGTACCTGAAGGGCATATTCTGGGACCAAGCTTATGCTTACAGCATAAGGGAAAGGATGAGCGTTCCATCTCCTGGCAGTCAAGAAAAATAGTGAAGATGTGGCTCGTCTCATGCCAAATGTCTAAACCTTGAAGAAAGTCTTGCGACAAAGATGTCGTCTAAATGACTGAATTACGTACCCTGTGTCAAAGCTTTTGGTGTCTGTAATGCTTATGATGGGGAAAAAAAGTGAGATCATTCAATTTAAAATGTTGTTGAGATGCAATTTAACAAAGAAACCCAGACTGGGACAGTTCATAAACTGCTCAATATTAGAAAGGTTGCTTTTTTTCCCTTTTTTTTCTAATATAAACTCAAGGGTTGAATGGTAGATGTGGTGCGTGTGCCTTGGCAGCAAGATTAAAATCCTCCAGTGAGTTTGGGGAGGTTTTAGATTTCAGTAAGGGTATAGCTTTCCTTAGGCTTTCTTCATGCTTCCCAGGTGAGGCTATTCCTGCCCACCTGAGAAGCTGGCTGTGGGGCCACTGAGCTCCCATTTCCAGGGAGGGGGGCAGGGCTGCTGCACAGATGGAGACTGCTGAATGCTAAAAGGGTGCACTGCCTGCCTAAATCTCAGCACAGCCCCAATTACTCTGGGGCGGTGGGTTCATTGTCAATTAGAGTGGCAGTGACTACAAGCAGCAGCTGTAACAGATGGCTGGGCTCCAGCCACCTTGTAGCAATGGGATCAGAGCCAATTCCAATCTTTTCTTCTCTCTTAAAAAAAATAAAAAAAAAAACCAAAACGGAAAGGAAAATAACAAAAAAGAAAAAGAGTCCCAAATCCCGTCCCATGGTTGTAAGTTAGTCGCAACGTATAAGTGATAAGTATTGTACCTACAAAGGCATAATTTATCTGGTCTCTATTAACCCCTTCTTTCAGCTTTTTGAAGTCAAGGTGTTGTTTATTTACTACTTCAAGCATGTTTTAGCAGGATGTTCAACTGAGAAGACAGTTTACACTTTGTTCTGAGGGGAACTTACAAAATGCTTTACTCATAACTGAACCAATTTAAGCCAGTTGCTAGCTTCTTAATTGGAGAGATCTTTCTCTCAGAACTGTACAGACTCTGCTTCTGAACAAAGCACTTTAAAATAAGTCCAAGTCTTAACCTATAGTTTCTGGTGAAATCGGATTCCATTTATTACACTTAGAATATAGTTACCCCATGACAAAAGCTGGAGATATAACATTCTTCTCAATCTCATTTAGATAAGACTTAAGGTGCTCTCTGAAGGGCCTTCATTACTTTCATTTCCAGATGATCTGAGGTGTTGGACTTCTCTCTGTTCTTTTCTGGGTTCATCCACAGTCAGCCTAAAACTGCTCTTCCAGTCACCAAGGAAATGCCTCACACTCTCAGTACACAGCATGGAGCAATCAATAGAAATACAGCCAACAAGGAGCACATTTTGACAAGATTTTGCACCAAATTAGACTTCCTGAACAATTCAAGCCTTTGGTCACAGAGTACAACATCGATAAGCTGGTCCTATACTTACAGCACTTACAGTTTATTCATACCACATGGGCCACAGCAATAAAAAAAGAGCTCTCTGAGGTGTAATATTAATGTTCCTTAAGGCAGTGAGACAGAATACACAAAGACGGATGGTGGGATCCCATCAGAGAAAGTTTTCCTCCTACTTCATCAGGAGCAAATTCGAAAACACAAGTGCAGAGTAGTCTAGAAATTGAGTGAAAGAAGATTGTTTGATGATGAATAAAAAGTGTTGACAGGTAATAGGTATAAATCAAAGAAGAAAACACGTTTAGATTCTTTGTCAACCAAATCAATGGTTCTTTGAGAAAGAAGCATGAGGAAAGGAAAGAAAAGAAAGGAGTGGATTACTTTTGTGCTGACTCTAAACTAGTCTTTCTGCAAGTGCAGGACAAAAGGCTTTTTCCCTCAAGATCCATGTAAGCCATCAGAGATTTCTATGCAAAAGGTAAAGCATTTTTAACTATCCAGAACAAAACAAATCTCTTTTCATAGAAGAGATAAATTTTGTGCAAACTAAACATAAACAGAGCTAACAGGATCTGGGCACACAAAATTAGAGCAATCTGTCACAAATGAAAGACTACAAAGCAGACTTTCATCAAATACTGAAAAGGAGAAGGAAAGGAAAAACTGAAGCAGAAGCCCCAGCAGCATTATTAATTATTATATATTTTGTTACTTACATTAAAATGGTGTCTTGAGGCCCCTATCCAGAGTTAAAATTTAAGCTTAAGATATAAGCTGTTGTGTATCTGGTTAGTTAATGCCCCCAAGGGAGTAGGAGAATTGAAAGAAAACTTAATCTCTGATTGTTAATAGCGTTGGCAATTGAGTATAGTCTTAGAATAACACAAAGGCAAAATGTTGTGGTTTTTGTTACTATTAATTTAAGCTCTGTGATAATTTTTTCATAACAATATTTCAACAGTAGAAAGTGGGTTTAATGAGCTATTACTGCTTAGTGTTTGTGCTGCAAATGTTTGATTGACTTGCTCAACATTCTCCTTATCCATTAAAAATATAAACTAAATCAAACAGGGTTGTTACCCTATTATGTTAGAGCTTTTGCTGTTTGTCTATGGGGAAAGAAAAACTTTTTCCTTAACTTAGTTTTGGTGCAGAGGCTGTTTTTTAGAGGATGGCAGGACAAGAGAGCATCTTCTCAAGCATGTTTAGAATTCATTTCAGTCTGTCAAAACCATAGCTACAGCTGGTAAATGCTCGGCAATCTGAAATCACTGGTGCATGCGGAGTAGATCATCCCTTCTTGCTTTATTTTTCTCTTTCTATGGACTATTCTACTTAACTGCAAACTGTGACCAGCCAGTAAACTGTTACTTTTCTCAAAAACTCTAAAGAGTGCTATGCTCCAGGTAGACAGGAAAAACCAAGAGGTGAGAGAGCACCTGCTCTTTGTGTTTTTCTGGTGGATACCTGAAACACGAAGAGAATAAAGGAAGTGTCTGTGGTTGAACAAACAACATGGGAAAAACAGGAGAAGAAATGAAGTTCTTCCAAGTTCCTTTCAGGCTTCCTAATCACATAATCAACTTCATATTCCGAAGAACAAGCAGGTCAAAAGAGGGAGGGAAGAAGAGGTGTAAGGCCATTAAAGAGAAGTGAATATTTGTATTTACTTGTATGGACTTTGGTCCATATCTTGTCAACAGATGAATAAAATGATTTTAACAAAAATAACTTACGGATGAAAATACATCTTTGAAAAATGCAAAGCTTACAGAGTAACTTTGGAAACAGTTATCTAGATCAGATAAAAACGGAATCAGAAGTCCCTTCTTTACCTCCAAATAGTAACCCCTGCTCTGCATTTCAGTGAAATGATGAAAGACACTTGAAGAAATAATTCTGAAATGCATTGTTAAAAATGACAATGCATTGATAATTATTATTCAATCTACTTTGAAATCAAACTTGAAATTGTGCTTTGCAATAAGTTTTAATGTATTGAGGAAGTTCTCCATTCACTAATAATATCACATCTACAGTTTCAGGCAGAACAAAAGTTGAGATATCTGCAAAGGTTAGTCAGAGTTAAAACAGAAAGATACTTTCAATATTAAGCAGGTGAATAACTACACGCAAGAATCATTCAATTTTGCACTATTCATGTGTGTAATCACATATCATTACACTGGAGTTTAATCCTACTAATCTTTATTCTGGGTTGGATCACTGCTAATTTTGAAAAGACTATTCATCCATTTCAGTGCCTATTTCTAGTTATGATGCAAAAGAGCTCTTTCATTTAAAAATATTCTTAAGAAAAAATCTCTGAGAAGCAGCCCCTCAATCTGACACTAAAGTTATTGTTTCCATTATCAATAAAGACAATTTAGTGGTTAATTGATACAGATAATATGAAAATGAATAACCACACTCTGCAGCAACAACAAAAAAAAAAGACAGCTTTTTATACAAGGCAACCTTGTAGGTCCTTATTAACTTGCAGCCTCTGCAATATCTTGTATATTGTTGACATTCCTGAGCCTGGGCTAACAGTAACAGGCATACAATACTCCCATCACACCCTTCACCAGCTCAGTCAACTCTATTCATGTGTTACACACCTGTGCATATTTGCAGTCCATTTAACTGTGGTGTGAGAAATATTAGCTTTCAAGGTGGACTCAGAAAAGATTTTTCCCTCCCTTTTTGTACTTAACAGCACTAAAGGAATAGTCAAGAAGCTACAGGCCCTACGTCTTGCATAATTCTTATATTTGATGCTATCATAGTACTTTATCAGTTCACTTCATCAAATAGGTAGGGGAAGAAGTACATCAACAGAAACTTCACACCAGACAGCATTTGGTTCTTCTCTCAAGTGTACCAGGTGGTCTAATGACAGACAAAATTTCTTCCTCTTGTATCTGAGACAATCAAGCATATTAAATTTTCACCATCTTGAATGTTCAAATCATATAGGAGTATCCCAGTACCTTAGGGAGATAAAACTTTCAGAGGTTCTACATGGCAAGATTGTTCCAGAAAACGTAGGGAATCTTTCAAGGAAATGATGAGATTATTAATGTCAGTAATTAAATAATTCATACCAACTTCTTACAGTCAGTTCAAATATCTGTATTTGGCTATGGCAGATGAAATGCACTGTATTCATCTTTCTGCACTAAAGAAAAATTTAGTCCCAAGGTTGAACTGAGATTTAAGTTGACCTGAAGCCTGCCACCTGACTAGCAGTTCTAGCCTCCTCTCTCATTAACGGTTTATTTTTGCTTGACCTGAATGAGGACACCCTAATTCTAATTTATTCAGAGAAACACCTCAGCCAGAGCCAAGAAAAAGTTCTTAGTTTTGTCTAAATGTGTGTAACAAATATTCTCTAACACAAGCTACTTTCTATTGGCCAGGGGAAGTATCTGTCATAATTATTTGGGACTAAAAGAAAGTTACTGATCGGGTAGGATATTTACTTACAAAAAAATTTTACATAACATGCACACATGTAGTACAAATATTCTTAAGGTATCAGGGCTGGAGGAAAGAAATTTTAGCCTTAAGATGGGGGTTAAATAGTATGTTAAAAATTACTTTGAACAAACAAAATGAACAAGTGATAGCATCCTCTCTCAAGTGTTTGGTTAACTCTTTTTTCTTATGTTCACTTGTAGACGGTTCATGGGTCCACGCTACAGCTACTGAAGATAACCAAAACCTCCAATTCATGGTTTAAAAGCTTGTCCTCATCTGTTTCCTGATTTACCCTTATGTTGAAAGCCCTTCTGGTGTAACTTACTGCACCATTAGAGGATGGTGTGAATGGGTCTATTATTGAATAAATACAAGTGAAGAATTAAAAAGGTCTAAATCCTGCATGAGAAGCATGGAGAAAAGGTGTAAGGTGGCAGCTCCTGAATGGTGAATGTACTTCACCTTTTCTTCTGTTCATTCTAATAACTTTCCAAGAAAACAGCGACACTCATAGTTTTAAAGACTCTTAAAACAAGGCCCTTATGAATTTAAAGTGCTTGTACACAAAGCAGTAGAGAATCAGTTATTGGCACAAATTCATAACAAGTGTATATTTCACTAGATGAGTAGATAAATCTTTTAGTATTGCAATTTCACTGAATCATACCCTACAGTCATCAAAAGAATTGTCAGATTACTGCAGTGGAGCTTTCTACTGGGGAAGCGACAGCACATGAGGCTGTGATCTTATGATTCTGCCTGCCTTAACTTTTACAAAGACAGTAATTGAACATAAGATAATAAACACACATCTGTGATATTTCAGGCAACATTAAACAGTGCACTGCTCTGGGGAAAAAAAACAAAACCAAAACAACCCCAAACTTGACACAAAATAACTGATATGCAAAACAAACAAACAAACAAAACACTATACCTTAATTTTGTCTTAAATTGGTAAAATGGTTATGAAACTAAAAAAGAAAAAAACAGTACAAAAAAAGCTGCATAATGTCTTCTGAGATCCTGACTGAAATGCATCCACACCTGTAGGTTTAAGAGAGAGTGATACTTAAAATAACTTGAAGGAAAATCGCGTTTCAACCTATCTATCTTTCTCTAGACCACTTATTTCTGCCAGTGAGATGATGAAAATGGACCCAAAGCAACAACTTGAAAATTATTGGTTTTCCCATTGCAGATCTGTAACATTACCGTAAGGATGCAGAGAGCATAAGAGCTTATAAAATGAAATACTCAGTTGTGCCTAGTTAAGTTTACAGGGTTGTCATGGTTTAAACCCTAGCGAGACAGCTTGTTCACTCACTCCCAGTGAGTGGTGCCAGGCTGAGAGCAAACAAGGCCCCCCCCCCCCCCCCCCCCCCCCCGGAGGCTCTCCCCTTCCCCACTCCCGGAGGAACGGGGAGGAGGATCGAAAGAGTGCAACTCCCACGGGTTGAGACAAGAACAGTCCAGCAACCAATGTACAACACAAATCACCACCGCTACCGCCAACGACAACAATGATAAGAGAAAATAACAAGGGAAGAGAATACGATACCACCGGCCAAGAAACGAGTCCCACCCGGAAGCCAGTTACCCCCCACCCCAGGCATGACGTGCTGTGGTATGGAATACCTCCTTGGCTAGCCTGGGTCAGGCGCCCCGTCTCTGCTTCCTCCTGGCTTCCCCTTCTCCCTGGCAGAGCATGAGCTTCACAAAGTCCTTGGTCAGGGTAAACATCACTTAGCAAAAACCAAAAACATCTGCTTCACCAACACTCTTCCCAGGCTGGAAGTCAAAACACAGCACTGCACCAGCTACCACAAAGGAGAAGCATATATATAAGTAACTGATTCAGTACTTGAAATGTAAACTTGGAAACCTGAGGCAGGATTTATTCTCACCTTTTTTTACATTTAGAATGTGGAAATATACAGCAGACATAGTCTGTCACCCGATTCTTCTTACAGACATTGGGCTTGGACAGCCCTCATTTCAAGTGTAGGTGTCTTAGGGTAAGACATACCATGTCTTGGGATCCATTTATTGTATTGACCCTATCTCCATATAGTTTCTGAAGCCTCAGGTGACTAACTTGTATTTTATTGGCTATGTTGTTAAGCAACCACAGTTAGCTATGTGAATCTCACCACTGTTATCCATACTCATAGTTCTGTTACCAAATCACTGGTAAATTTGTATTAAAAGTGAGTACTTTGAATTACTTGCTCCAAGAAAAATACCTTTTTCGCTTTTTTTTACAGATTTAGTGTTAGATGCAGAAATCCATTGAAAAGTGCTGGTCTTGTTGCTTGATTGCTAGTACTTTTCTATCCTAATTCCTAACTGTACAGATTTCCTGGCCCCATGTTGTGGTTTAAGTCCAGTCAGTAATTCAGAAAAAACACGCAGCCATTCACTCACTTCCCCTCACTTCCTCCCCCTGCTCCCAGAGGGATGGGGAGGAGAATCGAAAGAATGTAACTCCCATGGGTTGAGATAAGAACAGTCCAGTAACTAAGGTATAACGTAAATCACCACTGCTACCACCAGTAATGATAATGATAAGAGAAATAACAAGGGAAGAGAATAAAACCGCTCACTACCCACAGACTGATACCCAGCCCGACCCTGGCAGTGATCTAACCCTTCCAGGTAACTTCCCCCAGTTTACATCCAGGGCATGACCTGCTCTGGTATGAAACACCTCTTTGGTCAGTTTGGGTCAGGTGTCCTGTCTCTGCTTCCTCCCCGCTTCCCCTCCTCCCTGGCAGAGCATGAGACTCAGAAAGTCCTTGGTCAGACTAAACATTACTGAGCAACAACTAAAACCATTGGTGTTATCAGCGCTGTTTCCAGGCCAAAAGTCAAAACCACAGCACTGCACCAGCTACTAAGGGTAAAAAATGACTGCTACTGCTGAACCCAGGACACCCCACCATAACTTTAGCAAAGCATTACTACAGGTTGCAACTGGAACTGCCACGTCTCTTGAATTTAGCAAAGCACCTAATCTCTCACTTCAGATGTCTTCACTTTATGCAAGCTCATTGTTCTCTTGCAGGTAGGATCATAAATTGTGATTTATCCCAATGTTCAATATATTCATTAGTCTCACAGTTAAGCAAGGTTGCAAAACAAAGGAAAAAGAAAATCATTGAAAACCATGTTGTTAAACTGTCAGGAAACCCAAACAGCACTAAGCATGAGATGCTGTGAAATAAAAGAGAATAGGAATATAATTCAAAATTATTTTCCTCCAGGAAGTCTGAATTTAACAAGAGCTATTGATATCTGCAGGAGAATCATGCCTCTTAAAATTATCTATTTGATAATATTTGGAGAAATCATACAAAATCACCTGGCTAGATTTTAAGAATGCCTTTGATATAATTTCAAGAAAAATCCATGTGTAACAATTTAAGATAAATTACTCCTTTCCCTCTAAGCAATTCTGAAGTATTAGGCTTAGAAAAGCCTTCTTAGGTAAGAATAAATGTCCTCAAATCCAGCCTTGGAGGGGGGCCATAAGCAAGGGAGAGATTAAGAACAGGGCAAACCTGTAGCAATGCTTCTGCAGTGATTTAGGGCTAAGGGACCTCCTGAGGAAAAAGTGTTGTTGTTGCACTTAACATTTTCAATAGCCATTGCTTCCTTTAATATATGCAGGTATTTTTGATCCTTTTTTTAGCCTTTTACCAGCCACAGAGTACTGTAGCAAGGAGGCCTATACAATGTGAGTTGAAACCCCTTTTTTTGGTTTCTGTTGGTTTTGAGTATACAATCTACAAGTTTTATTTTATGCTTCTTACTTTGCTTTCTTTTTCTTTGAGAAAAATAGAAGGCAGCTATTCTATATTGAAAGTCTCCAGGCCTCTCATGATTTTGTATTTCTTCTGTCATATTTGTCCTTTAGCCACTCTTTCTTTTCCTCATAGGCTTTAGTCCACTTAGTCTTTCCTTACACAGAAGCCAGTGCAAAATTGAATTTTCCTGGTTCTTTTCTGAAGTTTTCCAGTTAAACAACATAATTTTTGGGTCAAAGTAAGCAGTCATTCAGAAAGTACAGCTTTAGCCATACTCTAGATTTCTTCTCTGCTTTGCTATTTCTCTCCTAATTTCTAACATTTGTTTGAGTTTGCTTGGACATTGTTGATCACTGATCTAACGTTTTCATAGAATTATTGCGAAGCATACATGTATATGTAATATCAGTATCTACCACAATATTTGCTGGTGCTATTTAGTTTAGTTGCCTGGTTTTAATGCCCTAGGAGTATTTCACATTTATTCTAATCTTGGTTTTCCTCCTTAGCCAAAGGAGAAAGCTGGATACATCTTTGGAGTAATTCAGAGCAGGGACCAGAACCATCTCTTTCTCTCCACTGACTGGAGGAGGAAGTGATAGAGATTCAAACACTAGTTTATCTTACATCTAAAATTATATAACATGAAAACTACTATATTCCCTAGTGTGCTGATGGGTGAACATCCCTTTGCTAGAAAAGCATATTTCTCACAACTCTTCAGATTTAAGATTAAAGTTATATCGAACTGAGAAAGAGAAGTGCAATGCCTTCAGTAAGTCTCTGTATAATTTGCACACAATCATACAATTGCAGGGTTCAACTCTTTCTCTCCACCTCAGCTGAAGGAGTAAAGATCAACCTCAGTCCCTTGTTAATACTTAAAATATTTATGCCTGCTTCTCTGAGGCATTTAATACAGTTATCTTTGACCTATTGACTTATCTCATCCATACCAAGTATTGTTCATGCTGTCTGAGTATTCTTGTTCAAATCAATAAAGGTAAAGGTGGCATAATCTTTCTATAAATGGAAGATAGCCTTACATATCAGATGTTATGTCATGTTGTCTACATAAACATATTCTAATTCACAACAAAATTATGAGTGCATTTCTGTGGAAATCCTCTGCAAGAGCCAGCTTTGACTGTAAATTAAAGCATTACACATATTTTTTTTTTACAAATATTACAAATATTTTTTTTTGCAGTAAAGGAACAATCAACATCAGCAGGCAATGATCCAATACTGCAGAACTCAGCTCTGTTCCCAGGCTGAAAGTCAAAACACAACACTGCACCAGCTACCAAGAAGGAGAAATATGACTGCTACTGCTGAACCCAGGACATCATAAAAATAAACTGTTCTTTTGACATTATTTGTCACCTGTAGAAATACATGGTATATTCATGTGTATTAAGTTTCAATTTAGTATCGATACTTAAGCATCTCTGATTATTGTTTCAAAGGTATGTCAGGGTACATTTGAACTCAGTTCATTTTGTTACTCTTTAAAGTATATCCAAGAGTAGTGACAACCAGAATTGAAAAGTGGCTGCCTGAAATCCATGCAGGGTCAGATTTCCTTGCTAGGAATCAGTTTTTAAACACATACAAAATATAAAGAGATGTGCTCCTAAGAGATTTTTATTATTGCTTTAATACCAGCTGAAATTATTTTTTTTTTTGCTTTAGAACCTACAATTTATGACAAAGTCTTTTCTTTTTCTTTTTTTTTTTTTATGAGAACCTGATATCTCTCAGAAGTCAAGTAAACATCCAGCAAAATGTGATAATTTTACAGCTGTGTTATCAAAAGGCGCATGTTTGTTGAAGTCAGCTTGAGTAGGAAGAATCAGCTGTAGCAAAAGTGCCACAGCCTGGCAACAGATTGTGAAAGCCCTGGGAAAATCTCACAGATAAGCTGAGTTCAACAGTGAACTAAAGCCTTAGGCTGAGATTGTGTAGCCTGCAATAAAATAGGTTGCCTTGTTCCTAAGAGCATCAGGAAGCTGTTGTGTTCTTACCAAACCGCATCCACTGTCCCTGTGACACAGTAACTGATTAGAAGAGAATTTTGAAGGAAAGAAATTATTTCTTCAAGGGTCCTGGTATGTTCTTCAATTGGTGTTATTCTTTGGTTCAGTTTCACTGATTCACAGGCACTCCACTAAAAGGTCAAGGTATTGAACAAGGCACTTGAGGGGAGCAAGGCTCCTCATTTACTTCTCCAGGTCAGGATGAATGTCAACTTTGCTAAAATTTCTCTTCGACAAAAGCAGAGAACTTTTAGGGTGTTTTTTTTTATCCTACAAGCAAGGAACAGGATTAAAGGGTAGTGACAGCATTGATTGGCATAAACCTTAGAGCAAAAAAGCCTCAAGACGACTGCATGTTTATTTTCTGTCCTTTCTCTGTTTTATATCCTTTTCCTCAGCTCTTATGGGCCCTAGTGTTGTTCTTCTGCTTGCATGCTTGACAAAAATGTCCCTATTAATGAGAGAAAAATTGTCAAACTTGTTGAAGAAAATTTACAATACCTTGGACTGAACCTACTATTTACCCATTCCTGTTTTTTTTCCTAAAAGAAACATAGGGGTATGAATCAATCTGTTATTCCCAGGATACCCTCGAGGAAAGGTGGCTCAGCTTGCTGTAAAATCCTGCCATAAGAACAGCAAAGTTAAATTGTCAACGACATGCTTATCCTAGACAGGGAAGAAAAAGATCAGAGATGTAAGTCAAAGTACCTGGGTTACTAGCACAACGTAGAGATGGGGAGATCACTGTTATTGTAGTAATCTGCACTGTGAGACTCGGTGACAACCTTCAGGTGTTGGGAATGCTTTGGATGAATAAATGAAACCCTGGCTGGTTTTGTGTCTTGAAATTAAGAATATTCTCAGGTTTTGCTAGCTATGCTTGCTTCATTCACAGAGTGCAATGTGCTGCATAAGAAAATAATACCCATACATCTTATGATCTATTAATTTATTTTACATTATAGATGTACATACATGTACAGAGTGTTTTGAAAGGAATGGTTGCATCTTAGGGAGAAAGCAGGTAAAAAAATTTGTTTCACATGTGTACCATATCAAGAACAATCTTTTCTCAGCTGGATCCTCTTAGAGCTACTGTCAAATAAATAATACCAGTAAGAGATATTTCTTTTTTAATAAAGGGGGTTTCTGTGTGTGTTTCAGTCTCTAGATCTGTAACAATGGACAAATTCATCAATTGGCTGAAGAGTACTCAGCTGCATTTTATACAAATGAGTTCATATCAAATTTTAGTGTAGCTGTTGAAAACATAAGAAGATTGCATTATCTTTACAATTAATAACTGCTCCAGTGATTTCACTGTTTGGGAGACTAATCCTGGAGCTTTTTGATTAAAATCCCAGATTCACCCTGGTGTCCTAACATCTGTTTTAAATAGCAACAGCATTATTTCAAATAAGTGGATAATATTAGAGAGCAATACAGGTTAAAGTTTCCTGAAGTCATTGTCCCATGAGATTATCTGTGGTTGACTCTTCCCTGAAAAGTTTTTGGAGGAGAACAAAACTATGGCAATCAAACTGTATTTGCTCTACAAGGCTGTAAAATTAATAATTCCCTTCTGGACCATAGAAGTGTGTGTCTGGACCTTAGGTATCTAGGACTGGTTTTCATTTTATTAGGATGAACTAACTTTGAAGTTCTTCGGCTTCCTCCCAAGACACACTTTACCAGTAACATGTAATTACTTATCTACTTTCTCCACCCAGTCTGCTTTTTCTGAAGATAATAGTAACATGCTTTCAATTCCAGTACCAACTTCTTGGTTTGCTTTACAAAAGAAGTAGGAATGGTCATTAATGGCACAGACTAAAACGTTTAAGGCTGCAGAGTACATGGCCGTAATAGAAAGTCAGTCCTGATTATCGCATCAATGAAATTGAATTAGAAACATCTTCTGTGTTGTAAGTGCACCTGTCTGTAGCCATAAGATGAGATACCATAAACTTGCATAGTGGATTTGACAATAATTAGATATCTGCTCTTCAAGAGCCGTTCTTATGAAGCAGACTTGAGGAGTTCTGGCCTCTGCCAATCAAAGTTACACAGCTCCTTGAAGCTGGAAAGACAGATTTTAGTCACCAAGATGTTGGTTGTCTTAGCATGTGTAACAGTCTAAAGCTGCAGGATCTTTTCCTAACTCTCAGTATTAGGGAAATCAAACTGCTTACATAATGATAAATATGTAAGCAGAAAGGACATTCAAGATTTCCGCCATCCAAAACATCTTTAAGACATTTCTTCCTTCCTGCTCCTTTTCTTCATCATTCTGACTTTTAATATGTTTGAAACTTAACCCATGTCTAGGAAGTCTAGAAAACAGTCTTTCTAAGAAGTCGCTTTCATCTGAAGTCAGGCATATGAAATTAAGAATGCTCAAATTTACCAAATGAATACTCCATTTATCTAGTATCTTGCCTCCAGCCATGGCCGGTAAAGATAATTCACAGGAAGGGAAAAACGTCTTGAGAACTAAATGAAACTTTCAGTTCTGCTCTGAATAAAAGACAGTACCTATTCTTCATTCTGTATCTATTTCTTGTTGCATTTTGCTGGAGGCATGATTTAGCCTTGAAAAACAGCTTTTTTAATTCATTGTCTCAGTGTATTAATTCCACCTTGTTCAGAATGGGAGGATATAATGAGAATTTTCTGACGCTCTCTTTGAAGAAGATCAGGAGATCATTTGATCTCAGACTGAGCACTTTCAGGCTCACAGGGCCAGCAGCTTGAGCAAGAATTATGCAGGTGATATTAGCTCTCACTGTCCCAGCTAAAATGGCTCACTGACAGTGGTGTAGGGTAGTAGACAGTGAGATGGGGAGAAAGTCTCAGGCAAAAGTCCACAAAGATTCTGGAAATTGTGTCTCTGTAATAAGAGACTGTAGCCATTCTGCTTCCATGTCTTATCCTTTCTTGTGATCCTTCTTATTATTTTAATGTTGCTAGCACTCATGTATATCTGCCCTTTTGTAATGGTTCTTCTCACCATGATGTCTAGGTGTTAAGCAGAGAGTTTCACTTAGCTGTATTCAGTCTATGGCTATATATATTTTTAGAACTGTAGGTGTGCATAGCCTGCTGATCTCACTTCTTACTTAAAATCTTTTACTTTACCATTGGCTATGAAATAATTTCACCATAACACTGTCCTGTTACTTATGTTAGCTGGATCCTTCTTCAGCCTCTCTTGGATTAACATTTTTTTCTACATATATAATTTAATTCAGAGCAAATTATACTCCACAAACTACTGAAAAGTAATTCCAATAAATTTCAAAACCTTTCATTGATGATTCTGGTAACTGAAACCTGTTGGGTTGTAAATTGTTATACTGGTAGAAAATCAAGCTAAAGTAACTGAAGCCATATGCAGTAGTCCAGGTGCAATTTATGCAGTGGAACTCAGGTTCTTGACTAAATATGTAATGCTGTTACCTGTTGTTTATATATGTCACTGAATACCACAGACATGTCTTGATGTCATCTCTTGCAATGATTAAGTCGGAATATCCTGTCTGGCTGTATAACCATCATTTGCTTTCTTGCATACTGATATCTTATTCATGGTAGCCTATAAGATGA
This sequence comes from Pezoporus flaviventris, assembly GCF_033815535.1. NCBI lineage: Eukaryota > Metazoa > Chordata > Aves > Psittaciformes > Psittacidae > Pezoporus > Pezoporus flaviventris. The sequence continues at coordinate 38,004,803 of NW_026892579.1, read as the reverse complement.
TACAAAGTGGATTTTTCTTGTGTCACTCACCTAGTTTTCCATTGCAAGCTAAAGACAGTTGCTTAAATCATGTATGGGCAAATTGGTTAACTGGTCTTCATGTCTGCAACTATATGTCGTGTAAAACTTACACTGGCTGCAGTTCTGTGCAAGCTTAAGAAAGAGGTGTGTTTTGCCTGCAGGTCAGATCTAAATCCTTAATGGCATTAAAATTACCTGAATGTGCAAATTTGGGTCACAAATACTAGTCATTATTACTCTATAAGTCTGATAAATATATAAGTAAGTCTTCACTGCATTTCCACCATTTCTACTGAAGACATTTCAATTTGCTTTGGTGTGAATCTATGGAGAATCAGACCCACAGTCACTTATTTATATACTTTCATTGGGTGTGACATACCCCTTCATTGCCATCTTTCTAGCCTAGGGCACTATGTAGCTTTATGCATAAGTTTCATGGATATGTAAAACTCCACCCTCCCCCCCCAAAAAAAAAGAAAAAAAAAAAGAAGTACTTGATTAAAAAAAAAAAGTAAAAGAAAGTCTGTTATGTTCATACTTTTAATTTAACACTGGTTGGGATATCTGCCAATGTAATACAGGCACTTTTCTGTGCCTGGAAAACCCAATTAGGACTTGTTCTTAGTTTGATTATCAGTCAGAAACATGCATACAGAAATATTCATTAGAGACCTACTGAGAGCTGTGATAAAGCAGTAGCCAGCTGAATTATAGTCTGTCAGTAACCCCACTACAATTTTACATTTACTTGATAAAGGACAAGTAACAAAATATCTAAGATGTAATTTGGTGCCCACTGGAACAGTACTTCATTTGGTAGATATTGTTCTGACTCTCTTCAGGAGGTTGGTGAGTGTTTCATGACACAATATTGTACACAAATGATAAATCAATAGGCCAAATGTTGCACCAGCCTTCCATGTACATGGAAGTAATGCATGCATCAGTTGACAATTGCCTCCCAGTAGCAGGCAAAAGCCAGTCTCTTTTGGGTTGAAAACGTAGGTCGGATTCCAAAAGCTTAGACTCAAAAGGGTGATATTTTTAAAAGGGTGATGATTCTACTGACCCCACTCACCCGAACTAAATGGTAGGTCTATACAGAGGCTAGACAAAAAGGGAAGAAAAATAATTCCATTAGGTTTTATGAGTTATGTTTGCGCAAAATATTTCAGTTAACATTACATAGTTGTTTTTTTTTTGGGGGGGGGGGGTGTGTTGGTGTTTTGTGGTTTGGTTTTTTTTTTCTTTTTTTTTCTTGTTGTTATTTTTTTGTTTTGGTTTTTTTTTTTTTTTAGCTTACAAGCCCCTTAGTATTGGCCCTAAATTCCACTAACTAAACCCATTGGCAGTACAACACATGATCTGAAACTGTAACAGGCTCTCAATAGCGTTGGGAAGCACATATGTATAGAACTGTGATACCAGTCAGTTAACTAGATCAAAGTCTCTCATACAGTTTATTTAAAAATCACTTGGGAAATCTGGTTCCAATAATGGCTTCAATGTGCTTTCCTTTCTAAACAGAAACAATATCACATTTGTAAATGAAAAAAATGACATCTGATCCTTTTATTGAATGTGGCGTTTTAGTAACAAAGTTGTTCAAGACATATAAACTCCCATCTAAAATTAAATTATTGAAATGAATAAAAAAAATAGTAAGGATGGAGAATAAACGTCCGCTCGATAGTCTCAACATGAATCAGAACCATTAGTTCTGTACTAATATACAACTGTGCAGGTTGTAGCAGTCCACAAATTAAGCAAAAATAGTAGTAGAATGTACTCTTTATTTTGTGATTAAGTTCTATTTAGACTAGGATTCCGTAGCAGTATCTATTATATACCATGCATTGCATCAGCAAGCCTAAAATAAACACATGTTAAATCATGTTACTAAACAAAACTGTTGAAAGATCAATTTCCCTAAGGCATTCTGGCTATGTATGCATTCAACAACTGTACAGTATTCTCTGATGAAGGATTAAAACCAGTTCACAGTATGAAAATAAGACAAAGACCCATGCCTGAATGAACGACTTTAAAACATGCACAGTCTTTGAGCAGAGCAGGATACTAAAATATAAGTCTACCCTTTTCAGCATCTTAATAATTTTCTGATTTGGAACTATATGAGTATTTTTAACATAGTTATTCAAGATGTTCGACTGGCACATCTTGCTTCAGTTCTTGAAAGCCTTACGAGCTGTAAAAGCATTTTCCCTCTGAATGTTTCCCTGATATCTAAGGTAATTCAGTTTTCCCCAAGTTACCAGACAAAGAGCAGATGCACAGAAGCTATGTGTAGGTGTACATTAACAGGTACAAGTGTAACTGAGCTCAGTCTTCCTGTGCTAGTACTGGAATTGGAAGTATGAGAAAAGACACCAACATAGGCGACTGCATCTAAATTTTTTGTCCAGACACAGTTCTAGCCACATGCTGCACCAGAGCTAACATACTGTGCTTAAAGTCTGGGGGCTGATTTTCACAGCAGAGGGTGTGGCTGAAAGGGTAGTTCAGACGTCTCCCTTTTCTGCCTGTGTGTTCTTAACAGCTCTCTTTTGCCTGGCCTGAAGTTAGCTCAACTGCGTGGAAAAAGAACTCGGACACGTTACCAGCTAAAATATTTCCCAGCAAAGAGAAATGGTCAGTTTTCCATCACATCAAGTCCCTTCTTTGACCCATTGTTGCAATGACATGTTTCCTAGCACTGGCGTAAGGTAAGTAATGGGAACTTGCAACCATAGCAAGGTGGAGAGGGCTAGGCTACATCTTTAGATAGCACTAATGATTAGGATGCGTAAAAAAAAAAACATTAACCCCACCCATAGTATATTAGCATGGATGTAGTACTGGAGAAACACCTAGTGACTTTCCCAGAGGTAGAGCAGATTCCTTTTAGAGCAAGACTTGGAGACTTCAGATGAAGCCTTATCTTCGTTTTAGACCATCCCTGTACTCTCAATGATCTCCAATGCATTTTGTGCACAAGGGAGGTATCACACTTCCTTGATGGGAGGTATCATGATGATATCTCCGTATGTAGGTGGAAGTTTATAAAGTTGCACTTAGGCAAAACACTTTTGATATGTATTTAAAATTAAATGTTGTGCTGAAGGAGAATGATCTTAAACTTGTGGCCATTTGCTGTCATTTAGTTATTAGCTAAATCAAGATCTTCAGCCTTGATGCAAAGTTTGAAGAATTAATAAAATCAGAAAGGCCTGTTGGTTTCTGAGAGTCTTGGTTCAAAACAGAATTTTCCAGCACGTGAACCCATTCTTAAGTATCATACATTTAGAGCTGAGGAAAACAACATATTGCCACTATACTGTTTCTAGACTGTGAATCTACCCTAATTTTTGTAACTATATCTACTTGTACATTCGCAGGACACACGTTTAAACACACATCTGATTATGTGGGGCCTGAGAGGGGCTGACATTATGTACTACATAGAATCAAACTTTTTTGTCTCAAACTGGGGGATGTGATCTGACTGCTGGAACCATATGGAGTCTGTAAGGATGTTTGCAAACATAGTTGCTTACACAGTCAGTTCAAGTTTCTAATATATTAATGTTATTTAATTCTTACTATGGTTTTATTTTAATTTTAAAGAACCATATACTTTTACAGAATCATAAAGACATATACAGGTATATTAATACCATGTCATATAATTTTTTTCCAGCTGAGTTTCATTCTGAAAAAAAAAACAACAAAGCTACAGCTGAATACCACATAAAAAATATTTAGCCTTGAAAGCACTATTTATATATCCAAAATCTTTATTAAAAACATGGGAGCACACTGCTGAGTAAAAACATCTGTCATTTCCCCTACAATTTTTTTTTCCCCTTCAACTGTAACACTCACATTTCAAATGGCTGAAGAGTTTATTTAAGTTATTCTGAGCATATGGAAAGTCATTCTATCATCCACACACAAAGACAGATAACAGTGAAACTCTGAGATTAAAAGTCCTAAAATGCTGAACATGAAGGGTAAAGAGTGAAAGAAAACACAGTCATATGCCAGCGCTATACTGGATATGGTAAGTTTGGTTATATGTGTTCAATACAGTTCTAGGAACCAACTTTTTTCCCCTCTGTCATTATTAAAGATTGGGTGGGTGAGCCATCTTTCTCAGAAGATATGTTTATGCTTTGCTGACAATGTTTTCATGTTTAAAAATAAAAATATTCATTATAATAGACATGCAATTATTCATACTCTAAGGGCTCCAGTATCAATATGTGGAATACTGGAGAAGAAAAAGAATAGTTCCTGCCTTGTATAGTTTGTATCTACCCCATAAATCTGTCATTCAGCATAAATTTAAAAAGCTGGCTAGATTTTTTACTCTTGTTTGAGCCTGTTTTTGCTTATGTTGCTTATATATTGACACTAACTCTCCAACCTCCATGGTCTTGCTCCTGATTTATAGCAGTGTACCTGTAAAGGAATACATCATGTCAAATGGCTGCTTGGATGAGCCGGGCTAATTGAATGAGTGCGAGCTGAACTGCAACACAATGGCTGTAGGACTTAAGAGATAGCACAGCCACAACAATAAGAACAGCAGACTGGGGGCTGTCTCTTTGTTGACTGACATGTTAGGTCACCCACCTTCCAGGACTCCATAGTCATTCCTCATGAATTTTAAGGGGAAAATCTTCTTATCTTCAGCAACTGCATAATTCTTGATCAGACAATACATGACACTTCTTTTTCCAGAATACAGTTAATGACTCTGTCCTGGCCTCCTGCCAGGTATGCAGTTATACACTGCTTCAGCCTTTGCTTATCTGGAGAATAAGAGCGAGAGAAAAATACTGTGCATGTAACATATAACAGAGCTCCCACAGAGCAGTGCACATGCTATGTATAACTGCGCTTCTGGGCCAGTTTTGCACTGGAAACACAGATTCTTCTCACCATCTTTTTCTCAGCTCTGTAGTCAAATGAAAGTTTTTAGGTTTCTCCTTTTTAAATTATATTTTAAAAGCCTATTTTATAAACATATTTTATCCTTAAATGATAATTGCATAACTAACTCTGAATTTCCTGAAGTTGCAGAAATCTCTGCAGGAGCTGAAATCATCTCTCAGACACACACAGGACTAGTTCATCCACTGGAGTAATTTAGTCTATCTCTTTAAGGAAGCAGTCTAACTTTTGTAGTTGCATATATTTAAATTTTAAGAATGTTGCTGTTTTTATTTGTGAATCCAACTGTCAGGCTTAAGATAATAAAAGTAAGAATAGTTTCAGAACCTGGGGGCTTCTCTAGATCTCACAAGCAAGACATAAGAGAAAATGAATTTAGACTGAATTAAGTTAGAGTAATAATTCAGCTACAGTGAAAGCTTTTCAATATTTCTTAGCAGTCCAGAGACAGTGAAAGAAAACTGTAGATTTTGAAAAATGTAGGTATTTCCTATATATGTCAGATACCTATATATACCAGATAACCATATTTTCATCTGGTTAAAGTCTGCTGTGAAATTTCTGTAAACCTAGTTTATGAAGATTGCAGTTTAAGTCCCACAAGTCATCTTTTCCCTTCACAGCTGTTATGCTATGACATATACTGTTTGGAAAAGAGGAGACAATCAGTCTGCTTCTTCAGTCCTGTCATGGACCCTTACCCTGACCATTAGTTGTCCATCACCTGCAATAGCTGCTCTTCCACCTCCTCATCAAACCCTTCCATATCCAGATGTGCCTAATCAGTTCTCAGAGATGTGATTGATGGAAAGTCCGCCACAAGTGCAGGTCTAGGCCTTAACATGGCAAAGGAGCTGTACGTAGTACAGATGACGTGTTGTCCACCCACTTAAACAAATTCTCCAGCTGCAGTAGTTGACATCTGTGATGCATTGAATCTGCAAAAGGACAGGATGAAAGGGGAGGGAGTGTTTATTATTCTTTGAGAGACATTGACAGGGGATGTGCTTTCTGTCTCAGAGTGAAAACCAAAGTGCTAGTAGAGGGGAGGCCATGGTGGAGAAGGAGATGCAGAGCTGTCTCATCACCAGAGAGGAAATAAATTGGTCTGAAACAAACACTTCTGAGTCCTCCAGATTTTGCTCCAAAGAGTTATATGATGAAAGGTCACACCAAGTGTAGTAAAAATTGCCAAGGATCCTTCCAAGTCTACAAATCCATTATCTAAACTTCTGGCTTTAGAGAGGTCTAGCAAAGACTTGGCTCTAGATAATGAACACTTTCAGAAACTGGGTACAGTTCAGGAGTTGGCACTGGCCAGGGATCTGCTCAACAGGAGACATGACTACAACTGTCTTAACTCTGAAACTAAGGAAGCTTAGTAGTGTGAATAGGACATACTAGATAATTGTCTTCAGTTCCAGAGAGAAAATTTAATTTATCAGTACAGATTTCCAGGCTCAAAAGTTGAATACCCCTGTAATTGCCAATGATGCTCAAAAGTATGGAAGACAATTTATTAAAACTGAAGTGTTTCTTATTGTTTCCTGCAAGCAACAGAGCAACACACCTCTGGGTATGTCTTAACACAGATCATCACTGGTAAGGCAGCATCAAGTATCGGGGTGAAAACTTGTTTGAATCCTTTTTCCGTACCTCTGAAGAAGCTCAGATGTTAAATCAGACAGATATAGGTAGGCACTGCCACTCCCAATAAGCAGGAACACACAAGGGATTGATAAACCTGTGTACATGATCAAATGGCAAACTAAATATTCAGTATACCATTCATAGCTTGGTCAGACTTTGACTTAATTTCATAATTTTAATATTACAAAACTAATTTTAATATTTCAAAATGAATTCTAATATTACAAAACTATCACAAGCAACGTTCCACTAACTTATAAAGAGCAGACTTTGGCCTCTTCAGGAACCTGCTTCGGAAAGTTCAATGGGATACAGCCCTAGAGGGCAGAGGGGCCCAAGACTGTTGGTTGATATTCAAGGATCACCTGCTACAAGCTCAGGAGTGTTGCATCCCAACCAGAAGGAAGTGCAGCAGGAGGGCCAGGAGACCCCCTTGGATGGATAAGGAGCTCCTGAGGAAAATGCGAATGAAAAAAGAGGCTTATAATAAGTGGAAGCAAGGACAGGTGGCATGGGAAGAGTACAGCGATGTTGTCCGGGAAGCTAGGGACCAGGTTAGGAAAGCTAAGGCCCAGTTAGAATTAAACTTGGCTAGGGGTATTAAAGATGACAGGAAGGGATTCTACAGGTACATAGCAAACAAAAAACAGACTAGGGAGAATGTAGGCCCCCTCAGGAAGCTCTCTGGAGAACTGGCTACACAGGATTTGGAGAAGGCTGAGGTTCTGAATGACTTCTTTGCCTCGGTCTTCACTGGCAAAGGCTCTGACCACACCACCCAAGTCTTGGAAGGCAGATGCAGGGACTGTGAGAATGAAGACCTTGCGCCCACTGTAGGAGAGGAACTGGTTCGAGACCATCTTAAAAATCTGAACGTGCACAAGTCCGTGGGACCTGATGAGATCCATCCGCGGGTCCTGAAGGAGCTGGCGAATGAAGTTGCGAAGCCGCTGACCATCATATTTGAAAAATCACGGCAGTCAGGTGAAGTTCCCGATGACTGGAAAAAGGGAAATATAACCCCCATTTCAAGAAGGGGAAAATGGATGACCCGGGGAATTACAGACCAGTCAGTCTCACCTCTGTGCCTGGCAAAATCTTGGAGCAGATTCTCCTGGAAGGCATGCTAAGGCACATGAAAATCAACAAGGTGCTTGGTGACAGCCAGCATGGCTTCACGAAGGGGAAATCCTGCCTGACCAATTTGGTGGCCTTCTATGATGGGGCTACAGAACTGATGGACAGGGGTAGGGCAGTTGATGTCATCTACCTGGAATTGTGTAAAGCGTTCGACACTGTCCCACACTACATCCTTGTCTCTAAATTGGAGAGACATCAATTTGATGGATGGACCACTCGGTGGATAAAGAACTGGCTGGATGGCGGCACACAAAGAGTTGTGGTCAGTGGCTCAATGTCCAGCTAGAGACCAGTAACGAGTGGTGTCCCTCAGGGATCGGTGTTGGGACCGGTCTTGTTCAACATCTTTGTTGGTGACACGGACAGTGGGATTGAGTGTGCCCTCAGCAAGTTTGCCGATGACACCAAGCTGTGTGGTTCGGTTGATACGCTGGAGGGAAGGGATGCCATCCAGAGGGACCTCGACACGCTTGTGAGGTTGTGGGCTGATGCCAGGCTGAGGAAGTTGGGGCTGTTCAGCCTGGAGAAGAGAAGGCTGCGTGGAGACCTCCTAGCAGCCTTCCAGTATCTGAAGGGGGCCTATAGGGATGCTGGAGAGGGACTCTTCATTAGGGACTGTAGTGATAGGACAAGGGGTAACATGTTAAATCTTAAACAGGGGAAGTTAAGATTGTATATAAAAAGGAAATTCTTTCCTGTTAGGGTGGTGAGGCACTGGAATGGGTTGCTCAGGGAGGTTGTGAATGCTCCATCCCTGGCAGTGTTCAAGGCCAGGTTGGACGAGGCCTTGGGTGAGACGGTTTAGTGTGAGGTGTCTCTGCCCATGGCAGGTGGTTTGGAACTAGATGATCTTAAGGTCCTTTCCAACCCTAACGATTCTATGATTCTATGATTCTATGATATCCTGTTTAAACACTAAAGCAGGCACATTCTTTTACCTTGTATTAAATAAGAGTGCATTTAAGGAAATGTAAACTGATTCCTAATCCAAAGTAAAAACCTCCCAGATCTATGTAGCTGCTGCACCTTCAGCAGCCAGATTTTACCGTTTCCTATTTCCCATGCAGTTGTCACTGTCAAAGCTGCTCTCTGCAGGTGGCAGTGCCTTGCTGCTAAATGGTGAGAGAGCTGAGAGCGAAATGAATACAAGGCTGCTGCCAAGAGAGGGGATTTGCTTGCAGACACATGAAGGGGAGAGCAAGCAGGGTGGATGGCAGAGGATGCTGGCAGAGACAGAGAATACACAGGATGCAGAGGTGAGGGAACAGAGGAGATACCTTTAAAAGGCAAAGAGGGAAAATTCAGATAAAGCAGTAGAAAAAGTGGAAGCTTTCATTATGATAGGTGCAGAGGAAGGGAAAGAGATGGAGGGGCCCAAAATGAAGATTTACATGAGGGTGAGGAAAATTTCATAGTTCCTTACCATGACCCTCTAAAGAAGAAAGGGGTGGCAGGAGGCTTATGGCTGTTTTTATACCTACAGTAGTTAACTGTGTCTGTATGATTCATTAAGAATATACCTACTACCTATTTTATGAGGATGTGAAATCCTACTTAGATGTTCCCTCAATGGACCATCTTTAGAAAAGCTGAAATTGTGCCTCAGTTTTTCCCTAAGCACCTTCACAGAACTTCAGATGTCTTGTATTTTCCAAAAACAAGGAATGATTTCCTCTGGATTCATGATCTGCAATCTTATCACCTTGTTACTGCTCTGATAACATAAATGGCAAAGGACTTAGAGGAGCAAATGAATGGATCTTGAAATGCAAAAGTGTGACCTGACCGTAGGTGGTAAAACAACTTATGAGAAACAAAAAAAGATAAAAAAAAAGAAAAGAAAAATTGATTTATGATTTGGAGAAAACTCCAGGAACAAACTAGCCAAGAGTTTTAAGTTGACATTTACCATAGCAAAAGAAATATTTGGAATCTATTTTTTTTATTTTTTATTTGAAAGTTTGGCTTAACTTCAATATGATTCAAGTTTCATGGTCATTCTTTCCTTTTTTTTTTTTTTCCTCCTTCAGGGAAAAGCAAAGGGACCAAGGAAGAGATGAGAAAGGAGTGTGGAGAATGAGCTAAGCAAAGGAGATGATAAGTGTTTGCAAACTTGGAAGTTCAACTGGAGCATTTCTCATTGAAGATTTTTTGTTAATTATATTTCTAAGTCTTTCTTATGAAAAAAGTGAAGAGTCCAAACAAGTGGATAGTTTTATTTCATTGAATAGTACCTTTTCTTGTTCACAAATTGTCCTTTAAATATCACTGTTTACTAAATATTAAATAATTATTTGAGGAGGCAGTTGTCCCACAGACTGTGTATTTATCTACCAGTTCATGACATTTCAATCATGAACTGTAAGTTAATCTCACTTTGTTTCTTTTTCGAGTTTTGATTAAGAATTATTATTAAGTGTTTTAAGCAATTATTAAGAAAAAAACTTTTACTAAGAATTATGAAATAACTCTTTGATTCCCAAACTAAATGGCCTAATTTCACAGCTTCTTGTAAGGGTGAAGTAATCTGTATCTTTCCCAGTGAAGACAGGGAATCATGGAACTCAGTAACAGACCTGCAGGAGCTGGACAAATTGGCAGTGTGCAAAACAGTTGCTCTGAAAACAATTGTGTCTCTAAACTATCAATTCTCATTCATATGTAATCTCTTGATCCTGCTTCTACTGAAATAATTGGTAAAACCTTTCCTTATTCCACTGGGGCTAAGATTGGTCTTTTGGGCTTCCATTCTCTGAACACCCATGCACATACTGCACATACCTATTCACGTGATTAAGTATGCAAATAAGTCTTTTCACTTGCAGTTTGTACATAACTGATGTTTGGAAAATGGAAAAGTTATTTTTCTTCCTGAAACCTCTGGTGTAAAAAATCCACTGTTTCTATTGATTGTAAGTGACAGATATTGACCCATGAGCAGAAAAGAGTCCACAGTTTTGTGTTTGTGTGTGTTTTTTTAAATCCTAGGTATGAGAACTGGCAGTTGCAAAGGGCCTTTGTCCCCACACAAGTTAGCTGCAGGAGGAATTTCATTAAGTTGTTTACTGGCCATAGCCCTTTTCCTTCTAGATGAGTATTGAAAATCCAGACAACCCTCAAGGAAATATATAAATCAAGAAAAATATATTTGAAAAGAATAACAGAAAATATGTTCTACTGAGATGAAATTGTTCAAAATTACTCGGTCAAAATTAATATCCTTCCAGGAACAGACTATTTTTTTTGAGGCATCATGTAATCTAAAGAGGAAAAAAAAAGAAAGAAAAATGATGAAAGGACTTCCTTGCTTTTATATCTCATGGTACGTGCTCTTATATCTCTGCTCATAAACCACTCTTTTCTAAAAATGACTCACGTCCCACTTCCTCACTTGTAACTTGTACATGTAATTCTTGAATTACATGAGCACTCTGCCCACTAATCCTGCTAAAATAGGAAGACTTACGCTAGCATTCCAAACCTTGAATGAATTTCAATATCTGCATTTCACCTAAGTGAACAAGGATGTCAGGGAATTCCTTCTTTCCTGTTTTCCAGGAAACATAGAATTCCTTTCTTACGGCTAATAGACTAGCAGATATTGGAGCGGCAAGCTGCGGGAATTAATACTGCTGGGGAAAAAGTGTGAGGCCAGGATAGATATGGTGCTCTCAGCAATAGCTGGTGTTATTCTGCCTAGTATGAGAGGGACTGAATTTGCCATTGCTGCTCTGGAGCCTGCCCGTGACTCTGTGTGAGATGCAAGGGGGAGCAGGGTGTTGCAGAACTCAACTCTTTCTACCCACTGTGAACATCTGGGGAAAGATCATGGACTTAAATATGGCCCTGTGTTCACAAACTCAGATGTGGGGCATGAATCCTGGATTCTGCCTTCCCAGTAAAGATCTGCTGATACATTGTCTATATATTTAATGCACATTGTACACACAAGACTTGAAGCAGGGGATAAAGCCATCGCCTTCCTTGGAGCACTTACATATGAGCCTGTGATTATATTTCTGGTTTCATGTTTTCTTTCTCACTTTTCCATTGAAATTAATCTTGGGTTCTTTTCTGCAAGATGTCTCAGTTTCAACCACTTTCTGCTTTTGCCAGAGTAGCATACATTATGTAAACAAATATTTTCCAAACCCATGAATTTCAGCTTATTTAAAGATGGATATTGAATTGCTTTTGCTCCAATATCTATTTGGCCAGATTGGGCTAAGGATCACACAATTTCTATTTCCTTTTGGGCTTTAGCTCTGCCTGGATAACCTGCTTCGGTTTCACAGCCTCTGATCTTCATAGCTATGTATGAAGAACAGCTTTGATCTGAATTTCATACGAGAAGCCCTTGGACTTCAATGATAAGACAATAGGTACAATTTGCTTTTATAGGAAATGGGGAGTCTTCTTCTAAACGTGTAAAAAAATAGTTATACACAGTAACAGCATAGGAATAGCTCTGCCTTGCTGACATGCATTGAGGTAAACCAATTTCCCAAAGTAGGTACAGGTAGAGAATTTCCAGTAAGACCAGCAAACTTACTAGGATTACTGTTTGCATGATTACCTCTGTAGCCCAGGGTATGGAATTTATAGCGTGGAGAGCCTGAAGTGTCTAGCTCAGTTTCCTAGGACATAAGCCTTTCCTGTTCTCTGCTGGTGGCACATAGAAGCTACTGCTTTATTTATTAAACATAGATTTTAAGAGACTTCTGGGAAAAATTTTATTGCCTGCAGAGTGCATTGTGAATAGCAGTCCTTCCAGCATTTCTGAACAAGCCAATCCTACACAATTTTCTAAGTTTCCACAGTACTTCAGATGATGACTTGAATAGCCTCACCTCTTACTGTGCTCCTCTAGTTACTTAAACTCAGATGCCAGTTGGGAACTAAAATAAGCCTTTAAGATACAATTGCAGCTCAGCTTACAAGAAATTACTAAGTGATAGGAGCAAAGGTGTATTTATAAAAAGTATTAATGCAGAACTTTGCTTCTGGGGACTTTTTCAGTACTGCTCAATACTCTTCAATGAATGTACAAAAAAATAAAAATAAAAATCCCAGAGAGTCAGAAGTAGCTGTTGCTTGGGAAAGAAAACTAATTAATTATAAGTAGAGAGAATTACCTTGACTACCAAATGGATTATGTTTTTCCCAGTCCATTACGTCCCAACAGGTGGGTATCTCCAAAAGGAGCATGAGACACATGCATGAACTGATGAATTCCTGGTCACTCACTGCGAGGGAGCTGCAAACAAACGATTTGCCAGGTGCACCTCAGGATAAATAAGCCTTCCAGAACTGACTTGTTTCTTTGGCTGCAAGTAAGCATAGATGATTAAAGACAGCAGATCTCAAACATTAATGTGTTATCCTCCAACTAAGAAGCTTAAGTTTCCATAAGTGTCAGAGGCCTCCTGGGTTAAGGAATTTTGTGCTGGATCTTTTTGCTGTTATTAAAACTGTAGACTAAAGTCAGTCAAAACCATGCAAACACTAAGAGTCTGCTAGTTTCAAAGCAAAGTTTTACAGGCTCTTTGTATGCATTTCCTATGTGATTAACAGGATTGTGAATGCCTGATGTGTTCTCAGAGTAAAGGGCTTTTTTTGCACGTCTGCTAGGTAAAAAAAAAATCCTATTCTTCATTTTTGAGTTGTTAAGAGACCAGGTGACTTTTTTACTTTACTCTTTACATGCCTTCATTGATGTGTTAAAATATGTGGAAGTTATATCTGACCTTCTTAGCATAACTTTAATGACAAACTCAACCTTCCAAGAAAGTGACTGAGACTCCTATAAGTTGCTGGGGGCCTTGAATCTAACTAATGTGAATCAGTAAAAAACTACAACACAGGAAGATACTATCTGTGGTTTTGCTGCATCATATTACACATTGTAATGTCATTATACTTTTTGAGACCTATTATAATTCAATATTTATTTATAGTACTTAAATCTTTAGATTTATTTGGCTGAAAATGCACACATTAGTGTAAAGGTATCTGAGCCACAGTAAAGGTTGCTACATTCATATATTTATATACTTATATGTATAAAGATGTGTGTGCATGTACACAAACTTTTTCACTCTAGGAATTTTAGACATTTAATTGAATTTCTTTTTAATAGAATAACCTAATAACTAGTAGCAACCAAGTGATTACTTTTGTGAGAATTTCCATCATTAGTGTAGTTTTGTCATAAAGGACAACAAAACACATTTATTTATAGCATATCAACCTCTTTGCCTAAACATCTAACCTTATGAACGTATCAGACAATATATTTCATTACTCAGTGTAAGATTACACCAATATTTTGAGCTGAAGCCCAATAAGCTAGAGTTTTAAGTGCTAATCAGCAATAATGTATTGCTTGTACCTTAATGTCACTATTGGTGATTTAGTGATTAATTATCTGACTGCCATGTAGAGCTTAAAATAATCTAAATGCATAGGGTAAATTAGTTGATCAGGAGAAAAGTCTGTCATGCAAATTCAGTTCTTACAGAACCTTCCTGTCACACTCATCAATGACAGCCTAAGTGGGTCACCAGAGTGGATGGCCCCTGTTAATTTATTTTCTCAGACATGCGATACATATTCATGATATCCTGCTGTTTGTCTGCCACCTCAAAGAAACTCTCCATCTCCTCCAAATTATAATTAATGAAAATATGCACAGATAGGTTTAGGAGCTTGGAAGAAGAGATACTGGTATTATGTTGCAGAGGGTTGCAAGGTATTGGTATCAGTAGTTTGCTAATGTGGTAGAGGAAAAATGTTACTTTGCCTCTTGCCTTCTCTTTCCCTTCTTCCAAATGGCAGTTGATGTAAAAGATCATGTAATAAACATAAAAAAAAAAAAAAAGTATATATATCAAAAATATACAGAAGTGTTATTCACAATGTAGATTTTAATACCATACTATTTTAATTTCTTTTTCAGACCATCACAATAAAAGGTCTATATGGAAGCCATCCACACATACCCATCTTTTCCAAAATTTTACTCGTGTATTTGCCTACTTTGAACACTTTGTGATGTGTATTTCATTTAATCCAGAATTGTTTACATTAATGCCAGTAATTTCCTGTCATTACCGTGGCATCATATGATATAGGAAAATATACATTTTGTGTATTTTTTTATCATATCTTACAGACTTGAATAAATGCACCTTGTACCCAAACTAGTGAAAAGATGTAGGTAAAAGCATGTAAACAAATGCACATTACTACACAAGTAATGGCAACGGCAATGTGATAAATTGTATAGTCATATGACAGATTAGTAAACCATGCTATAGATAAAACTCATCTTATGCTTCAATTTTTCAGTTACCTTTAATTGTCCCAATTTTTTTCTTGCCACTAATCCATCTCCTCTAAGATTGTCTTGAATAATCCACACCTCTTCAGACAATGCCTGTTAAGAAAGTAAAAAGAAAATCCTACTACCAAATAAGGTATTGTTCCATATGGAGCTTTTCCAGTGTTTACACCTGACAACAACAAAAATAGTGTAACTGAGTCGTGGAAAAGTTGTAATCATTGCGTTATAGTTTGCTCTGCATTAGGCTGTGTTCTTTCCCCTGTTCTTCTCAGAATCACAGATCTACTTTAAAAAAGTTGCAGATAATTAGAGATGTAATAATGTCTTTTTTTCAATGCTGTCTTTACTCCCTGTTAATGAATGATGACTGAGTTTAATTTTAGCAAAATACTAATGTTTTAAAGTATGAAATTTAAGTATAGATTTGCAGGAATTTTTAATTTTTTCTGGTCAGAAAGACAGGCATTAATACAGGAATATAGCAGAAATAATTATTTTTTAACAGTTCTACACATTTGAAAAATAGTTCTGTTGATAATATGTGAGAAATTCATGAGAGTGAAGTGGAATGATTTTACTGCTGACCTGCATGACTTATTTGTGCCTTTGTCACTCATAAATAATGTATTCAGCCCCAACTCATGCCACTGAAACATTTATACCACAACACATCATTGTGTATGTTATATAAATATTTATTATGATGAATTATTAAAATGAGCAATGAATATTTATTCTTCTCACAGTATAAGTGTATGCATGCATGTATATTCTGTGTTTATATAGATATGCACATACAGAAATATTTAGGTAGCTCTATACACTTGGATATACATGTATATAGGTTCTCCCATACATGTGTAATCTTTTCTATGCATCTACCTATACACATTCACATTTGGACCTACACACACGGTTGTAATTCTGGAAGGCTGTAAACATGTTCTTTATGGATGTGCATTATTTATAAATAGAGGCATCCAGATGAAAGGTGGAATCATGTACATTTAATAATTTTTTATTATCTATGATTAATTCTGACAGGAGCATGGTTTTGCTGCAACTATTATAACAAAGGCAGGGCAAGGGCCTCAGTCAAACAGTATCCAAGTCTCTGAGAACACGACGTCTTTCATTAGCCAGGATTTACAACACAGGAGAATTCTTTCAGGCACTCAGCCCCTGTTTTCACACGTTTGTTTGTTAATAGCAAAAAAAAAAAAAAAAAAAAAAAAAAACTATATAGCTTTTGTGACACCCGAAATGCATTTAAAGGAAGAAAGTTAGATTGTGATTCAGATGGCTCCCTACAACAGATGCCTGTTGAACGCTGCAGCCTGTCTGGGTACA
The DNA here is from genome assembly GCF_033815535.1 of Pezoporus flaviventris. Classification (NCBI taxonomy): domain Eukaryota; kingdom Metazoa; phylum Chordata; class Aves; order Psittaciformes; family Psittacidae; genus Pezoporus; species Pezoporus flaviventris. The sequence goes on along the minus strand of NW_026892579.1, from coordinate 37,988,335 downwards.
TCTATCTAATCATATCTTATTTCATAGACTGTTGCCACATTATTTAAAAATTTGCCAGGAAATCGTATGACAGCACAGAGAGAACAAATAGAGAGAAAGCTGTGCCCAGTGCTGGGGGAACACAGGCAAGGGAAAGAGCTTGGGAACCAGACATAAGATGCATTTTCCAGTCTCTGAGAAACTTTTCACTGCACACCACGACATCAAACATTCCAAAACGGGTTGCATATTTGAAATATTAATAGGAATGCACTGAGCTCCATAGACAGCTGCTTATTTCCCCATTTGCTATGTACAAAGCAAAGGATTAACACCACTGGCAATATTTGTGTCAGGCCATACTGATTAATTTAATATTCTGATTGGATGAGCAGCAGAGCTTTAACGGCTGTTAACTTTCTGGCAAGCAGTGCTGAGAAGGTGATAATGAGATTAACATTTGGAGGACCTGATTTGCTTTTGCGCTGTATTTAATTACTACTTTGACACCAACTGGTATGCTCTATGGATTGTGCAGATATGCTGATAGATATCCATATTTGCTAAACTATAACATTGGCTTTAAATAAATGTGTTAAATTCTGATTTCAAAAATACTTTGCACAAGACATGAAAAATATGTGATCTTATTCTCAAAAAATAGTACCTTAAAGAAGATATTTGGAGTAAGCAGAGTGCCTACAGGGAATGAAGAAAAGGACTGATCAGCAAAGAAGTTGTACATTAAAGGCTAGAAAATCGAGTAATAAAGTAAGGGTTGCCAAAAGTTGACTGAGATGATCAAGCTGACTTAGATTTTGCAAAGGAAATTAAAACAAATCTTAAAAAGATCCAGAACTCTATTAATAAAAGCAGAGCAGAGAGGAAAAGGAGATGTTACTTCAACCAGGTTTGGATAAAGATCTTGTTTTCTTGAAAAAAGAATCGTGATTTGGCTCACTTTTCAGGAAGATTCTGTAGGAGCTTAATAATGTCATGTAAAGCTTAGGCTGAATTTTGAAATTCAGAGGAAAATTATGGGGCAAACAACTCAGAAAAAAAAAAAAGTGGCTTTTTCCTAATCCAAGTCATAATTTCTTAACCTGTTTGTTTGTTTGTTTGTTTGTGGTTTTTTGTTTGTTTGTTTTTGTTTGTTTTTTGTTTTTTAACAAGTAGAATTGGTATTGACCAGCCATGGATGAAAGGAGAGAGGACAACAGGTAAGGCTATCAGGTTGGAAGGAGGTTTTTACAGAGATGGTCAACAATTGCCTCAGAACTAGTTTGAATGCCTTTTAAAGTCAGATGTTGCTAAATCTGGAAGACGACATTTTCTAAATGCAAGTTTGAATGATACATAAAACCTCATGTCTTTGTTACTTGATTTACCAAAAAAGCTTGCTAGGACTCTAGGCCATTTATAAGCACTATACTGTACTAGTATTTTGTACTAGTTTGTACAAAATCATACACATTGTTCTCATTTTTCAGTGGCTAAGCATACCATATATTTGATTGTGATGACCTCCATGAATGAAACTCAAGAGAGACCTCCTTTTAGACAGCTATTGTTTTGGATCCAACTTCAAGCTGAAACAACCATTGTGGAAAAAAATGAGCACACTGGTACTGTTAATACAGACTATGTTCTTCAGGCCCATTCTCATCTCAGTAACAGATGCGTTGGAAACCAGAAAATAAAGATACAATCCAAATGACATATATACAAAAGCTTATTTTGCTGTTCTACAACTGCAAATGCAATTTTCACATACTGTGTATGTTAATTTACACTGTTAGTGCAGTGAAAAAGGTTTTAGGCTAAATGATAACCAGGTCTTTTGCTTCAGGTACTGCCATCTCTTTGTAATAACTAACTGATATCCCTTGCAGCTCTTTTTTCTTATGAAGTAAGTGTGGTCTAGCTATCAAAAGTCACCAAAAGAGACCCTGGGATGATTTTCTATTAATTTCTTGTGCTACATTACACATATTATTTATTTCCATCCTATATTTATAATATTTTTCTCCCTCACAACACCAAAAAATTTACTTACTTATTTGGGACAAATTATACCAAATGACAGCACTCATAGTTGAAGAACTGATTAATAGCTAGCAGTACTGCTATGAATTGGTGATTTGTAGATCCCTGCTACTTTCCCATCAGTTTTGTGGAAATCGGTATTTTCCAAAGAGATCACCCATTTTCAGCCTTTGCCACTGCTTCAGCTTTGATGTCAACTTCACAGAAGCCAATTGTCGTAACTTCAAAGCTAAAATGGTCAAATGGGAGAGAAAGCCCTGAGCCAGCTGAAGGGGGATCTATTGAGCTTCTGTGACTGTATATCTAACATAGGAGGTTGCACTAAAGGCTTCTACGGCATTGTTCAGGAAACCTGGCACGATCCTGGCATCATCCTGGCATGATCCTGGGATGATCCTGGCATACTGAGAACACAATATACCTGCTTGCTGCAGAAGACCAGAAAAAAGGTGATAAAATCTGATGCTTGTGAGTTATATTTGCTGTGCATATGTCATGGTTTTCATTTATGCAAATACAGCCATGAGTTTTTTAATGTTCGTAAGGGTAAAGGATGTCTTAAATCTGAAACTGATTAAGCCATCACTTCCTACATTTCCTTCAAATTCCTTTCTGAATGACCAGGACTCAATCCCCCTCCAACTGCAAACCTCTCAGGACCAACAAGAGAAATAAATTTCAGCACCAGAAATTATAGAATTAAGTATCAGTGATACTTAAGAAATTGAGTTCATTTTGCTATATCTTGAACTTTTGGTTCAAATCCCAGGAAATCTTAAAATTGTAAAAAAACAAGACTTTGGGAAGAACCTGCAGTACAGCTTGAATGTGTCCAGACAGAATTGTGGTTGCTCGGCACCATAAAAGGAAAATTGTCTAAATTTATTTGAATTATTATGCTGACTAGTGGTCAAGTCTTCTTCAGGATTCTTTTACTAAAAAATCTGCCATGGACATTGCAGAGAGATTTTCTGAGTTGTTGAGGAGACCAGATAACTCTTTAGTGAAGAAATTACATACATCATGAGTCTGTTTAGACCTAACAATCAAACCAAGAAATACTATAAAAAGCAGGATAACACTGTTACTTATTTTAAGGAAAAATATATTAGTAATACAGAAAGGATGGGAAAACTTGCATTAGAGCAGTAGCATTAGTTTGTGCTGAAGTGTTGTCATTGCAGATTTATATTCCTAAGAGCGCTTTCCAGTCATACCCTGGGCATTACACATCTGTCCGCCCACTATAAGCCTTTCTTTTCCTCTCTCTTTTTGTTTACTTCAATAATATTTGAATCCAAGGCATCTTGCTTATTAAACTGGAGAGACTTCAAATTTGTTTTTGTACAATCGGAGCTAATTGTCTGAGACAATTTACATCCATCAGCACAGTGTTTTATGGCTTTCAGACTCAGTGGAAAATGAATAAATAAGAGATCTGAAATCATTATTCTCCTTTATTACTGGAGATGTGCTGGCTAATCTGAGAGTAATTTGAATCCTAGAGGCCCATCAAACACTGGACACCTGTCAAGCTCTAGCTTCAGCCACTAGTTCACAATCTGTGTCACTTAGTAGCCTCCTCTATTTATATCCTGAACATTTCCTAGGCAAAACCAAGAGCTGGGGTTAGTTATTTAACGTGTATTTTTTTTTCTTTTCCTGTTTGAAGAGTTATTTGGAAAGATTTATAACTTCACTTTTTGGTTAATCCTGGTTAAAAATTAATTTTCATACTGTTGGAGGTTGATGCTTTGGAAAATTTTTATACGAATTCTAAGATGTCATTGCTATGTTAGCATTATTATCAGAGAGAAATCAGAGGAAAAAAGACCATCTGTCAATAGCCACTAACTGCTTCGTTCATCTTTACACAGGTCGTAGCTGCTGTACACACAGCCACAGAACTGTTCAAGGGAAAAAACAAATGAAAAGCTGAGGGGAAATAAAACCTAAAAAGGGATATAGGTGTACAAAGGAGACCATAAAAAAATACCTATGGGGGACAGAGAGACTTAGCAACAGAGGAAAAAAAAAGATGTGGGGAATATAAGGGTGAAAAATATCCTGGCAAGAAAAAAAAAAGAAACCAGAGGGAGAAAATGTTTGTAAGTAAGAATTAGGGAATGCTTGAAAACTAGGGGAAAAAATGAGACCTGGAGAAAAGGAACTACAATTGGAAATGGAAACATGTAGATAAAATGAGGTAACTAGGACTGAGGCATCACAAGAAATAAAGAGGGCAAGCTGCAAATAGATACAAAAGATGCAATAAACTTCAGATAGGGAGAAGAATAATAACAGTTACATAAAAAATAATTTATTTTTTCATTCAAAAGAACATAAACTTAGCATTATACTCAAGGAAATCTCTGAAAAAAAAACACAACTGCAAATGTTACAGTCACTTCTGTAATGTTTAGTTTTTATCAGAATTTCCACAGCAGACATATCTATACTATATTCTCCCTATTTCTTTCCCCCTTTCTCCACTGCAATATATGTCTGCAAATTGGAAGTTATTCTGACAGGAATTGCCACTTCTGTATCCAGTATTTTTACGTGGCTTTGGGCTACAGATCAGAGGAGGAGTGGGCAGTCAGGAATCACCTGACTGGTGTCAGAGGAGGCTTCCTTCCAGGAACACCAAAAATACAGATTTCCTCATGTCTGATACAAGGTAGCCTACATAAATCCTGAGATTTCATGCCAAAACTCTGGATATTTTTACCATACAGATCGCTTACGTATTGATTAACTTAAGGGTGTCTGGGTCTCAGTATCATTTAGCAAGGAGACCATATCATCTCATTATTGCCCCAGGAAATACACTAAACAGCAGGCTGCAGTGTATTTTTTTAATACCAGTAACTATTCTGTTTCATTTTCTCATGCACCCTTCTATTTATTTCCATTTAAAAATACCCATCTCATTCCTTTTGCACTTGTTATTAATTTCTTTGCACAGCTTTAATCATTCTTGCTACCCTATATGGAATTTTCTTCTTCTGTCTCTGTTTTGACCAGGACTGAACACAGGGGTTTGAATACAGAGCTACCACTGAGGTGTATGTTGTACTATTTACAGCTATCAAGTATTCCTTCTTAAATATGCAAACTTGGAGAATCCATGATGCAAATATCTATGAGGAATTTTCACTCGCACAGGTTCTGAAAGTGACTTCTGTAGGTTTATTCATACTAGCCAGCTTTTTCACAAGTTTCCATAGGGAAACATGGATTATTTTTTTGCACATTTAATACCATGTGCATCTTTTACTCCTCCATCCAGTAAAGTCTACCTATGCCTATTAGTCATAAATTTTACAAAATTCAGTAAATATGGAAAACTCTATGTAACCACTGGTCAGCAATAATGAAAACTGCCCTGTGTTATCAACACTTTTTTCAGCACATACCCAAAACATAGCCCCATACTAGTTGCTATGAAGAAAATTAACTCTATCCCAGCACAAGGTCATGTGTTGGTGTCATTATTGTTGGTAGTAATGCACTACAGAGCCTAATTTACACAAGTGTCTCATATTTCTCTATACATTTAAACAATACCAAGAAAGTTTCCTTGTGCCATCCATCCATTGTCTGTAATGCGGAGATGTTGAGATGGTAGAGCAGTCACTGTGGACTGAAGCCACCTAACATTCTTCCAGGCAATTCTGTTTCACAGCTTGGGATCCTTTCCTGATGACAGTCTGCATGATGTTGTCATTTTCTGGAAGGTAATAGAAGGTAGTAGTATGGCTGAACTACATGTCATCCAGTTCGCTGCAGTGAGCGGATATTGATGTCCCAGTTATATCACACTTACTAGTATAGATGTAGCTCGTGCATTGGCTGATATACTACATAAAGCAATAGTTATTTCTAAAAGCAATTGTTGTTTAAAGGAAAGGAAGCGACAATATCTTCTTGTAATTAATGAGGAACTGCAAGATGACTGACTGACGTTTTGAAAACCAATTAGATGCATCAAAATTAATTGTTTGACTTTTACTGAGCTAAGCTCACAAGATGTGAGCTTATCAATAAATATCACAAAAAAGGAATACAAAAAAAGTCCTGACCAAAACAACAATAGGATTTTGGATAATCTTGAAAATAAACAGCCTTTTTGTGGTGAAAATGTAGTTATTTTGATAATAAGGTCAGAAATTTCCACAAGAAACCACCAGATGAATGGGGAACTTAACCTTGTTTACTTGATCCCAGAGGCCCACTGCTGACCTTTGCAAATAAATAGCCTCCTACAGGGTGATAGGGTGTATGTAACTCAGATTATCCACTGCTAAAACATAACCCATGTATTTTTGTAACAAATAACAGTTACTGTGCCATAAGGCTTAATTTAGAATATGTAAAATTCTTTGAGATTTTCAGATTCAGAAGTGTGACATTGCTTTTTTAACTGCACCTTTTTAATTGCAATCCTTCAGCAGCCAAATTGCAATACAAAATAAGTATGATATTTTTTGTGATATATTGTCATTTATTTTCAAAAGTAGATTGCTCTATCTTTTCTTGGAAATAAAAAAGAACAAAGGGAATAGAATAGCTAGAACAGCTTTTAAAATCTGTTTTACAGATGATTTTCTCAAGCATTTGTAACATTGTAGCTGTGATCAGAATATGACACAGATTAAAATTCATTTTAGCACAGATTGATGCTACTTTGGTGACCTATGCAAAGCATGGAAGGGAGATGACTAATAGCAATCTCTGAGAAATGATATGTCAGGTACAGTATGAGGCAAATGATCCTCTGAGGTTGTACATCAATTAGACATGAACAATCGTTGTGCAGGGATAAGGATTTGAGAATGAGTTTTAAAATAATTAGGAAGTCTTCAGAATATGTACAATAATAGACTAGATCCTGCAATTATTGGTGTTCAGTGATGCATATCCTCAGGTTATGATTCCACTTCACTGGATCCGCAGTTTAATAGTAGCTGAGGGTACGTTCCCAAAGAGAAACTTGTGCATGATTTTGTTTTTTTATTTTTTTTTTATTTTTTTCTAGAACAAACAGCAAGGGTTATGCAATTCTGTTTTAGGCAGTGGTAAGGAGCTTGTGCTTAGGGAAAATATAACACCAAGGTAAAGGTAGTTTCCTTCTACCTCCTGGCAAACTGAGGGTTGCATCTAAAAATGGACACTGCAGGAACAATCTGCTAGGTGCCAAGCAAAGGAAGCAGATCTATCTGCTTGGATGAACAATACAACTGAACATAATGCTGTTAAGGTTTAACCTGTGCAGTTTACTCCCAGGTTCAGGTCCTCCATTTACACACATTGCATAAAAGTTAGTTTATTCTCTGATACTGGAGTGAGTAGTCTAGTTCCCTCTAAAACTAATCAGAGATTTTTATTCCTGGAAACATCTTGCATTAGGCTGATCTCCATATTACCTAGTATGGAAAATACTATAACCGTTTTGGCTCCCTTCACCCTATACAGTCCTCTAGAACCATCCCACTCTCAAAAATTTTCAAACATTTTCACTCCATAAATGGGAGTATGATACACAGTCTGGAAGTTTCATGTTCTAAAGACAGTAAAAATGGAAAATAAAGTGATGTCAGCACCATCTCCATTCATCTGTATTTGTATGTGATTTAAGAATGTGTCTCAGCTATATTTCCAATTACATTTAGAGGAGGTACATTTCATATCAAGGTTACATCAAGAAAAATACCAAAAGGCTACTTTAATACTTGATTCTTCATCTGCTTAGGTTAGGCCAATGTATTTTCATTATCCTTTATTGCATATATTGGTCTTTTGGTGATAACTAAAGCTGGGGATTAAGGCTCTGCTGTATACTGATTCGAGTGTAAATCTATAGCTGGATTTTATGACGTTCAGGAGAGGGAACTGGTGCTAAAACTCATTAGATTCTCTTTTTGTATAGAGATTAGTCCTTATAATAAAAAGTTTCCAAGTTAGGTTAGAGTTTGAGAATACAACCTCTAATTAATCTAATTCATTACTGGGTTCTCCAAGGCCTAAGAACTAACTAGAAAGAGGTATTTAAAATTTCTAAAACCTGGTTTCCTATAATCTGTTGTTAACTTTCACAGAACCTGAGGAAAAAGAGTGGGTTACTGTTGATGAGGATCAAAGCTGGGGTAGCTGGGTTTTCTTCTCTCCTTTTCTTTTCTTTTTTCTTTTCTTTTCTCTTTTCTTTTCTTTTCTTTTCTTTTCTTTTCTTTTCTTTTCTTTTCTTTTCTTCTTTTCTTTCTTCTTTTCTTTTCTTTTCTTTTCTTTTCTTTTCTTTTCTTTTCTTTTCTTTTCTTTTCTTTTCTTTTCTTTTCTTCTTTTCTTTTCTTTTCTTTTCTTTTCTTTTCTTTTCTTTTCTTTTCTTTTCTTTTCTTTTCTTTTCTTTTCTTTTCTTTTCTTTTCTTTTCTTTTCTTTCTTCTTTTCTCTTTTCCTTTCTTTTTTCTCTTTTCTTCTTTTCTTTTCTTTTCTTTCCTTCTCTTCTCTTTTCTTTCTTTCATTTTCTTCTCTTTTCTTTCCTTTCCTTTTCTTCTCTTTCATCTGCCTTGCCTTGCCCCTCTCCTCTCCTCTCCTCTCCTCTCCTCTCCTCTCCTCTCCTCTCCTCTCCTCTCCTCTCCTTTCTTTTCTTTTTTTGTCATACTTACCAACTTACTTGGCATTATAATATTTGGATTAGGCTTGGGGTTAAGTCTTAGTAAGAGCCAAAGTCTCTGTAATGATTAACTTTAAAGCTGGGATTGAGATTTCATGTAAAATTTGGGAATATAAAGCTTTAAAAGTTCAGTTCATTACTGCAGTTAGAAATTAGGAAGAAGAAATGCTGTCCACAAAAGAGGGTATCATATGTAACTAGAGAAGAGTGTGAGTTTGAGAAGGGAAAAAAACCTTCAGAATTCCATTTTGTTAACAGTCACTGAAGGGCCCATAGGATTAGGAAAAGGTCTGATGAGTCATGTTCTCTTTTAAGGTGCAATTGGTGCTTCAATAATCAAAGTTAATTTTAATTAGGGTTAGAATTCAGGGGTGTTGTTAGGGTTAGAACTTGAGAATGCACACATTCAGAGAAGTGATTACTTCTGGATTCAAAGTGCCTGCAGGGCTAGGAAGAGGGCATAGTTTTAATAGGATCAAAATAATAGGATCCCATTTAGTTCAGGGATTTATTTGCTGTCTCTAATTACCATTATAGCAAGGATAGGGTTAGGAATAAAAAGGGTCTGAAAAATCTGTATTTTCCAGCTTACTAGTGAGACTTGCAAGGACTGCAGAGTCATGCAGGAAGTTGGTCTCTTCATAGATGTGGGTGTTTACATGAACTGTGAGAGTTGTTAGGGATCTTATGATTACAGCTGGATTATCTATTTCATTTGGGAGCTTTTATTTTGACGTATGCAGCAGAGTTCTATTGATTAGGAAGCTGTTTTTTTTATCAGACCTATCTTCTTCCTTATGGGCCTTTCAACTCCCAGGATGTGACAGTTCTGCACAAGCTTGTAGGGTTTGGGAATTATAAGCTTCATCGGTCTTTTTAACCAACATACCTGCCAGAACCTGCAGTGAAAAATAGGGTTTATATTCATAACCACTACGGCTTCCTCTTCCTTTAAGGACATGGACAGATACCTTTACCATGGGCATAGGGTTAAGGTAAGAATAGTCACAAAATGGAATATATTGTCTATCGTCTCAATCACTCCATCTACTGAACCAAACATTCGTCTTAGGTTGTATTAAAGGCACCTGTGACTTCAAAAGACCAGTCTGTTTTTTTCTTGAAACACAAAGAGTTCTTAAAGGCATTTAAAAGTTCAGGGGCTGTCAAGCTACTCATCCTGTCTTCTCTTATAGTTAGTTGACATGCTGTAAGGTCTGGAGGCAAAATTGTTGTTTGCATAATGAGTAGGCAATAAAACGACATAGAACATCAGCATATTGGCATATTTTTGAAAAGGATTTTAAGATAGAGAAAGGGCTGATCTTAAAGGTTGCCATTGTATCATCTTTCTGGTGATGGATCCATCAGGTCTTTATTATAAGGTTTAAACACAAAGGAGACGTAATTAAGGTCAGGACTTGGAAATGTAATCCTTTTGAGGAACTGGTTCTGAGGGTGTGTTGAACTGAGGAGAGGAATCACATTACACACCATCAGAGTTACACCTGCACAAGTTTTGTCAGAAATTTTTAACCTTTTCAGGAGGTTTAAGAATAAGGTGAGGATTCGGCTCAGCTTGAGAGCTTTTGTATCACACCACAAAGGGTCTTGAGGTTGAGTCAGAATTTCTGTGCCCGTCAATACTCTGAAGACACTTGTAAAGAGCTAGTTCAAGTGAGTATGGATAAAGTGGCCAAAGCCAGATGAAAGAGACAATTTATGAAAAAAACACAATTGATAACTAGGAAATGTGTCAAAACATCTTTCTAGATAACTCTTAAGTCATAAGCCTGTAATTACAACTTCATCGGCTACAAAACAAAATTTAGTTAAGGAAAAGCTATAAAACTAAGAAAACTGTAAGTGGTGATAGGAGGAAAAATAATGCAATTCGAATGTTAATGTTAGAGTACATAAAAATATATGTATCAACAGCAGAATGAAAGATAATAACTTTAAAAAACTCCTTATTATAGTAACAAAAAAAGAATCCATAGTAGATGAAGAAATGGCAGAATTTCTAACAATGCAGGAAAGTTCTCTAGGCAACAGATATTGTGGACATATCAGATTAAATACCTTTTATGTTAGTAGTAATCTAATAGGAATATAGCATATACTAAATGGAGTAGAAATTAACAGGGTGAAAGTAGGAACAAGAAGTCATCACTGAGTTGTCACATTTATAACTGAGTTGTGTTGGTAGTGCTATGCCATGAAAGTTATCTAGTATTACAGATGACACAACGATTGAAGACAGGTGACCAGAATAATCTGAATCACTTGGAGACCTGGCAAAAGGCAAAATGCCTGGTGGTATACCCAAACACAAATTTGTGCATATAATAATAAAAAGGGTAGGCTATAGTTGGAAAGACTGGGGGGGTGGGGGTGGGTTCTTTCTCTGCAAGACTAGAGATTCCAAAAGGACTTTGAGAACCATGGTAAAAATTTAAGCAAATATGTGCACCTGATGCATCAGGTCCAGCAGGGCCAATGTCAAATTTACGGGGAAACTAAGGCGGAAAATGCTGTATTTTCATGCTCCTATGTTATCATCACTATGTTTTACATTATAAGCTTATTCAGTTCACGTATATACATTCTGAACATAGTAAAACAATAGTGATGGCTAATGGGGGTTGATAACTTCCCTTTGCTGGGATAATTTCAATGCCCCTGACAACTTTTTTCTTTAATAGTGTTATTTAGTTTTTGAGGTTTATTTTACATCTGACTAGACTTTAATGAATTTTGGCCACAGAAGAGTCTTCTCTTAGTTAGATTTCTAGTTCCCATAGCTGAGGTTGCAAAACATTAGGCATCCTTCACTCGTGTAGTAAGGGTGTGCTTATCACCTTATACAGCTGGCCACCTATTTCTAATATTTCTAAATACAGACAAGTTCATCCTTTGCAGAGAGATTTTGTGGTACAATGTGTTTCTCTCCATCCCCACTCTCATTGACTGCTGGATAATTTCAGTGATAGGACTGCATTTCTTCCTTTGTGGTTAGAGAAGTCAACCTACAGACAAAAAAAAAGAACCACGACACTTCCAAAGGAGGTAATTTGTCTTTGTTTATAGTCCACAGTAAATACTGACTACTGCTATTGAGAGGATAAAACATTATCTTTCCTTATTTCATGGAAATAATCATTGCTGTCAAGTGCTGGAACTGAGATATTTACTTTCAGGAGTGCAAATAATGATAATATTACTTTTTTTTATATTAAACTAAAGTCATACTCCTGCATGCAAGCTTTATTTTTCTTATAATTAATTTTCATCAAGTATTTAAGATGTATCTAGAAGGCAGCTGGAATAACAGTTTTACTGGGAGAAATGTTCCTTCAAAAGGATCCCCATCAAATAAGTTGTCATCTCAAGCTCTTGCAGCTTTGCATAACACAGTAACACTGAGGTTCAGAGAAAGAATGTTGAATTTCATAAAGCATTCCTTAAACAAAATGTATTGTGGATTAAATATTTTAAACAGGATTTAACAGATCCCATTCAGTTTTTAAGTGAAATTTCCTTTATTGTTGTGTTGATGTGCTCGATTTGTAGGACAGGTTATTACTTTAGACAGTCTTGATGACTTTCACTGAAAAACAGTTAGTACCTGGCAGAACAGGTTGAGGGAGCAGTGCAAAATGGTTTTGTATGTATGACTCACCAAAGAAAATCAGAGTAACCTGAGGATATACTGACTGCAAGGAGTTTTGACACCGCTGCATCCAGGCCATGACAGAGATGAAACTCACTAGCTATTTAGGCTTTGAGATTTATTTTACAAGTACCAGTACATCAAAAAGGAACCCAAAGTTAGGAGGTTGGCAGGATCCATGAAACTAAGAGCACTTGAATTAAAGGGAAGACAGCTCTTACTTTTAATAAAGGGAGAAGCTAGAGACAGGTGAATAATTTCAGGCACAGAAGCTCCTTTTCTGTAACTTTTTCCATTTGTAATGCAGAAAGCAAGCAGATTTCTCCCTGAGACTCTGCTATGACTAGAGGAAGTGCTAACCTCTGGGTTCCCTGTCTTTGACATGAAGACAGAGACAAAACTCACTGTTTTAAAAAAGTTTATATCTTATTATTCCAAAGGCAATATTTGAAACACTAACAGAAGCAAGCAAAATGAAAAACAAATTCTTGTGAGATTTTTGCCCATTTATGTATATTGTGAAAATACAAATAGGCAATAACCTTGTAATGAAAATGGAACAAATAGTCACACAGAAGAGCATTCTACTTTTGGAGATGTGGTCTTTTGAGCCTTATTTCTTCTAACCTTGGGTCCTAGATTTAATTAAGATCTGAAGAATTGTGGTGTAATTGACATATATTTGATTTCACACATTAGATTTTGATGGAATAATGAGATGTGAATAGAAAGCACAAGTAAAAAATTCCAATTATACAGGAGTGATAGTTCCTTTTCTTTTCCTTGTCTTTGTACAGCATCAAACCAAGAAATATCTGTTGTTTTGTTAAGCACTCTCCAGAAGATACTGATATCTTGATCTTGTGATGCCCAAATGAATAAGGCAAAAGCAGACTTCTGCGATTTTTGTTCTGGCTGTAGACTTGACAATAAGAAATCAAAGCAGTTATAGAAGTGTGAAATGAAGGCGGTGGAGGGGAAAAAGAGGAAAGTCATGAGTATTGAATATTTAGTCATCAAACATGATTAATACAAGTGATTTAAGGGCAAAATCTACAAAATAATAAAGCTTTGACTTTTCCTGATATAGCTGTTATTAAACGTGAATCAACAGGTTGAAAACACCCTTAGATCAGTCAAAACTTTATAAGTAATAATAGAGTGTTAGGTTGAATATGGAAACACATTAAGACAATAAGACTTCAAGTACATTCCTTTTTGGCTAGTCATAAAAGTGATCAAAAAAATGAGCTTACAAGGACTGATAACTAAATGTTAATATTACACTCAATTTATTTGTAGGGAGGTCAACATTATTTTAAAGTTCTTTATAAGTGATATAATTTATCCAGAGCAGTACAAAAACATTTATGTGGAGAAGTGAAAGGGTAGCAAGTACCCTAGCTGTTCCTTAATCAAAACAAAAGGAAGGCTGAGCAGGGAATGTGTCTAGAATGTACCAAAGAAAATCAGGAAGACCATCACAGATCAAGCCTTCTGCAGATAAAAAGACCAGTTTTCAAAAAATAATTCCAAACCCAAACACATAAAAAAACTGACTTCTGTTTTGAAGGTTACATTCTTCACCTTATTCTCCCACAAAGCTATTTCATTCTAATGATGAAATTTTCTTGAAGCTGAATTATTTGATAACTGATTTCAGTCTTATTTACCTTATAATTTTCATATAGAAATAACATCTGCACCATGCCAACATGTAAATACCTTTCATAAATGGAATTATTTTGTTGTAATGAATACTGCCAGTTATGAACACCAAACCCATCATTTTCATACCCACTATTCTGAAAACTGAAACAGATTCTGAACTACAGTTTGTATTGCCCAAATGACTCCATAGAGAGTGGAGGAAGGAACTGCATATTAAGGTGAAAATCCTGTTATATCTTTACTGTTGTTTTTCTTTTTTTTTATTTTTTTTTAAGATGATTCGATTTTTGTGTCATGTTTCAGACACATGATACATACAAATCACTTTGCACAAAATTTCTCATTGAGGTTTGCCACAAAAATGTGCTTTTTTAACAAAAAATAAATTATTAAATTGACAAGAATGTGAAAGGAAGAAGGCAAGGAAAAATAGATTAAATGAAGTCAACATGTTGGAACCTGAGTGCTGTGACTAAGGAGCTTTATGGCACATGTGAATTAATTTTGTTTTACCGTGCTCTGTATGTGTGCAATTGAGCAAATTAGGTTCTGCTGATCTTCAGCTTGGCTCACCGTTTGCCTCTCTGTAAATGACATAAAATACACCTGAGTAAGAAAGCAGCACTTAGACTTACAAAGCAGCCACCTAAATGATAGAACAGAATTTTTTGAAAGAAATATGCCTTCACAAATATTTGTGTGGAAGATAACCTGCAGACTTTTTGCACGGAAAACTGGTGAGCTAAGTACTTCAGCCCATTCATAGTTGACACATTAATAGGCAAACTGTTTTGAGCTTCAGAATTACCCTAAAATTTGATCTCTACTTAAAGCAGAAGTTGTTAGAAGGTGCTGTTTCATTTCAGGATACAAAAGAAAGAAAAAATGAAGTTTAGGGACAAACAGCTTCTTAAGAATATTTGTCTTCTTCACCTTGAACTTAAATCCTTCAGTTTTATGTTTTACAAAGGTAATTTAGATAAATCAAGGAAAACTCTTCACAAACTATGTTTCTAAAAAAGCCACCATGATTTTCCTCAGGATAGACCTATAACTTGTCTAATTTGATCTTTACTTTCACTGCTGACAATTTCATCCTTGGCATCACTACTCATAAGAGCCTTTAGTGCAGCAGCACAAGCAACACTCTCTGGTACTGCACAGATAGATAGTACCATAAAATTTCCACTGTTAGAAGATCTACTTTTTCTAACCTAATCAGTAGGAGTGTTGTTTTCATCTGACCCTCATTCATACCTGAGACAGATTCTTAAGGGTAGAAGCTTTGTGACATTGCAGTACAGTAATAAAAAAGGAAAGCATTTTTGACCTTTTCCTCCCACAGCTATACTGGGTGATAACACATGAAAAATAGGCCCATACTTTAGAAACAGTATAAGAGTTTCTGGGTTACTAACACTGCTTTGCATGCATATTGATGTATTATTGCGTTGCATGGAGAAAAGCCTATTATTGCATTATTGACCACCACATCAAATTCAAGTCTTTTTTTTCTTTTGGTGATAGAGCTATAACAGTTGGCTCTGGGGCCTGTGTGATTAATACCTCCATCTAAATACCTGTATAAAGCAGAAAATAGGCTGTTTTCTACAATATTTGCCAATAATTCACCATTTTTTCATGTATATTGCTGAAAAGCTGAGTATTTAAAATTAAATCCATGGCTAAGTTTTTCATGGCTGGACAAGAGAAGGAGAAATTGTAAATGTAAAAGTGAATTGAAACAATTATGGTTTGCATATCATAATGGTTTAGGCGTATGTATTTACATATGTATGCTTGTGTATACGCACACTACTGTGAACGGCTGGATAAAGCTGGAACTGTTCTTTCATAAGTTCATTATGGCTGAGCAATAACAGCCTTTGTTCAGTAGAGAGACAAACACAAGCTTTTGGTGAGCAGCAACGTCCAGCTACCTGTTCTCCCACCAGTGTGAAAAGAAGGGATTTCTGCTACAGAGCATTTGCAAAGGAGAACCTGCAGCAGAGCTGTGGCTGAATTTTTCTCCTTGCTTTAAGTGCATGGGGTAGATTTGAAAGCTTCTTCTGCTGCGATAGGAAAGGGTGAATTACTAATGCTGGATCAGGGGATCAGGGGTAACCAGGAGTTGCAGCTTTGTTAATAAGCCCTGGAAAAATTTTCATAGCTAATTGGTGCTTTTACAGCAAAATTTCCTTCCTTTCTCTCCCAGTTCTTCCTTTTTTTAATCTTTCTCTCTCTTTTTTTGTCTCTTTGTAGCAATTTCCCATTATTTCAATTCAAAACTGTTTTACAGAAGAAGGGAATTGACCAAGAAATTAGGACACGGAATGTACAGTCAACAGCAAGGTATCACCCAGTGAAGCCTTCATTTGTGTTTCTACAAAGTCTTTAACCATAACATCTCAAAGCCAATTTCTACAACAGGTCTGTGAAGAGACACAATAGCTCTCTGAGTAGATATTTTATTAGTACTGTTTTAAACCTACGTAAAGATATAAAAATTTAAGTTCGTATCCTCTACATTAAAGTATCAGCATGGTATTCCTCAATGGCTCTGTTTTGTACCTAGTCTTCTCTGTGGCTAATTTGGATCTAAATGCTAATTTAGTTGTGTAACATGGGGTTCATCATGCTTTAGAAACCTGAAAATTAGACATTTAAGACAAATTTATTATTCATGCTTCCCCTGTGGTCATGGAGGAGAGACACGCTTTCAAAGGAATGATTACTCCAATTTTAAGTATCAGGTATATAAGATTCATAGGGAATTACTCCCAGAATGTAATTTTCAACTTTAATTACAGATGGAACCTTAGAAAGCCAGCTTGGGTTTGGGGTGCACATAAATCTAACTGCGACGGACATAATCTTAAATCCCAATGGTCAATGTCTTTGTGGTACATCTCTTAAATTTGGGAAAGACTCTCACAATGTAAAACTTCAACTTCTTTCTGTTTTTTTGGTCATTGATTTACAGCATCCTATGAGCACATTGCACAACTCTATTTGCTTCTCTAGCAAAATGGGGAAATATAAACCCACAGTCCAATACCTCAACAGCGCTAGTTCTATCTTATAAATACCAGAGTAGTTTTTAGACAAAGCAGTGACAGTAGCAAGACTGACTGCAGAACAATATAGAACAGTGTACTACAACCTGAATACGTATTAGTGTTTTAGCACAGGTATTGGCATCTCCATCCACGCGAAATTAGTTCTGGACAAAAGCCATGCAAGTCATTAAATAGAAAAGTAGCTGCTGAAGTGCAAAGTTGCATGGGACTGAGTTGGTAAATTCTGCAATCTCATTTCTGTAAAGTGACCATTTTTACTAACCTTATAAGTCAATGGAAGAAAAAAAAGAAAGTAAGTAACATTTCAGAGATTGACTCAGCTGAATGATTCAAGTATTATATTTATTACAGCTCTTGATTTGTGAAAATGTATTGCTCAGACTGTTTTCCCTTCTTTGTTATTTGTATTCTCCTCTCAATTTCTTCAACATATTTTAGAAATTTAGATGTGAATTTCAGTATCTTGTGTTTACATACTATGTTTCATCATCCCAGAGCATTTCACAGATTTAAGAATGGAAAGTAGAAATCCTGAGCCAGATTGTAGCTGTTTTTTCTTCTACATGCAGGGCAAGACTTTCCCCTCAAAGTCCCTCCATCCACCTGCAATACATACAACATTCTGACTGCAAAGAATATTATACACAAATGCCACCTGGACAAAGAAGTGGCCAGAAAGAGGACATGTCATTGTATGCTGCTTTATTTGACATCAAGTGCATGCTCCCTGTACAGGGGAGTGTAAAAACAATTCTGTTTGCTGTATACTGGTATCATATCCCTTGTAACTAGCCCACCAAAAACCCAAACCAAATCACATATCTTTGCTTATATATATGTGTATGTATGTGTGTATGTGTATGTGTATGTAGATATCTGCATGTATTTTCTGAGAAGTATCATTTAAAATTAAAAAATGTTAGAAAAGGTATTTTCTATCAAGGTCTGATGTCAATAATGTGTAGCAGTAGCACACAGCAGTTTAGGACTACAGCCTTCATTTGTTGTTGAAGCAATTGGGGGGTTTTTAGAGAGATAAAAATATAATTACCGCTTACAAATTGGATAAACATGCTTTCAACATTTTCATTTGAATATTATCTTTCATTGCAACAGCTCTGAAAACTTTTACAAGGTGAGAATTTTGAATTATTCACTGGCTGGAAAACATAATTTATACCTTTTTAAGGTTAGCTTAAACTAAAAAGAACATTACATATAAGCTTATGTTTACAGACTTGGAGTCTTTCAGCATCAAATAAGTGAATTAGTTCTATTGGCTAAGAAGCATTTGCAGCGCTTATTAAAGGGACACCTAGCAGCCATGAAAATTCAGGAGATTATATGTACATACAGTGTGCTATTCATGTGGTTTCTCCGACAGAGAAATTGGGTATCTTTTGCTGTATATACCCTTGAACAGCATGAACAGATATTTCTAAATTTATGTATCAACTGAAAAAAAAAACCCTAACTAACTAACAAACATATTTGGAACAGTTGAGGAAAATATTTGTTGCATTTGAGGATATGCCTTTGTGGAGCTAGAGCTTTTACATGCCTGATGCTTAAACGAGCTTTCAAGAAGGATAAATTGTCTTTCTTTTCATCTGCAAAACTAATCTGAAATGCATGTAGGCTTCAAGAATAAATAGACCACTCACAGAGAGTACTACCACTGCCTGACTATGAATTCTCTCTACTAAGAACACTGCTTTTCTTGGTGAGATTCAAGGGGGAAATGTCCATTTATGCCACTAGGATTTACATGTCTAAAATGCTTGTTGACATATACAAAATACAAACTGACTAAAAGCTAAACTCAGAGATGAGGTTCTATGCCACAGGATTAAAGTAATGGGAGCAATCTGAATAGAAAGCATCTGACACATTTTGGGGCCAGCTGTCTGTAAATTGCCCCTTCTGTGCTGAGGTACTGTGTGGTCTCTGCTTCACTGCATCATGCTGCAGCCATGCTACAAAGGTAAAGCTGAAAGCCAATATTCAAATCAGGCCCGAAGCCGAAATACTATTTTTCTCCATTAGAGGGTGGTCCCTCCTCATCATGGTTCAATTCGACTGGCAGCAGGAGAAGACCTGCAATGCAGTCATCTGCGTCGTAGATGACACATGAATCAGGAGATGTCTGCGTCCTTCCTTCTCATGCCTTACGCATGAGAGCATAGCAATAAAATAAGTGTACATGGCCACAGGCCAATTATGCACAAACACATATGCAGTACATGTCTTCATGCATACATGATGTACGCACACAAACCAGGGCACCTGCACATGCATGTATTTATAATAATAAAACAGCTTAAAAACTGCTTACAGCCTTGCTGTAAGAGGTGTAACAAAAGGAACTGAATTCACCATTGCACATTCTTCTGTCATTAACATCTACATGATTTCAGCCATGCTAATGAACTGTACTTATTTTTAAAACCATTCAGCATATCTATGTACGTGCACACAAATAATGTATTAGGAATAAAACCCTCTACATTATGACAAAGTTGTGATTAGGAATTTGAAATCCAGAGAATGCCAAAATGCTACTTGCCAAACAAATCTTGCTGCACTCTCGTGTGAGTCTGAACAATATAAAAAGCTTTTCACAACATGATTGCATTCATTATTGTAGTACCCTCATTCCACACAGCCAACTCTATTCATTCCGCATGTTTTCAAAATTATATATACATGGAGCAGGATTCTGCAATGCCTTTTTACAGCCCAAAGTTAATAACAAGAAAAAAATTTCAATAGAACTTCCTACTGTACAACATACTATGGAATAAGTATTGCAATGAAATGTAAGAAAGAATTGCTGCTGGCATAATGAAAGCACTTACACTTTGTATTTCATTAGCTTAATAGCAGTGAACTGTCTCATTCACAACATTGCCTATTATGAGTAGTACACAACATAAAACCCATAGAAAAAGGCTTTAAAGATTTTTTTTTTTTTTTTAAATAGTAAAATCCCTAAAATCTCCTTGAACAAGGGCCAAAAATGAGAAATTTAATCCACAAAAGAAGTTTGGACACTGCGCACCCATGAAACCAGACTGTTAGATGAAGATGGAAGTGCTGGGCATGAAGCTTCTGTTTTAAATAGACATTGCTCCATTAAAGGTACTTTGAACTAGCAGAGGGTCTGATCCTTCATAACAGCCTGCACCTACAATGGTATTAAATTATGCAAGAGTAATCTGGCAATGGAACCAGTGAAATAGCGAAATGCTTCACACTACACACATATTTAAATGCTTGTGATCAGGAGCATGTTATTTATCTCTTCTCAGAAACAAGCTTAATTCCCAAGCAGTCAAACAGATCTATTTTCTGAATGTCAGTTTTACTGTCTAGTCCATATCATACGGCTGCAAGTCCTAGCAGTATGTCCCCATACTAATGTGAGGATTTTTCACAAGGCTGGCATAATCACCTGCAAACAGAGAAGCAAATGTCAAAGGTTTTGTTATGCTTAAAAACACCTTTTTGGAAAAGATACTGATGGAGAATAGGCATTTCTTTTATCACTCTCCCTTTTTATTATTTTCTCTGATGGTAATGCTAAAAGAGAGCATTGCATGTGAAATGTTTTTCAGATCCCTAACAGCAAAAATAAACAAGAGACATACAATTACCTCACTAATTCTGTGTGGTCAGATCTTGAGAACTAAACCAATCCTTTCAAGATTGTTATTCAGCATTCAGATTTTAAAGATGCGCAGCTCAGCCTGACTGTGAGCCTCAAACCTAACAAGACTGCACTTTACAAACAGCACACGAGCATTTCCTTGTAGAGAATACATCAGGGTAGCAATAATTTGTGAAAAATGTAGATCTGCACAGTGCATGCAGTGCATGATATAAAACAATGTATGTAGTAGAAGTGTAGAGCAGTGATCTTATTAGAATAAGGCCATTCTTATTCAGTGAAAGACTCAGACAGCTGTTGTATGGGCAAAACTTAATATTCCTTCATTTCCCATGCAAGCCTATTTTTCAAGCCCACAACGTCCCCACTCCACTGAGTTACATTTAAAACTACCTGGAGAGCTTTTTTACGCAGAGCTTGTGTTACTCATTCTACATATGGTGTGAAGTTCACAGATGAGAAATGTGAGTGCCTAAAATAAATACTACATGAAACCTGAGATGTGTGAGGGCCCTTGGGAGTTCAGCAAATGAAATGCCTATCAGTCTCTGACACAGCAGACGCTCCCTACAATTGGCAGCTTAATGCTTCATTATGCATGGATCAGATATATAGGTATGGCCCCAGGCAAACCCCCTGGTTTAATGGAGAGGTGCATGCTGGGGAAAGGCAAATGTCATTTGCCCATGAATTTGAAAGATGAGGGGGAAAGGGGAATAGAGTTGATTAATCAAATGTATGAGGCGTTTATTTTGTACAATTTATCCTAGAGTTTCCTCACTGAGAGTTATTTCCAGCATTATATGCATTGCACCTTTTATGTTTTGTGGATTTGACAAGGTTTAAAAATGTGATTATTCTTGTCCACCCAGATGAACAGGTCCACAATAAATAACAAACAGCCAAGTTTTTTACCTGCAGGAAAAATGTAAAATAAAGATAAAATTTCTGCTGTCTTTTGGAATATAGAATATGCCAGAAGTTTACAGC
Organism: Pezoporus flaviventris; assembly: GCF_033815535.1. Lineage (NCBI taxonomy): Eukaryota > Metazoa > Chordata > Aves > Psittaciformes > Psittacidae > Pezoporus > Pezoporus flaviventris. Next base: position 37,966,555 of record NW_026892579.1, on the reverse strand, counting down.
ACAAGGTCAGCAGACAGACTTGCTGAAATTGTGCAGATTCTGTTAAATACCATGAAAACTTATCGTGCTGCCTTAATGAATGAAAACTGCTCAAGTGGCTCAAATACTGAAGGATGTTAGTCCTGGCTATTCCCTGTACAAGAAAAAATCAACCTATTAACGCATCAGTTTGATTCACATACATACAGTTCTAATCGAAAGAAACAGTGAAAATGGCATATCCATCCTGATCCACAGCTAATTGAAATGGAAGGGATGAGAGGGAAAGAAGAAAGGAGAAACTCATTACTGAAAATCTCTTGAGAAAACAAAATATCCTAACATGTATGGGAAAGGAAATTATTTCGTCATTCCTGAGAAAATAATGACCCTAAGGGATCAACTGAGAAAAAGTTCTACTGCATATTGGTGTGTTTTAATGAAAGCCCTTCTTCCCTCCTGCAGCATTTTCATTCTGAGATTCCAATAATGATATGTTCTATAAACTTTAAAATATCATTGTGAAGCTTTTTTCTACCATACTAGTTACAACCACGTCAGATTTTCTTTGGGGTCATTTATATAATACATACATACATATATGTATATGCACACATTTATATACATACATACATAACTGTCTATATGTATCTCTGTGTATGCATCTTTTTCACTGCAAACATTTCAGAGAAGAGTGGCATGGAATTGTTTGGAGCCTAAAACATGAATGAAAATAAAGCAAACCAAGTCTATAAAACCGAGACTTAAGAAGATAAGCCTTCAGCAGCTGTAAAAAAGTGACAGAGAAAGAAAAAGAATGCCACTAATGTCTCTCAATGCTCTTTCCTTGTGTTCAGACAAGTTACAGCTAGGAATGTAAAACTTGAATTTAAAGAAAATGCATCTGGTGGAGATTAAAAAGGATAAAGAGGAGAAAATCAGTTTGATGTACACTTCAAAATGCTGCTTATAATATAGTTTGTTCTATTACTTGAAAAGAGGGTATCATTGTTCTTTTATGTCTAGTTTTTAATCCTATGCTTTTAAAGTATCTTTTATTTGCTCCTATTTGAGGTGAATTGCCTCACTTCAAAACTTAAATATAGTTTGAGGATTTTGACTTTAAAGTGGCTTCCTTTGAATATTCTTCTGAAGTTATATTTTATCCTTCATTTTGCCAGTTCTCAGGTTTTACTGGGTAGTTGTGAATATGTGATCTTCTGCAGTCAGAATCACCTGCAGGCTCAGGAATGCACATTTCATTCTAAAGCTGACAATGTGTTGTATCAGGGTCAGGAGAGAGGTATTTTCTCAAGTTTGCTGAATTGTAAACATTAATATAGTCACACTAAGTCATGTAAATACAAATCCCACTTTATTGTTATTTTTGTGTCCCGCACCATGAATCTATCATTAGCTGCTGCAAAAAACCCAAACCCAACCACTCTAATTTTGGTCAGTTTTGGAGCTTGTTAGAATTTAGAAAGGGAAATACACTATCTAATTGTGAACCCATAAATCCCTCTGAAATAAATTAGAATATTTATCTGTTGATAAACTACTTAGTCTTTTATTAACACAGTAATAAAAAGAATAAAAAAATTGAACTTCTGCTAACTTATCAATGAATGATGATCATGAAACTAAACTCAAGGGGCAAGAAACCATAAGTAAAATTGCGTCTTAATGGGATGCATGAAATACTTGCAACAAAAGCTGAAGCTCCCTTGGACTCAAATGTACCTTGGGTATGTTTCATAATTGAAATAACACAACGCTGCACCAGCTACCAAGAAGGAGAAAAATTGACTGCTACTGCTAAACCCAGGACAATAATATTTTTTCATAATAATTACAAGGAAATTATGAGCTTTCTTTTCAGGACTTTGTGTCCAACCTATTGTGGAATGTCTTTGTGACAGATCCAATAATTTTTTATTTTGTGTTTTAACATCACTGCTTGGTGAAGTAGTGATGGATGACCAGTGCTTGTAGTTCAGAGACAGAGATAATAAAACATTAAGAGAAAATATGAAGTCATTGAGGCACAATCATCTGAAACTTGGTGCTTCTCACCACATTCATCTATAAGTTCAAAATTCAAGCTATACACATGCACTGGGTATGTTTCTCATTCACATTCAGGCAGAGTGTTGCTTGTCTTTGAAATAGATATAATCGAATTGAATACAGCACAAAGCCACTTTATACTGCCAAAATGATATAAAAAGGCCACAGTGAAAAGAAAATTCAGGCTCTGAGAACAAGTAATTTTTCTATTATTATTATTTTGTTTTAACTTAAAAAAAAGAAATTAACTATCTCTAGTCACTCAGACTCCTTCAGCATGTTTCAACTCACAGGTACATATGTTAGTAGCATACAAATCTCACTAACTGAAGGAAAAAGCACAGATATTTATGGATTATATGAGGTACCTGGTTCGTCTCAGTCAATCAGCTATATCAGACACTTAGTTAACAGCCAAATGCAGGATAAATTATATCATCCTGGTCCTGGTGACATGAACATGGAGAAATTTATGTGCAGAAGAAATACTTCAGATTCAATATATTTTAGAATGCTTGGTGGGAGAATAAAATGACCATTTAATATTTAATATATTTTTTCATAATTTTCTTCTGAGTTAGAAACCTGCTGTTGCAGTCTTTAATAGCAGAGAGATCAACTGCAACAAGACATAGTTATCCATACCGTATACAACACAGTAGTTGTACAAGTTTTAATGCTGATGATATTAAGACAATGAGAATTGATTTGTGGAACAGTGCAAGACCTTTTTACCTCTTAAGCTGCCACAACTAGTTCTCTTCACATCTCTTAGTGACGCAAAGTATTTGGTCTTCTCCTTACAACACAGGAAGCCTCGCTACATCTCAGTTGTAGGTACCTGCAAGATTCAGCCACATATATGAAAAGACAGTGTTCTGCAAATAAAGTGCTCTTAGTACTTACTGAATGTTTAAGAAAAGCCCAAATTTGATGAAAAAAATGCAGACTCACATCTTGACACATTCTAACCATGACTGGCAGAAAATATTTAAATAGATTAGCCCCTCTGGCAGAGAAAATTGGGGTTTCTGCTTTCTTTATATCTTTTCTGCAAGCAATACCTCTCCTATTGCCTTCTTCCACTATCCTCAGAAATTATTTCTTTTTTTTTTTTTCCCGTCTCATGCTTTTTTCCTTGAGGTTTAGAGTGCTGCTTGTTCAGATTAATGTGTGTGACTGGCATTAGGAATTGAAATGAAGAATGGCTACATGCTAACGAGAGCACCCCTCTCACTCTGTGCTTCACACACAGCATCAGTAAATGATTAATAGAGTGGCTGGAAGGGAGGTTTTTGTGGATGGGTGAAACCATCCTGTGCTGCTGTCCAGATCCAGGGACAGCAGCAGGAAAACATCCAGTTATATTTACATCTCTCTGTTCTTCCTTGAGCATTTACTATGTACACCCTCAGTTTAGCTGCCTTCATTAATTTCACTCTCTGCTAAACTCTCTTCTTCAGCTATATGCTTTTTTTCTATCCCTCTCATACCCTTTAACCTTTGTTGCTGCTCCCCAGTGTGCAGATACATATGGTGAGGTGTTGACAGCTTTCATTCGTCTATAAGCCAACAGCAAGGACAAACGAGGGAAAGTCTGAAACTCTTATGTTGCAAATGGTCCTGGTTTAGGAGAGAACATAAATTATTCTGCTTTTGTAATTGCTTTATCTGCCGTAGTACTACTTAAGAAGAGGACTAGAAGTGGAAATGGAATCAGCCCAGAAGAGCATGCATGTGAGGAAATACTCAGGCAGGACATCATGATACTGAAGATACTTTCAGTTCAAAGACCAGCTGTTTCCCTTATTCAAAGCTTCAGCAGGAGCCACTAATACCTGCTATCCATTATGAAGGAAAAGATAACCCCTTTTTTATATTGTATTCATACACGGTTTGGGAAGTACATCTCATCATTTCATTTAGCCGTCATTAGTCATGCTGTTACTGTCCTATCTATCTCCCTATCCTATCTTCTTCCTTTCCTCTGAGTTTAGCTCAACAGTGTTGTCTGCTCAACAAAATCCATAAACCCATATTCTACTGCTCCATGACTGGTGGCCACAGCTCTACAGTTCCTGATTTGTAGATTGCACCACCTCTTCACAATTAAATCAGAAGCGGTCAAAATGAATTTATAGATTTTCCTAAGGAGTGTGAACCTGCTTGAGAGGCTCTAGCAGCTGGATTTCCATTTAACGTTGTCTTCCCTTAAAATGGAAAAGTGCTTATTTCCATCCCTTAATGTCAATAACCTTAGTTGCTCTCTGAAATTGCTAGTTTCACAGTACAACTAATACTTGTACCATGGATCTTCGTGTAGGATATGCAGAAGAGTTGTCACAGAACTTCTGCAAAGAAACGAGTCTTCCAAGAAAGAACCTTACCCTGAAACATCCTGAGCCAGACAGGATTTTAAGGAATACCATTAGAGGTGGCTTGTTATTCTCTTTTTGCAGGTTGACAACCCTTCAAACTCTTGTCAAAATGCCTTAAGGAACTGCAATAATCTTTGTTAATGTTAACTTCTGTTTGCCCTAAACAGCTCCAGAGGAAATGTTCTTAATGTATAAAATTCTGAGACACATAAATATTGTTTATAGCAAGCAATATAAAGAAAAGCCACTGTTTTGAACAAATCCATATTCCAAAAATACAAAAAATCATATATGAGTCAAATATATGAATTTATGATATTAGATCAATACCTTTTCATTTTCTGTAAAAGAGGCAGAAGCCATTCTTACAATACTGGAATGGGTTGCCCAGGGAGGTTGTGAATGCTCCATCCCTGGCAGTGCTCAAGACCAGGTTGGACGAGGCCTTGGGTGATATGATTTAGCATAAGGTGTCCCTGCCCACGACAGGGGGTTGGAACTAGATGATCTTAAGGTCCTTTCCAACCCTAACTAATCTATGATTCTATGATTCTATAAAAGTCCTTTCACAGGTTTTATGATTCCTTTCAGATTATGTATCAAAATATTTTAGCTAGTTTCAGCTTTATTCTAGTCGCATTGACATATGATCCCAAACCAGCACATTTTGAACAAAATGCCATTCAGACTGTGTGTGGTGAGACTAGCGAGATTAAAAGAGAATGGAAAAAATATCCTTTGTAATGAGGCGTTGTTTTTCTGTACAAATGATAAGGGTCTACCGTGGCAGCTGACATCAGCAGAGATGTCAAACCTCTCTGCTGAGCAAAACTCAGTACAGAATACAACTTGCACTTCTCATTTACTACCCTTGTTAAACTTCTCATCAGTGACACCTGCACTTTCGGTAATAAGAGAACTTCTGCAACAAAAGTTAAATCTCTGACTCTTGAATGTAGTAAAATACATTTTGTTTCACCTAGTACCAACATGAATATTGTGAATTTAATTTACAAAACTCTTGTGAGACACATGCAGGGAAATCGGTTTCCAGGTCTTTAGAAACAGATCTGTCTTTTCCCATGATATGACATTATAGTAACTGGAGTTATACTGTGTGTAACATTAGAAATGTATGAATAAACATCAACTCATTAGAACCACAGAAGGATGTAGCTTTTTGTGGTAGTTTGAAGGCTGTTGGTCATGAAGCTGTTTCAGAGTACAAGAATGCCACTGCCATTGGAAACTTCAGTGTGGTTCTCCAATTTGATAATATATCTATTACTTCATTAATATAAAAGAAAGAGGGATGAATGGGTTGATGCAAAAAAGATAAACAAACACTGTTTATTTATATTCTGACCATGCAGACATTATTCATCTCTGCATGTGTCAAGGATTAATTCCCCAACCAGTACCTCTAATATGATGGAAGGTTAACCATGAAAACAGCCAGCTTACCCAGGTAATTTGAGAATCTAATGGGCTCTCCTTACGAAAGGATTCACCAAAGTCTTCCCAGTAACAAGCGGTTTTACACACAGCACACAAGTTAATTTGTCCTGTACTCTGAATCCCTTCAGTCTGTGGTGGTGGTGGTCCGTTTTTCTGCAGAAACCATCTGCATAGGCCATGCTTAAAAGCCAAGCAAGTGCTATTACAGCACAGAAAAAATGGGTAAGACATATGAAGGAAGTCCCTTCATCTAGAACTTTCCAGCCAACCCAGTTCCTCAAAGGTGTTTTTCCTGTCTTACTATTAGTAACAGTGTTGGTTACTAATAACAAAAAGACAAATAAAAAAAGGTGCATAAAGGAACATACCTATGGTAGAACAAGTGTGTACAGCTGATTTAAAGGAGTACTTGTGGCACAGAACTGTTCTGTATTACTATTGATGTTACCACCAGCTCCTTTCAGTTACTCAGTGAGCAATGACAAACTGAGAGTCTGGGTTAACCCTGAACTGCATTAGGGGCTCTTCCTTATGTAAACAGTGCCTTGGAACCAGTATCAAAGACATTTGCATTGTGGTGTTTGGTTTTTGAGCAGAATTACTAGATTCAGATGCAAAGTAAAGATGTGGTGGGAGTGTATCAAATCAGTTAACAGGAAACAGAGGAGAGAGAAATACCAGTCAGTCAGTATGTCCTCACCTTTAAATTGATAGGCTGCTCACCACATGGTGATGGTGAGTTCCTTGTAATACAGGACCTTTCTTTTTCTTGTCCCTTCTGATTATAAGACGTCTGAAAAATCAAGTCTCGTAGCCAAAGCTGTGGTCTCTCTGGCCATAGAATGATTTGGGTCGGAAGTGACCTTAATGATCACCTTCCACCCCCCCTGCAATGAGCAGGGACACCTTCCACTACACCAGGTTTCTCATTTAGACCAGGTCCTCCCTTAGTGTCCCTAGTTTCTGTCTTTGACTCTAAGAAGTCTCTGCATTCAATTTTTTTCTTTTTTTTTCAAAGATCTCCTTAATCAACAACTTCTCTTCCAAAACCTTGCTCATGCCTGATCTATCCTCCATCTTATGGGTTCACTCTAAAACAACTTCTACCCCAGGGAGTCACATCTTTGTCAAATGCATGGCTTCTCTGACTCAAATCCCTTGCATTCCACTTTCCTGCTTCAGTATTATCCTTGAGTACACCAAGATCCCTGTCAGTATCTGCAGATCATTAAGACTTTCTTAACTTTCCTTAATTCCTGTAATTTAATGAGACTTGATACTAGATACCTATAAGGAACACGGGTTACCAAGCCCATTTCACTCAGCCAGGATGTTGCATTCTCAAGAGGGCCATCTGTAAACCCCAAGTTCTAGCAGAACTGATTATCTTGCGCAAATACAACTTTTTTAGGAGTTAATCTTACATCTAAATATCACAGGCACCAGAAGATTTAGGATGTAAAAGAATACAAAATTAGGGAAATGAAGCTGGAAATGCTGGCATGGGTATCTCCATTTGTTTGCATTCCCCAGCAGATGAAGGAATGTTGCATGTGAGGAAGGAAGGAGGGTGGGACAGTACGTTTGTCCACAGATCCTGCTGCCCAGTGGAGTGCCTTTTCTAAGGCTGGACCTATAATGGAGCCCACATTGGAAGACTTGTGGGAACAAGGCCTGGAATGTTCCTGAGCCATGGTAAAGTCTTGTACGAAACTTTTGGGCTCAGACTCACAGGAGGAAGTGCTTGCAGTAAGTCTGAACACAGATTGGCTACTGTGGACCAGCTGACATGCAGTAGCTCATTCTCCCAGAGCATTAGGCCCTTAATGAGCCTAAGCACTCACTCTGAATACTGCTCTTAGGTAAGAACTATTGACAGACCTTTTATTAAAAGAATTATTATTTCAGCACTGGAAGCTCTTGTAGTTTTATTATATTCTGGATGAAGTTAATTTATTTTGTTCAAAGCTGGATGAAGACAAAAGAGAAGGAAAAAAAAGAATAATTGTCAATACTTGAGCCAGATTCACCAGTACTCGTCATTTACCTTGTATTATTCTGAAGCCATAAAGCAGTTATTGACCAGCCACAGCACAACACACAGCACAGATTTACTATTTCCTTGCACCACTGGAGTGGCACAAAACAGTCAGGACCTGCCAGTGAATCTGATTTTTCTCATGTTAGCATTGCAGTTCAGCTATGCCAGGTTTGTGTATTACACTATTCACAGAACTGCAAGATTTCAAAACTCATCTGAAGACATTCATATGACACATAGATGTCTGAGGTACCCAGGTTTGAAATTCAGATCACAATGAACAGTGTTAAAGATTTTTCAAATATCGTCGTTTATGTACAATGCTGAGATGCACTTTAATGAATTTCTGAATTGCAGGAACGCTCTATAAAAGTGAAAGACAAAAATAACAGCATTCTATGTCTGTAAGAACTACTTAAGCGGCTCTAATTTCTATATAGCTCATACTGTGGTATTCAGGCTTTATGGGCTTCCAGAGAGATCTTCAGTTAGAATTATTGTTGATCTTTACAGTACGTCTCCTGACGCTGAAATTGATGTACACTCATATTTAATTTTAATGGCATTGAAGATGATACTTCTGTTGCTGTAATAAGTATTGTCTTCAGGACTCACATAGCTTAAAATTGGATCAGGGCTCCCATTTAAGTATCAGTGCTAATGCTGTTAATACTGATCCTATTAAACTGAACATAAACTTTAGACATTTGAAAGATAGATGCACATTTCTTCAGTAAAAATGTTCAGTGTTCTATTGGACTGTTGTGTCCAGGAGGACAGTAATATCTAGGTTGCTGATGGAAAATAATACGTTTGCCTTTATTTTTCCCTGATTTCTGTGAAAATATTGTAAACTATTATTCCTTATAAAAGACAAAGCTTTCAGAAAATGAGATTGCTAGGACTGAAACTTACAGACTTTTGCCTGCTAGCTGGTTAAACCTGTTTCATACCCTATAAAGCTTTCTGAAATGGGGTTGGTAACGTAACATCTTATAAATAAGTATATATTCATACTAGTTTTTATTAGACTCACTTCATCTGTAGATGGGAGACAACAACTCTGTAATGCCTCTAACGCACCCTTCATTAGTTTATAGATAGCATGTGCCTTCAAGGACAGCTATTTTCAGCATCTGAAGAAACGAACATGCAGTGAAAACATGGTATGATTTATTTTATTTTTTTTTAAAGAAAACCAGCTCACCCACCATAACATTTGTTTGGGAAAGGACTGCGTAATTTATACATACAGAACGCAGTGAAAGTCTGTCTCACACAGAGGCATGATACACCTCATCACTTGCCACTAACTGCCAAAATGGCAATATCTTTTTTGGCTGTGAGACAGCAATTTCAGACTTGCCCCTCCCTCTGAGATCAGTCAAAACCTCTGCGTGATGGAGATGCAAAAGACTCTTGATATGGACAAACAACTGAATTCTTGGGCTGGAAAGGCCAGTTTTAGTTTCCTCCCTTTTTATCTCATCCATTTTGTGCCATCTGAGGTGTAGAAGAAAACTGGCTGAATTGAGCATGGCTTCAGTAGTCCCACCAAAACTGTCAGGTGAAGAACAAAACAGCAGACAGCTAGACATCATAGAGAAACCAGTATCATGGATGGTTCAGACTGTATTTACAGAGGTCCCAAATCTGTTGTGATTGAATATATGAGTGCAAAGGACAAGTGAACTCTTTCACAATTACTGTGAATGGTTGTCTTCTTGAGATTACAGATTTCTGATAGATGAAAATTATGGTCCCATTTTATTTGTTTCAAAAACATAGTGAAGGGAAAGTGGTTCTGAAAAACATGATGGCATTATAGTAACAAAATAAGGTCACAAAACTGCTTAGCATTTTTGTTCCCAGTTGAGAAAATGTCAGCTGTGTTAACGTCTAAAACTCCAGATGATCAGAAAAATTAAAGGCATCTGCAGTGACAGACTGAAGTTTCTGACCAGATTATTTTCTGAATGTTTTGCAATGCAGTTAAAAATTCCCTGTACCCATTATCCCACATTTAATGACTAGAAACCAGTGATAATACTGAAATGCAAAAAACCCCCCACGTTTTCAAAGAGCCTCGTTACCTGTCAGCAGTGCTGTATGGAACCTGAGGAAGAATGATGTGAGGGAATTGTAAATGCATGTCACACTGGGAATACTGAGACTAATGCCATCCTCTGCCTATGGGAAAGTATTTGAACATCATGCGTCAGCATCTTCCGTACCTTTTAAGGATACTGAACAAAACTGAACAAACTGCTAGTCTGGGCATTTCTAATTAGATGTGCAGCATGGAAATATTCCACGAGAAAGGGCATCTGAATCTTACTCATAGCAAGCTACATGTTATTTTGTGAAATTCCTTGGTACAGTTAATGCAATACAGTTATATAACTTAAATAATATGATTGCAGTGTCTCAGAATTTCAGTAAAGATTCTAGAGTATAGCAGGGGCAAAATGACTAGCGATTTAAACCACAGAAGACCACAACATCTGTGATATTAGGATAACAGATATTAAAATAACAGATTAATGCTGTTAATAATCTGGTGCAACAGATTAAATGGTGTCCCATCAGCAGAATTATGGAAACACCTCTTCTAGGAGGGCTTGGATGGAATCAGTGCTCTTACATCCTATCCTGCTTTAAACAGCCATAATTGCAGAAACCAGCAAAATCACCCAGAATAGAAAGCAATTTTCCCTGCAGCCCTCATGCTAGTGTCAAAACACTACAGAGTTGAAGATCGTCTCATAGTTGTAGTTGTTCCTACCTACTAGCTGCCAATTGACTGCATGTTTGCTGTAATAAAGCTAGGTATCTCCCTACTTAGAAAGCTGCTTTGTATCTCTTTCTGAGGCATAATAATAATCATATAACACAACCTCTAGGAGGCAGTCAACAGTAATGTGTTTTTCTGGTGCAAACAGGAGTACGCAAATTAAAATTTTGAAGTACCTCCAAAGTGCCCCCTGTACCATGGAGATGTCCCTGTGTTATAGATCTTGCCTTAAAACTCTTTAGTCAGAAGTAAGATATTTTCTAAGTATTGTAACTGAGAAAAATAAGTTAGAAATTTCATCATATTGCTATTTTAGAGTGAAAAGGTGGACAAGGCATTATTTGCATAACCATGTTATTTCTAGGAAGGATGCTTTTAATGCCCAAGTAAATATTCTGTAAATGTGTTGATGCATTAGACAGGCAACAAGCAATTTGTAGCTGCCAATTTGTCCTAAGCTATCAGTTTGAGATACTAAAATTGCCTTGGACTAGTTTGTTCTACAAATAAAATAAATATATTTCTGTTGTTTAACATGCAGAAGGCACATAAAATAATCTGTTTTTAAAAGGACACATCTTTCTTGATTTTCAGTTTACTGTATTTCCATCCAAGATGGAAGAAGTATGAAGCAAACACAGATAAAAGGTCCTTCCTGTGGGAGTAAACTATATTTACATCCTTTATCAAGACTTTTCACTGTGCCACATAGCCTAGTGTAATCAGAATCAGGTGTTCTTTTAGCCTGCTGGTTTTCTGCTTGCTCTACCATGCGATTCACTTTTGGTTTTGTGAAATCCCTGAAGATCTAGCTAACAAGCTTGATTCTTTGGAGCTCTGTATATTCTGACTGATTTGTTCTCTTACCATTACAAATTCCTCATTTATCTATTGTTTAAAGCAAAGTTTGCCTTCCTAAGACCCAGTGAGGTGCAGTGAGAGAATGAAAGAAACATCTTAACAAGAGGGATAAAATGCTGTCTGAAGGTACCTGTCTCTTTATGTGATTTAGAGCAGAACCTTATTAAAGTATCTTAGACCTGCCACCTAAATTTGGATACCTGAAATTTGGTGATACTCCTCATTCTTGGTGTTTCTCTACAACTATTTAGCAACTATAAAAATGAAGAAAATTAATATATTTTTTCACCAATCCTATGGACCCTAAGTATTGCAATCCAAAAACTGTCCTAGGTGTGCTTATGAAAATCAGTCCAAATTATGTGAATCCTTCAGAGGTAATGCAGTTCCCCCTGAACTGTTTGTGGCTCTCTAGGGCCATGGACAGGCTGAACCAAATTCAAAACTAAAGTTTTCTTGCATTCAAGATGATCCTATTTGCAAGAGAAAGGAGCAGGGTGTTAAAATCAGGGAAATAAATTTCCTTTTTCTGTTAAAAAACAGCAATGATACAAGTATGTTTATGGAAACAGCTGAGACTGAAGAGGAGACCATAGGGCTTCCCAGGGAAGAAGCCAGACTCTGACTTCAAACCTGGAAACAGGGAACCATTTAGAAAGGAAGACTTCTACTCTTGTCATTGAATTAAGTACTCTGCAAGTATGCAGGGAAAAAAAGACCTTGTAAGTAACGTAAATGTTGTATGTAACTAAAAGTGTAGTGAAAAGGTGAGTCCCTTTGTAGCCTAGAACCAAACTTTTGAAAGAAAAAGTGAATGGATTTTGCACTATAACCAATAGGTTAATAAATCCCACTCCTGGCAGTCAAAGGTAAAGGAGTAAGTTCAGGAACTAATGATTTGCCACAAAGATAGTCCCAGAAATTAGCCATTTTTTCCCACTTATGATAAGAGATCTCCAGCTAAAGCACTATTACAACAATGGGTTGAGTAGAAAATGGAAATGAAACTGGATTTCATTTTCTTTCTCAGCCTTCTCCAGAGTCTGCTTGGGGAAATGCATGAGACTGCCTATCTGTGTGTGAAAACTGGCAGGGTAAACAGGCTAATCAGCTCCAACCATGCCTTTTGAAATCAGAATCTCCTGAGGATTGCATACACTTTTTCCACCCTGTTTCATTTGAAAATAAGCACTCATATTACACAGACAGTCTGCATTGAATTAGTGACAGCTCTGGGCAAGCACCAATCCACCCAATTTAGGCAAGTCTGCCTGTCAGCTTTGTTTTTTAAATCAGTGCAATAACACGTGTGCCCCTTGCAGTATTGCCTAGGGCTGCTTTCTTAAATTCCTTAGGCTCTTCAGAATAGTAGGCCCACAACATGGCATATTCAAGCAAAAAGTTGGTTATCTCAAATTATTTTTATATAAGCATTCAAATCTTGACCTCTTTCCCAGATAGCAGAACCTGATAACTAATAAGATACCATGGTACCTTGACAGCATTTTTTACTAGAAGAAACTGTGAATCCTTGTAGCCAAGACCTTTACCTACAGGTGGACAAATGCTCAGGGTGAGAGATGTGAATACAGTTGTTTTAGCTTTAAACATGATGTCACAGAATTTGCCTTCTGTAGCAAAAAATCAGAAGTGGTTCTTCTGCAAGTAAACCCTGTCCGGAAAGATGTGATTTTGGTGGTTATTTCTGCAGCAGAGACAAAACCCAGCTCATTCTCTCTCTCCCTCTCCTTTTTTTTTTTTAATTAAGTCCCTAGTATTTATGTATTTATAAAATTGTGGTGCCTCTATTCTGTACTCTTAGTTAAGGTTTTTAAACATCATCCTGGTAAGATTTAGGTGAATTCACACAAGATGAGGAATGCCTCAGGTAGGTCTCACGGTCTTGCTTCAAGGATCCATGCTCTGTCTGTGCACGGAAGTGTGTTGCATACTGGGTGATGCAGTCCTGACCTTGACTGTTCCCATAAAAAGCTATATCGGCATGTACAGAGCTAGCAAATTGTGCGCATCCGCTTTTCCAATGTAGTGAAATCCAAGCTCATGGGCTTGGAGAAGGGCTTCAAACAGGTTCTGTTAGTAGGGTTGAAGACAAACTGCAGGGCTGCCTTGCAGACTCAGTCATAAGCATAAACATCTTGCCCACTCATGTAAAACTGGATCCTTTTCTTCTTCATTCCTAATTAACTCAGGTGCTTTTTCAGTCAACTGAGTCATGAAGATCCCCTTCAGAAGCAGCCAGGTTGTCCTGAGACCCTGGACAGTAAACTGAAGTGGCAGACAACAGGGTGATTTAGTGAGGGCTGTTCCAATGCCTGGCCATCTTAAAAGCTACAGTTCTCATCCAGCATCCGGCAGTATGATTTTTAATTTATTAACTAACTCAGGTAGACATCAAAGCAAAGCGTGTTAGGAATTAAAGAGCTCTATTTCATCAGGGCTTTTTTCTAGATCATAATTATAATGATCCGCTTTGCTATTAAATCCTTAAATAGTGTTTGCTTTCAACAGGGTTTGACTGTCTGTGTAATAATGTCGGTTTTGATTGAGTGCTGTGACTGCAAGCTGGCAATATTTCAGGGCCATGACAGCAGGTGAAGGGATGCTTCTACACCCCACCATGCTAAAAGGTATATTTTATATTTATTTCCAACCTGTCCTGTTATTTTAGCAGTTATGGTTGAAGGCATATATTGAATAAAATGAACAACAAGTTTAAGTTGTTTATATTCCATCATTACTTCAAAATCTGGGCATACATATCTAAAGAAAACAAGTCAGCTGTGAATGGCAAAATGTGTCCCTCTCACTCACTTTTCTGTCAGTGAAGAGTCACAGCCCATCCCAGACAATATCTGTGAAATTCTCTATAAGCAACTTGCAGTGAAACTGTAAAAGCCACAGACATATCATACCTGCTTTTATATATTTATCTTAGGGAACAAATTAGTACTAAAATGACTGCATGTTTAGCAATCTAAGAACATGGCTATCAGCCATCCTATGATTTTCTTTTTATAGAATCATAGAATAGTTAGGGTTGGAAAGGACCTTAAGATCATCAAGTTCCAACCCCCCTGCTGTGGGCAGGGACACCTTACGCTAAATCATATTACCCAAGGCCTCATCCAACCTGGTCTTGAACACTGCCAGGGATGGAGCATTCACAACCTCCCTGGGCAACCCATTCCAGTGCCTCACCACCCTAACAGGAAAGAATTTCCTCCTTATATCCAATCTAAACTTCCCCTGTTTAAGATTTAACCAGTTACCCCTTGTCCTATCACTACAGTCCCTAATGAAGAGTCCCTCTCCAGCATCCCTATAGGCCCCCTTCAGATATTGGAAGGCTGCTAGGAGGTCTCCACGCAGCCTTCTCTTCTCCAGGCTGAACAGCCCCAACTTCCTCAGCCTGTCTTCATACAGGAGGTGCTCCAGTCCCCTGATCATCCTTGTGGTGACCCTGACACCAAATTTTCAGTTTCAGTCATACTAGCAAAACCAAAGGTGTGAAAGGCTTCCCTACCTGTACTGCTTTCATCTGTTACAGCAATATATCCTGTAGAAAAGAATTCAGAAAATAACAAAATTGCGTCATATTGAAGAACTGCTTATCTGTTGAGACTACACATGAGAAAAATTCTTCAACCAAGATGCAATGCATGTTAAAATGCTTATTTGCAGGGACTGGTGATAGGTACCCATTTGTGAGAGAAAAATAACGTATTATTTTCCCCAAAGTAGGCAGACTGCTTATTACATTTAACTTGCCGTCTGTGTCTTCTGGCAGGGCCACTGGCAAAACAAATTGCTTGGGCTTGGGCCATATTGGAACAAGAAATGAGGTAAACAATGGCATTAAAAAGTAATGCTCTGCAATGCCTTTTCTTTTTAATAAGTCATTTAATATACTGTTCTGTATATGTAAATTATGTGTGATAGTCATAAAAGGCTCTTGCCTTGAATTACTTACATTATTTGCTGGTCTTTCCAGGCCGTTTGTATAACTGGTATGTAGGGAAATTGGCAAGCCACAGTCATTTAAATTGATTGATAGATCTGTCAAGTAAAAATCCCTGAGATTTTGTAGCTTACGGTGTAACCAGATTCAGGGAATAGTGCACGGTGGACATTCATACTACTATAGAAAATACATACTACATCAAAATATATACACAGTTAATTTTAAAGCAATTCAAACAAGTCAAGAAAGGCAGCAGCAGCAGCTCTTCAGAAAGTATCACTTTACACTGTAAGAACTGTATTTAAAGTCTTTTGCCCCCAGGACAGTTCAAAAAGGTTTCAAACATCAGAAGCCTGAAAGACTGCTGTAGGAGGGCTGTGGGGACCGTAACCACTGGTGCAAAACTAACTGAGAACCGGCCACATCCAAAAAGTGGGAATTAAGAACCTAAATCGGAATTGGGTTTTTGGCACAAAAGTCCGAAATTACATGGGTCTTGAAGACCCACCTGCACACCAGGCTTTTCTGCTTTAAAAACAGTAGGTTCATGTAATCAAGTGACAATAATCAAAAGATTTATGACTTCTTGTGACTGTGTTTCTCAACACATCACTCTTGCTTAAAATTTACTGGGAAACTCAGTAGAGAAATGCTGTTGATAAGGCCTTGAAGTGATCACTGCAGTAGATATTTTTGAAAACATATCATTGCTAACATGATTCTATGATTCTATGAGATCAAGAATCATCATAAAGTAAATAACAGCTGCTGTTTCTTTTTATAATGTTGGATCAGAGTGTAGGCAGTATTTAGTGACATAGCTATAGTTTTGTTTCCCTCCTCAGACTGAGTCAAATCTATTATACTGTCTATCTCCATTGTTGGATAAATGCTAGACACAGATTCTTCTGCCTGTCTGTTCTTCTCTGTTATAATAGTTATGGCAAGTTGAGCGGAAGCAAAGCACCAATGGCTCCTCAGCCTGACTGCTTGACTACTGCCATCAATGAGAAATTAATAAAGCCCTAGCTGAGAAAATGGGAGAAATTCTCTCACCTTTCCCTTCCCAAGCCCCTGGTGTAAAAAAAGTGTTAGGGTGGCCTGAGACTCATTGAAGTAGTAGTGCATCTGTCAATCCAGCCTAGCATTTGTAATTGGACTCACAACTCTCTCTTCATGCTTGAGAGCAAAACACTTTGCCATTTGTGCAGTCATCTATGCTAGTCCAAAGAGATAGATAAATCAACACTCTGGAAAATACGGCCTCATGCCTGTTTTATATTCATTTTGCATAGGTACAAATGGCTGTACAAGTGCCAAATGACAAAGCATCAGGTCTACATAGGTGTTAAATAAACAGCATAGTCCGTACTTTATTTCCAAGTATAATTAGTTTGATTAACTAGAAGAAATTTCAGTATAGCTCATAGCTAGTGCATACATGAAAATGAATAGTGCTTTTATTAAACATAAAGTATATACATTTCTATAATGTCTGAGAGTTCAACGATGTCTGGGACTGATACAATTTGTATTAATCATAAAACTTTACAGATATTGAATGTTTTTTTGCAACAGTTAGAATATAATATTGGTAACTAAAATCAATAGTTAATTGAATTAGACTACCATTATCAGATTACATGACAGCCAGGTACTTACTTGTCAGTCAGCTGTAACTTGTGTTAATAAGATTCACTGAGCTCATTATCTTTCATAGACTGCTAATTTCTGAAAAAAAAAGACCTGTGAACAGAAAGGATGTTGTCTTGTTAAGCAAATGCCAGATTGTTATTGAAAAATCCAAAGGAATAATGAAAAGAGATAATTTCCAGAGACAACCTGAAATTATTTGATTGACCTTTATGTTTTCTACTCCGTAGCACAAACAAAATTGAAAGAGGAAAATCTCCAGTTCCGGGTACTACTAAAAGCCTTTTAGGCTTTTAATAAGGTCAGACACAGCTGTTTTAGGAAACTGCTATAAAGATTTTTTAGTTTCTTAATGAATTATACCCACCTTGATAATATCCACATTTTAACTCATGCTCACCCAGTAATGCACATGAAGTGCCTTAAAACATACAACCATGCCACTTGAACCACCTAGTTCAGATTATTATTATATAGGTCACTATATGGCAAACTTTTATTTTCTCCTTCCTGTGCCAGAGCAGGCGAACAGCATCCACCATGTTTACAAACTTATGTACTGAAGGACAAAATAAAAAAATCTCACAGTATGCCACTGAAAAACAGCAGATATGATTGAAAATATGAATTACATTACATTACATACAGTACATTACATGCATGTTACCGAGGAAAAGAAATGGTTCCTAAGACTCTGACCTTGGGTAAACAGCTTCTTGTTCCAGCATTTGGCAATCACTTCATTACTGAGTACTAGAAGACACACCAGCTAAATGTGAGTTTCTCAGTGTTGTGAGCACTTCAGAGCATTCCACCCATCATGTAGTCTTCTAGCTAATCCTGTTGCACAGGAAGAGGGAAACCAAGCAATGGGGAAAGGTAAAAATATTAATTTGTTCACTTTTTTTCACTTTCTTACATATGACCTGAAGTATACAGCAGTTTCAGTATACACATATGACTAAAATATATTTTCAGTATAAATATATGATTAAAAAAGTGTTGATTACATTGCTTTCAACTCCATTTCAAGAATGTCAGAAAGTGTCATCTTCAGGCTTTTATTTTGAACACCAGATCACCTCTAGTATATCAGTCAATCCTTTGTACAGACTTATCAAGCTTCATCTTGAAACAATTTATGTCCCCATCACTCCCTGAAAATTTACTAAAAATTGTGGACCTGTTGCGGTCATAAATTTTCTTTCAGTTTCCAGGACCAATTCCTGACAAGTTGTATAGTCTTTGGGTTTTTTCTTCGTTTTGTTTTAGTTTCCTTTCTTTCAGTAGCATAAATGGAACCTTCTATTTGGTCTGCAAAAGTTTGGCTTATCATTTTTCTTCTGCATCATTTCACCATATTTTGTTTGCACTAGCCCACAAAGTGGTCAAACTCTATTTTTCAGGTTGGCCCATTGGATTTCGCCAGACACAAAAAGCAGGCCATCATTTTGGTCATGATCTCTCCTCCAAACAGTGGTAGATCCTTCCCTGTAGCACTGAGTTACCACTAACTGCAATATTAAAAAAATGGCCCCAGAATCTTTTTCTGTAGGACACCCCTATTTTCTCATAACTCCTTCTCAGTACAATCCAGTGAGGCCTACCCTAAATAGTTCTTTGTCTTCTTTATAATTCTTACATTAAACGTTGTCTTCACCTTAGACTGAATTGTTTAATCTTCATCTTAATCTATATTGTTTAGGGACAATCCAATATGAAATGAGAAACATCGTGAAACAATATGAAACAACAAAAAAAGGTCTTGTTGAGGTCTAGTGGCACCAAGTTTGTGCTATTGTTTTATATTCCTATTATTTTCCATTAATAGAAGTTTTGTTACTTCTAAGACTAATGTCTCAGCTGTAAATTCATAGAATATTATCCACTAGTCTTTCCTAGTGAGAATCACCTGCTGTGCTCAACCACAAGTTTTCCAATGCCTGCCAACATCTAAGATATGCATTACTGCGAAGTGATAGAATCTATTATGGTACTTTCACCCAATTTCAGAGTTCGTTTTTTGCCTTCAAATGTGCAGTTCTGCATACCGGTTCTGTGTCATTTCATGAATCATCACTCTGAGCTCCATATATCTTTCTTAGAAGGTATTTTTTCATAAACTCACTGTAGAAAACCCACGATGGCATACTTACAGAAAGCTTCAGTCTGGAATGTTCTTACATGGCAATTTCTAACTGAGTTTAGAACTGGTAAATTTTATGTTCACCAATGTGTTTTCCTCAAAGTGTTTTGTTTCACCTACCACCCATAATCTTACCAAGACCTCTATAAATTAATGGAATTTCAAAGTACACTCTTCTGCCTCAAATAATTCACAAGCTGTTCTATTTTTTTTCAACTGTTTTGTGTACCTCTTAGTAAGAAAAGTCTCTCTCGGATGCTTCAGTTCTACAGAGAGACCTGTACCATTCAGGATGTAATACACTTTCAGAGTTGTCTTCTTATAACTCAATTAGGTGAAAACTATGAAAACATCAAGTGCCTCAGAACAAGATGTTAGAAATAGGGCTGAGTGCCTCCCTTTTGCTTGCATTTGTTGGTGCAAACAGAAATTCAAACACTGTTGATATGACAGATCTATAAAACAATTCATGAAAATACATCTGATTTCACCCAATCTAAGTATAGTTACTATTTGGAAAAGTTAAAACATTATTGAAAGCAAGCTTTGACTGTAGCAAAAAAAAAAAAAAAAAGAGCAATGTGTTTTCTATACCTGGTGTAACTCAGTTTAGAATCACAGCCTGAAAATAGAAAGCTTTACAGGAAAATGAAGGTCAAAATTTGTAATATAAATCAGCATTTCAAAAATTTTCTTTAAAACATCTTGGCTTAATCTGCACATATCTGTTCTACTCTAGAATAGCACATACAAGAGACAAAATGAGATACCAAATTAATTATATATTTCAATCTCAGTACTCAAAATGGAAGCAATGTAAATTCAAAGAGTTTTCAGTGCCAAATAGACCATTTTACCTCTATTATGTGATTATCTATTTTTAATTGGCACAAATAATATACCTTGCTTTTTATAACAGGAACAACTTGTGTATATTATTCTTTACAGAGGAAAACCGGAAACTTATTGCTTATAACTGCAGAAAGAATTCAACTTTGCTGTATTTTCTTTATAAATTCTCTGGTGATTTGGGGTATTTAGTCAGGTCACTGTAACAATCCACCCCAAGTCAGGTCATCAAGTTGCCTGGCAACCGTGTTCAGGATTGACAAAGGCAAGCCACCTTCCCATTTTCCCCCCCCCCCCCTTTAAAATCAATATGACAACCTTGATATTGGTGATGTGAGATTAGCTGAAAAAATGCATGAAATCGCTGGAGAACTGCATTGCTTCAGACAGTAAATTTCGAAGGCTAGGTCCAAGCACATCACTCTCTTACAGCTCTGTCATTATAGTTTTCCCTACGAGCAGCATTTGTTAAATTGTTATTTACAGAGATGCTATTTCATTTGATACATGTGCTTCATCTCAGCACTTTTTTTATTTTCTTGGTTGTTTCATTCAGAACTTAGCAAGATCAGCCTGAGTTTCATAACAACATCATTATGATGTTTTGTACTGAGCAGTGAAGTTTAGGGTCATTAGGAAGAGAAACAAATCATGGAGTGGGGTAGCTTGAATCCACTACTGTTTACGTTCAAAAATGCAAGAACTTTTATCTTCTGAATGCAGCAAAGTTCAATGGGCAATGTTCATGAATCCAAGTCACCTTTTCAGCCACAGAGCTTTCAGTCACTTTTCAAGTGCTTGTTCAGTGTTTCATCCTGTGCTCATGTCTTCATCCTCCCTTTAAGTTTACACAATCTGTCTACTATTTTCCATAAAAACATACAAGTTACCACTCAATGATGGCCATAAAACCCCCAAAATTTTCTCAGTGATTTGAAATTGTATGTGTTTGCATTTGAAATCAATACTGCTATTAGAGCATGCTGGTGCTCTAACATCATTTTGGGTACCAAAGTTAGAAATAAATGAGGGTCTAAGCTAAAATCCTTGCCCTAGCTCCAGTTCATCACAGTGTCAGACATGTACCTCTAATCAAACAACTGGTGTGGCCCTGACAAGTAAGGGCAGCCGCTAGCTACCTTTCTGTATAATGAGACATGATCTTGAACATCTTTGCCCCCAAACCAAGGTGAAGCTGTTTTGAACTGGTTTTCTTTCAGCAAAATAGCAGGAAATAATGATGTCCATGAGTTGTACAAGAAACCTGAAGTGTGGTAGGAAGACATTGAAAAAGTCAGGATTTATTATAGGGATTTCAATATTAAAAGATATTGTAGAAAGCAAGAAAGTAAGGCTAATACAATCTTGATTTTAACAAAAATGGGTTATGGTATATGCAGGCATTTGCTGAATTTCCCTCCATTGATCATGTAGGCTGATTATGTGTGAACTATGGACTGCTTATCATTCGGTTGCATGATTAGTTATCTTGGTCATTAGCCATTTTTTTCTGTTTTCTGATCTGACAAATGAAACTTGTAAGATAGGAGATGAATGAAAGACAAGGGATGAATAGGGAAGTCCTCAGTTTCTATTCACTGTTACCAGAGTCTTCAGGTAAAGATGGATGTAGACTTGCTCCTAATATTTTGTATGAACAAAAAAACTACTGTGAAAGGTTTTGGCAGTTAGCAAAGAAACATAAATATAGCCCATGTGAGAAGCCATTTAGATTTCAAATCAGTGTTCAGAAATGCTTTTTAAGGTTTTGAGAAGCTGAGCTGAACCCAAAGCTTCAATGTAGGTATTTTTGATAGAAAAGTGTATTTGTTTATGCTCCAATAGTAGCAGTGCTTATATCTGGCTGTCATATACTTTCACATTTCACTTACCTTCTGAGAGACATACAGTGTGGTTTTCAAAATTCTGACAGACTACAGCTGCCCATGCAGAAAAACTGATTTCTAGGCTAGTTTTCTTTTTGCAGACCATGTGAAAACAACTGACAAC
This sequence comes from Pezoporus flaviventris, assembly GCF_033815535.1. Lineage (NCBI taxonomy): Eukaryota > Metazoa > Chordata > Aves > Psittaciformes > Psittacidae > Pezoporus > Pezoporus flaviventris. Next base: position 37,944,334 of record NW_026892579.1, on the reverse strand, counting down.
GCTCCATCCCCACTAAAAACATCCAGGAGGCCTTTTTCAGGTCCTCCTGTCTGGCTTCTGTAACCAGAGCTCCCAAGAGAAAGACTTTTGCTTTTCCAAGACTCTCTTCTCTGAATTCTGTGTAATGGCACCCAAATTCTTCTGCTAGTACTGATAAACATTCAATAGAGTAAAGAATTAATCAGGAGGAGAACCAATAGAATACAGCAAAGAGCCCTGGTTACAGCTGAGCTTTATAGTGCAACAAAATCAGGATAGCGTCAACATGGTATTCGAACATTTCTATTGCAGAATATGCATTTTTGTGGTTACAGACAAAAACCTTACATTAGATTTACAGTAATGGACAGTCATTATTATTACTTAATTTGTACAAGCATGAATGAACCATGTTAGACACCAATTTTAGGTGCAGATGTTTTGTAAATGTATTCAAACTCAATAACTTTATATTGTACAAAGTGTTTAGTCTGGTGAGCTTAGGTGATTTGGCTAGAATTATTCCCTTATGTGAGAAGCACCATTACAGAGTATAAAATGCTGGTGAATTTTGAAGAACATAAGTCACTTCCACATCTCTACTTACTAAAAATCCCAAGGGTACTCTTTTCTTGACAAAGAAAAACAAATAATTAAAAAGTTAATAAAATGTTATGAAAATTTTGGTTCTTCCTTATTGCTCTTCTCCTGAATACACCTTCTCACATTTTCACATTTTGAACACACACATTAGATAAATTCAGCACATTGCAGAATTTGCTGAAGCTTTTGTTTCATAAAACAAAATTAAATTGAAACCTTTCAATCACTCCTCTTTATAGAAACTATGTAACAACAGAAGTAATATATAAAGTTATAATTAAAAAGGGAAGAACACTGCCAAGCTAAATAGTGTCTTATGCTGCTGAGTATGTAATGACTGGTGGCTGAGACTGAAACCTTCTATCAAAGATGACGGTGAAATGGGTTATAATCACAGTCTTTCCTTTGATCTTTAATCCAAGTGAAAGATTTCTTGAGAGTCTCACAATAAGCACTGCAAGTGAGAACATTCACTTTCTACTAAATGCAGAAATACAGGGGGTTTTAGCTTATGCCTACTATACAAGGGGAAAAATGATGACCTGTACATCTATGGCATCACTCAGTTCTCAATGATGTAGCCAATAAACTACAAACTGAACTCCCATTCATATTACCCTTTAAACAGAATATTCAAACCTCACATGGCAAACAGAAGTTTTACCAGCCTTCCATTTAATTCTGCCTTGTGTTATTAACTGAAAATCTAGAGATATCCATGGCATTCAATGGTAAATTAATGGTTATAGATAAAATCTGCTATAAATATTCATTACACCTCATTATTGCAAATTAATGAGCAAGATTTTGAAATTAAGGGTAGGCACATTTGGAGAGATGTATCACTTTTCCTACATATGAGACAAGAAATAAATTATGCTCTAAAGCAAAATTCTAGTTTACTGTAAGGGTGGCCCTGAGAGACTGACAGTACATTGCAAATAGGGTGATCTGATTGACAGAAATACTGCTTGGTTTTAGGTATGGTAAACAGTTGTCCAGAACATTCATTTTTAATAGCTGGACCATTTCCTACATTCCTGTGTCATACTTAAAATATTCTAATGTGGTATTATGGCTGAATCTCTACCCTTTGCAGGAGTGGCTCAGAGGGCATGGCTGAAGTCATGATTGAGATTGACACTTGTTCACATTAGTTAGCTTTGGGAGTCATTCAGCATCACAATTTTCAACTGTAACACAGAATGGGTGTTTGGATCCTCAGTAGCAATTTCACCATGTGCCCTAGCTGCAGGGCTACTGGAAGACCCCAAGTCCAGGCCCGAGAAAGCTCAGTATTTCAGAGTATTACCACTGTAGTCAATAAATGTGCATTCCATTTTTGAAGTAGGATGCTTCAGTTTCAGGAACCTCAACAGTTAGTGTTACAATGTTCAGTGCTCCTTTGGGACCTTCTAGAAGATACAAAGCTATTCTCCGCACTTCACAGCTTCCCATGGACTAGCTCTTGTGTGTTTAACTGATTTTGCCTTCCTCTCTGCCTGTTTCTGTCACTCAGCTGACAGTGGCTTTCCTCCATCTCCTTATTTCACATCACTGCTTTTTCATGGACACATCTGTTGTCGACAACTTCTGCCATCTCAGGAGAAAGAAACACACCTTTCTCTATTTTACAGACCTTCCACATACATACATTATTTCAAAGCTCAGAAGGATGTCTTTTGCAAGCTTGCCTAATACTATGTTTATTTCTTCTATCTACCTTTCAGTTTTGAGTTCATACTATTAAATCCAAAGCATTCTCACAATTAATATCTAAAAATATAAATAAATTTCCCTTTCCCTTAAATGAATAAAATAAATTTCTGGTATTGCAAGGACTCCTACACATGACAAAACTAATATAAAGCAAATAGTTTCAGTCATTTACCTGATATATCTGTAAATAAATTTTTACACATGTTCTTGGAATGTGGTTTGCCTTTGCCATGCAGTAAGAAAGATGAGGGCTTTAAAAAGTGAGGCTTATTTGAAACTGCTCATTTAAACCCTGGAAACCAAATTCTGTGACCTCTGTTGATAGGATTTTTGCCTGATTAATGAAAAAAAAAAGAAAAACCAGACTGAAATATTTGCTTGAATTAATATCAGCACAAGAGGTACATTCATTCCATCCTCTGTTGTCAGTGGATAACAGTCAAGCCTTTGTTAGACAGTACCCATCCTCCCTTCATACGAGTAATACAAACCGTATCTCAGGAGAAAAAAAATAAAATAAAAAAATCTGTGCTCTTTCAAAAGGAAAATTCTAATGCATTTTGAAGGGCTTTCTTCACCTCTTATAGATACTGCTGGCCAAGAAAGAAATATAACTTACGACACAGAACAGTTTTAGTGTGTGAACTTGTGGTGCCATATAATATGTCTTAATATTACAGGTTTAATACAAACTGTGCCCCAGTATTTTAATAATTCTGTGGTAAGACTGCTGGGTTATAAAGGATATTTGTCTTGTGATTTCTTTGTGGCAAATCAGAAATTACAGCAGTGCTCAAAGGAACAGAAATCTTAGATACTCATGACCTTCACCGAAACCCCTTTTGTTACTTGTCAGTTCTTTAAGGGGCAATTTAATTGTAGCTCTTTGGCGGTGACAAGGTAAGTGCTAGCATTTTGGCACTGTCATTCATTAACCTCATGCAATGTCAGCAGTAGTGCCTCAGATATGTCACCATTTCTTCAGTGATGGCAAGCTCTCTTTTAGGACATATGTTATTCCAGAGATGCCTACTAGACAAGTCTGCATGCTTCACATTCTTGTGTGCTGGACATCATTTGTGCATTGCTTATGCAGTTAAACAGTTTCAAGAGTAAAACCAAGTTGTCTAAATCCAGGAAACGAAAATTTGTGATGTACAATGCACAGAAAACTACCAAAATAATAATTATTAAGCATTAATCATAATTTATTGTTATTCTTTTATATTTCATATTTCTGCATGCTTATAAGAAACCAAACTATTAATAAATAGACTGAGAATAATCAGTGATGAGAACTGTTTGCTGATAACAGCAATAATTGGCAATGCCTAGAAAAACAGTTTACATTTGATTCCACATTTCCTCTACTCCTTCATTTGGACCTCAGAGTGACTGAGGATTCTATACAACACCACAGTAGAAATTAATAATGGCAATAATAATAATAAATGAGCTTGAGTCTCACTTTGAAAAATACATAGTAAGAGAACTAACGATCACTCATAAATAAAGTAGTTTTTATGATAACATTATGCATGTCTCAAAATGAAAACACTTGAATCTATATGTGAAACCCCAGAGATGAGAATCTTTTGGGGCTATCCTTTAACTTCTTTTAAAATCTAGGTCCAGCTTGAAGCTGAGTCTCAAAGTGTTCATATATTTCCACCCTATAAAAAAACTTATTCTGACTCATCTAGGGTTTGAACCAGCACCTAAGTTTGCCCAGTGCCTTAAAATCAAATAGCTGACAACAGCCAGTTCTGGAGTTCATTGCCTTGTTATAAAGAGTTTAACAATATTCTTTTCTTTAACAAAAATGAAAGAGTTTACTTCTGTCAGTGAAAAAACCTCACAAAACGGCAGATAAGAAGGATCAACCTCGTAATAAAAAAATCGATGGAATGAATTTTACTAGGGCTGCATCTGAAGAGAAAATTGAAAGAATATCTACCAAACACAACACGCAAAACCATGAATAGATGAGTATTGAAACAAATTTTAATTTTTCTATTCCTTATATCATTTCTTTAAAAGGTGTTATATAAGAGTATGTGTATAAATACAAACAGACGGCAAAAAAAATAAAATAAGAGATAGAGTGAACTTAAGAAAAAATTTGTAAATGACTAAGGTGGCTTTCTGCAAATTTTAAAGGAGATTTTATAGGACTATTAAACTTTTTCTTCAATAAAGATCAGCTAATGAAAGTATGTGTATTTCAGATTTGGAGCAGTTAAAAAACCCAAACTGTACAGTTCTGGCATTGAAGTGAAATCACAGGGAATGCCAGTCACCTAGATAATCATTATTGCACAAATCAAACTGAAGTCTCTATGTTAGAAAAATTTTGGCAGATATATACAGGACTTCTGATAAAATAACAAAAGTCATGAAAAAAAAGAAAAAAGGCAAATTTCAGTCAAAGTAGCAACATTTTCCTAGGATAAGATTTAAATATTTTATTTTGCTAAATTACAAATGATTCTTACTGTCTCCTGCTTTAATACATTTTTAAGTTTTAGCTAAGATTCCAAATTTATCATTGTTAAAATGTTACCATGATACCCTTTTATTTTCAAAATAGTCTCCTATTTTAATAAATATTGATCATATCAATGTGATTTTATGAACCGATATTATTTATTCAAAGCAGCAGTTTCCAGAAGAAAAAAGATTTCATTATTTCTATCAACTCTGCTACTGACTGCAACAGAAACTGTGTAGGTCAAAGCAAGGACATTGCTGAGAATGTATGAGTGGTGTGCAAGCAGTATGTCAGAAACTCCAGGAAGTTAAATGAATTGCTGTAAAACATCAACGGCCAAAACCAGACATTTTAGTGCACTGTTATAGTGCACCTGTAAAGAAACCAAAATAATTTCCACAGAGTTTACTAGGTGTAATGGAAGACATTATATAAACATTGTTCTACAAGTAAAATGCTATTCATGCTAACAGAATGTCAAATGTTTAGAAAACATTAATGGCATCAGTAGGAAAGCAACAATGACTGTAACAGGCACTTATCCAGTCAATGAAGTGATGACAGATGTAAAGAGAAAATTGGAAAAAAACCCCACATTGCAATTAGTGAGTTAGTATTCTGTCCTGCAAAAGCAATTCCATACTGATACACAGGCGCTTTAAGAGTCCTCTTTTCCAAAAGCAGCACTGCACTACAGAACTGCTGCTCAGACCCACACTGAGAGCAGCATTTTGCCAGGAGGCCCCGCTGCACATTCGTGAGAATCACACTAATTGATCCAACATTATTTGTTGTAGCAGTTTAAGAGAATTTAGATTCTCTCTGGCTTTCATTCCCTCTTGCCCCCAGGCCTAGCAATACAGATGAGTGATTTCCTTCCGTCATACATAAAGATTTGGAGACACAACATTAATTACCGTCCTGACAGTTTCCAATTTGATGACCAAAAACTGAATCAAATTAAAAAAAAAAAGTGTAGGAATGATTGAATTGAAAGATTTTGATGAATCTCTGAGCATTTTCTTTTTTCCCTCCAGATTTTCTGACACTTTTCCAGAGCTGAACTTCTCCTCACATATTAACCACAGCATTACAGAATTATAACTTTTCCTACTGGTAAATTAAATGCATTTATTTCACTGCACAAATAACTAGAAACAAACTTCCTCAGTGGAAGGAGCAAGTTCTAAATATAAGAAGTGGATAGAAAAGCTGATCCTACACTGCCTTGTTTCCATTTCTTCTAAGTAAAATGTCACATTTTGCTCTACCTTACATTTGTATTGGTCCCCACTCGATGCTATCTCACTTAAGGGGCTTTTCAGATGATTAATCCTGAAGTAACAAAATGTCAGATGGCTTTTATCAAGTCTTTTCCTCCTCTGAACGGGAAAAATGTGATACTACTGGCCCTGGAGAGCCAAGCAGGTCATTGTGAGGACAGAACTGATTCATTATCTTTACTTTACACGCATTTAACCAAAAAAGGTGAGAGAAGCTAAACAAAATGGTTTTCTGCCTGAGACAGCTGACAGGGTAGGAAAACAACAGACAGTAAACCTTGCTCAGTTGGCTCCTTCTAAACAGAAGTAACGGTCTTGCTTTCCTTGTTCTCCTGGAAAGATTTTGAAATAATTAGCAAACATCAATTAGTTATCCAGGCATGTCCACAATAAAATAGAAATCTGTGTGAACTCTGGGATAAACAGAAGCAGGAAATAGATGTGGATTTGGTTCCCTTCATTTAATCAGAATTAAATTCAAAGAAATTAAAGCACTTGGTGACAGTCACAGAAGTGGTGGGATTTCTCTCCAGATTCATGTTTACTCACAGGTAGATTGTCTAAAAATAGGAGTCTGTAGCCATTTGGCCTGCTATAGAATATCTCTGAGGGTATCTGAATGGGGTTGACAGATGTGACACAAGACCTGCATGAAACTTGTGCCTTCTGGAGCAGATCCTGAGAAGCCAATCATGTCCCATGTTGTTTCAAAGGGTGCCAGACACCTTAGCACAGATAAGTAACACACATACTTAAACTTAGTCATTCATAAAATGGCTTTCTATATGAGCTAGATGGAGAAGCATCAGTTCTAGACAAGGGATATACACTCACTGTAGTCAATGGACAGGAAAGGGGAATTCAGCCTATTCTAAATTACTGGCTCATCTGAATTACTCTCTAGGCTTCAGTGACTGCGCAGATCAGACCTTTATGGATACTTGGAGAGCTCTGAATGCATTCTAAACTATTCTTAGTTGTCTTATAAATATTCTATTCAGAGTTTTTCCCTGGAAAAAGCTTATCCTTTTATTCTGTAATGCCAGGACTCATTTTTCACCCACTGAGCAATAAACTGATTATTTGGGGATTTCATAAATATACCAAATATAACAAAAGACAGTCTTCCTTTTACAGGAAGTAACTAAATACACGAATTTTGGTTCTGATTATGAGGTTACTTCACCACAGAACAAGCCAGTTACTGTCTTTGCTGTATCCAAGGTCTGGAACAACAGGGTAATATTTGGCTTCCTTACATCCCATTTTGTTAGGAATACCTTGAACTGAGCAAGAAGAACCAGTAATTCCAAATTACTGCTGAAAAATAAAAAGTTGGGAGTGGAAAATACCCAAAGGCTGAACAAAAGAATGACAGTACATATAATTTTGAAAGACTCAAAAAGCAGGTCAGTAAGCTTTAGAGTGGGAGACAGGAAGCTTAATGTATGTTTTCATAGCAAAATAATCTCTTGTAAATGCAGGACAAGCCAAAATCATAGAAAAGTAATCTGCAGCAAAGCAGGGAGTGAAAGAACATGATTCAGTGGAAAGAAAAACATTTGCAGGAAAGAGGAGTCAGGGAATCTTGAAAGGATGCTGACTTCAGCCAAAACTCTTGTGAGTGTTGAGAGGAAACTGATAAAGTAATATCTGTAAGTGTGCTCATTATTTTCTGCAGGTCTGTGCACTTCTCATGTTTAGAAAAGGTACAAAAAACTCTCAAGGGATATACAACAGTCTGTGTGTCTTAGCCCAGTTTGGAGTTCAGCAACAAAACTGAGTGTGAGAGCTCTGTGCTAGTAGCTTTACTAGACCAAGTCTTGTTCTCTAGCTTCAAAGCCAGCTGGCAGAGCACATATCACTTCCACAGAGATAAGCTCTTCTCAGCTCCAAAGTGTTGTAGCCACCAAGCTGCCCTGTTACCAGGCAGCCTGAGGTGGCCCTGGCCAAAGCCATAGAGCAGATCCAGATCAAGCTTTCCTCAAGCCACCCAGCATAACTAGATAACCAGGAGAGTCCAGGGAAGATGCTTATGTTACCAAAATTAAGTTACCAAAGCCTTGGGTGTGGGTGGGTGAAGCAAAGGTTGGTCTGGCACACTGTACCACACACAAACCCCAACTGCACATCCTCAATGATTAGTGTTAACTCCTGCTGAAGCCTGCTGGGGCTCATGTTCAGGGCATCTACCTGTTCATGTTAATTTATTCTGCTCATTTCCCTTTTTATCTTCCACTTTCCTCCCTCTTAGTGTTTTCAATATTTTATCTGACATTTTAAAAAGATACTTAAAAATAATATCTGGCATTCTTAATTTCTTCTTATTCTCTATTTCACAGTCAAACTCAGCCAACTTCATATTTTATATACCCAAGCAGACAAGCAGAGACTTTCAAGACCATCTAAAGCACTTTCATACATTTTATTACTGGTCATTCTTTCTCATAGATATAAAAAACTGCACTTAATGTAAAATAGTATTACACAGGACAAGTAAATTCAATTTAAATGTCAATGACTTTGTCTCCAGATTTACAAAATGGATAAAGAACCCATGATTCTGAATATTTGCAGACACCATTGTATTTCAAATATAATGACACTCTAGTCCTCTGTAGTTTACCTGCAGTGAGATTGTCAGTGCAGATTATCCAGATCATGAAGTAACCGCCCGCACCTCAAAGTGCCTCTGCTTAAAGCACAATACTACATAAACAGAGCTACACTTCTTGAGACCTGTACTCCTCTCTAGTCCAGGACAGACAGGATGAAATCTACTGGATTCAAGTTACTTTTATGCAAAGCTACTGTTATGCATATCTACTTCTACAAAAAGTTCTTTGTCTCCAGAATAAAAGGTCAGGGAAACAATACAAAACAGTGCAATAGCATTGCTGATTACACTGAGTAAACTAAGGTTCAAGTAGAGGTATGAATTCTACTTTGTATTGGGTTTGTGTGGCAAGGTTTGCATAGCGGGGGGCTACAGGAGTGGCTTCTGTGATAAGCTACTAGAAGCTTCCCCCATGTCCAATAGAACCTATTCCAACCAGCTCCAAGATGGACCTGTCACTAGCCAAGGCCGAGCTCATCAGCAACCCTGGTAGCACTTTTGGGGTGACAGAGTTCAGAAGCAGGAAGACAAAAACATGCACAATTGTAGCTGGAGAAAGGAGTGAGAGTATGTGAGAGAAACAGCCCTGCAGACTCCCAGGTCTGTGAAGCAGGAGGGGAGGAGGTGCTCCAGGCAATGGAGCAGAAGTTACCCTGCAGCCAGTGGTGCAGACCATGGTGAGGTAGCCATGCCTCTGCAGGCCATGGAGGTCCATGTTGGAGCAGATACCCACCTGCAGCCATTAAATTTCTACTATAGCTATGACAAACCATGGGTATTTACCAGTCTTGCAGTAACTGGTGCTTCAGCTGTTCTGTGTTTGATAACATAAACCCTGTGAGCAAATGAAGAATCAAAAGCAGAGATAGACTTAAACATTCTCATAAAACTTCAAACACTGCAGTGAAAATCTATACCTTTTTTCTTTAACACTTTCTGTTCATTTCCTTTTTATTTATTCATTGTGATAGAAAAATAAAGAGCTTAGTCCTTTTCATTTAGAGAAATTTGAATGTATTAGAATTTGCTGTCCCTATATAGGTTCTATATGCACATGGAATAATATGTTTAGAAACCAAAGGAAATAGGTCTTTTAAAAATAATCTGTCATCCTGTAATATTCTCCATGGTGTTTTGATTCAAACTCAGTTCTTTCTGATCTTTCTCATTATTCACTGCTGAACTGTTTAATGCCAGAGTTGCAGGCCAACTGGCAGGAAGAACACAGGGAGAGTATTATTTCCCTGCAACATGAAGTTAGATGTCCCACTTTCACCATTCTCTTTTACACCCAAGACAAATCCTAAACTCTGTCACAATGGCCCACATTGATGAAAATGACAAAAAGACAGCAAATGAAAGGTTTCTTGCAAGGTGTATTACGAAAATTAAGTGCTACTTTTTAGCCTTTCGGAATCTTTGCATTACCTCTTTTTTTGTACAGTTAGAGATATTTTTTAAGGAGGCAGAGTGGATTCTCAGTTCCACTGAAGTATATGGTAAAATTCTACATAAAGTTGCCAGGGGCAATACTCCTTGCTTACTGCTTTTTCTATCAAAACTTTCAAATTAACTTTTTGTTAACCAAGACCACTGGCTTCATCAGGAACAGCTTTCTAGAGTTCCCCAGTGAAAGCAGGGTTCCTTTACAGAGATAAGAGAAAAAGTATATGCATACTTGGAAGCTCCACACCAATGTTAGATAAAATCTGCTTTTGATTAAATAAACAAATAACATCTGCTGAAATTTTAGACAAGACATGACAAACTGCAAGACAAAATGCATATATTTGATGATTTGCATCAGGCCTATGTAAGCATTACCCTATCAGCAGTTCTGAAAATAAGGGTCAAATTCAGATGTAAAATTAAGGATCACAACCAGAATGGGAATTTTCATCAGGAGCCTAAAGTCCACTGCTAAGTATGTTAAGCTTGGCTTGCATCTCAGAGATGGTTTTCCAGTGAAGCTTTCATTCTCCAGACTCTTTCATAGAGTCATAGAATAGCTAGGGTTGGAAAGGACCCTAAGATCATCAAGTTCCAACTCCCCTGCCATGGGCAGGGACACCTCACACTAAACCATGTCACCCAAGGCTCTGTCCGACCTGGCCTTGAACACTGCCAGGGAGGAAGCATTCACAACTTCCCTGGGCAACCTGTGCCAGTGCCTCACCACCCTCACAATAAAGAACTTTTTCCTTATATCTAACCTGAACTTCCCCTGCTTAAGTTCAAACCCGTTATCCTTTGTCCTGTCGCTACAGTCCCTGATGAAGAGTCCCTCTATGGGCTGCTATGAGGTTTAGAACTGCACACAGTACTCCAAGTGGGGTCTCATGAGAGCAGAGTAGAGGGGCAGGATCACCTCCTTGGACCTGCTGGTCATACTATTTTCAATGCAACTCAGTACATAGTTGGCTTCCTGGGCTGCAAGAGCACACTGCTGGCTCATATTCAGTTTCTTGTCTATCTTTACAATCCTTTTCTCCAGATCTTTAGTTCTAAGTTTTCTACTTTAGAACATTTGATTTAATATATTTGGGATGCAAGTCATCTTCTTTACTGATTCACCCAGTTCCCTCCTCCCTAAGTAACTGAAAAGTAGTACCTTCACAAAAGCTTCCTCTTCTACCCACCATCTAACACTAAATATCAATTTTCTCCTCTTTGTTACACTAAAAAGAAAAATAGATTCATATAATCCTATCTTTCTTGAATTATATATCACTGTTTTTCAGAGGTTTTGCATGTATGTGAAAGGTGATGTCTCTATTTTTCTCTTTTGTTCCCAATGTACATATCCAATGAACACAAAGATGAGTGGTACTGGCATATTTGTCTTGTTCTATCAAGTTACAGTTACTGGTACAAGTCTTCTTTTGTCTATAGGATACCGACATATGTTATAATTGTTGTTCCATCATTGCCCTCAAAAGTGAACATCTGCTCCTACCCTATCATCACAGTTTTAATTTTCTTGTAGCTCCTGTTTCCTTGAAAAGCAATCCAAATGAGACAGACCTTGTCTTTTACTTTTCTCCAGTTTTTGAACAGCTTCCAGGCTTTCGCCAGAGCAAAGTGAATACCTCGAGCTCCCACCAGTATTCATTTAAGTGAAAAACTGAATTCTCTTTAGCTGTGCTTGTGCCTATAAGCAGATGGAGTGAGGTGAGATTCTAACTTGCTCAGAGGCATAAACACAGCAACAGCAAATTGAATTTGCTGTTCAAGTGTTGGGGGTCACTGTATTCAGACAGCAGTCACAGCCACTCTGCAAACTGCATTGAGCGTGGGAGTCACAGGATTTGCTTCAGTGTTAAGTGTTCTCCCACTGGCTCACAGGCACTGTGCTCTCACAGCAGTTCCCAACTGTGATGAAGAGCCCCCCGTTCACTCATTCCACACCAATTCATGTCTGTGATTTGCACACTTATAAAAAATTTTTGTCTGTACCTTTATTCCAGGATAAATTTTACCCTTTGAAAGCACCAAAAGCAGGAACAAAAATAAAGTATTCCCCACAGCACATACCTCAATTCAGTGGTTCAGAGTGTTCACAGGTACATGAAATAATGCTTTTGCATTGGTTTGCAGTTGGTCTCAATGATCATAAAGGTCTTTTCCAACCTAAATAATTCTATGATTTTATTGTCAAAAAAATTTTGTGGTGAGACTTCAGAACCAATGCACACTCATCTTTGCCCTTCCAGCATTTGTCCTCACCTGATAAACATAGAAGATACTGCACTCATGACACAAAAATCCCATAGTCTTTAGCAGAATGAGTTACAACTTCAAGCAACATGAAACTGAGTTGAGTCAGAACCAAAATGCTGAACCACATCATCATCAAGCTCTTAAATTTGACAAAAGTTTACCATTTATTAAAATAAATCATAACTTGGGTGAAAACATTCTGATATATTTTGGTGCATCAAATCCACATCTGAATCCCCTTTTCTGTTTTCTGGTCTGACTCTCCAGAATTTAAAACTAGGCCAACTAGGGTTGTCAAATGACATTTTCTCTTTTTGTTACTGTTCACCAGCTTCATCTCCCCTGCTTTGGAGAATGGTTTTGGAAGGAGTCCACGCAAGAACCAAGTCGTCTATGCAAATTTCTGCATCGTAACTTTGAATCATTCTTGCACAATGACTCTCATACACCAGCAACAAAATGAAGCAGCAGTAACAATTTCAACAACGTATATTAATCTTTCTGCTTATTTGAGGATGACAGGTGTCTGTGCTGGGCATGTTTTTTCAATGCTACTTTACATTACACCGTCCACTTTGAAATACACTTTGTTTCTTGCTTTACAGTAAACATTTCATGATACATTCAACAATGGGAGAAACAGTTCCTTTGAATAGTTTGTAATTTTTTTTTTTTTCTGATGGTAAAGACTGAATCAAAAGTGTTTGTATTTTTAAAACAACCTCAGTCCCACCTGAAATCTGGAAGCACGGAGGTCAAGCACTTCATGCTAAATTTCAGGAGCTAGTTGTGTGCTGTTGGGAACAAGGTAAATTACCATCAGATTTTCATGATGCAATTTTTTTGTTTGTTTGTTTGTTTTTTTTAAACAACCTCAGTCATACACAGCAACATTTACAGGAATATCCTCACTACCTTCACTTAAAATGACCTGAAAAATGGTTTTGAACAAAATTTAAAAGCTGGGTTAAACCTGTTATTTTTAGGAAAAAAAAAAAAAGGGTGTATGTGACTCATAAAATTGTAGAACCATAGAATCATTTGGGTTTTAAGGAGCCTTAAAGAACATGTAGTTCCAATCCCTTCTTTCACGGACCCCCCTTTGTCATGGGGAAAGAGCTTGTGTGCCCTTGTGAGGTTGGGAGCTATGCTGGTGGTGGCTTATGCCTCCGGTACGTGTCTCCCATGCCAGACAGGTCTCAACTGAAGGGTCAGACAAAGTGTGTCCATGGGCAGGATGGGTTTACTAGCCTTCGGGCAACCATCCTACAAGAAGGACAACTCTAACTTCAAACCCGGGCAGATGGAGTTTGTCTAGCCCTGTAAGGCCATCCATCAAAGAGAAGGACACTCTAATCAGACCTACAACATGAGGACTTTGCTGTCACTGTCCAAGCTCACTAGGCCCTGGCAGATAAACCTCAGGTGTAAAGGGTGGGGCCAATTCCGTGCATGCTGTGCCTCGCCTAAAAAATACACTGCGCAGGCCGGAAGGGCTTACCCACACTTGCAAAGCCCTGTAGTGGCAGGTGACGGATGAAACAGCAGGTGATACGGTGCACTGGAAGTCGCAGACGCAGCCCTGCATGCAGGCAGCTCAGGACATTGGTCGCTTGAGACTGACCCAGGAGATGACAGTCTTGTTCGGCAGCATCCTGAATGACCAAGCAGCCTTTTTTTCAAGGACAGCACTGCTTGCTCCATATGGAGAGAGGCCTAGAAAAGGTGGCCTAACCAAAGCTCATCTCCCCATCCACCTGGTTTGCTAGCCTTGGCCAACGGGCATCTTCCGTTACGGTCGATTAAAGACAGACAAAGACATACACCTGCCTCCAAAGGTGTGTCCAGATTGACACTCGCATGTTGGAACATCAGAACCATGCTTGATACAGCGAACAGCGGGTGTCCTGAGCATCGTTCTGCCCTAATTGCCCATGTCACGACTTAACATCGATATTGCTGCTCTCAGTGAAGTTCATGAGGAAGCCTTAAAGAACATGGTGCCGGCTATACACCCTTCTGGTCAGGCAAATCCAAAACTGAAAGTCATCTTTCTGGAGTTGGCTTCATGATTAAAAACTCCATCGTCTCTAAACTTGAAAGTTTGCCGATAGGTCATTCCGATCGTATTATGACCGTACGTCTTCCACTACACAACATGATGTTCGTTTCAGCATATATGCTCCAACTCTGCAAGCTGACCCTGCAGAAAAAGAAAAATTCTACTCCGACCTATGTCACCTCACTCAAACGTTTCTTATAGAAGATAAGATCATAATCCTTGGTGACTTCAACGCCTGAGTAGGTAAGAACTTTGAAGCCTGAAAAAGAGTACTAGGCAAGCACAGTATTGGCAGCTGCAATGATAACATTGCCTTTTACTAGAGGTCTGTGCAGAGCAACAGCTTACCATCACCAACACTATTTTCCAGCAGAAAGACAGCCGAAAGACAACCTGGATGCATCCTCAATCTAAACATCGGCACCTTATTGATTATGTCTTAGTGCGCCAGAGAAATATTCATGATGTCTGTCACACCCGAGTGTGCCTAGTGCAGAATGTCAAATAGACCACCACCTTGTGTGTTGCAAACTTAATTTCCACTTCAAGCCCAAACCCAAGAGGTGTGGCATTCCAAGGAGGAGGCTCACTGTTAATAACCTCCAAATAGCTGCACTGAGGGACAGCTTTCAGGCTAACCCTCAAACTAGGCTTGAAGACCAGCTTATAGATTCTTCTCCTGAAGTGCTTTGGCAACATATTAAAAATAGCATCCTGCAGTCCTCTGTAGAATCCATTGGGTTCTCCTTAAAGAAAAACAATGACTGGCTTGATGATAGCAACCAGGAGGTCCAGGAATTGCTGACAAAGAAGAGATCTGCTCATCAAGCACACCTCACTCAGCCACTTTGCCATGTAAGAAAACCAGCCTTTTGTCTTGCATGTAGTAAACTCCAACAGAAACTTCGAGACATCCAGAACAAGTGGTGGCTCAACTTAGCAGAAAAGATTTAATTATGTGCAGATCTGGGCGACTACAGAGGATTTTATAAGGCTCTGAAGGCAGTGTATGGACCCACATTTCAGGTTCAAAGCCCCTTACTTGGTGCAGATGGCCAAACGCTTCTGGCAGATAAAATCTCCATCCTGAATCATTGGTCTGAACATTTTCAAACACTCTTTAGTGCTAACCGTGTAGTCCAAGGCAAAGGAATCCAGCACATTCTACAACATCCGGTGAAAAATGAATTTGATTTAGCCCCTACCATGGGTGAAACTCTTAAGGCTATACAGCAGGTGAAAACTGGCAAGGCAGCTGGGATTGACAGAGTCCCACCTGAAATCTGGAAGCACAGAGGCCAAGCACTTCATGCTAAATTTCATGAGCTAGTTGTGCGCTGTTGGGTACAAGGAAAATTACCATCAGATTTTTGTGATGCAATCATCATCACTCTGTATAAGAAAAAAGGTGTAAAGTCAGACTGCTCAAGCTACCGAGGTATAACTGCTCTCCATTGCTGGAAAAATTCTTGCAAGAATACTATTGAACAGGTTAGTACCCGCTATTGCAGAAGAACTTCTACCTGAAAGTCAGCGTGGTTTCAGAGCAAATAGAAGTACCACAGACATGGTATTTGTTCTCAGACAACTGCAAGAAAAGTGTAGAGAACAGCTTTTGACACTGTGAGCAGAAAAGGCCTGTGGCTGATCTTGGAACGATTAGGTTGTCCCCCCCAAGTTCCTCAAAATGATTATTCTGTTACATGAGGATCAGCAAGACCAAGTCAGATATGGTGATGCACTCTCTGAGCCCTTCCCAATAACCAATGATGTGAAACAAGGTTGCATTCTCGCACCAACTTTATTCACAATCTTCTTCAGCATGATGCTCCAAAGGGCTACTGTCGACCTTGACGAACAAAACGGCATTTATATTAAATATTGGTAGCCTATTCAATCTAAGGCGACTGAAGGCCCACACTAAGACCCTAAATCATCTTGTCCGTGACCTGCTTTTTGCTGATGATGCCGCCTTTGTTGCCCACACAGAGACAGCTCTGCAATATTTAACATCTTGCTTTGCGGAGGCGGCTGAGATTTTTGGGCTGGAAGTCAGCTTGAAGAAGACAGTAGTTCTCTACCAACCTGCACCACAAGAAGATTACCATCATCCCCACATTACCATTGGCGTGTCAGAGCTTAAGTCCGTTCAGCAGTTCAGCTCTCTGGGAAGAATTATTTCCTAGGATGCCATGATCGACAAAGAGATAGACAACAGAATAGCAAAGGCATATAGAGCCTTCAGAAAACTCTATGAAAGAGTCTGGTGCAATAAACACCTGAAGAAAAGTACAAAGATAAGTGTCTATAGAGCCATTGTACTGTCTACTCTTTTATATGGGTCTGAATCATGGGTCATCTACCATCATCACCTGTGACTCCTCGAACGCTTTCATCAGCACTGCCTCTGTATAACTCTAAATATCCATTGGACTGACTATGTGTCAAATGTTACTCTCCTTGAACAGGCAGGGGTCACCAGTATCGAGGCCGTATTGCTGAAATTAGAGCTGCGCTGGGCAGGGCACGTCTCTAGGATGAAGGATCATCGCCTCCCTAAGATCCTTTTTTAGGGTGAACTTGCCACCGGTAGCCGCAAGAGAAGTGCCCCAAAGAAAAGATATAAGGACTCCCTGAAATAATACCTTAGCCTTGGCCATATTGACTACCATCAGTGGTCTATCTTGGCCTCCAATCAGGAGACTTGGAGACACGCCATGCATAATGCCGTTGACTCCTTTGAGAACTGGTGCAGAACTAGTCTCGAGGAGAAAAGGCAATGTAGAAAGAATCACGTCCTGCCTATACCACCAAAGGAGACCTTTCACTGTGCTTTTTTGCAGCCAGATTTGCCTATCTCACATTGGCCTTTTTAGTCATCAGCGTGCTTGTAGTAAGCGTCGGTAAAGCCCTTCCCAAATCTTCTTTCGCAAAGTCAAGCCATGATGAGTTCCAATCCCCCTGACAGGGGCAGGGACACATTCCACTATACCACATTGCACAAGGCCTCATCCAGCCTGGCCTTGAACACTTCCAGGGATGGGGCAACCATAACATCCGCAGGCAACCTGTGTCAGTGCCTCACCACCCTCATAGTGAAGATTTTTTTCCTAATATCTAATGTAACCATTCTTCACAAGTCTGAATATTTCAAGAGAAGTGTATAGAAATGAACATACTTCTGAAGAGAAATGCTTACAAATCCTAAAGAACAGTCATGCAGCACAAATAATCAGAAGGTTGCTGACTAGCAAATTAGAAGTTTTAAAATTACAGAGTAAATTCACTGCTTAAATGCAAAATAACATATTTCAAGAAACTCTTGTGTGACCTTTGAATTTGCTCTCTCATTACACCCTTGCTGCACTGGTTTTCAAACTAATGATGTATTTGCTTTTCCATAAAAAATACCCATACTGAATCAAAGAATAATTTGCAGCATACATAGCTGGCTAGATGAACTTTATTTAGCACAAAGGAGTTAAAAAGTATAAAGGATTTGTTCACGGCATGAAAGCTTTTTTGTTGCCCTTCTGCCCAAAAGAATAGGAGTCAAGAATGTTCAGAGCAAGGGAAAAGTACCTCAGAAAACTATGCCTCAGAGCCTTGATATTTGCACTCAAAAAGCTATTGCATTTTAAAGTGATTTCCATTAAACTAGTGGGGTCTTGGTGCAAATTTCCTACTGGCTGGTGTCAATGTCATGATAAACTGCCCCTTTCCTATCTAGGGATTAGAACTTAATTCTCCCAGGAAGTACAAAGGATGGAAAGGATGGAACTAAGGAGAAGTATCAAAAATACTTAAAACCAAGAAATCAGTATTCAGTGACCAAAAGCAAACATGCACATACAGCTTTCATTGGAGATACAAAATATCTGCAGGAAACCTTCCTGGATTCTCTGCAAGCATTTTGATGGCAGGGTTATGGTGGAGTACCTATATATATTAAAAATGTTTCCAGACTAGCTGTTTAAAAATTTCATTTTTTCTCTGATTTTCTACATGTATAATACCATTCACTGCAATTATTCCAGAAAACATGCAAACTGACTACATGATACAAGCAATATAGAACCAAGTGTTCCCTTACCTTAAAACCAATCACAAAATTATTCTGAATAAATAAAGCTGAAAGTTCTCACAATTCAGAGATCACCATGCATGCCAATAAGGTGTAAGAGTAGCAAACATAAACTACAAAAATTCTCAGGCTCATGAAAAATGCTAAACCATTCTCACAGGTCACTGAATTGTCGTGCACTTCAATTGAAATCTAAAACCCACCACCTGCTTCCTCCTCTGCTTGTCGTTTTCTCTGTGTGCTGTGACAGGCTCTGCTCTTTTATCTCTGAGAGCATTTCCCTTTTCTATGTTCTTTCTACACTTCAGAGGAGTAACTCCCTTCCCTCCCACATTCCCTTTTTACAATGCCAAAGCTTGGTTTACATTAAATAAGGACGAGGAGCATGATTAACCCTGTACTTGCTATAATGCTTGAGCTAACTTGTCCCTGATATCTGACTGAGCAAGAATATGTTCTTGGCTCGAGCAAAAAACTGGACTGAAAGCTTGGAACATGTTTACATGCTTGTTTTTATTTTTTTCAGTATTCATTAAAGAGGCATATTTGGAGAGGTCCTCTTGCAAACCTGGGAACTTTGGGGATTTAAAAGTCATGACAGATTGAAAGAGACCTGAAAATAACAATTGTTGATTGCCTTTATGGCTTACAGCACCTTTAATCCAGGAAAAGTACCTCATGTGTTGAGAGCAATCACTTTATCCAGCAGTGAAATGTATTTGTTTTGAGAGCAAAATGTAGCTAGAGTATATTCTGAGTTTTTCTGGTCCAGTTTATAGTCTAGTTAGCGACCTGGGGAGCCCAGACTTTTGAAGAAGGGGGGGAGATCAGTGTACTGTGTACCAAAGTGACCTGCCTTCCCTTGTTCTTTAACAAATTTGATGCAAGATTTCTGTGCTTTGTGCTGGAAGTCAGCCTAGTTTGACTTGTCTGATAACCAGAATAAATACAAAACTGTTTTATCCCGCTGGCCTTTTTCCCCTCAGTAATCTTCAAAGGTTAAATCCCTCTCCCACTGGAAGTGTGGTGAGCTCTGATTCAAAGGATGAGCCTTAAAACTACTGGAGCTGGATTCACCAACTGATGAGATCTAACTGTAATGTGACAACGGCGTGTATGTAACACATCGATTCATGCATGACTCAGGCTGTCCCTTAGTGCAAGTGACCAGTTGCTTAGGAAAACAGGACAACTCTGTCTAGAGACAAAGGACTGTGGTTCCATGTTTAATTAAATATAAGTAATTGTTTTCACGTTTCAAAATGTACTATAAACATTTGAAAACAAATATTTGCACTTAGTGAAAGTTACATTGAGATCTATGTTACAGTTATCTCAGTGGTTTTGGTCCTCAGCTAGATACACCCCTAAAATTTACAATAACCAGAAGTACCAAGAGTGCTCCTCACTTTAAGAGGACAGTAATGTATTGTGTAGGGAGGTGTACCCTACAACCAACCAGGAAAATAAACACCCAAACTGTAATTTCAAAGAGAAACCACAGAACAATGAAAAACAAATAAATAAAAGAAGGTATAATTCAGTAAACAATCTGTGTTTATTGCAGAATTCTTTTACGTTTGTGTCATCCTGTCGTGTCGTTTCCCCCCCCCCCCTCCCCCCCCCAGTTCCTTATTTTCTAATGTCTGATTATACAGGTGTGAAAGACAGGGACAATTGGAAAAGCTGCATGAAAACTGCTGGAGAGAAATCTTGCACTTCCTAATAACCTGGTTTAGATGCTGCACCACACTGAATGACAGAAAAGTATATAAGAATTTCTTTTTGCACCCACAAGTTACTAAGAAAAGCCTTGCATCAAAAAATACTAATATTTAGATAATGTTATATTTGCTATTCAAAAAAATAAGCATTTTGAAGGTAGTATTAACTGCTAATAGAATAATAGGCATCTTTTATTATGGCATAATCATGTGACAATGCTCTCAGTTTTAGCAACAGGAAACAATGATGTAGTATAATCTGCTGCACCAAGATCTTTTAAATGTTAGACATCACAGGTCCATATGACTTATGGGAGAACATGATGACAACCAACAAACCAGTTCTCCTAATTACCAGTGCAACCTTAGTCAACCAACTTGCCATGCTTAAACCATGCTTATACAGTTTTATTACATACTGCTCTACAGTTTTCCTTTCTGTCACCGAACTTAATACATGATGAACAGATGTGATTTTGAAGAACTCGGACAAATTTGTATTGTCTTGATATTGCATAAATTATTTTTTCCTGTGATGGGGACAGCCGAAGCTCTTCACTTGACATCATTAAACATGGCAATTCTGGACCACATCTGACTTTGTTGTCTATGTCTTCCACTGGTTGGTGGTGGAGAAGATCCTTGTGTATTCTGTCTTCCTCTGGAAGTTATTTTTCCACTAAAAGCAATTATAATCTATTTTCTCTCTCAGCAAGCCTTGAACTACATAGAAAGAAAAACATGGTGGTTTTCCCTCTTGCCCTAGGTATCTGCCTTTGGATTTCAAGAGTGCTTAAAATGTGAAAGAGTGATCACTTTAACCCTTCCCATCTTTCCCCTGACCAATGACACAACGAAAGATTCAGAAGATTTGTCTACAAAACTGAGTCCTTACCAAGAAAGCTCTCTGAGTAAAATGACTCAATCAAAGTATTTTTGTCACCTTGGATGTAACTGCAGTAACCGAGAAACTTTGTAGTTTATGTAATGCAGGTCCTGGAGGTGATAAAGCTTTATCAACTACATCACTGTTTTTCTGATACACAGCATCTTGTAATAAAGTGTCTTGTTTTTTAACAGCAGCAACACTTCTCTCACATGAGCAGGCAGCTGCACTGACTGGGTGACAGTATCATCATACAAAGGACTCTATCTTGAGTTTATTTGGAAAAAAAAGAATAATCTTTAATAATCTTTATGATGCATTTTTGAAACAGAGTACCTCAGTTTGATCCTTATAAATCTAAATAAGCTTTTACTTTGTTTCATTTTACTCTCAATTCCAAAAAATGCATGGGTAAATCTTGAGAAATTTTGAGTCAATGACCTGACCTGGCTCTTTAAAACTGTACAAGAAGGAAATCAAGACCAATGACATTGTGCAATATTATCAGTATCCTAATTGAGATCAGTACCTGCATCTTTGTGTTTTCAATTTTCTTCACATTTTAGTTCATACAGGTTTATAAGCTGAATTCTCAGATGGCATAAATCTGCACTGATTTCTGTCTGGCTTCAATTATAACAGATCCTGCTGTGTGTTCATCCTGCAGCTGTGCTCATTCTCTCCTATGGAACTATCATGTAGAGCATGTGTGGGTTCCTTTTTCTTGAAATGAAGTATGATCTATAATTAAGAAGGAAAGATAACAGATTTGAGGATAATGTATTTCACATAGAACTGCGTGTGAATTTGTGGGGTTGAATCTTCTATTTCATAATCATCGAATCATGCAACCATTTATGTTGGAAAAGATCCTTAAAATCCCTGAGGTCAACTGTAAACCTAGCACTGCCAAATCTACTACTAAACCATGTCCCTAAACTCTACACCTATATGTCTTTTAAATACCTTCAGAGCCGGTGAGTCAACCACTTCCTTGGCATCCTGTTCCAGTGCTTTACAACCCTGTTGGTGAAAAAAGTTTTCAAATATCCATCCAAAACCTTCCCTGGCACAACTTGAAACCATTTTCTCTCATCCTACCACTTGTTACTTGGGAAAAGAGACCAACATGCACCACATTGCAACCTCCTTTCAGGTGGTTGTATAGAGCAATGAGGTCTCCCCTGACCCTCCTTTTCTCCAGTTCCCTCAGCCACTCCTTGTAAGACTTGTTCTTTAGACCCTTCACCAGCTTCGTTGCTCTTCTTTGGAATTGCTCCAGCACCTCAGTAATGTAAGTTACTTCATATTTTTAAAGGGGTAAGTGCATCAAAATCCCGCTTCAGAAACCATGATATTCAGAATTTGGGTCTTGCTGCCTGGCTGAGTTCTGAATCGACCATCAGTATGCAGAATGTTCAGTTAGGACAAAGGCAGAATCAACCACCTGCAGTCCCACAGAGCACTGGCTCCTTGCAAGAGAGACATTCCCCTATGCAATGTGTTACTTTTGGGACTGTACACCATTTACAATTTAGAGCTGCCTTGACCAGTCATAGCTGCAGGAATCTGGAAGCAGCAGAAGCTTTTGTACTAAAAGATCCAAAGCAAAGGAGCTAACTAAAGGATATTGCAGCCCTTTGGTTTCCATAGTGCAGACAACAAAGCTTTTGGGCTGATGCCCAGTACTATATATGGGAAAAATGGCTAAACTGCTCTTCACAAACAAAACCTCTCTTAGCATAATTCATCTGTTACTGCGCTTCTAAATTATTCATTTTTTTATTAATGAAAATATGCTAATTAAAAATTGCTGTTAAAAAAGTATAAATGTATTTCATTGCTTAAAGTAATTAGACTAAGTTATTACTTAACATTATGATTTAAAATTAAACAATTTCTTTGATAGCAGTAAGAGTAAGGGTAAGATGCCTAATATGCTTGATATAAACTGCTTAGCCTAACAATAGTCCTTTTTATACTGTTTACATAGGATATATATATGTGCTTCGCAGAATCTTAACATGGTTACTAGTATTTTTGAAGCTTACATTTTGCTTTATTCATTCACCTTTTGGCTTACTCTTGAAAGAAGTATGGCACACTAGACTTAATTCAGGCAAGCAATTAGACAGACACCTGACTTCTAGCTTTACAGTGATATATTGATTCCTTCCATGGCTGCATTTACAAATTTTTTCCACTCTTTGCTGGACCATAGCCATGTGGTACAGGAAGTTCTCTGTTACTCAAAACAATGAATTTTTTTCTCATTCCTTCCAGCAAAACCTTTTTTTTTAGGACTTTTTCCTGAAGAAAACCATATGCATCACACTGTGCATCTGTGTCTTTGATAGGTCCAGATGAAGGGCCCAATCTTATCCTCACTGAGGTGTGCCAACTGCTCTGGTGCTCTGGTTAAAGTCCTTTATTTCTTTTTCCCTCCTTCATCTACTTCCTAGAAAACTAATGCTGTTATGTAAACACAAAGTCAGACACTTTAATTCTCTGTTCTGGTTTGAATGCTTTTATCATTTCTGGCTTTACTTATCACTGATAGAATCATTTGCAATGTCTATGTCTTTCAAGCTCATAGACTTTGTCTAAGTACTCCCACTGTTGTGAGAACAGAAATTTATTGCCGTCAGGTCAGTCTGGTGTGCAGATGAGAGACTTTCTGTGAAAATCAGGGTAAGCAGAAATATAATGTAGAAGAGCAATGACAGGGTGATATAGATAATTCCTAGATGAGGCATGGAAAATAATTATTATAGTAATAACCAAAATCAGAAAGGTTCTCTCATTAGTTACACTGTTCAAGAATAGCTCCTTTATTGTTAGCTCTGTGTTTTCCATAAGGTTAGTTTAAGTTTTCTGTCAAACTCATTCTTAGGACTTTTCATGCTGGGAGAGGGCAGTCTCTAAGAGTAAAACCTGTTATAAGAAAGTCAATAGAAGTATCACTTCAGCTGCTTGTCTAGTCACCTAGTTATGTTTTAGAGTACAGCTACTGCTGAGGATAGTCAAACATCAGCACGAAGAGCTCTGGGTCATAAAAGTCAGCAACAGCCTGAGTAAGCTGAAAAGCATCAGAAAACAGAAAGTTTTTTTCAGGAGTTTTCAGCTGTGACCTGTGGCTGTGTTATTCTGCAAGCGGAAGGCTAGGACAGAGGAAGCATAAGGGTTTTCCTTGATTTTCGACAGATGGCCTGTGAAATATAATCCTGTAGGGAGCAGAGGGGCCCCTGAAGATCCTGGTTAAAGAAAAAAGGCATGATTGATGTGTTGAACTTACTTTGGAAGAAGAAATCTTGGCAAAATAGAATTTGAATTGTGTTGTTAGAGTTTTACAGTTGTCTACCCAGATTTAGTATATTGCCTTATGCTCTTGCACTCCATGGATTACCAGTCCATAGGTCTGAGACATCATCAGGATTATTGCCAGCGGCCAGGAAGGAAGAACTAATTGGTTTTCTAAAAAAACTGTCCTGAATTACTAATTTACGCACCAGTAAGCAAGGTGCTAGATAGTCTAAGTGTTAAGGCGTCTCACCAGCTCAGTTAGTGAGTAAACAAAATGTTATATTCCAGTCTGAGTATCAGAGGCAATGCAGCAGAATTTTCATGCACCATCACTATCTTTGGGCAGTCAGTCAGATCCCAGCAACCCACTGCAAACTATCCATGACTTGGCTGCTGGCTCTCTGTTAGAAAGACATATCATCACTTCTTGCATAATTATTCTCTTAAGATTATTTCTGCACTGCTTGGTGTGAACAACATTCATAAGTTTGCACCTGTTGATTTGTGGCAATAGAGTCTGATTTTCTCAAGAAATTCAATGCAATTCTGCCAGCACTACGATGTCAGAACAAGTGAAAAACCTGAATAGACACATTTGTCAAACACATTAGGTGTCCAAGATGAAATGAGTGAATAAATGAAAGCCATTTTTCTAGTGAGCAGCTGCCCTCATTATCATAGAATCATAGAATAGTTTGGGTTGGAAAAGATCTTAAGATCATCTAGTTACAACCCCCCTGCCATGGGCAGGGATGCCTTACAGTAGACCATTTAGTAATGCTGCATTTGTAATTGTAATGCAACATTTAGGAATGTTGCATTACTAAAGATCCTGTTAAGATTAAAGCTGTGCTGTCAGGTTCTTTTTTTTTTTTTTTTGCTTCTGTTAAAGAAAATAAAAATCAATCTAACAGCATTTAATTTAAAATAAGACAGCCGAAAATACTTTCTATGAGACAAATACCTAATAAAAAATAATTTTGCTTCCCCTGAACTCCAATGTTTGCTTGAATGTAAGAATCTGGCATGTAATTTTTAAAAATAAAGGAAAACACTAAATAATAACAATAAATTACATTTCATTTGGAAAATCAAAAAGTTATGATCTTATTACATGTAAAAAAAATAAATCATTATTTTCAGTTCACATTAAAGCAATTGAGGGGGACCACCAAACCTTTCTGAAACAGCTTGACACTGCACAGCCAAAGGATTCAGTGAAAAAGATGCCAGTTCAGAATGTCAAGCAGATTATATCACCTGCCAAAGCATCTGTGCAAGAAACAGAGTTTCTGTGAATGTGCTTAGTTGCAGATGGTGTCATCTGCTGATCTCAAAAAATAAAATTAGTTTTAAAGGTAAAATATTAATATTCTCTAACAGTGTAAATATTTCTCATTTCCATGAAGAGTCAAATGAGAATGAAATTTATATTAGACCAAAATAAGTAGGCAAAATTTTCAAGGATAACTATAAAGCCAACAATGGCAATACCCATGTAGCTAATGAGGAAGCACACCTAAAAGATGGATGACACTGCTTTTCCACACTGACTTCCTATGAACCATACAGAAAGCTGACCTTGCTCTACAGAAATGAAATATGTTTGTCATTTATTAAATGTAGCAATGAGCAGAGAAAATTCATATGAAATTTATATATAATGGTAGGCATTAGTAAGGGTCATATTCTTAGCAGGAATAAATTGGCAGATTATTAAAGCTACACAAAAAAAGTGTTTTGATAGAAGTGTAGAACTTTATTTTGGGTTGCGATAAATAGTGATAGTGGAATGATGAAAGATGATATACATATACTCCCCTAGTCACCCAAACCACTTTAATCCCAAATACATCCACTCTCTCCTTTGCATGCAATCATTCTGCAGCTTTTCCACACATTCACACATTTATTTGCTTACTGACAAAGAAGCAGAGAAAACATTGAAATTTTCCTTAATCTTCCTTTGAATTTGGAGTCTCCTGAAACCTGAAGCTCAGAGCTTCAAGCTGAAAAAGAAATTCATAGCGTGTGCTATCAAAACTACTGAATGTCTCTGAGGTCCCACAAAATGTTCCAGCATTTTGGGTGTAATTTACCTTTTAACATATACTTTAAAAAACAGTGTTGGTGTGTATCTTTCCATGACAACATTAAATAGATTCTGGAGCCAGTAAAATGCCTATTGAAGATTGTTTCACCCAGCTGTGTCTATATCTGTATGATTTATAGAAATTTTAGAGACACTGAGTTATTATGACCAGATTTATTTTTGTGTTTCTAAACAAAATGCAGAAAATATTTTTCATAAATAAAATAGATTTAAAAAAGATATCTTATTTCTATTTAGCTATTTATTTTTTATTTCTGTTAGGTTTTTATAATGTATTAAAATTAACATCATAGTATGATTTAAGTTTGAAGGGATGTCTCGAAGTCAAATGTCCTGCTTAGAACAGGTCAGCTTCAAAGTTAAATGGAGAGAGTGTGGTCCTGTCGAGTCTGAAAAATCCTAAAAGGCAGAGACCGTACTGTCTCTGTGATCATCCTGATGCATATTTGTATATATTGAGTTGGAATTTCACTCATTTCGTGACCAAAGGCTGTATTTTTTTGTTGTGCTCCTCAGCTGAAAATCCACCTCTAGGTCTGAAGAATTGCTGTGGGTAAAATGACTACTCCAGCACTGGGGAAGCTGGAACTATTCAACCTGCCTTAGCAATAACTATAAGGGGCATCCAACAGGGCTGTATCATAGCATCGAAGCCTGCACATTCTGCTAGCTGTCACACTCTGTGGCTGTCGTTCCTTCCATAACCAATGATTCTCTGTCCAGAGTTATGGAAAGAATCTGAAAATTCTCTACTGGAGTAGCTCTCTGAAATACATCTAAATTGACATGTAGCCAATTTAACTAAAAAAGGTATCAGCAAGAGATGTGCACATTGCTCCTTTCCACCATGTCATAGGGCAATAATTTTAGGTTTTTTTTTGGGGGGGGGGGGGGGGGGAAATAACCAGTCCATCAGGTTCATTGCAGGGACAGACCAATTTGTTCTTCCTCAATTCAAAAAAAAACAAATTACTATATATTTTTATTAACAGAAGATTGCAAAAAAATATATTATATCCATTATGCCTTGGGCTGCTTTTGACTGCAAAAGCAAAATCATGTTCAAGTCAAACAAAATTCAGAGCAAGCTACAAACACAAACCATTCTAGCCCATGAATACCAAGGAAGTTACATTCTCAGACAAATGTTTTGGCTGCCTGCCTCCTCCAGTGTTTTGAATTACTTCACCATTTTGCTCTTGTTCACATTTATAGCTCAGTGTTTTAAAGTAAAGACTGGCATAATTGCCTTCTTTCTATTACCCTGGTGCCTTTATCTCTCCTCAGGAGATTTTCCTTACTCCTTGCCTATTCAGAGTCCAGTCCAGGAAACCAGCGAGATTGTGTTTCATACAGTCAGATGCAAATATGCTGAACACTGAGTATAGGCTCAAGCACTTTCCTAAATTGCAGGCAACGTTTTCCATATAAACTGCACTGTTCTCTCAAATGGGATACGCACTGCAGATTTCTCAGAGCCTGGCTACCTGCTCATCTGAGCAGTACAAAATAGATGGCATTTGCCTGACCTTCATCCCTTCGTCACGCTTCAGCATGCCATGATTCAGCCTACAAGACAGCGTGAATGCTGATATCACCAATGTGAAAGCTGGTTCTTTCCTGAAGTGGTGGGTGAGCAGGGAATGACGTCTTGCACAGGTTGCATCTGTACTGCACAGTTCACCACAGTGCAGAAACGCTGTAGCTAGCTCTCAGCAAACCTGGCTCAAGACCAGGTCCCTCAGCGCAACCTCTAAGCAGATTAATTCGCCTCTTTTATAGCTTCTCTTCTTGTTTAAGGGTTAAAGTGCAATAAAAGCCAAGCTGCATTTAAAAGCCTGCTTAGATTTCACAGGTCCCTTAAGAGTGTTCGGAATATTAAAAATAAAGGTGTTCTAGTAATGTTAGAACTCTGGGGGGTTTAATTTCTCTTTATCCATTGTTGTAGCAATCTTCTGAGGACAACCTGCATTCAGCAATACGACATGAATTCACTCCTTTGTCTAAAGAGATGCTGCAAACCAAGTAAGTGTTTTATTTTGAATATCATTTTTCGAATCCATCAATTTTTTATTCTGAGTTAAACATCCTAGTAGTGAGCTGAAACTTGAACAAGTGCCATGAGCAGTTACCACAACCCTTGACCACCGACTGTGCTGTAAGATCACTTTTCTGTAGAAATAAGGCTATATATACTATACTAATAGGCAACAGAGTCTGTGCAGGGACACAGACGCATCTACCCTGTTAGCACAGATCCTGGCAGAATTTTGGATGTAAACCAAATAATACTGTCCTACACAGTCCTGAAGCATGGTTCAGGGATAAGCATGCTCAAAGGACTGCTCTTAATAGACAGTTTGGATGTAGTTACCTTGTTTTGAGAGTTAAGAGAGTTTAGCTGTATAAATGTGAGTTGTGTTGTATCATTTGTCCTCAGGGACAGAGAATAGTTTGTCGTCCATTTTATTTACTAGTATAGACATAGCTTTTAGAAAAACACCAAACTTTGCAATAACCTTTTTATTTGTATTGTGGTTCCAATAAATCTCTTTTTCTCTCCACTGCATTGTTATTTTTTACTGCAAAGCCATTAAGCTGAACAATACTTTAATAATGACTATCAAAACCAGAATCACAAAGGGAATAAAAAGAACCCAAACATTGAATTTTTCTCATAAATTGCCTCTATGACATGCTTAAAAGTTACTAAAAGTCAGTAATCCCAAGAGTGGCCATGTATAGATATTTATTTAAGTAACTTTAAAAGGAACATTAATTAAAATATGATATAAATGTTATGGCTTTACAACAAAATTTTTCACATGGGAATAATATCTGCACAATAATTAAGAAACTTCCCAGCTTGTGCCTAAATATTTGACTTTCACATTTTCATGTAGCAAAAAGGAGCTTATTGGACAAAATTGTAACATGAGATTTATGTGCACCCAGCATGTTGTGTTTTACCTCAGGAGGAGGCCTTAAGTATGACTCCATTACACTTTTGCTCTGGAGAGGGCTGATAGCCTGAATAGCAAATTACTTAATTTCCTGTTCAGCCTAGCATAAAATTTCTCTTTCTTCTATTGTCTTTGATAGGCAACATAGGATGGAAGGGTATGCAGAACTTTTCTGGACGCAAACTACAACTACACTAGCAAATAAAGTGTGAGGTGAAGGCAAATCCTGAGACAGAAGTGGCATGGGAAATGATTTTTTCCCACCGTCCAGAGAAGGGGGACCTTGTCTCTATTGCCTCCCAGAAGTAGAGTCTTTGTGTCAGGTTTGGCCATGACTTAGGGAAATGCCAGCTGACGTGGGTCAAAACCCTGTCAGTGAGCATAATGATAATCAAACGGTATGTACAATCACAGATATCATTCAGGCTCTAACTCATACTTTCTCTAGCCCTATTTAATTTATTAACATGGATATAGCCATTGGCTGAATGGCAAGATGAAGACTTCACCCTAAATCTGGGAAAAGTTGTCTTTTTCTGATGCCTTCCACATGTACATGGTCTGACCTCTTAACACAGCTGTTAAACTTTGGGGCCTGATTGCAACACACTTACTGCAGGGGAATAACTTTTTGGTCAGCAGTACCATGTGCAAGGGAACTGTTCATACAGCCAGGAAGAAGTCAGTGCTGATAAGACAGGATGCCAACCTAGAGATTGAAATGATAAATTAAAATAAATGGGAAGGAGGTTGTACTTGGTGGATATATGATGTGACAAAGATCATAACACTATAAATTATGTCAGATAAGGACATAGCTTGTTAGTACAGTTTAGCATAATATACAAGGAAGACTCCTCTGAATAAAAAGACCATTTAATCTTAGGATGATTTATATGATTAATGCTGTCATTCTGTCCTCTGAGCAATTTACATTAGGTTTCCAAAACTCTTTGGATTATCAGTTTTAAAATTTACTGTAAGTATCATGGAAAGGATTACTTAGGAGGGATTTAAATGCATAAAAAGATTAGTTTCAGAAAGGGATAAAAGAAATCTTCTGAATCACTACTAAAGAGACAAAACACTACCAGTTTTTTAGGACAAGCCTGTTATTTCTTTTTATTTTTTAAAATTAATTTTTAATCCAGAAAAAAAAAGAGATTTGTGTAAAGATTTTTTTTTTTTACTTAGTGTACTGATAACCGTTGCAACAAAATATTTGACATTTCTCAGTAGCTGTTTAGCTAAAACAATAATTTTTTTTTTTTGAGATAATAAAATATATATCTTCAATCTTTTTGGTGTTCAACTGCAATGTTTAGGAGAAAACCGGAAGTGAGACCAGGTTGGACAGTGACTGGATCAGAGAATTGTCATCCTAGTGCTTAGGGGATAAAGACTATTAAGAAAGCTATACTTGATCTTTGTAGTATCAGTCAAACTGCAAATTTCAGTTATGCCCTTAATTACAGCTTTGAGGGTGTGGAAGAACAGAGCATCCTGACAGCAAGTGCAATAGGTTCTCCTTCCTTTAAAACAAAAGTTTTCAGATTAAGAGTATATCCCTTCAACAGGGGTATGCAGCATGAGCTTTTATAGGGGTAGGAGCTATCTCTTACACAGAGGCAAACTAACATATTTTCGGGATGACCTCTGTCTGTGTTTTGAACATAGCTGGTCTCAGAAGTAGGAAGGAAGAATCTTTGCCCTGTACAGAGCCAAGAGACAAGGATGCCATTTATCCCTGTGGCAAATGCCATCCTGAAACCTGCAAGACCCATAGAACCTGGAGTCACTGCTTTCCTGCTTCTTGCTCTTCCTTCCATAAGAAACAGCCTTGTCTCTACACAAGGGAGAGGATTTAGCAGAGAAGTTGAAACCCTTGCATTATAATAATGTAGTTGATAAAGTTAAGCATACTTTATAAACTATCTGGTCTCAATATAACTAGTTTTGCTTGGTTTTGTGGAGAGAGTGGAGTTCAGGTCCCTGTTGAGGACACTAGCTCAGTGATGATTGTCACAAGAGGTGAGGGAATACCTGCTCTATGAAAAGGCCAAAAATAGAGATTGCTATGGGAACTGCCAAACAGGAAAGCTTAGATTTAGACCTGCAACAAAGTCTAAAGGAAAAAACATCAGTGGTCTGATTTTCAGAGGTGATATGTTCTTCAAGTCTTTCTGAGGAAAGATCTTACCAGTCTTTGACAACAGATACTTAATCTTCCCCCAGTGCTCCAAGTATTCCATAACATTTCAAAAAGAGGTGCAGAAATGACCATGTGTCCTTAATAGAATTCCTTGTTTTCCTTTCCAAGAAGCTTCCCATTGGGCACCTGTGTTTCTGGAGTTACACTGACCACCAGTTCAATCAGTGCTAACTGGCAGCAGACGTATGGCAGTGAAGGGATAACTGCCAACCCAATTTAACTGGCCTAAGAGAATCACCCAAGGGCAACACTATCAGCTCCAAACAGAAGAATTTATTTCAGCTGCTGTAGCTGTAACACTCACGGCCAGTGTTTCACAAAAGTTTACTTTGTTTGAAGAAAACAACCACCAATCATTATGAGCCAACACCACAAACAGTAATCTATAAAAGATTAATTTGATGCCATATGATAGTGAACTTCATCAGAGAAGAAAGTCTTATTTTTATAAAACCATTCTACATACATCACTTTCAGTAAAATATATGGTTTAGCTCATTATGAACATAGATTTTCCTTCTCCCTGTCAAAAATCAGGAAAGGTATTAATACATTCACATTAGCCATGGATTCAATGTGAACTTTGAAAGTCAGTGTAAAGTTATGAAGCACGGCGATATTTCCTGAAGTATATGTGTTTATATGTATATGAACACATTCATGCAAAGAAATGAACGTGCATGTGTCCATTTACATGGATGCATTTTATTTGTGCAGAAGCATATCACAAATCTGTATAATCATACCAAGCAGAAGAATTCAGTGAGCTCATTTGAATGTTTTAGTTTTTCTCCCATATAATGATGTTCTAATTCACTATGCCTAAATATCAAGTGATTATTTTTTTTTTTAAAATCATCAGAATTGGTCACAGGTGCTGAACATTATGAATAATTGATTCATATTTTTGGACAGTTCAGACAGCCCAATTTAAATTATTGTGATTTTCATAGATAATATCTTGCTTTCTCTTTTATTTTTTTTTCTTTTAAGAAGTGAAAGCTTTTAATGCCAGTATCCGTTATAACCCTTCTGACATCAGTTAGACAAGCAACATTTAAGAAAGGGAGTTCAAAATGTAATATAATTCCATTTGCATTTTCAAGAGAGCTCCCAAATACTTAAAATACATTCTTTTAACAAGCATGTGTGTGATCAAGGCTAAATTACTTTAGTCAGAGGTTTTGGATGTGAGTTCTCACAAGAAAGATCAGGCACTGGTGGCGACATGAAACAAAGATACTGGTGATTGTCTCCATGACCTCCAAGACATAATTTAAGAGAGCTGCACTGTCTTAAGGGTCCACTGTCAAAGGGTCCATCTCCTTGTCTCCTGTCTCAAATAGTAGCATTACTGAATAACCACAGAAGAATAAAATCAGAACAAGTACATATTTTAATTCATCACCTCCCTAGTGCTCTCCCAACATCTGTTTTCATCTCAGGGTAT
The DNA here is from genome assembly GCF_033815535.1 of Pezoporus flaviventris. NCBI lineage: Eukaryota > Metazoa > Chordata > Aves > Psittaciformes > Psittacidae > Pezoporus > Pezoporus flaviventris. The sequence continues at coordinate 37,911,125 of NW_026892579.1, read as the reverse complement.
ATTTTGGATCCCATGCAAGATCCTTGCACCCACAGGGCCCTTTGATGATGAGCTTCCCAGATCCGTCGTCCATTGCAGAAGAAGCAACTTCCTTCCTGTTTGTTTCAAGGCTAGTTCCTCTAGTTCCACATGGTGGCCCATCAAGTAACTTAATGTTAAACAGAGGGAGTTTCTTGCCTGTCAAATGTTGCACACATCAGAGTTAAGCTACTTCATAGATTAAAAAGAAAATTTGAATTTAAACAGCGACTAGGTTTGGGGGGTTTGTTGGAGGAGTAGTAAGAGGAGGTCACACTTCACTTTGGTTCGAAAAACTTTCTGTCCCTGTGTTGGTAGTAAAGCCTTAGAATAGTAGTAGAAAACAGTTTTTTTTTTCTCAGCCTGTAAACTGGCATATTACACAAGGAAACCTTGCAACTTCTGTAAGTTTTATTGGACTTCCATAACGAAATTGCCCATCACTTGCTGAAGACAAGATATTGAGCATGATGGAGACCCCATTCATAGCATAAAAAAATGTTAAAAGGATTCTTTTTTAAGCAAAAATGTACTACTTGATAAATTCATGTTAGCCTACAATGTACAAAGCTATGGATTTCTTCCTTTCTTTGAAGAAAAAAAAACTGTTTGATTAAAACATCTTTCTGATCCTCTGCTGGACCAGTCCTCTATCACATTCCCAGCACCTCAGTGGTGACCCTTCCACATCTAAGGTAATGTTCATGTGACTGGACTGTGTTTTAAGATGTCATCCCCAAAAAATCTCAGGTAATAACCTAGTGATTACTATAAATGGTCTTACACCAAACATGAATCAGTTGTCAATCTGAAATCCACACTTACTGTGCTGTCTAACAATGACCATCATGGATTGATTCTGCTGTTCCTTGAGCCTATGGGTATTCTGCCTGTTGAGAAAACCTTTGAAAAATATTATGTTGCATTTATGACATATTAGTTAAATACCTGGCCATTTCCTTTCTTGAAACCTCCACTGTATTGCACATCAGAATGAGGGTATTCTAGAAAGTAAAGGTTATTATCAGAAAGATATTTTCATATTTTTCAGTTGAGGCCTATTTTTCTATGACAAATGAAGCCATATCAATGACACAGTTTGACTATCTTAGAGTCAATGCATATAACAGAGTACAATGCTTCTCAGAGTCATGTCAGCTCTGAGGACATAAGTGCTGTGTCACCTCTGACTAAGATCCCAGAAGCACACAGCACATTAGGTTGGCATATGCTGGACTTATAGTTAGCTATTGTTTCTATGCACACCACAATTTGGATGACTTCCTAAACAAGTCATGCAAGAACATGCTATTAGTTTCCTGACTTAGATAACAGCTGATCACAAAAATGAACAGTAACACCTTAAGTACAGTGTTCCTACAATAATCACATTAAGACACCAAAGTCTTTATCAGTAATACTTAAATTTGCTGCTGTAAATAAAGTAAATAAACTAGTCTTAAAATATATGTGTTACATCATCAGAGAAAACAGAAAATAATCAGAAATACATGAACAGATGATAACTGGAATTTCTTTAAATACTCATCAAACAAAGGATAATTTACAGTAATAAACCGACCTAATTTAGAGTGAATTAGTGATAGCTTTAAAATCTGAGAAAACAGGAAAAAGAAAAATAATAGTAGTAAATACAGATTAGAAAACTGGATATGTAGAACACAAAAGGTAAAGGACTCAAAATAGCTCCTGGAAAAATCTATAGTCAACAGAGATAAGAGAATGAAGGGGATTTTAGAAACAAAAAAATGAAACTAACAGTGGTGTTGGTTCATTATTAGAGCTGGTAGAATTCTCATTAATAATTATAAGACTTTAGGAAGGGCTGAGGTGTTCAATAAATAAATCTCTTGTGTCCTTGGGAAAAGCTTGATGAGATTTGAAAGGTGGTTTTTATTTCAGCCATTAGTAAGGAAACATAAAACATTAGGTTAAAAAAACATGTAAGATCAGAAGCTCTGGAAAACTTGTGTAAAATTTATATCATAGAAAGCAGTCCACAGAGAGTTTGTGGGTCAGGATTAAAGGGAATACAGCTATGGGAGACATTACTGTGGGGATCTGTTACAGACTGCCTGACCAAGGAGAACCTGCAGATGAAGCACTCCATAGACAGATAGGAAAAGCCTCACGCTCGCAGGCCCTTGTTCTCATGGGGGACTTCAACCACCCTGACATCTGTTGGAAGGACGGTACGGCCCGGCACAAACAATCCAGGAGGTTCCTCGATTGTGTGGAAGACAACTTCCTTCTGAAAGTAATAGAGGAGCCGACAAGGAGAGGTGCCATGCTTGACCTCACCAACAGGGAAGGGCTCATTGGAAATGTGACTCTCCAGGGCAGCCTTGGATGCAGCAATCATGAGATGGTCGAATTTGAGATCCTCAGGACAGTGAGAAGAGGGTGCAGCAAGCTCACTGCCCTGGGCTTCAAAAGAGCAGACTTTGGCCTCTTCAGGAACCTGCTTAGGAAGGTTCCATGCGATACAGCCCTAGAGGGCAAAGGGGCCCAAGACTCTTGGTTGATATTCAAGGATCACCTGCTACAAGCTCAGGAGTGTTGCATCCCAACCAGAAGGAAGTGCAGCAGGAGGGCCAGGAGACCTCCTTGGATGGATAAGGAGCTCTGAGGAAAAGTCAAATGAAAAAAGAGGCTTATAATAAGTGGAAGCAAGGACAGGTGTCCTGGGAAGAGTACAGCGATGTTGTCTGGGAAGCTAGGGACCAGGTTAGGAAAGCTAAGGCCCAGTTAGAATTAAACTTAGCTAGAGGTATTAAAGATAACAGGAAGGGATTCTACAGGTACATAGCAAATAAAAAACAGACTAGGGAGAATGTAGGCCCCCTCAGGAAGCTCTCTGGAGAACTGGCTACACAGGATTTGGAGAAGGCTGAGGTTCTGAATGACTTCTTTGCCTCGGTCTTCACTGGCAAAGGCTCTGACCACACCACCCAAGTCTTGGAAGGCAGATGCAGGGACTGTGAGAATGAAGACCTTGTGCCCACTGTAGGAGAGGAACTGGTTCGAGACCATCTTAAAAATCTGAACGTGCACAAGTCCATGGGTCCTGATGAGATCCATCCACTGGTCCTGAAGGAGCTGGTGAATGAAGTTGCGAAGCCACTGGCCATCATGTTTGAGAAATCATGGCAGTCAGGTGAAGTTCCCGATGACTGGAAAAAGGGAAATATAACCCCCATTTTCAAGAAGGGGAAAATGGATGACCCGGGGAATTACAGACCAGTCAGTCTCACCTCTGTGCTTGGCAAAATCTTGGAGCAGATTCTCCTGGAAGGCATGCTAAGGCACATGAAAATCAACAAGGTGCTTGGTGACAGCCAGCATGGCTTAACTAAGGGGAAATCCTGCCTGACCAATTAGGTGGCCTTCTATGATGGGGCTACAGAACTGATGGACAGGGGTAGAGCAGTTGATGTCATCTACCTGGACTTGTGCAAAGCATTCGACACTGTCCCACACGACATCCTTGTCTCTAAATTGAAGAGACATCAATTTGATGGATGGACCACTCGGTGGATAAAGAACTGGCTGGATGGCTGCACACAGAGAGCTGCTGGCAATGGCTCAATGTCCGGCTGGAGACCAGTAACGAGTGGTGTCCCTCAGGGATTGGTGTTGGGACCGGTCTTGTTCAACATCTTTGTTGCTGACATGGACAGTGGGATTGAGTGTGCCCTCAGCAAGTTTGCCGATGACACCAAGCTGTGTGGTTCAGTTGATACGCTGGAGGGAAGGAACGCCATCCAGAGGGACCTCGACACGCTTGTGAGGTTGTGGGCTGATGCCAACCTCATGAAGTTTAACCATGCCAAGTGCAAGGTCCTACACCTGGGTTGGAGCAATCCCAGGCACAGCTACAGGTTGGGCAGAGAAGAGATTCAGAGCAGCCTTGCGAAGAAGGACTTGGGGGTGTTGATTGATGAGAAAATGAACATGACCTGGCTTCAGTGCGCACTTGCAGCCCAGAAAGCCAACCGTATCCTGGGCTGCATCGAAAGGAGTGTGACCAGCAGGTCGAAGGAGGTGATCCTGCCCCTCTACTCTGCTCTTGTGAGACCTCACCTGGAGTATTGTGTGCATTTCTGGTGTCCTCAACATAAAAAGGACATGGAACTGTTGGAACAAGTCCAGAGAAGGGCCACGAGGATGATCAGGGGACTGGAGCACCTCCCATATGATGACAGGCTGAGGAAGTTGGGGCTGTTCAGCCTGGAGAAGAGAAGGCTGCGTGGAGACCTCCTAGCAGCCTTCCAGTATCTGAAGGGGGCCTGTAGGGATGTGCAGAGGGACTCTTCATTAGGGACTGTAGTGACAGGACAAGGGGTAACAGGTTAAAACTTAAACAGGGGAAGTTTAGATTGGATATAAGGAGGAAATTCTTTCCTGTTAGGGTGGTGAGGCACTGGAATGGGTTGCCCAGGGAGGTTGTGAATGCTCCATCCCTGGCAGTGTTCAAGACCAGGTTGGATGAGGCCTTGGGTAATATGATTTAGCGTAAGGTGTCCCTGCCCACAGCAGGGGGCTTGGAACTTGATGATCTTAAGGTCCTTTCCAACCCTAACTATTCTATGATTCTGTGATTCTAAAGGAGACATCTGGACCATCACTGTCCATTTTCTAGTACATCTTGGGACACCACAAAAACTCTAAAAGACCTTGGGAAAAAAGTGTGACACTACTTAAGTGGTATAACCAAAGTAACTGTAGGGCTATGAGACTTAAATAAGCAGGTGAAATGATGTAATTAATAATCCAGGACTTGATTAATAAAAAAAACAAAGTTGTGAAGGTCAATTAATGCCAATCAGCAATGGTCTATAAAAATTACTCTTGTCAAACTAATTTGCTATTTTGTCTAAAAGATTAAAAATTTTTAATGAAAGCATGAGTATTGGTGCTTCTGCCGGCATCTCACTTGGTAATGCTCGATATTCTGATTAAATTAAAGGAATATTCAATAGACATGGCAATCCAAAGGAAAACATGATTAAAAACTTACACTTTGTGACTTTCTGAGATGTGCTATGGAATTCCTACTAAATGTATGGAGTTTTAATTTATGTATTTACATTTAAGAGAAATTGTAGAAGTTATCTGAACTAAAACAGAAAATCACTGTTTCTAAAATCGAAAATCAAAGGTAACAGAGAGTAAGGGTAAATAATACAGAGGACAAACCCCAGATTGTTTTTAAGAAGTAGTAAGCAGTTCAGGAAATATGTCCAGAATAATGAATGTAAAAGGTAATCTCAGGAAGAAATTTCTTTGATTCTATCTGTAACCTGAAGTCCAGGAGTGTTTGTGAATTCCCAGATGCAGGTGCTGGCCCCTGCTGCATCCTGACTTCCCATTAGCATGCTATCTAGATATTCACCAGCCATTTCCCACATCCCTGTCTCCATGTAGGTGAAATCTAAACACACAATCTCATTATTCAAGGAGCAAGCAGGATCTGGGGTGTCTCCTGGTGTTCTCTTGCAGGTAAGCTTAGATGAGGTCTTTGAAAAGGAATTGCTGATGGCAGAGTCAATTGCAATGGTAGGGTCAACAAGGTGATCCTTGGGTGTATAATTACAGAAGGTGAAGCAGCAGCAGGGAGGTCAGATTGCAACTGGCAGCACTTAGCACTGGAATGCTAACTCCTTTAGTCTGAGCACATTTTGGGGATGTTATAGATTGCAAACACCTCACAGCAAAGTTTCAAGGACATACCAAAAAATGGAAAAATGTCACTGTAAAAGTCAAAAGATGATCAGTCTGACTTAAAAACTGGACGACAAAGTATTACTTGATCACATTATATATAACTTATTAAATTTCTGCTGCCCATGTAGAGCAGAGTTTAAAAAGAAGTCTTCTGAACCTATAAAACCAACTCACAATGAGTTTGAAGCTAGACATGTTTGACTTGTTTTTTGAAAGACATTCTTCAGACAGAAGGGAAATTAATTCATGGATTCTTTATTATAGACAATATCAGACTAGGTGATGCAGTGGACCTACACATAAATCTTTGTGTATGAAATGTTTTTAAACCAGGTTTGAAACAAAAATTTACAAGAAGAGAGAGCTCCTTCCATTCTTAACCCTTTCACCTGCATATCCCAGGTCATGTGTTGAAGAAATGTTCATTGATTCTCCTGCATCTCTCTCCAGTCCTCTTCTGCAGTACCTTGCATCTCGCCTCAGACTAATAAACTCAGCTAAATTTAACAGATACCTTATATAGAGTTTGAAAAGGAAGTGTAAAAAAAAATTAAAAAAATCTATCCTCAGTTATACCTAGTCATCTGTATTAAATTTAATATGTCAGCAAGTGTAAGGGAGATCAGAATCTAACCCTACAGTCATCACATATGAGCACTACATCTTCGTAGCTAATTAGAAGTAATTTTGCATATACTATCATAACCTAACAACACATCTATACAAAATAAAATGTTAATGTAGATAAACTAGATATCAAAACCAGTTCTGCTCTATCATATAAGAATAAATCCTCCTAATGCCATTTTCTGAAAGTTCATGGAGATGCAGTCATTGACACATTCACAGATAGCACTATTTTCTTGAGTCTATCTGACTCAAACTCACAACTAAGTTCAATTGTATTGTCGCTTAGAAGATTTAGAATATGGATAGCATTCACACAATATGTATTGTCTGATTATCTCATATGCCACAATTTTGCTGCATTATCAAAACCAAATACGATAAGACTGTTTTAACAAGAGACTGACAAACTGGCCATTTGAATTATATGTTCCCTGTAAAGGCCTGAGATTGTTTTCTTCTTAGTTGGTGAATCAGTTTTAGAGGAGAAACACATTATGGATAGAATAATAGCACAGTGAAATAACCAAATGTTTAAGGAAGAAAAAGAAACAGAAGTCTTTTTCAAAACTCTGGAGAAAAATACTGGTTTGAGTGTCATGCTAAAAAAAAACCATCAGAGCTGCAGTTAACATTTTCAGTGTAATCCCATAAGAAAAATACTGACCCCAGGAGCAAGATGCTTAAGTTTGAATAAAATAGGGGGCCATGGGCAACAAACAGGGTGCAAACTTACCTTCACAAAAAAAATGAAGACACCCTTATACTCCACAGAACTACTGTTTTCCAGGTATATCTCTGTCTTCAGCAAGGACTTTATAACCCCAGTTTTGAAGGAACCTGGAAAGAGGAATTTACATTCGTATTGAATAGCAATGATTAGGAGACGGGTTTTCTTAGTGCATGTGTATTCCTAGCTCTTTAATTATAAAGTCCAAAAAAATAGCTATGATTTCTCCTGTAAACTACACTGCATGTCAGAGAAGTGCTAAAACACATCCTCAGCTAAGAAGTAGAAGTCCTTATTTCTCCCCACCATTAATAAGCTGTTAGTTAAGTCCTGGATTAACTATATAACAATTTACTTGAAATGAAAGTGGAACAGCACCTAAGGATGAAACCCTTTGGAGTTGCACATTTGGGTGCCTATGTTACCCATCAATACCATGGGTCATAACAACCTTTCTAAATCAGGCAAAAACTCAGTGCAAAAGAACACAGAAATATAGTTTTCTTTATTACGAGGTGGATTATTTTGAAACTATAGCAATTCTGTCTGTACATCATTGAGCAATGTTTAGACAAACTGTATTAACTTTCAACAAGCAGAAGATAAACTTAATAACATGTGCAGAACAGTGAAGTGACACCTTTGTGATCTAAATGCCCCTGCTAATGAAAAAAGTTCTATGCAGGAGCAAAATAACCTGAGTGTACTGCTGAGTCTTGTTACATAAATATGCATTCTTGTATTTCATGAATTGTTTTTCAGATTAAGACTTGTGATGTTGCTTTTTTATTAATTTTAAAGTCTTTGAGACAGGAATATCCTGCGGGAAGTCAGAGTAGGAGGAGAAGGAAAGACTGTGGCCTAGGACTAAAACAATCTTTTGAGCAAAATACTTTTCATGGAGGAATTTTCTCTTCTTAGCCATTTGACAGCTTCCAAAATCTTGCTATCATCAGTGGGAAAAGAGATTTTTTTCCAACTCAATTAAAGTACATTTTCCTAAGAGAGCTGAACATGGGGAGAAAAAATCAACAATTTGAATAAGCTGCTACTGCTGTTGTTATATATAAAATACACAATCATAACAACAATATTTAAAATATCTAATTACAAATGGAAGAGATTACCTAGTTCTTTGTGTTTGTACAAGCATTTGGAAGTGAAGCAAAACCAACTATTAGGGGGAAAGTATTCTTGTTTGTTTGTTTTAATGTGGCTATTTTTTTCCATAATATCTACCTCCTCTGTACTTACCATGAAAGCCATAAATACAAAAAATTCTGTTTTCAAAGTTTTCCTTATGTTTTCCCACATATGTTGGGAAAAGATCACAACACTTGAAGTTCACTATTTTATTTTAAAGTTGAAATATTTTCAGAAAATTAGTCAATACAGCCTGATTTACAGATCATTCAAAAAGTACCAAGTCCTGACAGAATTATTTAAAAAGTATTGCTGCTGCCCATGCCAGGGAGAAATTCTTGTTGCACAGTTCTTGTGCTAGACCTGACTTCTGTCTCTGTTGTCTCTTTTTGTTCACCTTACAGTAGATCCTGGGCACAGAGCGCTTTGCAAGCTTGAAGCAATCAAGAAAACAGTGGCTTAGAGTGAAAACCAAACCAAACTGACAATGGAACCATGAATTGCAAGATCAAGGTATACAAGGGAATCATTTTTTCAGTCACTTTCCTGCTGCATTGGGTTGTGTTCAGTAACATTACAAACCATTTTTGAAAAAAAGAGAAGAAAGAGCCATCCTAAACAGATGCACTTATAGGATGTGGGGAAAGGCAAGAAACTTAAAAGCAGCACAAAATCAGTAAGTTCAAGGAACTGCCACCTAAGGGAAGAAAGTCACTTTGAAATTCACTGATAGGAAGACACTTCTTTTATTTCTCTATCAGTTCTAAAGTATAGCTCAGTGCTCTCTGATGATCTACTTTAAATGTAAGAAACAACCTTACTCTGCACCATGGAACTGTGTAGATAAGATATGAGATCGTAAGGGAAGGAATTGAAATTACATTTTATTCTCATCTTTCCCATAAACATGAAGTAACCACTAAATGTAAACAAACACACACATCTTCAAGTTGCACAACAAAATCACATGCTTACCCAACAACTGCAGTCCCTTAAGCTCAGAAAGACCTGTTTGAATGCATATTCTCTCCAGCAAAATCCTGCCCTTTATTTTGCCCATTTTAATTTAAACATAAACTTGGACATTTGCTATTATAGCAAATTATCATTTGTCATACAGTACTGGTCTGCTTCTATTGAAAAAATATGCCAACTTCTCTGACAGAAAATACTATATAGCTTGAATTAACCTCAAGATATGTGTCCCAAGGTTCATTTGTGCAGTGTCGAATCACTGGGCAGTCAATCAAACAAGTTACTTAGAAGTGTGCCAAACTAGAGGCAGGAGAGAACTGACAACTGACTTCACAGCTAATAGACCATTTGAATTTGCCACTGGCAGGCCCAGAAACAGAGGCACACTAGTGATGGAAATACTTTTACAGAACAGGGAAAGGAGGAAGGAAAAGCAGGTCACTGCCCACATGTTAGAAAAACATGTATCACTGCTAATCCCCTTTAAAAATCCTAATTTTGCAACTGTTGGATTTCTTTTCCTACTTTCTTCCTTTACACAAATATGACCAAGTCAAAACAAGTTATATACTCCCTTTGCACTGATGTAAACACTTTTGCAGTGGAAACTCACATCCATAGCATTCAATAGAATAACATGTAAGAGCAAACTAACCAGCAGAAATTCATCCAACCGCAGAACAGAGGCTAAATGGTGCTTGAGGAGAATGGAAAGGAAAAAGCCAAAACCAGAATAAAAAGCTAGGTAAGTGGACAGAGCCCAGTTTTCTGACTCTGAAAAGCTCCTTCAAAAAGCCCTAAATATTCTGCAATGACTCTCGTTCCCCACAATCTTTCTACGTTGGAGAAAGCAGAATTTTTTTGCTGTGGCTACGGTTCTTCTGACTAATGTTTAATGTCCTTTGTAGAAGGCGGTTCTGCTTTTATTTTGTCTAAAGATTGTATCCTGTATTTTATTGTCTTTTTGACATTATTGAAATTAATTTGTTTTGTCTTTATTTCCTCCAACAATGATCAATAATCTCTTTAATAAATAATTTTGGAAAGTGTATTGTTAAAAAAAATAAGCTGGTGGGATTTGATTGAAGCTCAGACATCTGATCAGGCCAGACAGCAGTCTCTGAATAGCTGTCAGAATGCAGATATCTGTGATTTCAAGCAAAGCTGTGATCAGCATGCAGCACCATTAATCTATCCCTTTCCATTCCTTTCACATGTCATATACTAATGGTAATGAACCAGGAAGTGAGTATTTGTAGACTGCACAATAGACATAAACAATTTATCATTTTCTGTTTAATTAAAGAACAACAATAAAAAGAAAATTGTCCATAGCGGTCGAGTGTCTGCTGAAGGATTCAAGATTAGCATGCAGCTAAATGACTAGAGGCCCACAGTGACCACCACAGAGGAGCACCTGGAGAGTAAAGCAGCCCTGCTACAAGAAAGTAAAAATTCCGTGAATGGTGCTGGTGTAAATTTGAATTATGATACATTTGTTGAACAAGTATAACTTACAATTTAAGAAGTAGGGGAAGCAAAGAGGAAAAGGAAATAGCTAAAAGAGAAAAAAAAGGATTTGTAGAGCAGTATTTTCTCGGCACACACTGAAGCACTTGCACGTGTGTGCACAAACTGCATTGTGTGAAACAAATTAAACACTGAAAAAAAAAAAAGAAATCCTACCACATAATTAGCAACCAGTTTAATTGCAGGCACTAAACTGCTTTCTGGCAACACCCTCCAGTCATGTTTTTAATTGGGCTTAACTGCATCTCATAAGCACAGACCAAATTGAGGTGAGATGCAGAGCACAGAGAGACTCTCTCCGGGAGCATCGTGCTGGTGTCTAAGACAACTTTTTGCAGCTGGATGGTGACTTTGGCTGCTGCATATTGGCACGGGAACATCTCAAACAGCCAGGAGAATGCACTCTGTCTTTTTTCCTCCCAAAAATGTAGCATTTGATTTTTCCTCAGGAGATATCACCATAGCAAGAGCAAAGGCTTAAACTGCATTTCTTCCCACAACTATTGGCTAAGCTGTACGTTATTCATAGCTTGCACCAAGCAATGAGGCTATAAAATCATATTACACATGAACACACGGCACAGCAGTCATGCTTGAATGGAAAGAAGCCCCAGGAAATTTAACTTCTATGTGAACTATATTTGCCTTTTTAAAAGCCTGCTTTCTATCAAGCTAGAAAACACAGAAGAAGTGGTGGAACAAGCTGAGGAAGCAAGGGAAGGGTGTTTTACTTCTCTAAACATCGCTGAACTTGGTACATACGAGTTGTGATGTGTCACTTCCCAGAGTGAGGCAGGGAACTCAGGGCAGCAAGCCCTGTAATACTAACTAGTTTAAGTATTGCTTCACTTTTTAAATCAGGCTTTAACAGAAGTCTCATTAGCTATGTCTGTCACCAACCATTCAGAAGTGTTCCTGATTTCCACTGTGTTACTTTTCTGTAACCGTGCAATAATTTGCAGGTGAGATTCACCTCATCTAACAGCAGTTTGAAAGTTAGTTGCCTGATTTAAATTCATCATCCAGACTTATCTGTAGTCAGTGAAGTGAGAGAGCCATATCCAAGTAAGTGGCTTGTTTTGTCTGAAATACCTACCCTAAAATAGCAGAATCGCTCTCTGAAGAGGTTTTCCTCTAACCATTGATTAGAGAAAGTGCAGATATCAAACTTAGATGATGCACCTTGCTTAAAGCAGCTGAAATTAGTCTGTGATTTCTCTCCTCAATGTTTGCAACTTCTGAACTGAAAATCATGTGTGCAATCATTTGAGGTTATAAATAAACCACATGACAAATGATCCTTCTACAGTTTCTGTATATTTGGAGTTTATCACTAGGAAAACAGTAAAAGAGCATAAGATAGCAGGCAAATGGTGTACAGTAGGATCTTGTGGAACATTTAATATAAGTGAACATAACTGAAGCCAAGTCATATATCCAGATCCTCAAACAGAAATAGATACATAGTGCACCACATATGGGTGAAAAATTAACAGCAATGTCTTTAGGTAAGAAAAATAAAGCTAAATAACAAAAAATGAATTTTAAACTTCTGGTTACAAGCACTCATACTTGATCAGATCATACTTGATTATAATCCTGAGAATCTGTTTCACACCCCAAACTAGTATAATCCAAATTTCCATGAAAAAAAAAAAGCCAAACATATAACATGACTCATTATGGAGTGACAAATGAATTTCGTTCTTTTTTTTTTTTTCTCAGTATTCATCCAGTATTTAAACAAAAAGCAACATGAGCACATTATTGTACAATATGGATATGGTTTATAAAATTAGAAAAGATTCTGCAATCATTAATGCAAAATGTTATTCATACTTAGAAGAGTATTTGATAATTTTCTACCTCACTCTTAACTTACCTCTTCATTAATATCATGATGACTTCATCTGTAAACAGATGAAGAGAAGGGAGAAGACTCCATAATAATTGCAGCACGATGACTGAAAAATACTGTTCCAGTCATAGAAGATTTGAGGTGCTATAAATGCAGCTACATTTCTCCAAGTACAGTGGTTAAAGGCAAAATTATGCTCATTTCTTCATCCTATTTTTCTACTGTTTATTATCACCCTCACAGAAGTGAGTATGAAATTAAGCATGAGATGCACTCCAACCAACACAGTTCACAGCCTCTCAGTTTAACCTACAGATGAAGATGGGTTTACATTAAAGACACTAGTATGAGAATTGCAGCATCTCAGATTTTCCCAGGCCTGTTCTGGCACAGGACATAGAGGCTTTAAGGCCTAGGTGGACAGCCTGGTCTAGTGTGAGGTGTCCTTGCCCATGGCAGGGGGGTTGGAACTAAACAATCTTAAGGTCTTTTCCAACCCTAAGCATTCTATGATTCTAAGATTTACCAAATCCTACATTCCAAACTGCTCAGATGTACTGGTTTTTTTTGTGACTCCTTGGGCCCATGTCAGTGGCAATAAAGAGCTACCACTATAATAAAGCAAACAAAAGAATAAATGTTTAAATGAAAATGTTAATTAAAATTAAAAGATTCATCCCTTATAAGGCTGGACACACCTTAATTGAAAAGATTTCAACTGAAAAATCTTCCAGATTTCAAGAGGGAATGTATCCTAACTCTTCCATTGTCCAATGCTTATACAGATAAATATTTTCTTTTCAATTTTTCACTTTAGTATAAGACTTCTTTCCATTTTTTCAGTAGCTATTATTTAGCAGTTTTACACATCTCTGGAATTTCTCTGAAGCCCGAAGGACTATGGTTACCTGAAAACTCTCTTAAAGCCAAAAAACACCAACAAAGAAGAAGGGGTCACACACACATTGTCATATGGAGCCCTCAATTACTCTATAAAGAGAATTTCATACTTGCATCAGGCTGGGACAGAATAAAACATAATCTCTGAAATACGGATGCTTAATCTGTATTAAATCCTGAAGAGCAGTCCCCACCTGGGGCAGGTCCCCTAGACTTACCTGCTTTACCACAGTCCTCACCAAGCACTCAAATTAAAATATTTTGCTTCAGAAAATGAAAAGCTGGTCAGAAAGTTTCTTCCTGGGTGAAACACTGTGGAAACAGGACATTCCTATTGCACACAGACTTTTACTTTCCATACATTTACATGGACAGGAAACTGGTAGTGATAGTAGGGTAAGGAAAAAAGTTTCTATCCTCAGAAACCTTCTTTTTGGGAAGTTTGTTCTGAAGTATGGAGAAACAGCAATATAAAGTACTATGCTCCTGGTATTACTAGATTTTCCAATTATCTTTCAAGAAAAAGAAAAAAAACAAAACCAAAACCAAAAACCCCAAATAACCCAACAATATAACCCCTAAAACCTCCCAAGCCCCCACCACCAACAGACCCTCACAGCACTAAAGTGCTAGCAAAAATGTCTCTGTACATTTTATTTTAAACCCCAGTCTTCAATATAAACTCCTAAAATTAACATAATATTCCTTCATAATAACTCTCTTCCCTTTTTTCTCCTGTGTTCTGTGGATTATTGTCTAATTTTCAAAAACAGAAGAAATGCAAAGCTGGGTGTTCTATATACATACAAAATGGTTTCAGCAAAGCATAATTATAGCAGAAAAGCAGAACATAAAATAGGTTGGTATTCAAATATGGTATAGTCAATATGGTGCTTTCAGATTTCTGCCTTTCCTAGTTTCTAAACTCCAGGAACACTGTGCAAACTGAAGCAGTATCTTTCTCCAGCATGCTGGTGCTCGCATTACATAAACAGTGCTTGGCTCCTTTCTTCCATAGGAGCATCTGCTCAGCTGACAGTCCCTAGTGTACCAGCTTTGTTTTGTTCAAGGCACCAGTGATGAGTAACGAATCTGGCTAATCCTGATAATGCATGATGTAATTGTCAGAGGGGTTTAATTATCAGAACTTTACATGTGGGATCATTCTGTAGTAGTGTTTTTAGTTCACTTACAGACAGTTCTAAATTTGCAAAACCTGTGATAAGTTGTAACTATACAATCAACCATCATATTAACACATTTCTCCTGCCATATTTAGAACTACAGAGACTGAGCACAGAAGCTCAGCTTGTTACTTACAAAAGTAAATGATCTATATCATTCCATAAAACTATCATCACAGCAGTTTTGAATCTGACATAAATCCAGTTTTTCTGTAAGTGAAAGTGATGATTACTCAGTCCTCTACCAGTGCTTTTAAGGTCTGACCTTTGAACACCACTTTGTTTTGTTGTAGGAGATCCCTAGACTGAGAAAGGACTGAGAAAGCAAGATTGTTTCCTACCTGCCCTGTAACAGCACAGTAATGCTGCTTTATACCTTTCAAATCTATTGTGGGATGTGGTGATGTCTGTCATCTGCAAGATACGGAGGTAAAGGCAACATCAGCTCTTTAGTGAATACTCCACACATAGACCAGTGGGATGCTAGGTTGGAAGGGTGGTCAGTAGGGAAACTGGCACTGCTGAGCACTCTGGAGTCTGATGGCTGACAGGTACCACCAGAAGATGACAAAAAAAAAACAACAAAAAAGCAAAAAAAAAAAAGTTAAAAAAGCCAGAAGGGGAAAGAAAAAAAAAAAGAAAAAGGAAAAAATACCCCAAAATGCTACCACCACCATCATCCCAAAGGAGTTAAAAGATGTATCTATATATTTCTTTTGTCTCCTCAGCTGGAAGAAAATAAGCTGCCTTAGACCTGATGAGTATCTTTACTGTCAAGAAGTGCAGGTTTTGCTGGCTTCAGTTGTGGTGGAGAAACTGTAAGTCAGCCTGCAGAAACCCTCTCCAATAGGCAGGAACACAAGATGTAGGAGCACACCTGTGATTAAACAGATGGAGATGCAGGTCTTGGCTTCTCACTCCCTAGGTACTGACCTTATATCACATCAAATGAACAACTGTATCTCATAGTTTAAAAGAAAAAAAAAAACATCAAAGAAACCTCAAAATCTCTTCTGGATTTTTTTTGGTTTTTTTTTTGTGGGTTTTTTTTTGAGTTTAGAGAAACCCAGGAATGTAAACTATTATTGGTGACCTATGACTGTGAATGCTCTTCAAGATTTATATATGTATATAAAGCATATAGAGTAGATGGTCCTTCATGCCAAAAAGGTCAAATTATTTTGTCAAAGGTTCTATTCAGACAAGTCAAAAATATCAGTTCTTGTATATATGTTCAGGTCACTTCTGATGACTGGCCAAACTTTGCAACATATAAGTCGCTTTTGTCAGAGATGACCCTATGCCCACATACTGTCCTTTTGCTTGTCAAGCAATTGCCATTAATAGGAGGAGTTGCCAAAGAAAAGATGTATAATATAATAGTGTTTATTGTTTCTCTGACTGCCTTATGCTGGTGGAACTTTCATCATCTCACTGGTATGCATCTCAATATGTAACTCCTGCAATAAGCCTACATAAAGGTGATGCTTACCTTGCAAAGACAATAAACTATAGAATAAGAAGGATAACATGTTATTTCCTATTATATTATTTGGTAGTTTATAAATCCTGTAGAATTTATTATCCTGCAGAATAAAAACTGCAGGTAAAATGTTTTTATCACAGAAGTTATCTAATAGGCTGCCTCTGACTTAGAGTTGAAACTTGCTTTTTTGTGGTATATACAGTTACATAAAACAGCATAACAATCCATGAATTCTTCCTCAGATCTTTTTTGCATTATTCAAATACAGATATTTAAAATGTTACCTCTGAAGAATTTCATTAAGAATGATGACATTCTACTGAATATCATTACACTTTTGAGGAACATTCCCTTTGCTGCAATCGAACGCTTCTAAAAAAATATTTGCATTGTCTGAATGTCCATTTAATTTTCCTCTCTCCAAATGGCTACATAAATTGATATGTGAGTTTCCTCCACAATCAGTACAAAATGAAAATATGGGGTTTAAGTAAAAAATTATATATTTGGAGTATATGAGAAGTGTTTTTCTCAATATAAAGACTACAAATAAGGTTAACTAGTGAGAGTTTTCTCCCTTCATAGCAGAAAACAAAGCTGAATTCCTTCTAAATGCCTTAGCAGCAGACTTAGGTAATTGTTGCGTTTGACTTGTTCTAGGAAAAAGTGCAATCTGATCAGCTCCTGTCTTGAATGATGAAGTCCTCCAAGGCAATGGTCTGGTTTACTCAATTTTGTGAAACCATGTCTTTAAACTCCTACAAGGTGTTCATCCTTTGGTCGTTTATCCTCACTTTTGCTTATGGATCTCCTTGATTAAAGCTTTACATGACATTAGCTTTTTTGTCAGTCCCCTGAACGTACATATAAATCAATTTAATCTTTCGACATAGATTTATAGATCAAGTAATTGTATCACATGCCAATAACCTAAGGCTTTGTGTACAAACTTCTTTTTTTTTTTTTTAAGGTGTCAAAAATTCATCTCTGGACAGCAGGTTCTAGCATCTCTTCCAGCTACTGTCTTCCATCGCTTTGAGTGTAGGTGTCTTCTACGGCTGCTGCTTCTCTATACAAATTCAAAATCCTGAATCCCTTAGAATTTTATGTCTCACTGTAACTTAAATTTCTTTTTACAGAAGAATTAAGAAAACATTTGAGCTTCTTCACCTGGTTCTGAAACTTCATATTCCTTCAGTGAATGAAGCAGTCATCTAGATAAGCAATCAAAACAAGGTCTTTCTCCAGATTTTTCGTCTGTGCTCACTGAGAGAAAGAGAGAGCCTGTGTCTTGAAAGGTTTAATTATGGAAAGGAATTGGGAGCTGTGAAGTTGTGATTGGTTTTATTAATATTTTGGCAGTATTTAACAGCAGCATAAGTCTATTTATATTCTTCTTTTCCAATCAATTATTGTTGCAAATTGTAAATATATCAGTTATTGATCTTTGCATTCTTATCCTAGATTCTGTTCTAGAAGTAAATGGAACTTCAAACAGAGCAGCTACAAGAAATAAGCTTAATGAGTATACTAACACTATTAGATTGTCTAATTGTAAGTTTCTGAATGACACTGGTTTCTAATGGATAAAGTTTTAACCAAGCTGTCTGAAAAAAAACATTAGAAATTTAGCAGATTAGACACCAAGGAACAATGTGTTTTCAATTTAATTTTAACTCTCCTAGTCTAGAAGCTGTTTACTGCTATGTGTTGCTTCTTCCTGTGACAAAACTTTGAATTTATTATAAGAACCATAGAATTTAATTAATGTAATTCTAACAATGCTACTATATAAGAATAAATAATGAATGAAAAAAACTGAACAGATAAAAGTACCCTGGAGTAAAAATAATGTATCAAAAGTAATTAAAGAAATTCAATAATGAACTACAGAGTTAGAATATAATTACCACCAAAACATTGCCATCTGAGTGCAAAAAAATGGGAAATATTGCCTCTACATAACCCATCACACTTTAGGAATACCCAGCTGATCAATGATTTCAAAGAAAGTGAATAACTTCTGCTTAATTATGTCATGGTTTTAAATTTCTGAGGCCAGAAGCATTGCAGGCTTTGGATTGCATTCAGTATTTAAACAGATAATGAGAGTCAAATGATTTTTAGATAAGATATAAACCTGAGCGATTCAGAGCAAAAATCAGTCTAAAAGTAGATGGGCTAGAAAACTTCACAGAGCTAGAAAATGAGAGTATTTTACAATGAGGTAAAAGAGATTCTCCCTACTACAATTTGAACACACACCAGTGCACACACCAACTCAGCAATCATTTTGCACAAATACGTTATTTAATTTTGGAAATACTGCGTACACACAGATTCACACATACACATATAGATAATAATTTTCACTGTCTCCCTCTAAAAGGACTTTACTAAATGCATTACAACAATTTTCAAATAAAAAAGATATGGTAAACACAGGCAAGTTTCTCTGAAGGAACAGAATAGTAATACACACTAAACTAAGATTTTTTTTTCTTCATGTGGTTAGTGTCTACAGGACTAAGACAGTAGAAAAGCGATGCTGTACAATTTACTATAGGAAGGGTAATATCCTACTATCTTACAGGTTTATTAGGCAACTCTGAGTAAGTAAAAAAAATATAACTCAACCATAGTTACTTAAACCACTGATCCATACTTTTAGGGAAGCCAAGTGTTTTGTTGTTCCCTTAGTATAATTTATGCATTTGATGAGTTATCAGAAAAAGACAAATAAGGAGAGAAAATAACTACCCAATTCCAACAGTTAGTCATATCACAGGAAAGATGTGCATTTGATTCAGTGGGATGCTTGGTATTTGAGGCACAGCCAGCCTGCAATACACTTCTACTAATGACATGCTAGGCAAGATACATATATTTCTAACAGGTGTCTTTTTCCTTGATTGTGTGTGCAAACGTGTACCCACTATGTAGGAATCTCTTGACTCAGCACAGAAATGCACACACTATGAAATAATCATCACTATGGACTTTCCTTTGTTTTCTCTCCATATTTGTAACTGCAACTCACAAGTTATGAAGAGTTTTACCTCTTTCCTCTCTGCCAGTTTTTGACCCGAGAGATTAACAATATTCATGACATTGCATTTGATTTTGGTTTGGGGAGGTTTTTTTCTAGGTGCGAGCCTGAGTGATCCTGAATTAGTAGAAGGTCTGATTTTCTGGCTTTTATCCATTTATAATGTTACAAACCAATGGCATATTGAATTACTATTACCCAGCACCAGATTGTTATTATCATCTTAATTTCATCAAATCATAGAATGGTTAGGGTTGGAAAGCACCTTAAGATATCTAGTTCCAACCGCCTACCATGGGCAGGGACACCTCACGCTAGACCATGTCGCCCAAGACTCCTTCCAGCCTGGCCTTGAGGGTAAGATGCTCGTGTCAGCAGAGCTGCTGGCTGCTCGGCAAGGCCTGTCAAGGGCTTGAGGCTCCCTCGGTGGCTCCTGCCACTCACAACTGAAGATCCTGGGCATGGAGTTTCCCCTTGCACTGGTGTTGAAGGTTCCTCTCTGGAGTTACTCACTTTTGGCAAATGACCATGGCAAATTTAGGTTATTTCATATTGGTATTTACAACAGTTATAGTTAATTATATTCAATTACAGTGATTATAGTGTCAGAAATTCAGCACATGAACATATGAGGAAGATAAGGAGCAATATTGCTTTGACATGTGACTGAAGTGTGAAGGTAATTTATAAAATTTAAACAAGAGGAAAGTGAGATACCGTAGAGATATTTACTGAAGTATAAAGAATGGACTAATAATTTTTGAAATTCTGTCTTGCATCAAAATCAGTTGGCTGGAAATTACATTCCTGATACCAGATATAGGATAACAAGCATTATACAGACAGCATAATAGGCCCAGAAAATGAACACAATCTAGCTAAAGTTCACAGTTTCATCTTCAGCAATCCTATTAAAATTCAGTGTACAAGAATACAATTTTTCTTTTAAGTTAAAATAATTTTTACTATGAAAATGCCATTTAAATATATTTGTGGGAAGAGGAACTTAAAATAATTTTCTATTTTTTATTTTTTTAAATAGCCAAAATTCCTATTTCAGCATTTGGAATAAAAGTCTCAATTTATAACTTGAAATACTATTTTCAAAGACGCTATAAACATTCTAAATTAAATAAAAATTACTATTGCCCTCCCACTCCAATTTTTAAAATGATATTTAGTAAAATATTATTTTATATTTCTTTATAGAACAAAAATTACATCCTTTTTTTCGTGCTCTAGACACATCTCTCTTAATTACAACTCTTGCATTTCTGTATGTACCCATGTATGATATGCAATGAAGTAATACAATATTGCTACCTGCTTAGTGGAGGAAAAACATTTTCAAATACAGAATTTATGAAGGCTCATATATAAATTGGCAATGATCTATTGCTTGTGTGTCAGAAATGCTGATAGTCTTGGAACTAGATAGAGCAATTTTCTATTAACCAACATATAACTTCTTTGCATATAAGTATATACTATTAAGATAAAGCCCTTCTACACAGGGCTTTATAAATGAGCTGATTAGATCTCATGTTTGCATTTTCATCTTTTGTGCTTGTCATTCAGATTCTTCCAGTTGCGTGTGTTTTATTCTGTTTTTGCAGTTTCTGCCTTTTTTTCAGTCAGTGCAGGTGTCTCCATTCTTTGTATTCTGAATCTCATTTCCCAAGTATCAAAGACAACAGGACATCAAAACAGCAGTGTTTTCACTGAGTTAAACTTCGATCCTAAGTATGCAGTATGAAATTATTCACAAGTTTTAGTCCACAGATGTCTTTACCTTGTTTCCTCATAATTGAAACAAAAGAACTTGTTGGTTTGTTTGTTTTGTTTTGTTTTGTTTTTTAATCTCTATCAGAAAAGTTGAATACAATGATTTAATATTATTAGACTGCTGGATGTACTGATTCCTCTGGCTAAACCGTTTATGAATTCATACTGTGTAACAATGATAAAGTGGCATTTAAATCCTTCATTACTATAACAAACAACAGCTCCAACAGTAACCATAGACTATGAATTTTTCTGCATTTCAGAATGAATTTGGATTTGTCTATACAACTAGGTATGAATTTATAGTATTTTAGCTACTTTGTCTTGTTGCCTTTCATTTTCTGTATCTTCTGTGATTGCCCTTACTGAATTGTGAGAGTAAATCTGCAAGATCTGATGCAGATGAAGATCTATTGTTTTGCCCATAATCTGAACTGGCTACAAACAAGCCAATCCCATTCCAAATGTTAAACAGAGATGTTAGTACAGATTATGACCACGCTAAAAAGCTTTCCTAGTAAATGGATGCACTTTATCTCTGCAACAATTGCCTGGTTTCCTGACTATAGTTCACTTTTTCTGGCTAGTTTCTTGTATCTTTCCACTCCCATCTTCTAAATAGTATGATGGATTTTCCTGTGAAATATGCTACCTTTCTTTAAAAGCAGAGGTAACTTACATGTTGCACACTGCACAGGTACCCAGGCACAGGTGCAGAGACTAGCTCAGTGTAGCTAGTTTCCAGGAAATTATCATCTGGACTTCCTGAGAAGTAACTTCCCATGTAGACAAGTCCTGACAGGCTGACAAGATATCAGTAATTTGTAGAAGTTCTTCTCAGTTACCCTCACTGAAGAAATTAAAAGTAAGTATGATTTGTTAATTCACAGGCTTATTATACTGTGAAGTCACACATTAAAGGCTTAAAGACTGTAATGTTGGTGTTATGTTACTCTTAAATCCACTCAACTGTTGTACGAATAATCAAATTTGCCTGTTCATTGTTTCACATGGAATATAAAGCACATTAAAAAGAGGAGGAATCCAGAAATACAACTAGAGCAATTCAAGCTCTTCATTCTCTCTTCCTAAACTGGCATAATATGAGAGATATAGTACATGGTATGCACACTGCTTGTTTCCCAAGTTGTCTTTTTTTTCCGCCTGTGATCCTCAACTTTTCGCTCAGACCTTGCTCAACTGATACCGGAGCAGCAGCATAAGAAACCTGGATAGGGACATTTCTATATATATGGCACATATTCATGAAGCAGCATTACTATCATCTGAACTACAGTAGTGCCTAGATATTCCAGCCAAAATCAGTATCCTCCTATGCCAGGCAGTGGGAGGAGCAACAGCAGGTTACCGTCTTGGCACTGACAAGCTTACACCAAAAAAAAGTCAAGGGGCTGGAAGGTTTGTGGAGACTCAAAAAGCTGGAAAGTGATGCTCAGATTAGTGCCTTAGACAGGAGCTGATCCTTGCCTCTGTGTGTGCTGAAGCTAGATAATATTGCTTTTCTGTATCTAGCAACAATAACTTCAGACTAGGCTGGCTTTTCTGAGTCCTGTAACTAATACCTCCAGAGATTTTAAGACATCTGAGCAGCTGGTGGCAGACAAAATATATTTGTGACTTCTACTCTTTCCATTCTTATCTTTGAAAACGTTTTTGCATTTAAAACATACTTCAGGACAATTTTCTATTCCCTATTTTGCTCCCTAGAAGTTACAGTTAAAAAACTTGTTATTATATGTACCTTTCTAGACTGCTGTAACACAGCTACTCTAAAAATGAGGATATCAAATAATGAGTAAGTGGTAAAGAAGATTTAAACAAACAGGAATGCAATTTCCTGTAAAAGATATGCTTGTATTACTGGTATAAAAACAAATATACTTTTTAATGTCTGAAAATTAGCTATATTCCGAGATCCTGTTTATGTAGCATGTCTTCTTGTCTTGCTACAAAACTTTAAAAAAACCTCAAAACTGCCTGCATTTACTTTAGGAGTTATT
The DNA here is from genome assembly GCF_033815535.1 of Pezoporus flaviventris. Taxonomy (NCBI): domain Eukaryota; kingdom Metazoa; phylum Chordata; class Aves; order Psittaciformes; family Psittacidae; genus Pezoporus; species Pezoporus flaviventris. The sequence continues at coordinate 37,888,071 of NW_026892579.1, read as the reverse complement.
AGAGGTCTTCATCTCTGCTCAGCTCAGAAACATACACATACCAACAGGTAGGTTCATCCTGAAATTGTCCTCAAATAATTCCTTCAGAGAGTTATTATTACTCAGTTGTTTGGAAGCTGAGTAAGTGTGTCTTCCACTTTAGCTAAAGACAGGACCTCAGTGTTATGTCTCATGAGAAAAGCCATTAGGATACACAGAAGGCTAGCATATCATATGAGCCCAGAAATAATTTTGTGACAACACAAAATTTGCTCAGTTTGTCTATGTAGGAGCAGAAAACTGATATTTTTAAACCACAGAGAGAGAAGATAGAGAGTCCAACTTTATGCCACACTGTTGTGCTTTGCTTTGTTTTGAAAAAGGTTTTATTTCTTTTTCTTGTCATCCTTTCTTGTCAGGATATGGTTGGTTTTGAAAAAGAGGAAAAATGATTCATCATGTCACTGCTAAGCAGAGAGTAGAGGTATGAGCCATATCTTAATAGTTCCTTAAGGATATTAGATCCAGCAATTATGTTCCTAAGCTATGGCTAGTGCAAGACATCTCTGCTTAGTAGTACATGAACATGTAATTTATAGAATTGTGGAATTGTAGAATAATTTATGTTGAAAGGACCTTTGAATATATTCTAGTCCAAACCAGTGCTACGCAGAGACAGTTATGAAATCAGAAGCTGCCTTGCCTTGCCTTGCCTTGCTTTGCCTTTTCTTCTCTCTTTCTCTCTCTTGTTCTCTCTTTCCTGGAATAGTATCATCATGGACTTCTAAAACACAGAAGTAATAAAGTTTATCTTTCGTAGGTGAAGACTAACAGGTACAAAAAGCAAGTAAACCTTTCCCCCTGACATGAATTGCCCAAAGGTGGGGCAGAGTAGACCTCTCTATATTGGACTACTGGTGTTCTCATTGTTTCTTCATAGGGACAGGTAGGGGCAGAATTTGGTCTAGAGAAGTGCTGAGAGAGAACCTGATCAGTATTCATCACAAATTTCGGGGGAATGAAAAAGAGAATTAAAACTGGACTTGATGGGTTTGGACAGTGGAAGCGGGAATGAAGAGTCTGGGTGTGAAAATTCAACCTATAATTTTTGTAGTGGGAAATGAGTGACTAGGATTCTAACAGTATTTTAGCATTTTAAAGAAATGTACTGTTATGAAAAAATTGAAACTGATATGTCAAAGCTTTCAGTAGTTGCTGAAAATATATCTATTGTTTAGGTTGCTTAGTATGGAAGATTAAAAATTGTTGAGTTTATAGTGTGAATACATTGAAACAAATTTAAGTTGAGAAGCTGTCTATTAAGAGTGCAAATCCTTTCCAACCAACAGTCACCTACACAAAGGGTAAACTTAGCTGCAAATATATATAAACATTTCATAATGGTAGCTATGATAAAAAGTTAATACACAACTTCTTGGCTGTAAACAAATTATCCACAGGAAAAAAGTCTTGAGAAGAAAAAATAGTGTATGATTATAATATGATCCGTTTGGTAGGAAGTAGTTTTAACAGTTTTAATGCTAAACGTTCAAGCATTTAGAAGCTATAAATTTGAAGAAAGCTGGGAGTAAATATTAGAGGTTGGCTTTACATTATAAAATCTATTAGACATGGCATGACCATTTTCCAATGTTTTTTCATCTACAGCTGCCTTCTAAATTGATTCAGTGACAGAGAAAAGATAAAGTTCAAAAGGTTGTCTAGATTTCTTTTTATTTTTTCTATTTTAAAGAATGTATGTAAGCTGTTACTGACAATACAAACAAACATTTTCTCTATGTATGTCTGTGGCCCATTTTGCCTATTACTAGATAATGTAGGGAGCAAAGCAATTCATCAATACTTTTTAACACAAGAATTATTAAAGGCTAGTCAAAGAAAAAAGAAAGGCTTTGAATAAAGTGAAATATTCCTTAAAGGTAGAGGATTTGGTTGAGTATGAAAAGAAGCAATCTTAGACTCAAAAGGTTATTAGAAGATCTGAGAAGCTCAGCTGCCATAATCTCTGTAGCACTAATAATAAACATACTTCAGTGGGAAAATATGAAATAAGGTTATGAGGATAAATGCACGAGAGGACAGATCCTTTGCAATACCTAGTTTAATTAAAAGTGGTATTACTCTTGATTCTAATGCATTGAAGTTGAACACGGAGAAGGTTTCACTTAATGTTATTAAAAGCATGCTGATATGAAGCAGATTTCATTGGTGTCAGGAATACATTTTTAAAGAGATATTTCATGTTAGACCTTAAGATGGAAGTGAGAGAAGCTCTGCAATTCTGTTGTTAGTTAGTGAATTTAAAGAGCAGGTATTATTTGAATTTGAGATATCTTCCCTTGACTGGTTTAATAGGACTTACAGAGTGTGTTTAATGACTTGAGCAACAAGTGCATTTGTTGGTATTTTTAAGCTTTCTTGAAACAAGAAGAGATTTCATCTAAGTCATATGATTTTACAAGAGCTATTTCTATAATATTAAAGACACTAGGAATATTTTATTAGATTTCATGTTTTGTTACCAGTAGAAAATTTCATCAAAACCTATGATATTGTAAAATTAATCTGGGTCAAATTTTGGTTGAATATTATGGAATTGCAGGAAGGGGGGGGATCTTCCCCCCCCCCCCCCCAAAAAAAAAAAAAGAAAATTAATGTGATTGTTTACCATGTTTGTTTTCGAAGGGATTTGATTAAGCCTGGATCTGAGTTTAAAATGGAAAACTTTAAACTCAAGCAAAACTTCAAGGATATTGAATCCATGTAAAATACAGTGAGAAATGTCTGACAGTGTGAAAAAGTCAAAGTGGAACAAAATAGTTCTGACTCCTGAAGCTGAAGTTTACATCTACTTTGTTCAGCTGTGCTGACAGGAGGCTTGATGGAAGCAGAAGCTCTTATACATAAAAAGGGAAAGTGAGGAATTCATCTCCATTGCTAAGAGAACTGTATATGCATGTATGTATTAGGAAAGTAATTTTTCAAATATAATTAATATGTATACACATATACCTATATAGAGGGATGCACAAATGCATGCATACACGTGTTTGTGTGTGTGGGCATATTTGTGTATGTTTGGAGTGAATAAAGAAAAAAACCTTTAATCATCTCCTATGGAAGGAGGAACAGATTTAACCTCTGTCTGGTCAACCAGTTTCTCACTACAGGAAGCCTTAACCTCCTCTTCCCTGAAGCGAACAGTAAAAGTGGATACTTGCCATATGCAAGAGGAATGTGAGGCTTGAGGTGTCTCTCTTACTCTGCAATAAGTCACACTGAATTAAGGAACAAAGTTCCATGGGTAAAAAACTATTTAAAACTGGCAGAATCTAGCCTTCAGAAATCCATTCTTTCATATACGTTGTGCCTCTTATGCACCATATTAAGCTAAAGTAAGGTGACAATTCAGGGTAAAATAAGAAAAGAACAAATTCAAATCTCAGATAAACTGAATCATTTAATAATGGGATGACCTGAGAATATTCATTCTAGTATACTCAGAGGACTGCCTGAAGTAATTTCAGAGCCATTAGTAATATTTTTTTCTGAGAAACTGTAGAAGAGAGAATAAGGTAGGCCAGGAAATTGTGGATCAGTTATCCTAACTTCAGTTCCTGGAAAAAGTCAGGAAGTTTTCATCAGAGAAAGAAAATGCTACTAAAAGTCCACAAGGAGGTGAAGAGCATCCATGGTGGTCTTGCTGAAAGCATATCATGTCAGAACAAACTGATTTACTTTTATGACAGGGTAGCAAGTCTTGTGGAGAGAAACAGCAGATGTCATACATTCGTGTCTCAGGTTTTGTGCTGTTCAGATGATGCTCATAAGAACAAACAAAACATAGTTTAAAAAATAATCTACTGCAAAATGAATGCATAGTTGTTGGAAAAATAATGTTTAGAGAGTAGTTATCAGGGGTCCACCTTTCCAACCAGACAGATGTGGCAAACGGAGTCTTAAGGTAGGTCTGATATTATTCATTATTTTCATTAGATGATTGAGTAGAGACTACAAATATTACATTATGAGAAACGTGGTAAGTCAAATAAGGAAGGGCTGCCAAGTTAGAATTTCATCTAACCTCAAATATTGTACAAAAACCAGTATGAAGTTTCACATGTACAAATGAAAACTTTGCACTTCTGCTAGAATAACTGCACAACTAAGACAAGGAATAGTAGAGCAACTGCCATTTCTGTAGAAGTAGATCTGGGAGAGGCAGCTGACAACTATAATTCAGAGGTTGTTATTCAGATTGTAACAAAAGCAAGTCTTTTTTGCCACTCTGTGATATTTCCTGGTTGGTAAAATAATAACAAAAAATACTATATAGAATACTGATTTGTGCAGTGCTTTTATATGTGAATAGAAAAAAATGACGAATGAGACACTTCTAAATATATTACTGCTTTAATTGTCCATCTTTGAAATCAACATAGCAGTGTTTTCACTAGGTATTTAATTTAGCTTTGTTTTATTTGCTTTTGAGTGTTGTTTGATTTAGAGTCTTAAAATAAAACACAGTAATTATAATCTACTATAAGCTTTCTTATTATAGAGCAAATGCAGCTCAGATCATTAACTCAGCCACAACAAAATGTATAGAAGGACCTCTGACACTTTTCTATACTGAGGTAAATGATTGTGCAAGGTGATAGATTATGAAGATATGGAGACCATGAGCTTTGTTTAGACAACTAGGCAGGATGCCCAATGTAGCTTCTGTAATTGCTGGGCTTGCCAAAGAGATGTAAGGCAAGTGCTGTCCTCAGCCTGCTATAGTAATAATTGTAGATAGAAGGGAGTAATAATAAATAAATCCCAAACATTTCCTTTCACAAGAGAAGTGATTTGTTGCCAGATTAAATAAAACCAAGTAGCAAAACATATACATTGCATGTAGGACAAGTAGCTTCTTGCTCACAACTTCTTTGGCCAGGTTTCCAGTTGCAAAGCAAGAGGGATTACTGTGACTTGCACAATAGTTCTTTATCCTTCAGTCTTCACCTTACTTGTGCATAAACTCCCTTCTTATATGGTAATTACTTCCATTTTAATATCTTTGCTTAAATATCCTCAAAAAGGAAAAATACAGGCAAAATTGTTTACTTCCTAATTTATTCCTTCATAATATTCTGCCTCTATAACAACTTATTCATGATAGTACAATTCATACCTCTGTGTCACATTATTTTTATCCACAGTGAACAGGCAACTGACAGTAAACTTCTACTAGTATGGGAGGAGAGCATTCTTTGTGGGTTTGGTTTTGTTTGGTTGGGTCTGGGTTTTTTTTTTCATTATTTTAAAGGATCCAAAATGCTTTGAAGGCTATGGAAAGCTCATCCAAATGTGTTTTTACAACTATTTCACATTCACAGTCATGAGTGTTTAATGGTACAAAGTATGCTGGTGCTGGTGATCTGTGTCAGATAAAAGGAGACAGATTGTCCAAATTGCTTACTCTTAATCATGTCTTGCATCTACAGCAATAGTGCTTGCTAGTTGGCAGAAGACAAAGCCATGCCAGGGTAGATGTTAAAAATTCAACAGTAAGGACTACTACATGTCATTCCAAAAAGCACATCTTAGCTATGTTTTTATTTAGCAGTAACCCAGGAAATGACATAAATCTAATCCTAGATTTGAAATTGAAGGTAATACTCCATGCTTACCATGTGAACACACCACAATGCATATCATAGTACATGAATTTATATTGCTGCACATACATGATGTGTCACATTATAAAAGAGGAAATCTCAATAAAAATAACTAACATATTTTATTCTGCTTGTGTCTATTTGTTTTAATAAACCAAAAATTTTGTCTACCTATACTCAAATTGAACTGGGCCATAGTCCAGCTAGGTCAAAAGCAACTTAAAATTCCATGCAACATCTAACTATGACAAACTTTTGAGAACAAATATGTTGCTTTTATACACAGATTTTGCTACTGGTCAGTGTTCAAATTATGAAATTTAACTTGGTCAGAAGTAGATCTGAATGCAGAATTGATTTTAAGCATGCAGCAGAAACAAGGGAAGATTAAAAATCTTATCTCAGCATAAATCCTGCCATCTTAAAGAGTGCCTAGATCTTTAATACCAAGGCAGAAAAAAGCCTCTTTTTTTAGATTCTATAATGGGATCACTGCCGACTGTCAGACTTCATGCCTTATGCCAGAGTTTTGTTCAGGGTGTGCTCCTCCCTGCAACAGTAGAAGAGCTCACTGTAACTAAACCTTTGCACAATTATTTCAAAGAGATCTGAATTCAATTTCAATTACTTGCACACTGTATTTTCAGAGGGGCTGTGTATTCAGTTGGAGGCATTAAATAGATACAACCACATCTAAAAAGAATGCTTTTTCCTGTGACTTCAGCCATCAGAAGAAGAAAAACACAGCTGGGAGCAGTATCACAAAGCAGACGATCTAGAGGAAGAGAAGGCTGCAAGCTGTGTCTCAGTAGGGCATGGACAGCTGCAGAAATGAAGCTGTGAAGCAGCCGGTTGGGGAAAGCCAAGCCAAGCAGTAGCGTTGCTATGCTAAAGCTGTGGGAAGCTTTTTGAAGCTCTGACATGACTCCCCAAGCAGCGTGGTCAATTGAAAGAGAAGCACTGCCCAGGGCATGGTAGCCTGTGGAAGCTCTGAGGAGGAGAGGTAAAGCATGTGTGTGCCAAAGGGCAGGAGACAGCTGGGCTACAATGGCATTGAGAGAAATCACTAACTGCCTGCTGACCCAAACAGCAAAGAAGTGAAGCCAGGGCTATGTTCAAACTTAGGATAAGTAAAGGTTAGTAAGCCATTAGTGCAACTGGCATGAATGGTATACAAATGCTATGGGATAATGTGAAAGAAAGTAAACTAAACTTGTTTGTTTGCTATTTCATTTTTTTTGTTCGGGAAGTGTATTCCAAAGGAGATTTTTATAAAGGAGGCATATCAAGACTCAGCATGTTAAAATGAAGCAGGATCTCTCTCAATATCATCAAATCATGAGATCAACCAAAATCCAGTTGTAACCTGAAAGCAATCCTGCCAGCCTGGCTTTTCCGCATGATTTGGTCCAATGGTCCTTCTTACACCTGTAACAAAAAAAAGACAAATGCAGAATGCCTTAGTAATGGACACAAGCAGAAAGACCTTCCCTGTGACTAGGATGACAAACATATTTGGACTAGCCAAGCTTTGTTAGATGAAGTTATATGGAGATCCACAACTTAGACTACAACCACAATGGCAGATTCACTATGAGGTTCAACAAGGCTCAGTGCTAGGCCCTGCACTTTGGTCACAACAACCCCAGGGAACACTAAAGGTTTGGGAAAAGAGTAGCTGGAAAGCTGCTCAGCTGAAAGGGACCTAGGGTTGCCGGTTGACAGCAGCTGAACATGAGCCAGCTTATGCCCAGGCAGCCAAGAAGGCCAACAGCATCCTGACCTGTATCAGAAACAGCACAGCCATCAGGGCCAGGGCAGTGATCATCCCCCTGTACTCAGCACTGGTGAGGCTGCACCTTGAATCCTGTGCTCAGTTCTGGACCCCTCACTACAAGAGAGACATTGAGGTGCTGGAGCGGGTCCATAGAAGGGCAACAAAGCTGGTGAAGGGTCTGGAGCCCAAGTTCTACCAGAATTGTCTGAAGGAACTGAGGTTGTTTAGTCTGGAGAAAAGTAGGCCCAGGGGAGACCTTACTGCTCGCTACAACTACCTGAAAGGGCGTTGTGGCGAGGTGGGTTTCTGTCTCTTCTCCCAAGTAACATGTGATTGGAAAAAAGGAAACTGCCACAAGTTGTGCCAGGGGAGGATTAGACTGGATATGAGGAAAAACTTCTTCACAGAAAGGGTTGTCAGGCATTGTAACAGATTGCCCAGGGGAGTGGTTGAGCCACTATCTCTGGAGGGATGTAAAAGACCTATAGATGTGGCACTTAGGGACATGGTTTAATGGTGAGCTTGGTAGTGCTAGGTTTGTGATCTTACTCGATCTTAAAAGTCTTTTCCAACCTAAATGATTCTGTGATTGTATGATTCTATGAAAACATAGGCAAGCTGTTCATGAGAAGGGTCAAATCCAATCCCGGGGAGAAATTCTGCATTAACACTATAATTCAAATAAGTTGTTGCTATTCATTCTCCTGCAGTACCATTTCTGCTGATTTCTCTACCCCATTTACTGTATAAACTGTTCAAAGCATATCACTTCAGGGTCTTTTTGCTGTATATTACAGTCTATAGAGGAAAGTCTGAAAGCAACAAACAGTCAAAATAATATATAAAAGGAAAATATGAACACCTCAAAATATTTTTAGAGGTTTTAAAAGTGTAAAAAGTCTTATTATCTTTATAATGGAAATGAAAAATGAGGAATTGAAGTGGTTGGTAATATACCAGAGGGGTAGGTCTGAATAAAGCTCAGATGTGAAGTGTCTGAAAGTTATTGCAGTATAAAGTATATTTCAAGAGTCTCCAAACATTCACAGTAGTCTTAGTTCAGACCAATTAAACAGATATGCACATTGCAATAGCTAGTGTTAAAAATAAGCACTAATTTGCATTCCCAAATGTCAACCAAAAGAGTGGTCGGAAACAGATACAGGCTGTCCTCCTGCCCTAGTTGCTATGTCACATAGGACACTGTATATGGGTAATGTTTGAATGACCTCTGTCTACTTAGATAGCATTTAGAAATCTTTCAGATAAGATTTTGATGGCTCATTCCTTAACCTAGGGAAAGCTAAAGTCTGGATATGCTAGATAGGAGCTTTCTCCTGGATTTCTTTCTTTTTTTCTTTAGATTTTGTTAGAAGGTATCTGAAAATGAGACATTCCTTGTTATTTTGCCTTTTCTTAGGAAAGCACTTTATCCACCAAATAATTCATAAAAAGATATCAACTTTTTGTTTTTGTTTTTGTTTTTACTACTTCCCAAGTCATGGGTGAAATGTTTGCAGCAAAGAAATGAAAACCCATATTTAGGAAGAAAAAAAAAGAGGTGCTTCGTGGTTGTTTGTTTCTAGTATTTTCTTGTCCTTTTTCATTAGGAAAAAAAAAAAAAATCCAAACAAAAGAATATGTACTCTTTTCCACACCCACCTTATTAGCTAATGCCCTGAACATCACTGCAGTTTACAGTATCTGTAAGGAACATCCTCTTGAATGTCATTGCGGATTAGATTAAAAAAAGTATTTAGAGAATGTAGTTAGACCACCTATGAAGTCTGACAAATGCAACACAATTCAAAAAAGCCAAGGGAACTTGAGCTAAGTTTGCAATAAAAAGTTTTTTTGAGCATCAGGATTACACCAGTAGACCAAACCAGTCAGTGCTGAGTCCAAGACACTGAATGTGTCTTGAAAGTTTTACCTACACTAGGTTTAATTTAGTGACCTGAATCTAACATCTCCATCACACGAGTGATTTTGAAACTACCCAGAGAAGCAAAGAGGGGATCAGACTACTATGAGGACTCATAATGTGTTTTGCATGCACTTCAAGCACTCTCCAGTTTAGTTTCTTCTGAAAAAGAATTGAGTTACTGCATACCAAATGCATGTGCAGAGGTAGATACTATGGGGGAAATAGCTTCAAAATTATGCTATTATTCAAAATTATGCTTAATAAGGTTCTAGGTGGCATTAATGTAGACATACATTTTCAGTATTTCTTACTGGTCAGCTCAGGTGATCCCTGGCTGTGCACACTGGCTTCTGTAAATTGCATTTATACACACCTTCACTTATATAGAGATTTTTCAAATGTGATTATCTAATGTCTATGGATTTTTCCATACTGGTTATGCACTTATGTCAGTCACTGGGTCTTGATCTTGGTGTCTCCTACAGTCCTGGATATCATTTAAATGCAACAAATTTTTTTCCCCATCTTTGGACCATATGGCTTCTTTAATTGTCCAAGTAGCTGCATAGCTGTGAATTAAGTCAAACTGTCAGTAGTCACTGCTTCTGCCATTGGCTTTTTTAAATTTTTATTTTATTTCTTAAATATATTATCAGCCAAACTTCAGATATTAAAAAAAATTATCCATATTTTTATCCATTAACTAAAAGTGCAATAACTTTAGCTGCACTTCATAACCCAAGATGCCATCAAGTAAGCAACTGAATTTACCCCATATCCTAGAAAGTTTAATCAAAGTGAAGTTGAAGCACCATTTGTGGTTCTTAGTTGATGACTGAGCTTCCACAAAATGTGATGGAAAACTCTTTTGAGAAGCAGCTGTCACACATAAATGGTAAAGTGAGTCAATCTTTTGTACAACTTTGGAAAGGTCCCTTCCATCTCCATGGTGAAAAATAAACGGCAAAATTGATAGGTGTTACAGTTTAAGTCATGCTTAGGGAAAAAAACCAACACTCTGGATGATGTAATCTAGTGTTATGTCTAATGAATAATGACAGCAGAAGCCATGCCAAGACCATACTACAGCAGCTGAGCAAGGCAGCCAGTGTTTCAACAGTCAATCTTTATTAACATGTATCCTATTGAAAAGATTTTTTTTTCCGTAACAAATATAAATATATGAATGTGTTTATTTATTTATTTCTTGTAACTTGAAATGGCTAAATTAAGTAAAGTTAAACTGATTTTATTGACAGAGGAAGAAACATCCAGTGTCTACTACTTAATCACATTTTCCGATTATGAATAAAAAACAATTGCAGTTTTTCAGAGAAAATCATTTTACAGATCATATGCATGAAGACACTACATCAGGCTTCTGAAAAGAGGTATTTATACCATCAGAACTTATGAAAAAAATGGAATTAGTAAAAGTTAGAATTGCTGACAAACTTGCCTATGAAAGGAATACAGCCAAAGATAGACCTTGTTTAGCCATAGAGACTGACAAACATTTTACAAGTTACAAATAATCGCTGGAAATTCTCCACTGTGATCTGATGAACTTTTACTTGAGTCTATAAACTGCATACAAAACTAACGACTTTTCACAGGTTTTGTATGTGTTGGGTTTTCCAAACCTAAATGTATTAAATTATAGGAGATACATAGATGTGCTTAAACAACCTTATTTCACAGAAAGTTTTTGGGAGGGGTTGGACTTAATGTCAGAAGCAAAAATGACACCACTATTTTATATTTGTAGGTGACTGGGTGCAGGTGCCCCCATGTCACAAACAGCCATTACCAGCTGCCTTCAACTGACCCACTTCAAGGCATGGCTGACCCTCTTGCACAAGACAGTGGCATCTCTGTGAATATGTATTTAAGACAGGGCAGAATGCTGCTTGGCAGAGAGGAGCAGGGGAAAAAAAGTGAGAAAAATACCCTGAGAAACCCAAGGTGAAATAAGAAGGAAAGGAAGAAGGTGCTTTAGGCGCAGAACAGAGAATCCCCCGCAACCTGTGGAGACACCGCAGTGGAGCAGATATTCACACTGCAGCCCACGGAGAGAACCACACCAGATCAGGTGGGTATGCCTTGAAGGAACTGCGGCCCATGGAGAGCCTACACTAGAGCAGGGGAAACGTGCGAGAGGGAAGGAGCTGCAGAGAGGAGTTGTTATGGACTGGTCCAGTCTCCCATTCCCCGTCTGCCTACACTGCTCTGGGCAGGAGTAAAGGAGTCAGGAATAAAGGAATAAGGTTGAACCTTGAGGAAAAAAAGGGAGGAAGGCGGTGTTTTAATTTATCTTTGTCTCTCACTATATCTATTTTAATTGACAATAAATTAAATTAATTTTCCTCAGGTTGAGTCTTGTTTGACCATGATGGTAATTGGTCAGTGATCTCCCTGTCTTCACCTTGACCCATGAGATTTTCTACCTTATTTTCTCCCCCTGTCCCGTTGAGGAGTCACAGTGAGAGTGTGGCTGGGTGGGCATCTATCAGCCAGCCAAGGTCAGCCCACCAGAGAAGGTATTTCTATAAATGAATAATGCAAAACTTCTGTATATTTTTAAAAATACCAGCTTGTGTGGAAGAATCTCTGGAGAGATGTTATGCCTTAGATTATATGCCAGGGTACATAAGGAAAAAGTATGTGAAAAAATGCATATAAAGCACCTCTTGTCCTGTATATTTTACACTGATAGTAGGTAAGACCTGAAAACTGACAAATTAATACAGTGTCATCATGTTGAGCTCAGCCAGAGGGCAGGGCTTGAAACAATCTGAAGGTTAGGGCAGGCCAGAAGCAAAATATGTGAATAGATATAGAGTTATGTGCACCCAAAATAGCTTATTCTGTGCTTCTCATTCAGAGATATACTTAACATTGCAATTTTTATTACTAGTAGTTGAAAGTGTCTATGCATTCAGTACTCCTATTGACACTGAAGTGCTCTATAGGTCATGAGTACTGGCTGTGAGCGAGGTTATTGCTCATCCCAAGCAGAAATGGGAGAATTAACACATATGCTCAACAAACAAAACCAGGTGTATTGTAAAACTCTGCTAGCTTGTATAAATCAGTTTAACAGTTTAAAACTGTTTTGAGACAATCCAACACATTTGAAGATGTGCTTTATCCAAGGCTTTGCAAGGCACAACTACTTACTGCTATGTTAGTTTGAATCTCGACAGGATTGCTTACATATATTAATCTAATACCAATAGTTTTATTGTCAAAATGTGGTACAAAGGGCTTACATTTTTACACCTGACTTAAGGTCGCAGAATCACAAATTTCACTGCATAGTGCAGGGAGAAGAAATAACATAAATATCTAGCTAGGATCCAACCAGAAAGCAAAAAAGGGAGCTTTTAAACTGAAATTTAAAAAAACAGCAACTTGATAAAATGTTAATGCACTGATGACTGAGGGATATCGTTCACTAATAAGCAAGTGGAAAGCTTCCAAAAGCAAGGCTGTGTTGAGAAGATGATGTTCTCATTTGCAAGCATTCTGGCCTCTGTTCCATTTTAATAGATACAGCAGTTACGAAAACAAGATTACAAAGGCACTGCATAGACCCTGTGGCATCTGGTTAAGTGGTCCACAATCTATCTTTTTTTTTTTTTTTAAGGCCTACATCAAAGATGTGCCCTATCTTTGTGTATTTGCTATGCAAGTCCCCAGATCTACCATTTGAAAACTTGACTGGATATGTGTCAAATTCCACCTGGAGGAATCATTTCACCTCCTGTAGGGACATGTTAAATGGATCTCCGTCTTGAAATATTTCTCCCTCGTTTTTGCAAAACAACTTTCATTTCAAAGGGTTTTAAATGTACTGTAACAGTTATATGGCCATAAAAACAAAAGCATATAACAAAACCAAAAATTTACAACAAACTCTGTAACATGTAAAAAACTATCATTCTAAAACATTGGAGAGTCTGATTTTTCTTTTTAAGATAATTGAGCCATCTACAGGAGAAAATCTGTTTTCTATTATTCTTATTTCAGATAAAAACCCTAATCCATTTGATGGAAAAGAATATATTTTAAAGACAACGGGGCAAAAATCAGAACATCCTGAGAGGATTTACGCAGGAAAACCAAAAACATTTTAATCTGAAAACACAGTGCAAATGGAGCTTAAAATGTATAGTATTAATATAGGTATCTAGGTTCCTTTCATTGTATGTGTTTTCTTGGAAAATGATAGTGTAGGAGGTTAAGCAACAGGGTTTAGCTGTAGCCTTTCAGCACAACTGCAACAAATTAAGTAGTCTACAGTCTCCACTAAAAGGGAATAGATATTGATGTAAGAATACTTGAAGATAATGAGACTGATTTCAGTGGGAGCTGGAGTAAACCATTTCTATGGTTCAGGTGAAATCTTTAATTTACTTCACAAGATGGAAGCTACTCAAAAGAAAAGTAAGGAGTGCATTTGAGTATTGCATACCTTTTAATGACATTGGAAGTGGTTTCTTCTTTATAGCTCCATTTAAAAGAGAGCAAACAAAAAGGTAAAAATGTCATAAAAATATTCAAAGAAACTTAGTCAACCCATAAAACAGATTTGACGTTTACTTTTTCTTTGCACAACATTAACTTCTTATTTCATCAGTAGATAGAGGGAATAACTGCTCAATAAAGGCATCTTAAAAGAGTGATAATCCAGGGGAAAGACAGAGACAGCGTTGTGGTGGTTTCACTCATCTCTTTATTATTAATACTGACAGGTAACTGAATTTCTCCTTTGCCTAAAGCCATACCACCTGAGGTTCTAATCTTGTCAAATATTATGTGCTAAGCATGGTTGAGAGACCTCTAAGGAATAACAGGTACTGCAGGAAATGGTTATTCTTCCTCTTGACTACTGACACTTGCCAGTGCAACCACTTCCAGTGCAGCTTTCTCTCCCAGTGACTGAATACTTTCAAGAGCATTATAGTAATAGTATATAATAGCTTCCGTGATGTGATCCAGGAGATAGGCTGACAGACTCAACATCAAAAAAATATGTTATCCCACTTTCTTGGCCATTATGCCTGACTGGAGATATATGAGGAAAAGACAAATCAGCAGGGTGACCAAGGACAGCTACCCATGGGTCCCATCATGCGCTTGCTCAACACTGCAGAAGCAGGCTGAGTAACTCTGTATCATACACTCACTCTGAAAAGGGAAAATTCTGATATTAATCTGTTTCTTTTTATTTGTTACAACTTTTAATGAATTTACATGCAAATCTAAACTCCCTGCACCCCGATCAAATTAATGACAGTATTGACAAATGGAAGTTCATAAAATGAACTTTAGCTTTGGGCAAAAGGAAAGAAGATCAAATAGCTGCAATACTATTTCACTCCTTTTTTTTTTTTTTTTTTCCTTTTCTGTGATGGATATTAAAAAAGATGTTTTTAATGATATCAATATTTCTCTATCGTGGCAAACACTGATGTGTTTTAATGGGGTGATTACTGTTTACGTTTTAATGGGGTGATTACGTTTGACAAGCAGACAAGTTCTCAGAAACCTTGGTTGGAAGCCAGAAGAAGGAATATGAGGTATTCAGTTTCTTGGACTGGGATTCTTCCTGGAATCATTGACAGTGATTTACCTCTCCCCACCCCATTATTATTTTTTTGTTTGTGTGTTCCCCGATTTGCCTCCATCATTGTTTCTGGCTGCCATACATTTTATCGGGTCCTAGATTCTTTCAAGAAAAACAGCATTTCCTGAATACCACAAGAAATCAACTGCAAGAATACCATGAATCTTATTTTGGATTTCTATTTAACCTTAACACTAGTTCTAGTTTTTACCAGTGGATTATAAGGCATCTGAGAAATGCTCACTTTTTTTTTTTTCCCACTGGCTTTGCCTTCAGATCAATAAACTCAGTCAGAGAGTCTGTTATAAACAACTAGAGGTCTTTTAAACACTACACTTTTTCTTGCAACAATTATCTATACTCAGACGTGCCCCACTACCTCAAATTCTAGGCTTTGATAGGGTGGTTGTAAATCTGGAGCTCAGTAGAGCCAAACCTCACTTCTACTGATGGAAATGAAAAGTGATCCTGATCCACTGGTTGACTGTATTTTCTCTGGCTTGAATAGCCCTTTCATTCTTAGATCATTTCCAATAAAGCTGATAAATTTCATGTAATACAGGAAGGAGGACAAATTATAGCAAACCTAGTTTTCCTACATTTTATTCATTTAATCATCATTATTCTGTATCCACCTTAGCAATTAGTTAAACTAACTCCATCCTCCCCTTTCCTGAGATGTCATCTTGGTTAAGCAATTGACTCAAGCAACATGTCATGTCATTTGCTTACTTGTCTTGTATTACTTGACTTCCTATATTCACTATTCATTACTCTAATATTTAATGAAAAAATGGGAATTGCAAGGCAAATGTTCCAAAATTTTACAAGGTTTCATTAAAACATATACAGAGTATATGGGTACATGGCAGACAACATACCTTTCTCTACATTTGAGGTGTAGAGTTCTTGTCATAGTCTAACCAACACCACAGTTAATCTTGGCACCTCAAAGTCATTAGCAAGTCGAAACAATAAATATTGCAATGTATGATCTCAAGAGCCAGCAGTTCATAGATAAAATCAACAGCTGCATAACTTATAATGCCAAGTTGTAGTTATTAAATGAAAAGCAAAGTTCTGCATGTAAGAAGACCCAAAGACCCAACACAGGTTTTTAAATACCCTGCATAAGGTTAAAAAATTATTCAACCTTGATGATTTTCTTATAGAGCTGGACAGTTAGGAGTCAGAGATTGGGTGTAGACAGTAGTGATGGAACTAACATCAGACAACATAAAAAATAACTGCCTGTAGTGAATAACAAAAAACAAAATGGAAAAAAAAGAGAAGTGGAAAAAAATCTCAACAAACACAAACCCCAGAATATAAAGATAGATCTGCTTTTCCAGACTGGGGTCCTTTCTAAGACGGAAACAGATAATGGAAAGTCAGAGCAGCTTTTCTTGCTATACTTTTGGGAGAGGTACATATGAGTAGATATCTTTTACTTTGTGCCTCGTTTTTTTCTAACATTAGGAAAGTTTTTATTTGCATAGAACTTTTAAAAAATATATTTTACTTAGTTTTACTGACTGGATCCTGTGTTAAAAGTGATGTAAGTGCAAGTGGCAAAACCAAAACTGTGGCAATCCTAAGAAATGGGAAGCTGAGAGCACTCAGTGTCACAGTACCCAGTACCACAAATCAATGTGGTATTCACATGACTCCAACTGACAGGATTGATCTCATAATCCCATTGTGACTGGTTCTTTCTATACCTGTATTCCATTTTTCATCTTTCTGTCAAGTACTATCAAATTCCCAGTGCTCTGGAAAAATTGACAGTTAATGTAGAATACTGTGACGAGGTAACTGAGTATACGCTAAGTAAATATCATTTTATTTAGCCATGCACAAGTCCTTGAACAGGGTAACTTATAAAAAGCATATTGGAAATGCTACTTCATGGAAATTTTGGTTTTCCTATTATTGCCTGGGGGTAAATCTGCACAATATATTAACTGAGTATAAAAATTGTAATGAATGGGTGCAAAGCAAGATTCTCTTCTTCCTACCTCAACTTCTACTCCCATGAAGCCTATTATCTACCCCAAGTTTTGAAGCATGTTTTCCCAACACTGGAACCTTCTTCTCCTGCTGAAAAAAAAAAAAACAAACCCGGAATGTAGATGATTATGTAACAGTGCCACCTGGTGCTACCTGCCAAAACAAAAACTTTTACATGGAATGAAAGAAACCCAACCAAACAAAAGAAAACAACCTATTCTGCGACATTAAGCACACAATAATACATTGTTTCAAGCCTTGTACTCTGCTACTGTCTTCTTTTCCATTGTTTTTCCACTGTGATTTACACCAAGATCTGGTTTAATTGTAATTTATTCTGGGAGAGAATTGTTATCAGTTAGTTACAAAAATATCTCTGTAACTGAAATTTATAGGCAGTGCTAATAAACTAATAATTATGTTTTGCTGTCCTGATTTACCTGTTTAAACCATGACATTTACCAATATCTGAAATATTTTCATCACAGCCCCTAGTATCTAGTCACAAGTTCAAAAGAATATAAAACTTGGTGTGCTGCTGAAGCAAAGGTACTAGAAAAGTGTTTTAGAGGGAAAACACTGTCTGAAGAAATTCAGCAATGTCAGCTGAAAACTGGGACTTCAGCTAATTATTCTACTACAGTACTTTCAGAATAAGTCATCCCAAGCAGAGGAATAGCAAAACAATGTGGCATAATAGAAAGATTTCTTTATAAAAAATATTTTTGCTAAATTTTCTCTTGAAAAGGTGATTTTATTCTCAAGTCACCCACCCTGGATTTACATTTCCTTTATATATTCATTGTACATATATTTATACACACATACACAAAATATGTTCAAAAAATGACCATCAGCCATTAAAACGCTATTACATCCCCTATTATTTTGACAACCCTATTGACCTCACATGGAAGTACCATCTGAACCACAGGAGGTTTTCTGCTTTCAGCCTTGGCTGTAATAACATGAAGCACAGAAATACTTCATTCCAGGCACCAGATGGGCTGGTAAGTTTGTTCTAGTGTCTTGCCATCAGCTTGCAGACACAACAGACTACAGATAACTGTCACTAAAACAAAACAAAAAACTTATTGGCTTTCAAATTATTGTACCAAATCTGTTGCTTCAGTATGTTTCTATTTGTCCAAAATTGCACTGAACCTTTAGTTCTTGTGATTGCAGAAGCATGAAAGGATAGTGTAATAAGGTCCTCCTGGGCCATGAGTTTGCATTCTGCTGTCTTTGTTTGTACCACGTCCATCTTGCATGACATCAGCCTGAAATGAGCAGTGCTTATTAGAAATTACAAACAAGACAGCATTTTGACATTAAAATCAAACTTCTGCACAGAGGTATCCCAGCAACTTCCAAGTCCTGCAGGTTGGCTGATTTTTTATCTTTTTTTTTTTTTTTAACCTCTGTGACAATTTTCCCTTGCACTCTACCACTTTGCTCTTTTTGAAGACGGGCACCATTTACCCACCTATGGTGGTAGCATAATTTTTGTCCTTATACAGAAGAGTCAAATAGAGGTCTGCTGTGGAAGGATCATCCATGAACAGCAGATGGACCTCGGTATGTTCAGAAGCTGATAGAAGGGCTAAAAGCCAAATCATTCACATTTGATCATGCCATCTCTACTATTTCCCACTCCCAAACTCAAAGCTGATGAAACAGATTAGGAAGCCACCATTCTTCTAAGAAATCAGTAGCCCATATGCCTAAACTCCTGTTTTTGAGCTCAGGGAGGATAATGACTATAGCACCTTCCCTCATGATCAAGAACTGGATGCTCTATTTTTATTCACTGGGACTCAAAAAGCAGAATTCAGTGTCAGGAGAGACTGACACTGACTGTGTATTTTTAACTCCTGGATTTATACCAGCTGGTATGGCCCAACATCTAAGTGTTTTACTTTCACTTAGAGACTTTATTTCTATTTTTTATTTTTTAATGTATCCCAAGCTTTCATTATTCATACAAACTGTTGTTCATTGTAGGACTTTTTTCCCTTTTGAATAAATTCCGGAAAATTCATAGTTAATTTTAAAACAGCATTAGGAATTACAAGTCACATTTGGTTTATGTGATTACTGAAATGGACTAGTCCTAAAGCTGAAATTAGGGTAAGAGAGAAAAATAACAGACAAGGTTGAAAAATGGGTTATTATTCAGAGATCACAGACCTTTAAGGGCTAATCATTGACTGCTTTTATTATGCAAAACGGCATCTGGTGTTCAGCTTCCACATTTGGAAAAAGTGTTGTCTAATGAACCTGCTATTCTACACTTGCTTTCTACTTTAATATCCTGTTAAGCACTTTGATGGTTTATCTGCAGTAAGAATCAGAGTTTTAAAAAGAATTAAATGAATCCATCCAAAGGTACAAAAATATAAATCCTGCTATTAGTTAGGTCATTGGCAGCATTAGACTACCTATTACTTTGCTTTTTTTAGGAAAAGCAAGAAATTCACAGATGTGAAAGGGGGAGAATGTCACAGTTCTGACTTACTTTCAGTCCTAGCAGCTTGGCCTGTGGTGTTTCGTATGCAGAAAGACAAGGAAATCCAAACCGATGGAGAAAGCTAATTACAGACAAAGACTATAATGCCATTTTCAGTGGAAGGGTTTTTTTTAGGAGACCTGTCATATACAATAGAGATATTGCAGGAGAAACAGGTAGTGAAATCGGTTGTAGGTTATATGATTTGCTAACTCCAATTAAGAGCTAATATATTTATCTTGGTTCTGGCCTGTTTCCCTTTTCCTAGGAGGAAAATGCTCCTGTATTGGAGAGCAGTGGTGAGAGCCAGACAGGTTCTTTTTGTAGGACAGTAGGCAGATGAGCTCTGTATGAGACAGATGAGCCAGGGCCAAGAGTTGGAAGAGGTATGCCCTGGGAGTTCATGGCTTGCATGTTGCATGTTCAAGGCAAGAGCATCCAGAGTATATAAACTATGGGTGTGACTCTAGCCTGTACTTGCTCATTTGTAAATGGGATGGCTCTTAGGAACCATCTCATGCAACAGACCAGGAAAATTCTGCCAGGCTTCAATATTGTCGTGTGAAGACAGTAGGCAAACCTATACTTGGCTCAGTCCAGGAACCATTCTAGTGATCAAAGACATGATTACTTACTGGAATGCTATGGGTTTCAGGCAAACAGAAAAAGCCAGAACGTACAGTGCAAGAGTCTCAGTTTGCAAGTTACAGGATGCAGGGGAACCAAACATCTCTCCATTGAACAATTTACAAAAGCACCTATATATAGGTCTTGAACTCTCTGTGGGATTCATCTGACCAAGCGTAGACACCTAAATGTACTCATCTAGTCGCAAACTGGTTATTTTAATGGAGGCCCTGCTACCAAGTGATTCAAACAGGTCAGCTGAATCTCCCTTTAAAAAAGTTTATATCTCTCTGTTGACTACAAAGTTAGTCTCAAGTGACTAGTTCAGATGTAGACGTCTGCACTGCAGATGTCTGAAGTTAATGAGATGAATCCCAACCATAAGCGTCCTGCTCACTCGAGAACAGAAAAAGAGTTTGGAAGCAACTGACTAAAATATACAAATGAAAACATTGTTCACATACAATACTTTAATTCCAAGGGCTCCCAGCAGTGAGAATGCAAACTTCTGGCAGAGAAATAGTTTAATCCCTCTTAAAAAGCACTGACAAGTTGACAGTACTGTTGCTCTTGTAGCACTTTTGCTACAGGCACAGCACCACTCCTAGAGATTAGGCAGGGGAAAACTGTCCACCATTCTGACTATAGTGGTACCATCACCTGATGGGCTGAAATCTAATCAATTGTAAAACAGGTTCTTATATCAGGTAAAATGATCAGCATATAATGTGAGCTAGCAGAATTAATTTTTCCACTTACTCCTTGCTACCTCTAGTTTGTTCAAAATAGAAGAGCTAAGAAATAATAGCTGCAGTAATTTCTGGGAGCTAAGTTTCATTTTAGATCGATTGTTATTGCTTCAAAATTATTTGCACAATTGTGTTTTGTTTAGTGTCCAACAGCTATTTTATTCTTAATCAAATTTTTTACTTCATTTCATCTGTATTTCATTTTCATATTAAATAGAGAAAATAGGAGATTTGTAATAAATCATTTTATGCTTTGGGGAAATCAAACTAAAGTTATATAACTTTCTTTGAAATATATCATAAAAGACAATTCAGTTACAGATGAGGCATGATTGTATCTAACGGCATATTCTGTAGGGTGATTTGTTTCAATTGTCACAGTGGGACCTGTTATTGCACGGTGGTAGAGCGGGTCACTGCATTATAAACTTAAAGCTGATGCAAGGCATACATTTTTAGCTTATTTGTAAATTCAAGTATTTGGGATAAAACTGACTATAGAGACAGTGTACGGCAATATGCACAGCAGCGGCAAATGTCTCTCAATAATATACAGCTGTGTGAGGTCAGATGTTAAGGAAATTCAAGGGAGTGGCGCACTGGGACTTTGTCATATGTGCATTAGCCCAAATGAAGTCAAGGGAAAAGTATCTCAGGGTAGAAATAATTTCTATTACCAGAGGTAACACTTCAAGGACAATTAAATGTGCTGGCTTATATTCATATTGTTGTGACATAACATGTGAAAAAAAAATAAGGCAAAAAATGGTTTTGATAGAAAGCATTACAATAAATTTGCCAAATTTTCAAGATTTAAAAATTATTAGTTAATTAATGGATCAGTGACAAAAGGCTGGCTTTTCTGTTTGTTTGTTTTTTTTTTTTTTGCATTGGGTGCTTGTGACTTTCATTTCTACTTTGTCATGGGTTATAGCATTCTGCACTCAGGAGCACTTCAGAAGCACATCATCTGTTTGTGCATCCTTCTGCTGGTCCTTACCTCAAATAGAAGGACTCATCTGAATATCTCTGTTCAGTCTGCACAGAAACAAGAAAAGAAGCTCAGTATCTTATACAGTATTATCAGTTTCTGTATATATCTCAGAGGGAGTTAGTTTTCGACAATATTCAAAATTAGTGAACACATTGATTTAATTTCAATCTTTCAGCTGACCTCAGAGAGCCAGATCCTTTGTCAATTTATCCAAATACAGTAATTTTTTCAATAAAAAATTCCACTTTCCACTTTCCAGAAAGTTAATCTTAAGTGGAATCACTGGTCAAATGCCATAAGACAGCGGCTATCCTTTGTTTTCTGTAAGAGCTTACTGCTACTGGAACAGGCTGCCCAGGGAGGTTGTGGAGTCTCCTTCCCTGGAGACATTCAAAACCCGCCTGGACGCATTCCTGTGTAACATTATCTAGGTGTTCCTGCTCCGGCAGGGGGATTGGACTAGATGATCTTTCGAGGTCCCTTCCAATCTCTAACATACTGTGATACTGTGATACTGTGAAATCCTATGCTGGGATTATTAAAACACCAGCATTCAACTTCTGATATTAAGTGAGCTCAAGGAATGAGTAAAGAAAAAGAAAGGGGTTTCCAAAACTATTTTTTCCTGCTTTTTTACAACTCTGAAGAAGAAATAAGTGAAGCTGTGCTCAGAAATACAGATGTTACTGTAGTCTGTGTCATAAATATAGCAGTCTATCATAGATATATATAACCTACCAGCATCATTCTGAGATTGGAAGTAACAAGAGTAAGGTCCACTGTGTACTCTTAGGTGGTGGTTTTCTGCAATTTACCATGAATTTTTCCCAAACTCGTCATAGAAAAATTGACAGCATCATCACATTTAAACTATAAATTCTATAATTTCTTTATTTTATACATTTGCTAAAACGGCATATAAAGCCAAATTTTAAAATGTGCTGAAAACATGATAAACAAAGGTGTAAGTTTGAAGCCTTTAAAGGCAACATTAGCGTCACCCTATTCCACAAGGCATAATATTATCTTCCTCTTCAGTAAAATGCAAGAACAGAGCTGCAATTCTCTACTCAAAAGCAAGATGTTAGAAAAGAAAAAAATAAATTAGCAACTTGCTTATTTTTATAACTGCTTGATTAATATGTATTTTGCAAGTACTAACATCAGAATAGTTACTTATGTCGACATTTAGCTATTTACATATTAGCCTTATTGGGATAATTTAGCTATATATCGACTTGTACACTGTTTCCTCAAGGCAGAAATTCTGAAGCACTTATTAACTTGCAAAATATTGCCAAACCTCCAGGTAATTCTGTATGTTTATATACACATACCCATAAACATGTGTGTTATTTATATGCAAACATACAGGGAACCACAATACAAGGTTGTTCAGATTTAGGTCAATGTCTCTCTGTACATGATTCTTGCTTTCTTCTTTTTCTGTATCCCATGGCAATTTGGATTCAATTACCCTAGTGTGGCTTTGTGTGCAACAATACTGACTGCTGAAAAACAGCCTTCAGTACTAAGGGTCACTAACAACATCTCTGTGCAATACAGTGTCCACCTGCACTCGTACCTTGTAGGGTAAGGAAGTGATTTTTTTTCATGTCAGATTCTTAGAACAGAATTTTTCAATAATGTCAAACATCAGCAAAGTTTTCACTGCTTATAGCACCTATTAAATAACAATGCTATGCTGGTGGCAACAGCTAAAATTCTCATGAAAATAGCTTTATTGTTAGCGTACTGCCCCATTGGGCTCTTTCCATGCAGCTGACACTTATCTACTATATTTCCTACTTTTCCTTCTCATTTATCATTACTTCATTATGATAAATCTTCAAGTCACACAACTAAAAGTGCAAAAGATCTACGTGATCATTAGCATCGAAATTTTTTTCCTCCTTTCTTCCACCTAGCTTTAAATAGGCTTGAAAATGAGATTCTATCCATATATTTTGAGAACTACAAAACATTACCAGCTTCTCAGTTTCACTCTTAATCTTGGCAGGGGTTACAGGTATTAGTACCACAAATACTTTACAAATTATCTCTCCCCCTCCACATGAGATTTAATGTGTGAGAAGTGAGGTCTATTCTCTTTCTCATCTTTACATCAGGGGGAACCTGTAGAACAACTGTGATTTCTTGAATCTGAAAATGCAAAAAATTTTGCAATACATGCAAGGACTTCTCTGCAGTCCTTGACTTCAGTCTTGCCATATGATTTCATTACTAAAATCATACAGATTTAAATTTTTAAAATTCTTGTTGAGTTCACTTATTGTCCTGTGGACTTCTGCTATCTTTTTTCCTATGGAAATTTCTCTGCCTTACCTAGTCTTGAAGCTATTATCACCTCCTCTAACATTCAGTATCTCACTGCTTTTTCAGTTCTTTCCAATAGACTGTGAAAATTTAAAGGATGGAAGTTACTAGCGATGACAACCATCTAGGAGCTGCAGATAGAAACACTTTCCCATTTTGAATGAACTATTTATTTCTGCCTATTCTATATGTACCTGACAGCCTGTCTGTTTTTTTCTGAAGCCAGGTCATCTAACAGGTCAATCTATTACTGCTCTGAATTGAGTCTGCTTTGTGGAATTGTTTGTTGCACAGACATACATGTTTGGATTCATTCTCTGCTGCCCTTCTTCAGTTTCACTCACATTTTCTGGATTAAAAAAAAAATAAAAAATGAAAGATTGTTAGGTTTAGATAATCACTGCATCATTTTCATACCCAGAAAATGAAAACTGCTTTTCACATTGCAAAGGAATATGTGCTTTAAATATTACTGTATCAGAAGGCCTTAAGGATATAGTATCTATAGCAGGTACTATATGAGGTACCATTTTCTCAACATGACCTTACACTCTATAGCAACTCACATCTGTCTAGACTGAGAAGGCTACAACAATGCAGGTAATTGTTAGTTTTATGCCTTCTTCATAGAACCATATGATTAACATCTGGCTGCAAAAGATCCACACAAACTAAATGCAGATGAGGTATAAATAATTTGGGGCTAACAAAGTTTTCTGGGGGATTAACCTAAACCATTACTTCATATTGAGTGTAGTGATCATAAAGTGATTGACTGACATGAATAACTCAGTGAACCATCTCCCTCATGAGACTTAGTTACGATTTGCCCTTCCCAGATCACAAGTTTCTCCATCCTTACTCCTTTCTCTCTTTCCAAGATTGAAGCAAACTTTTAAAATTCCTTCCTTAAGTCTTTCTAGAATATAAAAACCTTAAAAGAAGATTGATAACACAGAGAGGGTTTCAGTGTTTTAATACCTATGCCTTTTCATGATTGGAACTTTTCCCTCATTTTACAGACCCAAAATGTTATGCCACCTCTATTGACTCTGTCCTGTACTACTTCCCAGGTAGCCTCACAGTCATGTAGCACTTTCCTCAGACAGTGTTTCTGAGCATTGACTCCTGTCAAGAATAATGATGAAAAGTTAAGGAGGGTACAACTCTGAAGCATTTCATAATGTATCTGCTGTAAAGCAGTACTTAATCTGGGGTAGAATTGTTCAGAAGAGGGAAAACAGTTAATAGCTGTGCTAATCATCTGAAATGTTTATTGAGTACATCCACAGAATGAACATGCATTCTGATATACCATACAACATAAATTATAGGTTTCTTGCTTCAGGCACTTTCTGGCCTGAAGTAATTGCAATAATGTATATGGTAAATTTATTCCCAGCTGTTGCTTCAGCAAAGACAAATGATAATTAAAAAAACAAACAAAAAAAAACAACCCCAAAAAAAACAGTGAACTTAACACTGTTAGAATGAGGAGAATTTAGCCAAAATCAGCAAGCACCAGATTCACAGACAGACAAATGCTGAGTGCAGCATGAGCCAAAAGCTCAGCTTTTGGCTGCTTAAGTGGGATTTCTAATCCTCATTGAGACATTTAAATTATAATTAGAGTTCTTTGCAACCTGAACCACTGCATAGGCAGGACAGAAAAGTAAGAAAAACTGTTAAGTTTGCAGTGATACTCTTCCCTTGCAGAAGGGTAGCCCTGGGTTCTTATCTCTGTTCCTGATGGTTTTGCACCATATCTGATGTCTTTTTCTTTAATTTAAATGTATAAGCAGACTCTGGAGCATATGTTTGTCACGCATCCCTTCTTCTGCCATAGTCAAGTAATTTCTTTGATGTGGTTGGCAAATCAAGTTCCTTCTTGCATGTTCACTCTCTGACTTCCTGGAACAATAATTTTCTCGTTCTCTGAAAGACTTGTGCCTGCTTCAACAGCTGTGGTGGAGTTTGACTGTGTTACAATCACAGCTATACAACATCTGTCTGGATCACCAGCTTCAGGTAGGCCTTTGATTATAGAGATCCTTATAGTCAGTGATATTTTTTAAAGATTATATAGTCTTTACAATTTAACTATAAATGTCCTGTTTGATACTGGGCAAATAGTTTCAGGTCAGCTACTCAAAGATGTCTAGATTCTTATTGAAGCCAGAAGTTATGTGAGTTTTAGGCAGCAAAACTGAGGATATCAGTTTCATCTTTTTTGCTCTTACTTTTTCCATGGACACAGAAAGGATATAACATTTCCCTTCACTAGGACAAGACATAAAGAATGAATGCATTACAAATTATGGGGCACTGATATCATAATCATAGAGGTTGTAAAAAAACTCAGCTTAAAGAGCTTTCTAATGAACAAGTCCTGTTTTCATTTGTGACTTACTTAGAAAACAATGCTTGTTAAGTTGTATCTCAACTACACAAGATAAATTAGAAAGTGCAAGTCAATGCCTTCCCCCATCCCCTTTCATATTGTTGTCTCTAGACTCATTTTAATAGGTTGTGCAAGCTTTTTTTAAAGGTCATAAGTACTAGTATATCTTAGGGGAAATCCAGTATTTTGCAAGGTTGCCTTCTCACTGGTTTTCTGACAACCATGAAAAAGTGTCAGCCTCAAAGAAAATGCCAAAAATATATAACTAAGAATGTTATTTTGTTATCGTTGTTCAGTATTCTTGTCCTTTGCATGATACATTAGAAGAAATGTCAGTTTTGCATGTTTATTATTAGCAGCTCTCTGTCTTTTATTTACTTTCCATGTCATGGCTATCATTTTCACTTGTCAGCTATGGAGATGCAATAAGTTACCTTTTACTCTTCCTTACCAGTCGTATGGTATTTCAGACTCTACACATTAAAGTTTGCATATTTTCTTTTGTTCTGTGATTTAATGTTTTTGATTTCACAGACTCCTCAAATCATAGAATAGTTAGGGCTGGAAAAGAAGTTAAGATCATTTAGTTCCAACCCCGCTGCCATGGGAAGAGACAACTTACACTAAAAATCAAATCCTATTTCAAAGCAAATGCACCAAAAAAAAAACTAAGACCTTTCCTCCCTTTCTGCCTAACACTCCCTCCCCTTAATTCTAAGACAACAGTAATAAAATGAAAAGAAACGTACCCTTTTTTTTTTTTTGGCTGAAAATATCTCAGCAATGTCAGAAGAGTGGGATTTCTTTTTTTTTCGATTTAAAACATTATAGCTCCTCATTGCCATTGATCCAAATTGGATGCTGAATTAATAATAACTTCATACATAGCCATTTTTTTCCCAGAGTTAGGAGATAGTCTCTCACACTGCACTTGAATCTTAAGCCTAACTGATACTGAACACTTTCTATTATCAAACACTTTCTACTACCACTACTGAAAGACAGACTATGGAAACAGTTTGCGCAAGCAAGAACTTGAAGAAGTAACTTACACAAAGAGAGAATTCTGTTCAAATCATAGTCAGATGGGGTGGTAAATCTGGAGTTATTGCTTGTATTACGAGGTTAAAAATGCCATAGTCATGATACATGTTGTAAGCTCATTCTTGTACAAGTCTTCATGAAAAATTTTTAGACTATTGTACTGCCAGATGATGTCAAATCTGGTATTTTTCATTTGTAACACAATTTTGTGTTAGATCATTCATTGTATGACTTCTCATAGCTTATAAAACTCAGATGACGGTATAAATCTGTAATTAATCACGTACTGTGTATTCTAGATAATGCACCACCTAACCGCTGTGTGCTCATGCCTGCTCCTCATCAAACTTCTACATTTGGGTGATACCACAGCTCACTAATTCAATAGCAGTGCTTGTGCCACTGTGGTCTTAATCAGCTGCCTCTCTGAGGACTGAGGAATGGGAATGGAGATTGCAATAAATCCCATAAATGGTGCAAGGTCACTGTCCATAGCTTCAGAACTACTGAACTGAAGGATATGGCTTCACAGAACTGAATGTAGACTAAACCTATGTAACTAATTGGAGTGTACTTAAAAGGCATAGATTTTTCTTAGCAGAGAATTGCATGGCTTTTCCAAATCATTCTACAAAGATGCACAGTAGGAGTCTGATACTCCATTAAGTTCTACAGGACAGACTCAGAGGAAAAAGAAAATAAAAAGAAAAAAAGAGAAAGAAAACCAACCAAAGAAACAAAAATCAAATTTTAATTCATTTTCTGTGAGAAAATATAGGAGTTTAAAATAATCACAAGGGAATAAGGGAAAGATAAAAGACAATGTTTTCTTCTTGGTCTATTTTCTGCGACCAATTTCCTTATCCTTCCATATAACTCCAAAGTGAATCCTCTTTTAAAAACTTGTCAAACACTGTTTATCAAAGGAATAGAATATTAAAACAAGAAAAGACTTGGGGAGATTATCTCTTCATAAAGGACCCAGACTCAGAAAAATATACTGTAGGACTGGGTTACAGCGCAGGAGCTGGGCCATGGTAACCGTTCCCATCCCCAGTCTCGGCCTGCAGCAAGGGTAACTGGGCTTACCAAGCCCTGTGTGCTACACAGAGTAAGAACATGCATATGGACCAAGACCGGGATTCATCTGATAGGCTGTCATTCATAGTTGTGTCAGTTAAGTACATGCTTAAGATTGTAAGCTGAAAATTTTATTAAAAATCACAAAGCTTTGCTGACACATATGACTAAAACACTTTTTAAAACTACCTCTTTACAACTCTCCTCAGCAAAATGTCTCCTGGCTAGGTACTAGGGAGATATTCTGAAGGTGGTAAAATAAACCAAACCAAAAAAGTAGCCAGTAAAAACAACAATAAAAAAATCACCCAAGTATGAATTATCTGTTTTTCATTTCCCAGGGTGCTGAAATAACATTGGGTAGATAAGAATGTTTCTTTATTTCCACCCCTATACCTTCACTCAGAAACAGTGCCACAAAGTATTTATTAGCAAAATCCACATATTCACACCTGTAAACCAGATGTTGCTGAGCACATAAATGCAGCCACAGTAATTCACACATTGCTACTACATTATAGGCTAGTAAATCATTACACTTTAATGGTTAAAAAAATAGTAAGATAATAATAGAAAATCTCTCAGCAACTGTCACTGTGGCTGTGACATACTGTGACACCATCACTAGACAGCATTAGCAATATATTAAGTCTTAGTGCTTTGGACCACAGCCAGAAAGCTTACATCACTACTTTCAGTTGGTTTTATTATGGTTTTGTTACTGTAATAATGTAGTTTACAAATCATCAATACAGGATTTTTTTAATTGTTTTTTTGTGAAAAAGGCTGAGACAGCAGTCTGAAATCTTTTACACACTGTAGCATGGAGTCAGTTAATAATGTCACATGCAGATAGAGAGAGCTAATCTAAAGAGACTGTTATTAAATTATACTGCATCCCCTGGTAGTGGAAACAGGTAGATCTGAGGTCCCTAATGTAGTGAATTAAGTTTCATTTAATAAAACCTTCATTATTTCCCAACTTTATATGAAAGGAAAACTAGAAAGGAAAACTAAATAGATTGCTTCTGGGCACATTACAGAAAGAAATCTCTGTTCCCTGAAAGTGACAATGCCCTGAACATGATTAACATTTTTAGATTTGTTAAACAGCTCCCATAGCAAAGACTGAGGTTATTCTCTTGCTATTCCAGTATCACTGATGACATTAGCAGTGCAGGACTATTTCCGAAAATACTGTCTTTAAGCAACTAGAATGAGTAATAAACATGCTGATTATCAACTAGAAAGGAATGACTACATTTTATGCCTGAAGATAGGTGGAAACCTCATCAGCCTAAGTAGATTATGACAGAGAATTAGGTCAATTTGCCGTGTGTTACAAAGCTCCTTTGTGGTCTTTGCTATCAGAAGTCACCACAAATGATCTTGCTGTTTCAGTAAGCTTCTGCCTTTTCTTCCTGTTGATCTTCAGGGTTCTATCAATTCCTTTCCTCGATCAAAACAATGAGAACTTAATAATTGTATACCTATTAAAAATTATGATCTATTTATACACAGAAACACCCATACTGAGGGAGACAGGGAGACAGAGAGACAGTTTTGAAGATTTTTCCTTTCAATACTGGAATTTAGTCATTGGGGGAGAATTATAAGGATGATTAAGTTACAGCAGTACAGTACGAATCTGTGGAACAATGAAGGAAATGCTGACAAATTATAGAGTAGGATTCTAGAAAAGTGCAATATATTTAGCTAGTTTGACATTTAGTAAAAACATTGTAGCTAATATTATTTTTTTTTCATTTCTACAGGAGTCAAATAACTTGACATGGGGTCAAGGTTGGTAAAATTTTAAGAAAAAGAAAAGAACACCACAAAACATAATAATGTATGGCCATTGTGCATCAAGTTCCCAAGTGTCATGATACTTGCCACCCAGCTTGTGAATCTGATTAGTTACACAGTACAGAATGGCATGCACCTATAGCAAGATAAAACAGCTAAATGTATGCATTCTGGAGACCTTTTGGATTTGGTGATCAACATTAATTAACCCAACTGCTGAGGACTCTTTAAGAAGCACTGGACAACCTTCTGAGACATTACCAAGAGCAGAAGAATGTGTGTGCCTGAAGCTGGTGGTTATGGTCTCATGTGAGGGAAAAGAACAGCTTTCAGCAACTACACAAAAACAATTTCTCGAAAGAATACTACAACTTTTACAAATGCTGTGACAGAAGTGATAAAGACACTTAAATAAAACTTGTGGCCATTATGCTGAAACAAAAACTATTGAGATGCATTCATTTTATGACACACTGATTTCTGAATTGCCTTCCACTGTGCTTTTTCAGATGAAATACATGTTGACAACTGTTAATGTATCAAAATTGAAGAAAATGCAGCAATAGCACATAGTGTGTAGACAACGTGGGATTTTATTTCTAAAAAGAAGCAGCATCTTACTCAGAAACTTCTCCTATCGCCTGAAACAGGGCACTTCTACAGAAGGCATTACTTGGCATAAGCAGGGGCATCTGGAAGTTTATGGTCCAAATGAAATTCCAGTTTCTACATAGCATGAATTGAAAACAGCAGTTGTAGTTCTGATTCTTTTGACATTCTAGAAGACACTACAGAGCCATCATAGTTATCATAGTTCCTTTGTTTTATTTTCTGTGAGCTGACTAGCTGGCCTTGTATGCCATCCTGGTTATTCCTTTCTCTTCCCAAGAAGATCCACTTTCAGCCTAGATTTTCCTATGGCTGTCTACCTCAGATGCACTATTCAGGACAAATCATACAACTTTGAGTACCAGAAACTAAGCATGAAAGTGCATTTTTAGGACCAGGATGATGATAAAGGCATTTTTATTCTTAGAGAATATGACGTTTGCCAGAGACTGATGGAAAGATTGAAATGTTCAGTGCTTCACCAGGTCAATCCTAAGGTCTTATGAAAGCTATAAAAACATTTTCAATCCATACACGTGTTCAATGTGGTACATTTTGTGGGGAAATATTATTTTACAATTTCTCATCTGTTTTATTGGTCATATTTAAATTAGTATATTCAAGAAAAAATAAGATATTAGTTCATTAATTGTGTCCCAAAGAGTGGATAAATAACCATTATGTAACGAGTAAATTTGCACTTTACTGCTGTACCTGGTTTTTCCTTGTGGAGGTAGCAACTTGTATGTTAGTGGCTGCTTTGTGAAATGTCTCCAAATGTAAGGTAGGCGATCACAGCTTAAATGTGAGACATTTTGAATCAAACTAAAATTAAGTTGTTTGCTATTGTGTGTATCAGAAGATAGCATTAGACCTTGCTTGGTTTGTTTATCTGAGATCAATGTCTTATATATTTAGTCATTACCTTTATGCCAACTTCTTGCAGAGTCATGAAGCATTTGTTTGGGTGAGAGAGTATCTGCAGAATCTCATCTCCTTCTGAGACACTTTCTGGAGATGTCACCCTTTATGTATTAGAAGATTGCAGTTTTCAGGCATAATAAAGTTAAGCATTTGCCCCTCAGAGCATGTCTGCAAAGCACTATGAAAACTTCATTCAGTTTTGGAGTTAGAAGCTTTGAAGCATTTTTGGTAGGCATAATCCAACTATATATATGGACTTAACATAAATGCATTTCATTTGGAAATATTCTTGTCATCAACCATTGGGATATACAGAGCAGAAAAGGCAGAATGAAAGATCATAGCAGAGCAGGGAACACCATGACGTACAATGAACAATCAGTAGCCAGACAGACAAAACTAACCTCCCTCACATGAACACACATCCAATTAAAATAATCAATTAATCTATGCTTTCTTGCTTTTCACATTTCCAACTATTATGAACAGAAGTGCAACTGAATGACCTGGGACTGTGATAGGAAATGATTGAAACTGCCTTTGCCATTTTTTGTTTCCAATTGTTCATGGCTCAATTAAGAAAACCTTTTTAATTTTAATTTCTTAAGCAAGAACCATGGGTAGCACAACACATATTTAGCTGTAAAACTAGAAGCTTTGGGAAATATATATCTCAGGCACATTGCTTTATTATTACATTTTGATTATGTAATTTGATTCCTTTTACAGCTGCCTACATCACAACTGATTCCTATTAAGCAAACAAGAGGAAGCATCTCTGCCAAATGTGTATTATCATTGCTAGGTTGCTGATGACATTACTTCAGTTTAGAGCATTTATTTGCATCACTGCCCAACAGTTGTTCATAGGACGTTTCATAACAAGATGGAGAGTGGACAAAAATTCCCAGAGCTGGACATATTCTGAGCAAATGCTTGCATAATGTTTATTCTCACTGTTTCCAGTTTTCTTATGTCAAATTAATAGGAATTTATGCTACCTTTGATAACAGGTATTGCTGTAAACAGTCTCTAAATATTCTGATGGAAGGATCAATCCAAATGAAGTAAAAAACCTTAGTAGCATTGTTACCCCTTAAACAAAGTCCAGGCTACTCTTTCCAGTTTACTCAGGATGAATTCAATTTGCTTCTGTCCTTCTTATCGATTTCCCTTTACTGTATATACAGGTATATGCATTGGAAAGCGGAGAAAACATGGAGCCACATATTCACTATCATTTTTTAACCCCTTACCATTTCACCTGCATCAGAAAAAGAGTGCATCATAATGCAAAAATCTATCTCTAATTCAAATTGCTGTCCACAATCCAAAATTAGATAAGAAGTCGAATCATAAAAAAAGTCAAAGGAAACTGGAGAAGAGGTATCTCTATTCTGTCACTCCAACATCAAGGTTCTTCCTTTTATATGGCATAAAGGTCACATGGTAGATATGAAGAACTTTACACGGGCTGTAAATCTCAACTTTTAGAAAGAGGAATAGTGTTAATCAAAACTCTTAAGAATATGAAGCAACAGAAAAGCAGAACAGTTTAAGCTGCCGGCCTAATTTTATCTCTGCAACAATGAAAGTAATATTTAAGGAGACCCTGTATGGAGAAAATTATGACTACTATCTGATGTCCAGTTCTATCTCCATGTTACCTTTATGACAACCTGCATAAGCAGTCAGGCAGAGGCAGAGATGGACAGAAAAGTGAATGCTCTGCTGGCTGGCTGCAGTTCTCCATACAGTGACTGATAATAATCAAATTCCTGTCTGGGGTCTTTATCTTGCACCAGTCTATGAAGTTATTCACTTATTATTTTGATCACGTCTCCCTGTTGCTAGTAACAATCTGAAAATGATAACATTTTCTGCTAGTTTTATTCCCTTTCCAGGGAAAGATAGGTTTCTTCCTCCTTATCCTCCCCTTTCCCTCCCCCAAAATACATATATTGGATTATTGGCCTTCAGTTGAACTCTGTAACACTCAACAAGCTCCAGTCTTTTTCTTGCTGATTAACATTTTAACAGAAATGCTTCCTGTCTATGAAAATGGTGAATTCATACACACAGCTGAACTTGTCTGCATAAGGGGTTGAATGTTTAAGAAAAAGAAAAAATACTGTTATATTGTTAATAAACTCTGGACAAAAATAGATTTTGACAAGTAAATATTCCCACAGCAAAAGAAATGAAGCCTCAGTCAAAAGCATATGAGGTAAAAGTCTTTGGGAAGCAAAGGTGGATAGGTGGATATTTAGGAGGCATACTTAGCCAGGTACTCCAACATCTATTTAAGTTTGTCACATAAGCAGTCTTTTCTTCCCCTCCTTGGTAGACTAATAGTCCAAGTTCTTCTTAATTGTTTTTAGTCATTTGTGTGACTGTGATAAAGACCTGTCTCAATTCAGGCCTTCCTTAGGAAAACCAGAGTGAACCATTTAATGAAATAGAGTGTAAATGTAACCATACTAGGTTAAGTATAGGTCTCTGAGTGTGTTTAAAGTGAACTAGATCTGCCCAGCAGACAAGTTTAAGTTGGCTGCTCAACATTTGAGAGTATTTGACCCAAGTTTTGGGTCTGACAGTACTAATTGTTAATCATTAGTTCCCAGTAACATTCAGGGACAGACAGCTGAAGATCTAGTGTAAATATCTTAAAGTCAAAGTGCAGTGGAGAAATAAAGCTTTAGAAACAGCCTGTCTGCCTAGGATGGCCACAAAGAACCATAATTTTTCCCCTTTCCTTCAGTTTCAGTGCTCCTCACTAAACAAAACCAAGTTTTTTGGAGGAAAGCACAAGTGTTTTTGTGCTTTTTTGAAGGAAGCACAAAAGTTTGCAAAGAAGTTTCTGTCCTTAATTTCTGAAAGGGAAGTCCTTAGTTTCTGAAGGGGAAGACAGCTGTACTGCTTTAATTTCTGGTGGAAGCAAGATTCTGGCCTATCACTGATTCCAACCTCAGTCCATCGAAATTTTAGAAAGATTTGAACCAGGCATTTTTCAAACATTTAAGAACACTGTATTTGTATCCTGCCTCCTTTATGTGAGATAGAGTTGGGAAGGAGTGGTAGTTTGTGTAAATTCTTACTTTGCTTTCATATATTTCACAATTAACTGCTTCTTTGATGGGAACTGTCTCTGACCCTGAAGTTTTTCATGAAATGAGGGGAGGAGGAAACTAAGTACACTCACATGGCATCCAGCATCAGCAAGAGTGAAGAGATGTATTTTTGGCAGGAGGGGACAAGCTAGTTGGGAAAGTAAAAAAAAAACAGTATGAATATCAGACTTATACTTCATCATTTAAGGTTCAAGAGTCAATGAAAGTTCAATTCTGAGCTCAGATTAAAGTTATAAAAAAATAGATTTAGAAATGGAAAGCAGAAACAACAAATATCCAAAATACACTGAAGTGAAAGAGGTAATAGCTTTCTTTGCCAAACCAGAGGAAACTGTGAAAGAGAAAAAAAAGTTACAAAACCTAAATAATAAACATTATATTTTAAACTGCTCATGTGAGTAGTCTTAGAATGGCAAAAAGATGTGAATAAGCTTATATGCTCCATCTTTATATGGCACATTAAGAAAAAAAAGCCAACAAAAAAACCCAAACCAACATGATTTTGTTCTTTTGCATTAATTTTATATCTAAAAGAAAATTATTTCCCATTAGCAACATGCAAAGGTGAAAGGATCTAATGTCTTTAATGTCAAAATAAGGTAGTAGTGCACAGTAATGATTTCACAGCATTGCTAACTTGAACAAAACAGTAACAAATTTAAATTAGTTAAACTGTAAGTAACACCCACAATTCAACATCTTCAGGCTCTTGATATCAACAAGGCTCCAGCTAAACAATTGTTATTTTCAAGATGTTTTACTTAGCCTATCATGATGATCTGATCTGTCAGGTTGTTTCTGATATTTTATAGTATACCAAATGTCTTTGGCTGACACTGATTTCATGGATCAGCTGAGAAGAACACTTATGGAAGCTGATAATAGAAAAAAGTAGAAACGGAAGCTGATGGAAATTAACATAGGAGGTGGCTGTCGAGTTCTTAGTAAGGATAAGAATCCTAAGAAGGTCATTCAAAGTCCTTTGGTGTGACATAAAATTGATGAGCTGGAGGTGAATTCGTAAGATAGTGAGGAGATTGAAGTCAGAGCTCAGCAAAGGAAATGCTAATAAATATCAACTATAAGAACTGACATTTTCATCAACAGAAGCCAGCTGTCTGAGCTCAAGTTGAGCAAGCACATTTGAAGTGAGAGAATCACCCCTGTGGGTAAAGCCCCAAATTTGCCTTCAACAATAGTTATTTAAAGTACATGGAAAAAATATGTAATGATAATTTGATTATTTCCAAAAGATTGCTATATCTAACACTAAACTAATATTAGTATTTTGTGCCCATATGTCACATTACTGATCTCATCACTATTTTTTAATTATATATAGATGCAATAATATAAAACAATGAGGAAGTGCATTAAAAGCTCATAGCTACTCATTTCTCTAATTTCAGGAATTTTTTTTTTTTATTTGAAAAATTTTGCAATCATTTCATTGCAGAATTTGTCATGTATATGGAAAAGTATTCGTTTACCAACTATATCTGAAATGCAGCTGACATTTCAGATATTTGAAGGTAGCAGTAACCCAAATATTAAATTTATGTCAGCTTCTCACTCACATGGATGGTCTCTTCATGTGGAAAACACAAGCAAAGTCTTAAAAACACACTGACTTAAACTATTAATACATTTAACTGAAAAAAATGTATCTATTTTACCTATCTCTTTGAAATTACAGTTTATTATTTTTGTAAGTATAATCTATATAACTACTTTCCCGCCTGCTTCTTACCTCATATCATTCATAGCCAGCATATGTCCATTTTACCATCATTCTTATTCTGTCTGTGTAAATACAT
This sequence comes from Pezoporus flaviventris, assembly GCF_033815535.1. Classification (NCBI taxonomy): domain Eukaryota; kingdom Metazoa; phylum Chordata; class Aves; order Psittaciformes; family Psittacidae; genus Pezoporus; species Pezoporus flaviventris. Next base: position 37,851,028 of record NW_026892579.1, on the reverse strand, counting down.
AAATTCCACTTCAGTGACCTAGATCAATGAGTTTAACATTCCCTAGAATGCATCTATCTTTTCCTATGGATTCTAGAATTGCTAATAGAAATTCTAACTTTGGTGCCTTTATAAGATTACTAAAGACTTCTGAAATTGTGAGGTGAATCCAAGGCCTAGATGAATAGCAGCAGCAGCAAAAGATCTATTATATTAGTTGTTTTACTCTGTGATTACAGCATTCAGCAGTTACATACTAAAGTAAAAGCCTTTTAAATGGGGAAAAAGATAATGCAAGGTATCAATAAAAAATTACAATAATTTGTCAGTTACATTGAAAATTAAAATGCAGACTAAAAAAGAACATAAAGCAAGAAATACTATAAATGGCACCTGTTAAATAGCCATTAAATGCTAATCCTGAAAAAACAAACTGTGAATTCAAATCTAGTAGCTGGATAGGTATCAGTTCCCATTACCAAAAACATCCACAGATTTTTACTACTTCTGAAACATACAGTATTGTTGATGGATTGAACTACTTATGTAATCTATGTAATTATGTAATATGTATATATTATAATATTTTATAAAATATATATGGGTACTTATATAATAATAATGTAGACAGATAAATCTGTCTATGTTATTGCTGTGCTTTAAGACAAATTTTAGTAAAACTATCCCCAAAGTCTATGTCCTATGTGTTCCTCTTTATGGTATCATTCCCCCGAATGTGTCTTCCCCTTACCCTTTCATGAGTTTTTGTCAGTAGTTTATAAAGCCATACTCTGAAGGTAAAGTAATATTCTGGAAACTCAAATGTCTGCTGGGGAACAGAAATCTTTTAATAGAATGCAAATGGGTTATTTCTTCTGCAAATAGTAATTGGTGGATTGTGTTAAGCGATTTAGTCCCAAAGAAATAGATGTTATTTTCCCAGTATATTCCAATGGAAACAAATTTCTTCACCATGTGGAAACATGTTAATTCATTACTATTATCTAGTGATAATAAAGATTGGTTCATTCAAGAGTTGTAGTAGACCCTATATCTTGAAACATTTAGATATTAGTAGCTCTATAGTACATTTAATGCAAAAGAGCTTTATATAGGTTATGAACTTAATATTATTAAGAAGCCACCTCCATCAGTGTTCTCATTTCAAGTGGAGAAACTGGTAACTGTGTAAGCTGCTCAGTGATGTAGTGTGGCACAAATAGGAAAAGTAATAGAATGGGAAGAGACAGAGGAAACAGCAAGAATTAAGCGAGCAGGGTAGAATTTATTTCGTCTGTGTTTACCCAATTTGTTCAGGCCATTAGGAAGTGTGCTTTGCTCTCAAATAATCAAGTCTACAGTTCCGTGCCTCACTGAAAAATACAAGGTTGATCTGATCTCTGATCACTAATGTAAAGAAAGAATAACTTCATTTAACCCAGTTGTATTCCAGCAGTGTAAAGTGAAGTGAGTCCCAAAGACCTCACTAAGTTTGAGTGTCTCTAATACAGATCTCTGCATTGAAAAGGTAGGTACACTGATGTACCACTCACTTGAATGGCCATGATTATTGTAAACACTTCTGGACGTGTTCAGAAACTTCATTTTGCATTCCTGTCTTCATGCTGATCAGACTCCAGTCTGATCATTTTCAAATGTTTGATATGAACCTAGACAGAAAAATAATTTTCAGCTCTAAACAGTCCTCTAAAAAATTTCTTATCAAAACTCCTTAGTACCTCTTCTGCTGCCAGTGTCTGTACCCCTAACGTTATATAACTTTATTCTTTGTAGATATGAACTAACAGCTACTAAAATCTGAAAATCCTTTTTGTTAACTATAATGGGAGCTGAAATGACCTCTTCTGCCTCTGGGCCAAAGCTAACACCAAATGGCCTTTGGATTAACCCCTGAAGGAAGAATGGCACAGTTCAAGATATCACATAATCTAGATTTAATACAGATATTATTACGCACTTCCCAGTGAATGAGCTTTATACTAAGCTGCCTAGAGTTATAATTAAATTTTATATAGATTATATAAAATTATATAAATCAAAGTTACTTTAAATCATAAATTATAAAACTGTTTAAAATTTACAAAATTTTAAATTACATTTCATAAGAGCCCTTACAAGAGTTATTAAAGCTTTCTCAGGAAGCCCTTAGGTAACAGCTGCACAACTGCCTATAGAATGTACAACTGTTCTCTGGAAGCAGTGCTATACGCTTGTCTCAATTTTATATGCTTGCAGGCATACACCACAGTGGGTAAGATCAAGTTTTTTACTTTAAGGACCTATATCATTTTATGGTGGAAAATTAGGAATACCTTCTATTATGAACCATTGAAGTAACTGTTTTGTCCTAAAAGGGCAGTCATCTTGCAGCTATGTGTACAGATCCAGCCTTCATACAATTTGAGTCTATGTTTTCATCTTGAAAGCATAATCCTGAACCACTGTTAGTTCACAGAGCCACGAGAAAATAAACAGAGAGTCTTCACTCAGCCCTTTGAAAATGTAAAGGTCTTATGTAATTGTAAAGGCCAAAATGTATTACTGCCAAACACCAAATCATTTAAGGATACATTTTCAATGCTCTGTGCAGCGCATGGTGATCAGCGATATTTTGAAAGGGAAGTATCTGTCTAAATATTGAATACATGGCAATGAGGACAAATCTAGTTGCAAGAAAACTTATCTATTACAGCACACAGCAAAAACTTCAATTAACTCTCGTTAAGAACTCTGGCCCTTACCAAGGGAAGAAAGGATTTTATTTTTTGCAATAAAATGAAATTTGGCTATATGCCTTTTTCAGGTTTGTTTGTTTTTTTTTTCAAACAATGTTAAGGTAGTTAATCATCTAAACCCATACTTGCAAAAAGAGTAAAATTATGTCTATATTGATGGTGGATTTAATTCAAACTTGTGTATATAAAGAAACATATATCTAGTATCTTTAAAGAATCGTTAGCAACATTACTTCATTTTGCATGTTTTGATCACAGAAAGAGGAAATGGAGGAAATTTGAGATCATTAGGCCAGATTCATTGCTGGTGTTATTCCACAGGTTTCAGGGAGAATACACTTAGGGAGAATTTGACCCAGAAAATCTGAATCTTTTTGCATATAATGAAACTGATTAAGGTCAATACCTGAAGGCAGGGGTGCTACACCACCAAAGAAATTATTCCGATTGTTTTCTTTTCTTTTTTTTTTTTTTTAATTGAATTTCCATTAATGGTTCTTCTGAAAATACATCCATGTCCTATTTTCTATTTAACACAAATATATGGAACCTTTAACTTCAAATAATGTTATTTCACAGACAGCAGAATACAGATTTTAACTTAATATAACTAAGTTCATACATGTCACACTTCAGCTCAGATTACACAAAAATTTAAGATGCACAAGCAGAAACACAGACATGGCCCAGCAATGTAAGTCAAGAAGCTTCACCTTCTTCTTCACCTAATAGTCCAGTATCTTCAGCTAGCACAGGTTTGCACAGCTGTTCTGAACCTAAAGGAACCATGCAGCATTAACTCACCTGAAAAGCTGGTTTTGTATGAGCAAACAGGCACACACATGCTGCAGATAGATCCAAAGCATTTTCTTAACTAGCATTCTGTATCTGATGGAAGAAAGAAATAAGCTTTAGTTCGCATTAAATATTAATGGTTTGTTAATATTATTAACCATTTTCAGCTGCTGCTGCTTCCTTTATTTTTTTTATTTTATTTTTCCTTCAAATCTGTGAGATTAGGCACTGAATAATAGAATCTGTATATAGGATGGGTTTTCTTTCCTCATAAATGTAATTTTAAACACTTAAACTTTTTTTCCTCTTCTTTACAGGTCTAACTTAAATTCTCATTATAACTGCTCTTTTGTGATATGGTGCATGGAATATCTAACAGAGGGAATGTTGTTTAATTTACACCTGTTAAGTGCCAAGGATATAAAAAGATCTATCAGAGGTATTGCTGTATCAGTTTGACAGTGTCACATTTTTAATGAAATGCCACCAGTCAGTTAACAAATTGTATTCCATTCTTCATAAGAAATACAAATTTTTTTTGTAGCATAAATTATCCGTATATAGATGGCTATATCAGTCTTTAAGAAAATAACAAAAAAAAAATCATTTTTTCCAGTGTTATGGTAATTATTGTAAAGGTCTTTAATGGACAATGTGTTTTTTTTTCCCTTCCATACTGAAGTAGTAGTGTTCCCAGAATGATAATAATCTATTTCTCTCCTCACATTACTGAGCTGGCAGTGACCTCACCTGACCCAATTGAAATTGATTTTGTTGTTGAACTCTTTGCTAGTGCAAATTAATCTTAGATCCATACAAGACCAGGGAAGCAAGACACACAGTACAAAGACCTTAAGTACTGAGGGAAAAAATTAGTTCTGGAAAAAGTATTTTAACTTTCGAAAGATAAATGGCTACAATGACTTGCTTTGATAGAACATCTGTAGAATAGGAGAAGAGAATGACAGAGGCTCTCTGAAAAAGCTGTAACTTAATAGCCTAATTTCCTGCCTGGCCCCAGAGAAATATCTGTCTGTTTCTGACAGTTGATGAAAATGCTCCAGTATTTGATTTGCTCACCAGTGTGGGACAAGTTCAGTCCCATCTCTCCTTTGATTCCCTTGAGCTACATGGTTACAGCAGACAGGTTCTGTTACTGTTACCTTTTTTGTTATGAAAACGCATGACTTGCTTTTCCTTTTTTCTCGTAAAGATACTCCTGCCCCATTTTTGATCTGTTTCAATATTTGTTGTTTCCATTGTAACAGCTGATCTCCCTTCCTAGCCATTGAAACAATAGGCATTTCAATAAATTCTCATGTCTCAAGAAAAAACTAAAAGCAAAAAGAAACCTTACCCTTGTAGACATATAATGTCATTTTTGCTTAAAGCATCTGTTCTATGCTACCTGGGTTCTCCTGTAGTGAATGTCAAATATACCTAGAACACTGACTTTATTTTTACACTCTGTAAAGAATTCTTCTGAACACCATGACTTTAACAGAACGTAAAGTTATCTGATATTGTAAGGCCCCTGCAGCCTGTATTACTGTAACAACCAATCACTAATGTCTGATTTATCTGGCTAAATATGGAAAAAAATGCATAAAAAATAACTTAAGACTTGCGGTTTATATATGCTTCTTAAAAAAAAAAAATAAAAATGTAATGTCCTGAAATAAAATGTTCCAATATTGTATAAATGAATGCTAAATAATTCAAATGGAATAAATTTAAGACTCAGCCATTGCACAAAACCATTTATTGTAGCTTTGAAAAAGATCTGAGACTAAAAAAAGGGGGGAGAGGGAGTGGAAAAAAGCCAGTAATTTCTCTAATTTCAGTTTGTGAGCTGAGTACATCTTGATTTGATAATTCAGGTATTGTGCTTACAGCTATAGGCAGAATCTATTTTTTAATTTCTTTGCCTTTTTTGTAGTGAAACCTGCAAAACTTTAGAAGTAGCTTTTGATTAACAAGTAATTTTAAAATGTGGAACTGGAAATATAATGAGGTGTTTAAGGAAAGAACACAACAGATGGAAATCATCGAATAGTTTGGATTGGAAAGGACCTTAAAGATCATATAGTTCCAAGCCCCTGCCACAGGCAGTGACACCTTCCACTAGACCAGGTTGCTCAAAGCCTTGTCCAGCCTTGAACACTTCCAGGGAGCGGAAAATCTGTGTCTGTCTTTCAAAATTTAAACCAAATAAAGACAATTCATTTGCTTTTACGTTACATAATCCATAGAGCTTTTCTCAAGCTACTCTGGAAAGCTATTTGGAAACCCCATGAGCTATAGAGATGAGCTAAGCAATCATAGGTGAGCATGAACAGAAATGTAAATCAGGACTGAATTAGTCAGAAAGTTCTCTGTAGTCACAATGCCATAATGAGGAAGAAGTTAGGATATGATCATTTCCAAAAAAACTTTAAATTCCAATCTATGCAAGCCTTATTTATTGAAACAGTCATACCGTATTGGGTAAGGAGTCCCAAGTTCCACTGCCAAAATAAGCAAATCACCTGTGTCACCCTGTTGCCAGCATTTATCCATCCTATTTATTTAAACATACACTCTTATTGGCATGGACCTACTATTTCTTCCTGTTCTTTTCCACAGCAGAGTCCTGGTTTTAGTTATAGGGCACTACTATGTTCTTTTGTGTCAGCTCAAAACGAGGAGTTAAATGAACATGGACTAACTAAGATTTCCTTAAACATGACAGACAAGAGAGAGATGCAAGGTCCTATACATGGGATGGCACAGCTACAGGTTGGGCAAAGAAGAGATTCAGAGCAGCCCTGCAGAGAAGGACTTGGGGGTGTTGGTCAATGAGAAAATGAACATGAGCCAGCTTCAGTGTGCCCTTGCAGCCCAGAAAGCCAACCGTATCCTGGGCTGCATCAAAAGGAGCATGACCAGCAGGTTGAAGGAGGTGATCCTGCCCCTCTACTCTGCTTTCGTGAGACCTCACCTGGAGTATTGTGTGCAGTTCTGGTGTCCTCAACATAAAAAGGACATGGAACTGTTGGAACAAGTCCAGAGGAGGCCCAAGAGGATGATCAAGGGACTGGAGCACCTCCTGTATGAAGACAGTCTGAGAAAGTTGGAGCTATTCAGCCTGGAGAAGAGAAGGCTGAGTGGAGACCTCATAGCAGCCTTCCAGTATCTGAAGGGGGTCTATAGGGATGCTGGGGATGGACTATTCATTAGGGACTGTAGTGACAGGACAAGGGGTAATGGGTTAAAACTTAAACAGAGGAAATTTAGACTGGATATAAGGCAGAACTTCTTTACTGTAAGGGTGGTGAAGCACTGGAATGGGTTGCCCAGGGAAGCTATGAATTCTTCATTACTGGCAATGTTCAAGGCCAGGTTGGACAGAGCCTTGGGTGACATGGTTCAGTGTGAAGTGTCCCTGCCCATGGCAGGGGGGTTGGAAATTGATGATCTTAAGGTCCTTTCCAACCCTAACTATTCTATGATTCTATAATTCTATAAGGACCACTCTTTTCCCGTTAGTAGTAGATGATGTGGTGCATATTTATAGGGCACAAGATGTGTCCACAGCTATGAGACTTCACAGCTTCCTTAAACACAGTTTGCTCAGAGAACCACATATGCAGCAACACTTCAAGGATGATGCTGCACTTATTCAGTTGGAAGTCCTACTGCCATATCTCCAGAGAGCTCACAGTAATTTCTCAGATGGTAAATGTGAGAAAATCAAAACAACCCAGGAAAGACAGAGAAAAGCCTTGTTGGTCAACATCACAAACAAACAAGAAGGGAAGGCTCTAAGGAACTAGGAAATTGTGCTGGATGATGCAAAACCCCAAGTCTTACCACAGAATAGGCTTCAGATACAACGGATACCTACCATTCTCATATGATTTTTATTTTTCAATAGCTTAATATTTTTATTTAAGAGAAATTATTGAGGGGGCATTATTATGTATGCCTATAAATAATGATATACATAGCAAATACAGTATGTTGAGAGTCAATAAGAACATCCAGTACAGCCTGTGCTTTATTCTTCTCAGGGTTAAGGATAGACTGAAAAATATGTTTGTTTTTCATCTTGAAAGAATGATAACTTTAGAAATATTTCATGAAAAAGGGGTCAGTATTAACATTATGGAATGCAAACTATGAAGCATTCTGCTTGCTTCATTTTTGCAAAATTCCACTTCACTCTATTTCACTGGAAATGTGCTAGATTGTGTTTATGTAGAATTATTCTTGCAACGAATGTGTTTCATTTCAGAGATTAAAAAACATTACTGACAAAACAATGCTTATGTGAAGAGCTCTAAAAATATCAGCAGTTAGATGTACCTTTAAAAAAAAAAAGTAGTGTTTTAAAGAGATTAAAATACTATACAAAATAGCTATAAAATCAAAGACATTTGTAAACGGACATCTCTATTCCATGACAACACAGTGTCTATTAAAATATTATTTTTGTAAGTATCATGGATTTTAACCCCAGCTGGCAACTCAGCCCCACACACCCACTTGCTCACTCCCCTGCAGTAGGATGGGGCAGAGATCTGGAAGAGTAAAAGTGAGAAAACTCGCGGGTTGAGATAAAGACAGTCTAATAAGTAAAGCAAAAGCTGCACACACAAGCAAAGCAAAACAAGGAAGAATTCATTCACTACTGCCCATGGTCAGGCAGGTGTCTAGCCATCTCCAGGAAAGCAGGGCTTCATCGTGTGTAATGCTGCTGGAGCGGGTCCAAAAAAGGGTAACAAAAGTGGTGAAGGGTCTGGAAAAACATTCTGATAAGGAACAGCTGAGGGAACTGGGGTTGCTCGGTCTGGAGAAGAGAAGGCTCAGGGGGGACCTTATCACTCTCTACAGCTGCGTGAAAGAAGGTTGTAGTGAGATGAGGGTCAGTCTCTTCTCCCAAGTAAGAAGCAACAGGACAAGAAGTAACAGCCTCAAGCTGAGCCAGGGATAGACTGGATATTAGGAAAAATTTCTTCACCAAGAGGGTGATCAGGCATTGGAACAAACTGCCCAGGGAAGCTCAGAACCACCATCCCTGGAAGTGTTCAGAAACGATGAGGATGAGGCCCTCAGTGACATGGTTTAGTGATGGTCTTGGCAAACATGGGGTAATGGTTGGACTTGATGATATTAAACATCTTTTCTAACCTAACTGATTCTGTGATTCTATGACTTGGGAAGACAAATGCCACTACTCTGAATGCCCCCTCTTTCCTTCTTCTCCCCCTACTCTTCATATGTTAAGCATGATGTCATATGGTATGGAATATCCCTTGGGTCAGTTGGGGTCACCTTTCCAGCTACATATCCTCCCAGTATCTTGTGTAACCCCAGACTGCATGCTGGTGTGATAGGGTGAGGAGCAAAAAGAGGCTTGACTGTGGCTTTTCATTGCTGAACAATATTGAAACCAAACCTGTATGATCAACACTATTCCCAACACAAATCCAAACCAGCCTATACCTGATACTATGAAGAAAATTAACTCTATCCTAGTGAAAACCAGCACAGTAAGTCACAGAGACCATGTTTGTGATGACAAATAATGTATTGAATATTTATGTAATATATTTCTAAAAATCAAAATCAGTTGACACAAACTTCTCAAAGATATTTTGTAATGTTTCACATTTTTAAGGGTTGGTGAGGCACTGGAATGGGTTGCCCAAGGAAGTCGTGAATGCTCCAACCCTGGCAGTGTTCAAGGCCGGGTTGGACAGAGCCTTGTGTGGCATGGTTTAGTGTGAGGTGTCCCTGCCCATGGCAGGGGGTTTGGAACTAGATGATCTTAAGGTCCTTTCCAGCCCTAACCATTCTATTCTATGATTCATCAGAAGTCAAAAGCAATATGTGAAGAGTAATCCAGAATTTACTGAACTACATTAGTTGTCTAAAAGGAGATGAATTTTAAAATGAGAAGACAACGACCATGGATTCAATATGTCTACAGAAGCACCAAATGATTTTTATATTGGTTATTATCTAACCAGTATAAAATACTAAAGAAATTCATTAATGTTTCCTGATTGCTGATTTAACCAATCAAACCAGGTTATGTTCACTTAGAAATAGACTTATCATACAGAGTTAATGAATATTGCAGTTACAGTAGATAGGCAAGCAAAAAGGAAAAGAAGTCACAATAAATTATGGCAACAGTTTCTGTTTCTCCAGAATATTTTTAAAAAAATATTATAGCTGTTTCCAAAACAGACTATAGTTTTAGTGTACAAGGCAATAAAGATGTCCAATAACATCAGGGTATTAAATATGTTATTTTATTTCTTATATTTTGAAATGTCTCCAAGAGGTTCAGTAAAGTAGAGCTATGTAAATTCACCATATTTGTAAGGAATTAAAACACTGGAAAAACACTCAAAACTATAAAAAATAATCTCTTTAAAATTCTCTTTTTTAGTGATTCCTAGTCTAAAACATCTGTGGTATCTAAGTGGTTATAAAAAATGATGAGGACTTTTCCAGAGTTTAGTTGCCATTTCTATTTTAAAGACAATAACAAACTCCTAATTTGGCTGTTTCAATATGTGTTTGGATCAAGCCCCAGTCCACAGAGCCACACTTTCCCAAAGGGTTTGCCAAGAAAGATTGTTCTGGGTATCAATTAAATCAATTGGTCTGAACTCCTGGGAGTTGCGAGGAGCCCATATTTCTTTCAGATCTGCCTTTCCTGAGTCTAAACAGGGATCTTACATATAGCCAATGGGACAGTCTGCCTGTCCACATGATCAGCAACACATTGAGCTGACATTGGAACAGAGTCTTAAGTTGCCAGTCAGGTGGGTTCTAACCACACATTTTCAGGTTTGCTCTTCGAAAAGTTAAAAAAATCTTGTCTTGAAATGCCCCTAGGATCTTGGCTTATTTAGACCATAACTGATCCACTGGTTGGCCATCACAAGATGGGAGTGCATTGCATGATCAGCACCAAAACCGTCTTTTCAAAGGCAAAGTTAATTCAGTCTTTCAGAAAGCAGAGTTCCAGCTTGTAAAGCACAGCCATAGGAAAACTGAATGGGATCCTCTTCCAGTATTAAAAAAAAAAGACCCAATCATTAGACCTATCAGTAGTTCACAAGTTGTTATTATTTTTGAAGAAGCAAAGTTAAAAATCCTATTGTTGGATAACAGTAAATCGATTGTCCAAGTGAGACATATATAACTGAGTGATTCTTAAAAAAACCCCAACATTTCAGTTAGCATAATTAGGACCCTAAACCACATGGAAACAATTTCCAGAACTGGAACTGTAGTAACACCTGATGTTAGATGTACACAGTGTTTCTGCTGTTGGTAAAAATGTGGAAATCTGCATGTTACTCTTTTCATGAATCAAAACTTGAATTAGCTTGAGCTCCAATGACCATGTCGCTTCCCCTAATCACCCATATTGGAAAGATATTGGATTAATTCTGGGTTCTTCCACTAAAAATATCCCAGTATGGTTAAGTCTAGCTAATCTGAAGGCCTTTTACAGTACACAATTATCTACCGGGTCTGACTCCCTCTGTCATACTTCAACCAGTATCTCGTCAGATTTTTGTGTCCTTAAACCCATGGCACAGAACAAATATACAGGGCATGATGTACGCACATTTTTGTAACATATACAAGCCCAGTTGTATACCCTTCAGCCTGATGCTAGGGTACATTGCCACAAGTGAACATATTTACTAGGAGAGATGAAAGTGTTGTGAATTGTCCTAACCAAAGTCCAAAGTATGAAATAGTACAAAGTGGTAGAGGCACAATCATGAAGGAGCTGTGACAGGAGGGAGAATGATCCACAGATAGGTGGCTTTGGGGTAACATATATCCACTACTGCCATAGTGCAGTATTCTAATATTAAGCTTTAGGGAATAAAACAGGATGAGATTTTCCCACCTACTTTCACAATCCACTGCTTTGCATCATGGAAACATAAAGGTGCTCATAATGTGTTTTGGGGGAGTAGGACCCTCTTCAGCTCTCTGGTGGGGCATTGCGATGTCTTTTTCCTTCTATTCAAAGGAATCTTTCTATTCCTTTAAAAGTATTCTAGATTAGACCCTACATCATTGCCCATTTCCAGACACAGGCAGCCCCACTACCATTTAGCTGTAATTAAGTGCCCACTTTCCATGTAATTACTATACTTATGCATGGTAGGGCTCTGTGATAATAGGTCCACCCTTAAAACCGCCTACTCTGGAGTAACATAAAACATACATGTTTGTTATTGCATACCGTGTAGGTATTTTTTCTTGACAAGGCTTTAGTATATCAATAGCTGTTAAACACTTTTCTGCCAAGAATCTGCATGGCATCTAATTTATGGTCATTGCCTAGCCGACTGCTTAAATGTTAATGAATCAGGTGGCTGAATTACATGCATGAATAGCTGCATATAGTTATTTTAGATGGGCTGCAAAGGATGGAATTACCAGTGCAGCTCACCTCCCCCTAATGCCAAAATATGAAATTTGTTTCTAAGTTACACATACATATATTCCAGCTTCAGCATCAGCATCAGCAATGTTTGGTAAAACTGTGTGGCTGCCAATTTAATGAATTTTGTCCTGCCTCTTTGTATAAGCCTTTAATCCTATGCTAAGAGGGAATTGCATGCAAGGGAGGAAATTGTTTTATTCCTCACTTTCTAAGATGAAAGCTGTGATCACATGTGCAAGAGGGGGTACACTGGAAATTAATCAAATGCTCATTTTTACAATCTAATTGCACTGTTAGTGTAGGATGTTTCACTCTTACAAATAGAAATCATTCATTGTTTCCCTGTTTCTTCACCTTTTAAAACAAATCCCTATCCAGAAGGTTATTTTCCTTAATCATATGGAAATAGAGAATCAATTTGTTCATGAGGGACCTCAAATAAAAGTTATGAGTCTTATGGTCGATTGATCATTAAAAATATTTCTTTGGATGACTCAGAGGTCCAGAGCAATTATCAAATTCTACAGGATTCCAATTTGAATAGCTATTTTGAGAGACAGAGTCTCAGAATACTGTGTATTCATTGAACCCAAACAATTGCATTGCTTTTGTTTAAGCCTAGGAGAGAAAAAAAAAGGAAGGGAAAAACATGGAAGTTTATGGATTCTCTTAAGATAAAATCATTTTTAATACTTGATTTTAAATCATGCAAAACCACATAATCACAGATGACAAAAAAAGCCTGTGTACTTAAGTTATCTAAGGATATAACACAAAAGCCTATGAGGAAAAAAGTGATTGCATTCTATATAAATCAATAAATCTAACAGAGTTCACTCATATTTTGCACATGCAAATGAGGCACTTCTTGGCATCCTTGAAAGGAAGCCTCATTATAACTGGAATAAAAACCAAGCCTAAAGAGGAAGCACTTTATTTGCTAGAAAGAAAATCGTAAGTATTTTGGCCTTGGTCAACAGCCCCATCTGTCCATTAACTGCCATCCATTAAAGAGACACTCAACAGAGTGAACATAAAACATGCATGCACTGTTTTTCAGGAGATTTTTTCAGTAGTTTTTAAGGCTTCTGCTCTTATAGTCCTTTTTTGCTTTCCACTGTTCTCTCTGCGTCCACTATTTTGGTATCTTCCCATATTAATCTATTTTACCATGTCATAAACACTGCTGACTCTTTTGTATTTTCCAGTTGTTCACACATACACATTTATACAATTACAATGCAGTCACCTCCCATCAGACTATGTTTCATTACAGTCTCAGCCCCTCTTCATGCATTTTCATGACTTTTTGTTTTACAAGATGAAAGGACTGTTAAAACTTACTACTTATATTTTTTCCTCCTAAAGGGAAAAAAATAACAAGGAATCAACAAAATAAAAATAATATCATAAATTTTTCATGTCCAGCTATATACATCTATTGGCTAATGGTGTACTCAATTTCTTTTTGTACATGGAAAATAAATATAGCACCATTCTTTAGTTAAACAATAAATTATGCCCAAGGAACCTTTAGTCTTAAAGAATGCAGATGGTGAGCCACCATATTATTGATACAGGTTGTGACCATATAAAGTAACAATGCCAATGATAACTGCATATAAGATTGTTGACAAATTAATTATCAGATTTTCAGGTAGCTTTTGCAACATGAGGATCCTAATAGGCACTACCATTTGGAAACCCCTCTTGGTGAGACCCTCTCTGTATTTCAGGGGAATCTAACTATGTAAATCAATAAAGAACTTCTAAAAATCCCACTGTGTTTTAAAATTCTGGCATTTTAGAGTTAGAAGAGTTAGAAGAGGCTTTATTACACATGCAACATAGATATTCTGTAAACTGGCTGGAGCAGAATACGGTATGAATTCTCATCAATCTGTTAGTGTTTTATTCAAACATTGATCTGCAGAAATCTGAAGAGACTGTATGTAATGAAAGCAAGCAAAACCTAAATGTTAAAGTATCCTTCCTCACTGGCAAAGTTTTAGCAGTTTTCAAATGAAGATGTACAACATGAAAATGATCCTTCAGCTGCAAATCAAAAAAATGCTGTACCCCTTGACTGCCATGCAAAGGAGGCTTTTTTTCAGAAGAAAGGAGCATGCACAGAATGAGGAAAGGAAAAAAGACATTTATCTCACCACTAGCCATCAGTCAAGGACGTTTATAATTGACACTCTGCAGTTTCTCCTTGATGGTGGCTTCTTCCTTTGCAGTATCTCCCTAATTCATGCAGGAATCACTTTCAGGTGACTATAAGCCTTACCAATGCCCTTGATGCTAGTTCTGAAAAAATAGTGACAAGCAAAGAAATAATCACATGATTTGTTTTCCTTGTGTTTGTCAGGGCTTATCCTTCACTCCAGAATAAGCCATTCTACTTTCTAATATGACGTTTTACAAAAAAGTAGGTGACCACCCACAAAATCCCTAGTGACAGCGCAATGATCATTCACCTTTTGATCAATAATGCATTCAAAACACTATTGAGAATGTAGGAAGGGTTATAGCAAATATACACGTCAAGACTGAGAAGTCATTCAATCAAAGCATTTTCTGCAGAGAACTAAGGCAAGATATTGTGATTCTTATCCAGGACTTTTTTTAGTCCTTAACTGGGTAAAATTGCCATGAAAATAAATTGATTCATGGAGAAACAGCATGATATGAAACATCATGGGACGATCTCAAGCCATATGAATAAAGTGTCATTAACAATGTTCTGATATTCTGTTGTCCTTTCCACGCTTAATTAGAGGACCTTCAAGGTCCTTCAAGGGTGAAAGTCAGAAAAGTATCTGCAGGAAGAAGCAAAAATTAAAAAACAGTGTTTCTGAAATGAAAGGGTGTTTGAGTTTTTTTCAGCAGGCTGCTTCCAGGATATCAGACAATGAAGATCACTGTGCTTTGAATGTCAGAGGGCTTTGCTGTCAGACAGTGCTGGAGGCCTTCATGCTGATTGTATGTACAAGAACCTTTCTTTTCCAGAGTCATGATAACATAATACTTTTCATTTTGAATGTAGCATAAGGTCCTCATAAATACCCAGCTGCACTGATAAATCTTTTCTTTCCTAAGTGAACTCCCAAACAGTTCAAGAGTGTTTTTTAAAACAAAGTTCAGCTCCATCTGCAAGTTTCCATTAGGAAAGTATAGAAGGTAAGTGAAAATCACTTATTCGTTTTGTAAATAAGTAGAAAACCCAAATTCACAGCCACAGTGGAAAAAAAAAAAAGCACACATAGACTCCAATTTAGAACTCAAGGTAGTCCTATAGTATAAATGTTCATATGTGCAAATGCGAGTACATGGCCACAATAATTGCATGGACATGTACTCTAGTCACACTTAAATGTTTGTCTTATATGGTATACACTGGACTACTCTACCTAGTTTGCAGCTTTAAACTTCTACAGGTAACTGTTGTCTAAAAAGTAGTTCTCTTGTGTGAGATGGCAACTGTTTCAGTCAGTGCTATCTTATCAGGGATAAAAATGAATAAAAATTTCCTTCTTTAGCTCCTTCCACATTTGACTTTTGAGTTTCAAATAAAATTGATTTTACTTTTCATTATTCAGTCAAACACAGCAAGAGATAAGTGTAAAGCTAAAGCTGTCATTTCCAAATTCATCTCTACCTATTCTGCTACATTATCAGCCCATTCAAACCCTAGCTTATAAGGTAAAACTGTCTTACAGTCATCTGTGTCATCTATGGAGTAAAAAATATGCCTATTGAAATTCTATTTGAGGAAGACTAAATTTCAACCATAATGTTCTGTGGTCTGCAAAGAAATAGCATTTAACACAATTTTCTAACTTCGATAAAATTGATAATATAGTGTTCAGCAAAACAAAGTATTCTTACTGTTTCCTTGCACTTTTTCACTTTTTTTTTTTTTTTTGAGAGTTGAGCAAAAATTAGAATATCTTTTGCAAATACTTTCAGAGTTGGTCATCAAAGTGTCATTTAAAGTAGAAATTGCTAGGTATACTGATGAAAGAAAAGAGAAATATAAAAAGTGCATAACCCTTAAACCCCAGTTTAATTTCTATCTATCTCCCCTTTCCTTTTGATTGTGCATTTCACTTTTATTCAGCCTATAATCAGTGATTTCAGCTATGCTTCCTAATTTCACTGATTCTAAGAACCTCTCTACGCTTACTACCCAAGCAATTAATTTCTTTCAAATGAACATGGCTGCAAGATTGAAACCAAATGCATATGAATAATCTTCCTAGTACCATAAACATTCAAAAGATCAGGCTAATAAATTACACTTTCTGGAAAAGATCTGCCTGATTCTCAGCTCAGTAACAATAACATTGCTTCACTGTCCTTATTGAAGGCACTTCTAAATCATTTTGGTTTATTCAAGAATTAATTTCCTACTCTGTTACTATACAGTGAGTTTAATTTTACATAGGAAAAGGTGTTGGAACAGGAATGTATAAAACAAAAATGCTACGAACATCACGGCAGTGAGACTTATAGGCAGAAGAAGTTCTAGTCTGCTATTCTGACCCTTTCTGTCACATAATATTTTTTCTATTTACAGTGATAATATAATGACTAATTGTGAGAAGTATCATATAATAATTTTCAAGTATAAATCACAGTGTTATATAAACACAGATAAATATCTTTGCTTAGATCAGGCTTAACACAGCGTGAAATTATTTTTAGATAACTGTTTCTCTTCTTTCCTACGTCAATGATTCTTAAACCCAAAAGGATATCATAGTCTCCACTTACTTCCTAGAGCACATGTCGTTACAAAAAGACATATGCACACACATAGAAAGCACAGATTCACCTGTAGTCAGCAGAGAGATCAAAGGGTCCAATGGACACTGAATTGAAGTTTCCTTCATAGTGGTCTGCAATGGTAAGAGCTAAAGTGATACAGTACCAAGATATCCACTTGTACTGTAAGTTTACATTCTCAATTTGATGAGTTTTCACTCCCATCTAGAAAGGGGCACAATCACTTCTTCATACAACCTCTGTGACAAATCCATGCTTACTTCCTTTTGACCCCTTTCCAAACTCTACATTTCAACTCTGATTTTTTAAATTAATAATTAAAAAAAAATATGGCATGGGGGTGCCTTAAAACTAAAGTAAACCAGGAACAAATACTGTAAGCACCAGAGGGAAATCGATGTAAGTGGACTTTGGTTGTTGGTGAAATTCTTGGAGTAGATAACTGCACATGATATCGGTCAAGTTCAAGATGCAAAAAATCCCTCCTGGAAGACTGTTTCAGTCCACTGAAAATGTCTGTAGCAAATATGCACCCTCAGGGCTAGATTCACTACCATATTTCAATCCCACTGCAATGCAATGGTGATGCCAGACAACACTAAACTCAACTTTCTCACCATTTAAGACATACCACAGATTTTCTTCACACAAGAGATGTCGAACAGCCAGGAACATGTACAAATCAAGCCTACTTAGGGACATTTTAACATTAAAAAAATTGTTAAAATGTCACTTTACTCTCACTTATCATCACTCATTCCACGGTGTCATCTAAATCACAGACAGGAAGCTGCTTACCTGACTATTGGATTTTGTCTCCGTATGTCTTTTGATTCCTCACATTAACCAATAGTCAATTAAAAAAATTAGCAGAATAGACAAGGTGCAGACAGCCAACTTAAATTTCACAGTGCTGAATAATTCTGAGAGAATGAATACTAGCAGAAGTTTCATTTTATTGTCATATCAAATCTTCGCATTTAACACTATTGGGCATCGATCATTCATTCTGCAAATAAAATGTGCTTGTTCCTTCTACTTGACTACAAGCTTTAAACTTCTGTTTGCCTGCTCAGAACTACCCATGTATTTGTTGGAAGAGTATGAGATGAGCAACAAAGAAACTTTAAAGACATTTACTGACTGCTCAGGGGATGACTTCAATTTCTAGTCTTCAGTTCTACATTTAACACACAGTGAGGAGAAAAATATACTGGAAGCAGCCCAAATGCATAGCAGATAGGACTGCTATTATCCAAATTCATAGCAGATAGGACATGCTAGAATCATGATATTAGTATGAAATAAATGACCCCCTAGCCTATCTTAATTAAGAGAGGAACTAGGCTGAATTAGAAGGTTAGAAAGATCTCTCTTACGTTACCATGTCTTACTGGCAGCAGACAGATCTCCAAGCCAGGAGAGCTCTGAGTCTTTAAGATTCAGGCAGAAGGGGGATTTTGCAACAAAGACAAGAACAGTGCACTTCAAAATCAACATAATGTATTAGTAAGTTTCAAGAGTTCAGGAAGAATTAGGAAAAGAGGTCTCCATGCTGTTAAACTGACTTTCAGAGAGCTGAAAATACATTAAATTCCAGACAATGAGACACTGACAGGATGATATTCTTAAATGGGTTTACAGGTGAACAATGCACTTGTAAGACAAGCAATTTAACTGCAAGTTAAAACCACCAGGTCCCAAGCTGAACACAGAATAGACTTAAATGGTGGATGATTTTATTGTGATTGGGTTTTAGCCAGGAAATGCTATATTTTTAGTGAAATCTGAAATCTGTTTGATAAACACTGACTTTTTTTAATTTGTAGTTCATAGTATTATAACATTTTGCTAGAACTGAAAAAAATAATTCAACAGGTAATGAGTAAGTTGAAAACTCACTGAGGCATCTTTAAAAAGCTATTGCAAGTAGAGAGTCCTGATCCTATTAATGTTTTATAACAGTTTCAAAGACCAGCGCTCATTCAACTTCTTCATAAGGTTTAATACAGTGATGTGCCACATGCAGGAATAAAGAGGTTACCCTTTTTTGATAGAAAGCCTTTTGGAAAGAAATTATTCAAAAATCTGTAAGAGTTATGTTCGATAATAAACTTAACGTGAACTTGCAATGGAGTGGTTCGGACAAAAATCAAGTGCATTCCTCAGTGTAAGTGAGAAATTATATACAGGATTGGAGAGATGTGACTTTTTTGTATATGAAAAGACCATTGTGGGAATGCAGGGTTTAACTCTGGTATTAGCTACTTGAAAAGACTATTAGCAAACAGGAAAGTCTATAAAACAGACTTTAAAAAAAAATTATGACAAAAAAATGCCTCATTAAAATCACTCTTTTAAATGAAGGGGATGTCAAAAAATGTCTTTCAAATGCTCTACAGGATGTTCATAAAAGAAAAAGATGTGATTTAACATTTTTTAACTATCAACCAAGATAATCTGTAGAGGCTGGAATCTGAGGGCAGATCAAAACAGATTGGAAATAAACCAAACATTTTTAACATCAATAGTAATCAGTCATTAGAACAGTTTACCTAAAGGTGTAATGGATTAGCTATCGTTTGACATATTTTTACCAAGTGTAAAGTTATCCATCTACAAACAAAAAGGAGAGGTCACACAAAGCATCCAGGTCAAACACAAAGGATAGGGACCCTATCCTGATATAGGATGGCAAGACTTTTAGGGATATTCACGGATTATATACAGAACTTGAGATGCTTATACAAAATGCCATAACCAAGCAAGCTGGTATGATCATCAACTGTATAAACAGGACACAAAATAGAAAAAAATAGAACTACTACCTCTGTATTTGTCATTACTGCCACAACACGACACTGGAGTGCTTTATCAAAATGGTAAATTAGGGAGAGTTCAAAGAAGTCATGAAAAAATTGCAGGTCACATAAAAACTAATACCCATTCCAAAAAGAAATAGTGCTGCTTTGCAGTGAGGTTAAATAAGAATGAAAAATATTCAGTATTGATTCCCATGAGTTTTTCATTACTGGGTTATGGATTTTATTTTCAATCAAATAGACACTGTTACTTTCTCAGAAGGGATGGTTTATTTCATACTGAAATTAACATGGGGAAAATGCATGTCCTGTATTATACATTATGTCAGATTACATTCATTCTGCCCACACTGTGAGCCAGTAGGATCAAGTGAGCTCTAGCCCCAGAACTGCCTGGGTCCTCAGCACGGTGCCTTGGCATGCCTGTAGTAGTATATCCATCCTCTAGGGGACGTCACATCATTTGTTTGCGTGTGCATCCCAGTTCAGACTGATTAGGGCAGTGAGGGCTAGTTGGTGCTGTAAGGGTCCCAACACCTTCAAGTCTCTACTAAAAGTGCCAAAAACCAAGAAGGAAATATGTCCCTGAGGAGCTGAATTAGTTTTGTGCTAACGAATTTGCAACATTACAAGCTGTGCCTTATTTAACCTGAAATTAGTTCCAGGTTTGAATGTAAAGGGTCATTACATTTTTTATATGTTTTTTAGGGTATTATGTTTTTTAGATAAACCTAGCCTGCCTTTTCTTTCCTTCCCTTTTTTCTCTTTTATTTATTTATTTTTTACATAACAAAGTAATTTAAGTTTGCATAACTTCAGATTTCCTTGTGAATGCTTTGAAAAGCTCTTGCTGTTATCTAGATCAAGATTGAGATGATCTGCAGTAAATAACTTTGGGGAAAAGTCAGATCAGGAATATTTTAACACATGAGCCAAATTTGAGTATGGAAAACCAAATTATTTTCTTTGATATATGGTTAAGAAGAAGCCTTACTTCATTTGAAAGAGTACTCTGAATACACACGAAATATGCAATGAAGCTTAAATTCCTTCTTCATTGCTAAGGAGAATAAAAAGGTGTTGATAAAATAGGAACAAGTTTATGAAGATTCATTCCTTCCCCTGATTATGTATAGTTAGAAAAACTGGATTGAAACAAATTTCCATATAATGGAGCAGATATTATTAAAATATTTTTTAATGCATTTTGCCACCAGCTATGTAAAGGCTAATTTAAAAAGAATTAGAAGGTAAAGATACTAAAATGAATGAATGAATAAATATATGAAAATAACTCTCAAGCTCTTAGAGAGTATTAGTATGACAAATTATAAAGGCATAGTCCTATTATTTGCAAGGTATAAACAAAATTTCTCTTTCACTTTCAAAAATGTGAGAAGAGTAAATTACATTTTCAGGTTTTGTTTTTAAAATGAAATAATAAAAGAATCCAGCATGATCAATTTCACTCGGACGTCATGCTTGAACAGCACCTTGGATTTCTCAGTGCTTACTTTAGGATTGGGCAGTATCAGGCATTCCTAAGAGTGCAGCCATTTTTCTTATGTAAGTACATGAATCGATTCAAAAAGTCTGCTATTAACCACATTTACTACAAATCATAACCTTGACTTACTTCTCACAGATGCATCAATTTTTCAGTCAAGGCAGTCTCAGGATTGCCTGGATGGTTTACATGGTCACTAGTGAGCCTTATATACAGACAAAATACCTGGAATTAGAAAAATGTGCATTAAATTGTCTTTAAGTTTGCTTTTTCATGTTTTGGGGTTTGTGTTGTTTGTGGGTTTTTCTGGGGGGAATAGTTGTGCATAATTGGAGGCTGTCAAAGTGGCCTGCAGGCAACAGCAGAACAAAACCAAAACACTTTAACTGAAGTTTGTAATAAGAGTTCTGAAATGTCACCAAAAAGATGTCTGTAATATCTATTTAACATCATTTCTGAAAAAATTAATTGTTCCAAGTTTCTTTAGAAAATTATGCAATGAGTGAACAAGTGCATGTCAAATCACTTTGTAATTAAATTCATACATTTGTTTCTGTCTTAAAAATGGCCACATATTCCATCTGCCCATACAAAATGCTTAAGAATTATCAGCCAAGTTCCCCAAGTAAAGCTGTACACCCATCACATGCAGCACACTTCACTGCTACAAGGGCCACTGCTGAAAGTATCCTACTCAAGGCCAAGTGGTTACATTTCTTTATCTTTCTTTTGTTAGGAACATTTCAGAATAAGAAGGGTTCAGATCATAGACTCTCTTTTCAAAATGATTATTTGTGTTACCTGTAACCCACTGGAACTGGAATATCAGCTGCTTTGAATGTAATTAGGGAGATTTTTTTTTTTTCCTGGCCCTTTTCTAAAAGGGAAACTGATCAGTAAGGGGGAAGCAGAGCTGATGCAGGCCGCTTTCTGCGGTTGTGTTCTAATGGTTCGGTACATTTCTCTAAAGCTTTGGGAAGTTCGGCCTAAAATTAGAAAACCTGACCAAAAGCCTGTATTGAAGACTTACCTCTTTCTCAGTTGTTTTTAGCGTTAGCAGATTCATCTTTCCTAAACTTGGTGCAGTTGGAAGGACTCCTCAGAATCCATCTTTCTGTAAGTTCTCCGGTTGCAGATTTTCAGTTATTACTGCCACAAAAGCTAGAAAAGCGCAGAAACTTCAGCTGCCTGTCAAAACCTTCAGAAAGCACAGCTAGCAGACAAGGAATAACAGCTGGTCCCAAACAGAGCTGTTCTGGTCATTTAGGGAGTATCCTCTGGAGAAAAACCAAAAAACAAAGAACCAAGCAAATTATGAAAAGAAATCTGAAAAAAAAATAATAAAAATAGTTCATGATAACCCTTAGGAGCCCCTACAAGATCTTTTTCTGTTTGTGGTTCCAGAAGTATACTGTAAAGAATATAGCATCAAGAAATGGAGTTTCACTACACCATAAGGTTTAGCTTTCCCAAGTTATTACTTAAAATAATTGAGATATAGAGCTGGAAGAACCTGAGGCAATCTAATACATATTTCTGTTTTGATACTAAATCACTTCAATTTATTTTAATGAGTTGTATAAAATAACACATATTAAAAGCAGAGAACTCCATGGAGCAAATCCAGTCCCACACACATCTTTTTTTCATAAGTATCTACTAACCTAGAACAATTTTTTCCATTTCTGTCTTATTGGCCAAATATTCTGGAAACCTTTATCACACTGAAACAACTGTTCCATGGTTTCCAAAGCTTGTTGATGGGTCATAAGGTGATTTCTCAGTTACAAACCACTAGGTTGACAAACTGTTGACAAAAAAAAGACCGTGGGATGTAGGGTGGCAGACTGCAGAGGGCACAACAGAATGAAAAACAGGCAGTATAACCTGCCAACTGGCAAGTTTCTGAAGTGTGAAGGTTGGTTTCACACTCATTCTAACACTCAGTGCTGTATATTCAGATGCTCAGCCCTGGGGTCAACCTTTGCTAGGAGCAGGAATTAGCCTTCTAGTTCACATTCACAGTTGTAGCAGTACAAAAAGGTGGAACAGCCAAAAGAGATGAATGCCTCCAGCACTATGAAGAGGTAGAGAACTAATGAAGGGGATTCATAAAAATATAATAAATACTGAAGCAAAAAAAGATGGGAATCATTTGCACCAATCTTCACCCCAAGACTATATTAAGGGAAAGATTGAAATTGGTGATGAAAAATGTGCATATTTTTTCTCATACAATCATAATGTGCTGCAGAATTACAATAATCTGATGTATCTGATATAGAATTACATGAGATAAATTCAGAATGAGTAAAAAGCACCTGTTTAGTAAAATGGTAATGATTTAAGAAATCAGCTATTAGTTTTCATGGGCCTATTTCCAAGTTCATTAGAGCTGATGGGAGTTCAGTCATTAGTGCAGCAAGTGTTGTTGGATCTGGTCCTGGATTGGGTTAGATTGATTATTTCATTAGATAAGGATATTCAGGTGAAATGTGAAATCAGTTATGAGCAAATTTATTCCTTTAATCAAACATATATGACAATAGCCACATATATTTTAAAAAAGAAGTTAATTAATCACTATTGATCAGATCTAGCTCTTTTCCCCCTAGTAACTTTATGCTAACTCATAATACCTTAGGAGCTACCTCAGAACATTTTTGATGGAACCTATGAATTCCTGAGGTAAATGATACTTTTTATTGGAAATTAAAGACTTATCTGTAGAAGCTTAAGAAGGGAAATAGCAAATTGATATTTCCTAATCCAGGTAAAATTCTACTTCAGCAGTCTGAGGTAACTAATTTCTAAGGCACAATCAAAGGACACTATAACAGGTAGTTCTTCTGGAGAGAGATAGCTACTTGTTTTGTCTTTAGTTAATGTTTTTCACCATACCAAACATACCTCCCTGTTGAATCCTGTCACTTCTGAATCTTGAAACTCTAATCTGTCAGTTCTGAACTCCAAAGGAGGAGTTTTCTAGATGACTAAACACATTCTCTCAAAAGCTAAATGGATTTTCATAGGTGTGATATTCTTTCCCACATAAACATCATCTAAACACATGTGAATGACAGTAAGACCAAAAATACATCAATGATTATTTTTACAAAGCTGCACGTTATTTCAGCCCAAGCTTTTCCAGTTTCTAGAGTGACTGTCAGATTCAAAAAGCTGGGTGATTTTTATTTTGCATTTGCTATAATTTGAAACTCCAAATTTTTCTGCCCAAGGCACTGAAAGATCCTTCCTGGCTGATTTTAATGCTGTTCAGAAGAATGGAAGTTAAAGTCCACTGTTCAAAATCACAAGCAAGTACTCTCTGTTTGCTAATGTATAACTACTTCTCTCATATGTCTGCATTTCTTTAAAATCAGTGAATTTAGCAATCCACTTATTAAAGCATAAAAAACTGGAAACAGCAATCCAGTTATTTTAAAAAGATCTCATCTCTAAAAGGAGAATCCTAAGGTAAGTGCAAGATTTGTGTTATGAGAGTGTTTTCAGGGGGAAAGTTTAATTTTGATAGCTAAAGCAAAATATAAAAGCAAACCCCTCCAGCAGAAGGGAGGGAAGCTGAAATAAGGATGGCTGGCCAGTTGACATCTGATTGAATGAAAAAGTGATAAATAAATAGAAGGTACCGGTCATCAGTCCTAAAGGAAACTTGGTTTAGATATGCTGAGCTATTATCGTCTGAGAAGTATTTCTGTTAAGAGGGAGTCATATTGTAGCATTTGTAGTTACAATAGTGTATAGATATCATGGTCAACCAACTGCCTAAATGTGACTGAGGTAAATGATAAACATAATCTAAGATGAGCAGTAAGGTGCAAAAGTTAGCACTTAGAAGATGGTGGGATAAAAAAAAAAAAAAGGTCAGGGATTTGTACAAAGGTTTCTTAAAAGATATAAGACAGAAAAATCTCTTTACAAGAATTCTGCAGTTGGAGAGGCAGGAGAAGAAACTACTTATGAACATCATTTGAGATGGAAAAGTGCTCAATTTCACTGCTGTCTGTACATCCCCAAGGATTGAAATAGGAAAAAAAGAGCTGCAGGGGCTTGCTAATGTGGCTAACAGGGTAAGTAATGGCAGGAGGCACAACTACTTGGTGTGGCCAGCACAAGAGATGCTGCACTATGTTCCTCACAAGAACAGCTCCTGAAAAAATAGCTCAGAATGAATCAGATCTAGCTAGGCAGGAAATTGCAATAAACTCCAGCAGTGAATGAAGATTAAAGCCAGGAAAAGGAAAGTAATCTGCTCAACCTTGTGGTTACCTCTGCAAGAAACAGATTGTTCTGGTAGCTAAACAGGGCAACAATAAATACTTCCTAAGCTATATCTACAGAGTTTCTATTATTTTTAGTAAAGAAATCACCTGCTAAGCAATATGGTTTACGTTTGTTAGTAGGAGAAAAGCACCTCATTGACTACCGGGCAAGTCTGGTGAAGGGGACTTGAAACGGTGTTTTGGTGGAATTCTATAAAATCAAACGTCATCCATGCATTGCCAATGATCAGTTACTGGGAGATGTGTGGCTGCTAAGCCTCAGATTACATAGTTTTAGATTCCACTTTTAGTATTTAGAACTAATAGTGAAAAGAGTTTTTTTTTTTTTACTTTCTTTTGCCACCCTTCTTGATGATTGACCATGTAGTTCAACAGGACAGACTGAGCTTATTTATCAACTAAAAAGAGTTGCCTTCTCTCATCTGCCCTTCTCTTGATTACATGATCCTGTTCTTTTCTCTGGCTGCACTAGCCCTATTTCTACTGAGCAGATTACTTGCTAATTCAATTTTGTTCATTAAGCCACCAGAAAAATATTCCATATTTCTGCTTGGTTTTACTTTCTGCCAACGCAGTGACCTGAATTGGCTTGTCAATTGGTCAGGCAGTGCCAGAGCAGAGTGAAGTGGCAGGAGTATGTTGCTGTGAGCAGGAAAAACAATGTTTTACCAGGAATAAGCTATTAGATGATCTCATCCGTCTCCTCACATAGCACCCACATAGACACCAAGCTCCAAATCATAAGCTGCAACAAACTGGTACTGACCTTACTTAAAACACGTCAGGTCACAAACCAGCATAACTGGAGTTGATCAGCTGCAGCTGAACTATCCCTACATATGCAGACAGCAAACTCTGAAGTCATAGAATCATAGAACCAACTAGGTTGGAAAGGACCTTTAAGATAAGTCCAACCATTACCCCAGGATTACCAAGACCACCATTAAACATGTCACTGAGGGCCTCATCCACATGGCTTGTGAACACTTCCAGGGATGGTGATTCCACCACTTGCCTGGGAAGCCTGTTCACCTGAGCACCCCCTCAGTGAAGAAATCTTTCCTAATATCCAATCTAAACCTCTCCTGGTGCAGCTTGAGGCCATTTCTTCTTGTGCTGTTGCTTGTTACTTAGGAGAAGAGACCGACCCCCACCTCACTACAACATCCTTTCAGGCAGTTGTAGACAGCGATAAGGTACCCTGAACTGTCTCTTCTCCAGACTAAACAACTCTAGTTCCTTCAGCTGTTCCTCATAAGACTTTTTTTCCAGACAGCTTCATTGCCCTTCTCTGGACCCATTCCAGCACCTCAATGTCTTTCTTGCAGTGAGGGGACAAGAACTGAATACAGGATTTGAGGTCTGGCCTCACCAGTGCTGAGTACAGGGGGATGATCACTGCCCTGGCCCTGCTGGCCACACTATTGCTGATACAGGCCAGGATGCCATTGGCCTTCTTGGCTGCCTGGGCACAAGTTGGGTCATGCTCAGAAGCCATCAATCAGCACCCCAGGTCCTTTTCCACCAGTAGCTTTCCACCCACTCTCCCCCAAGCCTGGAGCATTGCATGGGGTTGGTGTGACCCAAATGCAGGATATCTCAGTCTATTACCTTTGTGAATGGGGGAAAATCCTAATAAGTAAATGGAGGGAAAAAAAATCCTGTATGCCAGCTAATTTCTGCTGACCATCCATATGTAATTATCTCAGGCTTCAAGTTAATTCAAGTTTTCAAGTTGGTTTAGTCTTCTTTTACTGAAACAGTATTTGCATTTGCTGGGGCTTAGATCACACACATAGACAGCACAAACCTGCTGACATACAAAAGGCTTTTTGTGGGTCCAAACCCTCAGATTTCACGTGGGGATTTTTGTCTATTTGCTTGCCTCTTTATTTTGCTCTTGTTTTTCTTTTTTTTTCTTCTGTGGATGTTTCTCTGCTAACCATCAGCTCCTTTCCTGATTTAATGTATGCAGAATATGTCTTTCGTAACATCATACCTGTCATAAGTGTATAGTTAAAGGTAATATGACATAAAATGCACTGAATAAGATATTTTCGGTTGCTGCTTCTTCCAAAACCAAGCCCAGCTCAATGTTAGGCAATCCACATATGTTAATCACAACTTTCACCTGATTGAAACAGCAGTTTAAGCTGTGAGAATTAAGTCTAAATGAACATGTAATAGATCTTGAAATGCAAATGAGAGTTTTCTCCTACTGAGGTATCAGTGCAACAGTAAAACTTGATTCCAGACAATGCACCTCTTCTAAGCTCTTATACTGCAAAAACATATTATATGATTTACAGCAAGCTGAGAGAAAAAAAAAATCAGGGTAAGCTGTGGCTACTGAACAGATCACTATCTGTTTTACTTGCTTCGATGTTGATCAAATGAGAGAACTTAAACAAGAGGAAAAAATACCCTGAACAGATAACTGAATGTGTTTGTCAGAGATTAAAAAAATAAAAAAAATAAGAAAATCACTGTAGCTCCAGTAACCCAACTATAACTGAATCTGTGTTGCCATGAAACAGATCTCAAAATAATATTAGAAGGCTTATGTTACTTTTACTGCACAGCTGAAACTGAAATCCAGATGTGGGAGTCACATATCTGTGAATGATGATTACGCCATAGGGAATTCATAAATAAATAAATATTTTGTCTGGATGTCGTGGTTTAAACCCAGTCAGGTAACTCGTTCACTCACTTCCCCCCCTTCCTTCCCTCCCCCTACTCCCGGAGGGACGGAGAGGAGAATCGAAAAGAATGCAACTCCCACAGGTTGAGATAAGAACAGTTTAGTAACTAAGGTATAACACAAATCACTACTGCTACCACCAATGATAATAACGATAAAGGAAATAACAAGGGAAGAGAATACAACACCTCACCACTAGCTGACCGATAACTCGGCCCCCAAGCCCGACCAAGCTCCGACTGATACCTCCTCCAACCCTGCAGTCTCCCCACCCTTCCGGCTAACTCCCAGTTACATCCTGGGCATGACGTGCTGTGGTATGGAATACCTCTTTGGTCAGTTTGGGTCAGGTGTCCTGTCTCTGCTTCCTCCTGGCTTCCCCTCCCCCCTGGCAGAGCATGAGGCTCACAAAGTCCTTGGCCAAACCAAAACATCGTTATCAGCTCTGTTCCCAGGCCGAAAGTCAAAACACAGCACTGCATCAGCTACCAAGAAGGGGAAAAATGACTGCTACTGCTGAACCCAGGACACTGGATCAGCCACCTATTGTAGCCAGGTAATAAGAAGATATTTCCAATTTCTATTAGATATACATCTAGGACTTATTCAACCATAGCATACCACAAGCACCACCAATGCCTGTAACAGGTACCAAAAGTAAGGAACACTGTACCCATCACAACTATCAAACTTATTCTAAAGGGATTCTACCTCTTTCCTCTATTTTACTCTTCCTTACAAATGAGTTTACAATTGCCTCAAAGTTAATCAGCACTCAAAAAACTGTTAGATGTTGTACAGAAAATATACAAATGTACAGAAAATATACAAATATACAGAAAATAAGTGATGACCTCCAAGCTTGTTACTCAACCATAGACAGACCCATGCAAGAACTACAAATAACAGCACAGGGATTACAAACCAATAACAGCATGCTTGCTCACAAGTGACATGGAAGCTGATCTAAACCAGGGCTCCAGACACGATGATGCAAAGGCTGATGGTGCCTGTTACATTTCCACAAGCTGTAAATTAGTGATAGGTTTTCTTTTCCACTAGCTGATCTGCAGCAGGTGCCAACATGCCTGACTTTTGACTAACAGCCAGAGGCTCAACCTTCTACCTATGCCATCCAGCTCACTCTCCTCCCAGCAGTGTCTTCTGCTTATTTTTTTTTCTTTACTTTTTCTTTTTAAGCTTTCTGCCTGCTGTGATAACCAGGCAGTTAGAGACAAGCAGCTGAGATGCTTTGCTTTTTGCTGGCCAGTCATTTATTCCATTTCTCCTTTTTTTTTTTTTTTGCTAGGAGCTGGTGACAGCGAATGAAATCTGCAGGAAAATTGCTCTTGCATGGTGTCCCCTTCCCAAGTTTCATCTCTGCTGAAAGCAGCTACACATCCATGGGAGAACAGGAGGCACAAGATAACATACCCTGAGTAAAATTAATTTTGAAGGCTGTAAACATTTATATATATTAAAAAAAAAAACAAAATAAAACCAAAACCCAAAACAAGCAAACAAACAAAACCACACAACAAATCCATCTCAAAATACCAAGAAGTGTAATTTATTTGCCTTTAATAAAAGAGCAACACAGAGCTGAATACAAGGTGGAGAAGAGGGGGAAATCACAGGCATTTCAGTTTCAGATGATAAGCAGAAATGTGCAGGTGTTGTGCATTAGATGACCTTCCCTATGTGGGTCACCATACATCAGTACTCTGTTAGCAGCTTGGTGCTTCTCATTTCTCATGTCTTCATACAGGAATGATTATAATACCTAACTATGTATGGGTTGACTTACAGACCACTGCTCAGAGAAATAAATCTACAAATATTTGAAATGTGTAAAACAATCAAGAGAGAAGAATTATTTATCATACTGATAGGGCTAAATTAATACTAAGAAAATATGGAGTGGGAAGTCAAATATACCTAACAGTGGTAATAGCTTCTCAGGTAACGTATCTCTGGTGCCGTTGTGATTTTCTCAAGTTAAAAAGGGTGCAATATGGGTACATTTGTTCTTCATACCAGGCATAACATATAAAGAGGTTATAGTGACATGACACTTGTGCTTGTGTACGCATGCCTGTGTGACACAGACCTCTTTAATCTTGACAACAGAAGCAGTTAAGTGACCTATAACAGATATTGTTGATTTAGAACATCCTCTAGCTCAAGCTTGCTTTTGTAGCATGAGGAATGAGGGTTCTGCTATGAAAAAGCCTGGAAATATTTTTAAGTTAGACAGCAAATGTTTTTTCTCTGTAACATATGACTTTTTACAATATCAAAGAAATATTAATAGCCTGAAAAATATTGTTTCCATCTTGAAACTGTTAGATTATTCTTTATATGAATATGAAATAAAATTCTTATTTATCTTTGACAACCCATTATTTAGGATTTTTATGTAGACAAAGCTTGAATTCACTTGGACTTCTGTTTTGATTTTGGACTGAGCTTTCTAATAGGAAAAAAAATCAAAAACAATTGCACTTTAGCGTATTTGTTATTGTATGATGAAGTAGCAAAACAAAAATAATTCCAAATTAGATGTTTATAAAATTAACCACAGCTGCAACTCTTCACAGAAGTTGAATTCATGCAGACGTAGTAAAAGTTCAACTTCTAAGCCCCGTCTTGCAACAGATGTGACAGAATAAGACCTGAAGGTGCCCTTGGTATGGTATTTCCAACTACAGGAACAGGAGGTGGTCTCAAACAAATGGTTGTTGGTTTTTACATTGTGCATATTATGCACATGGCTGTGCAGAAAAAAAGCCATTACATTGCAGTACTTATCAGAAAAAATGAAATCAACAGAAATGTATGCAGTCCTGGTTTTGGTTGGTTCTTTTTTAGTACTTACTAAAATTCTAAAATTCAGCCAAGCTTGGAACAGTGCAGCAATTTAAAATGTTACCATGTAATAGTTGGGCACCTTTAGTTAAAGGAATTCATGTGAACTCTTTCTTTACTGCCTGCTCTTCACTCATTTTCTGTGAATACCTCTCCAGTACTTTGTGTTCAGCCTCAGAGTACAATTCTGCAGCAGTATGTCCACCCCACCCAGAGGGATTTATGAGGCATGACACTGGACTCCAATCCACAGACTGAAAAGCCCCTTTGTTTACCTTTAAGTACCCTGCCTGGAAGCACTAATATTTTACCACTCATCTCTGTCCTTCTCTTCCAGCAAGTGCAGCTACAGTGCTTCCTTGCCATTCCCTGGGAAGGAAAAAAAAATAGCAATACTAAAGCAATACTTCTTCTGAAAGGTAGATGACTGCTGGCTTATACTATCAAATGTATAAAAAACATATTGTCTCACAAATTCAGCCACCTAGGTACAATCCATAGGAAATATGTTGATTGTGTTCATTTATGTAAATAGAACTGGTGTAGCATTGCAGAGAAAGCTATTAAAAATTAGGGAGAACACAGATTGCATCTGAAATTACTTGCTGAGACTCTGGATAGGGTTCAGTAAAATTAAGTTTCCAGATCTGGCAGATACTTTCTGGATATTTTTGAGCAAGTTATTTGTCAATGTTTGCCTTGTCTTCCTGGAGAAATTTTCAAGCCCTTTTCTCACCCTAGTCAGAATTTAGGCTCAGCTGTGATCAAGAGGAAGTCTGGGATCAGTCAACATCTCAAGTGAGTGTTCTGCTGGTGGCAGTAATGATACTGTCCATGAAAACCAGACTTATTTCTGTTTAGTGCATTTATGGAATAATTCTACATACAGTTAGTAGGTGTTCAGATAACAGCTGAACATTCATAAATATGTTGGTGAATCCTGGAGCTTTCAAGAATTTGCAATGGATGTCAGTGCCTTCCTATTCACTACAGTCTTTGCCAGTCTTATCTTACAGTCTGCAAAGTCTGACAATCATCAGACAGAAAAAAAAACATCAGACATCTTCAGAAGCAAAAAGGAGAGGTGAACTGTTCAGAAACAAGTTGCAGTCTGGCCAGTTTCCTACGTTTGAAACTTACAAGTACCAAATATATTCTCAGCTTATGGAAATGGTTTGGAAATTATTCCAGAGTAAGCAAAAGAAAAGCTGACATTTCAAACATTTTTTTGGTTTGACAACTACACTTTGAGCTATTCTTACCATAAGTAATCACAGATGTCTCAAGAAAAACAAAAGTTACTCTTGTGTTGTGGCTTCTTTATTGCTTTTATCTCCTTCTTTTATAACAGAATGAGAAGTGTTGATTTGTCTACTGCATAATTACATAACTTGACTGTGGATTCTGACTTTTAGTTGATGTATGGTCTCTAATGATTAGTTAAACTCCCTGCGCTTCACTTTAGCTGCAGAGCCTATTCCATTACAAGGTGCTCAAATGACATCTATAGAGGACTTTAAAGTCATCAGAACAAAAAACAGGGGACAAGGCTTCTAAGTTGCAGCAGTGTAATAGGTGTTAAGAAAAACACTATTTACATAAGAGTGGTTAAGCAGTGCCTGCCAAGTTTTAGAATCTCCATTCTTGAAGATTTTTGGTACTTAGTTGGACAACAAAGGTGACCTGAGCAACCAAGCCTGTGAAGCTAACCCCATCAGGATGCTGGATTTCATGGACTCCAGAGGGTCCCCTCCTACTTAAATTTTTGATGTTTGTAAGTCTAGCATTGTAATGATGTTTCTTGTGTTGTTAATTCAGCAGTGTTATGAAAGCAAATTGGACTAATCAATATGCAAGGTCTCAGTAGTGTCCTAGCATGTGTACAGGATGACAGTAAAGGAAATATGAACATAGATGCTTGCTGGTTGCCAAAAGAAGCAGTAGGCTTCAACATACACCCAGTTTTCTCATTCTTTAACTAAACTGTGTATTGTCTAAGAATCTAAAGAAAAACATGCCATCTTCATCTACCAGCATGTAATACCTGTTGGCTTCTGTCAAAAAGAGCAAACAAAGAGGCAAAGACCTTAGGGAGCATTTGAATCATTTTTTGAGTGTGGATAGGTTTGTATCGAAAGGTCAGGAAGGTATTTGTGGACAAAGTAAGTAGTTATTGCCCAGAAGACAGACAGGGTGTAAACTCAGACTAATTTCTCACTCCTGTTGCTCACAACAGGTCTTTCTGGCATTCAGTCTCTACTGGCTGATAAAAAGCCGCCCATCGAAAAGGACACAGACTAAAACATTTTTCTAATTGCCCCTATAGGATTGACATTGATAAGAATAGAATAGAATATAGAATATTTCTGTTGGAAGGTCCAACTGCCAGTGTTTGACCACCCCCTCCGAGAAGAAATGCTTCATAATGTCCAGTCTAAACATTCTAAGCTGTCTAAACAGTCCCCTGCAGCAGCTTTGAACCATTCCTATGTGTCCTTCCTGTCGCGGTTTAAGCCCAGCCGGTAACTCAGAACCACACAGCTGCTCGCTCACTCCTTCTCCTTTTTTTCCTCTCCCCCCACCCCCCACCGGAAGGATGGGAAGGAGAATCAAAAGCATGTAATTCACATGGGTTGTGATAAGGACAGTCCAGTAACTAAGGTATAACACAAACCACTACTGCTGCCGCCAATAATAATAATGATAAGGGAAATAACTAGGGAAGAGAATACAGCTGCTCAGCACCCACCAACAGATACCCAGCCTGACCCAAGCAGAGATATAGCCTTTCCGGGTAACTGCCTCCAGTTTATATAGTGGGCATAACGTGCCGTGGTATAGAATACCCCTTTGGCTAGTTTGGGTCAGGTGTCCTGTCTCTGCTTCCTCCCAGCTTCCCCTCCTCCCTGGCATAGCATGAGGCTCACAAAGTCCTTGGTCAGAGTAAACATTACTGAGCAGCAACTACAAAAAAAAACATTGGTGTTATCAGTGCTGATCCCAGGCTGAAAGTCAAAAACACAGCACTGCACCAGCCACTAAGAAGGAGAAAAAGGACTGCTACTGCTGAACCCAGGACACCACCACAGGATACCAGGGAGAGGATCTCAGCACCTCTTTCTCCACTTCCTTTCCTCAGGAAGCTGAATAGAGAGTAATGAGGAGCTTTCTTTTCCCCAAACTAGACTATACCAAAGTCCTTAGCAGCTCCACAAAGGACATGATTTCCAGCCCTTTCATTAGTTTTGTTGCCCTCCTCTAGATACATTTGAGTACCTTAATTTCCTTCTTCAATTCTGGGGCCCAGAAAACTGCACTCAGTACTCAATGTGAGGTCTTCAGTGGGAAAATGATCAATTTTGATCATCTGGTTATGCTGTGTTTGATGCATTCCAGGATGTGGTTTGTCCTTTTGGCGGCCAGGGCACACTGCTGACTCATCTCTGCATTCTACTCCTTAGTTAGGAAGACATCAGTGCTGTCCTGGGTTCAGCAGTAGCAGTCATGTTTCTCCTCCTTGGTAGCTGGTGCAGTGCAGTGTTTTGACTTTCGGCTCGGGAACAGAGCTGATAGAGATGTTTTGGTTTGGCCAAGGACTTTGTGAGGCTCATGCTCTGCCAGGGAGGAGGGGAAGCCAGGAGGAAGCAGAGACAGGACAACTGACCCAAACTGACCAAAGAGCTATTCCATACCACAGCACGTCATGCCCAGGATGTAACTGGGAGTTAGCCGGAAGGGCTGGGAGACTGCAGGGTTGGAGGAGGTATCGGTCGGAGCTTGGTCGGGCTTGGGGGGCGAGTTATCGGTCAGCGGGTGGTGAGGTGTTGTATTCTGTTCCCTTGTTATTTCCTTTATCATTATTATCATTGGTGGTAGCAGTAGTGATTTGTGTTATACCTTAGTTACTAAACTGTTCTTATCTCAACCTGTGGGAGTTGCATTCTTTTCGATTCTCCTCTCCGTCCCTCCGGGAGCAGGGGGAGGGAAAGAAGGGGGGGGAGTGAGTGAATGAGTTGCCTGACTGGGTTTAAACTACAACAAGTGCCAACAGAGAATTTGGTTCAGAACCCTGTGGGGCCAATTGCCTCTGGAAAGGCCAGTGAGCTGAAAGCCATGACTAGCCCTCTCTCCTCAGTGACTCTTCCTGGATAACAGGGATTACATCATTGTGCCAGTTGCATTCCACAATATCCTGTCAAGGTCGCATCTGATTTACAGTGAACTCAGACAAACAGCAAAGAAGCTTAAGAGGCTGACAGACCAATGAGCAATTAGCTGGCAAACAAATAATGTAAGTGCTGAATAAACACTTTCATACATTGACTGTGAAGGGGGCTATTTTCTTTAACATCTCATATAAATGCCTGATATCAGGCAGGATGAATCTGACAAACACTACCCAAACTCCAGTGTATTCCCATTATTCTGTCTCCTCCATCCTTAAAATGCTTTCATTTTTGAGGCCAGACTTCTTGGGATGCATTCTCAGTTCTCCCTGTGCTTCTCCCTGTGCTGTATGAAGTCCTTCCTCAACACTGAGGATAGGACTTAAGAGTCTTCCTATGTACTCCCCATAGCTTAGACAGGTGACCTTCATCCTGTAGGAAATACAACTAATGCAAATAAAACATGTTTCTGCCTCTCATCTAGTCAACTCACTGGCATCCTTGAGGTGGAGAGTGTTTCTACTAAACTCAGTGGAGCTAGAACTGATGATAGCACCAAAGTGAGGGATTTCAAAATCAATAGCTTTGCAAGGGAGCAAAGGTTGGCAGCTCACCTATTAAATATCTTTACAAGGCAAAAAGATCTTTCACCCATTGGGAAGTCACCTTGAGCACAGACCGAGCCTTAGATCTTCCAGATGGTTTGTGTATATTTTTTCTTAAGTAAGTACATCTATCAGCATTCATGGAAATAGCAGGCAAAATCAAAACCCATTTCTGCATTAGTATCTATCATATATCATGTTTAGGACATTTTAAATAGAAAATTCCAAGTCCTTGTTATTCTCTTTCCACCTCCCATATACATTAAACCAAACCCAACTCCTAAGCATTTAATTTAGGGTTGCTGAAGTACAGTGTATAATATAACTACAGAGAGTGATTTCAAGCTGACCTTTGTTCAAATTAGTAAAACTAGAAGTTTAGAATATGACTTTGCTTTTTTGAAAACTGGATATTCCAGAAAAATGAGGCTAGGAAACAACATAGACTTCTGTGTCAACAGCATTTGCCAGAAGGCTGATGAGAACACAAGAGTTTCTCTGTTTCAAAGAGCTTTCATCATTAATATTCTCAGATAATTTTAACGACATCATTTACCAGAAATATTCAGGAAACACCAAAAAGGGAAAAGATGCCTGTAATTGTATATAGTACATATTGCTTTTAAAAGCAGAAAATATTTTCTTTATTATAGAGTTTGTCTGAATTTGTGAGGTCCCAAGGTCAGCTGATAGGTGTGACAAAATTGCAGTGTAGTCTACAGTGCACACAAAAACTTCAAGGCTTTTTTCTTTTCTAAAAATAATACCTTTGAAAAAAAAATAAATTGATGTTTACAGAAGAAAAGCTGTTAGAACCAACAAAAAAAAAGAGCAGCAATGAATGTGCAGGTCATATTTTCCTTTAAAATGTGGATGCTGTTGCTACAAAACATTAGTTGCTTATTTCACAAGACATTTAAAACCTGATGATTGAAATTAGCACTTGAAAAATTGCAATTATATATATATATTTAAAAATACAGAAAATGAGATTTACCGGGCAGCATGAGAAATCTGGAGTACTATTTATTTATTAGTGCTGACAGTTGGCTCCTAAGTGAAATACTGAATTACATGGAGAAGAAATGCACAAATATGCATCCATCAATTGTTTTTGCATATTCTTTAGCATCATCAAAGCAAAAGCTAGAAAAAAAAAGAGTCTGAGGCTGCTCAGTAGCATCTATTTGACTAGCTTTTGCATGTTTAAAGATTTTTTTTTAGACATGCTTGAATCCACCTAACAGGTTTTAATTGATATACAGGAATTTGTCTATTGACCTATTCTCAGCTTGCTCAACTACGTCATTTGTATGAAAGCCCAAGGTAACCTGATCTGACAGCAAGAAACAGGGTAAAGCATATGCGATACCAGTCTCAAAGACTTCAGTGACACCTTTAAAACTGGCAACTACAAGTCAGTGAATTTTGCCTTCTTGCTCCAAATTGAAAAAGGATTAATGTTACATAGATAGTTCATTCACAATAAATGTTACACAATTAATTCATTAAAAATAATGAAATATTTGCCCATACACTGCACAGGAAGAAACAAACTATGACTTCAAATAATAATTTGTATGAAACGTGGAAGATTCATTAAAGAAAGAGATCTTTCAAGACTGAAAGAGGGACCTTTATGTATGCTAACGAAGATAAGGATAAGAAATAAAATCTACACAATGGAAACTAACAAAAAGAGAGTGTCAGCTAATAGATGTTGTTTCAAACCATCCATATTTGTCTTCAAATGGCCAGTTAATGTTTTCACAATGTCTTCACCAGTCCCTCCCTGTGTCTTAATTGAGAAGCAGAAAATAAATGATAATTTTAAAAGTTAAAGAAACAAAGCAAAATGGAAAAGCCACTACAATGGATGCTGCAAAGGATTAGGCTGGTTTTATCTGCACATCTTGAAAAATATTCACTGTAAACAGAGATTTTTCCCACTTTTTTAAAGTGGTCCTTTTTTTTTTACCTCTTTTTTATTTTTTTTTTTTTCCCTCTGGAACTGAGTGCTATTCTGCAACACTGAAGTTTTGCACAGAAAGTACCTGTAGACACCAGCTACCTCTGGCACTGTTCATGTGGTTCAAATTTCCTGTTGTTTGTTATCTGATGCTATTCTTCTCTCCTACTCAGTCTTCCATGCACACTTCCTCCCTCCATATTTTTTCTTAAAAAAACCAAACAAGCCAACCTCTTGTCCCTTTCAATTTCCTCCTCTACCAAGAGAAAATCTGTAGGATTACAGGGGAGACTTTGAGAAGAAATTAGAGTAAACAAAACCATTGCTCTTATTTATAGTAAAGGAATAAGGAGAGGGTGAATCATCCCACAACTGTCAATTTAGTCCTTCTTGCCTTTCTCAGAAGTCAGATAGCCTAATGATTCATGAGCTTTTGGCCTAAGGGATTCAGAGCAAAGCTCAAATGCAGGCGCCACAGCCTGAGAAACCTACAGTTCTGTAAAATACCTGTAGGAAATATTCTGATAAAAGGTGTCTCAAAAGCCAGTGTAATTGCTTGAAGTCCTTAAAGAGGAAATTGCCATTCTTTAAGAACAATCCTGAAAGGTTTAGATATTTTGGTTTTGTTTTTTCTGGAACAATTCACATACCAGCTAGACTTGTTGGTATCTCCTTAATCATTGCGTTCTGGACTTCACATTTCAGATTTTAAGTTTGAAGGAAATTTTCGGTCATAAATATTTATAACTTTTATGGACAGTACTAAGTGCATACAACTTCATCACCTGATGAAGCTTCAGTTTAAAAAATTAGTAATCTCTCATTACTACATCATTGAAATGTGTTGCACAACAAGCTATATGGTAAATTGAAGCTAAATTAAATGAAAATACTAGAAAATCTAAATTAATTCCTTGGTGTAGAGAAGCTCATGAAAATTCCCAAACCAGAATCATTCACTAGAGGAGACTAGCTTTCAGAACTGCTAAAGGAAAAGCAGAAATATAAAAAAAAAATTATTGAAAAAAAAAAATAAAACTCACAAGGAGTCATCAAAAAAGTCAAAGAAGAAACCATCAAATTATTGCATTCTTCTGAGCACATTAACAGTTAAAACAGCTTTAGTACCTCGGGACTGGAAGGTAATAAATGTGATGTCAAGTTGTAATGTCTAGGGAACAAGAAAGCCAATGAATAAAACAACTTTCATACTAAGTAAGTTAGTAGAAATTATAATAAAGAACAAAATTGGTAGATGTTAAGATTTATAAGGTGGGTGAGAAACGATTTGGATTCTGTAAAGGAAAATCCCTTCTTGCAAGTGTGTTAGAGTTCTTGGAAGAAATAAAAATCCAATGAGCAACAGAAACTTTTGATATTCCAGTTGAAGATCCAGTTGAATTTTCAGAAAGTTTTTTTCATATCTTGAAAGTATAGTTTTGTTAAGTCTTTTTGAAAATTTAATTGAATTAATTCCTTGTTGAAGGATAAAACAAAAGATAGAAATCAATAACTCTTTTTTGGAATAGATGTTCCAGTCAGATCCATTCAGGAATGCTATCATAATTATAATAGAATAATTATATTAAATCATCACCTTTAATAATAATTAGCAATTAAAATAAAAAACAAACAACAAACAACAAACACCAAACTGAAAATGACAAATTATTAGAAAGACAGTAGAGAAAATACCATCATTATTATCACTGCTTAAATCTATGGCACAACTACACCTTGCATATTATGTGCAGCTATTTTAGTTTTTTCTCACTAATAAGATATAGGAAAAATAAAAAAGATAACAGAAAAGGATCAAAATTATTGTCAAAGCCAGTAGGGCTCTTTGTAACACTAGGGAAAGCAAAGCCTGGTCATAAGGTAATCAGGAGTGTTGCAGCATTTACTTAATAATGCCTCTTGCAGTCAAAATGTCTAAACTCACATAGATGATTTCAGAATTACTTCATTCTATTTAAAATGATTGCATCAGTATAAGTAACTTATTCCTTGGATCCTGTGTTGATAAGGAAGAATGTTTATATGAAGGGTGGCTGAAATAAGGGTGAATTGTAAGTCTTACATCTTGTTCCATTTGGACAAGAGATTATCAAAGTACTTTAATGGAGCAGATACAGATGCAAATTTTGAATATTCAGAGCAAATGTTAAAAAGTGAAGACTTAATTTGCAGTTTTTTAATGTCATTAGAGATTAGACCCTGCTGCTACTACACTGAATATTGTCATGGAAAATGAGAAATAAAACAAGGGAAAAGTCATCTCCCTAAAAAAAGATCCTCAAATAGACTTATAATGGGAAGGTGTCCTTGAAAACATAGAAGGATCTCAAATGAAAGCTAGAGACTTTACATTCAAGACTGCAAATCAATACTGGATGGCTATGTGGGGTCTGCTTAGACCTTAATCTTGAACTCTTCAGATCTTTCTAACCTGCAAATAGTCTCTATCAAACTGTAAAAGATCCCACAAAAGGATTTGAGACTAAATTGATGTAAGGATAAAATTATTAAATCATTGATCAACCTGAATGACTGCAGGCCACTGAGAAGGAAACTAGTGCTGAATGAAAAGTACCAAAACCCTTTAATTACTGATCAAAGACAGAAACATGTCACATGTCTGCAATTTTCGGCCACGTATCTGCACGGACTTATGTCTTCCAGTTCTTTAGGACTTCAAGGGGAAGGATGACCCATAAATCTGTCTTTATATCCTTTACAATAAACTTTTCACCTATGTTGATATTGGCTGTGCCTATGGCTTTCAAACTCATCCAGGAGTTTTCAGAGTCAAAAGTTTTAGAAATATCATGCTGATCTGCTTGTATTTACATGGTTATTTTAAAATGTCATATCCTCATAGACTTCTAGTTTTAAGACACTACACCATTTTGTGGTATAAACCATTAATATCTGGATAATCTGCTCATTCAGAACTTCCTAGCAAAATTAGGGAGAAAAAAAAAGTCTCTTTTATCTGTGTCAATTTATGACGTATCTTAAATACAGGTCACTTGCACCTACATTTCATAAATGATGTCCAAAGTCACTTGGGAAATGTTTGAGCTTTAAAATTCTGAAGTATTTCAGTCAGACTTAAGCACACTTACTTTAATTTGTTGCTTTTGAGTTTTACTTCTTTTCACTCTAGTAAGTGTAAGAGAAATATAAAGTTATAAAAAAGCATAAAAATTGGAATAATATTGTAAAATGCTCAGTCAGGCTGCACTGTACTGGCAGCCATAATCATTTAGCTAAAAAAAAAATAATCCAGGATTAAAGTACTATACATAAAATAAAGGCTTTTGATGTCAAAACGTGAGATACTCCAATATTTTAGTAGTGCAGCATTAACTTTGAAAGCTTCAGATTCTATGGCAGTTACTTTTCATGTAGCTGCTAGTTGTGCTTTGCAGTTGAATCCTTTAAGGAAGCACATTTTAGAGTAGGAAATCATTCTGTAGCCTCTTAAAAGCCATTACATAACACAAATATTATTAAAATGACATCAGATTTACAGTGGCAGTTGAAGGACCAAAATGTAGAGGATGAAGGATCCTTGCCAGTGTAATTATGTTCATGCAGGGGGAATGTAAGAAAACCTGAGTGGAAGGAAAATGATTCCGTGTCAACTCAAAATGTGCATGTTGAAAGCACATTAATTATAATAGTTATATTTAAATTCATTTCAATCAGAACTCTCAGTCTAATTTATTGTTTATAAAAGTTTGATAACAACAGGATGAGAAGCTAATAAATCTGCAAGCAGATAATACATTCCCAACCTTAGCTTCCATTCCTCATTGACAACAAAAATGCAAAAATGTAGAAATGACAGTTTTAGGTTACATCACGACTTTCATTTCCTATAAACTACATGCATACACCCATAAATTTGTCAATAAGCTCTTTTCATCTTCCGTTAATTATTGAATACAGTAACATATGTTCAAGCAAAATGAACATATTATGAAAAAATATGATTTTAACCATTTTGTGTTGGTAAAAAAAACAAGCTGTGAAGAAAACAAACATTTCCAGATGAAAGGTGACAGGTAATGCAATCACAACATTTTTCTTTCTGATTCAGTACTGGGCCAGTGGCCCCACATATTCAGAGAATACACCTCTTTCTACTTGTTAACTGAGTGTCAGAACCTATTCTCTTTTCCCCATACTCTATGGGACAAAACAGTCTCTGCAGAACATCTGGTCTGATTTTTGGGAATGGTTCCTACCCTATATTAACTCTCAAATTTTGCAAAGAAATTTCTGGGGAGATTGCCTGTTGCCTCAGGCCAAAAGTGTGCTAGCTGCTATTCCAGAAATTCTGTAGTACTGACAACAATACCTGGAAATACTTAATTTACTAACATAGACATAAATTGTTCTTCTATGTTCTTCTAGGGTTGTGTCTCATTGGATTCATACTCACTGCTTAAATACACTGACTGCTAAATATAACCTGTATCCTAGATTTAACACTGATAGTTAGCTTGAAGATAACAGATGTGGCCTGAGCATTTGGTATATGCAGGCCCACACCTCCAGAGGTTTGCACAGATTTCATTTCTACTATGTGACAGGCACTGCAGTTGATGCCTGTCAAGTGTTGCTTTCTTGTCCTTGCCTGTGAGAAATAGATTGATGGGATATGTTTCTGAGGATTTTTTTTCTACATGCATACACTTACTGAAATGTATTCATGATAGAATATGTACAAGAAGAAATATCAAATCGCTGGGTCAGTAGCAGCTGTTGTGCCTTGCTCTTGGTTAGCATAACACTTTGAGAAAGTTTTGCCTTTCTCACAAGCAATTTACTCTCTCACTGTTTATGTTCTGGAACTATGTGGTGATACCCAACGATCACACTTACTCACCCTGTAACTTTGGT
Organism: Pezoporus flaviventris; assembly: GCF_033815535.1. NCBI lineage: Eukaryota > Metazoa > Chordata > Aves > Psittaciformes > Psittacidae > Pezoporus > Pezoporus flaviventris. Next base: position 37,808,372 of record NW_026892579.1, on the reverse strand, counting down.
TAATCTTTTGGCATATGTGCGTCTGGTTAGTGGAGCACATTGAATATAAGTACCAAACAATTGATAACTGTGATTATCTTAAGCAGGCAATGCTACTGAGGAGAACATTCTGATTTTCTAGAGTGGCAGAAGTATTCCTAGTACTGAACAATCTGTAACTAATAATATTCCTTGGTTGAATACAGTCAGTAGATGTAATTCTAAACATTCTCATTGTAAGAATGGTACAGCCAAGAACAGGGGAAGATAACGTAGTCCTGCAGGATCTTGAAGTGTCTAAAATACCAAGCACTTTTTGCCTCAGCTCTATTCTTCCAGCCTTGTCACACCTAGCATCTTGAACCCTTGTATCTTATCTGTCCCTTGTACCAAGTACATGAAAAGATAAGTTAAATAAAAATATGCTGGGCTGACTTTATAGCACTTCTGGATTTTTTTAAAACAAAATGGAATCTTCCCTCATTCCTTCATAGCTCTTTTGAAAACAGTTTTGATACCATACTTGGTTTGAAAGCAAGTTAAGGCACTTTGGATATAATATTTTTGTCATATTTGAAGGATTTCTTTCTTTACATTGTGAGCACTTCATACCACACCACACACACACCAACATCTACACATTTATTGACTAATTTGCACATCCTGTCACCTTGTGAGCATGTTTAATATTCATACTATTTTTTAGTTAACTCCCCAGCCCTTGCACATGAATTTTCTAGCAATGACCCTTTGAACTTCAGGGAGGAACTTCCACTATTCTAGAATAGACTCTCTGCTTGGAAGGAATGCCTTTGAAGTTTTCAGCAGGGAGGTCTTGACACAGGTCTGCAGTCTCAGCTTTTACGTAAAAATGGAACTGCCCCCAGACACCACAGATAGAACCATTCTTCAATTTATTCAAATTACAGTTTGAATACAGCCCCAGAATTCAAAATATTTTCTATTTTTATACTTGTAAACCAAAATGAATAACTGAACTAATTTCAGACATTATTGAACGATCCCACTAGCAAAATAGATACTGTGAATCATCAGGGACTTCAGAGCAGCTTTCTGGCATCTTTGCAGTTTGTTCCTTTGCACATTAGGATTTGCACAAAGCATGTTGGATAACTGGTACAAAAAGGCAGGAAGTTTACTGCGCACTTGCACATTCCAAGTGTCCACTCCTGCAGAGTAAGGTCACTAAGTGCTGGAAAGACATCTAAGAGAATTAAGCTAATCTCATAAAATGACATCATCTGAGAGAAATTAGAGAAAGAGGTACAGGAGTACTGAGTTATCAGTATTATAGAACAGCCACATAACACAAAGAAAACCAAGTATCTAAAAATACCTTCAGGCAGCTCAAATGATAGGCTGAGTGCTATTTTATAATTATGCATGGGATTTTTTTGTTTAATTATGACTTCATTTCATCAAGTTGAAAGATAGCGTCAGTATGAAAAGCGGTAGGAAGCCAGATTTAAATGTTCAGCAGGGGATGCTGAGGAATATTGTCATAGTCATCAGTTTAAGCCTGATAAAGTCACGCAAACTGGAGGAATTCAAAATGGGTCATGAACTTCAGATGACCTCCACAGGACCCTCTATACTATGCATACTATATGGCAAAGGGCCAAGTTGGTTTTCAGTTTTGGTGGGTTTTTTTTCTTAAACATACACTGTGTTTATGAATGAAAAAAAAAAAAAAAGAAGTTGCTGAGGGCAAATACATTTGCAAAATATCCATGTCATTGTTTAACCATAAGAAAGAGAATTTTAATTCAAGTCTGAATAAAGCAGCCATGCTTTTGTCTCTGACTTTGTAGCCTAATACAATTAAGATCACATTGTATTGGTGGAGCAAATAAATTTCTTTAATATACAAAATGTCTGGATTATCATTTATAAAGTAAAACTAATAAGACATTCGAGTTGTGGGACTGTTGAAAATGGGGGAAGTATCTGCGCAATATTTTGAACAAATTTCCACCTCTTCTGAAATTTGCATCTTAAATATGACATAGAGAGACATGGATGAGATCCTTCAGGTGTCTTCTTAACAGAAGATACAAATCATAGCATATTCCTCGATCAATCAGAACTGAATGATTGACACAGTCTGGACTGAAACCAAATGAGATGGACTGTATGAAGTCTATGCAATGATGAAAACATAAAAAGTGATAAAAGACATAAAAAGGACATGGAACTGTTGGAACAAGTCCAGAGAAGGGCCACGAGGATGATCAGGGGACTGGAGAACCTCCTATATGAAGACAGGCTGAGAAAGTTGGGGCTGTTCAGCCTGGAGAAGAGAAGGCTGTGTGGAGACCTCATAACAGCCTTCCAGTATCTGAAGGGGGTCGATAGGGATGCTGGGGATGGACTCTTCATTAGGGACTGTAGTGACAGGACAAGGGGTAATGGGTTAAAACTTAAACAGGGGAAGTTTACATAAGAAGAAATTCTTTACTGTAAGGGTGATGAGGCACTGGAATGGGTTGCCCAAGGAAGTTATGAATGCTCCACCTGGCAGTGCTCAAGACCAGGTTGGACGAGGCCTTGGGTGATATGATTTAGCGTGAGGTGTCCCTGCCCATGGCAGGGGGGTTGGAACTAGGTGATCTTAAGGTCCTTTCCAACCCTAATTATTCTATGATTCTATGATTCTATACCCATAATTCTTTTTAAAGTGCCCACTGAGATGATCCTTGAGAAAAATATTCTGCAAGGTGATGCCTAATACATATGTAGATAGCCCTGGCATGTACAATCAGTTTTAAGTAGAAACCATAAGCATTGGCTCTTGAGATATCTGAAATGAATTCATCATTCCTGAGTGCATTTTGGCATCCATCACTGCAACTGGAGAAGAGCAAAGTGTCAAACAAGTAGATTTCTAAAATCATAGGCTGACATTAGGCTTTCTCAAACAGCCATGGCCGACAAGGCTGTTCTGTGCCTCTGGTCTGTATGGTGTTGGTATCTGGTAGAGATGTGATCTAAGTTCTCTGACATGCTTTCTCATCTTTTGAACTGTTGTTACAGAAAGCACCTGCAGTAGCTGTCATTCCATTTCTCTGCTTGCTAAATTTTACCTTGAAGAGAAGAGGATGAACTTAATGAATTAAGTTAGTTAACAGACATTCAAAGACATATCTTATAAGCAGCGATGTCGGGACTTTTATTAACAGTGAAAAGATAAAAGCGAAGTTTCCCTATTTGTAGTGTTACTTTACTATCACAGACTTGGGAAACTTTTTATGAAACAGAGAAATAGCAAATTGGAAGAGCATTAACAATTTGTCCATAACATTCACATAAATTTTATGGAAAATGGAATGAGCATATTAAGCCTAAAATAATAAACACATAACTACATCAGTAAATCATGAATCAAAGCCTTTTTCCTTAGAACTGGAAAAAATGCACATGAAATAATGTATGATGAAGCCCAGCTAAGAATATCTAATCATATTTAAAATTAATGGGCTTATAATTAGCCGCTTCAATCTGAAGGTTTATAGAATAGGCAGTTTAGGCAAAACATTCAGGATTTTGGGTTGTTCGTCACACTATAGTCCTTAGATTTCATGTGCATTACAATCTCATTTGTAAGGTATACAAATGTTGTTATTTCATATATTTCTTGGAATCCCACATAGAGGATGCCACATAGGATATATTATTAATATCACTAGACATTATTAGTATTATTTACAAAGCATACATAACCATTGCAAGTGTTTCTTCCAAAGTGATTTCTAATGCTGTACCCAGGGTGCCTTCAGTTCCCTTTCATCAATATTTGATATCACACAAAAAATCAATTTCACAATACTCCTGATAGGGGGACAGCTTGCCTCTTTCATCAGAGACAGTAAAGAATACATGGGCCAATGTTAGCTAGTCTTGCTTTCTGAGGGAAAGTTTTTGAAAATCTTTTCTTCCTTTTTTGTGCCTTCTCTGGATTCTTCACTTTATTGTCTTTAAGACAACTGGACAAGGTGAGGGTGAACTGATAAGAAATTTAGTAATCTGAAGAAGAGGAGAAAAAATGTACATGAACTCCAAGCTCTAGCTACTTACTCAAACAGCCTTTTCAAAGCAACCAGTGTCACCTAGATCAGCTGGAGGTAATGCTGTCTCATATCCCTAAAATGTTTCACTCTGATTCTAGAAAAAATATCCTGTAATATTGATGGACACTTGTTTCAGAGTATTAGACATAAAGTCTCCTGGGGCAGGATTTAGCTTCAGAATTGTATACCTAAATTTCTCAGTGCAGACCTAGCCCAGGCAGAAAAGCAGTTCTGCTCACCATAAAATAGGTACCTTACGGCTGGTAAGATGAGTCACTCTTTAGGATCCACTGACCACGGTGACTAGCTCTTCAATAACTATGATCACTGGCACACACGCCAGTTCTTAGATTTAAGAACCCAACTGTGACTCATAGCCCTGGGTCTGTAGTTGACATCCATACAATAAAGGTTACAAATAGTATTACAGATAAAAAGCTCTTGTGTTTTGATGAATAGGCACCCACCACCTTTCAGTTTTACCTCTTACATCCTTTCAAGATTTTGAAATTAATCTGAGCAGGCTTTGTAACTGCAAACTGCTGAACTAAACGTTTGGTTCCCTTAGACCACTTCAGTAGAAAAAGAGAAGGCGGAAGGCAATTAACTTCTACTGGAACTGTAATCTGCAATTTATGTATGCCAATTCCGTACAGTCAGGAGTTATGGAGAGCATATGTTTTATATAGTAGGACATATGGCCTCAGTTATCATGGCTATTGAAAATAAAAACAAACTGTCTACTCTCTATTCATATTCATGTAAATGACATAGAATTCCAGTTGAGCCAATAACTTTGCAGTGGTTTTACTCCATTATAAAATGAAGAGATAGAGGCTCCATAACTTAGAGCCTCTGTCTTCTATGCTGGCTTTCTGGAATCACAACTTTATTGATTTCAGCTGTATTACTTCTGGTTTACATCTATGCAACTGAGTGGATACATTGATGTAGGGACAGTTTAAAAAATAATGTAAAAAAATATACCGGGTGTAAAAAAGTCACATCAATTAAGTGATCATTGGCAGTAATTGAGAGGTGTTTTAGTAATGCAATATATTAATTCAGTTGGTCGTTTCAAACTAAGGAAGCCCAGCACACAACTGAAAAGATACTCTACTTTGCACTCTCATTTTCAGTTGTATACTGTTACCATTGTTACTTTTGTAATGATTACTATAATACTGTAGCATGGGAAGAAAAAGCTACAGAAATAGGACTGCTTTTTACTTCTATTAATTTGGTTTGATTCCATTCTCTGATTTATGGAGCACTTAACTCTTTCTTGCATCTCTCTCTTTCTAAATGCAGCCTCTTTCACAAGCTACAGTCTAATGTGTGCTTTTTTAACTCATACTGTGTTGAAGTGAGCAACACAAATTTACACTCCCCACTTGACTGCAAATCATTAGCGTGTGTTTGAGTTCTGCTTTAACTGTTCATTTAATAATCTCAGTACTAGCATAAACAAGTCAACACCTTACACCCAGCAACCTCACAGATTTGTACAAGTTGAGAAATTTCTGACTGAAGGATCCTACATCCATATTATCTGACTACATATCCCTATAGTTTCCATCTCAAATTACATCTTTTAACATACACAATAACACAAACAAACCAAATTCTAACATAACAGATGGTTTAAGACAGAACATTTGAAGAAGATACCTGTGGCAGCATATGGTAGGTATTTGTTGACATCTTCAGTTAATTAATGAGGACCATATAACTGTGCACAGAGTCTCACTTCCTGAGTGGGTCAGAGAGACTGTGGAAGATCTATACCACTGAACTGCTAGAACACTTAACTGGAGCTATGAAGACCACTATCCTTGGTGCCACCCTCCTCCCAGACTGGTCTGTACAAATCATTTCACCTTCCTGGGCAACAGGTTCACTCTTCTGGCAGCCAAACAGAATTACTGCAATTACAGGCCTGAAGAAAAACATTATTACACGTGAAAAGGGCATATTCTTGTGTTCATAAGGTTTATTTTTTATTTTTAAGAGAACTGTCATTATTTTTAGCTACATCATATATGCTGTGATTTTTTAGAAATTGCTATTCTGTACTGGTTTAAGACATTTACTATCTTTCTGTCACACTCTCAACGGTTGAAGTCCCTGAATCTACCTGTTAGACAAATAATTTCAAATGACTTAGATATCATTAAAATCTCTGCAACTGCAAAAATAAAATCATAGAATCATAGAATCATAGAATCATTAGGGTTGGAAAGGACCTTAAGATCACCTAGTTCCAACCCCCCTGCCATGGGCAGGGACACTTCACGTTAAATCATATCACCCAAGGCCTCGTCCAACCTGGTCTTGAATACTGCCTGGGATGGAGCATTCACAACCTTCCCTGGGCAACCTATTCCAGCGCCTCAACACCCTAACAGGAAAGAATTTCCTTCTTATAGCCAATCGAAACTTCCCCTGTTTAAGTTTTAACCCGTTACCCCTTGTCCTGTCACTACAGTCCCTAATGAAGAGTCCCTCCCCAGCATCCCTATAGGCCCCCTTCAGATACTGGAAGGATGCTATGAGGTCTCCACACAGCCTTCTCTTCTCCAGGCTGAACAGCCCCAACTTTCTCAGACTGTCTTCATACAGGAGGTTCTCCAGTCCCCTGATCATCCTCGTGGCCCTCTTCTGGACTTGTTCCAACAGTTCCATGTCCTTTTTATGTTGAGGACACCAGAACTGCACACAATACTCCAGGTGAGGTCTCACAAGAGCAGAGTAGAGGGGCAGGATCACCTCCTTCGACCTGCTGGTCACGCTCCTTTTGATGCAGCCCAGGATACGGTTGGCTTTCTGGGCTGCAAGTGCACACTGAAGCCGGCTCATGTTCATTTTCTCATCGACCACACCCCCACGTCCTTCTCCTCAGGGCTGCTCTGAATCTCTTCTCTGCCCAACCTGTAGCTGTGCCTGGGATTGCTCCGACCCAGGTGTAGGACCTTGCACTTGGCATGGTTAAACTTCATGAGGTTGGCATCAGCCCACCTCACAAGCGTGTTGAGGTCCCTCTGGATGGCATTCCTTCCCTCCAGCGTATCAACCGAACCACAGAGCTTGGTGTCATCAGCAAACTTGCTGAGGGCGCACTCAATCCCACTGTCCATGTCAGCAACAAAGATGTTAAACCAGACCGGTCCCAACACCGATCCCTGAGGGACACCACTCGTTACTGGTCTCCAGCCAGACACTGAGCCATTGACAACGACTCTTTGCCTGTGGACATCCAGCCAGTTCTTTATCCACCACGTGGTCCATCCATCAAATTGATGTCTCTCCAATTTAGAGACAAGGATGTTGTGTGGGACAGTGTTGAATGCTTTGCACAAGTCCAGGTAGATGACATCAACTGCTCTACCCCTGTCCATCAGTTCTGTAGCCCCATCACGGAAGGCCACCTAATTGGTCAGGCAGGATTTCCCCTTAGTGAAGCCATGCTGGCTGTCACCAAGCACCTTGTTGATTTTCATGTGCCTTAGCATGCCTTCCAGGAGAATCTGCTCCAAGATTTTGCCAAGCACAGAGGTGAGACTGACTGCTCTGTAATTCCCCAGGTCATCCATTTTCCCCTTCTTGAAAATGGGGGTTATATTTCCCTTTTTCCAGTCATCAGGAACTTCACCTGACTGCCATGATTCCTCAAATATGATGGACAGTGGCTTCGCAACTTCATTCGCCAGCTCCTCAGGACCAGCGGATGGATCTCATCAGGACCCACGGACTTGTGCACGTTCAGATTTTTAAGATGGTCTTGAACCAGTTCCTCTCCTACAGTGGGCGCAAGGTCTTCATTCTCACAGTCCCTGCATCTGCCTTCCAAGACTTGGCTGGTGTGGTCAGAGCCTTTGCCAGTGAAGACCGAGGGAAAGAAGTCATTCAGAACCTCAGCCTTCTCCAAATCCTGTGTAGCCAGCTCTCCCGAGAGCTTCCTGAGGGGGCCTACATTCTCCCTAATCTGTTTTTTATTTGCTATGTACCTGTAGAATCCCTTCCTGTTATCCTTAATACCCCTAGCCAAGTTTAATTCTAACTGGGCCTTAGCTTTCCTAACCTGGTCCCTAGCTTCCCAGACAACATCCCTGTACTCTTCCCAGGCCACCTGTCCTTGCTGCCACTTTTTATAAGCCTCTTTTTTCATTTGAATTTTCCTCAGGAGCTGCTTATCTATCCAAAGAGGTCTCCTGTCCCTCCTGCTGCACTTCTTTCTGGTTGGGATAAAACACTCCTGAGCTTGTAGCAGGTGATCCTGCAACCAAGAGTCTTGGGCCTCCCTGCCCTCTACGGCTGTATCCCATGGAACCTTCCTAAGCTGGTTCCTGAAGAGGCCAAAGTCTGCTCTTTTGAAGTCCAGGGCAGTGAGCTTGCTGCACGCTCTTCTCCCTGTCCTGAGGATCTCAAATTCGACCATCTCATGATCGCTGCATCCAAGGCTGCCCTGGAGCGTCACATTTCCAACGAGCCCTTCTCTGTTGGTGAGCATGAGGTCAAGCATGGCACCTCTCCTTGTTGGCTCCTCTATTACTTGCAGAAGGAAGTTGTCTTCCAGACAATCGAGGAACCTCCTGGATTGCTTGTGCCGGGCTGTACCGTCCTTCCAACAGATGTCAGGGTGGTTGAAGTCCCCCATGAGAACAAGGGCCTGCGAGAGTGAGGCTTTTCCTATCTGTCTATAGAGTGTTTCATCTGCAGGTTCTCCTTGATCAGGCAGTCTGTAACAGGTCCCCATAGTAATGTCTCCCATAGCTATATTCCCTTTAACCCTGACCCACGAACTCTCTGTGAACTGCTCACCTGTCCCCAGACACAGTTCCATACTCTCCAGCCTATCCCTAACATAAAGGGCAACTCCCCCTCCCCACCTGCCAGGCCTGTCTTTTCTAAAAAGCCTGTAACCTTCCATTGCAACACTCCAGTCATAGGAGCCATCTCACCATGTTTCTGTGATGCCTATTATATCACACCCCATAGATGCGCACACATCTCTAATTCCTCTTGTTTGTTCCCCATGCTACGGGCATTTGTACAGAGGCATCTGAGCCAAGCTCCAAATGAAGCCAGCTCATTGGCTGGAGCAGCTGGGATATCTCTACATTGCTCCGAGCATTTATTATAGGTTCTGGCAACTGCCTGGGTGTGTTGGAATGGAATGATGCCCCCCCTTCCCCAACACATCTAGTTTAAAGCCTCCTTGACCAGTCTGGCAAGCCTCCTACCAAAACTGCTCTTTCACTTCTTTATCATCAGACCAGCTCTACCAGCCCCCACCAGACCTGGCCTACAAACTTGGGTCCCCTGTTCAAGACACCCAAACCCCTGAATCAAAACCGAAAGCAAAATAAAACAAACAACCCAAACACAAAACCACCAACAAACCATAAACATTCTTTTTTTTTTTTTTTTTTTAATTTAAGAACCAAAATTGGGTATGGGCAGTGTGTCTCTGTGAGAATCATTGAATGTCCTGAATGTTGACCCTGCAATGTAATCAACGACTGTCATATTTAAGAGTTGTTTGATCACCTTCACTGTAATTCTAGTTAGACATGTCATCCTGGAAGCTCAGTGGCTCCAGTACTCTTACCCAAGACCATGATCTTACAAAACAGTCCTGAGAAAACAAAATTTGATCATGGAACAATTTTATAGAGGCTATAATTTCCACTGGGCTAGCCTGCAGAGTGTCCTTGGAAAACTGGTTTCTGTGCCAGCCGTAACTAAACGAACATGAATTAAGAATGAGCTGCCAGGAGGCTAGGGACATAGTTTTTACAAAAACAGAGCCTGCACTGTGCAGAAAAGTACTTGGCACTAAAAGCTGTAGCAGAATGTGATTATTTTGAAATTTATTATACAATATGTGTAAAAGTAATTTCAGTCAATTTAGACAAAAAGAAGAGCAACACAATGAAAGTTGACACATAACACCAAAAAGAAGACATTTAATCAGGGTATGCTTTTGTTCAAAATTTTAGAGATGCATCATTGTTTTTTATTAAAACTAGGTTATTTGTCTCCTTATTACAGTCATGTTACTAATAAGAAAATGAATTCTGACTTGTAACAATCATTTTAGCACCAAGGTCTCTGCCAAATTGCTGCATAGTCTTACCCTACAAAAAGGGTAAATTGAGGCACTCTTCATTCACTTTAGAGGGTATCACAGGAGAAGTAGGTAAGTTCTGCTTACTACTGTTGTCAACTTTCATCTTCACTGAAATCAAGAAGATTATGCCAGTTCATTGCTCTTTAGCTTCTACAAAACTAGGATAGACCATTTTCTTCCTAGATTTTCTATTTGATCAGGGCAGATTGTGTAGCCACAGCCAGTAATTTGCAATTTATCCAGTCACAGTATTTTCTGAAGTGCTCAATTCATGCATGCAACGGCCAAATATACCTTTAATGAAGACACCTCAAAACTCTACATACAATGCAATGCCTGCTTCAAGCACACATCATGACTACAGCCGAGAGTCAGAGATTAGTGACAGAGATGAGATTACCCATATATTTTTTCAATTTTTTTCACAAGCAGCTAAGACTAACACCAAGACACATGGAAACAACTCTCTGCAAGACATTTTTAGCTATCATTTTTGGAAGCTTGCAGTGATTCTTGGTAGACTCTTTATTTTGGTGACTACTACTGCAGTATCAAAATAGATTGCGTTATCCCTGAGGCAAATGCCTGAAGATCTGAGGGCTAGACAGACTCACGGAAAACATGCTAGGTCACTCTTACTGTTACTCCCAGTGCACTATGAAGTTGCTCTTTCCATGGATGCTGTCCTCCACAAACACAAGATAAACTTGCAGACAGCAGTGTCTTGGCTATCTACCATGATGGGTTTCTAGTCCTGAATCGCAAGTTACTTTGAGCTCACTGGAAATCTGGAGACACATGGCACCCACAGAGTAAAGACTTTGTATTTGGGTGTGGAGTCACCACACCTGACAAAACAAAGGAAAGCTGTGGTCTCCTCAGCAGCCACTGTCTCCTGGCGGGTGATGTTTTGCCTTCCCATGAAACAGGACCCACTATACTGGAAGAGCTCAGCACAGATGGGAGGCAACTGGCATTAGCTGTGGACTTGCCTATTAACTCTAGGGGTGATAACTCACAGCTGCAGGGCACTGCCCCCAGGTCCTACTGAACTCCACTGAAGCTAGAATCAAGACTCCTGCTTTGAACAAAACATGGTGCTCACTGAAATTCTTCCTGAAAACTTCTCATTTTTCTCTGATTCGCCCAGATTACTTTGCTGTTTCAGGTGGCAAATAATTAAAGATTCTTGCAACTATAATGTGTTCTTTAAAGTTATCAGAGACATCCAAAGCAGTGAAGAGAGTAAACATTGCTGTAAAATGCTGAGCTATGCTTCCAGAGAGCAGCTACAGAAGAAAACTGCAAAACACCAACCTAGGAAAATAAAAAGCCTAGAAATGTGAGGGTTTTAACTCCACAAGTTTCAGTCCAACCCGGAGAAGTAGGGTAAAGATGCACTATCATAATATATTGCTGACATATAAAATACTAAATTTAAAAATGCCTTCAAAACACATCTCTTTGCTACCTCATTGGTTATAAAATAAAAAAAAAAAGAAAAGAAAAAGAGTAAAAGAATAGATTCATCCATTCCTTCATGCATCATTTCTGTGTTGATTAATGATTTAAGACAGAATAATAAAAAAATTACAATATTTAGATAATTCTAACTGTACTCTGTCTTCATTACAGGACACAGTCATCAGCTAAATGTGCTGTAGAAACATATATCCATCTTGAAACATCTTGGCATTCATGTTGCTTCCTTTTAACAATAAGCCACAATCTTTTTGGTAAAGCAGACAATAAGAGTCTTGGTGATGATTCAAGTTGTAGCCATTTTTTCAAGATATTTATACCCCACCATACTGTTATTATAAGAGCTTTAGACAGAAATACTGAGGCCAAATATTCAACCTCCCTCCCCCCCATTCCCTCACTTGTCAGCACATGGACAGAAGTTGCTATCACACTTAAAATTCACACGTTGTCCTAATCCAAAAATGAATTCAAACTAACTTTCAAGTGTAGACAAGCCTCTATTCCTGCCTAATAAATTTTTCACCATACTTCTGAATTTTTGTATAGTGATGTGCAAAGTGACCTGAAGAAATGTATGGGGCTCCTCATGTTGAAACATGGATATAAAAAAGGAATATAAACTTTATACATTTACTGTAATTTATTAAAATAGAAGATACATTTAACTTTTGGAGACTGCTGAGATGAAAAAAAGTCTGGCAGCTGGGAATAACCAGCTCGTAATGGTCACCAGTCTAGATGTCCTAGAATGAGCAAGGGCAAAGTGAACAGAAATGTTTAATTCAGAGTTTATAGCATAATTAAGAGATGTACTGGGGAAAATTAATTATAATTTCCTACATTTCTTTAACAATTCCAGAGATCCTTATCAGAAAACCAAATTGTGGAAGTGCGGAAAGAGAAAAAAAAATGATTTTTTATCAATTTTTAGATTAATATATATATGTGTATTTTTTGCATTTTTTTTAAACAACCCTTATTTTGAATAAAAATTATTTTTCATTTTAAAACATTTAAATGTCAACTATCGTTAGTAATTTTTCAGAAATTGCAGTTCAGTACAGTTTTGGGGAAAAATTGCCATACTACTAGTATATTATGTTGCTCTGAAAAGAAAAATGTAAAGAGGCTGCTGGAATAGAAACTGGACCTTTCATAAGAAAACTGGAAAAAGCTGTTTCTTTATTTACCTTAAGTCTGTCAGCTCTAGAAAGCCATAAATGTTATGTACCAGTAAAATTATTTCACAGTTTTACTGTGTACAATATTAAATTACTACAGATTATTTTCAAGAAAACACACCTGCATTGTTATTTTACATATCCATTATCATCCTATACTAGCAGCAGAGAATTACAGAATCAGGCTTTTATATCAAAGTCATTGAAGCAGGACTATTGTTAAACTGCTCATGGAAAGCTTCAAATGGGCAAGAGCTAATGCAGTAAGTGAACATTTCTATGTGCAACAAATAAATATTGGCCAGAGGCTGATCGTCAGTGTGCATGAGAAATAATACTGCTGAAATGGCATAGATGGTGAAGCATTTGTATAAGACATCCAGAGAACATTTTAGGGACCCACTGTCCAAGGGGTATAGCTGCACTAGTACTCAAGACAGACTTGTAGATGAGAGCTCTTACACTTACAATTATAAAAATTCCAAAAATTCCAAAAACCTGCACAAGTATACTGTGATGTACCTCCAGCTGTATTGCCACACACTAACACTCTAATTTGTTACCCTCAGGTGAAGGCATTGAAATGCATTCAATGACTGAAAGCAAAGCTAAATTGAAACTACAATTAAAATGCAGATTTTTACACTTCAGGAGTGATTAAGCACTGGAACTTGCTATGGATTCAGTGTTTTCTTCCTTACTTGAGAGCTTTCATACCATATTTCGTACCTTTCTCAGAAGATATGCTCTAGATCATTCAGAGGATGTAAATAAGTCCACAAACTAGCTAAGGAAATTACATTGAATGTGATATGCCAGATGTGACAGCATGGCCAAAAACCTCTCGTTAAGTACATATAGGTGAAGAAATCGTGTAAGGCATAGGTAATCACCCTCCAATGAGAAAAGATAATATAAAAGTTTTTATGAGATTTACTTTCATGTGTTTCCCATGATGAAAACAACATCTACATTAACATTCATTCATTTCAGGCAGATGTTAACACAGTGCACCTAGTAGGAAAAAGAAAACAAATAAGCAAAGTGATCCTATTACAGCATGTGCAAACATACTGTGTAAACAGCTGTTTATTATCTGCATCAAAGAAAAATCTATTGCTTAGCAACTGAGCCACTATAAGACCCTCACAACCATATATCAGATTTTTTACCACGCAGAAAAGAGTTGTACGTAAATAACAACTATCTGCCAATCACAGTGGATGAGGCTGTCAGCTTCTGTGTCCATCTGATATTGCCACTGGAGATGATACAGGACCTTTACTCCTCTGCTGCTGTACACTACTTCGATAATACTTGCTGATGCATTAATGGGAAGGACTTCAAGGGTCCACATGTGGATGATTGGCAGGCAGTGGTAGGTGATGGTCTGTTAATAGCTAACTGGTGGTACTACCTTTTATTTTGATATAGTAAATTGAAATTAACAAATTAAACATCTACCACTTATGTGTTTGCAATACTGACATTAACATGTCATCTGAGATTTGTCTTATTGATTCTATATTACCTCTGGTTTACTTAGACCATTTTAAGAAATCATGACTCAGAGTCAACCTTGGTTGAAAAACATTACTTTCTAGCTCCTTGAAGTTATCTCAATTTGATTTTTTTCTAGATTCCAATAACCAGCTGTGAGATTTGGCCTTATTACTTTCCTGTTTTAAAAAGATGTCCTATATCAGAAGCATTTTTTCTACTTAGACACAAACACTTTCAATTTCCTAGGCTGAATACTTAAATGGCAAGAAGACAGAAGATTTCTGATAGGAGAGAAAGCACCTGTAGACCATTAATAAGTTATTTTCCAAACCCCAGGAGGATAAATTAAATAGACTGGATTTCCTCAGTCTTTCACAGTAAAGACAAGTTTTCTGGATGCCAGATAGTCCAGGTAGCATTTTCTAAATCAACTTCAGTGTGGAAATTTGTTTAAATACTTTTTTTTGTTTGGATTCTGCCCTGGACCCTGAGTTCTAGACACATCCCCAGTGATGCCTCTGGTTATATTAGTCCCAGCAAAAAGACTGACCTACTTCCATTTCATATTTCTTGAGCTTTTGCTGCTGTTAGAGTCTCACAGAATTCACTATAAAAATGGTTCCCAGTTCCTTGTCTGCCTTCTATAATACTAACAACATATTGTTTCTCATTCAGCCCTTGGTATCATTTATCTCAGAAGAATCATTCCTTAAATTATTCCACCAGCTTGGACACATCTGTCTGCAGCACCACACTCTCTACACATCATCTTTGATGGATGTGGGCCAGATCAGGTTTCAGAAGATAGGTATGTTGGATTTATGCCACCGAAGGTTTCCCCTATGTTAGCTGAATGGTCTGCTGTCATACTAGGCAATTTACTGATTTCCCATAGGTCTCAGCATCAAGACAGAAGGCCAAGCAGCAGTTTTATTGATGTGATGTAGATCTGAGAAATTGGGAGAGGGGGCCAGGAGATGAGAAGCAGGGGAACCACATCTCAAAATAAGGAAAACATGACATAATTTCAAAGATAATTTGAGAAATAATGTCAGAAATAAAAAGAGGCTAGGTGGCACAACATTCTTGGATTTTGATGAACTAAAGAAATCTACCTCAGTTCAGTCATTGTTCAGAGGCTCTGTTTTGCATGTAACCATATTCGAAGCCATGATCAATGACCCTACCTGAAATATTTATTTCTCATGTGTTTTACCACTCTATAATGTGTAAGCTCCTGATGAGTAGCAAGTCGGAGCATGGGATATGGGATTCTAATCTCTGTGAGCTATGCTTTCAAGGCCACAATCTTCCTGTACTAAATGCTGCTTCCCTAACATGTTCCCATCCCTGCCACATACATTGGGTTCGATGGATTACATTCTCTGCACCACTATCAGGATAAATACAAATTTGTTCTGTTGCGTCCATCCTACCTATTCTCCTTTCTTAACCCAGCACAGTATGAATACTGCAAGGGAAGAAAGCTAACCATGAATAGTGATGCAGTAGTGAAGTTAGAAATTAATTAGTAGTATTCTCAATGCCAAACTTAGATGGCAATATCTATTATTAGATTAGAGCTTCCAACCTTATAAAAAATGAGTATCTGACACAAAGAGGGGGAGGAGGAATGAGGGGAAAGAAAAAGGTAAATAAGGTAAGAAGAAACAAAATGCACTGAGAAAGAAGACCAGAGAAAATAATAAGAGACATACAAGTAGTATTTCCTATGGAAAGCTTCTTTAACTAGGTAATTGCCTCTTTTCCATGTCAGGAACTTTCTGTAAAGTTTGAATAAAAGAATCCTTGTGAATCCGGGACTCCTCTGCTTGATACCAGTAGCCTGCAAAACTGCATTCCCTCTGTTTACTGTTGCAATCTCAGGCAAAATAAATCTTATGTGATTTGTAGCAATATTGGTACAAAGGAACAAAGAATTACAATCGCTAGTGCGACCTGTGATTCAGTAGTGTAAGCACTGTGCAGGACAGTGGTAGCTGTAGGATAATTGTACTCAGGATGAAAAAGGGCATGAATCTATTCTCCCTGGCATATATTACTAGTTCAGTTTTCCCACCACTGCAATTGCTGAAATTATCATTATTAATGTATGTTAAGAAAGCTCTGAGTAGATTGGGTTATTGGAGAGCTTAGCTGTAGGGAGATCTACTTGGAAAATCTCAAGTAGCCTTAAATAGACAAATCCTGCCTCTTCCCCCCCCCCCCCCCCAGGACCATGGCTCACCAAGACATAATTCTGCTTATAGAAACCATGTAATGAAAAATGCTATCATTTTGGACATTGGATGAATTTTAATGATTGGAGGTTTTTTTCCTGTTACTGTGAGGTACGTATATTCTTCCTATATTGAAATACAGGCACACAACAGATTGTGTAACTAGGTCCAAGTGGTCAGCATATAAACCACTCAACACTTATTGGCCTAACATAAATATTTGTATTAATATTCTGCAGGTGACCAAAATAGTAATACTCTTCTTGTAAGGCTCTTTATGTTATCTTGGCATCAAATGGAAGCGTGTTGTATGTTAACATAGGTGTTCAAAGGTTACAGTTATACATTTAGGATTATATTTATCAGAGGGATAAACTCCAATTTTCAGTGCATAGGGCAGCATTGGAAAGAGCACTAGCATCATCATCAGTACATTGTCTGGTCTCTGGTGACTTTATTAGGCATCATGTATCCTTTACAATCTGTCTAACAAACCACCTGTCTGCCACAGTTCCTGATTAGGACAATAACTGTTCCACTGACAATGCCCTAAGTAGGACTAAAATTCACCCACTGAGACTGCATGTCCCTCTGGTGAGATAGTCTCTAAAAGAAATGTTCACATTCTATTGTTATCCCCTGTTGCTCCCCTATATTCTCAGTTTCTTCCACCTAATGCCTTACTTTAGGACTGTAAAACACTTATCATAACCAAGTCCTAAGCCGGTATAGGTGCAGTGTGTCAGTGAAAAGAAACCTTGTAATTAACAATGGAAATTGTCAAGAGTAGATGTAAAACCCACAGCAAAGAACTGTACTACAGTGTTAATGCAGACATTTAAATGGTGCAAAACTCTGAAACACTGCATGTTACTGAATTCCATCTTCTGTCACATCATCTGTTTAACCATTTAAGTTAAAGGTGGAGTCAGTTTTGCTTATACTATCTAAAATTTGTTCATCCTGTGATTTTGTTCCTACTTTTTAGACTTCAAGTATTCAAAGATTTCCTAGGAAACCTCAAAAGGAGTATTACTGACAGTTTTTAGCAAAAATCAGCCCACCAGTTCCAAAACTGAAGTTAGGATAGTATAGTGTTCAAAATCCTGTTAGGCTGTGAAAATCCTATTCTCATTAAACTAATGCTACCAGGTTTCTGACATATGGCTTTAGCCTTTGGCAAGTGTGAGACTTATTGCTGTTCCAAGCGTCACTGTTCTCTGCTTTAGGTGAAGCACTGTAAAACCCAATGGCAAAAACTGTGTCATCACCTCCTAGTGGCTATCAGCAAAACAACCCTTTTAATTAGCTGAAGTGACAAAGGTCTGCGCTAGGAAATTGATGGACTCCTGCAAACTGCAATTCACTGAGAGGATTCCATAATATCTGGTCTTAGACTTTACTGTTTCAACAACATAGAAATTAAACACAAGAAGATGACATTAAATAACAATATTAAAGTGACACAATCATGCTGGCTGAAGTTAGGAAGTAAAGATTTCTGATGCAAATCAACGTGAAAGTCTGCTTTAAGACACAGACTTCAATTACATAATTATCATAACATGTTTTTTTTACAAGAGCTGTCCCACTCACTGAAGGCTACAGAGCAATGCCAAGAGACTGTTAGAATTCTGTTCCTCACTCCAGGGACTTGGTGCATTAAAGAAGTATTATACGAAATGCAAGAGCATATTTTTCAGCAATCCTGAAAGAAGCAACAGATTCTGGAAGCAGCCAATCAGAGGATAATCCATGTTGGAAGAGACACTGGGACATCATCTAGTTCAAGTGTCTCTTCTAGGGGAGGTCAGCACCAAATTTGTACCATGCCGCCTAGAGTTTTGTTTAGTCATGCTCTGGAGACCTCTCAAAGCAGAGATCCTGGAGCTTCTTGGATTGCTTGGGCCTTTGTGTAATTTTCCTCATAGTGAACATCTTTCTGTGCTTACACTCAGAGCATCCCCTTATTTAAATTTCTGATGACTCTCTCTTGTTCTTCTACACACCTCATTAAATACATGTCTCCTTGATAACTTCCTAGAGGCACTGGGGAGCTGCTATTAGGTTCCCCCAAAGCCCTCTCTTCTCCAGGTTGCACAAGACAGGATCCCTCAGCCTCTTCTCACAGGGTAAGTTCTCCAGCCTCCTGATGATCTTGGTTAAACTTCAGTTTTTCACTGACCTTCTTGAACTTCAGTCCCAAAACAGTTTGTAGATGCAGTCTAACAAGTGGCAACTAAAAGAGGGGGAAACTTTACCCTCAGTCTACTGTTTGTGATGATACTGATGCATCTTAGGATGCTGTTGGCCTTCATCCCTGCCAGGGTGCACCACTAGAATTTAAATTCCAGCTGAAGTGAAACTTGAGATCTAAGACAGCAAGTCTAAACTTTGGATTACTAAAACACTGATCCTATACATAGCATGATGAGAGAGAAAACTATTTTATTTAACATTCTGGTTTCTGATCTTTGTTCCAGCCTTCTGTCTAGTTCCATCAGGTTTTGCTACTGGACGTTTTTGTAATATGTAGTACTTCTCATTTTCCTGTTTATATTTTAAGCATTTTAGGCCAGAGTGGTATGTCTAAGATAAGAAAATGGCTGGTAATTTACTTTTTTGCTAGTATAACAACAACAAAAAAAAAAAAAACAACAAACCAAAACATCAAAAACTACATATTTTCCCTGGAAGCAAAGTCTTGTTTTACAGTTTAGCTGTATGTCAATCTACTTGTCTTCAGCCTCTAACACTGTGTCCAACACTACTTTGCATATTTATGGGTAAAAGTAATTTAAAAAATGTGTAATGGCATTAAATAATTAGTAAAGCATATGAGCAGATGTTTTGGAGTTCTGGGGAAATCTATAGTTCATGTTAAAATACTAGCAGAATTTAAAAAAAAAAATAAGAGATACTGGAACTGCTTCTGGTTTTGACATATTTAATTTTAATTTCATTTATTAACTTTTATTTAATTTTAAAATTATGCTTTATTCCTAAAGATGTGTTATGGGCAAACACTGTATCCACACTTTGTATTCCTCCAAAAAGCTCCCATGACTACAGCAAGACTTGAAGATTTGTTTCACCAGTATAGAAAGTCCAATAGACCCTAAAATGACTACATTAGGACAGTGACTAACATTTGCTCTTTAAGTGGACTAGCAAAACCTATGGAACTCATAAAGACATTTGAGTCTTTTCATAAATAATTGTTACCTGCAGACCCAATATCTAGCAGAACAAGCCATCTTGGCAATTTTTTTCCTGTAAATTTTTCCTCATTTATTTAAGAAGAAAATAGATATGAGCTAATGAAGGATTTATATTATGCGATGTTCTTTTTCGTCCTTTTTCTGCATTTTCTTTCAACTCCCACTATTCCAGATCTTGTGGATTTGAACTTACATTTGACTCATTGCCACAGGATAGTAGAAAGGCCAGGGATTTAACAACCTTTAAGGAGGCATTAGAGATTTATACTGTGAGAAAGTGTCCTGGGTTCAGCAGTAGCAGTCATGTTTCTCCTCCTTGGTAGCTGGTGCAGTGCAGTGTTTTGACTTTCGGCTCGGGAACAGAGCTGATAACAATGATGTTTTGGTTTGGCCAAGGACTTTGTGAGCTTCATGCTCTGCCAGGGAGGAGGGGAAGCCGGGAGGAAGCAGAGACAGGACACCTGACCCAAACTGACCAAAGAGGTATTCCATACCACAGCACGTCATGCCCAGGATGTAACTGGGAGTTAGCCGGAAGGGCTGGGAGACTGCAGGGTTGGAGGAGGTATCGGTCGGACCTTGGTCGGGCTGAGGGGGGCAAGTTATCGGTCGGCTGGTGCTGAGGTGTTGTATTCTCTTCCCTTGTTATTTCCTTTATCATTGTTATTACTGGTGGTAGCAGTAGTGAGTTGCGTTATACCTTAGTTACTAAACTGTTCTTATCTCAACCCGTGGGAGTTGCATTCTTTTCGATTCTCCTCTCCGTCCCTCCGGGAGTAGGGGGAGGGAAAGGGGGGGGGGAGGGGGGTGAGTGAACGAGTTACCTGACTGGGTTTAAACCACGACAGAAAGAATGGCCTATGTTGTAAAAGTACAGATTGAAAACATTAATTTTTTTTAAAAATCCTATCTGGAATATAAAACTTTCTGATTTGTTTTGTAATTATTAATTTGTGAGAAAAAGATAAAATTATCCTATATCTGTTTGGTGTGAAGATTTTTCCCCACCTGACAGATCTTGGACCAGGCACCATCAAAAGTCATATGGCCATGTATAATAAGTCTGATGCAAAAAGGTAGTCTTTAGGTTAGGATGTCTGATATATGCTTCCTCTAAGCAGGATCAGGGCAGACTGTCCATTTAATGGGCATACCGGGGTTTTTTTAAACCAAATTTCATTAGTGGCACAGAGTATCTGGATGCCTGATGGAATGTATATGTTGATTTCTGCCAGTCTCTATCTTTTTTCAGACCAATAAATTATCAGTCCAAGTCAACCCATAAGAAATTTCATTCACAGGTGGTTTTGAGGGGGGGAGGAGGGATTAGAGTAACTAAGACTGGGTCATGCGGTGAAAGAGCATTTCCTTGAAGACATGAAAACACATATGCTCATGTCAGAGCTCTGTTTGAGTTATAGCAATTTGAGAAGAGCATCCAGAATTAGAGTTTTCCTCACTATTCCCTTTTCTTTCAGCTCATAATTAAGAATTACAGCGACGGTTGCATTGTGTTTCCTCACACCCACTGGGGATGCTCCCTTGTAAAGGAATGATTAATGTGATGCTTTTTGAGAAAGATGTGTGCTAATACTGCACAATGTAGCGATCTAATGGTTATATGGTTAATTACTTTTGTATTTCAGGTACATCTTGACCAAAGATGCAGCCCTTTACCTCTTTAAAATAATATCAGATATCCTTTTATTTTTTTTTCTTAAGTAGGCAACTTCAAGAGACGTTTTCCTTTAGAAATGTGAGTTTAAGAGCTAGTTGGTCTATAGGAAAACCAAGCTTCTCAGCTTCTTTTCAGTAATATATCCCTCATATGTGTGTCATTCTCAAACATATTGAGGAAAGAATCTCTATTCATTTATACCGTGAGGCTCAGTGAACTCTAGTTGTGGCAGGGCAGGTGTGGAAAAGAGATCTGAGACAAAGAGCACATCCCTTGAAAACTCCTTCACTAGAGTTTTCAATAAGTATATGTCAAATTTAGAAATATATTTTTTACTGATAAATAATTGTTCATGAACTGTATTAATTTCTTGTGTCAGACCAAATCTAGCTTATTCTGGTACTATTTGTGTGAGTCTTTAGGGACTTCCTTTGACAATCTGTGCCATTATGCCCTTGTGGAGCTATATTCTAGGCAAGGCTACAGGTATCTGCACCAGACATATGTCATTTTGAGAAATAACTAGTTTTGGCACATTACCAAAAAGCCCAATAAGAGGAATAGGATGACGAAGGCATCGGGGGATGATTCCCAGATCATCCTTCAGAAAGAGAGATTTCTGGAATCAAGCCTAAGCACCCTGGGGAAGAGATAGAAAAAGACTAAAGTACTTACAGTGATGGCAAAAACGTTTAAGCTTGCCATCTCACTACTGCCAATTTGACAACAACCCCCTCACCCTTGTGCTTGGACATCCTTGTCCCAGTGTTGAGGTTAACCAGCAGTAATGAAAAATACAAGTCAAAAGGAGGAATACAAAGTGCAAGTTTGAGGCGCTAGTATTTCAGAGGCAGAATTAACAAACAGCTGTCATTCAGTACAAATCACCTCCAGTTCTGATCTCTTCCTGCCTGCAAGAAAATAGATCCAAGACAGCAAAAAAGCCATTGAAATAAAAAGCAAAGAAGCTTACTATAGTAAAACTAGCCCTTTTTTTTTTTTTTTTTTTTTTTACAGAAAGGTAAAAGTGAGGAAAACTGGGGATTGAGATAAAAGCAATTTAATAGGTAAAGCAAAAGCTGTGCATGGAAGCAAAGCAAAACAAGGAATTCATTCACTGCTGCCCACCAGCAGGAAGGTGTTCAGCCATCTCCAGGAGAGCAGGGCTGCATCACTTGTAACAGTGACTTGGAAAGACAAATGTCATAACCCTGAATGTCCCCGCTTTCTCTATCTCTCCCCAGCTTTTATTGCTGAGCATGACATCATACGGGATGGAATATCCCTTGGGTCAGTTGGGATCAGCTTTCCCAGCTTTGTTCCATCCCAGACTCTCACCCTCAGCCTACTTGCTGGCAGGGTAGTGTGAGAAGCAGAAAAGGCCATCACCCTGTGCAAGCACTGCTCAGCAACAACTAAAACTCCTTGTGTTATCAACACTGCTTAGGTCAGAAGTCCAAAATAATAGAAGCATAGAATTCACTATGAAGGGAATTAATTTCATCCCAGATAAAATTGGTACAATGCTTTACCTGACTATTATCTATGCATTTGAAACTTGGAACTAAGTGGTGATCAAGGACACACAGAAGTGTTCAATAATCTGTGCTTTCCTTGTGCAAATCTCTGTACTAGTGTGTGAATTTACTTCAGATGAGGAATTAGGCATTAAGGTGTGGATCCTAGCAGAAAAGAAGGGCAATTTCAGTCTTATTAGTTGTGGAGCTCCACATAATCAGCAAGAAAGGAGTAAAGAGTGTTACACTATTCCAGGAACCATGTACTTACTGTAACCTTTCTGGCTGCAAATTTGCTTTCTGCTTACCTGGAATATCATTCTTCAGTGCCATAGATAAAAAATGGCTTCTTCTGTGTTTTTGTTTTTTTTTTATTGCTATCACCATTAACAAATTGTGACCTGAATACCAGATTGAGGTAAAGTAATCCAACAACCCAAAAGAAAGCCAAAGCATAAACTCCACTGTCTTCTGAGCTTGCCTTTTGTACCAGGTCCTTTGCAGCTGTGTTGTTGCAAATGAGGTTTCCAGTACTTAGCAATGTTAGTCACTGATTAGACACAGATTCTGAGCAAGTGGAAGCTGAAACTAAACAAGACTCCTACTGAGTTGTTATTGCTACTGACCTGAAATGTTTAGAAATAGTTTATATGTTTTGTTTTGGCTTGGTTTTTTTCTCTCTTCCTTTCTGGACTCATTTACTACCAAGCGTATTTTAATCTACTCTGAGTTTACAAACTTCTATCCTATATCCTGAACCTCCCACTCTGATATTCCTTAGTATATGTAGCAAAACAGGAAAATCTTTAGAACAGAAGCTTTCCAAACTTTCAGGGCATTCTCCTGAATTTATGAGTGGTTTCTTGGAAAGCAAGATTATATTCCTATTAGAGAAATCTATTTTAAAGCTTCCTGAGGTTGAGACTGTAGTTTTCAGCATGGCTTTAAGCAAAGAACCAAGCGTTACTGCAACACACTAGAGGGAAAAGGATTGATTAGGTTAAGTTAGTCCTTTACAGACTCTCCAAGATGGCAATGTTCAGAGAAACAAGAGCTGTCAAGCTACTAAATCCTTCTCCTTTCCCTAGTCCTGACCACATATTAGGTTTCAGGAGGATTATGTGAGGATTATCTTGCTTTATCTCCTGAGTGGATATTTCTGTAGATCCTTTAGAGCCTGCAAGCAAGCAATATGGGACCTATTGCCTTAACTCCCTCTTTCCTCCCTTGGCAGGCCACTGACCTGCTCTGGATAGATTTAAAGTGTTCCTACATCAGCTGGGTCTGAAAAGAACAAGATCAAAGCTCCTAACTCTTGAGGTCTAAGATATATTCTGCCTAGCAAAACGTTTAAAGAGATGAGTTTTATGCTTGAGAAAGAATTAAAAATAACATTTCCAGCACAGGCTTCTCCCCAAAAGCAAGAGGTAGTGCCAGAAAGAGGGACAAGTTTATGGGGGAAAAAAATAGGAAGGCGTGTATATTTGTTTTCCTTCCATTTGCATACTGGATGAATTGCAGTGTCATTTGTAGAAAATGAATAAATAGATAAAATAGGCAAACCTGAGGTGATACAACCTAAACCATTTGGTGACAGAAACTATAAAATTAGGACAATCTCTTCCTGATTTATAGGAAAAAATACACGTGCCTGTGTTACAAGCTCTCATGAGGTTGTACCTCCAGAAAACAGGGCTTTAAAGAAGTCAGAATTACTATTAGCATAATCTCACTGGAACAAGACAGAGCAAACGAACTATCAATCTCAAGGTCCTGACATAAACACTGAAGAAATTCTGATAATCTCACCAAAGTATGTGCATGAAATGAGGGTCTTTATTCCTCCCTTAGGGCACTGACACATTGTTTTCAAGTTCAGGTAATCATCTGTTTGCTTCCATTCATTCAGCACACACATATTCCCTCATGTTTTCTCTGATATGTCCTAGTCAAATTCATATTTAACACTTGTATATATGCAAGACATGACTTTTAAATGTCTCAGTCATAAAAGTAGAAAGCACAAGTAATAATTACAAATTCAGGAACTCTGCTAAAAAAAAGCAAAGAAAAAAAAGGGATTAAAACAAAGTACAGCTTTATTGGCACAGAAAATGCATGAGAGTCCAACACAGTCACTTTTCCAGGATCTTTGTGAATTAGATTTTTCATCATCCAAATGAAGAATTCTGGTTGCTAATTACCAGGTAACTGCAGTACCATGGCCTGTAAATGCCTAGGCTTTTCTATTCCCTTCTCACCTCTGATAATGCACAGCTGTCTGTTTTGAAATTCACTGGTAGCCATAATGACACAAAAAGAAAAACATGTTACGGATATGATTAATGTATGCACTTTTCTGTGTTATATACTGAATTAAAAAAAAAAATCTATTATAAGACTGTAAAAAAGAATCAAATGTATTTCAAGCATTGAAAGCATTGCAGTAGGCATAAGGAATGCAATCACACTTGACATGTTTCTTTTCTGAACAATGAAGCATGCAGTCATAACCAAACTGCTATGTCTGCACCCTAGCAAATACATTGCCTCTTACTATGGACCAGATTGTAGATTTGCCACATACCCTGTGTAAGAATGAGCAAGCTGAGAAGTGCTTTGATGGTTACATATGTTATCATACAGCTCCAACCAACAGTAGTTTCACAAGAATGAACTCTCAGCCTATTAAAATATATGTGCTCCAGTGCAACCTCTTTCCTGTTGTGTATTAGGCCTTATATCTCACCATGATAGTTAAACTTTGTATTTTTCACTTTATAAAAGAAGCAAATTTATCTATGGGAGCTAGAGTTAGTACTATATCTAGAGGAAGCACCATTTTACTTCGGAGGCACCACAAAGTTCATTTCTTGAGTTACTGCAGTCAACCACAGATTCAAGTAAAGTCTTTGTTCAATGAGCAGCCAGAAGATTAGATGAGGTTAACAGTAGACATCACTCTTTCTGAACCATGAGTCACTGAACTCTCATCAACAATAAAACCATGAAGTAAGGCTGATAGTGCTCTCATGTGGTGAACTATACTGACAGTCACGCAACGAAAGGCTAAGGACAAGCTGTTCTCAGCTATCGCCATATAAAATCCATAAGCACTGCAGCCCAACTAGCTAGTTACTGTTTGAGATAGAAAAAAAAAAAAAAAAAAAAAAAACAACAGATAAAGGAAGAAAGCCTTCTCAATACTTTCATATATACCATCCTGTGTACCAATTACTGTTAATGATGTTTTTAGGTATGATGCTTCTAAAATTCACAAAATTAACAGACAGTAAAAAGTCATATTAAAATGTGAAGAATGTCTTCAGACAATATACACGTCATATCTGGCACCCAATTCTCTTTTAGAGAAGACTCACAAGTATTCTTTACCTATACATGGTAACTGCTTAAAAATGTTCATCTACATTGTTGTTACGTTTCAATTTCATGGATTCAGGCTCATTGAGGATATTTGGCAAACATCCTCTACGCTGAATCGCTGAATTTTTTTATTTTTTATTTTTTTTGCAAAAGTGACAGTCGTTTACGCAATACTAACGCCATTGCACAAAAGTGCACCACTGCCCCAAAACAGATTTTTTCTGAAGTAGCAAAATTTGAGGAAAGAGTTGGGCTTCAGCATGTCACTTAGACCTGACTCCACTTGTCTTACTGACCTTAGGGACAACTTAAATTACCTGGGTTCAGGTTTCCTTCAAATCCCATTTGCTCTATCAGTAGCACATCCTCTTAGAAAGCTCCTGAGCATTATTTTTTCCCAGAAATCAGATATGTGGAAGCAACCAGGGCATATATATATAAGACACAGAAAGGTGGGCTGGCAACAAACCTATGTTGTGAATCTCAGGAACAAGGCAAGGGGCTCTTTTCCCTTCTCTGAGACTAGTGCTGGTTTCAAGGAAAGTAATGAAATTATATCTCAAATACATATATGATCATACTAAGCATGTATATGTGGTTATCTGGGATTCTTTAAGACTTTAAGATAAGGTTTCAACAAATCTTAGTATATGTGAATTTAAAATTTGCTTCTCTCAAGTGTCTACACCAGTAAACCTCAGATCTCATGACACAGAGACATCTTGGCTGTATTTTTTCAAAATGTCGAATGAACTCCCAAAAATATTTTTTCCATCTGTTCATTATTAGTAGAGACTACCATTTCATGATCATTTTCCAGCAAAGGAGAAATAACATCCCGTAAGCTACTGGCATTATGGATTGAAGAATGGCAGTAACAGCCACTCAGTCTTTACATAAAAGTGATATCATTCATTGTGCTTAAAAATATACTGGCCTAAATTTCGTTAAAAGGTACTATATTCCTATTATTTAAATGTCTAAGACACATCTCAGACCTGCACACAATTTTTTGCCTACCTTTGCTTTAACATTACATTCAGTAGTAGTAATCTTTCCTCTCTTTTCCTTTTTAGTTTTATTCAGCATTTCATCATCTTAAATACTTATCACTGTCTTTAATCTTGGTCACTGTTTTCTTTTTTCTAGTCACATTATAAATTTTGGTTATCACTTCTGCTTCACTTTTAATAAGAATGTAAAGGACTGCCAATATTAATTTCCTATCTCTATAATTCTAGTACTTGTCTCATTCATACAATAATAATTTTCTGTAAGACTTATGAAAGCTGCTTCTATTTTGAGATAATAGTAAATCAGATTCTGCACATTTTCAGTTTCAGAGGAGGTTGAGCATGACTAACATTACCCAAAGTCAGTTTTTGTTAGCACAGTTGCAAATATACCCATGTGAAACCTCATGCTTGCAAATAGATTCAGAAAAGCTTAACAGCCGTTCTAAGAGAGTATCACCAGCAAAACTTAAATTGAGGACTTGGCAGTTCGCAGCCTTTGCATAGTTTATTGAAGGATGTTGCATATTGCAAATTAACATTATTTCCTTATGCCAATTACAGCAACCTGAGTAAGGAGGAAGCAGACCTTGAAGCTCCCCATGCATTAAAAAAACGAAGCTGGAATATTGAAGATTAAAAAGTAGGTCAGATTTAATATATATGTTTTTAAGTAATCCACATTTTAAATCCTGATATGAAATGGATGAAATTAGACAAATAATTTTCACTTTTTCAGGTACTATGAGTATGTACTTTTTCCTGTCTTATGCTTTCTGTGCTGGAGCTTTAGTCAAGTTTCTGCTCTTGCCGCCAGTATTTTTAATACAGCGTTTAAAATGTTCAAGCAAGCATCTAGCCCACATAACAACTGATATAGCATACAGGATGCAGGAGAATATTTTTTTCATATTTGCAATATTCCACTGAAATTCATGGAGTTGGGGGAGACCTCACCTGGAGTATTGTGTGCAGTTCTGGTGTCCTCAACATAAAAAGGACATGGAACTGTTGGAACAAGTCCAGAGGAGGGCCACGAGGATGATCAGGGGACTGGAGAACCTCCTGTATGAAGACAGGCTGAGGAAGTTGGGGCTGTTCAGCCTGGAGAAGAGAAGGCTGCATGGAGACCTCATAGCAGCCTTCCAATATCTGAAGGGGGCCTATAGGGATGCTGGGGAGGGACTCTTCATTAGAGACTGTAGTGACAGGACAAGGGGTAATGGGATAAAACTTAAACAGGGGAAGTTTAGACTGGATATAAGAAGGAAATTCTTTCCTGTTAGGGTGGTGAGGCACTGGAATGGGTTGCCCAGGGAGGCTGTGAATGCTCCATCCCTGGCAGTGTTCAAGGCCAGGTTGGACGAGGCCTTGGGTGATATGATTTAGCGTAAGGTGTCCCTGCCCACGGCAGGGGGCTTGGAACTGGTTGATCATAAGGTCCTTTCCAACCCTAACGATTCTATGATTCTATGATTCTATGATTATTTCTGAAGAAGAGCCAGCTCCAAAGCACCGTGTGCTGTCTTGAAGTAAAAATCTAGTAAACTATAAGAAAGAGCATTCTTTGAGTGAGCCAGCATTTTAGCTGAAAGTTTTTCCCTTTTATCTGCAGTATTTCCAAAAGCTTTGTCAAGAGCTCATTTTATCCTTTTAGTTTCTGCTTTTTAAAGTCTCATTCTGTATAGAGACATTCAAACTAAGCACCTTTGATTTCTGTGGCCAGGCCTGCAGGCCTTTCTGTGTCTGTATTTTTTTAGGAAAGGTGATAAAGAGCAAGTGCCCTAAGGAACTGCATTTATTATTTTGGAATCAGTCCAAATAAATATTAAACAGATGGAAATATCAAACAGATGTACAAAACAGTCTTATACCTTAATAAAGATACAGAGCTTGGCTTATATCCCCATGCAGTCATATTCATGTAACAAAAGTTTAGCTATGGGATACATGAGTCAGTGTTTCTACTGTCAGGTTTCTGAAATGTGGGCTGACAGCACTTAGCTTGGCCACTACAATAGCAAAATATCCAGAGTAAATAACTGCTGAAATGTTTTTCAGTCCTAGACCCCACACAACATCCTTTGTCTCTAAATTGGAGAGACATCAATTTGATGGATGGACCACTCGGTGGATAAAGAACTGGCTGGATGTCCACAGGCAAAGAGTTGCAGTCAATGGCTCAATGTCCAGCTGGAGACCAGTAACGAGTGGTGTCCCTCAGGGATTGGTGTTGGGACCGGTCTTGTTCAACATCTTCATCGCTGACGTGGACAGTGGGATTGAGTGCACCCTCAGCAAGTTTGCCGATGACACCAAGCTGTGTGGTTCGATTGATAAAGCTGGAGGGAAGGAATGCCATCCAGAGGGACCTCGACATGCTTGTGAGGTGGGCTGATGCCAACCTCATGAAGTTTAATCATGCCAAGTGCAAGGTCCTACACCTGGGTGGGAGCAATCCCAGGCACAGTTACAGGTTGGGCAGAGGAGAGATTCAGAGCAGCCCTGCGGAGAAGGACGTGGGGGTGTTGATTGATGAGAAAATGAACATGAGCTGGCTTCAGTGTGTGCTCACAGCCCAGAAAGCCAACCGTATCCTGGGCTGCATCAAAAGGAGCGTGACCAGCAGGTCGAAGGAGGTGATCCTGCCCCTCTACTCTGCTCTTGTGAGACCTCACCTGGAGTATTGTGTGCAGTTCTGGTGTCCTCAACATAAAAAGGACATGGAACTGTTGGAACAAGTCCAGAGAAGGGCCACAAGGATGATCAGGGGACTGGAGAACCTCCTGTATGAAGATAGGCTGAGAAAGTTGGGGCTGTTCAGCCTGGAGACTTCATAGCAGCCTTCCAGTATCAGAAGGGGGCCTATAGGGATGCTGGGGAGGGACTATTCATTAGGGACTGTGTCGATAGGACAGGGGTAATGGGTTAAAACTTAAACAGGGGAAGTTCTTTCCTGTTAGGGTGTTGAGGCACTGGAATGGGTTGCCCAGGTAGGTTGTGAATGCTCCATCCCTGGCAGTTTTCAAGGCCAGGTTGGACAGAGCCTTGGGTGAGATGGTTTAGTGTGAGGTGTCCCTGCCCATGGGACAACCCTAACTATTCTATGATTCTATGACATTAAACATATATATATATTTATAATCAATCCAAACATCGTTAACAGTGCATGCATTTCCGTGATCTTTAAGGGTATTTCAGCAGCCCTCCAGTAAGACTCAGTCCCTTCAGGGGTAGTTATGTAGAGTTCTTCATAACCTACACATAAGTTTAAGTTTGCCAAACCTGATAAGATTATGTCCAGGTTTTCTCAACTGTGAAATGAAAATGAGTAATCAGAGGTTTAGGTTTTCTGAAACCTTCCCTGCCTTTTATAAACATGAGCTTAAGAATTATCAGAAAAACTATACTTTTAGATATAGATGAACAAGCCTTACACTAAACTGCTATCACAGAGGGAAGATCTTGAAACAGATCAGTCATTACAGCAGCTATACACAAAAGCAAATGAGAAAGGTATTTCCCATGTAATCAAAGCTTGAAACAAATCCTTAACAATTTGCAATATTTGGTCAGCATTAAGTTTCCATAGTTCCATTAAGGCTATGTTGACTAAAATCTTTTATAAAAGTTAAGACCATAGATTACTGAAAACATTTGTGATGGAAGCATTTCACAGTTATTATTTTGACAAAGAAGCCAGTGCTGACATGAACTTTGCTTCTATTGTTCCTTTCCATTCGGTGTGAAGTGGTGAAGGCACTGAGAGGAAGTCAGATGACCCACTGTTGCTATTATACCACAGCAATATGCACAGAAAACATACCATTCTCCAAGTGCAGTCTTGAGCAGACCTTTCCCTTTGTTGCTCTTGTCCTCATGTGGTGGAGTGTCCTTGCAGCAGAAAGCCCAGCAGGGGCCAAGGACAGAGGCAGATCTGACACTGCAGGTTGCTGCAGGGCGAAGTGTCATGCCGAGCTTAGAGACCATGGCTGTCACTCAAGGAATCATTAGCAATGAAAGAGAGGCGGTGAACCTTGTTGTGTTGTCATCGCACTGTAAGAAGGTTGGCTGCAGCCCAAATTAACTTGCTTAGGGAGTGTGAATCAAAATGACATGTAATCTGAATGTTAATGAAAATTTTCTCTTGCTTTAGACTTCAATTTCCACCCAGAAACCTGTCATCTGGAAGTCATTATCTCTCACCCTTCCTCTTGCTCTCTTAGTAGGATATGTATTTGAAAATATATATGAAAAGTGGAATTATTTATTTCTCTTACATCATGTGCTGCTTAGACCCCAGTCTCCAGAGCACTGTATTGTTTCCAGAAATGGTCTTGTGCTATTAGAAATTTCTGAACTTGCGCTGTAGCAAATGAAGAAAGAAAGGAGTACAGAAAATACCCTGCTTTTTAAGCAAGATAATTGCATGGGTTTCATAGGCAAATAAATGTCATATCTTTGAGCACTGTTGTACAGTGGTGCAGCTGCACTGTCACAGAGAAGGTTCCCATTTACGTTACCAGAGGACTGGACTATTTAGATGCTATTTGTGATATTCATCCAGGTTAGACTTCATTGATAAAAATCACATGTTATTCCACTCAAGAGAATAGAGTTCCTCCAATTTGAAACCAGACTACAGTGATGGAAAATAAAGGAAGCTTTTAAAGTACGCAGTTATCCATTTCCTGACTAACCTGTGGTCATGACTAACCTGTGGTCATATACCTCACTACTTGGAGCATAGTTAATTTTAATTATTTGTATCAGTTTTTATTAACAGCTGTTCAAGATGTCTGGGTCTGCTGAATTCAGAGGTTCTCTTCTCTCCCTCATGAACTTAAAAGGCAGCTGGAATATTGAATCGCCTATCACATGATGCCTACTACATACTTTTGTTCTTTACACTACCTTTCAAGGAAGTTGACATACATGTTACAAAGCAAGTAACAATCAATAAGTATAAAAAACTCTTTCTTATCAGAGTCAAAAGAAAATAAACCACTAGCTTGAGAAACTTGAAATCATAAAATGGTAAGCACTACTTGGTTAGCTTATAATTGGCTCAATAAAATATCCAAATGCCCATTTCAAATCAACAGATTCTGGCTTAAAAGAAAATATGAATCCCTGAACCTAGGAAAAGTAGTCTTAGTAAATTCAGACAGATGTTTCAACACAGAAATATGAATGCACTGCTATCACTGAGAGACAATTCAATATTTGTAAAAGAATTAGGACAAATTGTGGTTTATAAACATACTATTAGTCCAAAAGAATTCAGATTTTAATGAATATTAATACTTAAATAAGCCTTGGTGAACTTTGAAGATTCTGTATTTGGGCTTTTTTTCAAGTTACATATTTACCTTTTCAACAAAGTTGGTTGAAGAAATATTTTTTCTGTGTTTGAGACAGTAGCACACTCAAGAACGAATGTAAAACAGACTGAAGTCAATCGGGGTTATTCCAGCCTGGAAAAGATGTCTGTATCTGTTCAAAATTGAGTTTCTGATTCAGTGTTACGTTTAGTCAGTGCGTACACTGCAGTATTTTCAAATATTGAACCAAGAGCTTGGACAGAGATACAAAAAAGACTTAGGCAGCTAACTAAAATTATGAGCATGTTAGGGTAAAAATTTAAAACTGTAGAGTGTCAAGTTATCCTGAGAGACACACACATTTTTGTAGGCAAGTTAGGTTTCCTGGGCTGACTGACATGCACAGCTTCTCATGTCCTTCACATTTAACACAGAATACATCAAAAGTTCTCTTAGCAAACCAAACTCTACAGAAGCAAGAACTGAATAACAAAAATGATGCATCACATGGATATCACCTAATGAGCTCTCGGCAAATCTTTGAGCACATTGTACAATTCCTGTGAATAAAATTTCATCACTCTGCATTAATTTTTTTACTATCCAATTTTTTTAACCATTTTCTTCACTCCGTTGTCACATCTGCTCATCCAGATTAAATTATTTGTAGGAATACACTATAAACTAGAAGACTGTAATGACCCAAATTAAATATAAACATAAATGCTTTGGGGAGCTATTTTTTAGCCCGCTGAGGGTGTCTCCAGGACAATGTACTAACAAGACCATCAGTATAGCAAAAAGCAGCAGTAAACGTTGTTATAACTGTGCAGAAAATATCAAACATGTATTTGTGGGATAGTCAGTTCATTAAAAACCTTTAATTATGCTCTTGATGATACCTGAGCAAGAGAGCACAGTTAAGTGAACCCGACCTTCATTAAAAAGTTCATTCTACTGAGCACAAACTCATATTACTTCTACCATGTCCTCCTCTCTGTTCTTTGAAATATATTTTTAAGAGGAAAACACCTTTTATGTCCACTTGGACAATGCTTTTCTTCATAAGTTAGAATTTGTTTGCTTTTGCAAAATCTGATCAGTGGCACCAACTGAAAACTCAGAACACTTGGCATTCTTTTTCAGGACAAACTGCCTTCTTGTGTTTTCACACCTGAGAATTTCATAGAATCATAGAATGGTTTGGTTTGCAAGAGACCTTAAAGATCATCTAGTTCCAAATCCCTCTGCCACAGGCAGGGACACCTTCCACTAGACCAGGCTGCTCAAAGCCCCAGTCAACCTGACCTTGAACACTTCCAAGGATGGGGCATTTCTTTTTACTCTTAAAATATGGTCATTAAGTGATATTTAGACCCTATCACCAAAGCCACATCACTAGCTAATCTGTGAAAACAATTCTGTCCCCTGGTACCTCTTGGGTGTGGGAAGGAGAAGAGCTGTTTCTCTATTGCAGGGCAAACACTGCTGAAAAACCCATGTGGAATTCATTCTTTTTTGTAGCTCTTGTGAAATGCCTAGATGTAATGATATGAAGCTTAGATGTGATGATCAGATAAATTTGAAAGTGTGCCAACTTAAGTATTAATGTATAAGGAACTGTAACTTAGGATCACTTCCACTCACTTAGGTCTAATTACAGCTACATAACTGATGTGAGAGGTAGTCTTATTATAATTTACGTGCTTAGAACACAGAAGAAGGTGTAACGTAAGGGATTGGTTACTTAATTTCCATCTTCCTATAGCTCCTCAGCATGCCATTTAGACTAACCAAAATGCCTTAACACATGGGTAGAGCTGGAGTGAGTCTTAAATAAGTGAAGAAAATCTAATTTATAACACTTTAAACACTGTTTTTAAAGCAGGACCAGGGTATTTAATAGGTGTATAAAGACTGTGTAGAGAAAATATTATTGCAAAGTTAAAAATCTTGTGATGAGTGTTGGCAATTTGAATAATTTCTAAGTTAAGCAATGGCAGAGTTGTTTTTCACATAGGCAACCTATATGCTCACTTATACAGCTATACTTAACAGGGAAGAGAAGGATCCTGTAGAAAAGATGGTATAAGACTACACAGTGAAATTTAATGTATTCAAGTAAGTGAAGACTTAGAGTTGTACAAAATGTAGAGACATATCTTAGCCTCCAAATGCTTGACTATGGAATGTGAGAAAAAAATGCTTAATACACAGGCTGGAAATGGCCATGGATCTCTGAAGCAGGAGGTAAAGAATAAACGTAGATGTGACTTTCCCTTTCTTCAACTTTGAAAGAGCTTCAGCCCCTTATGTTGCTCTAACTACAAAAAGAGAATGAGCCCTTATGACAGAGTTTAATTGAGAGAATAAATATGCAGTGTGTGGAATAGCCCAAAACAACCCTTATACCATTTGGTATCTTTAGAGCCTGAATCTGTACCAGAAATAAAATGGGTCAAAATTTATTCTAAGGCCCTGCACAGCTTTTATCTCTTCACCCAAACTCCTTCCCAGAAAGAGGTGGGACACTTTACACTGCCCACTGAGAAGAAATGTCTAAGCTCAGACTAGGACGAAGATCATTGTGACAAGGCAAAACCCTGTGAGGCAGCATCTCTGTTAAAAGCTCAGATAACCAGAAGGAAAGAGTCAATCTTCATGCTCACTAGCTTTTTTTTTTTTAATTTATTTATTATCATTATTATTTAGGACAGATTTAGTCAAAGTGTGACTGGAGAAGGAAGGAGAGGTGTTTGGTCTTGTCCTTTCTATAGTCTCTCAGCAAATCCTGGGATGTTTTAACAGTCTGCTGTTGCTGCTCCTACTGCTGCTGTGGCAGTAATATGATCCCAGACTTTGAACTTTCCTATACTTAGCCAAAGCATGCAGAGGAGTGCAAACTAAAGAAATGCCAATATAAAATGCAGTAGTAGCTCACTAGAGATTCATGGCATTAAAAAACACCCCCTTACTTCTTCCTTCCTACTTCTTTAGGCCTAAGGGGATTTCATTTGGTGGCTAAACACTGCATGTCTAAGACATTCAACGAAAAAGCAGCAAGAGTCATTTACAAAGGAGAAAAGTAAGTACGTTAAAAGCCAGCTTCTACTCATATAATCTACACCCACCTTTGCTAGGTAATACATAGATCCTTGATGTGTGACAGCTGTCGAAACATTTTAAAATTACAGAGCAATTCAGGAGAACCATGAATCAATACTAATGCATTAGCCAACACCATGCTGCTGTAAGAGTCATCTCTCAGGATGGGTATATAATATGTGCATCTGGTCAGACATTTTGCTTTTGGTTTTCTTCTTGAGCAAATCAGTAAACAGAAATATAAAGTTTTGACTTCCCAGGACTCTTGCAGGCTATTTTAACCTATGTACACTTCTCACGTTCTGTGTAGTAATCACTGCTGCTATCTTAAACCCACACTCATTAGAGATATGCCTATACAATATTGTTTCATAGTCTATGTGAATATAACATATAAGGGGATGGAGGTCACATACCATCCAGAATGACCTCATACCATGCCACTTCAAGTTTCAGTTCAGTTAGTCAGAGGCAGAAACTGGGAGCTGAAGGCCAGTTAACGTTGAAAGTATATGACTCAGATACTCATAATTACCAGGTTTTATGTCATTGCTGTCAGAGACTGTCTTTTTTGCAGAAACCGCTGATGGAAATTAATAAAACATAGGCAAATTTGTAACTGCAGAATAATCAAAACAGGGTAGAGGTCTTTAGGGCCCCTGTTTTGTCTGCTGTTTCTGCATGCACAGTTACCAGTGATAAAACCTCAGTGAGAGGTCATACTCACAAACAAGATGAGGTCTGAAAAATATGATTCGTTTAGAAGCAGTTATACAAAATTTCCTGCAGGTTAACGAAAGCTTACTGAGACACCCTGATAGTTCTAGATCTGCTTTTTGTAAAGGATTAAACAAATATTAAGGGTTCACTGGATGAGTTTAAGTATCCAAACCATTTGCACATGCTATCTTAACTGATTCCTCTTGAAAACAAACAGTACCTCTGAGGCAATTTTGTCTATAATATTTCCAATCAAAAACTGCAAATCCAATTTGAAAATTTTATGTTTTCTTTTCTGATGATTCCAGAAACCAAAAGGAAGTACCTCTGATAGTTGTGTTAGTCCGTTGTTTTTTTTCTTTTTTAAAAAATCTTAATTTTTTTAATTGGAAATTTCAATTGAAATAAACAGCTGGGTTATTTTCTTTTCTTTTTTTTTTTTTTTAATAAAAGACCAAATGAAAACTTTTTCTTTTTTTTTTTTTCCTGGCCAGTTGTGCTTCTTTGTTTTAGAACCACTCAGATTAACTTTGAGAATATTTGAAACCTCACTTAAATTTAGTGCACAAAAGTCTTCCCAAATGCAAATGTAATTCGATCTGTCGAAAAACAAACAAACAAACAAAAAATAATCATGTTTTGTAAAACAGAGTCATGAAGCATAATAACTAGAAATATTAACAGAGGAGAAAAGGAGGGAAACATTCTAAGAGTCTATTCCCTTTGACAAGTGGTATTTATTTAAATAGCCTTCTTGCTTCAGTCTCCTGATTATTGCGCAAATATTTTATGCTCTGGTCGTTTTACAAGTGCATTAGCTCTTAGGAGAAGTGCAGTGCTTTTATTAGTGTTGTATGAGACTGTTATAAAAAAACCCACCTGGGAGGTTTAAGTTTTATATCTTCAGCTCTACTAATTATTCTCATAGGGATTAATTAGTGTAACTTTTTTAGCTTTCCGACAAGTTTATACTCACATTTATACTGACTTAAGAAACAGCTTGCCCTGTGATCACAGAAAAATTCTGTTTGTTTCCTTAATACACAAACATGCTGATAAGGGCTCACAGTAGTAACAGTTAAAATAAATCTACATGCCAGCATAAAGGGTTTTAAAGGACACATTCACATTGCCACTTGCGTTTCTCTGCTGAGTTCTGTGGGCAAGAATAATTATTTACAAATAATAGAGGAAGAAGCTGAATGCAGTTAAAAGCCATCCAAGTTGTGATATATTCTGTGTAAGATGATCTGGTTACTCTATCAGATTGCTAAGGAATCTTGCAGTTATCTTAACATTTTATTAGTGTCTTTGCTTGGATGTTCAATCAGATCGCACTGTTCATACTACCACAGAATAGACCTAATTAAAAAATAATCTCTTATGTTTACCCCAGTGGCTGAAGCCCTTAGCCTAATTGCAGAAATAATTTGTTGAGATCAAAGTGTTAGGTCTATATTAGACACTGAAACATGCAACCCATGGTCTCATATTCATACTGCTAGGTACAAATCTGGACTCCTAGCTGAGAGTCTGTATTTCCAGAGGAACCTGCTAAAAACCCGACGTCTAAAAAAATTATTAGGCTGCTCATTTGGAGCATGATAGGGATTTAAAGAGGGAAGGTAATATTAACCAAGAAGAAGTATGTTAACATTCAGATATTCCAACAGCAAAACTGTTGGAAATGGTCCCTGCCTATGCTAGGTCCTAACCTGAGCCGAGCACTAGTTTAAGACTGTGATTGTCAGCCTGAGCTAGGACTATACTTAGGACCATTCAAACGATCAAGCAGCATAAGTTCTTGAGTTCTTTTTTACCAATATCTATGTAGACTCTGTGAAACACCCTCCAGTCACTGTCCAATAGGCTTTCTTCACAGTAGATATGAATAATTCTTTTTGAGATGGTAAGCTAACTACTTTTAAGAGGATTCAAAAACAAATTTCCAGTCTTGACTCTTATTTCCTTTTCCTTACTAGAGAGTTGATGTTTGTCCTGAGTGAATCCTCTGCCAAACTTAAGATATCAAGGCACTAATTGACAACCTAACTCTTGCAGCTTTTTTGAGTAAAGTTCTTGCTGTTCCTGGACTTCCCTGTGATCATGGCATCTGGCACTTTGATAGCAATCTGGTGCCCTGGAAAAGTTCATCAGCACTTTTTTTGCCAAACAGGTATGGCAAAAATGCACAATTTAATGCTGAAGTAAAAGTAAGTTG
Organism: Pezoporus flaviventris; assembly: GCF_033815535.1. Lineage (NCBI taxonomy): Eukaryota > Metazoa > Chordata > Aves > Psittaciformes > Psittacidae > Pezoporus > Pezoporus flaviventris. The sequence goes on along the minus strand of NW_026892579.1, from coordinate 37,769,580 downwards.
ATTCTAAAACCAGGTCAGTTGAAAGATGATAGCTTCTACAATTTAAATCTCATCAAAGTAAATGATAACAGATTTTATTTTTCTGTCTATTCATATTATAATTTAACTTTCTGATCTTCTTTTTGCTCATTAAGAAATCTGTTATTCCCATAACCTTAATAACTATACATGGAAGCATCCAATGAACCTGAGTATAGCCTTCAAGCACAGACCACAGCTTAAGTAAAAGCATCCTTTGTGAATCTCTCCAGTCACTGAGGATGTCCTGAGTTTATATGAATCCTGAGGTATTTTCTAAAACTTTCAATCCTGAAAACTTCTTCAATCACAGTATGACATCTTAGCTAATGAAACACTATATCTGTCACAGTTAGCTTTTGATGAGCAAATTGCTTCTGAAACATGTTTGGAACTCCTCTATATATGTTTGTTGTTCAATACATGGAGTAAAAATAAATACACATAAGCAGGTAGAATTTTAAGCCAGTTTTGGTGATGTTTGATCATAGCAGGTGGGGATATCACATGTTTTTTTTAAAACAAAGATCAGGGGTTTAAGTGACACATGCAGAAGCAAAGTTTCTAGCCAAGGTAAAGTTTAGTCTCTAGAGTGATAACAAATAAGACTAAAATTAGTACTACCAATTAAGCACTAAAACTATGCTTTATCTTTTTAAAACTTACAGCTTGATCTCTATTTTCCTTTGTTGTGTGGGAGTGGTTCCAAGGCCTGGCTCCAGATTCACTATCCCTTTACTTCAAGGTCAGATGAGAATCTTATGCAGACTGACTCTAGCCTTTCTTAGGATGACTACAAGGAAAATGTGGCTATGAGGTCCTGATTTACAGGAAGACACTGAGCTGCAGGGCATTCAATTCATATGGGCCCATATGGGCCTAGACAAAACCTATAGGGCAAAGCTACGTTTATCTTGTAGATTACCATGTAGCGTGTTGAGAGCTAGTTTACATATTTCTAATTCTTCTGGTGACTTAGAGGCAGACTTCTCTAGGAAGACTGCTCACTGAACAATTTTATTTATCTAACACTTTAACTCTTAAGAATATTTTTTCCCAGGATGTCTCAGGGGGGTGGTAGCTGTGGCTTCCGCAGCTTTATACAGGAACTTATGAATTAATGGGAAGTCTTCCCCTAGTGATTCAAAAACACAGTTTGGCCCTAATATATTGACAGATTCTAAAGTAGGAGGCAAAAGTTGTTAAGAGCATTATTCTGTGGGCAGACATTATATTCTTGTCAGCATTCTTTAGGAGTGCCAAAATGCTTATTCCCCTATTAAAAAGGAAAAAAAATAAAGGCACACTTCGAATGATTTCCTCAGTTAGAGGAAACACCAGCTGTCAAACGTGAAGACTGTGCAACAAACAACTGCCTAGCCTGGAAAGGCAAGCAAAGCACCTCTGTAGATTGTGAGGTTCTATTTTTATGAAAAAGATTAAAAGCCTTTAAAGTCTACTATACATTTGAATTATGTACTAAATAGCTACCTACTGGCAAAGCAATGAAACCTTCCGCAGGGTTTAATTTCAAGATTTACTGCAGTATACCCAGCAAACTATTACAATTAACTCTGACACTGTATGCAAGAGCATCAACAAATGACAATTTAACAATTGATAACTTTGGAAAGCCTAAAGATGATGCAATTTCTGCTTTGCTGTATAAGAGCTTCCACCCATTGGCAGTAAGAATCATGGTGTTTAAATGTAATTTTCTTTAACATAGTCAGGTTTTTCTTGCTATGTTTAAAGAAATTTGAATCAATATCTCATGCAAGTCATTAAAAGTCCATGGCTATAACCATTGTCAACACTAAATCCTCAGAAGAAAAAAATAATTTGTACCAAATTTCATACTTTCTCTCACTGTTTATAACAGTATTCATTTTTATTAGATTGGATTTTTAAAGAACAAATAATAATATTTTTAATAGTGTTTGCATAAAGACAAATATTTCCTCATCTTGTACTGAACCTTGACTAAAAAAATTAATTCTTCATTGAACGAACAAGTTCTGCTCTCTTGTCTTCCTATTTTAAGATACAAGTTAATGGCTTAATCAGGTCTGTCAGGTCTTGCACTTTGCATTTATCTCAAGGATCACATGACACTTCCCAGAATATGGCACATTCCTAATGCAACATCTGTGGCTGCACATCTGCTACTTCTGGACATCCCACAAGTATTTACTCAATATCAGTTGCATTCAGTGAATGGCTTTTCTAAGAAGGAAACACCATTATACCAATCAGTCATCTGGGAGGTCACATATCTTCTAAGAGGGCCCTGCATAGACTGCAGCCCAGGCCAAGGCTTAGTCTTAGAGCTGTTTTGCCCCACAGCCTCCTGTAATGTAAGAGAGAAGCTAGAAGATGCACTCTCACAGGATCCAATCTGTTATTCAGCAGTCCAAAGTGGGGCCATGTTCCTTCCATGCCTCTCCCAACAGGACACAGTGTTATATTCACCCTTCAAATAATGTCTTGTTTCAAAGCCTGTCTCCTGTCAGGATCCAGGTGTTATCAAACTGCCAAAACGCTGACTGAAGACTGGCAGACGAACACCTTCTTCCACAGACAAATTTTCTAAAAAATGCAGATCCCCAGGGTTTGCTGCTCCACAAATATTGGGAATTCTATGGGTATCAAAGGAATTAGGTCAAGGTGTGTCTTGATTGATAAAGTGAGAAGATGGCATTTCCCCTTGTATTAGGAACTTGCATATTTTCCTTAAAAGAAGGGTGTGCCCAACATCATTCAATTGCAGTGAAGGTTTTGGTTTTCAGAGAAGTAAAAGGAGGCTTCAGTACAGAAGTGGCATTCTGGTAAATTCTGGTAAACCAAATGAGCCAAGACACCACCAGCCAGAGGAAGATACTCTGCTATCAGGAGAATCTGCATGTTTCTCATTACTTTTCTGAATAAGTAATTTCAAATTATCGTCTTTTAGTTTAAGATTTTGTTTGTAAAATAAAGTTTCAAAGAATATTTTGTAGTGATACAACCCACAAGGAGACAAGAGAAACTGCAGTATCTACCCCCATTATGGCACATGTGAAACATTAACTTAAACCAAGCTGGTTTTAACTGGTTTTCTTCACTCATAACTCAAAATCCTCAGTATCAAGTAAACAAGCTACCAAAAAAATTCAAGCACTGAAAGATACTGTATATACATATTTATTATTTATTCTAACTACTAAATAAGATGATCGGGCAGAAAAAAGAAAGTGGCTTATGAGATGTCCAAGAGAAAGAGACACTACTTCTTTTATTCCACTCAAAAACTAGGAGGTGCAAGAAAGAATAAAAGGACCAATGCCCGTTCTTTACTCCTTAGACTTCATCAGAAATAGGATCAGAGAGGCACAGACATAGCTCCAGCAGACAGGAAAGAACCTTAGCCAGATGCTAGGAGGAAGAGATATCAACAAGCACTTCAAGAAACTGTTCATCTAAGGTCCTGGCTTTGTATACAGCAATTCAAATTCATTAGTAACTGTGTTAAGGGAAAAAAAAAAAAAAATCTGTTATGACCCTTTGACAGACATAGTTTGAATTAGCAATATATTCTTTATTAAGTAGCCTTTAATTATACATCATTTTATCATCCCAGCCTTCAATTTAATATTGTAGGAATCCTCCAAAATATGTCATTTGGTCAGTGAACACAAACACAGTCAGTTAGAATCAGAGTACGCAAGGTTTTTTGAAAAACTCTTGTAAATACTGATACGCACTGGAAGACTCTTTAAACTGACACATCCTTTTTACTGCTGGGAAACAATAACACTGTTGCAAACTTTCTTGTACCTTATATCTTAATCAATATGAATTCCCAGTAACAAGCAATGAATGCCAACCAAATTGAAACAATTAGCTTAACACTGTTTCAAGAAAATACACTACTATAAATCATGACATATTAAGTATTAATTTCTTAATCTAATTTGAAGTATGACTGCACACAGCCTCTCTATGATATTCACTGTTGATAACACAAATGTTGGCTGTAAGCCTGCAGAGCGATCAGTGTGAGTTTATATTGGCACATAGGGTCTGCATATTTATATTACATTGTAGAATTTAGCATACAGAGAAAATGGAAATGAAGGTTATGGTTGGCTCTTCCAATCTGGGAATCTTTTCTACAGAACTCAAGATCACCTATGTAAAGTCTGGGAAACAAGGCTTACACACCTACAGTAATAATCTTGGAATAACTCATTACCAGACAACAATAATAATTCTTGATTTAGTAACTTTATTGTTGTATTTTTAATAATAATTCCTAACACCTTAATTCTTAAATTAAAAAATTCTGAAGAGAGAGCCGGAAGACTCCAATAATTTATTACATTAATTCTTATTTGGATTGTGTGTTTACATGAAACTATTCCTATTAGGTGAAAGATATATATATGCAATAAAAGACACCTCCCTCTGAAAAACCCTTAGTCTTTGAAATCCTAATATAAAATAAGAAAGGTAATAAAAAGGGAAGATATTCACAATACTATTCTAGAGGTAAAACTGAGAAATCAGTTTTAGCAAGATGCCTCTCATTTAGACATGTGCATATAATTTGTCATCTATATTCCTTCACAGTAAAAGGAAAGATCTAGACACTTACCAAATATGTAACAGAGGTAAAAATGAAAATCAGCTCAGTAACTGTGCTATAAAAGTGTCTGCTAACGGAAATCTGGTATTGTTAGCTCACATCTAGCTCTCCAGTGTCCATGACTAAAGCTGTATCAAGGAAACTGCAAGTAGGTTTATTTTAATCTAATTTTTGCCATCAAAAACTAGATATTTAGTCTTAGCCAATATTCTTTTTTTTTCTATAATTAATAAAGACAAGCACATCCAGAAGGTAATATTCTTCTATTTGTCTTTGAATGCAGTTACTTTCTAGAGCTTGAACAATGCATTTATGTTTTACATGTCTTAAGAGTAGAGAAGCTCACACGCTCTGGCTTACAGAGTTTACTTTTACTTTACTCTTTACTTACGTTCAGTTTTCTCTGTGCAGGCAGAAAAACTACAGAACATTGCGAAATCAGGCAAAGTGTCAAATCCCAGATGACTTTTTCAGCCAAAACAACATTTTTTCTTTTCTGAGGTGTTTCTTTTGATTTGCTGCCTGACAAAACAGTAGTGAAACATAATATAAAGGACTTACTTTGTGTAGGAAGATCTTTAAAAAAAGCCTTGATACATGAAGATTTATGTGCACAAACCAAGATCACTTTTGGAACACATAAATTATAGCCTGCCCTAGAATAATAGTATATATCATATAATAATTAACAGAAATTTGGTGTAGCAAATGGCAAATACCATTCTCCATGAACTGTTTCATAAACTGGTCTACATATCAAAAGAAATTGCATCAAGATCTATATCCTCTCCTCTCTGTGACCACATAGCTAACATTTTATTTTATTTAACAGTCTTACTGGCTGTTTTAAGAACCATTCATCTAGAAAAGTAATAGAAGTAGAGAAGATATTTTTAAAGAATACACAAAACAGAACAGAGCAGGGCAGGACAAGGTAGAATAATTTCTTTTGGAAGTCACCTACAATGATCATCCACTCCAACTGTCCGACCACTACATAGATTCACAGAATCAACTACATTAGGAAAAACTTTTAAGATCAAATCCAGCCATTACCTCAGGACTGCCAAGTCCACTACTAAAATATGTCACTGAAAGCAATCTGATCTTCCTTCACGATCTCCCCTCATGACTGTCTCTCATGATCTCCACACACAGCCACCCCTCTTCTACGCCCTTATAGTGGTCGACACTGTATAACTGCCACCCCCACTCCTCATGGCCACCCCTCATCAAAGCACGTTATTAAAAACATTGTCCAAATGCCTCTTAAGCACTGACAGGCTTGGGGCATTAACCACCTGCCTAGGAATCCTGTCCGGTGTTTGACCAACCTTTCAGTGAAGAAATGCTTCCTAACGTCTGGTCTAGACCTCCCCAGCCATTCCTACACATCTTACCACTGGGTACCAGGGAGAAAAGTTCAGCACCTCCTCCTCCACTTCCCACCTTCTGGAAGCTGTAGAGAACAATGAGAAGAGTTATCATTTTATAAAAAAAAGAAAAGTCAGTCCAACATGACACAACACATCATATGTCGCCAAAATATGTTTCTGGACCACAGTTTTATAAACACTGCATAATTAATTATCAGAAATATAACATAAGAATTAATAGAATGGGGTAATTCAAAGGTGATTCTTTGGTTTCAAGGCACTTTTCAAATTTCTACAAGCTGATGGATTCATGTGTGGTATCTATCAAAAGATCCTTGATCCTATTATACCTAGCATCATTAGATGAATCCTGACCTGGGCAATGATTCTATATTGCCATTATTACTGTTAGTCTCTTTTGCCACAGAATCGCCTCTAAAGATCACCACATTTGCAAGAGTTTACTTTTGTTCACGAAACATTTAAAATCTATGTAGAGCTTTCTCAGGTTGCCCAGAGAAGTTGTGGCTGCCCCACCCCTGGCAGTGTTCAAGGCCAGGTTGGATGGGGTTTTGAGCAAACTGGTCTAGGAGAAGGTGCCCCTGCCTATGGAAGAGTGTTTGGAACTTGATGATCTTTAAGGTCCCTTCCAACCCAAACCATTCTATGATCCTGTGATTCTTTCATGTCAGGTGTGATGAGGTTTGGGACATAAGAATACAGCCACCCACGTAACTTTATGGTAAAGTAGTCCCACAAATGAACAGTAAAAAATAAAAAGCACAGGACGCAAATAAAAGTTTTAAAACATAGAGTCCTAAATGCAAATTTTGAAAACCTAACAAAAAAAGATCAGTGTTGATCTAACATTAATGGGAGAGATTTTCAAAGCATCTCTAGAAGCTGAAGCATAATACCACTGTAAGTCAATGGAAACTCCAATCCTAAACTGTGTAACTATGATAAAAGGTGTAGTGTGTATGTATCACAGATTCACATAATGGCTGAGGTTGGAGGGGACATCTAGATGTCATATGGTCCAACCCACCTGCTCAAGCAGGACCACCTAAACCCAATTGCTGGGACCGTTTTTCTAATATCTCTAAGGATGAAGATTTCACAACCTCCCTGGGCAACCTGCCCTCAGTGCTTCATCACCTTCACACTAAAAAAGTGTTTCCTGATGTTCAGAAGGCACCTCCTGTGTTTCAGCCTGTGCCCATTGCCTCTGATCCTGTGATAAGGCATCACTGAAAAGAGCCTGGCCCTGTCCTTTTTGCACCTTCCCTTCAGGTACTTATATACAGTAATAAGATTCCCTCCTGAGCCTTTTCTTCTCTAGGCTGAATGGTCCCAGGTCTCAGCCTTCTCTCACATGTGAGATGACCCAGTCCGTTAATCATGCTTGTGTTCCTTTGTTGAACTCTCTCTAATATGCCAGTATATCTATGCCTCTTTTGTACTGAGGAGCTTAGAACTGAATGCAATACTCCAGGTGTGGTCTTACCAGCACTTAATAAAGGGTAAGGATGACCTCTCTTGACCTGCTGGCAATACGCTGTCTAATGCAGCCCAGGATACCATTTGCCTTTTTCGCATGCAAAGGTGCATCCCTGGCTCTTACGCAACTTGATATCTCTCAGGAGCCCTAGGTCCTTTTTGGTCATGCTGCTTTCCAGCTGGGTGGCCCACAGAATATATTGGTATATAGGATTTTTCTTCCCCAGATACAGGACTTTGTACTTGTTGAGCAACACAGGGTTCCTGGTGGCCCATTTCTCCAGCCTGTATCTATTGAGAGGAATTTAGTGCTAACCTAACCATTTTGTTTCTTGTAACTGAAAATGGACTCGTGCTTCTGGATCTTTCTTTGTGAAAGAAGACACAAATGCATGTTGTTTGTTCAGTAAATGGACCAATGTATTTTCACTTCCATAACTTCCAGTGTGATATAATTCAAACTGTGAGAGGTGAATACACTTTTGCCTTTGCAACTTTCATAATATATAAAAGCCTTCTCAGTTTTCAGGAGATGGCAGGCAGGAGCTCTCCCCACACGGTCTACGAAAATGATGGAAAGGACAATTATATTTTGTTAACAAATAAATATTAAGACATAAGGTAAAATTATGCCTGAGTGCATGGAATTTATTTTTTCCAATAAAGGTCTAGTAATAAAAAAGATGAAAGACTTATTAGTTGTTCTCAGTGGGAAAATGATTTGTATCTTTTTATTATACTGTACAGATTGCTCTTCAGTAACATGTATAGCAAAGTACTTGAACAGAACATAAGTATCACGTGAATCGAAATCTAAATAGCCTGTTGGGGGGGTATATAATAATTTTCTAGTTGTTTTTTATAGAGCAAATACTCAAATCAGAATAAGGCTACATTAATTTGACTCACTTGAACTGGACTGGGGTTTCAAGAGACAGCCAAGGGAAAAGAATAAGCTATTGAATCTGTTCAAGTCAACGAGCATATCTCCAGATAGTTGAGGTTTTAAATTGCTTTCTTCATCCTCATCTCATTGGTGCTCATGCTATTGAGAGAAATGGCTTCAAAATGTACTTTGTTCTAATTAATTTCCACGGTACTTATAAATTTGATTCCATTATAAATTGCATTGTAAAAGTACTTTCTTCAGTTGAGATGAATATCTGTACATAAGTATGCATAAATTCACCTGCACTGACTAGCCTTGCAATATTAAAACATACAGTATTAATCTGCATGTTCCGAAAGTGGCATGAAAATAGTTTGCATGCTAGCAGATAGGAACAGTCAAACTATGCTACAGTAATACAATTTTTCTTTTGTTCCAGCCAAGACACAGCACTGTGAAAACAAACTAATGGCCTGATGCTTGCATTTCAGGATAGGCAGATTAGTGAATCCAAATTAGTGGACTATCAGTTTCCCTGTCTCCTGGTTTGTTATAAGCATTCTGAATTCAAATCAACCAATTTAACTATCAGTGCTAAAAGATGAAGCTAAATTTTCTTGATGGACTAAGAAACCTCTAAATATAAGAGGAATTTTTAAAAAATGAAGTCTAATGAGGAGAAAATAATCTTTTAGGCATCATTTTTACCTCCTCATCAAATATAACAAAAAAGCTAAATACAAACTACTGAGTCATAAAAAGGTTTATCTCAAATCAGAGGCAAATTACGTCAGGAAGAATTTATTCCCCAAATACTACAAAATGCAAAGTTACTGAACTTTTAAACACAAATCAAAGTGATGATAGTGGAAATGGAAATAATGTCATGATATATTTCAGGGGTGAAGAGCTCCATATAATTTTTCTTCTCTGACTCATACACAATCTTTTTGATTTTTTTATTTATTTTACCCACAACTGGCAAATTAAGGAGATCTTAGAATCTGATTTCTTGGAATTGTGTTTTGGCCCTCAAAGTTTTGCAGTTGCCAATTTTAGTATTTTATTGTAAGCCCCTCTGCATTTTAAGGCTGTTTCTTTTTCTTGTCCCATCATATAAAACTTCCCCTAAAATACCAGAGTCTGTTTCACTGCTGAATTTCCCACATAAAGGAAAATGTACCGCGAAGAACGCTCATAAAGTTTCTTATCACAAGAAAGCCGCTTTAGAATTGAATATACTATTTTTGAGCATCCATTAAAAAAGAAGCAAAAAACACATGGAGAAATAAGGCTTTATCCTAAATATCCCATAACAGTACATTTATGTTCAGTGTCAAAATGTTGACTCTTGTGTCCAACAATCAGAAATGTTAGCCACCAGCATTTGAATAAGTACTTTCCTGCCTTTTTTGTTTCTGCTTTCTGTGATTGACAAATATTCATAAATATCCACGATACCACAATATCTTTTGAAAAATCCATCTCTCAAACTCTCCTTTTCCATGATTTGCAGAGAAGCTCTTAACCTGTTATGCTTACGTCCTCACTTTTCTGCTACCTTACATGCTCACTTTCTGATATCTGTAATGTCATTGCTTACATAGACTGTTCAGGATACGAGCCATCTTTTTGTTTTAATATTCGTAAGAAATAGATTTCTGTGATATTGTCATTGTAATTCAAGCAAGAGAAACAAAGCACACCAATAAACAGTTCTGGACAAGATCTTTTAAATGAACATTATTTCTTTTTAATTTTTTATTGCATATTTAGAAGGATCTTGTATTCCCTGTTGTCACTGTCTCTGTTTCACAATGGGAGAATTACTCTGATTTTCTAATATATCTCTGACATTTGAAATGTTGGAAAAAGCCTAAATGTCTAAATGTTGGCATTAATAAAGAATTCTCTGTAATAAAAATAATTATTTGGGGATAATAATAACAGAGTTGGAGACAAAGGATGCATTTTAGGGAACTATTGTTGAGATAAATCTTTCAAGATCCTAGTCTGAAACTGGCAGATGGCTGTTTCTCCTAATGATGTAAATGTACAAAGCACAAAATTATAAAATGTATGCCAGGTTGTACTTTAAAGAATAATCTGAATAGATTTGGAGCTGGAAGTGGAAAGTAGATTTAGTTCCTTCTGTATTTAAATCTTTCAAATCATCAAGAAATAATACCAACATTAGTCAAACTTAAAACAGACTGCCCAATCTGTTCCTAGAATAAGGAAAAGCATTTCTAAGTGTTACAAGAGCTACCATTTGTATTTTAAGTCTATTAGCAAGCAACAGGGTACTTGAAGTGTACTCAAGACCTGGAAAAAGCTAGAATGGAGTACTGCCGGATTTTATGTATGTTCATGCTCAGTTAGGGGACAATATGACTTCTCGTTAAGCTAATCAATGTTGGCTGTATTCATTTCCCCTCCCCCAAAAAATATCTCAAGATTTAGAAAATATAAAAGAAATAACCAAGAAATAAGAGGAAAACATCAGTGTATTTTCCTGGTCAGATCAATTAATTTTAAAGGAGACATAAGTTAATTCTGTCAAGTGAGGAAACAATCAAGCCAGCAAATAAGTCACATCAACTTGACCTGTTACACTGGAGGTACCCGATTAAAATAAAAAAGTTTCTGGGTCAGAGTGTAATTTCTCATATAACAAGATAATTCAGAAATGCCAATGTTTGTTGTAAAGGAATACTCAAAATTACTCTTAACAAGCAAGAGGGGCAATTGTTATTTTAAAGCTGCTGACTATTCCATATTTAAAGCTTTCAATTCCAGCAATATTTTCAAAGGCATCAGATAAAATTCAGGAATTAATGTTCTCTGATCTATGTGATCTGAATATTTACATTTTGTTCATTCTTATAAGACTCATAAGTACAACAGTTCACACTTCCTAAACACCTTTCCTTCATGTTTCTTGATCTCTTTTGTGAGGTAGTGTATGACAGCTTCATACCTCAAAGAACATTAAGACCACTGGAAGCTGTAGAAATGTGAAACTTCATAGACCCCAGCATAACACTTTTTCTAGGCAAGAAATTAAGAAATTAAGGTTAAGAGAAGGACTTCCAATAAACTTTAAAAAGTTGAATCTAAATTTCAAAGACTGCATCCTTTCTGGTTACTTAAACCTTGTCTAACCATTACTACACACATACACATGCCGACACACAGACACCACCATCACTCTAGCAAAACCTATGCAATATCCAGTACTTCCTTGAACAGACATAAGGAAAAGAAAAAAAACAACAAAAAAAAACAACCAACTTCAAAACTTGGTAATATCTGACAAAAACTGTTGTCTGATATTAAGGTAATTGATTAAAAGACTAGCTTGAATTATCTTTTCAACCCTAATCTGTCTATTGAATGTGCAACTGCCTCTGGTCCTTTTCTTGTTCTTGTAAAATCTAAATCTGAATTTACTTTTCCCTTATCTCTGAATATAGTTACATGTTTTCCTAATGCAAGTGAGATCATTCAGTTTGCTGCTGCTTAAGTTCTTAGAAAGTTGACGTGAACCTGATTTCCAGCTCAGTAGTCAACAAGCTAACATGATATTGACTTATCTGCCAAACCAGTCCATTTGCATAATGAATTTTTGACTGCTGTTAGGACCATTATCTTTCTGACTTTTAACATCTTCATACATGGGAGAGAATTATTACAAGGTTTATTTAAACTGAAAGAGAAATAAAACTTTTGCGTTAAAAATGTAGACACATAAAGACCTAAAAATGCAGAAATATTTTTTCCTGCATTAAAAAAGAAATGTTTTCTGTCAAAGAGCCAAACTGGACAGAAAATAAATAGGTATTTGTTGAAGCTATTTGACCTCTGACTTGTTTTTCTTCAGATCTAATTTATATCTAAATATTTTTGGCTTGCTTCCAAGAAAAAGTATTTTGCCCACTGTGAGGATTAATTAGGTATTGCTTGTATAGCATTTCAAAGACGGGAAGTATTCTGTCTGCCTGTTACATTTCTCATTTATTCCCTGACTAAATTAAAATAACTAAGATATTATGATATTTCTTTCTTTTTTCTTTTTTTTTTTTTTAAGTATTATTCTAGAGCTATACATCCTAAATACAAGGCAAAATAGCTCTGTGGTTTTGCATGGTGGAAAGGTATTATTTCACAAGTATATGTCCCTTTACTTACCCTTCTCTGTCATCAACAGCAGAAAATACTTTGACTCTGTTTAAGTACCCCTCAGCAGTAACTAAAACAGCCCTGAATTATCAACACTGTTTTCATAGCCTCATACATGATACTATGAAGAAACTTTACTCATCACTAAAGTAGTGATGCCTCAAGATAAATGCACTAATCTAAGGATTGCTCTACACTCGGGGATATATCAAAGTCTTCCCTGTTTCAGAAATTCCCACTGAAACTTGCAAATTCTTGCTGAAATACCCTGAAAAGTTCAGCAGGTAAGAAAAATACCATAGTTCCAGTACATGCCCTTAAATTTCTTCAAGCTGAGATTTTTAAGCAATAGAGCATTTCAAATCTCAGTGTAAAAACTAAGAAGATAATGAAAATGTCTTAGATTGAGGAGGACACCTGGGTCTTCTTTATTCACATTCTTAAAATAAAACGCGTGCTTAAAATGTTCCTAAAGTTTGTCCAATGTAAATAGTGGCTAAAACTTTAACCACTTTCTTGTATAAGATAAACCATTGTAATGAACAATATAGGAACAGAGAGAACTGAACACAAGACACCGTGGTATTATGATTACGTACATTGTGCCACAGGCTAAAGACTAAAATTTAACTTCAGCTGAAATTTTACTGAAACCAGTAGGGACACATAAGTAAAATTTTTAAAAAGATAAATGAGTCGTTCAATCGTCAGGTTTTCCACATATTTCATGAAGAGATTTTTCTAAAAGATACCTGCTGGATAAGAAGGTAAAATAGTTTTCCTTCCTCCCCTTCCCACATAACAGAATAATAGAACAGCAGGTCAAGACTCATTTCATAATAAATGGCACTGACATGGAACCTGTAAGTGCTACTTACCATTTGCTTACCAGTTCTGTAAAGTAGCTGGTCCATAAAGTTCTGTTCAGAGATACACAGGGCTTGGTAGCTCAATTGCAGGCAGAGCAAGCTATCCAGAATGCATAATGGGCATTAGGTGAACACAAAAGGATTTAGAAAACCCTTGTCTGGTGTTTGGTTGCTTTAATGAAAAAGTAACATAACTAAGACAAATATTTATTTTAACAGCAAACCCTAAGATGATTATTTATTGATTATTTAATGGGTATTAAAGAGTCAAATTCAATCCCACAACAATACTTTCAATAAGTCCTTCTCCCTTTCTCTTAGTATGCCCTTTAAAAATGTGGCCATACCAACAGGCAGCAAATGCCAAACACCAAAGCCTTACATTCAATCAAATCTGATTTTCACTTTTACATTCCACACTCCCCAAATGAAATTGAAAGCTGAGATACACCCAATCTCACAACTTCAAACTTTACTTGTTATGCTTGCAGGAACACTGCTGGAAGTCTTAAATCATGTTAAAGTTGGTCTCTAAATAGGATTTTCAATCTTCAGAAGAAATGCATAAGCAATGTAATGCTTTTTCCTCTTATCTTGCATCACCAGTGCTTACACTAATTTCAACAAAATAATCTCTAAAAAGCAGAGATTTTACAAATTAGCAACACAGTACCAGTTGGAATCCATTCTTCAGATCATCTATAGGCTTTGAGTTAAAAAGAGGGAAAAAAGGAATATAAAACAATGTAAAAATTAAATCTCTGCCTGAAGCATGCAGGGTAATGTGAGTATTGATACCAGACTGTTTTTAATGAAAAGCAATTTAAGGAAGTACTTTATAAAGCGGATCAGCTAGGCTGCAACTGAATAACTTAATGGGTTTTTACTGCACTCTTTGCTCCTCTTGACTAGCATTTCTTAGGATTTACAGGACTTTCTCAGAGGTCTTTTTCTTCAGAGTTCTGAATCCGGGGGGTTCTTTGCTTTATCCCCTTCCTCCCCTGCAAATTACTTCTGTCATGGTATGGAACCACAGTTGTTTATTGTGAAAAGTCACTAATGAACAAATGACCCTGCCACCTGGAGCACTTACAGCCTCATGTTAAAATCCAACTATACAAAAAAATCTTCCCAGGGTATTGATTCACTGGCAGTGTTTGATTGTACCCTGGTGGCAGGTGACAGCTAGGCAACTGGGTTCTTTCTGTTTTACACTTCTTATTACACAAACCAAATAAATCTTCTCCAAATGAATTCACTTTTTTCTCCCTTCTCTACTATGTGACGGTTTGGTACTGAACAATCTTATGCTGTCTCCTTTTGGAATACTGAAACAAAAACTTTCATGATCTGCATAACAGCAAATTTTTAGAGCCTCAGTTTAGCTGTAAGATAGTGGTAGCATTCACTGTGCTTTACAGATTTTTGAAGCTGCCAGATCCAAAATATGACTTCTTTAATATTTACCACACTCTTCTTGTGTTACTCTAATTATCTCATTTTGAAAAACATTTCCACTAACTAAGCATTGGCAACACCTGCAATATCAGCTCTCTTGTACTGTGACCATAAATATAGCAAGCTAGCCTCAGGGATAATGAAATGAGATTTTAGGGATCAGGCTAGTCTAGGATATGAATGTTTTAAAGAAAACCTGCAAGAGTTCTTCAAAAACAGTCTTTGCAGCTTGACAAAAATTATATTAACCAGCCAACTTCCTCAGGATGAAAAATCATAGAATCATAGAATCGTTAGGGTTGGAAAGGACCTTAAGATCATCTAGTTCCAACCCCCCTGCCGTGGGCAGGGACACCTTACGCTAAATCATATCACCCAAGGCCTTGTCCAGCCTGGCCTTGAACACTGCCAGGGATGGAGCATTCACAGCCTCCCTGGGCAACCCATTCCAGTGCCTCACCACCCTAACAGGAAAGAATTTCCTTCTTATATCCAATCTAAACTTCCCCTGTTTAAGATTTAACCCGTTACCCCTTGTCCTGTCACTACAGTCCCTAATGAAGAGTCTCTCTCTAGCATCCCTATAGGCCCCTTTCAGATACTGGAAGGCTGCTCTGAGGTCTCCACTCAGCCTTCTCTTCTCCAGGCTGAACAACCCCAACTTCCTCAGCCTGTCTTCATACGGGAGGTGCTCCAGTCCCCTGATCATCCTCGTGGCCCTCCTCTGGACTTGTTCCAACAGTTCCATGTCCTTTTCATGTTGAGGACACCAGAACTGCACACAATACTCCAGGTGAGGTCTCACAAGAGCAGAGTAGAGGGGCAGGATCACCTCCTTCAACCTGCTGGTCACACTCCTTTTGATGCAACCCAGGATACAGTTGGCTTTCTGGGCTGCAAGCGCACACTGAAGCTGGCTCATGTTCATTTTCTCACCGACCAACACCCCAAGTCCTTCTCCACAGAGCTGCTCTGAACCTCTTCTCTGCCCAAAAATAACCTCAGGAAGACTCTTTACCTAATAACCACAGCAAGAAAAAAAGCAAAGGATTCCAGAATCTGACTGGATTCATGTCCTGAAGATGCTAACACAGAAGATGAGATTTTGTTTTTTTATTTAAAAATTTAATTCAATTTAGATTGTAAAGTGCACTGTGTGCATCACTGTGGTTTTAAGAGCACAGTCATCTTAAGAAAAAGGCTGCAGGAACAAATAAGCGGTGATCCCAGAGGACAGAAATAGCCACAGGAGTGATCAAGACAGGAATATTTGGACATACAAAACTAGTTGCCAAGGTTGCCTTTTTTCTCCAGCCATTTCTCTACTGTCTTTTAACATCAGTTTCACTTTTTTACCTAGCTCTGTGACCTTCTTTCATCTGCCCTCTCTCACACCTTTTCTGTTCACTTATGTGTTCCTAAGTTCCTGCCTCCAGAAAACCGCATATTTAATTCAGCTTTCATGGCAACAAGAAGTAACAAAATGTTTTTGATCTTGAAGCCTTTTTTCACTTTGCATCTGTCATCTTTTTTTTCATGGCTTGGTATCATCTATGTTTTTCAGTCTCTCTGCACAACCAGATAAGTTTCATGACCAAACACAGGAAATGGCTTCTTTACAAGGAACCTCTGGGTAATTAGGACTCTTCAATCTGTTTAATAGACAGGTTTAAGTAGTCTACAAAAGAAGGTTTCAAAACTGTGACTTATGTGTGTCTGTAGGGGTTGACTGGTCACAGACTATTCCAAAACAATGTCCTACTAAATGAGGCCTCTACGAGGAAGGCTGATCAAAAGGCAACAGTCCTTCCTACAGCTGGCAGCAGATCTGGAGAACCTTACCAAGTATACTGTAGGGGCAAAAATGTATACAGTATTTCTTCTGTTCATAGTCACCGTTGGAGACAGAATGTGGACACGGTTGCAGACAAATCCGTTCTTCATGAGTATAGACTATGTTAACCACAACAGGATCATTCTCAAAGACTGGCAACACAAGAACTTCCCAGTAATAATCCTGCCATGTTCCACTGATCACAACACAAAACTCGGATAGCAACTAATTTTACAATCAAAAGATATTTAGTTGAATGGAAGAAAACATTCTTTCATTGTGTCTTTTGCTGTTATTTACATGCCTAAGTCTTCTTTTCCGTATTACTCTCACAGTTGGAGTATTAGAACTTGTCACCACATTTGAATTAGAGGTTATTTGAACTGACTAGGACATTTAGTATACAATGACAGTTTATGACCTTCTGTCATCCGTTCTGTCTTAATATTATGTATATATTTTAATTCAGCTCTTTCAAGTGCAATTATTTAACAAAAAAGGAAATGTTTGCAATTTCCTTTTTTTATTTATGCTGTCTTTCAATTATGCTACTGTATCATAACAGTTCTCATTTAATATGAAGCATGAACTTGTAAGAAGAAAATAAGCAGCTAGCAGGATATTGTGTTACTAGAAACAGAGAAGTTGCTCATGCTTTTCCCCTTACATTTTGAAGAGGCATCTGCCACAGGAAGCTGTGTTAAACCTGAGATTATGGTAACCAGAGAATAGGGAGGATTTCAGTGTCATGTGCTCCATTTGCCTTCTGTGACTGCTCACCGCACCTGGCTAAAATGCAGGGTTGGAGGTAGTTGGAAAAAGGTCCTGGCTGGTCCTTCACTGCACTTTTTGGAATTAAATGATCCTTAAAGTCCATTCCAAACCAAAGCATTCTGTGATGCTATGAAATCCTAATTCTGTTTCAGTAATTTACACTTTTGAAACTAGGCTGAGCTCTACTTTCAGTCTATACGTGTCATCAACCAATACTTCAAACTCAGATACTGAAGTTTTCTGCCTTGATTTATAATATACACAAGGTTAACATAAACTCACTGATGAATTTGTTCCAAGGTTTCCAGCATGAAAGTGGAAACCCACAGACACTTGATTAAGTTTTGGCTTGGTTACCATAGCTAGAAGCAGTTGTATGTTCAAATGAGTACTTATAAAGTTTACTAGAGCTTTTGAAGCAACTCAGAAGCCTTTGACTTTCCCTGAAGGGGAAGGATGGATAAAAAACAGTAAGTAAAAGTTCTGAAATGAGGATAACCTGTGAAAGGAAGAAAGCACAATATGGGATTATTTAAGGAAAGACTATACATTACATTGAAGTGTTATCAAAGTAGAATTAATGTTGCTAAGGCAAGTTTACTCTGGATATTCTCTTGTTACTCATCATCACAGAGAAATCCCCATACAATACAGACAGATTTGTCGCTATCTATGTTTACAGTGATACACACATATGTGCATGTGCTCAGAAGCATGTATTTATAGTTATACAAAAAAAGCCAAATTCTACAACCTTTACCCCTGCAGAGAAGTATCTATGAATTTTACTGGAACAGATGACATTTGCTTCGCATCAGTACTTTTCAAATAATGAAAATACTATTTCCTGTTGAATTTCATATAAACTTCTCCCTCCTTGCATGCAACTACTAGTCAAGGACGAGAAACATTCAACAGTTCCTTAGTGCTTTCATAAAGACAGACCAAAAAATGGCTGTAACTACTAGTGGCAGACTAAAAAGTTCACTCTCCCTCCTCAAGGAACTATGTTGTTTAAGCATTTAAAAGCATTTAGCTCTGCTAACTAAACATCTACAGTCACTTCTCATTACCCTTCCCTGAGGAATTCAGTTGCTCACGGTTATAAATCATCATAATTTGTTTGCAATTTCTGTTCATTTTAACTGCATTTCCAAGTCAATTTTATAATTAAGCATTTAAAACATGAAGACTTACGCTTTCCTCTTTTTCATACCCTTCCAATCTCTTTTTTGACCCTTCCTATGATCCTTGGGTGTCACATCCTACACGGTGAGAAAGCTGCCCTGCATCAATCGAAGTCACTCCACAAGGAACAGTGGCTGCACACTCCTTTTATAGGAGCTCAAGCTTAAGATACTTTAGTTCAAGCCTAAGAACATTTGTAAATGCTTACCACATAACTTTATAAATCTCAGTGCATTACACCTTTTCCATTTGTTGACCTATTACAGAAGCAGCTTAAACCTCTTAAAACTGCAAGCAGCAAATCTGTAGCTCAAAGAAAGGGTGCCTAACGGCATTAGTAAATAACTTCAGCTAATAGGTGTTCTTCAGCCTCCAAGAAAAGTGGCATAGTACAATAGACTTGTTGTGTAGCAATATAATGAATATTATTTGACATAGTAGGTTTTATAGTTCTAATTTATAGATGACAATGCAACTGACAAACATTACAAAGGATGCATTGCATAACTATATGGTTTTGTCTTCCTTGAAAGAATAACAGTTTAAACTCTTCCTATGTTAAGATTAAGACTACTGAAATGTGAAATGGCTGTTATGATGTCAAAAATAATGCATTTTTTTCTTAATTCCAAAAAAACAACGTCCCATTAGGTTTTTAGGGCTGGTAGCAGTCTTTTATGTGACATTTATGCCATTTAACTCTACATGCAATTTTGTGTTCCTTGCTCTGACCATATAAATGCTTTTTAATTAGAAAGACAGAAGGGAAAACCACACTAGTGATTTATGAACAATTTATTATTATTAGGTGGCTTGAAACTTCAGTAAAAGGATCTTGACTTACACCAGCCAGGAATCTAACCCTAAAACAGAAAACCACCCCAGACTCTTCCATTGTGCCATGTGAGAAGTTATTGTGATTTTTCAAAAATACCTTTGGGGAGAAAAGATGGAGTTTTGCTGTATGAACTAAAGCTGCATTTCTATTTCACTGGCAGAGGAAAAAAAAAGTCCTGTGGGACATTTTTTTATTGAATGATTAGTAGAGAAAAGCCTATCCTCTTATAACTGTGACTAGACATGAAATGACAGGCAATGTGGACAGCTTCCCACAAGATGAAACACTTAAACAGATGGTATGCAAAAAGTGAAGTTTCCAAATAGTTTTAAAAGACTGTGCAGACAAAACAGTAATCTAATATGGAATTAAAAAAAAATTAAAGTCCATTATTCATTGATTTATTTAATGGAGCAAATCTCAATTTTATTTATTCCTTTCACGACCACTTCAGCAGGTCAAAGGTAATGAAAAAGTGCAAAAACGACATAAAAGTGTTCTTAAAAAAAAATAAATAAAAAAATCAACACCCCACAAAAAGCAACCAACCAAACAAAAAATTCCATTTTTATTTTTTTAATTGTTTTCCTTCCCTCAGTCATCCCACCCATAACCATAGACAGACTGACTTTTGATCACATGCCCATGCTGGCTTAGTTTTCCTCCAATAATTTTTCTTGTTCCCTCTTCTGCTCAAAAGAAAACGTTATTCAGATGTTGATTATTCCTGGATTATTCCTTCCATTATGTGGCACATTCAGGCCCTGGTGCTCAGAACCCTCTCAGAAAGAGAATCACATAATTTCAGTACCTACAAATCCCTGTGGTCGCAGCAGCTTTTAATACGGGGCTTGAACTTCAAGTATTTTCACAAATGCAGACTGAAATATCTGAATCTCTCATGTAAGTCAGATGAGTATGCTATTAAAATTAAAAG
This sequence comes from Pezoporus flaviventris, assembly GCF_033815535.1. Lineage (NCBI taxonomy): Eukaryota > Metazoa > Chordata > Aves > Psittaciformes > Psittacidae > Pezoporus > Pezoporus flaviventris. The sequence continues at coordinate 37,749,090 of NW_026892579.1, read as the reverse complement.
GAAAAGAAAAGTATCTAACAGTATATAACATTTGTAATGGAGCTTATAACTCATTCACATACTGATGAACAACCAAGTCATTGAACATTCTAACAATGTCAAAGTGATATAATGTTGTTATAACACTGTGGTGAGTTGACCTTGGTGGGCTGTCAGGTGTCCACCAAGCCTCTCTATTACTTTGCCCTCCATCAAGAAGACAGGGGAGGAAACAGAACAAAAAGTCCATGGGTCAAGATAAGAACAGGGAGATTACTTACCAGTTACCATCACGGGCATAACAGAGTCCACCTGGGGAAAATAATTTAGTTTATTGTCAGTGAATTACAGAGTAGGATAGTAAGAAATAAGAACAAAACTAGAAAACATCTTATCCTCACCCCTCCCTTCTTCCTGATTCAAATTCACTGACAGCTCTTCTACCTCCTCTCCCCAGTGCAACACAGGGAGGCAGGGAATGGAGACTGTGGTCAGTTCATCAACATGTGATCTCTACTGCTCCTTCTTCCTCACACTCTCCCGCTACTCCAGTAGGGGGTCCCTCCCATGGGACACAGTTTCCCACAGATTTCTCCAGTGAGGGTCCTTACCATGAGCTGCAGCTCTTCACAGACTCAACCAGTGTAGATTCTTTCCATGGGATGCAGTCTTTCAGAAATAGACTGCTCCAGCATGGGGTCCTGGTGCCAAGAAACGTGCTCCAGCATGGACTTCTCTCTTCACAGGGCCACAGAATCTGCCAGGAGCCTGCTCCTTTGTTGGGAATCCAGGGGCTGCAGCTTCCTTCAAAGCACAGCCCCCTGTTCAGGTGTGGGGTCCTACATAGGCTGTGGGTGGGTATCTGCTCCACCATGGACCTCCATGACTGCAGGGGCACAGCCTGCCTCACCATTGACTGCACCACGGGCTCCAGGGTAACTTCTGCTCCATTGCCTGGAGCACCTCCTCCACTCCTGCTTCACTAACCTGGATGTCCACAGAGTTGTGTCTGTCACATATTCTCACTCCTCTCTTCCAGCTGCTACTGTGCAGTGGCTTTTACCCTTTCTTAAATATGTTATCCCAGAAGCACTCACCATTGCTGGCTGGCTCAGCTTTGACCAGACACACCCAGTGGCAGATCCATCTTGAAGCTGGCTGGCACTGACTGTCTCACATGGGGGAAGTCTCTTGTGTCTTCTTGCAGAAGCCACAACTGAAACTCCCCCTCCCCCAAAAAAAACCTTCCCACATAAAGCCAATGCAAATGCAGTCCAGCAAATGTATCACAATGTTGATGTGATCAACTTCATTAATATAGGATTTTGAAATCTACACTGAAATAACACTAATATCTGTCAAATCCTGCAAAAGATAAGAAATTCTTAGATATATCTGCCCTTTTTTTATGTAAGTATGGTCATGGTTTTCTGAAATGTTATATTTGCCTATTATCTCTATTTTACCACACTGCAATACCAAACACATGAAACAAGTGTAGAGAATAAAGTCAATACTTTATATCCTATGGTTTCATTTGGTTTTCATCTAAATTATTTGGCTGCATGGGAGGGGTATGCTATTGCACTGAATCAAAGTGCATCTAAGTCATAGGAGAGATACTTATTGATTGCAACAACCTTTGCATGAGAAATGGAGTGAACTCACCATCTGTAAATTTACAAAGTGATTAGTCTGACAAAAACTCCAAAAATCATAGAAGTTAAAATTTCTTTCAAATATTTTCCCCAGCTTATTCCTTTATTAGTAATAGTGATCTTGAAATAATTTAATGTAATGCATTTCAAAATTAATTATGAAAATCAGATGTTTCAAATAGATAACATGCAGTTGGACCAATGAAGAAAAGCGTTTTGTTTCATATATACAGCATAAATTGTCATAGCATTCATGAAAAAATGAAATGTTTTCGTGAGCCTTTATTAATGGAAAAATTTTGATAACAACAACAAATCTACAGAAGCAAAATTAGAAATCTGAACCCCTGAGAAGTTGCCAGTCATATCATATATGTTGCTATAATAATTAAATGGAAGTGGGCTTGATGATTCAGGCTTTTAGGATCAATATGGTGACAATCAAATACCCCCAAATTAAAGATCTGGTTGCAGCTGCCAGGTTGTTCTTTTCTCTTTCTTTTTTTTTTTTGTCATTTTCTCAGAGAGCATGTTCTGCAATACCTTGTGAAAGCATTGCTAATGACCAGAAAGTAATTATAGTTCAAGCACTAAACAACAGTGTTTCCAGAGTATCCAGTGCTATTTATATAGAAAAGTTATTCCACCCCAGGAAAATGATAATGTGGCTTTTCAGTGTATAAGGCAGCATTAACAAGACTCACATTCCCTAAAATAGTCACAGGCAGTAAAACCATCCAGGTACACCTTTTTATAAATGTTTTCCCATCTACATCTAAGCAACAATATACCTACCAACCAAAATTTTGTTTTCTAATTTAAAATGTCGAGAGAGAGGTTAGTGCATTGGAGAGTGCTCCCTGACTTACAGTTTGCCTGAAGACGAAGTTCTAGCTTACATAAATATAGAGAGATTTAGACTACAAGTAGAATTCCATTTCATGGGACATTCATTTAGTTCAAATTTTGCTCTCATTCTGGTCTAAAATGAATCATCAAGTATAGTTTTTGACACAGAAGACATAACCTAGAGTGGATTTCAATACATATTTTTAAGACAAAAAACAACTTTAACATTTTCAAACTGTTCCACTTATCTTCCTAATTTCTTCTTTTTCCCCAAAGAAAATTTCACTCAAATGACATATGACCACAGAAAGGCTTATTTTTAGTCTCATTTGAAAAACTTTTTAACCCAGCCCTGAAAATAACAATCTGGGTTTGAAATAACATTATCTTAAATAGACAGATTCTGGCTTGCTTTTCATAATCTTTGCTCTATTGCTACTTAGCAGGCCATTTATTTCTCTAAAACTTAATAATGTATTAACTTATTTGATCTGTTGATTTACTTAGACCTACATTCATGGCCTCTCAAATATGTGCATGGAATTCCCAAACAAAACTTAATGCTAATTGTATTTTTCTCCGTCTTCCCTGGAAACCAGATCAAACATAGCTTTTTCAGTAGAACAGAAAATTTACATGAGGACTGACTTTGGAGGTGTTAATATATATGAATCTACGTTGAAAAACAAAGGAGTCCATAGATCCAGTGTAAATTAGGGGTTTGATGAATGAGTCATCAAAGTTAATTAAATGACAATTAGCTGTCACTGAATTCCATAGACTTTAGATCAGTTCTATTAGTCAAGGTGTTTGATACTTCTAAAGCAAATGGAACTTGTTTCCTGTTGTTGTTTCTTTGAATTTGTACTTTACTAGACTGTGTTGCATTTCTAGTACACCTTTGGATTTTATGAAGTCTTTATTTGCCCAAGGATCAAGGACAAGATTAGAGACTCTTAGGAACACCTGTGACAGAAGTATTTTGAGAAGTGTGTGTTCCAGCAATTTTCTATCCATAAATAGATATTTTACTCTAATAATGCCAGAAGTGGCTTGTTATTACTTTCCAGAAGTAATTTCATGCATAAATATATAAATATATGCACAGATATATTTGTGTGCAAAGTATATATTTAAAGTGCACACACGTCTGTTGTGTTATAAGCAAATTTTCTTATGCTATAAAGAGATTATTGTATTTGAACTCAGACAAAAAATTTTACTTAATACACTTAATTATTTTATAGAGACTTGAGCCTTTTCACTTCACGCAGATACAATAATAATTTTATGTTATTGTACAGGTTGTTATATATTACTACATACTACAATGTTACATTGTTATGTTATGCTACATTACGTTACATTACGTTACATTGACACTGTTATATAGTCACAGCCCAGACATCTTCATGTCCCTTAAACTCAACTAAATCATCAGATTTTTATCTCTTCTTTAGTAGTTTAATTATCTTTTCAAAAATAGCATATGTCAGGTTAATATGTAGAAAATACATTTTTACTTCAGTTCCCAGTTTTAAAGCCCAAAGACTGCATTGTGGAGATGATTCATGATAACCTAAAGAAAGACTTAAGGTGTACTAATAAAATTTGATTATCAGTTTATGTCTTCCTTAAAAAGCAATCTTTAGTTCATCCACCTTGCATTAATGAGCTATCTCAAAAATTCCTTAATGGCTGAGTAAAATGAATCATTGGGTTCCTTTTGTTCTCCATCTGTGTTCAGTATATGAAAACTCCAGATTTTAAAAATCAGCAGGGCCTACATAATGAAACACTCTTGACAAAGAACAAGCTTCTGTTGTGTCAAAACTACTTCATTTTAGCTGTTTCTCAGGCAGCAGAAACTGGGAGATGCTACTTCAGAAAGCAGAGTTTTGATTAGCTTTCCCACTTGCAAAACCAGGTCTTCCACTACTATTCACATAGTAAAACTGTATAGAAAGAGAGTTTAAGATGTGTATTTCCTTCTACTACCTGGAAGGAAAGAATGATGCCTCAGCATCTCTGCTAAGAGTCTTGTTGATCACTTCATTGATCACTACTACCAATCTAGCAAAATCTACAGCTCAAGCTAAAGGAAAAAATTATGTTCTTGTAAAAGGATGAGTCTGTGGTAGTCAAGAAATTTGGGCACTTGAGGACCATTCATATCCTTTTACACAAGAACAATCATTTGAAGAAAACCTTGTGTTGGCTGTCATTTTATTGTTGCTTCTGGTTTTATATATTCCTTGATTTCACTCTTGCCTTGAGGACTGTGTTGGAAGCTCTGGTGAAGAAGAAGAGGGGAGGGAGCATAATATGTAATCTCATTCAAAACCAAAAGATGTATATGTCTCTTTGGTTTTGAAGAGCCAAGGACAAGGGATACCAGTTGAGACAGTTACAGTAAGAGCTGTGACTACATTATAAAAGAACAGTACATCTCCAAAGTCAAACAATGTGATATTATGAAATATCAAAATAATTGTAACTGCTCCGTCTTGCTTGCAACACTGGAATCTTGTGGGAATTGAATAGGTAAAAAAAGCTTTCCTGGGGCCTAGGATATTATCTTCTATATTATGTAGAAGAGGACTTTCATCCCCTCTTATATCATTTCCTGCTTGTACAACTGTGATGTCCTTGCAAAACTGTTTGTGCTCATGTAGTTAAAAGTCATTGCCATAATGCATCCACCAGGAGTTTTAGAAAGCAGTCATGGGCACATCATATGTTGTGTGCCAGCTTCTTACATAGCTCTATCTCAGACTCTGTGTGTAATCTGCATGTGAGAAACTGATGCAAGCTGTTGTGATTGCTTTTGCAGGTACTAGACATGCTCAGCTATGAGAAACGTTATGTTTCTTCATAAGTCTTCCCCAGCAGCTCATAATTACGCAAACTGCAAACACACAACTTTGTTGGTCTTATGCTCAGGCTGGGTGTATATCTCAAGATGAAAATCACACTTAGCTAGAGAAACTCTGGTCTGTAGAGGAAAGGAGTACAGTTTTCCTGTTTCCATTCGCTCCCTTTGGCAATGGAGAGGCACTAAAAAAAAGCAGTTTGATCTCAGAAGAGGGACATAGAGGAAGAGGGAATATCAGGGATGGAGGAAACTGCTGTAAGCAAAAAGAAAGGATGTCATCCATTAGAAAAGCCACATAAACAGCTGGAACAGTCCAGAAACTGGAAAGTATAAAATCATTTAGTCATCTTTCCATTCTGACCACATGAAACATTGCACAAAATTTGACCCCTGCTCTGCTGGAAATGTCAACAATCTAATTGCAATATAAGCAAAATAACGCTTGCTTGCTTTCTAAAATAGCAAGATGTGGCTGTGCACAGCCTTGTGTGTCTGCAAGCCTTGTGAAACACATACAGTTGAGGAGCGATGAATACTTAGACCTCTGCCAATGTCTTGAATCACATCGCCTCAGCAGCCAAAGCTTGAATTCTGGGTCCCCAGTGATTCTCGGTTTGTCATGAGTGATAGTAAATTCACTGAGAGAAAACACTTGAACATTTTAACAAAGAGATCTTCACAAATTTAAGTGATACATGTACTAAAATGTTCATATATAGCACTGATGGCGTTTTATAGCTTGGCCCAATGGTATCTTTAAACCCAGGACCACTGACCTAAGGTTCACATTCATGAGATTAAATCCAAGGAGGACTCGTAATAACTTTTCTTCCAAAATTTGGTTTCCTGAAACGATTACATTGCTATTCTTCACACACCTGGAATTCCAGCCTGATGCACCAGAAATGTTAAACAATGTCAGCTGCAAAAGAGATTCTTATACACAATAAATTCCCACCTTAATAAATTAAACAAGCCTTTTCCATTCCAGAAACTCCCACTTCCTGCATCCCTAAATGATTGTTCAAAACACATACCTAGAAAATGAAATTTCTAAATTTTAAAAAATTACAATAATTTATTTCTCTCATCCTTCCCACCTCAATTTGGGCCAAAATAATTCAATTGCAGGTGTGTATTTAAAGTTCAAAAGGGTTCTATTCAGTAATTCCACTTTTTCAACATCAAAATTTAGTGTCCTGGGTTCAGCAGTAGCAGTCATGTTTGTTTTTTTTTTTCCTTTGTGGTAGCTGGTACAGTGCTGTGTTTTGACTTCCAGCCTGAGAACAGTGTTGGTGAAGTCGATGTTTTCAGTTGTTGTTAAGTGATATTTACCCTGACCAAGGACTTTGTGAGGCTCATGCTCTGCCAGGGAGGAGGGGAAGCCGGGAGGAAGCAGAGACGGGGCGCCTGACCCGGGCTAGCCAAGGAGGTATTCCATACCACAGCACGTCATGGCCGGGGTGGGGGGTGACTGGGAGTTACCCGGAAGGACACGGGGCTTCCGGGTGGAACTCGTTTTCTTGGCCGGTGGTATCGTATTCTCTTCCCTTGTTATTTTCCCTTATCATTGTTGTAGTTGATAGTAGCGGTGGTGATTTGTGTTGTACATTGGTTGCTGGACTGTTCTTGTCTCAACCCATGGGAGTTGCACTCTTTCGATCCTCCTCCCCGTTCCTCCGGGAGTGGGGGAGAACCCCGGTGGGGGGGGGACACGGACCTCGATTGTTGTCAGCTCGGCACCACTCACTGGGAGTGAGTGAACAAGTTACCTGACTGGGTTTAAACCACGACATTTAGAAATCATAATTTGTCACAAGGTGGCATTTAAGAAACATAAACACTATTAAAATACAAAAATCAACTTTTTCTCCTTAACATTTTTTAATGTAATCAGAATTTTACATCTCATTGAAAACACTAGGGACATTTTCATTGCGTCTATTATTCAGAAATACCTATGCATACGTCCATGTGTGTGTTGCCAAACAGGGGACTTTCAGAGAATGTTTCTCACTTAATGTGAACGTATGAATGTCCCTATGACTTCCTTCTTCACGCTCACGCTTCAATTTTAATTTCCAAATAATTTCAAATTAGTTTCTGTAGCATGAGGAAACCATGCTCTGTCATAAGAGTTTTCATGTCTTGCCAATTCTTCATATAACTTTGTAAAAACACAGGGAAATAACATAGGGAATAACAATTTTAGAGCACTCATACATTTTAGCATCTCAAGTGCTGAATTATTCCCTTATGGCAGCATGGTCTTAAAGCAGTATACAGACAGGGCAATGCACAATTACCTGAAATTCTGAGGGGTTTAGATTTTTGAAGGTCCTGTTTTCAAAACCAGAGATTTAGGCAATCGTTTTCATTTATTTTGATAAAAATACTTTCTCAGCCTCTAAGTTTCTCAGTTTCAGCAGTTGACAGAAGAATTATGTGGAAGTGTGTGTGATTGTGCGTGCATGAGCATGCAACACTGATTAATACATCACCTATCTGCAGAGCATGCTTTGGTTACTTCTCACAGTAAATTGCACCAAAATCATCATAATCCTCTGTCCTCAATCACTAAGAAAAGCTCATGAAAGTAAGGAAGATTCATGCATTAAAAAAAAACATTCACAAGAATAAGAATGATATATATACACAAAGGTTTACTAATAATGTGTCTTTTATCGAGAGGTTGCTATCAGCTAGATAAATCATCTGCATTCTATTTTATCAGGCTTTCAAATGTAATTGATACCATCCATCTAGACCACACAGTTCTATACTTGAAGCAAAAATCAAAACAAAGCTGTGTGGTCTAGTTTGTTAGCACCATAAAGACAACTTATTGTTCACCTTAAGATATGCCACTGCTTTTAAGCCTATTTATAGCCAACTTCAGTAAATATGTCTGGATTCTTTTCTACTTCCCAGGTTGAAATCACAAAGGCCATCACAGGAAGATGTAAATTATACTTCTTCACATGAGTAAATCCCTTCGCATAAAGGATGGAGTACATTTCAGCTGAAAACAGTGAGCTATTCACTGCTACCTTCTCTCAGGATTTGCACTACAGAATAGAAGAGTGGGCAGTTTAATTTTGATAAAGCTGTCAGTGGAAGTCATTGAAGAATCACAGACCTTGACCACCCCACTTTTATGCTAGAATTGCCTATTTTTAAAAGCTCACACTAGTCCTTCATGCCAGGTAACAAAGAACTATAAAAGGAGATTGCAGCTGTTTGTGATCTCTTTGCTCTAAGAAAAGCAATTAAAATAGCTTCCATTCACTTTCTAGGAAAGAGAATCAGTAAAAGAGGGAAGAGTACTTTATGAATCCAGATATTTTAGTGCTCTCATGGAACCAAACCAACCAATTTGCAAATAAAGAAATAATAGTAATAATTCCAAAGTCTATGTCTGAAGGCCTATCTAGGTTTAATTTTCCTAGCATTCACAACAATGTAAATTTATTCTCTGTCCTGACACCTTATTTCTTGGCATATTCCTTACCCCCATACATTCACTGCCTGTGGAGCTTTCTCCAGTACAGCCAGTGTAAAAACAAAGAGGATCAGGCTTCACAATCCTAAAGAAAATCAAAATAGTTTAAAGTAAACCCATCTTGTTACAACAGAAAGAGCTTTTTCAAATGGCCCAGAGCTACTGAAGACCTCTAAAATGATTGCTTGGGAAAGGAGAATGAACCTGGCTCTAGATCCATCCCTCAGAGCTTTCTAATAAAACAGAATGTCCCTAGCTGAGTTTCCATGTGCATGCCGGCATGTTTTGGAAAGCCTGGACAGAGGCCCGGTAACAGTTTACAATTCTTCTTTCACAATTGCAACTGGTCAAAGAGGTTGACTTATGTCTATTTATAACTTATGCCCTAGGGCTTCTTGTTAGAGAGCAGGTTGTGCTGCGAGCTGGGTGATTGATAGTGAGTTAATGGTTCCATTGTCTGCAGTAATGCAGAAAGTACAATTTTCATGTGTCAGATTGAGCAGGAGCTTTATCACTGAAGTGCTGTGCTTTTAAGTGGTGCTGTCACCAATATTCCTGAAAAGAACAGCGGCCAGGACAGGAGGCACTGAGATGAGTCTTTTGATATCCATGTTATTAATACTTCTGTTAACTCCCCAGGGTACAAAAGTTACAAAAAAGGGCTCATCAGAGTTGTTATGATGAACACATTAGGGTAGATAGAATAAGAGCACTTTTTCACCTTGCCTACAGTAGTGTTTTGGGGTTTTTTTTAGTTCCCCACTGCAATAAACTGCATACGATCAGGTACTCAAAATAACTCTTACAACTGTTTCAACTACCTTTTATTCAATGCAAGCAATGCCTTGTTTTCACCTGCTTTACCAGGCCTACAGCACTAGACTTCCTCCGTGATAGCACCCCAGACTGAAGTGACTGGCAGTGTGAACACCAGTGAGAGTGGCTTAAAATTCAGACATGTCTACTGAAGAGAAGGATCACCCATCACTGTTCCTAGATCAATTTCAGTTCCATCTTTAATGGCCAAGGAGTTTCAGTTTCACTGTCATCATTCTGCACTTCTGCTCGAAACTATTTACAGACACCAGGTATTCTGGATTCTACAGCATGTGTTAGGTACAAATGAGAGGCTGGAAATTGTTGTTGCATTGGTTTCCACCTGCCTACAGAGATTTCTCTGCATGATATAAAACTACTCCTTTTGGAACAATATTACAGCCACTCATGTTGGCCCCATGTGATGCTTTCAAGGGGCTGGAAATGTCAATAAACATAACCTCAGAGGTGGAGAACTACCCATCTGTCCTATGAAGGGTGTTATTTGGTGAAAAAAAAAAAGGCAAAAAGCCTCACCATCCCCTATTATCTTGCTCTGTGCTGAGACTGTGATTCACTGAATTTTCTCAGTGTCCTTAGGAAATTCAGAGATTGCTGTAGTTCCCATGCCCCATCATTGTATTTTTTTAATAACCATGTAAGGGGCAAAAGTTACTACAGCCCTATAGGGGAATGAAATTTAAGTTCCAATGCTAGTTTCACAATATTTGACCAAACAAAAGTCACCAAACTACTGTACACTGGAATCTTACTCAAATTAATCTTCAGTGCTATTACCTACTCCCATTAGGCTTCTTCTCTTCAAGACTGCAAGGGCTTTGAAGACCAAGGAGTTCCAATTTAGAGTCTTCACTGGTAATTATAACAGCAGAGAACTGCAAGGAAAGACACAGCAAATATACAGAATTTGGATGAAAAAGTAGTGTTGACTTACTTCTGCCAAGAAGTCCAGGAAATATTCTGCCCAGGACTTTTTGCAAAGAATTATATGGTCCAGTACTGTGTAGAGTGTTGGATTTGCACATGAGATTCCCTGTGTGTTCACTGACCACCTGAGAGCAGAGCAGAGGTGTTAGATCCAGCCTGCATGTCCCTCAGAAATATCCAAAGTTATCAATTTCTGCCCAGAAACCACATTCAAACAGGCAGAGCAGAAAAGCTCATGGAAACCTACATGGATGATGTTCCTAATAAATACCATTGTCACAGTTTGTATTTCATCTTTATTTGCCATTGGAATTTTACATACAATCTTCCACTGTGAAGAAAGGCAGCCCTGAAATGTTTCTACAGACAACATAATGTGCAATTGTGTGGGGCATGAAAAAATCTGATTTGAAGCCCCCAGTGCTGGCATTACTGAAACAGCCAATAACAGAAAAAACTTTTTAGACCTGACACTGGAATTTTCACACAGAGCTGGATATAAGTTATGTCTGAATAAAAACCACAGGATCCTTCGTATGTAAACCCTCGTGTGTTCAAGGTGATAATCTTAAAACCATATGATTCTGGATAAGGTGCTGATACAGATTCCCTCAAACTGTGTATTTCATATAGTAATTTGGAACAGAGCAAAGTACATGGTAAATGTTAATTAAACATAATGACACTGGTTGTGCTTTCCATAAAGATGTAAATGGCAGCACATGATACAGAAGAATCTGTCCCAGTTACAATTTTTCAGTCATCACCAGTGGAAGAAAAACAAGCTGTTATTGTATATCCTTTTTTAGATGATTATTACCACTATTTATGATGGCAAGGAAAGGAAACCTCGACTTCCTACCAGAAGGAAGGTAGTGCCTATGTAAGTCAAAAGGAGAACTTACAAGGGACTAAAATAGATGAGAAGGTAGTAAAATAAACACTGCTAATGATTTCTTTGACATAATTTCATCTTCATAACTTTACCTGTCAAGTCTGAAATGTTGTCTATATTTTTCTGCTTTCTACAGATTCTTATATTAAATGTGGTCATTTTACAGAAAAAGTGTATCTGGAAGCAGTCTGAGATTTGCTTGAACTATGCATAATTCTACAGGAGTGCAAAATCTGGAATGGTTTCTTGAAATAAATATGATTTTCTTAATTGAATCTTTATAATTTATAAGGTTTTGATTAATTACTCATGCAGACAGAAGCAAGGCTGTATGAAAAATTAAAAAAAGTCTCCTTTCAGAACAGTTTATCCTGATAAATAAGTTAATTAGAGATTTCTTTAACCATGGTCCATTATTAAAATGCTGGTTTGGAATTTAAGAATGTAGAGGCTTTTAGTTCATGTTCAGTGATAACATTAAAAAAGCTAAATTCCCAGAGCAACAGGATTTCCTTTTCCTAATTTGATCATCTGCTGATGCATTAGTATGATATGTAGATATATGCAATGCATAGTGAGTTCTCATTATTCTTTACCATCTAGATAAGAAGAACTGCAAGGAAGCTAAGACAGCCTCAGTTCTGGTCTAGAATTTCTGCATCTCCCAAATAAAGCAAATAAACCAGTGAAAGATTTCTCTCCCTTCACAGTAGCTTGCTTTTAAAAGTAGAATAGAGAATTGCCTCTTGGCAGTGCTAGTAATGTTAGGACATCACCTTAGCATAACAACTTTAATTGTACAACCATAACCCTTCACCCCAATTATGTTCAGTCTTGGTTTATTTATTACCACTGCCTGGTGCACTTTCAGTAATGGGCTTTTGCTTTTGCCTTGTGTTTTTCTAACAAAATATTTTATACTCCACATATATTATCATTAAATATCCCTTGATTAAGGTTCTTTGTCTCTGACAAGTCTAAGTGCAATTAAAGTGCAAGAAAGTCCTGAGAGAGCTATTTCTTTTTTCAATTTTATTTGTCCATCATGGTTTTTCCTTCTCCCTTGCTTTTATATCACCTCCCATCTGTGAGGAAAAGAAACCCTAAAATGATCCTATGAAGACATAAAACCTGTTGAGTAAATAATTTAATGTGGTATCAAGTGACAAACCCAAGACAGATCAAGCTGAATATACTGTGTGACCTAAACTACTGCACATTAATTGCAGAGTTAAACCAAACAAGAACAAAATACCTTTTCTCAAAACAGTTGGTATCTTCATCTATTCATTAAGCCTAAAGTTCATTTCCTCATCTCCTGCATTACACTGACTTACTGGACTGACTTTAATTATGACTTCAGTATAATTACTGACTGCATTTATTCCTGAGTTATGGGAATGCATGAGCTCAGAATCAGAGAGCATTTGCTTACTCCTTGCCCTTCTTTCAAGGATCTTTTTACCATAACGTTTTTCTAATCTTATTTGGAGATTTCATTTAACCTTAAAATATCATGAGAGAACATACCCACTTTCCCATAATGAAGGCACAATACCTAAGATCAATTCATGTTTAATGAAGCTCTGATCATGTCATACCGCAATGTGCAAGATGAAACTGCACCCACATGGAACTTGTTTTACCTCAGAGGGCATTTAAACAGGCACAGTGGTCCACTGTTGAGCTGTAAGGATATTTGGTCCCTAGATCAGAGTTAATCTAATGTCTGCCCCTATATGCATCAGACCAAAGGCATGGACAATACAGCATCTCAGTGACAGAGAAACCTTTTACTGGATGGTCTGAGATGACTATTTTGTTCAAACATCACTGGCAGAAAAAGAATACTGCCCTGAAGTTATGAAATTGCAGATGTAGTTAACATAATTTTTTTGGCACCAAGTTTAATTCAAAAGGATTAAATAAGTGTATTCATAGATTTTTTAAACCAATCAAATCTAGAAGCCATTTCCTGCATTAATTTTCCAGCTAACTTAATTATACAGCCCCAGGCTCTGGCTCATGATCAATTAACAGAGCTGTAAAAATCTGGAGTCCAGGTCTACCACATATTAATCACCCCATCTGATGTAACGAAAATAGTCTTTATTGTGGTTCCTAGATTTGAAATCAAACCAACAACCACAGCTAATGTAGCTGTACTCCACTAAAAAGAAAAAATAATAAATAAATATTTTTTTAAAAAATTAATATTTCTCATGACTTAGTAATGTGTGGGAATGATAGACTGTTGTATCTGAAACAGGTCTGGAGAATACTTAAAGCAGAACAATGTGTTCATTGTAAACCACTAAGAAAAATTTTGCACATCTGCATATATGGAGGAAAAGAGCTCACTAATGCTGACCGCTACATAGTATTGTCTATCTGATACTACAACTTCTTAATTCTTTTCCTCTTCTGATGCAAAAACTGCCTAGTTGATGTTCTCCCAGCAAATTAATCATAACTGCATGATGAGCAACTTAGCCACGGCTTACCAATTTGAACATACATTCCCTTTCTGCCCCACATACTTCTCAAGTTCAACAGTGACTTGCTAGGACAGCAGAGCATGCAATTCTTGTTCACATTTTTATTATTTGTCTTTGCAAAAGAAGTATGCCAATATCAAAATAATTGTCTGCAGTGAATCACCCAATATCTGAGGCAATCCTTTGAGTTCACTGTAAATGCAGGCTTCAGAGGGAAGATGCTACCACTAAGGTACAAATAGACTCTTCTATAAATAAGTAACAAGAGTATAAAAATCTTCAGCAACATTTGGGGTGAAACAACTTCTGTGTTTTCAGAACTTTTCTGTGGTCAAGCTGATGCATACTGTGAATATGCGACAGCTTAACAGTGAATAACCAAAGAAGAGAAATCGCAGAAATAACAGGAAATTAAATAGCTCCAAAGGTTCCAAATATACTGATTATTGAAGTTTCCTTTTGGAGGTTATTTTCAAAGTGTTATCTTCAAGGCCTAACTGACAAAACAGCAGTGTTTTTAAGACAGCCCTGAGCCAAATGTCATTTGAAGGATGTCTCCGAGCAGTGGATCAGGCTTTTTGTCTGCATACATTTAAATGTTATGTTGAACTGGTGCCACAGACATCCTGTAGAGACCCAAGGTCAGCTATTATATTAAAATACATTATTGTGGTACAGCTTTTTCTAACATACTTTCTCAAGTCGCTTTGAAATGTGTCCTGGGTTCAGCAGTAGCAGTCATTTTTCTCCTCCTTGGTAGCTGGTGTAGTGCAGTGTTTTGACTTTCAGCTCGGGAACAGAGCTGATAGCGATGTTTTGGTTTGGCCAAGGACTTTGTGAGCCTCGTGCTCTGCCAGGGAGGAGGGGAAGCCAGGAGGAAGCAGAGACAGGACACCTGACCCAAACTGACCAAAGAGGTATTCCATACCACAGCACGTCATGCCCAGGATGTAACTGGGAGTTATCCGGAAGGGCTGGGGAGACTGCAGGGTAGGAGGAGGTATCGGTCAGTGCTTGGTCGGGCTGAGGGGGGCAAGTTATGTCGGGTGGTGCTGAGGTGTTGTATTCTCTTCCCTTGTTATTTCCTTTATCATTATTATCATTGGTGGTAGCAATAGTGATTTGTGTTATACCTTAGTTACTAAACTGTTCTTATCTCAACCCGTGGGAGTTGCATTCTTTTCGATTCTCCTCTCCGTCCCTCCGGGAGCAGGGGGAGGGCAAGAAAGGGGGGGAAGTGAGCGAACGAATTACCTGACTGGGTTTAAACCACGACAAAATGTCTTGTGCCTTTCTGGAAGGTGAAGCAAAATTATGCTTCTATCTTAGAGCCAGGAAAAATTTGTTAAGATATATTTTAACTGAATTTTAATTCAAATCCCTCTAGCATTAACCGTACATGTTCACAAAAGGCTTACCTCCTTTCTACCTTAACAGATAATAACACTTAGGTAACAGTAACTATGTTAACTATAGCACAATCAAAGCAGTCATGTTTATATTTTGAGGTCTATAAGCAGTTTCCTATCTATGCTCTAATCTCAAACAAGTCTACTCTCAAAGAACAAGATGAAAAGACATCTATGACAGGTATTAGAATACCTTCTCCCCTTTTTACCACAAAATCATTATACTGCCACTGTCATTATACCAATTATATTAATATATGAATATAGCTTTAAAGCAAAAGCATTTTGACAAAACTGCCTTTATCTACCAAATCTTACAGGTACACAGATAATTGAGCATTCTGAGAACAGACATAAGAAGAAGTCCCAAACCACTATTTCCAGTGCTCAGGAGCGTGACATAACTATCAGTCTTGAAACAAGGTGTGACATGTTCCACCATTCCTACTGGTGCTAGACACTATGCAAAAAGAACAGAAAACTTGTGGCAGTTTTGCTCAGTTCATACAAGAAGTGTGCTTTTAGGAGTCTGCAGGAGACACATTGGATCTGGGAGCCATAGATTCTGGGCTCTGGCCCGAGGTCTGCTACACGTCTTGTTTCTCTCTCTTAACTAGGGAATTTTTCTTGGAGGTGAGGGTTTGATCTCCCTCTGGAAGATACATTTCAGAGGTGAGCATTCAAACCAAAAGACTATTATAAACTGATAAGTTTACAACCACTGGATACTGCTAATACCATTTTATTTCAGAGTGTATTAGTTACACAATAGAACAACTCAGCACCTTAAATTATGTGAAAGTTTTAGGCTGTGAATTTCAGCTTCACAGGCACAGTGAGGAACATAAAACTCAGGAGAAAAGTGAATTGCAGACACACTTCAGTATTCACCACTTGCTGGCTTAGATGTTCAATCCCATTCAATGCTGGCTGTTATGAATTCAATTCCTTGGCACCTTACTCTCCTATACATTTCTTAGAGACTATAAACACCTAGCTAGGGTTATGAATTCAACTCAACAGGGCAGACATGCCAAAACTCAGCTGAATTCTGCTGGCAAGGATAGCTTTTGCTGAATGTTTCCTTCATTCCAGTTTACAGCTCTTGACCAAGAAAGTTAGGTTTCCCAAATTAGGGCTCATAAGGAAATGTCAAGGTTGACTTGAAATCCTGTTTCAGCTTGAGAGATCTCTCTGCCATTTCAGCTTATAACATGTAAAAGAACAAGTGAAAGAGAAGAACACCTCGCTTGCATTTTGACAGAGACATAAAAGGAAAAGAAACAGGCATCCTGGCTCTATTATCCCACAGATTCAGGTATCCAATCCATTCTCATGCTTATTTTCTCTACCTGTGTCCCTTTCTCCATTACTTTTTTCTTCCACTGGTTTTTCATTATCAGTCTTCCAAATGCTGTCTTTTCTCCAAAATATAATTGAAAATACAATTTACTTTTCTAGTCTACATCTCTGTTCCGAAACCACTAAACCCTCCCCATCAAACACTTGCATGTGCAATTAATTTATTTTTTTAAACAATCTAGGAAATTTCTGAACTATCTTCTTTACTCAGATTATACCCCTTCCCCCAATTAATCCTGTGTCCATCCTCCAGCAAAAGGAAATTTTAAATGTATGGTGATATGATTTAGCATAAGGTGTCCCTGCCCACAGCAGGGGGTTGGAACTAGATGATCTTAAGGTCCTTTCCAACCCTAATGATTCTATGATTCTATGATTCTAAAAAAAAGTCAGGGTTCTGTCAAAGAAAACTTTCAACCTAAATTGCTTGCGTGGCACAAATGGTTACAGCTACATCATATCCTTCCAGAGCTTCCTTGCATCTCTTTCCTTCAGTTGTGCAAACACTAGATGTCAAGAGAATATTGTGGCTGGTAAGTGCAGATAATCACAGAATCATACAATCAGCTAGGTTGAAAAAGACCTTTAAGATCATTAAGTCCATCCTTTACACCAGCAATGCTGAATCCACCAGTAAACCATGAGCCTTTCCTACATGTTTTTTGAGCACCTCCAGGAATCATGATTCCACCGCTTCCCTGGGAAGCCTGTTCCAATTCCTGACAACCCTTTTGGTGAATATCCAATCTAAACTTCCCATGGTGAGCCTTGAGGCTGTTACCTCGTCCTAGCTTGGAAGAAGAGACCAGCCACCTTCTCTCTCTCCGTTGTCTATTCAGGTTCTTGTAGAGAGCAATAAGGTCCCCCTGAGCCTTCTCCAGACTAAACGACCCCAGTTACCTCAGCTGTTCTTCATGAGACTTGTGCTCTGGGCCCTTCACCAGCTTTGTTGTCCTTTTCTGGATGCACTCCAGCACCTCAATGTCTTTCTTGTAGTGAGGGGATCAGAACTGAACACAGGATTCAGGACACAGCCTCACCAGTGCTGAGTACAGGATGATGATCATTGCCCTGGCCCTGCTGACTATGTTATTTCTGACACAGGCCAGGATACTGTTGGCCTTCTTGGCTGCCTGGACACAAGCTGGCTCATGTTCAGCCGCTGTTGATCAACACCCCCAGGTCCTTTTCTGCTGAGCAGCTTTCCATCCACTCTTCCCTAGCCTATAGTATTGCATGAGGTTGTTCTGGCCTAAGTGCAGGACCCAGCGTTTTGCCTTGCTGAACCTCACACCACTGGCCACAGCCCATTGGTCCCACCTGTACAGATCCCCCTGAGGAGCCTTCCAATCCTCCTACCGATCAACACTCCCAGTCAGCTTGGTGTCATCTGCAAATTTACTAAGGGTGCACTCAATCCCCTCAGCCAGATAATCGATCAAAATATTAAATGACACTGGCCCTAACACTGCTTCTTCCTTCCAAATACCCTTCTTCATTGACCTGGGTGTCAGCAGAGCTGTTTCTTTCACATTCTCACTCATCTCTCTGGCAGCAATTGCTGTTGTGCAGTAACTTTTCCTCCTTCTTAGCTATGTTATCCCAGGGTTATGTGTTCAGCCTTGGCCAGCAATGAGTTCATCTTGGAGACAACTGGCATTCACTCTGTCAGACATAGGGGAAGCCTGTGGCAGCTTCTCAGTGAAGCCATCCCTGTATCACCACCAATATTAAAACCTTGCTACACAAACCTATTACACAGTCATTCAAGGCTAAGAATGTTGCCACCATGGGAACAGCTTCAATACCACCAACACTGCTGGCTTTGTCCTGCAGATATCTAGGAGCTTCCAAAGCTGTAGCGTGAACAACCATAATACAAAGAAATATTTTTCTATCTCCGTGTATTCCCAAAGGGGTAGGAATTTGAATGGTTTGTGTGGCTATGAATCTGTTTCTTCTTAAATTTCAAGCATCTGGCTTGCAGACTCCAGAACTATTATTTTATAATATAGTTGATTGTATAATACATGCAAATTTAACAGACTTTAAGTGCACCTTAATGTCATCTATTTCCTAAGCTGCTTTTCTTCTGAGATCAAAAAGTTGTGAGATATTAGCAGATACCTGGTGATGATAATGAAGAATAATAATTGTTAAAACTAATAGTGAGTGTATAAAAACTGAAATAGAAGAAGCATTCAAAATGCATTGAAAAACTAATGCACTTTACTTTGGTGGTTTTGTTTGTTTGGGTTTTTTCATAAAACTGGCATGAGTTCATTGCATTCAATTATCAAATAAATTAATTGCACTCAACTGGCAAGACAATATGATCTCAGGTCTAAATGTTGTAAAATTAATTTGTCTGACCGAAATGCATGCTACATCATGTAGAATTAATATAATTTCCTAGTTGTATATATCTGTTTTCAAAGTCTACTAGGTCCTCTTTTTAAAAAGAAAATTAAAAATTGAACAGAGCAACAGGCCTAGAACAAGACTTCAAAAAAAAAAAAGTAGCAAGAAATTGTACAAATCCATCCAGGCAGCATTTTTTCCTTTCTTTGAAAACATAGAACAGCTTATTAATAATAAAGAGCCCTATTTCCAGAGGTTTCATACTGGTAAATTTAGGTTGTTTTGTTTTGAACAGTACCTATGCACAGCAGGATTAATTGGTACAGTGTACAGTGCTGCAAGCTGCACCAACTGCTCTGAACACCGAAAAGTAAAATTGCATTAGTAGTATAATTAGCCTGAATAGTTTTTGTATAAATGTACTATTTTTAAAAAACTGGTTACAATTAGCACCATTCTACAATGACAGTACGGCCTGGCACAAGCAATCCAGGAGGTTCCTTGATTGTGTGGAAGACAACTTCCTTCTGCAAGTAATAGAGGAGCCGACAAGGAGAGGTGCCATGCTTGACCTCGTGCTCACCAACAGGGAAGGGCTCGTTGGAAATGTGATACTCCAGGACAGCCTTGGATGCAGAGAACATGAGATGGTCGAATCAGCAGCCTTATGACTACATGCCTTGGTCCTCATGGGGGATTTTAACTACCCCGATATTTGCTGGAAGACTTACACAGCCAATCATTCACAATTTAGGAGGTTCCTCCAGTGCACTGATGATAACTTCTTAATGCAAATGGTGGACAAACCAACCAGGAGAGGAGCGCTGCTGGATCTAGTACTCACCAACAAGGAGGGTCTGGTTGAAGCAGTGATGGTCAATGGCAGCCTGGGCTGCAGTGACCATGAGATGGTGGAGTTTAGGATCTTGTGTGGGAGGAATAGAATACCTAGCAAGGCCACAATTCTGGATTTCTGAAGGGCCAACTTTGGCCTCTTCAATCAATTGCTAAGGGAAGTCTCATGGCAAAGGGTACTAAGTGGTAAAGGGGCTCAAGATAGTTGGTCAGCATTCAAGGACCACTTCTTCCAAGCTCAGGATCAGAGTATCCCAATGGGTAGGAAGTCGAGTAGGGGAGCCAGGAGACCAGCATGGTTAAACAAGGAACTGCTGGGCAAACTCGTGCAGAAAAAGAGAATTTATGGATTGTGGAAGGAGGGGCTGGCTACTTGGGAGGCATACAGGACAGTTGTTAGAGAGTGTAGAGAGGCAATTAGGACAGCTAAGGCCTCCTTGGAACTTAATCTTGCAAGTTGGGTTAAGGACAATAGAAAGGGCTTCTTCAAATACATAGCGGATAAAACTAACTCAAGAGTCAATATAGACCCACTGCTGAATGAGGTGGGTGCCGTGGAGACAGAGGATATAAAACAGGCAGAGGTGCTGAATGCCCTCTTTGCCTCTGTCTTTACTTCTGCAGACTCTCCCCAGGGGACCCAGATTCCTATAGCCCCGGAAGGAGTCAGGATAAAGGAGGAGTTTGCTTTGGTGGATGAGGATTGGGTCAGGGATCAGTTAAGTAATCTGGACATCTATAAATCCATGGGTCCAGATGGAATACACCCACGGGTGCTGAGGGAGCTGGTGGAGGTCATTGCTGGGCCACTCTCCATCATCTTTGGTAAGTCGTGGGAAACAGGTGAGGTGCCTGAGGATTGGAGGATGGCAAATGTCACGCCAGTCTATAAGAAGGGCAAGAAAGAGGACCTGGGTAATTATAGACCGGTCAGCCTTACCTCCATCCCTGGAAAGGTGATGGAACAACTTATTCTTGACACCATCTCTAGGCATATCAAGGATGAGGGGGTCATTAAGAGCAGCCAACATGTTTTTACCAAGGGAAAGTCATGTTTGACCACCCTTATAGCCTTCTATGAGGAAGTAACTAGGTGGCTGGATGATGGTAGAGCGGTAGATGTGGTTTTTCTTGATTTCTGTAAGGCATTTGATACTGTCTCCCACAGCATCCTCATAGATAAGCTAAGGAAGTGTGGGCTTGATGATCAGGTAGTGAGGTGGATCAAGAACTGGTTGAAAGGAAGAAGGCCGAGACTTGTGGTCAATGGGGCAGAATCTAGCTGGAGGTCTGTGACTAGTGGAGTCCCTCAGGGGTCGGTGCTGGGACCAGTGCTGTTTAATATTTTCATCAACGACCTGGATGAGGGAACTAAGTGCACCCTCAGCAAGTTTGCTGATGATACTAAACTGGGAGGGGTGGCTGACACACCAGAGGGCTGTGTTGCCATTCAGCGAGACCCGGACAGGCTGGAGAGTTGGGCGGAGAGGAACTTGATGGAATTCAACAAGGGCAAGTGTAGAGTCTTGCATCTGGGGAAGAACAACCCCATGTACCAGTACAGGTTGGGGGTTGACCTGCTGGACAGTAGTGAAGGGGAAAGGGACTTGGGGGTCCTGGTGGATAGGAGGATGACCATGAGCCAGCAATGTGCCCTTGTGGCCAAGAAGGCCAATGGCATCCTAGGGTGCATTAGAAAGGGTGTGGTTAGTAGGTCAAGAGAGGTTCTCCACCCCCTCAACTCTGCCTTGGTGAGGCCACATCTGAATTATTGTGTCCAGTTCTGGGCCCCTCAGTTCAAGAAGGACAGGGAACTGCTTGAAAGAGTCCAGCGCAGAGCCACAAAGATGATTAAGGGAGTGGAACATCTCCCTTATGAGGAGAGGTTGAGGGAGCTGGGTCTCTTTAGCTTGGAGAAGAGGAGACTGAGGGGTGACCTCATCAATGTTTACAAATATGTAAAGGGTGAGTGTCAGGATGATTGAGCTAGTTTTTTTTCAGCAATGTCCAGTGATAGGACAAGGGGCAATGGGTGTAAACTGGAGCATAGGAGGAAGCCATGTGAAAATCAGGAAAAACTGCTTTACTGTGAAACGGACAGATCACTGGAACAGGTTTCCCAGGGGGGTTGTAAAGTATCCTACACTGGAGATATTCAAGGCCCGCCTGGACAAGTTCCTGTGTGGTGTACTCTAGGTAACCCTACCCTCGCAGAGGGGTTGGACTAAATGATCTGTTGAGGTCCCTTCCAACCCTTGGGATTCTGTGATTCTGTGAATTTGAGATCCTCAGGACAGTGAGAAGAGCATGCAGCAAGCTCACTGCCCTGGACTTCAAAAAAGCAGACTTTGGCCTCTTCAGGAACTTGCTTACGAAGGTTCCATGGGATATAGCCCTAGAGGGCAGGGGGGCCCAAGACTCTTGGTTGATATTCAAGGATCACCTGCTACAAGCTCAGGAGTGTTGCATCCCAACCAGAAAGAAGTGCAGCAGGAGGGCCAGGAGACCTGCTTGGATAGATTAGGAGTTGCTGAGGAAACTTTGAAGGAAAAAAGAGGCTTATAACAGGTGGAAGCAAGAACAGGTGGCATGGGAAGAATACAGGGATGTTGTCCGGGAAGCTAGGGACCAGGTTAGGAAAGCTAAGGCTCAGTTAGAATTAAACTTGGCTAGGGGTATTAAGGATAACAGGAAGGGATTCTACAGGTACATAGCAAATAAAAAACAGACAAGGGAGAACATAGGCCCCCTCAGGAAGCTCTCAGGAGAACTGGCTACACAGGATTTGGAGAAGGCTGAGGTTCTGAATGACTTCTTTGCCTTGGTCTTCACTGGCAAAGGCTCTGACCAAACCACCCAAGTCTTGGAAGGCAGACGCAGGGACTGTGAGAATGAAGACCTTGCGCCCACTGGAGGAGAGAATCTGGTTCAAGACCATCTTAAAAATCTGAACGTGCACAAGTCCGTGGGTCCTGATGAGATCCATCCGCGGGTCCTGAAGGAGCTGGCAAATGAAGTTCCTAAGCCGCTGGCCATCATATTTGAGAAATCATGGCAGTCAGGTGAAGTTCCCGATGAGTGGGAAAAGGGAAATATAACCCCCATTTTCAAGAAGGGGAAAATGGATGACCCAGGGAATTACAGAGCAGTCAGTCTCACCTCTGTGCCTGCCAAAATCTTGGAGCAGATTCTCCTGGGTGGCATGCTAAGGCACATGAAAATCAATAAGGTGCTTGGTGACAGCCAGCATGGCTTCACTAAGGGGAAATCCTGCCTGACCAATTTGGTGGCCTTCTATGATGGGGCTACAGAACTGATGGACAGGGGTAGGGCAGTTGATGTCATCTACCTGGACCTGAACTGCAAAGCGTTCGACACTGTCCCACACGACATCCTTGTCTCTAAATTGGAGAGACATCAATTTGATGGATGGACCACTCGGAGGATAAATAACTGGCTGGATGGCCACACACAAAGAGTTGTGGTCAATGTCTCAATATCTGGCTGGAGACCAGTAACGAGTGGTGTCCCTCAGGGATTGGTGTTGGGACCGGTCTTGTTTAACATCTTTATCACTGACATGGACAGTGGGATTGAGTGCGCCCTCAGCAAGTTTGCCAATGACACCAAGCTTTGTGGTTCGGTTGATACACTGGAGGGAAGGAATGCCATCCAGAGGGACCTCGACACGCTTGTGAGGTGGGCTGAAGCCAACCTCATGAAGTTTAACCATGCCAAGTGCAAGGTCCTACACCTGGGTTGGAGCAATCCCAGGCACAGCTACAGGTTGGGCAAAGAAGAGGTTCAGAGCAGCCCTGCGGAGAAGGACTTGGGTGTGCTGGTTGATGAGAAAATGAACATGAGCTGGCTTCAGTGTGCGCTTGCAGCCCAAAAAGCCAACCGTATCCTGGGCTGCATCAAAAGGAGCGTGACCAGTAGGTCAAAGGAGGTGATTTTGCCCCTCTACTCTGCTCTTGTGAGACCTCACCTGGAGTATTGTGTGCAGTTCTGGTGTCCTCAACATAAAAAGGACATGGAACTGTTGGAACAAGTCCAGAGAAGGGCCACGAGGATGATCAGGGGACTGGAGCACCTCCCATATGAAGACAGTCTGAGAAAGTTGGGGCTGTTCAGCCTGGAGAAGAGAAGTCTACATGGAGACCTCATAGCAGCCTTCCAGTACCTGAAGGGGGGCCATAGGGGTGCTGGGGAGGGACTCTTCACTGGGGACTGTAGTGACAGGACAAGGGGTAGTGGGTTAAATCTTAAACAGGGGAAGTTAAGATTGGATATAAGGAGGAAATTCTTTCCTGTTAGCGTGGTGAAGCACTGGAATGGGTTGCCCAGGGAGGTCGTGAATGCTCCACCCCTGGCAGTGTTCAAGACCAGGTTGGACGAGGCCTTGGGTGATATGATTTAGCATAAGGTGTCCCTGCCCATGGCAAGGGGCTTGAAACTAGATGATCTTAAGGTCCTTTCCAATTCTAACTATTCTATGATTCTATGATTCTACAAGTAACATATTTTGTTTTCATGTGACTTATGCTTCCCTGTACTTTTTCTACTCCAAGATGACATACAAAAAGCTGTATTTCAGCATAAATGAAGAAGACTTTCTTTTGAGCTCAGCAGGAATAATTTTCTGTGAAGGGCGTTTTGAATGATTTTTAAACAAGGGGGTATTTCTATTTTTTTTTCAAAGGTTTTATATTATTTAATTTTATTTTATTTGTACATATGTATCTACATATTTCCATGTAAATTTAAATTCTACAGATTTTCACTGCAAATTTCAGTATTAAACAAATTGTTCATATTTTTTGTCGTTCAACAATAACATTGTTAACTATAGTTTTAAATAAACTAACACCTTCAGAGTGAAACAAATGGTAAAGACTGAATGATCCATTAGTTAAACTGTAATACTTCGCAAGGAAACCTACCTTAAGACTTGTACAATTCAATTTCTTTCACTTTAAAACCCATTAAAATCCTTTTAGGTTTAGGAGCACTGTTCTCAGTATTAGCTTGGGCTTTGTTTTGCCTTTTGTATTTACAGCCTTAAAACTGATAAAACATACTGTTCATGGTAATAATGTTTTACATTCTTCTCAAGGGAATGAAAGACATTTATAAGGGGTCTCCAAGATCCTGGAAGTGGATCAAAGGACATCTAAACTATTGAAACAGTCATTCTCAAGCAGTCTGCTGATCGTTCCTGTTGAAAAAGCTATATATTTTTTCTGCAGTAAACCCCTTATATTCTGTCTGTCAGTCTGCAGGTTATTGTGTTAACAAATGATGTAGTGTGCTTTTAGTGGTGCTCTGACACTATATCATATGACAAGAATTTTGTAGTACTGCAGCTGTTCTATATTTGCTCCCAAATTCATCTTTTTGAAATGAATTACCTTTAACTACAAAGAATTCAGCTGTTGGAGATGGAACTCTAAGGGATTTCCCCAGACAGCAAGGCCTTAACTGTGTCCGAACAGTTACCAGGCTGCTGGGTGGTACCTTGTTCAGCCCCACAATTTAAGAAGGGCACTGAAGAATAGCAGCAGTAGCAAAAGGAGACTGAAAGACTGCTAGACCAGGAGCAGGGGGGAGACTGGAGTAAAAGAACATCTGTGTCCATTGGAACTTGAGCAATGTTGATGCCTAGGAGTGAGGTACCAGGCAGCTTGGCACTAGTAGACATCAAAAATGATGCGTACTGCAACAGTGAATATTCCTATTCCAAGAGCAGTGAACAGAACCTGATGAAAAATTGAACATCTGCTAAAGCATTCAATACAGCTCTTGAAGCATGATGGTAAATTTTGACCTGTTCCTTGCAACAATAGGCCAACATGGCAAGGAAATGTTTCTCTGGCTGCTATTAGTCAGAAGACTGTCTAATCTTAAATCATTCCTGTTTCCTGAAATCTGCTGTTTCTAAATGATATTTGTATATCCTTCACTCATGGCTTATTGCTTGTTTGTCCAAAACTCTTGCTCTTTAGAGAACCTCCGAATTAAAATCAGGAGTCGAGCGGACTTCACTTTTTCAGAAATGTACAATTCTTCACTTTAGCAAGACTCTTGTAAATAATACCTTAATCTCATCTCTTCCACTTATCTTATACCTTTTTTCTCTCCTTCAAGCTCCAAAAAAACATCCTTTTACTACACTGCTTTTTTGCCCTTCACTTCTTTAGTACCCCCACTCACTTCAGTGTCTCTCAGCATAGCTGAGGAGACTTCACTGATCTCTTTTTGGCCAAGTCCAAAGAATGCTGGGGAATGCGATCTGACAGCCACTGTTATGCATCATCTAAAACAGGAAATGGGAAGAAGGACTGTGGACTCTCCATCCTGCAAATCGTGCAATGGTTTGAAGATGTATTCTGATCTTGAGGAACAGAGCTCATCTTCAGACTACTGCTGTTGCCTAAAGAAATACATCAGGATATGTATCCTGGCTCCAGTGACAGACACACTGCCAGTAATATTTTCACCACCTGAGGTTTACTGATTCAAGGATGAATCTGGCCCATTGGTTTTAGAATACAAAACTTTCTCATGCATACACTAGTACGGACATTAAACCGTCACCAATCTTTGTTTCAGAAATGACTCTTTCACTTCATGATGTAATCTTTGCTACTCTTGCTAGTCTTTGCCCCTGTGAAAAAGATCACAGAAATCAGCTCACTTTATTTTGCAGGTCCTCAATAGATTTATGACAGCAATTTGAAAAAAAAGCTTTCTACAGTATATTCCAGCCACCACAAGTGCTCAAAAAGAAAGAGTTAATAATTTACTGAAAGCAGTAGGCTCTCATCTTTGTAGCCCCATTAAAAATTCTATTTAAGAATTAAGAAATCCTTTAAAATTATACTTGCATTAAAAATGATACTTAAAATATATATTATTTTTTACTTTGCCTCTGGTAAAGCAAAATCAAAAATATTAAAGAACATATTTATACATATTTAATATGATGATATTTTAAATGCTGTCATTATTCATTTTGCAGAAAGCTGTATTGATTTATAAATGTAATAAGATACCTCAAGGACACTGAAATTTCCAGCTATGAAAAGTACTTTTTGTTTACCATATCTCTGTGAGGATTTAATACTATATACAAAGTCTTCCCTTGTGTTTGGGCAAAGGAGAATGTTAATCAGAAATTCTTACTTTTAGGAAGAACACCAGTAAGACTTTCACCACAAAAGTTGACTTTTACCCTCTTCATTGCATTTTGTGCACTTCTTGTCTTAAGAACTTCAGAAAGGGCATGGCATGAAATCAACGTTTTGTTTGGAGCACAACCCTCTATTAAGTTTCTGACCATGTCTTCAGAAATAATTCATATCTATCAAAAAAATACTGTTTAAATACAGGTTACATTGAGACTGGAAGCTCTTGATTAGAGATCAAATCAGAGTAAAAGTTCCAGTTGGATGATATCAAAATCTCACTACTTGCTCATGAGAGAATTGAATCAAAAATATTTTAAATGCCATAGTTTTAACTCCATTTGATTTCTATCATCTTGACATTTGAGATCAGTTCTCCAGATGAACCTTTCACTGTTGTGATCTGCAACATTATTAGATTCACAAAACACATTCTTCTGATTTTATATTTGGTCTGGAACAAATCCTCAGGGGACTAGTGGGATGAAAATGCGAGGATATGATTTATACAGAAATCTATAAAAATACAATTTAATGAAAGCTGCGCAAAGCATGATGAAGGGAAGCAGCAATTGCTGATATTTTGTTTATATGTGTGACCAAAATTAGATGTGAGATAGAAAGAAAGAGTAAGCTACCTATTCAGATGCACACAGGCCACAGTTACAGTTTCAAAGGAAGACGAGGGTACAGCAGTATTTAAGACCCAAAATGACATTTTCACTCTTACTCATTTTCCTTATAAACACACCACTCTTGGGACCATAATTATTTCAAGGTGTGAAAACATATGTATAAATGATTAGTTTTCTAGAACATAAATAAAATAAATCACATTATGCATACTGTGTCTTTAAACTTAGGCAGATCAAAACCCCAATTCAGTGGGCTGACAGAGAATGACAGAGCGGTCAGCCTGGATTTCAAATGAGACCAGAAATAGTTTTCTTACAGAGCTAGTGATTCATATTTTTTTCCTGGAGTGTTGCCCATTCTAGGATTTGCATACTTCTCTGGCCCCCAGAGAGGATTAGCCAGATGTTCAACAACACATGTGTAACACACCTGCTTCATGCTGAAACATTTGGCTTTGTTAAGGTCAATGGATGGGAGGAGGTGGGGATGAATGGGGGAAGGAAATTAGGATTTTAGATATTTACCATTCATGGCCAGGCACCCTGCTGGGAAACCCAGACATATCCAGAAGCAGGAGATTGTGGTTGCTGGATAGAAAGCTTACCAGCTCTTAATGCTGCACAGGGGTGCTTTGTTGTGGGATGGTCTAGCTGCCCATTATCTCCAGAGAGAGGAGAGGTGAAGCTGGAGATGAGTGAACAGAGAGGAACTGCAGTCTTCAGAACTGAGCCTAAGACCAGAGTAGCTCTTGCAAACAGGAACTCTGGGTTCTAGCACTTCTCACATTTGGGATGTATTTCTGTGCTTTAACAGCAGATCAATCAACTGTTGAGTGAAGGGCTGAAACTTTACTGGCTGTGGCAATCCCTAGACTGTTTCCTGAGAGGAAGAAAAGGTGCCATTCTTTGTCAGTGAGGGACGGCTGGGGTGGAGAGTGTTACATATAACGATCATGATACACAAACTGCAAAATCAGCCTTTAATACAAGCTGGGAAATCATATGCATATTTGTTTGCTGAAGTTTGAAAGTATGAGCCTAATGTTATTATGTTTGAAAGAGGGAAAGTCTGTGCATAAAACAGCAGTTAATCTTTTGTAGCATTGTTTAGAAAAAAACCCTATTCTTAGCATTTAAAATACTAATTATCTACAGTATTTCTCACCCACACTAAACTTCTACTTTACCAAAAATCATGACTGTATACGGAAGATTATGATTATGTCAATGTTCAAACTGGAAAGGTTTGGTAGGGCCGATACTCATCAACTCCCATTTGTTGCTCATGGAAAAGTATCTAGACTTTATGAGCTGAAAACCTGGTTGTTTTTCATATTCTAATTACTGGAGTGTTAAACTGAGATTTTAAGAAAAGTTGCCCTTAACACATTTGAAAAAAGCATGCTGGAACTCCTGTAGGTATTGTATGAACTGTAAAACAAGCACTAATGCAGTGTATTATTATGTTTTTCTTGTTTATATCACTCTAAATATCATGCATATTCAGTAATATTTGGAAACCATCTAGTTTGCGGGTAGAAACAGAATCAGCTCTAGCCTGAGTCCGCAGCCTTTCACATAAGTGATCAGATTCAGACTGATTAAGTTCTAACTTTATGAGAAGAAAGTATCTCTTCTACAGCACTTTGGGTGGCCTATGATTTCCTGCACATTGACGGCCTGGCACCTCACACACTGTTACCAGTCAAGTCCTTGGACCAAATATGCTATTTCGAAATACATTTGCATTTTCTGTGCCTTTGCTGAGCAAGCACAGGGCATGATTTATAAACAAAATTGCTCTGATCAAAGAAAGATTGTGTTATGGACGCTCAGAACAGGAATCACAAAGTTACCAGCCTGAGATACTAGCCAGGACATTGGTGCCAAATTCCTTTTCAAAGACTGAAGAACCAAGTGCCTCAGCATTACCAGAAGTCAGTGCTGCAGGATGTTCCATATGAAAAGAACATGGAAACTTTTTTAACCAAAAAAAAGGAAAAAAAAAACAAAACAAACCAAACAAGCAAACATAACAAACCAACAAACCAACAAACAACCAAAAAAGAAAATGAAAAGAAAAAAAAACAGAACAAACAAGCTTTGAAACATAAGCTGTTTTTTTATTTATGTACTTAGTCTGTAGTGCATGTATTTTATCCAAAGTCTTTAAAAGTAATCCTGTCATTGTGACAATATGATTTGCCAAATTAATGTTACACAAGGAGCAAAGAATATTGTCCTGCAGTTCCATTTTTCCTTTTGTGTCTGCCTCCCAGCACTTGGGCTCTTTCAGTTACCCAAATACTTGTGGTTCTGCTAAAGACAGCCAGGTGGGCTGCACTGTCAATTAGCCTGGGAAAAGCCAGGCTAATGGCCCTGTGATCATTATGAGGGCAACTGAGGAAAATTTGGACTAGCAGCTATTTGGAAGGCTATGTATAAAAGCAGCTTTTCAGATTTTAGTAGAGTGGTCCAGTGTAAAAGGAAGCAAAAGTAAAAGGATTTATATCTTCTGGCTTTTGGGTGGTTTGCTGGTTTGTTTTTTTTTACTTGTTTAGTTTTGTTTTTTTTTAACTGTTGTGCTTGAAACAAAGCCAAATACTGTCCTTTCGTGGATAAAAATCCCACCCATAATGTTTTAATTAAATTAGATCCATTGCTCATGCCAGTCTGATGACAGGGGTGTAAATATTAAATAACAAATTGAGATAATCTACTAGCATTACTGTTTGTACTACAAGCAAACTCTAGGATTTGGTGAAATATCGGCATGTTGATCTTTGCAAGTTAATATATGGGCTATGATAATTTAATGCCTGAAAATGTTATAGAAGGGTAGGAAAAAATACTGAAACCTTCTGATACTTCCAAAAATGTGTATCTGCAGTACCTCCAACCTAACCTTATGTCTTCTACAGGACATAAAAATGAATAGGATGCAATTCACTTCTTCAAAATTGAAGACCTGTATTTTCTCATTAAAGAGATATTTTCTTGAATAAAGAAACAACAAAATAATCTAATGATACAAGCCAAGAATTTTTATTTCATTAAGTCACCTATTACCTTTGGAAAACAGTATTTAGCCACTAGGAAAGATACTCATAGGTACACATGGATAGGATGCTCATTATTTTTATACATATCTACATTTTTTTCAGACCCAGTAGAGCCTCAGCAATACCTCCTTACCAAGGTGGACTGGGATAGTGCCCAATCTGTTAAGCAAGTTGTATACCAAATTCATTAGTCTCAGGATAAAACAAGCATGTCTAAGCAATATAAAACAAGAGGAAAAAAAAAAAAAAGTATTATGTTGCATGTAAGTGAAAAATAGAAACTGGTATTCTAAATATCATTAGCTGTAGATCCATTTCTCTGGGAGCCAGCATATCAAAATTAGGCTTTGAGATATTTTATAAAAGATAAGGACAATTTTAGGGACGCTTGCTAGTTAGGAATTGAACAGTTAAGGAGGCAGAGGGAAAGCATGCAAGAAAGACCTTTATGCTTATGGCAATCAGCTGAAACAAGGAAAATGGGGTTTATGACTTAACAGTATTTTTCTTTAGACCACTTTAATTTTATCCAGCAATAGTCTCCTATTAAACACACAGCCCAGTTCTTATTTCCAAGTGCAATTAGTTTTTCTCTTATTTCCGCAAGACTGGGAAAAACTCTGCAGCTTCTACTGCCGTATCCTTTTAAGAATACCTTCAGTTCTTTTCCACAGGGCTGGTGTTCTCAGCAAGAGGACGGGCAGGCTTGATCTGTAGTGAAAGTAGCATCTTCTGTTTCTTCTCCAGGTACCAATAAGAAGAATTTGACTTGTAACACTGCAATAAGAGATTCCTCTGTGAGGAACACAGATTTTAAACTCTGATTTTAAAAGGAACATAAGCACCTGTCTCTGTGGAAGAGACAGTGTGAAAGACACAATGACAAACTTCTGGTCTTCTGAAGAAAATATCAGTAATTACTTAGCTGCTTGCATTAATAGTTCTCTAATAATGAGATAATTAAATATGAATCAAAACCCAGGAAACTCTTACTAAAATAAAAATATTACTAAAACCTTTGTTAATACTAAAGACTATCAGAAGTATATGGGGGAAAAAAAGAACACATAAAATGGAAAATGTGTTAAAATTATAAAAGCCATGGAAAAGGTTCTAAAAAAATATTAGATGAAAGAAAAATAGGATCAACTATAATGAGAAAACCAAGCTTAATGTACAGTTGAAGGAAACATGAAAGGTCTAAAGCTTTCTTTGGTTCAGTCTTCACAAAAAGGCTAACTGTGACCAGATGTTTAACTTAATTATTATTTATGAGGAAATAGGAACTCCAGCCTGAGAATGGAACAATCAATTAAATAAGTTTAATATATTCAAGTCATTAGACTTGACAAACATCACCCCAAAGTACTTACAGAGTTAGACAAAGCAATTTAGGACCTTTCATTAGAGGTGCAGGAGAAATAAGGAAGTTTTGTGAAAAGTGAATAAGTTCTGGAAAGTCAAAGAACAAGCCTGGGAAGATAAAAGGGACAGGGACCTACAAAGAATCAGCTTTTCTTTGATAGAAAGATGACTGAAGCAAATTATTAAATAATCAATTTGTATTCACCTAAAATCAAAACACAACCAATATGAATTTGTCAAAAATAACTCCTGTCAATGTAATTCAATTTCTTTGAAAGTTTAACAAGATCTGGGAAAGTAATAGATGTCAGATTCACATGACACTCATAAACCTACTGGGAAAATAGGGTCTGAGCAAAGCTGCTTTAAAAACTTGCCCAGAAAACTTGCTAATAGCTTGTTGGAGAATGGAAAGTTTATATTACATAATGCCCTTCACAAGACTGACTTGATATTATCTAATATTTCAATCAAAAATTTAGGTGTGCATAGAAAGTTTCTGAATGACAAACAGCTTCTGAGGGATTTAATTTTGAAAGGCAGCATTGGAATTCAAGCAGATCTTGAGAAAATGGAGAGGCCACAAAGATCTGAATACAAAAATATATGTAGGACTAAACATGGGAAAGACAAATTAACTGCACAAGGAAAGGATGGAAAATAATGTGTTTGGCAGAGATATTTCAGAAAAGTAAGATGCTCTGTCAAAAAATGGGAGATAATACTTCTATGAACATTAATTATACATATAACCACTAGTAAGATCTGAGCATTAATTACGTCACTGTATTCTCTTATGAATACTGAAATGGAGTTCACATCAACTGTTGGTGCACCCTGTATAAGATGGATTCAGCACACTTGGATATAAAAGAGAACTCCTGACATAAACAAGAAAGGCCAAAAAAATTCCAAGATTTATGAAGAATGACTAAAGGAAAGGGATCCATAAAAGAGGAAAGTCAGGGTGGGATACAGTATTAAAGAGGCAGATTATCCCTTTTACTCACATATACTGTATCTGGGAAAGAAATAATTGCTTTCCTTCCAAGTAGGGAAAATTTAAACTTCAAGTATAACAGTTTTGCAATGGAACTAGTTACATTGGGAAGTGTTTAAACCAGCACCACAGGAGGATTTTAAAAGATATGTATACCAAAGAAAATAAATACCACTTGTTGATTCCCATGCTCTAAAACAGAATGCCTGCTAGATGTCACCTCCCCTCCACATTTCTTGGGTTTCTTTACCTATATCAGATGCAGCCCCGAGTCAGTTTCTTACCTTTCCAGTAATTACTTGTGATTTTATTTTCAGAAAAGCAATGTAGCCAATTACTCAACTAGCTGCCTGTGCAACTACAGGTTATTAATAACCACTCAAAAACTTGCGTGCTTTTCAGACTGCTAATATGTATGGCTAAGAAATGCTTACCTACAGTTAGGTACAGTTGTGTTTTAAAATTTATGAAGTGCCATAGATATAGAAAAGCACTGCATTCCTGAAGAGACTTCAATTTAAGAGTTCCACTGTACAAAGAGGTTCTGAATCTTGATTGAACTGCATCATTTGCCTTGAGTTCATCAAGAATTTCCCATTCCCTCTAGTTCACTTATAACTGCACAGATTTTTTGGGAACAGTAAAAAATTTAACAAAAAAAAAACAACAAAAAAAAAACAACCAAAAAAAACCCACAAACCAATCTTAACATATAACAATCAAAAAGGAAATTAAACTGTCAAAACTATAAAAAAAGTACAACCAGGTTAAGCCAAAGCCAGCATGTATAAAGTTAATGCTGAAACACCTTCCAATGGAGTAATACCTAATAATACTTTAAAAACTTTTGTGTTTGGTTTAATTTATTTCACTTTTTGTCAGATTTATGTGGTCTAAAATGCTTCAGTTCAGGCTGGCCTGTAAATTTCAAGGAAATCCATGTAGAAATAAACAACTACCCTCCTTACAGATCTCCAAATCTAGATTGAGCTGCTGTTGCCTTAAATGCCATTGATCACTTATGCAGGAAAAAAGAAACCATCTCAAAATGTTGAATGTAATCTCTCAGAAGGTTTTTGTCCTAGACTAATATGAACTCCACAAGTCATATCTATCGTGCCTGTAATTCATCTTTACACAGAAGTCAATCAAAGGTTAAGTCAAGTCAAACAGAAACTCTCCAAATCAGGATTTTTCGGGGGCTTTGTTCTAAAAGCCCCAGAATGCACTTCCAAAGAAAACAGATGAATTTAACTTGGATGAATTCTGGGTGAGGAGAAAAAATTTCACCTGAAACACTATGAAATGCACAACCCATCTAAAATTATAACTTTTTCTCTTGCTTACTAGAATGCAGGTTGTGCCTTCATAGTTCTGTGCAGAGATATGCACAGATACTACACAAAATGATGCTGATCTGGTGCCATATACAATGCACATCCAGGCCTCCTGGAAAAATTGAGTACCTCTGACTCTTAAGGAGCTA
Organism: Pezoporus flaviventris; assembly: GCF_033815535.1. Lineage (NCBI taxonomy): Eukaryota > Metazoa > Chordata > Aves > Psittaciformes > Psittacidae > Pezoporus > Pezoporus flaviventris. The sequence goes on along the minus strand of NW_026892579.1, from coordinate 37,714,348 downwards.
TTTATGCAAGTGTAGATGAGATCTGCATTTTTACCATTTGTGTGAGATTGCAAGGAATGCAGCAGTGAATAGTGAGTCAAATCCTGCTTCTGTAACAGGCAGAATCTGTTTGTTTCACCAGGCAAAATTTCACCCTACAAATTAGTAACTTCAGTGACCTGTATAAATTTAAGAGTGCCTTCAGGTCAGTAACCTTTCAAGTAGTAGACATACGTAAAGCACTGTTCATTCATGCCTAAAACTTGCAGTCTAAACCCGGATCCAATTAGTAACAGCTAAAAGGATTTACTTCTCCAGCTTGTAAAGAAACCGGAACTGAATTTAAAAAATTAGGAGTAGCAGGAGTAGTAAAAACACAAAATAAAACCCTTAGTTAATACTGTTCTTCAGGGTGAAAATCAAATAGGAAAAAAAAAATGGGAAATTGGAAACATTTGCTGCAAATTCAGTTCACCCTTCTTTTACATAAATCATGAATCATAAACGGAGAGACTACTCAATAAATAGCTGCCTCAAACAGTGGACTGGACTGGAGATTCTCATTTAACGAGCACACATTTAATATTTTGGTTTACTCCAATCCTGACTTATGGCCTGTGATCTTCCTCCTGTGTCCTATCTTGATTATAAAAGTACTTATGTGGTGTGTTGTATTTCTTCCCCTGTATAGCTTATCTATCAAATGGCAAGTGGCACTCTCTCCAAAAAGCACAAATAGAGTGGATTCTTTTATGCAACTATGTACATAAAGCACGGGGATATTATGGTGTAAAGTAGCAGTAGAATCAGAAAATCTAGCATGCAGCACCCTGCTTGCACTCAGAGTGATGCCCAAGAGGTTTGAAAATTTACAGCCTACAACAGTAGATTTCTGCAACTTAAATTAACTGCTAACATGGATATACTAGGAAAATCAGCATGAAAGGGCATTCATATTTTGCTTGTTGGTGCAATGTGCATTGGATGGCCACACAGAAGGAAGTTTTGGAATTTCAGGTCCTTTTCCAAATTTCTCAAAATCTCAACATCCATGTTTCAACAAAAGAACGCTAAAGATCCAGTCCCCTTGCTCTAGGAAAATTGTAATCAAAATGGACCAGACTTCACTCCATAGGAAGCTGCCCAACTCTTTATCTGAATTTGTTGCTAGTGCTGATAATAATGAGGAAGATTACTCTGAGGCAGACACCTGGTGTGGAAAATTCAAGTCCACATTCCAGTCTGAACAAAAAAATACAAGCCATGAAAGCAAAGATTTTATTATAAGAATAATCAGTCTCTCTTAATAATTCTACCTTTTAAATACAACTAGTGGAAAATAAGGTATTCAGACTCCTGTTATTAGCTGACAAAATCTGGACCAGTTACAAAAAATCCCAGCCGAGTTTTACTGTATTTCTGAACTAACACTTTTTAAGCCAAGAATAGTGGATTCTGTTTTAAATGTGAATGGGGAAGCAGTTAGGTAAATATCTTTAGACCAAAGGATCACAAACTGATTTAATTTAAATGGAAAGATAAACACAACTATTTCTATAAGAAGCTTCACAATGTGAAGGGGACACTCTAATAGGATGTTACTAATTAGGAATTTTGTTAGACAAGTCAGCTAAAGATTTTGGGAGTAAACACTTATGTCTCAAAACCCAGGATGCAAATGATCCCCAAATCATGGTGTTTCTATGTTGATTAAAGTTTTGCTGAAAGATTCCAGGCCTACAAGGATTAGTTTCTACTCCCAGAATATTCTTGAAACAAGGGGAAATTCTGGAGAAAATGACAAAAAGGGGTTAACCAGCAAAGAAAGCTACATCTTGGGAGGCCAGAAAGTGAAGGGGTAAAATGGGAATTTCCAAAAGTCAAGCTGAGTTAGACCTTGCAAAGGAAATGAAAACAAGCAGTAAAAGGTTGTTTAGCAATGTAAATAAAACAAATGAAGTTGAGCTAGAAAGCAGTGCAAATGGATTTGAGATTTAAGATGTGATAGGTACAGACCAGAAGCTAAACGAATATTTGATTTCAGGTTTCAGAAAGGGTACAATGACAAAACCAACATGGATAATAGGTAGGAGAATTGGGAAAAGAAATTAACACAATTAACTTGGAAGCAGATATAAAAACAGAACATCAGATTATTTCTGTCATTGAATATTAAGTACTGAAAAACCTCAGATCTGAAAATATGATAATACTGTCATCAGTAGGAACAGAAATTTTACACTATACTGTAGGAGCTAAATTGAGGCATCAAATTTATTTATTTATTTAGTTAGTTAGTTAGTTAGTTCAGGTCTCCTAATAGCTGTTGAATCATATCTAATCATAAGACCTTTTCTTCTAACAAAACCCCAATGACTCAGTGTGATGGAACAGTATATTACAAACATAGGTGACAATTTTTTTGTCTTTTTGTGCTTTACTGGACTTTATTACTCTTGAAATTTAGCTTTAAGATATGTTCAACTGAAATAAAATCAGATTTTTGTCTTGTTTCTTATTCATAGGAATTCTATTTCAATGTCACAGTGTCACTAATAGTATTTGAAAAGAGTTATGACAGTGAATTGTAGCTGTCAAATCTCAGTGTCAGATCTTTTATTTTTTGAAACAAGTTCCATTTGCAATAGATATGAATTTGCCCAACCACCTGTAACACTACCAGGCATAGTCTTTTGATGGTGACCTTGGTACCATGGGGACATTAATTTCAGAAATTTGAAAAAAAGTGACAGCTAATGATTACTAATGTGTTTCATATTTGGAAATGCAGAGCAAAATTATGATATTCCTATGCCTATTAGTGTTGACAATGAATCTTGGTGGTGAAAATGAAATAGTAGCAAAAATATAGCTGTACAAAAGGAGATATTAAAAAGATAGTGAAAGGCAAGTTAAGCACATGTTGGTAGACATCTAGAAATCTAAAACTGCTTGTTGGTGCAAACTCAATCACGTGAAAGACACAGTTAATTTATCGAATTCCCCATCATGCATGATAAATGCTCAAGAATATATACACTTTCTCAGAAAAAAAAAAGTAATCAAAATCTTTTGGGAAAAGGGAGGAGTAATTACCATAGTTTTCATTGGTGAAATATCTCAAGGCCTTACAAAGAACTGTAGGAAAGATAACACAATGTTTCTGTTTATACTGGTATAAATAGAATGAAGTTACACTAGACTAGAGTTGGAATAAGATTAAATCTATCTAGGAGTATATCTCAGCCTTACTCCACCCATGAACTTTGTAAAATTACAACCACATATACACTCAGACAGACACACAAATAAGTAAAATTGTTTGATAAAAAAGTGGAAACAACTGTACTATTCTGGAAAATATTTGAACAATTTTCAGTTGTTGAAGTACCCTAGAATGAAAATTTTTATTTTTATCTCAAATGAACCTGATATGTCTATGCAAAATGGATCACTGATTCTGCTACTACTCTGGGTAAGAAAAATGAAGACATGAATTCTGCTGGAGAAATAATGTTGTTGATTTCAGGTTGCCCCATCACCTAGAAATAAATGCATAAATGTTCATAGGATCATTGCCTCAGATGACGAGGTGAAAGATGTACAATTAAGACATTTGCAAATTTTAAGGTAAACATGAAATCAGATATAAACAAGCTTGAATGTTCCTCAGTCAAAGAATAGGAGCAGTTACTTCTCAACCAGCTGTTGAGAAGTAATTTCTTTCAGAAATTAGGTTCTACATTCAGTAAAACCAGTTTATTGTTGTTGCCAAATATAAACCTGTTAAACAGTACATTTAATGTAGAAGTAGTAACTCAGAAGCCAGTATCTTTCTGTTACTATGTAGTAAACACACCTAGATTGGCATATTGCCAGTCAAGGTTGTCTGTACTGCTTGCCCAGGATCCAAAGCGGGATGTGAGTTCTGGAAAGAGAGAAACAGTGCCGTGGAGCCTCCCTGGAGAGGACAAGTTTTTAAAGCAAAATCCAAAGGCAAAGCTTTTAGGGTAATGTTATGTAAATGAGCAGTAAGACTGGCTGAGGTTTCAGTGGCAATGCTCTGTGATTCCACTTTGAAAGTTTTTTTGTTTTTTTTGTAGTTCATCACCTCATTATGTTTTACTTGCTTTAGGAGAAGCAAAGCTGCATAACAGTGATAAACCTTAGTAAGGCATGACTGGTTTTGGTGTTCCAGTCTGAGTCAACCGTATGTAAAAGCTCTCACCTGGCACCATTTTCTGTGGTTAAATCTCAAATTCTGTCTTTCAATGCAAAAAATAGTTAAATAACAATTATCCACATTGGTGAATCTCTAAATAATAATCATAAAAATAAAAATACAGTGCATTATTCTTCAATCTGTTATATCACTATTAAGACATACCTCTATCGATATTGACTGAATGTGAAATCATTGCAAGGAATTTGACAATCGAGCTCAGAAATATCTTCATGCAATTAATTATTATTTTACTAACCACAGAAGTGAATATATGATGCTTCTAAAACTCCTTTGAATATGTAGCAATGCATTAAAAATACATTGTGAAATTAAATATTTAATCATTGATTAAATTGTTAGTAATCTTGATATTCAATATTGAAACATACTATTCTTCTGCCAAATATATATTTCCAGATCACAATAGTCTTCTCTTACTTGAATGATTAAACTGAAAGACACAAAAAATATTTCTTTCTTGTTGATTCTGCAGATTATAAAAATTGCCTTTTCCAATTATTTTATCTTACTAAATTGCCATGGAAAGAGAAGAAGGAAGTATAAAACCTCCAGTCATGCACTAGCATTTCTCTATTAAAAATGATTGTGCAGGTCCAGAATTTCTCCCAGTCTCAGGAAAGAAGAAAAATTAAAAAGGATGTGGAAAGAAACACAAAGTTGAAATAAAAAGTGATAAAATGCTAAGCTTTTGTCATATGTGATTGGCCTGTGGAATTATTATGCCATGCTACTCATTAGTTCTATGAATTTAACAGAAGTGTGAAAGGTGTTTTTCACATTTAATGATCATACAGAAATACAGCTAAAAAAAATAAATATATAAGAAGAGACGTGTCTATTCCTCCAAATACAAACCAAGTTCTAATTAAAAAAGACCACTTGCCTGCAGTTACAGTCCTGTCTGTAACTATATTTGTGATCCTGCATCCACTATGAAAAGTATCCTTGTGAATAATAATACTCAATAAAAGCAGGTAGTTTTCAGAGACACTTTTCACTTTTGAAGAGGATCCATGGCAATTGGAACTTTTGGACCAATCAGGTCCTAATTGTTCATAAGTTTTGTACAGAAAAAACTGTTCCTCATGTTATTTCATGTCAGGAAGAATGTCATTTCTCAGAAACAACTACTAGAGCTTTGTATTTGGATCATAAGAAGACATAAAAAAAAAAAAACAACAAACATTTACAGATTGTGGATCTAGTTAGGATTCTTAAAAATCTGCTAAGACCAGAAAAAAAAGTCCCAAGAGTAGTTGCAATTGTGTACTGAAGGCAGGGCTTGAAGGTCACCTTAAGTAAATTTGAGTTAGAAAGGTTATTTAACCTATTGCGAAGAAAGCTTTCTTTGAGTTGAACTCAATGGGTCTTTTCTTTAAGTTAATCTCTTTGCAGGGTTGTTGTCTGTTATTTCAGGTTTAGTGAATGCTTAACTTAAAATCTGGACTCAGAGGAGAATCCGTATGTCACCCAGATTTTGCCCTGTAGTAATCAAGCGTGATACGTAATTCCTTCCATAATCTTATCTCTTTTCCAGTTGTGTGAATTTTTTTTACTTTGTACTTAAAGGTAAGCCTGAAGAAGCAGTCACATAGTGCAGCTTCCTGACTCCTGTTGCTTTTGAGACACCAAGGTCAGACATGAGACACTTTAACTACTTAATGCTGCTAAAGTTTTCTGAGGATATAATTCTTTTAAAAATTGCCAACTTTGAACATGCAACAGACTTGTCCTAACCACTACTAGATAACGTGCATCGAGATACAATGATCTTCAAAGAATAGAAGTCCATCTCAGGGAAAATGTGATTGAGAAGTTTTTTGGGGTGATTAAAATACGTGAGGATAATAAAATACATAGACTTTCAAGTGGATTTGATTCAACGGAAAAAAATTTCAGTATTACTAGTATTTACTAGTTTTTTTGGATGTAAATCTCCATAAAAAGAATGAAACTTCGGAGACAGACAAGTCTGTCTCATGTTTGCTAGATTTTTGACTGTAGCTGTTGAGATATTTTTATACTGAGCCTGAAGGTGTTTATGTGCTGTAATGTAGCATTGTGCAGGTATCGGTGCTGTCTGTGAGCCTGCTGCCTGTAGAACTGGAAAGAGCCTCCTGCTGTGTCCTTGCTAGTTTTTCGATATCTTGACATGGCACTGCATTATGTAATGCAGACAAACCTAAAAGTACACATAATGACACTTTTTCTTATTCTTTCCAGCTTCTATTTGAAGAAAAAGACAAGCCCAGGAAGAGCTGATTTAGGGAACTTTTTGATATTTCTGGTCTAATTATAAATAACAAGTTCCAAAATATTTTCTAACTCTGAAATGCAGTACAAGACATTTTGCTACAGATTGTATAAGGCATAGTTTGTTGTTTTGTTTAGTAGCAACGAGGGTAAGAAACACAGAAAGAGACAGGGGAGAAACATGCATATTGAAAGGAGCCTGCTCTTAATGTTTTAGGCAGAAAGATGCAAGTGTGGAAAGACAATGTGATGGTGCTCTTATGTTTTACGATAAGATGCCTTTCAATGTACTTTTTTTTTTTTTGGGGTGGGGGGAGTTAAGTACAGAAGAAATTAGAACAGGATCTCCACCTTTTCAGAAGTGGCAAGTCTGTAAGGAAGAAAGAACATGTGTTCTCCATTATGCCTTTAAAGCAAAGATTTTACAATTCAGACTTGTAAATGAGATTAACAGTCCCGTGTTTAAGGCACATCAACTTAAAATGATCCACCCAAGACAGAAAATCATAAACCAAACCTCAAACTGTATAAATGCATTGCTGTTCCTTTGGCACCGAGTTCAGAAAGGGCAGGATTCCATCCTTGGTTTCTGAGAATGGATTGCAGATACACTGGTTAATAGTTTTGCTCTCTGAGTAGTGCTTCCTACACTCATTAAAGTAAAATAATATCACCCAATAAAACTTTTTAAGTAACAAAAGCTGTTATGATATATTATTTTGTCATGGGATTCTCAGCAAAATAAATTGCAGCACAAATATCAATTATTCAGAAACGAATTATTTACACGAATTGTCCTGCAAAAAAGTATCATCATTTGTCTTCTGTTTATTTGTTCAAATAATATTATGTGGTGTTACCCCTTTTCTGTCATAAAAAAAAAACAAACTTCTTTTATTAAGTTCTAACCTTCTCACAGACATATGTTAGTATTATTTCCTGATACATATAAACATCATCTGAATACCATAGTCAATTGCCTAAAACAGTTGAAAAGATAAGAACTGGGGAAATGAGAATATATTTTATCATTGCAGGTTAAGAAAGTTATAGGTTTCTCACTTATTTAAGAAATCTTGGATTATAATTACAGTGATGCATACAACAAAATAGCTCCTTTCTAGAAAAGATTTTAAAGTAATACAACAAAGTGACACTTTGATAGCAACACTTATGGGGTTTAACACAAAAGAAAAAATGAAGGATAAAAAGCCACCCATATCTAAGCACAATTCAGCTGGATAGATATGAATTTTCTCTCACAGTTATCTAACAATAGCTGTTACCTCCTCCAGTTCAAGGACAAAAAAATTAACCACAGATATTTTCTTCATTTATAAAAGACTAGAAAATAGTCTAAGGTACTAAATGTACTAAAGGTCTAAGGTACTAAAGGCTGGGTTTTTTTGCATTGTACCTATACAGGCGCACAGCTGAAAACAAAGGGTGAAAGTAGTAATCAGTGAAAACCTTTTTCATCACGGATTTTCAGTTCATTAGAAATTGGATAAATCTGTATTGGTGTACCTCAGGAGCTGATACTGGCACAGTTCTGTTCAACATCTTCGTTAATTTGGACAATAAGAGACAGTACACCATGAGCAATTTCACAGATACAGAACTGGAAGAAGTGGCTGATATACCTGATGTTGTTGGTGGTTGTGCCACCATTCAGAGAGACCTTTACAGGCTGGAGAAGTAGGCCAAGAAAAATATCATGCACTTCACCCAGAGGACGTGCAAAGTCCTGAACCTGAGGAAGAATAACCCCAGCTACCACTACATGCCAGGGGCCAGCTCTCTTGAGAGCAGCCCTGCATAGAAGGGCCTTAGGATCCCTGTGGACAAAAAGCTAACCGTGAGCCAGCAATGTGTTCTTGTAGCACAGAAGTCCAACAGTATCCTGGGCTGAACTAGGAAAATTGTTGCCAGTAGGTCAAAGAATGTGATCCCCTCTACTCACTGTTGGGACACACCTGAAGCACTGTGTCTAGTTCTGGGCTTTTCAGTCTGAGAAAGACATGGACACCCTGAAGAGAGTTCAGGGCAGGTCCACAAGGTATTAAGTGACTGAAACATCTTAGAAGAGCTAGGAATCTTCATTCTGGAGAAGATAACGTTCGAGGATGTCTTGGGTTCAGCAGTAGCAGTCATTTTCCCCTTCTTAGTAGCTGGTGCAGTGCTGTGTTTTTGACTTTCAGCCTGGGAACAGAGCTGATGACACCAATGTCTTTTAGTTGTTGCTCAGTAATGTTTACTCTGACCAAGGACTTTCTGAGCTTCATGCTCTGCCAGGGAGGAGGGGAAGCCAGGAGGAAGCAGAGACAGGACACCTGACCTAAACTAACGAAAGAGGTATTCCATACCACAGCACGTCATGCCCAGTATATAAACTGGGGGCTGTTACCCGGGAGGGCAAAATCACTGCTCTGTCGGTGGGTGGTGAGCAGTTGTGTTCTCTTCTCTAGTTATTTCCCTTATCATTATTATTATTGGTGGTAGCAGAGCATGACAAAGAGAATGAAATATACTTGTGAGTGTGTGCATCTGTGCCCTTTTGGTAACTGGAAACACCACACCACCATCAAATATAGTCAGATTTGTTTGGCATGGACCTGCAGAAATCTAAATTTCATTTCACGGTTGAGTGACTGTCAGGAACAATACTGAATTACAAGGTCTTTTAACGTTTTTTAAAGGTGTGGCTATGATTGCAGCAGTCTTAGGGGATTTTAAACAGAAATGTCTGTAGCTACACAGAGCTGTAGCTACCTTCTTCTCTCAAGTCTTCTCCGTATAAGTTAACATCACATTAAATAATCTTGAGATCAGTTTATTTAAACCACTGCAGTGAAAACAACCTAAGCCAAATCAACATACACCCCTTCTCCAACTGCTTTAAGAAGATCTACACAAAAGATTAGAATGTCTACACAGAAGATTACTTATGTGTCTGAGACGTGTCTACTTTTTACAACTGCATCAGCTAGCCTAACAAGAGATTTTATTTCTCCCTAAAAGCCTTGCAGGTTACTTAGCAGAAGCTTTTATATATAAGTTGCTCTGTGACCAATGCAATTAATAAAGTATGCTTTCTGTACAGTTGTGACTTTAGTGATTTCATATGTGGATTCTATGATATCTAATAAAGGCTGAATTTAAGCACTGCTGCACCCCAGGAGCCCACCTTCCTCAACGCTACTAGAATTTAGTACATTTAAGATCTCTACCTCATTCTCTAAATTTAGCTGCAATCTACAACTAAGCATAAAAGCTGCTGCCAAGTACACACACACATACATGTGACAAAAGTGCTACTGAAATGAGTTATGTATGGAAGGTGTCTGGTTTTAATCTGATGTCTTTGGCAAGAAAAACAGAACATGGCATCCACTGATAAACTTTTGGTGATTCTAGTCACTGCTTTCTTTGTCTATAGTTCCCAAAGAGGGAGAATCTTTTTGAGTTCATTAGCAAGAATACTGAAAATAAAAGAAAATGCAGACAAAGAAACAAGGATGGAATAACTGGCATGGGAAGGATTTATTCATACTGACATCTTCCAGCATGTTTGATGTCATGGTTTAACCCCAGCCAGCAACTCAGGCCCACAAAGCTGCTCTCTCACTTCCCTCACACAGCCCAATAGGACAGGGGAGAGAATCAGAGGTGTAAAGGTGAGAAAACTCATGTGTTGAGACAAAGACAGGTTAATAAATAAAGCAAAGGCCACACACACAAAGTTAAACCCTGTACTAACTAATATGAAGACCTACTGTCTATGCAGAGTAGCTTTTTCCTTATACAGCTTTTCCAAGTCCTTGTGGAAGTGTGTGCCTAATAAGTATACGAGGTCTGGGTGGACTACTTCAATAGTCTGAGTTAAACGTGATGGAGCAGGCACTACATTTTTAAAAGGGGAAAAAAAAGAAACAAAACAACCAAAAAACCAAAACACATTTGTGACACTCAGACTGGGTGTTTGAGTAGCTCTAAAGTGCCTACTTAAGTCAAAACCTCAATCAGCCAGCACAAACCATAGAATCAATTGTTAAATGGCCTCAAGAAATAAAACTGTATAGACAAGGAAAATAAGTTTCATATTGTACTTAACTTCAGAGTGTAGTATGATAATATCATGATGAACTGCAGACCTTGTTATTGCAAACTTTACATTTGTCACAATTACTTTATGCTTATTTGTAGGTTTTAATTCATTAGTCCATCTCTTATTCATAAAGGAATAAATTGCTATGGAATTAGTCAACCTATCTTGACACATCTAGTAGAATTACTCAATTTCAGGATTCTTCATTAGAATAGTTTCTCACAAGCTGTATACATCTGCATAAGTATGCAACTGCAGTTGTCCACCAGTGAAGGTTTTGAGGTGGTTTTTTTTTTAATTATAATTTATTCTTCCCCTATCAATTCTGTTAAAAACTTCACAAACAAAATATCTATTAGTGAATGCCCTGAAAATATACTGAGCGAATACTGGTTGTCCTTCAAGATGCTTCTCAACAGTGATAAAGTGAAAAAATCTTAATATGAGACAAAAAGAGTTATTTGCAACTGTACCAGCTAAGAGGAGAAAAAAATCAGGAAGGATTTGTTATGGATCTGTGCCATCATCAAAGGTAATAAGGTCCTCAGCAAGCTTTAGTGACCTCACTGGCTGCTTAGTATCATCTGCTCCTTCCTATAGCAAAGTTGTGTAAAAGTTACTAATAAAAGATAATAGCAGGGAGGGTGCCGGTGGGTAACCTTTTGAAACACCTATGAATAGGTGATTTCTCTCTGTTGTAAATCTCTCTCTAAGTTTTTTTCCCAATTTCGCTGATGTTACAATGGCAAGTGCTACAAGACTGGTGCAGAATCCAATTTGTTTTAGAACTGAGAATCTCACTGAGGTCTGTTTTGAGGCTTTCAAGTCTCCAAGGAAGTCACTAAAGGATATTTAAACCTGGATGAACCTGACTTTGAGGTCTTTTTTTTTCCTTCTGTTAGGTACTACCTGAGTACATCCATTCACCCATCCATAAATATATATATATATATATGTATATACACAATATCCATATATGTGGATGAACATGTGGTTTTGTGTGTGCATGCACACATATATGACCTGAAATGGAAATAACTTGTGAGAATCAAAAATTAGGAAAATAAAAGTTCAATATAACTGACAGTGTTCTTGGAAACTGTTAACCAGCTGGCCACAATGCATTAGTTAATTACTATTGATGCACATTAAAAATGCTCCAGGATGAGTAGAAGTTTTAAGGGACAACATCAGCAAACTATTTATCTGAGATCTTTACATCTATAAAGAATTATGAGTTCCATGTTAAAATAACATGGGGTGAAACACTGACATAAAAAAAGGATAAGCAGACAGCACAATTACAGGTAAAAACCCTCAAGCTGACTGTACACTCTGCATGTCACTTCTGAAAATGCAATTCTCTATATGTAAATAATACCATTCAATTCTTATGTAATTAGATGACTGTTATAAATTCAGTGAAAGTAAATTTTGCTTTTTTCAGGCTAAGGAGTATACCCAGAAAGCTTCTTTGAAAAACACAATGTGAAAAACTATGCTAGATGCTCTTAGTGAGCATGATAGTCGCATGATAAATCCTGTGGTCAGAAATACAACTAGGTAAATTTAGCTAAAATCTGCATGGAACTAGTTAGAAACTTAAAAAAAAAAATAAAATAAAAAAAAATAGTGTCATCAGAAATATAAACCATAGTTACTCTAATAAAAAAAAAACGTTATAAGAATTAGAAATACTGTATTGGATACAACACCAACTTGTTTCAATAGAAACAGAGTATTTCAAATAACAAAGACCAGGAAAAAGTGAGTCTTTGTTTTCCAGTGCCAATTTAGTGGATCAATGTGGTAGTTCTGTACTTCACCAAAAAAAAAAGCCAGCTTCAGTGCTGTTCACCAGCCTGGACCCAGATAATAATTAGTTCGTTGTTACTGTATATATTGTACTATTACTTCAGAGTCCCTATCACTGATCACTGCTCCATTAAGCAAATTGCTACTACTGAGTACAACAGCAAAATTAAATTGAGTTCCTGTCCCAAGTCATCTATCTGTCACACATGCTTCATAACTGGTTTTGCGATTGCTACAGCCATGAAGTCAAGGTTTCTTTTTCAATCTGATGTGTACCCTTGATGCTGCTGTAATTAGAGTATTGATTTTACACCATTGAGGAATGTACCATGGCTCTTATTGATTTCAATGAGTAAATCAAAAAGAGATTTCCTGTTGTAGTAGTCTCTGAGATGACTAAAAATTCAGTAAAATTTTTGTATGAAAACCATGTGGCAGCTATAAACAGATATAAAATCTGTCTAACATATTAACTATTAGCTTAAAGAGGCTGAAGGATTACGTAGTAGTGCCCAGGAATAATTTTTTGTTCTTCCCTTTTTCTTTCCTCCTAAAGCAGGTTTATATTTAAAATACTGACAAGTACACATAGAAAAGGTGTAATCTAAAGAAAAAAGAAAAAGAAAAAAAAAAGACTAAAAAGCACCCTTAGTTTGTCTCTTTATAATTCATATCATATTAAAAAAGAAGAAGAAATTGAAAAATGCAATACCCTGGTAGAGAAGCAAACAGATATGAACACTAAAGAGGAAGAGCAATAAAGGCATCTGAACTTCAGTTACCCCCTAGTAAGCCTCACAAAGCCCACAAAATATACACAGGTCTTTAAGTCAGTGCAAAAACACAAACATTTACCTCTGTAAGAAGTCACACTGGATATTGATGGAAATAAAGATCTACAGATCTCTGGACCCAAACAGGAAAGCATAATAAAACTAAATCAACACTAACCACACAATTTTCAGGTAGTCAAAACCAGGTTTAAACCAACTTCTAACTGCTAAACATAAGGCAAAGTCTCTTGCTGGGAGGTCATCCTACCAAAGGGTCTTTCTTGAATCCTTTCCTGGACTATGGGCTTCATCCAGTATAACAATTCCTGTAAATAATACTGCAACACCTAGTTCTAAAATGTATTTCAACATGTCTCTGCCCATGGCAGGGGGGTTGGAACTAGATGATCTTAAGGTCCTTTCCAACCCTAACTATTCTACGATTTTATGATTCTGTGATTTAAGATGACACATCCAAACTGAACTTCTTTGTGTATAACAGCTTGTATTAATAGTTCAGGACAAAAAAAAAATCGTGCTTTAATGGTTGTACAGGTACCACCACCGCTATTATAATTCCTTGTTTCTTCCCCTTCATAAGGTATTTCACCATGCTGTTCAAGGTACTACAACTACTTTCTCTCAAACACCGAATGCTGGAGGGAAACTTCTTCACTCATGAAGTAAGCCTAGGATCAGACACTTCACAAACAGGCACTCTGTATTCAGGAGTTCTAATGAATTCAGGTTTCCTAATAAACTAGGGAGCTCTTCTGTGTTCAGGATTCCTGTTCAGGAACCCTAATGAAATAAATGAAGCTCTGTGTGTCTGTGCGCCAGAGCAGAGGGAGCTGCTTATATGGACATCTTTCATTCTTTCGTTCATGCCAGCTGTGTACACACTAAACAATTCCAAATTCATTTATATTATTTCCTTTAATAGTCCAAGGACTATTCCAGGTAAAATTGATTTCATAGTCAGTTCTTCACTAAATTAGGCCGTCTGTTCCTCGTAAACAAACCTCACAAAAATAAATTTCCTCCAAATTTTCATTTAGTTCTGGGAATAATATAATGTGGTCTTTTTATGACTAAAACTACTGTAAAACCTTTACTTGCTTAGGATAAATGGGGTGGGTTGACCCTGTCTGGATTCTGGGTGCCCAGCAAAGCCACTCTATCACTCTCCCTCCTCAGATGGACAAGGGAGAGAAAATATAATGAAAAGCTCAAGGGTTGAGATAAGGACAGGGAGAGACCACTCACCAGTGATTTGCAGAAATACTGGACTGTTTTTCTCCTTCCTACATGTTTCCCAACTCTTCTCAGTACCCTTATCTTCTTGATATATTAGGAGTAAAACCCCTTTTATTTATTTGCTATGCAGTCTGGTTGTAAGTGTGATGACTGACAGATTGTCTTAGCAGACTAAAAGACTGCTGGGTTGCTGCCTCAAGAAATGAATCTCAATCTTTCTCTTCAGGGTTTTTTTTCAATTTCTCATTATACATTACTGCACTTATGTTACTATTAAAAGGTTTGTATCTTATGCTAATGTGGTAGAAATAAAAAAGATTGTGATTTTCTGCCTACAGAACAGCTTGATATAATTATAGGCTTATAATTCATGGTTACTGATATATTATCTTTCCATTTTCATGCTGTCTTCATGCATGCAGATTTGTATTTGGGAGACATACATTCACAGTTTCAATAGCCATGGGGAGTTCTTGAAGCAGAAGGTGGATATCAGTTTTACATAAATATAATTATTCCTCATATTATGTGCTAAAACAAACTTCCAGCTTCTAGCATTATGTGAGTTCTTGGACTCTTTCATGTAACTGTATCATGATGAATTTCTTTTTGAGACCATTTCTACTTTAGATTCTTTGTGGTATATACAAATAGACTAAGAAGTAATGCTAACAGAAATTTTGCTATATGGCAATATTTCCCTAAGTTGTAGGTAAAGAATATCATGTAATTTGTAATGATAAGCACAGTAATGAAAGCATATAGTAGTCAGCTATTACCAACAGTAATTGGTGCACCTTTCATCTCCTGTCAAGAAGAGCGGTGCGGATTAGGACCAAAAGGCAACTATCAACTGTCTTGTTTCCGGACTCAAACAAAAGGAAAAGAGGTGCCTGTCTGAGCTGATAGCTTCTGGCCTTTTGATCAGGCTCTACCAGAAGTCATCCAGACGTAGGAACCTGATTTCTCATCAACGGGCTACTGTCTTTGATGTAGGTAAAGTCCTACTGCAGATTGCATTTATAAAGGGAAAACACCAGGACATAATCAAGGAGTGTAGTTACCGATTCACATGGAAAAGTTGCTTTGGCATCCTATTTTCATTGGGGGAGGTAGTAAATATGTTCTACTAAGACTGTTGAAAAGCTATTTCTATAAACCTGCAACACAGTCCTTTGGAAGGCTGTGTTTGCCCTCATCAGTGTAACAGGAAGTTAGGCACAGTTCAATGTTAGTGAATAGTCCAAGCAAAACAAGAGAAAATATTTACTTTTGAAACAGGGGGGGAATCTCCTGTTTGGGAAAAAAAAAAAAATGCAGTTTGAAAAATTCACTTCTAAGTAGTTAAGCAAAAGAAGTACGTTTCAGAGCAAGACTTTACAAGTTTTACATTCTTCCACTATAAATATAGGTACAGACATTTAAAAAGTATATCAATCATTTATTATTTATTGAAAACCTTGCCAGGAATTATTCTCCAATGTTGGTATTTCTGTTACAGTGGGCTACAGAAGGAACTTCACTCATTCAGGAAGATGCTAAACATCTAATGCTAAGTATTTTAGACAATGTAAATAACATTTGGAGTAAGTACAATGAACCCACACATGTACAATTATTATAAAGAGACTTTTGGTATAAACCTTCCAAGGTCTTCCTCTCAATTTCACCTATACTTTATATTTAATATAATAACTGATATGTCCCTCATGACAAGCAGGTACTCTGTATTTTCTGAAAAAAAGCCTCCAACTGTTTCAGAGTGGAAGAGTACAGCACTGAATTTCACTGTGCCCAGTGCTTTTTTACTAATCCAACCTCAAAAGACCTTGGTTTGTGACATTATAAATAAAAACCTTTTTGAAGTATCCAGATAGTTAGAAAGGGAAATAATATCCAGTTCAGTCTAAACTGTTAAATAAAACACCTATCGCAGCTGAGGAAATCTGATAGACCTACTTTTGTAGTCTAATCTCCTAAATGTAACTAGTATTTGTTTTCACAGTTACATTACAGTGTGGTGTAGGGCAAGTTGTATAGAGCAGAACTGCCTTTGTAGCATTAAGAAAACATTTCTCTGCTAGGGAAACCGTTACCCTGCACAGAATTCCTAAATTTTAAATAATTATATAACCATTTAAATATGAATATTTATCTAGAATGTTTTGTCATACAGTGTCTCACATGTTTTGGGTGTTTTTTTTAAGACTGAATGACTTTTCATGTGGAATAGACTGGGGATACCTATCAGTCCTTATCTGACTTATTCAGATCCTATTCGAGAATACAGTGCTGGAGAATAAGAACATCACATTTGCTCTGAGTCATGCAGTTATAGGTATTTAAATGGTTAGCTCAGGTATTTAACTGCTGTTTTGGGGATAGTGGACTACCATTGAACACCTTGCATCGATTTGCAATAGAGATTAAAAAATGCTAATCCATATGAAGTATCTACAGCCTGATTAATTATAATGAATTCTGGTGGGTAATATTGATTTACTTATTGACTTAGATATTCAGTATATAGGTATTTAATTAAAAATCTCAGTATATGCTGAAGCATATACAAGGGGTTTTATTTTTTCTCTGATACAGATTGCTTGCTGACTTTTCTTAAATAAAAACTTTAGACATAGCTTCAGCTTCTCATTTCCTTGCACTTGCTACAAGTTCATCTTCCCCAAAAGGCAACCAAGGACTTTGAGAAGGACAGGATAAAGTCTAAGAATGGGATAAACTCTCACTTTCTGTCTTGTTCTACACAGAGATTGAAAGGTGTTAATTTTCTTTTTCATTTGCCTCCTAGTATCCAGCTGTTCTGAAAAAGGGGGCAATGGATTCAGGACAGGAAGCACTAGTGTGATTTCTGTATAGAGGGGCCAAGTATCTGGAGATTATTCTAAACTTTTGCCTTGTATTTGTTGTTTCAAGTGTCAGCGTTGCAGCTGTATCCTGTCTTCATTCCAGCTAAGTAATATGGTTTAAGATTCACTCCTGCTACAGCCAAAATCACCAGACTGGGGTGTATACTTCATTAATTAAGAATATACTTTTTTAAACAACTAGCATCATTTCAGGACCCTGAAACTGACAGTGCAAGGATTAACTAAAGAGGAAAAAAAAACACCAAACAAGGAGTTATAGCTGTTGTCAGCAAAGTGATTGAGAGATAAAGGGTTGGCATACTGGAGAAATGCGAGCGCAAAATTCCAACTTTTTATGATGGCATAAAAATTTTAAAAAGAACTTCTAAAGAAGAAGGCACTAACAGTTACACACCTTATGCATGGACTCTGGTCTGCCTATTCTGTTGTCCCCCTGGGGCTCAGTGTTGAGGTTTTCAGGAATAGCACATGGCTATAATGAAGGTTCCTAGAGTACATCTATCAGCTTCAGAGAGTCAAGGCATTTTGTAGCATATATAAGTAAGACAATTCCTTGATAAAGCCTTTTTTTTAAATTCTAGACCTCAAAGGAACCATTTATTGTGCTGATCTCATCAATTACCCTGAAAACTAGCGCCAGTGTTTTCATTGCTTTCTACTAGAGCTAGATGAGTGTGTCATCCCATATTCTTCTATTTTTCTCATCTAAAATCAGTTCATCAATGGAACACATGCAATTTGAAGTCTAGGCTTTAAAACCAAGAAAAATCACAGTAGAGCTATGACCCATGACAAAACACCCCTTCAATTTTTCTTTTTTTCTAGTAAGACCTCTTTTAAAGATACTTATTTTCCCAGCTCTCAGGAGCTGTTCAGAATAAGAGGAAGAACATGATTTTCCTGTTAAATACTTAAGATGATTCTATCTAGAGTACTCAGAGACTCTTAAAGTAAGCAGAATGAGAGATTTAAAAAAAAAAAAAAATTAATCATTTAATCATTAAAAATAGCCTTCTCTAAGTAATAACAAGCTTTGGTAGTGCTTGTAACTGAAGCAGATTTCAAAAACATTCAGCCAGATGTGATTTTGACAGAATGACACTTAATTCTAACAGAACCCTTGCAGCTTTAACCCTAAATCTCTATGTTAAAAATATAATGAGAATATGAAATGCCAGAGGAAGTTAAGAGCCTGTTTCTGATCTCACTTAACACCATTTGTATGGCGTGTAACTGTTGACTTTAGTGGAATTGTTTCCAACTTCCAATTGTGTAAACAGAGGTACGATCAGACTCTTAATAGCTGAGCTTTGTAAAAGCATGCAAAGTATGTTTTACATCTACTCTATTATATCTCCTGTGTGAGTTAAGTAACATATTCTCAGGGTCATGCCAGTATCACTGATGATACTGGTGCATAACAAAGTAGACGTTTTGGCAGAAAACCTTAAAAACTGGAAAAAGAAAATTTTGAGTCCTATCCAAATAGAAACATCCGTGGTCTCTGAGGTTATGCAAGGACCTGAAAACTACAGATGCTGGCTGTTCAACTGGCCAAAATATTCAGAGGCAGGTTGGCCTCCAAGGTAAGGTCAAATAAAACTGTCTCTGTGTGTGGTGGAGAAAGCTGAGTAAATGTGATGGAAAGAAATCATCAGAAAACTTCTATTTGATGCCTTGTGATCCAGCTGAAATTAGAGATTCATTGTGCTGGTCACTGTAAGACAGAGTATCACCATATCTTGGGTCATTATACAGCTAACATATATAATAATGTTGCCACGATATTCAAAATTTTTAAAAGTATTTATGCTCACAGCATCCCCATTAGGCATAGGAACCCAAAAGAACACTCCAAAGTCCAAACTCACCACACCTATCTTGAGGTGTTTGTTTGGAGTGAAGACAACGACTATCCTATGATGACTCACATCGTATGTGTCTCCTTTATGTATTTCATTGGTTTTCCTGTTTCCCAGCAGTGCCCTATACATGAATCAATATTTCTCATATTTTATCCAGTGGTGGAAGCTTACTTATTCTTTTTATTCCTTATTGACCAACCAAAGCCACATAGTCTGGTGTGTGCCACAGCATCTCGATTAGGGAGATGTAGACTTTTGTCTATCTAGACTATCTAAACTTCTTTCTATCTATCTAGGCTCTTCTATCTCATTTAAGCTTCTAAAATTCAGCTCAGTACATCTAAACTAGTCACTCTATGTGCCACACTACTGGCCAGGAATGGACACAAGCTGATACATCATTGCCTTGTCTTTAAATCTGTGTTGGGATGTTATTTGCAAATGTCTTTTTAGGTCTGCATAGAGAGTCCAGGGGTACAGTGCAATCAACCCCAGGACATCAGAATCTGAACCTCTGTCATCTGTACAATGCAGAGGAGATGTATGGAAACAAACAGAGTGCCACATATCATTATTTGGATAATTGACTGAGTTGAGCTCCCTCACCTGTACCCGGTGAGGACTTATGAATTGTCTCGCATGTCTACTTGAACAA
Organism: Pezoporus flaviventris; assembly: GCF_033815535.1. Taxonomy (NCBI): domain Eukaryota; kingdom Metazoa; phylum Chordata; class Aves; order Psittaciformes; family Psittacidae; genus Pezoporus; species Pezoporus flaviventris. The sequence goes on along the minus strand of NW_026892579.1, from coordinate 37,694,509 downwards.
AACTGGACAGGAAGAAAGACATTGCAGGACTGTTCAGAGTAATCTGTCAGATATGTCAAGTATTTTGATATTTCAAATATACTGAGACCTTTTTCCTTGGAAAAACAAACAAAACAAAAAACCCCAACCAACTCAAGCATAGAACACTGAATCTTACAACCCAAAAGGGAGGAGTCAGGAAGTAAAGAAAGGATGCCAATCCTTTTACTAGACTCTTGTCCAGTGATGAACAAAATGAAGATCTGTGATGATTCCTAATGCATTTTTAGTATTTCCATTTCTTCAGAAAGAAAATATACTGGGCAACAGTGTGTAAGACACACAGACGTCGCAACTAAAGATTTGTTTGCCTTAAAAGTAGCATCTGAACCAGATGAGAACTGAAAAGTGTAAAAACAGTCAATAGTCTTCTAATTAACATATTTATGGGAGTACCAGAGCCCAGAAAAACTAAGGAGAATTTAAACAGTACAGATTTGATCATGGAAATAAAGTTTCATTATTTATGTGGCTGTAGTTATTTACAAAAAACTTAAAAGACACATTTCTTCATTTCTTCTGAAGCTTCCTAGCCTCATAATATTTATGAGCAGTTTCATTTCTACCTGTTATTCTCAACTATCCTAAAACATCTAATGAGGGGTCAATGATTTCTTTTGGCAAATCACTTTCTTTAAAGCTATCTTTACTTCCACTAGAAATCTTAGAAGTATATTTATGGTTGATAGGCATTTATTTGCTACTACAAAGGATCACCATATTTTAAATATTACTGTCATCAATTTCAAGAAAGTATCTTGAACTAGAAAATTTGAAACATCCTACCTATGACTCTCCATTTATGGCAGACTGTCAACTTCTATTCAGTCACACCATCAAAACAGTAAAGTTCTTTCTTAGTTCTTAGTTCTTTATTTTTCAGCTGTAGAAATACAGAGAAGCTGAACAGTGGAATTATTGGATGGGCACTCACTTCTCTAGAAATCTAACCTGTGCTTGAAGTATAAGAACTTCATGCCAAAACTCAGAAAAAAAAGTGGGATTTTTGTCTACATATGGATTCTTAAAGAGCCCTAATATTCTTCTAAAGCAGTGTTATAATGCAGATTGAATTTCTGAAAGGGACTGAAGTTCTTTAATTCAGTTCTGTTGCAAAAAAAGCAAGTCAAACTGCTTTCATGCAAAACCAAAAATGAATGGCAGGTCATACTTCTGAATTAATATAATTTTAACATTATGATTAACATTATGAAGGGGAATAAAATATAATTCCTTTTGAAGTCAACAGTTCCTATCATGCTTTTACTGAAATGCTAGCTGCACCGCCCAGAAGCTATGAATGTCTATGGTGATACTCAGAATCTCTCAAACCTTTGGCTAGAACACAATATTAAAGGTCATTAAAGGTAATTATTCTTTTGCCAGGATGGAGAGAGAGAGAACCTACATTATGGTCTCTTCTCTTAGAGACTCCTTGTGCATTTTCTGTTTAACAGCCACTGGTAAGACACATAAACAGCTTTAGGAACTGGAATAGAGGCTAGAATTCCTGCACCACTTCAGTACAGACAAAGGTTTAAACATGGGTATGGGGAGAGGTGTCACCTGAATTTTATAATCTCTTTTGTGAAATGGCCCAGATTCAGAAAGAATGATGAATGCATTACAGAGCATACTCTTGTATTTTTTTAGAGAAGCTTTTGGAAGGCTGGACATAGTGTTCAAACCACTTGGTGGGAAAAAATTAGGAAAGACTAAAACCCAGATATTCTCTTTCCCATCATGCTCTAACTTTTTATATTTGCACTCTCTTTTTTGCAGATTCTGAGAAAATGAATTGGTGCTCTGGAAGCTAAGAGAACAAATGTTTATTAAATCTCAGTTCTAGATCTAGCAGTTTTCACTATCTGCATGTTGAATGCCTATTTCCCAGGAGCTCTGCAAAATATACACAACACTAAGGAAGCACTCAGATTCAGTAAAACCACATTCTGCCCTTCATATCTCAGAAACTCATGAAAAACTTTTTTATTCTTTCTGTATTGCACAACTGGGTAAAGTTTGTTGGTTCTACTGCACCTTTTAAGATATTATTTCAAACTCATTTATAATTTACATGCAGGGTTAGCTGTATGTTGGCCTCTTTTGTAGCCACAAAGTTGAGTTTCTCAATAATCAGCAAGCAATATGCATAGGCCCATTCGCTTGAAAGCATAAAGCATTAATACTCATAAAGCACTGGTACCCAATAGTATCTCAGTTTCCTTTCATTCCCATTAATGATGGGATTTCAATTCTGATTGTACAGAAAAGATAATTATTTCCAAAGCATCAAAAATACCTGCAAAATAAGCAGTGTTTGCCCTTTGACCCATGCTAGTTTGAGAAATGAAATGAATGAGCTGTCCTGTGAGGTTTCCCAGGCCTCACCACAATTCTTATTCCAGAGCAGGACAAAGTTACTTCTCACTCTACCCGAGAACCTGAACTTGGGAATAAGCCCCAGGTTCCCTTTTCCTGCTCTAGGCTGGACATTCCTCTTCCCATTTTTCAGTACAATATTAATTTCACAATGTGTGTTTTGGCTTACAGTGTTCACTCCTCTGTTCTAGCCCATAGAAGATATTTCCTCTCTTTTGCTTTATAGTCCTGCTCCCTGACTTCAGCCAAAATATTACATATTTAAGCTATTTGCCTTGCTCAACCTTTACCCCTTGCTCAACCTTTACCAACAACAGCTGAGAATTTGCCGTGCTTTTTATATTAATTTTTTTTTCCCTACCATGTTCTGCTGAAGTCTAATCTTTCCTAAGTTTGTTTGGGAGCTTGTCCTAAACTGAAACCAGGAAATATTTTGAGTTGGGATATCTAACTCATTTACTGATACATAAAACAATATCACTGATTTTAATGAGCAGAAAAAGGATAGAAAAATGAACTATCAAACAACATGCCATGAAGTTTAATAATGAATATTTCCTGTAACTATGCATAACATACAGTGAAAAAAAGCATGAATAAAAAAAAAATAATAATCTCACAGTAGAATAAGTAGGTCTGAAACTGATCATGGAGCCACAAGGGTTATCAGACTGTTTGACAAATCTACTTTTTGCTGTCTATATGATTAATCTTTTAAATGATATGTCTGTTCTTCTTAATAAAACGAATGATTCAGTATTCAAATAGCAATAAAAACAATAGTTCACAGGTTGGAGAATTCCCTGCTAAAAATTTATTAACAGGAAATAACACAGGGATACAAACTTAAGGAAAGCTAAAAATGAAGACTATTAGATAAACATGAAGAACATTAGATAGTAGTGTCTAACAGTAAAATAAAAGTATAATTTTCTAAAACAGACCGCAATATCTATCTCTCCCATGTCATACTATAAAAAGATGGCATTATTTCAGCACCTATTATGCTGAAGTATCCTTCTGTGCGTTCAATATTCCTAGCACATAAATGTTATCATAATGTTATACCAGCAGTAAACTTGACCCAGTAGGTCCCAAGCTGGCCAATAATTTTGTATAACTCTCACTGATGTTGCTTATGCTACAAATGGACTGTAAAACTGGAGACATGATAAATGTATGAAAAATAATGAGTGGTCTAAGGAGGCAGGAGGGAAGATGATATTCTCTTTCTCCCAGAACAAATGATACAGGGCATATTCGATGTATATGGAAGAAGAAAAAATAATATTTTTTTATTATAGTAGGAACTAAGACATGAATTCTTTACTACAGAAAGACATAGAGTGCAATTTAATAATATTCATATATACTAGGATACGTATATAGATATCAGAAATCCCAATTTAAGTATTATGAATATTTTAGAATGGGTACTAAAATATGTTCGGAGGCTTCAGCCAACTTCTACACTATTACAGATCAGAATGTGCCTGTGTACAGTAGATAATTCTTCCACTGTCCACTGAAATGTTCTTACCTTACCTCCCAAATCTGGCTCAAGATAGCAACAAGATCCAGATGGGACAGATTATTCTTTCTATGAAATATAACAAGATCTATCACAGAATCATAGAATTATTTAGGTTGAAAAAGAGCTTTAACATCATCAAGTCCAACTATTAATCTAGCACCTCCAAGTCCAAAACTAAATCATGTCCCTAAGCGCCACAGCTACAGATCTTTTATATAGCTTCGGGTATGGTGACTCAACCATTTTCCTGGGGCAGTCTGTTCCAATGCTTGACATTTTCAGTGAAGAAATTTTTCCAATAGCCAATATAAACCTTCCCTGGTGCAACTTGAGGTTATTTGCTCTCATTATAGGATCATAGGATAGTTTGGGTTGGAAGAGACCTTAAAGATCATCTCGTTCCAAGCCCCATGCCATAGGCAGGGACCAGGTCACTCATTCTATCACTTATTACCTGGGAAGAGAGACCAACACCCATCTTCCTGCAACCTCCGTTCAGGTACTTTCAGCCAGGATGCTGTTGCCCTTGTTGGACAACTGGGCATACTGCCGGCTCATACTCAGCTGGTTATCAACCACCACCCCCAGGTCCTTTTCTCCTGGGCATCTTTCTAATCACTCTTTCCTAAGCCTGCAGTTTTGCATGGGGTTGTTACAACCCAAGTGCAGGAGCCAGCACTTGAATCTTATAAAATTGTCCTCAGCCAATTGACCCAGCCTGTTCAGGTCCCTCTGTAGAGCCTTCCCCCAGGCAGACAGGTAAGACAGTGATATTTAGGTACTCTCCAAGAAAATGATCCTTGACAGGGAGGAAAAGCCTAAATGAACCCCTGAAAGATCTTCTTTTCAAAGCCCTCATTTCTGGTGGAGCAGTGGGAGAAGAATAGGAAGAAGCTAGGAAGAAGCATGCAAACATTATCTTGTGTAGTTTTCATTCCTTTCCAGAAGTACATCACATGCATGTGTGGTTGTGAGCAGAATTTTTAGTTCATCCTTAATAGAAAGCAATATCAGAAAGGCACACAAATAGGTTGTGGGCACTTGTGCCTAGAAGGCTTTTTGTCTGTGCGTATCTTTGCCACAGCTACATTAATACAACACAGGTAGGATTTAACGTTATATTTACATACCTGCTCTTCTTCCCCTTTTTTACACTAGCTGTTCCCAAGTAATTCCTGATGGGTAATAAGAGCTGAAAGAATACATTTTCAACAGGACATTGCTTCAGTTTTCAGAAAAGGAAAATATAAGAATCTTTCTTCTGTGTGCACAGGTGTACTCAAATATACAAGAAAATTGAAAAACAATTTAAAAGGCAATATTGGAAACAATCTGAGCAGGTTTCAGATGCTGCTATGGGTAAAATAACTCACAAAATGATTTGGGAGTCTGTCTTTCATTTCTCAATCCAGTCTACATGGACAAAGTCCATAAGTACACATTGAAGTGGAAAGCAGAAACTAAATTCATTGTTTGTGTCATTTCAAATATAGCACACAGATTTTTTTCAACAAGGCCATTAAAAAAAAAAAAAGAAAAGAAAAAATCCATAGTTTAAAACAGGAAAATCAAGAAAAAATAAATATGCTTTATAATTGCCTGGCCAACAAAGGCCAGGTTGGACAGAGCCTTGGGTGGGATGGTGTAGTGGGAGGTGTTCCTGCCCATGGCAGGGGTGCTGGAACTAGATGGTCTTAAGGAATTAGATGATCTTAAGGAAGTAGATGGTCTAAAGGTCCTTTCCAACCCTAACTAGCCTATGAGTCTATGATTCTAATTATAGCATTAAAACAAAAAGTATAAACACTGATTGTAGCTACATCAGCTTTAACGGAGTTACACAACAACAGTGTGCCTTTTTGTGTTCTTTTTCTTTTATAAAGCAGATATGAGTTCCTGTAAGAACAGGAAGGACATCTTATATTTTTATAGAGGTACATTTTTACTTCTGCATGTACAATTTGCTTTGATTTGAAGAGAACTTTCTCCTGTCAGAAAATGAACAGAATATGCATGAATGCATAGAACCATACTTCACAACAGATGAAGAAATATAATCCAAAACATACTACCTTATCTCATGAATACTAACTTTATAAAAAATGGAAAACATTTGGAGTAATTTTTTGTTATATTCTTAGTGGGATAGTATAGTATATGCATCAATACAGACTTGGAGCTATTCTGAATACAAACTTCATTGTTCTAATTTCAGTCATATTTTTGCACTATAAAAAAAAAAAGCAAACAAAAAACACAACCACAAAACAAGCAAAAAACCCCTACACACATGTTTATGTGAAGCCAAAGATCTCTTACAACTGGTTGTTTCTAAACAAGGAGCAAATTGTCTTTTCTTTCTATATAGCAACAGGAAAAAGTGACTACTTAAAGATGTAAAATAAAATCAGATTACAGCATTCAGTCCAACCAGAGCAGTCCACCAAGAAATCTGTATAATAGAAATAACTTATTTATACTTATGTATAATTTTATTCTGCAGAATTCTTCATTTATCTTTTCTGTTTTAATTTTGGTGGTATTTATACTGTGGCACTACTAACAGCTTGAAAATGAGGACATTTAGAATTGTTTATAAAAATGCAAAACATTATTCTTTTCTGTCTTTGTTTCACTGAACTCTATAGGTGAGTTGCCTCAGCTAAATAGGATTCTTTATGCATTAACATAAAATAATTCATATGAGTCTAGGGAGACTTTGAGCTTTTTCTTTTCATTGGGGTATAAATATTGGAATCCTAAGGCTTAAGATAAATTGGAATTTGAAGAATCATCTCTGATCTGAAACTTGCTGAGGTGAGGCAGACTATGCCCCAGTTCTACCACTACAACTTTCCTCATGTTTCATCACTTTCTTCTCAAGAGTTCTGGAAAGGAGCTGAAATTGTATCCAGCCAGAAGGTGGAGAAATTTTTCAGGAAGTCAGCTCATACTCCAAAGCTAGCCTCTTGGAGTGAAAGAATAGCTTTATTATTTAAGGACTAGGTATTAGGTTATTCAGCACACTATGTTTAATTTGTCTTTTTATGCCTTATGCAGTAGACAAAATTCCCATGATAGAGCAATAAAAAAAGTCAGTATAGTAGTCTGTTAATTTTTTTGCTGGGTTATATAGCAAAAAAGTTCAATGAGACTTGAAAGTATGGAAACATGGATAATGAGTGTGATACAAAATAAACAGGTGTATAAAGACGAAGTACAGTGAACCGATTATTGTTAACTGGTAATAACAGAAGTTGTACTGGTAATAAGAGAAGTTATATTAGTAATAACAGAAGTTATAATAATCATGTAATGACAGACTTCTTGTATTCCAGTATAGAGTCTTATGATGTAAGGAGTATTAAAAAGCAAAATATTTGCTAGACAATAATGATCATATCTACTCTTCCTTTTAAATTTTATATTTGCATATAGGCAAGTAAATCTGGAAGTTTTTAGATAACTTTTTAACATTAGTGCAGAGCTCTTTCATTATTAGTAATTTTCAACTGTGAAAGTTTTGAGATTTCAGAGGGGGAGAAAGGGACTGTTACTGATGCTAGTAGTATATGCATAATAATGAATTTCTAGTTATATCAGTAGATCAGTAGGCCTATTATCTCATCTTTGAAACAGCATACTGTTGTCAATATTGCACAGCATTTTTCTATTTATACTTGTATTTCCGCAGACTATGGGTTAGTTCTTTCTGAATTTGATTAAGTGACTCTTTACATCTCCTGAATAAATGAGGAGCTGTATTTCTCAAAAAGTGGAAGTTAGTCAAAGGTTAAAGATCAGGAAAGAGATCAGGAAAGATTTAGATCAAGAGGACAGGATATGCTTATTTTGCTGAAAAGTGTTCACCTTCCATTCTATTTCAAACAATTTTTCCTACTTACTTCAGAAGAAATTATTAGACATTTATTTTTTGTTCTTATTAAAAAAGAGGGATAAATTACCATATCTTACTAAAAGTTGCCCTCATTGATTTTATTATTTACCAAAGTATAAGTTTGGTGTTCCACGGGATGGCCTTTCTTATAAATAAAATGTTAGAATTTTTCATCATTCATTGCTATCCAGCTAAAGAGCCTTTGATTATATGTGAATTTTTTCTTGCCTACAGTTGAATACTCCTGTAGCTTCTAAAGCCTCGTTAGTGACATGAATTCTTCTTACACATTAAATATTGACAGGCAGACAAGGTTTCAACTGGAACTGATCTACTTAAAGAATACTCTTCAGAAAACACTGACAGAAATGCACATAGCAAACTGAGAGAAGGAAACACTTTATGTATGTTCTTCCACCTACATCTTTAAACAACACACATAAGAACTGCTTGTTTCAATACTGTGAGAACAATATTGGAGAAATTCATGTGCAAACAATTTAAAGACATACTCAGGTAATCTGTACCAGTTATCAAACAGAATGCAAAGAATCTGTCTTTGAAGAAAATTGGAAACATTGCCTGGGTAAGGACAGCTGCATCCAAACCCTTGTTTTCCAGTTCAGCATCACCTTGTGTAGTACCTGGGTACACAGAGAAAATGACCAAACAAAATCCTGATGGTCTTAGTATTCGAGAGGAACAAATGTAATTGGAAATGAAATCAAAGAAAGAGACATCCCTGTTCTAAACAAAAACATAGCTAATAAAATTGAGTCAGAAGATCTAAGAAAATCTGCATGAGCCTGGGACAGGGAAACAAGGAGCCAACACAGTCTCTGATTTGTGTTTCTGCTCAATTTACTTGAGCAGGATGAAATCTGCCACTGGCAGACCAAAACCAAACTGTGCACACTTTTAGTTCCCACCTAAATCCTGTTTGCAAGACTTAAGTGAGGCATAGACCTTTACTGTCTGTCGAAACAAGGATGAATTTTATCGTTTATGAGTAAACCAGCAAGAAATGTGGCAGAATACATAAATATTTTTTCTAAGGTCTAGTTTCAAGTGCAAGATTGTTTGTACTGATGCAGAAGCTATCGGGGGACACAAGTTCAACTGACCTGACATTTCTCAAAAATTAAAGGATAACAGTTTTTCCCTTCTGATTCTGCTGTGCAAATAATGGTCTCTTTCCACTGTTTCTGCAGACTTTTGAAAACCTATTGGAGTGGCTTACAAACAAAATAACTGTAATGTGGAAATGGAATACACTGTTTTCTTGGAATTAGCTTTTTAAATACCTGCAATAAAGCTGAATAGTAACAGCAGTATCAGTACTAATTATGGGAGTATCCAATCCTGTAACTTTTCATAAGCATCCAAAGGGCTATGAGTCATTTCAGAGAATCAAGCAGCAATGTATCCCCTGCCCTAAGAAGTTACAAATTACTGCCCCAATATTTCAGAAATATTAAGTGATCTGACAAACAGCAGAGATAAGTCTAGTGCTCCACGCAAATGCATACTTTAATGCTTTAGTGTTAGTAGTCTGGCACCAGTGTGTGTAACTTTTCCGCTCATGCTGCCAGTTTTACTATTTTATTCTACTTTCACAGATCTTTGTATGCAAAGAGCAAGGCATGATATATGTGGGGCAGGAAATATGAGTTTCTGTGGAATCTTCCATGTTTATGCAAACACAAAAAATAGGGCAAGTGGATTTCTGTAGAAGAGAAAAATCTTTGCTTGCATGTTACTTCAAACTAAAGAACAGTCTCAAAGAATTCAGGAAGCACACAGTTATATAGATCAGGGCTTTAGTGTGATATCGAGTAGAGATTGCACTGGAAAGGAATGACACTGGCATAAAAACAAAGAAGTAAGAAAGAATGCTAGGAAGAGAAAAAGAGTTATTATTTTTTTTAGTGTTGTTTAAAATAATATCCTAACCAACACTTAAAGCAGACAAGAAGCTGCCTGAGACAAATACAAAAACATCTGAAATATAGAGTATTCATTTACGTGTAACAAAGACTTACAATTGGCTCAACTGTGGAGGCCACATTCAAATTAATCCCTTCACGTTTTCTGCTTCAAATTTAAATGCTTATGTGCTTATATTTAATTTAGAAAGTGCACTGGTTAACCTCTGATCTTTCTTTCATCAAGACTTTCTTAAAGCATCAAGGTTTTCTTCAAGTTTGTCAATTACTGTGAACTCAAGTTACCTTCTGAAAGTTTTAAAAGTGGAAACTACGAACAAATATTTAAATGAGACTGCCCTGCTACTTTTCCACATCCAGCCTGCATGCATTCTGTTTTGAATTCAAGCTATTTATATTATAACATTCACATTTTTTGCTGCTGTAAATGGCAGATATCATTTAAGGCTTTAGGAGCTACATGCTTTTAAAACTAGATTGGGTACATACTGTAAATTTTGTAGAGGTTATTTAGTTTTAGCATGAATAATTGTTTAAGTTGTGCTCAATTAACTGCTTACAGAATCACCTCTCTTTTCTGTGGAGTGCAAATTTTTACAAAGGAAATCTATGTGTCCTATTCCTGTAAAGACAAGTAAGTAAATATGCTAAGATCACAATTTAGTCATCAAAATTCTTCACATCTCATAAAGAATAACAGATCACTCTATAGAGATAATAGACTTAATAGCTACAGTATTTTCCAAAATCTAATCTTGTTTGAACTAAAGCATATCTTTAAAAAAGAAATCTAATTTTACTATAAGAATTTACAGTGATGAAGAATCCAAATGCATCAGCCTCAGCAAATTGATCCAGATGACAATTGTTCTTTGGCTGTCAGAAAGACACAATGACTCCTTTCTTGTGCAAATTTATCTAATTTCTCCCAATAGGTTGGTTCTCTTGTACATTGGCCTCCTAAGTTAAAAGATGGCCTGTAAAATTTCTGTGCTAAAAACATTTCCTGTGAAAATGTTTGACGGTGTCAAACTACAGACCCTTTTTTTTTCTAGTGAAAAATGTGAATTTTGAATTTTATTTTTTTTTAACCCGCTTACTTAATTCCTCCAAATATACAAATGCCGATCTGAATGGGGGGAACAGAGATGAGTGAATGCTTCTGACTGTGCCCCACGAAAAGTAACAACTGTTACTGATGGATGCAGAAACTTTAGTTTGTTTCAGCCATGACTGAACCCTACTGTCAATTCTGCTCATAAATCTTTTAAAAGCATTAGAGCTGCACCTAGATTTGGATGAGAATCCCTCACGCAGGTCTTAGCTATCACTGCCTTATATCTGGAGAGCTCAGAAAATGAACAAAACCAAGCATCTGATGGAGAAATGTCAGTATATTTTATTGAAAGCACAGAATCAAATTAAATAAATATACTAAACATTAATATGTTCCACAGGAACTCTATGGATTTAATTCAATGGACAATGAAAAGGCATATGGGAAAAGGTTGGTGAAATCAGTCTCCCAATGTGAATGGTCATAGCATCATAAAATACTGAAATTAATGATAAATACCACATATCATTTATAAAGTTTTGATCTAGCCCTTAATTTTGTCCAGGACCACCTGGCTTCCTGGCTACAACTAAAAAGAGATTTCCTACAAGATGTTTTTTTTAATAATGATCATAATGTCCATAAATTAAACATTGTCTCTTAGAAATAGATAAAAAAGCAGACCAAAACAAACAAAACAAACAAAACAAAAAAAAGAAACAAGACCCTTAGTATAATATCTTCTCTTGTGAAAAAAGAAACTAGATAAGAAGTAAAGAAGTTTGTTATAGTTGTAGAGTTATGTTGTATAGTTATATTGTATAGTTGGCTATAGACAATCTTAAGCACTGACCTGTGCTTAACATATTAATAAGCTGTCTGGCAAAAACAGGGTAAACAGTAAGATGTCAAAGTCTTCTGCTAACAAAGCATTTTTTTGTAATTGATTGAGGTTTTCAGTGACCAGCATATCAACATTTACATCTTCTATAACTCCTGCTTGGCCTTTACAGGAGGTTGCAACTTATTTTTGCTGTGCCTAGTAAGGAGGTCATGCCACCACACACATCCATCTCAGAAAGCATGACCTGATAGGCTTAAGGAGAATCTGTCATCTACCATGAAGCCTCAATACCCAAAACCAGCAATGAAGCAGGAAGATTAAATTCATCATTGATAAATGCAAATAGGAAATGACCTGTTGATTAACAGCCTTACAAAAATGGGCTCGAAATTAGTTTTTACTAGTCTAGAGAGGGATTTTGATATCACCATGAGTAGTTTTCCGAAAACATGAAAACAATACCTAATTGCAATACACAGGAAGAGATTGCTATTTTCTCCTGTGGAAAAATGGGAATAGAGTCAGAGCAAAAATGTAACTATGATACAGCTGAAATATACATCTCATGAGAAGAAGCTGAGGGAACCTGGAGAAGAGACAGTTTTGAGGGGATTTAACAGCATGCCCCCAGTACTTTCAAGGACGGCATGGAGAAGAAAGAACCAGACTCTTCACAGTGGTGAATGGCAGGAGATAAGAGGAACCGGACATAAACTGGAGTAAAAGAGGTTCAGACTGGATATAAAAAGAAATGTTTACACCAAGAGAACAGCCAGGCAGTGTAGCAAGTTTTTTAAAGAACTTGTATAGTCTCTATTCTTGGAGATTTTCAAGACCCAAATGGATAAAGCCCTCAGCAACTTGATCTGATATCATAGCTGACTCTGCTTTAAGTGGAAGGTTAGGGTAGAAACATCCTGTATTGAATTATACCATGAATTTATAACCTAGTGATCTTCTTCACTTTCCACAGTGTTAACACAAGACTTTCTCTAGTTCATCTTGGTAGTTATATGAGAGAATAACAATCTTGATGTGAAGATAATTAATTCTTTTGAACTAGCAGAAAGGAGTAAAAGCTTGACTTCCCTGAAATAACAGCAAAATGCCCAAGACTTTGTGCCAGTGGTATTCTCGTCATTTAAATATGCAGCACCTATGTGCTTATTTCAGTGGTAATGTACCAGATGATACATTTTTCCAAACTGCAGCCCCAAATTAATAAAGCTTGTAAGTCTTCCTTATTTGAAGAAAGTTTAAACATAAGTTACAAAAGTCCAAATTAGATTCTCCCGGGAGATCATAAATGGGATTTAAGTTATAAACACAATCTGTGGACTTCTTACATAGGCAAAATTTCATCCATACACAGTTTTTCACTGGCATTGCTCATACAAAAAAGGTTTTCAGGACTAATAATGACATTAATAATAAAGAAAGAATGAGTACTAGATAATTTAACCTTTCAAATATACTGCAAAAGCGGGTCCATATATATTATTGCAGTCACAAGAAAGATACAATCTTTTGGTTTTCTGCTTAATTTAACATCAGCTTGAAGAGTGCTGGTTGATAAAAAACATTTTAGAGAATGAAAACTGAAACCAGAAAACTAGACATAATAAAAGTGGTACATGATTAGCTATTGTACTGAAAAGGATTTAAATCACTTTAAACAAAACTGCAGTAGAGTTATCTGCCTGGGTAAAAATATGTGACCTGCCTGGGTTTTCCGATGGACTATGACTCTTTATTAAAATATGTTGCAATTATAATTTACCCATTTTCATCTCTGTGCTCAAATGTTCTCTGTAAGGTTCATTAAGCAGTAACAAATGCTGAAAAACTGAATTTCTACATATGAGCTGCTCTATCAGTAAGGAGAGAATCGCAAACATCATAAGAGATAAAGTGAGCAGTGTGATTAAAATGCTACACATGTGCTTGAAAAAGATCCTAGTGATTTTAGGAATGTTAGAAGTTTTAAGATTGCATCTATCCTCAGACTAAGGTGGTAAAGCCACAATATCTATAAAAGCAGAATGAGCATCCTGAGACTTGCTGAGTGTATAACACCACCACTAACATTTTTATAGCACTTTTCAGTGAAATTGCTCCTAGCATTTTAAACAGGAGGTCGTGCTTCATTAGCCTTATTTTACAGTTCATGGAACAAACGTACTGAGAAAGTGGCAAAAAAAATTATAGGAACAAGATCACTACAGAGGTCTTCTCATTCCAAAGTCATTAACAGCTACCCTTTGTTACACGGTTCTTAGACTCTCTTAGCTGTCTTGAAGATGTAGACTGTCCAGAAGAGAAAGACATATAAATTTATATGCTTCTCTCATGTATGCAGTTGTTTCAGTACAAGTAACAAAATTGCTCCAGTGATGAGAAGTGGATGGAGTATTAGCTGATGTTCTCACTTCACACTCTGATGCAGTCCCACACCAGCCCTGCATTTCAGCACTCCCTAAACTACAGCCAGGATACTGCATTTACCTTTGGGACCACAGTGTGAGAAGGAAAACAATAAACAGGAATTCAGTGGAGGTAATTTACTAACAACTAGAAACTTTTTTTTTTTTTTGGAGAAATAACTAATACTGTGGCTTAGAAACAAACCACAATCCTACTGGCACACACTGTTAATGTAAAAGATACTAAAAATGTATATGTATTTTATTAGGATGTGAAAAAGGGTATTGGATAAAATTATTTCTTGGTATTGTTTGGATTTTATAGACTGTTAAAACTTATTATTAGTCTTGTAATTAAACAATAAGTAAACCATTAAGTAGATAATGGGGACCAACACATGCACCATATAATTATTACTGCACAGTGGACAGAAGTTAAGAACCACAGTCTCAGAAACTGTGTTTGCAGCAGTTGCAAATGAAAGGATGCTGTTACCCAAGACTAGATCAGCCATCTGACCTAGAGAGCCATTGCATAGTATGGCAATTCATTGGGTAAGTATGGTACTGCTTGCCCAGATTTTTCGTATGCTCTGTCAAAAAAAAAACCTTTTATCAGATGCTGTAACCTCTTTTATCTGGATCCTGTTTGAACTCCAGAGTGGAGATAACAGCAGGAAACAGCCTAACTTCAGTTCCATATAAAGTAACAGAACAAATAATTAGAAGGAAAAAAAACCTACCAAACAGAATTTATAATAAAAATGCAAGAATAATTTATAAAAAAAAAAAAAGCTTTCTAAGATTATGAAGACTAGAAAGCTACTGTACAGAGGAAGAGATTTGATAGGTGCATTAGTTAGATTCAGCAACTGCCAGCTTATATCTTGGAAAATTTCTTAGGAAATCGAAATTAAATTCTGGACATATTCAAACCAATGACTGAAAACAGTTAAACAAATTTAGCAGCATTTCAGATAAGCTGGAATCCTTCTGAATATGGGGCTGTCCATTATGAGATGATAATCTATTTTATCAACCTGCCTTCCACACAAACACAAAGCATGCTCGCACACTTGCAGGAATAAGGAAGTGCTTGATCTGTCATCTTGGTTGCTGCTCGGTTGCTTTTTTTTCTGAGTTGTATTCAAGGAATCTCTTAGTCAAAGTCTTCCCTGTTTTTCCTGATGATTTATATCTGTTTACCAAACTATCTGTTGAGGCACACTTGTGTGTCTTCTGCTATAGTAAACTAATAGGATCCTGTCCTCAAGTAACAAGTATTCTAGCATTGGGAATGGTCAACAAGGATGATACACAAACGTAAATGTTCATGACCATTGGGAACAGACGGAAACTCACTATTTATGAGCTGAGCATGTACTTCCTGATTATTTTCTGTTGAAATCATAACTGCAAGTTGCCCACATATGGAACTTTGTCAAAAAATTTGTTATAAAATGTGTTTTCTGATGGTTTGCTTCTCATTTTCTGACATATGACACAGGAAAGTGTTATTTTTGGCAAGAAATGCTTGCAGGATACTCTCACCTAGATTCAGGGGACTGCAAGTTACCTGCAAAAGCAGAGTTATCCTATTTCATACCTGAAACTAATAAAAGGATTTCAAACCATGTCAGATATTCAGAAGTGTGTGGCTCTGATTTTATTGTCAGAAGAGAATAGTTATAGAAACATAACTTTGTTATAGCTTGAAGCTTGTATTTCATATGAATAGAACTGCAACTTTTAAATGTGATACTTCTGAAACACAACCAATTGTCTTTGTTGGTTTTGGCTGGAGTAGAGCTATACTATGCTTTGGATTTGTGCTGGAAACAGTGTTGGTCATACAGGAAAAAATAATGTTTCATTATTGCTGAGCAGTGCTTACAGAGGTCGAGGCCTTTTCTGCTCCTCACCCCACCCACCAGTGAGTACACTGAGGGTGAGTTGGGAGGGGACACATCCAGGATAGCTTACCCCAACTGACCAAAGGGATATTCCATGCTTTATGATATCATGCTCAACAATTTAAAGCTGGGGGAAGAAGGAGGAAGGAGGGGACCTTTGGAGTGATGGCATTTGTCTTCAGAATTGACCGTGATGTGTAATGGAACCCTGTTTTCCTGGAGATGGCTGAACACCTTCTTGATGATCAGAAGCAGTGAATTAATTTTTTGTTTTGCTTTGCTTGAGTGCATGGCTTTTGCTTCACCTATTAAACTGTCTTTATCTCAACTCACAAGTCTTCTCACTTTTATCCTTCTGATTCTCTCCTCCATTTGAGCAGGAGGGAGTAAGCAAGTGGCTGGCTGATTCTTTGATGCCAGCTGAGGTTAAAACATGACATTGTCCCAGTAGACTGTCAAAACAAGATGTATCAGATTCAGCTCCCTTCCACAAACATATCACAATCTGTTTTGATAGGAAAGGAATATAGTTTAATTATTTGTTTTTAATCTGACTCCAGACCTGATATATGGCACCTCATTAAGTTCTCTTCACTTGTTCTGTTAAAAACAACCATCCTCAAAGGAGGTATGCAATTTCTAGCACAAAAGATAAACTCAGAAAACTTTATGCTATCCTACAAACTCAGCCAGCCTGAACACCTGACTTCTGGTTTTGAAGGGTAACTGTCACTTAGTACCACAGCACATGTAACATCTTGTTAGCAAAAAAACTTTTCATCTATACCTCAGAACTTTTCCTACTCCACAGAGTCCAATAATCTATCAAAACAAAATAATAAATTTATAATTCACTACCACAATGCAGGTAAATCCCCAAAAAAAACTGAAATAAAATCAGGGAAAAAAAAAAAAGACATGGGTAAGTTGTTTTCTAACTCAGTACTTTATTATCATACAGCAAGGCTTTTGAATCCCAGAAATCCATTTTGCAGCATGTGGAAATTTAAGGAAGATACAACAGCTATGACATTATTTGAAACTGAGAGAATGTGGTAGTACTTTTGTCAGCCTCTCTGTAATACAGCTAGTTATTCCTAATATAGGCTAAGGCTTTCAGAGAGGATGAAAGTCACCAGTAAAGCCCAACATCCTCTGGAAGAATGTTATGTAAAGCACAGGTACATCATGAAACCTAAGGGAAAAATAATGGTATCTTAAACTTGCATAGCACATTTCATCTGAGGGATCAGAAGTACTTCACAAGGCATGTGGTTTAGGCCCTGCTAAGGTGTTCTGCCTATGGGTCTGTAAAAGGTGTGTTTTCTTTCATTGAGTTTCCATTTACACTGTGGATGACCCTTTTTCCCCATGGAAGCAAGCAAGCTTTCAGCCCCTGAAGTATCCCACAGTACAGGGAAATAATATTTTAATAAATAATATTTAATAAATAATATTTTAACCCTAAACCTTTCTGCCTGATACAATATTTCCCCAGCAAGAATCTGAGTTTTCTAGCAACCATGTTATTATCATCTCCAACCCAGAACCATACCCAGAGGAGTACCGGAAGAAAAATGTCCTGACTAAACCACTTTCTGACAGTGGAAAACCTTATTTAGAGGCATTTTTCAGTCTAAGTAAGGATCTTCCATCCCCTACCCCTCTTACTAGTTTGATACAGCCATACTTCCCAGGCTTATCTAGAAGGTACGCAAGAGGGGAATGGGTGAATTGCATGTCAAGGAAGATCTTGGATCTGTTTACAGTGATGTTTAAGCTCTTAAGTAAAAGGCTGAAAACCACCAGCAGAAAACCCTACCTTGCTACACTTTCCCAACTCTACTGGAGAAATAACATTTTTAATAGAAGGATTTTACTGTTACTTGAGAATGAAACATGCATATCTCTCATTAGGAAGCATGTTGCATACTGTCAGACAAAAGTTCCTTTATAGGAAATGAAGGGGCATGATGGATATAATTGTCAAAGCAGAGAGTCAAAACTTTTAAGCTCTTCAGACATATAGAAATCTCTCATGTCTTTAATATACCAAAGGCTCTGAGTCATCTGTGGTGTTGTTAAAGCTCAGAAGATGCCATCAGATTGTGGAGAAATGTGTTAAATTTAACACAGATCGAATTCTTGTAACTCGGAGTCTTCATCCCAGAGAACTACAATTCACTGCCACAGGATGAATATCCTCCTTGCTTCTTCTGTAATCCAAATACACAATTCCTTGTCTCATTAAAAAAAAAAGAAAAAAAAAAGTTATTTTCCCCAAGGCTGTTTTGCTTTCATTTTTTTCATATGCTTTCCTTAGTGTTGACAGATACTCAGCATAACTTCTGCTTGCATTGAGAACACTCTCATTCCTACCTAAAGCATGAAGATAAATTTCAACAAAATTTGTGGCTCTCTGAAAATTCTGAAAATGTTCTAGAACTGACAATATCTCATCTGGCAATCTACGGTGCTGGCTTAAGTGGCAAATTGTTTACACTGCTACTTGAGACTCAGTGGTTACTACTCCTTTAGCTTACTACAGGTTTTACACCTATCATCTTAAACAACCCTCCAAAATCTGCTATACAGAAAAGGGATAGCTAGTCCAGAAAACTAAGGCGCAGTAACTTTAGTCTTCTCAAGGGAAAGACAGTTATATCCCAGGAAACCACATGCACTAGGAAAATGTGTTCAGAAAATGGCAGTGATAATCCAGTGTTCTCTTCTTTTAATTCACCTGCCTCAGTTACATTTATATCTTAGAAGGCCAAACACAGAGCTTGCTATCTGGATAGTTTACACTGTCCCATCCAAGTAACCAGAGTACTTGTATTCATTAGTGCATTTGTACTGCTAATAGCTACAGCCACTTATTACAGACACCAAAGGCCTTATTTTGTGCTCCTTTTGCTTTTTTTTTTTTGTTATTACTTGTAAGGTTTTATGTCCTTCTAGACAGAATATGATATTTACATGATCCTCCTTTGCATCCTTTCCTCTAAAATTAAGAATTTCTATTATTTTTTTCCTTTTCCCAAACATTTTTGGTTCATATTCTTGCATTGCATAGAATCATGGAATATTTTGGGTTGGAAAGGAACTTCATAGAATCAATCATAGAATTGTTAGGGTTGGAAAAGACCTTAAGATCATCTAGTTCCAACCCCTGCCGTGGGCAGGGACACCTTACGCTAAATCATATCACCCAAGGCCTCGTCCAACCTGGCCTTGAACACTGCCAGGGATGGAGCATTCACAACCTCCCTGGGCAACCATTCCAGTGCCTCACCACCCTAACAGGAAAGAATTTCCTCCTTATATCCAACCTAAACTTCCCCTGTTTAAATTTTAACTCGTTACCCCTTGTCCTGTCACTACAGTCTGTAATGAAAAGTCCCTCGTCAGCATCCCTATAGGCCCCCTTCAGATACTGGAAGGCTGCTATGAGGTCTCCACGCAGCCTTCTCTAATCCAGGATGAACAGCCCCAACTTCCTCAGCCTGTCTTCATACGGGAGGTGCTCCAGTCCCCTGATCATCCTCGTGGCCCTTCTCTGGACTTGTTCCAACAGTTCCATGTCCTTTTATGTTGAGGACACCAGAACTGCACACATTCCTTTCCTCCAGCGTATCAACCGAACCACACAGCTTGGTGTCATTGGCAAACTTGCTGAGGGCGCACTCAATCCCACTGTCCATGTCAGCGACAAAGATGTTGAGCAAGACCAGTCCCAACACTGATCCCTGAGGGACACCACTCGTTACTGGTCTCCAGCCAGACATTGAGCCATTGACCACAACTCTTTGTGTGCAGCCATCCAGCCAGTTCTTTATCCACCGAGTGGTCCATCCATCAAATTGATGTCGCTCCAATTTAGAGACAAGGATGTCATGTGGGACAGTGTCGAACGCTTTGCACAAGTCCAGGCAGGTGACATCAACTGCTCTACCCCTGTCCATCAGTTCTGTAGCCCCATCATAGAAGGCCACCAAATTGGTCAGGCAGGATTTCCCCTTAGTGAAGCCATGCTGGCTGTCACCAAGCACCTTGTTGGTTTTCATGTGCCTGAGCATGCCTTCCAGGAGAACCTGCTCCAAGATTTTGCCAGGCACAGAGGTGACACTGACTGGTCTGTAATTCCCCGGGTCATCCATTTTCCCCTCCTTGAAAATGGGGATTATATTTCCCTTTTTCCAGTCATCGGGAACTTCACCTGACTGCCATGATTTCTCAAATATGATGGCCAGTGACTTCGCAACTTCATTCGCCAGCTCCTTCAGGACCCACGGATGGATCTCATCAGGACCCACGGACTTGTGCACGTTCAGATTTTTAAGATGGTCTCGAACCAGTTCCTCTCCTACAGTGGGCGCAAGGTCTTCATTCTCACAGTCCCTGCATCTGCCTTCCAAGACTTAGGTGGAGGGGTCAGAGCCTTTGCCAGTGAAGACCGAGGGAAAGAAGTCATTCAGAACCTCAGCCTTCTCCAAATCATGTGTAGCCAGTTCTCCAGAGAGCTTCCTGAGGGGGCCTACATTCTCCCTAGTCTGTTTTTCATTTGCTATGTACCTGTAGAATCCCTTCCTGTTATCTTTAATACCTCTAGCTAATTTTAATTCTAACTGAGCCTTAGCTTTCCTAACCTGGTCCCTAGCTTCTCAGACAACATCCCTGTACTCTTCCCATGCCACTTGTCCTTGCTTCCACTTATTATAAGCCTCTCTTTTCAATTGAATTTTCCTCAGCAGCTCCTTACCCATCCAAGCAGGTCTCCTGGCCCTCCTGCTGCACTTCCTTCTGGTTGGGATGCAACACTGAGCTTGTAGCAGGTGATCCTGCAACCAAGAGTCTTGGGCCCCCCTGCCCTCTAGGGCTGTATCACATGGAACCTTACTAAGCAAGTTCCTGAAGAGGTCAAAGTCTGCTCTTTTGAAGTCCAGGGTAGTGAGCTTGCTGCAAGCTCTTCTCCCTGTCCTGAGGATCTCAAATTTGGCCATCTCTGCATCCAAGGCTGCCCTAGAGCGTCATATTTCAATGAGCCCTTCCCTGTTGGTGAGCATGAGGTCAAGCATGGCACCTCTCCTTGTCAGCTCCTCTATTACTTTCAGAAGGAAGTTGTCTTCTACATAATCGAGGAACCTCCTGGATTGCTTGTGCCGGGCCCTACTGTCCTTCCAACAGATGTCAGGGTGAAGTCACCCATGAGAACAAGGGCCTGTGAGCGTGAGGCTGTTCCTACCTGTCTATATAGTGCTTCATTGGCAGGCTCTCCTTGATCAGGTGGTCTGTAACAGATCCCCACAGTAATGTCTCCCATAGCTATATTCCCTTTAACCCTGACCCACAAACTCTCTGTGGACTGCTCACCTGCCCCCAGACACAGTTCCATACTCTCCAGCCTATCCCTAACATAAAGGGCAACTCCCCCTCCCCACCTGCCAGGCCTGTCTTTTCTGAAGAGCCTGTAACCTTCCATTCCAACACTCCAGTCACAGGAGCCATCCCACCATGTTTCTGTGATGCCTATTATATCATACCCCCGTAGACGTGCACACATCTCTAATTCCTCTTGTTTGTTCCCCATGCTACGGGTATTTGTATAGAGGCATCTGAGCCAAGCTCCAAATGAAGCCGGCTCATTGGCTGGAGCGGCTGGAATATCTCTACATTGCTCCAAGCATTTATTATAGGTTCTGGCAACTGACTGGGTGTTTTGGGATGGAATGATGCCCCCTTCCCCAACACATCTAGTTTAAAGCCTCCTTGACCAGTCTGGCAAGCCTCCTACCAAAACTGCTCTTTCCCTTATCAGACCAGCTCCACCAGCCCCCACTAGACCTGTCCTACAAACTTGGGTCCCGTGTTCGAGGCACCCAAACCCCTGACTGTGACACCACCCTTTTATCCACTTATTCACCTGGACAATCTTCCTACCATTTTTTAGGTCCTCCCCTGTATCCTGGAGAATTGATGAAAAGACCACCTGAGCTCCAGAGCCCCTAACCACCTCTCCCAGGGCTCTGTAGTCCTTCTTTATGTCCCCCAGGCTACTACTGTCTATGTCCCTAGCACCCACATGGATCACCAGAAGCGGGTAGCTGTCCGTTGGACTTACTAGAGCAGGCAGCCTCTCTGCCACATCCCTGATCTGTGCGCCCGGTAGGCAACACACCTCCCTTGAGACGGGGTCTGGCCGGCAGACAAGTGCTTCTGTCCCTTTCAGTGTAGAGTCCCCTACTACTACGACCTGCCATTTTTTCCTGGCAGCACCAGTAGAGATCTTCTTTAGCAGTGCATCAGCCGGCTGCTTCTGGCTCGAGTGTGCTTCCTCATTAGCCCCCTACAGGACAGCAAAGCTGTTCTGCGTGGGGACAACAGATTTAGGGGGAAGCCCCTTGCTTTTGGTTGTCCTTTTCCTCCTTTTTGTTGTTTTTTTTTTGTCACCAATTCCCAGCTTCCCAGGTTAACGGCCTCCTTCTTTCCTTCATGAGCTAGAGGGGAAGCTCGAGGCCCCTGCACAGTCTGGGCCAGGAGCAAGCATTCCTGCTTCCTCTCAGCTTCCCTGACATCTCGCAGTCTATTAACAGCATCCCGCAGCTCAGCCCCTGCTGCAGGAGGACCTCCACCAGGGAGCACCGAGTGCAGCCCTGCCCATTGTGCACCCTCCCCTCACCAGACCAGTGCAGGCACTCTCTACACCCCGAGCTCTGCACTGCAGCCTCCCCTCTCATCGGCTCTGTCTGGGTGCCTACGCTGGCCACCGCCGGGGCAGCCAGAGCAGAACCCCCAGACGGGGCCCTGGTCATACGACGAGTGCTCACCATCCCTCTCAAACTGCCGCGCAAACTGCCTCGACCCGCTCTGTTCACCGCACTCCTGGTCGCTCGCGCTCCCTGGGGCAGGTTTCTAACCAGTCAGGGCTGGTGCCAATCTAACTTCATAGATAACCTACTTCCAACCTCCCTGCCATGGACAGGGGATCTCCCATTAGATCAGGCTGCTCACAGTCCTATCCAACCTGATTTTGAACACTGCCAATGACAGAGTATCCATAACTTGTTGGGCAACATGTTCCAATGTCTCACCAATCTCATCATAAAAATTTCTTCCTTATATCTGGTCTTAACCTACCTTTAGTTTAAAACTGTTGCCCCGTGTTCTGTCACTACAGATGCTGGTAAAAAGTCTCTCTATTTTTTTTATAAGCCCCTTTATATATCCAAAGGACACAATAGTCTCCCCGGGCTGATTTTAGAATCTGATTTCACTTCTGAAAGTGTTAATTTTGTGTACACAATTCTCAGACTCTTTTGAACAGCTTAAAATGCAGACCTAACGCACCTTTTACCTTAACGTAACATAACATGTCTGTTCTTGTCATCCACAGCTGTTTTCATATGTAATGAAAAGCAGTGAAAAACTCTCCAGTATAAGATCAGAACTGTAAATGAAATGCAGCACTAGCTATTCAGTCTGAATGCGGGGCAAGGCTTATGGCATAGGCACAAAAACTGTCCTAATATTGCTTCTTGGATAATGTGCTTGCTTCCAGGGTACTTCCCTGTGGGAGTTTTTATTTTGATTGGTTAGTTCAGTTGGTTTTCACTCAGACTGTTTGTTTAACAGTTTTTTGGTTTTATTTATATTGTTTTGCCCAGGATGCTTGTGCCTTGTGACAATTACCTCAGATTAAGCATAAAGCAATTTAGTGAAGAATCACCATTCGTATCTGAAAGTTAATTTTTGCAATATGCTTCAGGTTTTCCAAAGTAAAATCATATAGGTCAGCAGATTAGGTAATACTAAAATCTTTGATCTGTTATGTCTGAGTTTCTTTAGGCACAAAGGAGTTGCAGCTACCAGTCCATTAATATAATTTTGTGAAAAGTTGTTAATAAATCTCATTTAATACAATAATAATATGAATATTACTTGAATTTTAAAACTACAATAATGTTTAAAGTTTTGATCTTGTAAGTTAGCAAACAGTGAAACATGCAAACCATAATCTTGTGATGGACACCTCAGTAGTCAAATGTTATGGCTTGTTAACACCACTGTCAATGAAATTATTTCGTCAGTTCTTCTTAGTCTCCAAATACACCATTTGTTAATGTGTAGTGTACTCTCAGGACAGCCTTGTTTCTCCTGTCCCCAGAAGAAGAAATACCCACAAATACTTAAATAAACCAGAACCACTGAATAATGAAAAATAGAGACTATTAAAAAATAAATATATTAAATATTAACTGGAAGATAATTGAAATGACCCTGCAAAAGAACATCTTCTTCAATCATTTTTTTTCCTCCAGCAGTGCAACTTCCTTTTTAAAATGCCAGACAACATTAGTTAAAATATATATTATTTCTGTCTAACCTGAAACTTCAAGTTCTTGAAACAGTCAAAAATGCCATCAAATTTACAATTTTCATTTTTCAACTGCAATAAATATGATTTTCAGGAAAAGACTACGTTCTTTAGCAAAGTAAAATCTTTTAATCATGACCTCAGAAACAATTTTAGTTAAGGAATTAGTAACATTTATGGAAAATTTCATACTCCTGAAAATCAAATTTCAATCAAGATTGTCCCATCTTCTTTAACATTTGAAAACTCTTTGAAAAGCTGCAACAGCTTTATCTGAAATATAACATTTTTATGACAACTGCAAAAAAAAAAGAACCAGAATATAAAATTATTTGTTATGGGAAAAAACATTGAACTGCACAAGTTTTGAAATCTTGTAATAATTTGCAGATAAACCGCAGCAAACCTAAATTAAGCTAAATAATCTGTAATAAATTTACCACTGTACGATGTTACTTTGTACCTCATCTTTACAAAGATGCATCAACACAAGGCTGACACATAAAAACAGATTAGAAACCAAACCCACTCTATCATAACCTATGTGCAATTACACTTTAGCTATTTAGCAATGGCCACACTTATGAAGAAACCAAAGAATAATTTATTACAAAGAATAACGTGATCACTTCAGAATATGACTTTTTTTCCTAGTATCTGGAGTTACAGTTCAGAGAGAAGAAGTCATGATATAGTCTTCCACAGTGTTAGTTGTGGAAGAAGAAAAATTACTCCTTATGTTTGCTTGTTGACCCCTCTATTAAAACCAGATGGTCATTACAATTTTTTTCTGAGCATTGCTATTCATAAATAGATCACAGATGTTTTTTTGAGGAGATGGAGAAGAAAGGGTATTACTTTTTATACAGGAACTTTAAAAAGTGAAAGATTTTAATGAAAACCATCAAGCTGGTTAAAAGTTTGGTTTAATATTTTGGAGTTTTTGTAAGCTTACATATTTTGAAAACCACAAGTAATGTATTCTTTTTTACTTTAGCAATTCTGCTTTCATTTTACTCAATGTGTAGAATACAAGAAGTAGGATTAAGCGGCTATTCAAGTGTCTACAGGAGGGGTTTTTCCTGCTGCCATGATTTTAGCACAAACCTGAATGGAATTACCTAAGTTGACAAATGCTAACATCTGCCAGTGAAGATGTTTCCACATATTAGGCTTTTCCATCGTTGAATTCAATATGATATGAAAGTAAGATGAATTAATTTTTATTTTAGGTTTTTTTTTTCCACCAAGGTGACAACTAAAGTTCTGTGTAGCCGTTGCCTCATTTGAGGAAGTCCAGTGCAGGAAGCTGACCTGTTGCACTGATCCTCATTCTTTTGGGCAGACACAGAGTGACCAGGGACTTGGTATCATAAACTCAATTTTTACATTCTTTTTTTCTGATTTACATTTTCATTATAATAAATGGCTGCAGCACAAAAGTGTAATGTGCTGCCAGCACACCTATCAGTGGGTGCAGAGTTCTTCCTCTGATTGGAATTTCCAGTCCTTAATGAAGAAGGCAGTCAGGTTAAGGTGTTTTATAGTCACTGGCCTGAATAATAGTCGAACTGCACCAAACAGCAACACAAGATGTCTGTAAAGAGGGTGTCCTTTTGGGGAATTGCAGCGTGGTGAAGTTCTCAAAAGCAACAGTTGCATTATCATGAAAATACAGGACCTGTCAGTGATGAGTTGGTGCGTAACACTCTTACCTGTAACTTTGCTTTTCCCCACTAGGAAACCACTTCAGCCCTCAAAATCAACACAGTTACTAACTTGGCTGAACAAGTTAGCAGATTAGATGGAGTTTAGTCTTATATAAATCACCCATCCAAGCAAGCTGGGGCCATAGATTTTGCTGAAATGCTAACTGTAACCATTGTATCATGATTTTGTGTTGCCATTTTGAAGTAATACAGTGAATTGAAATTCTGGCTTCATGCAAGAAATCATTAGAAGGGTATATGAAATGGTACTTCAACTGAAGTCAGCACATACAGTTTGATCCCAAGTGTGCAGTCTTTTTTTTCTTTAAAAAAAAGAGTTGCAAATACTGATTCTTTGAAGCCTATTTTTAATTCAGACGTGCAAAACAGCTACATATGTTATTAAAAATGCAGTGCAAAGTACCTGGCTTTGCTGACATTATATTTTGTGCTGAGATTTCTGTTTAAGGCTTGAAATACACAGAAACATTTCAGGTGAGGCATTAAGCACGAATATTAAGAATAACAAAATTTCCTCACAAAGTCATGAGAACTACAAGCCCACATGACTAGCTTTATGTGGTCCCATCATTACTTGCAAACCCAAACCATAAACAAAAAGAAAAAAGATTGTTTATTTCTGGTATTTGCAATCATAATGATGACACATAGAATTATAGAATCATAGAATGGTTAGGGTTGGAAAGGACCTTAAGATCATCAGGTTCCCCTGCCATGGGCAGGGAAGCCTTACACTAGACCATGTCACCCAAGGCTCTGTCCAACCTGGTGTTGAACACTGCCAGGGATAGAGCATTCATAACTTCCTTGGGCAACCCATTCCAGTGCCCCACCACCCTCACAGCAAAGAACTTCTTCTTTATATCTTACCTGAACTACCCCTGTTTAAGTTTGAACACACTAGCTCTCGTCCTGTCACTACACTCCCAATGAAGATTCCCTCTCTGGCATCTTTGCATGTCCCCTTCAGATGCTGGAAGGCTGCTATGAGGTCTCCATGCAGCCTTCTCTTCTCCAGGCTGAACAGCCCCAACTTTCTCAGCCTGTCTTCATACAGGAGGTGCTCCAGTCCCCTGATCATCCTCATGGCCCTTCTCTGGACTTGTTCCAACAGTTCCATGTCTAGCGCATCTCATTTTCCTGTTTATATTTTAAGCATTTTAGGCCATGTCTAAGATAAGAAAATGGCTGGTAATTTACTTTTTTGCTAGTATAACAACATACACCATTTCAATAAATATCAAAAAATATATTTTTTCCCTGGAAGCAAAGTCTTATTTTACAGTTCAGCTGTATGTCAATCTACTTGTCTTCAGCCTCTAACACTGTGTCCAAAGCTACTTTGCATATTTATGGGTGTAAGTAATTTAAAAAATTTGAAATGGCTTTAAATAATTAGTAAAGCATATGAGCAGATGTTTTGGAGTTCTGGGCAAATCTATAGTTCACGTTAAAGTAAAAGCAGAATTTAAAAAAAATAAGGGATACTGGAACTGCTCTAGCCCCCTTATCTTCATGGTCCTGTATGCAAAGCATCTATGTTCAATATTATTTAAATAACAGCAAGACATTCCATATATTAACTATCATTTACATGAACTTACAGAAAAAGATATTCTGAAAGGATTATTTATTCACTGTTTCTAATCTTTGAACTGTTACATGAGAATGAGGTTCTTTAGATTTTAAAAGCTGAATCTCCTATCATCTCACAAACATTATTTTTTCTTTAATCTCGCATCCAAACTGTTCATTTCTTATCAAATGAATATACAGATCAACAGTACAAGATTTTATATTGTATTATGCATACAGATACTCCATCAGTATGCTGAAACCAAATGCCTAAAATCGTTTTGCACCAAAACTAGCATTCTCTGGAATTTGTATACATCCACATCCATTTTTCTGTACCCATATATATCAATATGAATGTACTTTAAATATATATATATATTTCTATACATATCAGGGAATTTCTTGTTCTATATAGTGTTTAAGTATTTGCAAATTTAAAGAAATGCTATACTGTACTATGATGTACTGCAAAAAGGGCTTGTGAATATAAGGTTCTTGTTTTCCCTAAGCTTTTACACTAAAAGGCTACAGCTGACATGCTTATCAGAATAAAGCTTTGCTCTGCTCTTGCCAGTTAAAACCTAAAGACACTTCAGTGTTTTTGTAACTCATTTTCATAGAACTTAGGATCATAGAATGTTTGCGGTTGGAAAGGACCTTGAGATCATCTAGTTCCAACTCTCCTCCCATGTGCAGGGACACTTCACATTAGACCGTGTCACTCAAGGCTTTTTCCAACCTGGCCTTGAACGCTGCGAGGGATGGAGCATTTCCTACTTCTTGGGCAACCTCTCCCACTGCCTAATTAGTTAGGTATTGTCTGGTGAGACATTTCCATTCCTAAGTAAAAAAGACAAACACCAGATAGACGTTTAATAGGTACAAACTTTGCAGCTGAGGGGTTTATACTAATGGGCAAGGGCACTATCTCCTGCCGCTGATCCCTGAACCTCAGAAAGATGAGAGACCAAGATGCAAACTGCAATGGTAGGGCACTGCAGAATAAAAGAGGCAGGTAATCCATTTCACTGTCTGCTCTTGTCAATCAGGATAGTTAGCTCTGCAACTGGCCCTAATGAAGGTAAGGTACCTAAAATTGTCTTGCTAAAGCAAACAGGGGCCCACAGAATGAAAACAATTTTAATCTGAATAAGAGCACAGTTCAGTCAAAATGTGTTTGATTATCTTTCAGCAGAAGAAGCCAGCAGTATCTCTGGAAGGTGTCAGTAGCCACAGCAAAGTGGGATACCCTGAATCTTGAAAAGCCTGAATACATAAAGATGTTTTGCAGTAGATAATGAAACTTAGATTAACAAGGTGGAAAAAAAAACAAAATCTTATTTTGTGCTGAAATATGTCTGTGTCTTATAACAACCTTTATCTCCCTGAATAAAGTTCTCCAGTAGGCAGAATCCTAGTTTCTAATCTGACTGAGCCAATGATTCAGTCTGTGACCTTGGACTAATCACTTGACCTTCCTCTGCATCAGTCAAGCCATCTGGAAAACTGGGTGAAAATATCACAACATTGAAAATCAGATTCTGTACCTAAAATGAGGTTTTCTTTAGGGAAATAAAACAAACAACAAACAAACAAAAACAGAAAAAAAAACCTGTAGAGAAGAAAATAAATTGTTACTTATCCTGAACTCTAGGTTAGAAGGACAAAGCAGTAATTTCCAGTGCTCACTCTGTAATGATACGATGCTTGCTCCATAAATACCATGACATTGTGTAAGACTATCCATATAAACAGATTGTCTGCAGTTGCTTTGTAAGCAAAGCTTATTCATATAAATTAAAGTTTTTAAAGATTTCTGTTAGTTCAACCTTTAGGCATTTAAAAAAGAAAAAATCAGTGTGCTCAATGTCTGAAACAGCCTTGCAGAAAGAGGAACTAAAATTATAGCTAATTAAAATTTATGCAATTCACAGCAAGGTTCTAAACACATTACAATTTCAAACCACTAAGGTTCAAACGAGAATAAACAGTTTTCAAAGTCATTGAAAACAGAAAACAGAAAAAAAAAATAATAATTTCTCTCACCTCTCCAATCTTTTAATTAATCTTTTTATTAAAGTCTTGGAAAATAATATGTAATGTTTTCAACATCTAACCTTCAGTTGTTATCAATTATTGAACTTTCTGGTTGAAAAAGAAACCAAAATCAAAACCAGATTTTAACAGGTCCTGTTCCAAATATACACTGAAAGTTCATTATTTTAATTTGTGAATGAAGAATCTAATGTAACCTGATCTTGTTACACAAATGCTTTTTGAGATTAAGTAGAGGGGTATAAACATTGTCATAGAAAGCAAATATTTAAAATACTTGTGGCATTTCTTACAAACTGACAAGGTTTGATTAAAAAAAATAAACTGTTTTAAAAAATATTAATATATTCACAACTAATTATGAAAACTGATAGATTAAGCCTTTCATGCTCAGGGAATACGAGAGCAATCATGATTAAAGGCAATTTATAATTTTATATAATTATTTGGGGTAACACATTAATTCTGTAGATAGTCCCTAAATTCTCCAAAAGTATTTTATATTCTGTATCAATAGCTGGTACTTGCAAGCCATGGTTTTGTCCTGTGCTTCAGCAAGGTGTTTAAGCAAGTACCTTAAGCAAGGTAGGTAAGTTATCTCATTAAATTTAAATGAGAATTTGCATGTGTTTAAATTCACTTCACAAACTCTGATGACTGTTTAGATATAATTCTTCAGATAGTCCAGTGTTTTGAGAAGCTTTTAATAAAAATAAACTGAAATGAAGGAGTGAAATTAACATAGTCCAGCTGAACACAGCAGAAAGATTAGTTTATTCTCCACATAGCAGAATACCTCCATAGATTTTCATTCTTATCACATCTGCCATAAAACAGTGAACATCAGTTAATTTTTCATTGTTCAAAAATTAGGTCATGGAGCAGCTTCTCTTGATGTTACCCTTGATTATTATATTATATATATATTATTATTATCACAAAACACTTGATATCAGCAAATCACTTGGAGAGGATCATATGACTAAGGATACCAACTCAAGATGAGCAAAAGCAAGGCTTGAATTCTGTTGATGATAGAGAAGATAGCTTGAAAGTTGGAAGTCATGCTTTCCATTATTTGCAGTGGAAAGTATACATCTTCAAGTTGTCAGGTCAGTCTACTCTCCATGATTGTTCCTCAATTTCTTATTGATGGCAAAGTCTGGGGGAAGGCTTTCAACACTCCTAAGTCCTGCTGTTTCCACTGGGAAGCAGTGATCTAGTGTTCCTCACTTGACTTTCATCATTATTCAACTGAACAATGCCTACCAGGGCTTGTGGTCTTTGGCACATATCAGATTCCAGCCAGTGTCAAGCTGGCAGCATGCATCTCCACTGACCATGGCCCTGTGAACAAACCTCAGCTTCTGACCCATTGCTCCCAAAGAAAAAAGTTTCAAAAGTGCCATAACCCTTATCTGCAAGATCTCAGTTGATCCCCATATTGAGGGGACCAAAACATTGATTTAAATACAGTGAGAAACATGACAAAAAAAAATCACTTTGTTACTTTGACATTAAGAAATTTTCTGTATTAAAAGTTATTGGTGTAGACTTCTGTGAGCTTGGTCTAAAACTGAAGAGTGAGCTCCCAGGGAGATTAGAGACCATTAGATACCTCATGATCTTTCCCTTGAGATGCAAGCTGCATTCTGCTTCCTTGACTGTGATTGCCCAATTCTATTATTCCTCTGGATGTCTTTCAAACTAAAATGTACCACTCTGCTCATTCTCCCCCAGAGAGAAGACAGGAGGGCAAATACAAGACGTTAGTCTTTGTGTTAGTTCACAGATACGTTAAGTGTGTGCTGTAAGAACTTATATAAATATTAAAGACTACACAGTTACTAATGAGTCTAATTTTATGTCACCTTAAAAAAAAATTGCGTAAGAAGTGCTCCACAGCATAATAACATACCTCTTACCCATGCCTTTCAATTGGTGACTCAATAGGCCAGGAAATAAAGTAAGATAACAGAAGTTTCATACACTCTGTACCAGTCTAAAAACTATTGAGAAGTTCATGCATTTTCAGATTATGTCAGGGTGTCATTTGTCTTCATTTGACACCAGTTCTCCAGTAAGGTTGTATTTTCACCGTATAAATGAGTCTGATGCTATATCAGCACAGGGGACTAAACATAAGCAGCTGTATAGTAATACACATACATTTAAAAGCACAGCCTATTTCAGTTGATGTCAAAGGAGCTTTCCCACTATCAAAACTGAAACAGGAAGTGACCATAATAGATAGCTATATTCCACTTGCAGTGAGGAGAAATAAATCTACAGCAATGCCATTATCGATATATTTCGCTCTGAGTCTACACTGTTGTCTCTGAAAGCAGAGTTATGTTCTGCATATCCTTTGTTTTAGTTTATTTGCAGTAGTGAAAAATGTGTTAAAAGAATTTTATATAGCTAAGAGCACTGAAAGGGAGGTACATTTCAAATATTTAAATGCTTTCACATACAGGTTTTTTTTCTTAGTTTATTGTGATAGATTTTTTTTCCTGAAAGCTGTAATTAACAATCAAATAATTAATACATAAATCACCTGCAGATGACCCTATAGGAATGGAAGGTTTTCTGGGCATCTTTATTTGTTAACCATAGTGAAAAAACGTACACATTAGACCTTTCAAGTATAAATGTTGAATTCACCTTTTGATTCTGAGGTCTATTCTTATTTAGTTCAAATATGAAAATATTAGTAACACTCATTTGAGTTCTGCACCTGTCTGGACAGCAGGGTCTAATTTTTTCATGATTGAGTATGTATGAGACCATGGCCAACACAGTTATAAAGAACTAGAAACTTCATTAAAAGAAATCGAACATTAAAAGGACAAATAATGATTTTTGGATTGCAGTTTTCATCAACAAAATTTATATTTGAACTTATTGAAAAGCTTATTCCCTTCAGGCAACCAGAGTCAGTGTTATTAACCTCAATGTTTATATGGGACAGGCTTACTGCAATGACAAATTATCTCATTTATGGTAGTGTCCTGAAGTTCCATTGTTATAAAATTTACAAATTATACCAATTATTCATCACTTACTTATAATATTTTCCTGACACACAATATAAATTTGTTCAGAGAAAAATATTACTCCCTTTCCACCCCACACATCCACATTTCATTGAGAAGGTGATATGGCTGTGGGTGATGGTCACGGGTCCTAGCTTTTGTACCTTCAAAGCACTCATACTATGAGTAAAGCAAGGAATTAGAGTTATGTCTGTGCAACCTATAAAATCTGCATATTAACATTTCAGCACCATTTAATACCATTCAGAGAAACAGATTTTCCAGAGAGATTCCTGAATTGGAATTATGGGACCAGATATGAAACAGGGTTCTTTTACTTATTTTACAAGTTTTACTCTGTGATGGACAGTTTCCCTGCTAAATCCAGAGGTCTTACTTCCAACACCCAAAAAATTCTGCACCAGCTGTGTTATAGACGCCTTGCAGGCAACAGTGGCTTACAGATTTTGAAGACAGTTTGGAAATATCTCTCTATATTTACTCAAGAAGATTTTTATTCCAAGGTGTAAGCGTACTATACTGTCTCCAAAGATAAATTCTTGAAGATTTTAATGGTGATGAGGTGTGCACATGTGATAGATGTATTGTCAAAATACAAGGAATGTAAAATAAATATGAAAGCATAAAGCAGTATGCATTTCTAAAACATCACTAAAGTTGAAGAAGTGGAGCCTGAAATATAAGTTGTGGATGACTGTTAAGTGTCTGAATAGTATGGTGGTGGTAGAACGACCATTTACTGAAAGGTCCCCAAAGAGTACCCCTTTAGTAAAAATCTGATCATACCTCTCTGAAGGATTATCACAACACCAGTTCTGCACATGGTTAAATGGAAGCTAACTAGCTGGGACATCCAACAGCAAAAGAATTAATAAAACTCTTGTCCTGAGCCAGAGCTCAGATGTTCCTTCGTCACTTCTCCTTCACAGAAGATATGAGATCTCTCTAATAACGTATGCAATTATAATGATGCAGGGCAAAAATAAAAATTATAAGCTAAAAAGGTAAAATCAGTATGTTTAAAAGTTGTGTCAAACTTTGGATTTTATTTTTTAATAATTAATTTAATTTCCATTTAATTTTACATTTACTTTTATTTGATTATAACAAATTACTGAAATAAATGTGGCACAAACAGATTTATTCAAAAGACATTTTTAGAAATACTGTTGGCATAGTATGGTCTGATCCAGTGACACTGAGGACACGGGTAAATCACCCTTTCATCTCAGGGACGCAGGATCAGACCTCTGGCAAGTAAAAGAAAAAACTTTCTATTAAAGATTATGTACTGCAGAGTAATTACATGTTCCTGTAAATGATCCAATAATTATACCAAGTTACTCAAAATATAGTTTCACTTGCAGTTTCAGATCCCACGATAAAACCCTTCTTCAAAAGTGAGAAGTGATTACTAGAATATATCCTGTACTAACCTACGGGATAGAATATATCCTGTACTTTCATAATACTGATAGCATTGGTCTTAGGCTTGCAATATATGTTCATGTTGTCACCACAATGGAGCAGGTTCTGAAAGAAAATTCCAAGAATACTTCTTCACAAATTATTCAAATATATTCTATCATGTTTATGTCCCTTTCTATGTTGTACATTATATATTTATTTTCCTAAGTAATACACTTAATACCATAGAAATTTAATTACTAGCTGTTGCCACAGCTGCTTGCCTTTTTGAATGAATACTCCCCAATGTAATAACACACATATATTCTTAAAGAGGGTTTCATTTTAAACATACTATTTCAAAATGTTAATAAGGAAAACTGAATTAAACCATTTAGTTACCAAAAGAGTTGAGATGAGACAGATAGATAGATAATTTTGAAAATAAGTTGGCTTAAGAGTTTACAAGAGACACAAAGTATTAACCTCTCCTACTAACTTTATCTTAGCCTTCAACACAGGATGACTACATCCAAACTAGTTTTGGAAAAAATGTCCAGACTGACTTAATTTCAAAACTGTGCTTGGGATGCATTTGGAGAGTGCTAGCTGACTCATGACAAAACCCATTAAATAATTTAACCATTTAACGTTTGAATCATTTGAATAATTCAACAATTTAAGTGAGAAAGTTCCAGCAGCTGGAGGAATGCCCTGATGATTTTTAATTTGCCAGAACAGAGAGAGACTTAAGGCTCACAAACCTGAATTCACAGACAATGACCAAAGAGCTCTACTGTGAGTTACCATAGCCTCCTTGGGAAGCGTCAAATGCATTTAAAAAATAGATAGACGTGCACAATGAATATGATAGTACTTCATAAGCGAAATTAAATATTCACATGCAAAATCATACTGGCCACTCTAAGCAAGGCAGAAAGCATGATCTCCTAAGAGATCTGAATTATAGATGATCTAAACATTATTTGGCTGTATAGAAGTTACCATGGATTTGGAATCTGATATTGGATGGTGGCTTTCCAATTTACATTAGGAAAAAAAGGAAGCCAGAGGGAAAATACTCTTTGTCCTGTCAAAAGGCTATCAGTCTCTGCCATCCTTTATTTTTGAATGGGAATAGCAGATTCTTTTAATTTCCAGAATAGAAGTTATCACTACTGCATTTCATTCCAGCGTGAGCAAAATATGTAAATGAAAGGCATGTGGACGTATCAAGAACAATGACAATTTCTACAGCAACTAAAATGCACATGTATGCAATGAACACCTCATCTGAGGGACTGCTGGTGATTACTGCTGTTCCCTGCATCCAGCAGCTTATGTACCTTGACCTACTTACTGATATACCACTGTGCTATACACATGTTAAAAGATACCTCCTTGTCACCACCTGTGTTTCTGAACATTTCAGAGGCATTTCTGAACTGCTCAGGGCTAGAACACATATATACCTTATTAATCACTAAAAAAACCTGTGTAAGAGCTCCCGAAGAAAGGAAAACAAGCAATTCACGAAATGTCACAACTAATAACTACGTAGGTTGCACAACCTTTCAGAAATCAAACAATATTAGACTGTTTCTAGGTGGCCTACAATGAACCAAAGGTCTGGTATACACATCCAGAAGAAATTTATGATAGGAGCACCAATACATAACCAGTGGGGACAATGTGTATATTCATAAGTAAGGAGCTAAACACTTGCTGGTGAACAGTGCTGACAAAAAAAATATTAAAAAAAAAACCCAAACAAACAAATCTAAGGTACTTCTTCTTACCAGGGAATTTCATTTCCTCTATAGGGCAAAAATTTCATTTTCTCTAATGGCAGGCAAGCAGTGCCTGATTTTTTCATTTATTTTTGTTTTCTGACCAGTATCTGGTTTCTACTTCCTCAAAATAAAGCAGCTATTTGAAACTTGATCAAAGATGTGGACAGAATGAAATCTCTTTCCAGTTTGGAATAAAAATAAGTTTGGGAAAAATTGTTCAATTTTGCTTTACAGGCTTTAAAAAAAAAAACATAAATCTATAGTCTACTTGAGTCATCTTCAGCCTTGTGGTTTTTTTTCTGAACTAACAGTGAAGTGTTATATTTAGTAAAATTGCCCCATCTCCTTAGATCCTTCTCTAACTCTCTTATCCTGTTTATAAACACAAATAGCAAACCGTGTCCACTCAAAGGTTAATATATTAATGAGAAGAAATTTGAGACCCATTATTTGTTTCACCATTTTTTTCACTTCCCTTATTTTTTTGCTTCTGGATCTACTTCCTGTATCTATAGGAAAAAAAAGATCAATATAAAGTTTGTTGAAAGGAGAACTTTTGCAGTTTTAATAAGAGATAGAAAGACTTTTATATCTGGAATCTATACTGTATTTGTTTAACTGCATTACTAAATGCTATACACAAGACTTCAATTGAAACTTTTTGGTAAATCAGAATTACAGAAGCAAGATTAAGTATAATGGACTTGCTACACAGACATCAAATTTGCTCTTGGTTAATCATAATCTTCAAAATGGATTCAAATCTTTTCAGACTAAGTAATATAATTAAATTAAAAACACTGTAAAAAAAAGTGTTGATGTGTTGTCAGTAGAAAACTAGTGTGAGAGATTGTAACAATAAAATGGTTATAGTAAAACTGTTTGATCTAAGCCAAACATGAAAAAATTAAAGAATAACAGCTCCATGATAAACAGACAGATTTTGTAGGTAGGATTATTCTCATTTTACTTCAGGCATTTATATCTTAGCTATTTGTTTGATGGAGATAAATATTTTTAGCATGCAATTCATGTGAAACTTCTTAGGTATCTACTTCAGGATACATAAATACATACCCAATTGTGATCCTTCCTCTCCACTGCCCTTAAAGACAGTCTAAGTCATCTAGGTATCTAACACTGACTTCATCTGATTAAATGTAGACATTGAAAGAGGTCAGAAAGATCCTACCTTACATATCTGTGGATAAAAAATACTCAATGAGACTATAAAATACCTGACATTTGAAACATTTCTAGCAATTTCTGTAGTGATTGAAGCATCTTAGTGTATTTTACATTAAAACTTTTATTGTCTTAGCTCAGTGATCTGTATAAAGAGGTGGATCCAAACTTGCTCTTTTCTAGGAAATGAAAACTTTTTCAACTGAGAAAATGTACATTCAATGTTTGTTTTCTTTGTCTCCCACAGAATTGTGAAATCTCTGACTGACTTGTCATTCACTACTGAACGATAAACTAATTTATCAACCTGTGAGAGGTCATTGACTAACAGAAAAAGAAAAAAAATCAACCCAGAAAAATTTTAATAAGATGGTAGAATTAACAGAAAAAGCCCATCTGTTTGGGTATAGACATTTTTGGTTTGTTATGTTTTATTTCAAAACTCACTGCTATTATCATAAGGTACATTTATTCTAATACACTTGGCCATGATTCCACCTCAAAACAATATTTTACATTAATGGTAACATGCACTGCAATAGTGGCAATACAAGAGTAGCTATTATTTTTATGATGCCTTCATTAGTTACCTTATGCATTGACATCAGTATGGAAACCAAAAGCAGCAAAATAATGTTGATCGGCTGCTTTATATGAATGTCATGCTGCACTTATGCAGAGAACATTAATGTCAATGCCAAAGCCGCATTGCATATAATATCAGTATTGATGCTCCTATGAGCCTTGTTTCTTATTCGTGTTGTAAATGGCATGTTCAGGAAAAATAAAATACTATTTACAGTGTAGTCATAATGACTAAAAAGAAAATAATAATGATGTGAGGATAAGAAACACAGATGTAACCATGGTAACATTGCAGAGTGAATAATTCACAGCAAATGACATACTTGATGAAGTTAGCCTCCTTTTACTGCAGTGGAATGACTGCTAGTAGATTGCAATTTTCTCTTCAAATGTACTTCTAACTCCAAAGTACCCGGCACATACATGAATATTTTGTATGTGATCCTAAATATCTTAAAATTACATTAGTTTGGTAGCTGTGGCTGGAGACCAAAATATTTTTTTATGCTGTCTGATCAGATGAGCATCTATTCCCAGAAATTTAATCCAAGTTCCATTATATTCAGCAGAAAAATGCTTACTACATTTAGTTGGAACAGGATCAATAAGGAGGAGAGTTTGAATGTATCTGTATATGATGAATGACTTGCTTACAGAGTTGAATAACTAGCCATAGAATTGTGCAGTCTCTATTCAGGAAATAACTATTTTTTTTCTGTACATAGAATCATACTATGATTCTTTGACATAGTTAATCTCTTTTCAACACAATTCTGGAACTAGACGCTAAATGTGAAGCGGATTAGGAACTGTGTGGTCAAAAATCCATGGCCTAGCATCCACGAATAAGATGAAGATGATTCAGTAGTCAACAGCACACCAGGAGCTGCTAAATTAACATCACATTCAGCTGTCTTCAAGTCCCCAGCCCAGGCAGGTGTTCATTTACAGCTGGGTCAGCTCAGGTAGTAGGATTTACAGCACAAGTTCACTGCAAAGTCCTCATTCAAATCTATGGATCTTGGACAGAAGGCTTACACATTCTGTTATTGTGCCTCCCCTTCCTTCTTTAATCTGTCTTTCTGGCATCCCTCATGGCCAGCTTTAGACTGAGTAGCATAAGACCAACTCAGAGAGGGAAACTACTGCTCAATAAAGGACAGATGAAGTTTTGCCCTGGATTCACCATCTGTGTCTTTTCACCCTTCCTTCCTCTTTCCTTACCCTCCCATACCTCCAATTTCTCAACCTCACATCCTCTGCTGGAAACTGGAGCAGGAATTATGTTTCATTGGATACTGGTGGGAGAATCTTTCTGAGCATTTTAGTCCAGTATATGCTAGAGAGTTTAAAGATACAGTGTGACCTAAATAAAAATTAATCTGCCATGTGATAAGATTTTGTATAATTCCTTTTGCAATTGCAGGTCAGCTATTTTTTAGTAGTGCATAAGGAAATCATCAGAAGCATCTAGGCTGTTTTATTTTAGTAGTAATGAAAAAGGTTTGTGTAGTACAAGCCTAAAAGAGCAGAAAATACTTTTCAATAAACAATTTCAAGATTCAGATGCTACTGATTTTCTGAAATCACACCTTGCTTAGGTGACAACCTTGATTCAGAGAAATATTAATAGAAATAAAAAAGTTGTAGTTTACATGCATGAAAATTTCAAAAGGTATATTTGGTTTGGGGATTTCTGAGTTTCTCACCTGCCTGCTTATTTTTCACTTTCATGAACAGATTATATTTTTTCTCTCCCTTAAAAGCAATTTTAAGTTTTCTTTGAAGGCAATTTTCATTTGGCCATTGAATAATCAATCATTTCATTCCAAATTTCTGTTTATGTCCTATAGCCTTATAAATAATTCTGTATGCTTATTTTAAAATATAATATAATTTTCATGAGGCTTGCTCTGCACTGAAATAGGTTCTGAAATACAGTTACATTTGAACAGATTCTTTTTGAAGGCAGAGTAACTTTACTGTTGTATGTGCTCCCAAAAGTTTCTAGGCAACCACAAATTTAACCTTGGTTTCAATCAATGTTTTGTATTCTTTTTGGAGCATTTTCAAAATCAACCCAGATACCTACAAGCACAATCAAAATATCCCCTGTAGTTTCCATCTAGAAAATAATTTTGGTTACACTTCATTTTAAATAACTAAATGGTAACTTGAGTCACAAAAACAATGAAACTACGACCAAGAAAACAGAGACAGACTCATTTTAGTGGTGCTCAGTAACAGGCAAGAGGCAAGAGGCACAATCTGAATAATTTTCTTTTCTGAATAAGAAAATTCTATCTATCTGAACAAAATAAAAATCTTTTTACTGTCAAAGTGGTTGAACACTGGAACAGGTAGCCCAAAGAGTCTGTAGCATCTACATACTTGGAATTATTCAAAACCCAGGCAGAAAACTTCCTAAGCAACCTACCTTAGATGGCCCTGCTTTGAGGAGGGGAGGTGAATTAGGTAATTTCCAAAGATCCAGCCTCAACTGTTCTTTGCTTTTGTGATTCTTTGGCTAAAAGATGTTTGCTGATGCATAATCACCATTGCTAACTCTTTTAGTTATTCTAACTAAGCAATTTGTTAGGATTCTGCATTTCTCAGTATCATTGCATAGCTTGTTTTTCTTTTATTACATTTGTCCTGGGTTCAGCAGTAGCAGTCATTTTTCTCCTTCTTGGTAGCTGGTGCAGTGCAGTGTTTTGACTTTCGGCCTGGGAGCAGAACTGATAGCAATGTTTTGGTTTGGCCAAGGACTTTGTGAGCCTCATGCTCTGCCAGGGAGGAGGGGAAGCCACGAGGAAGCAGAGACAGGACACCTGACCCCAGCTAGCTAAAGAGGTATTCCATACCACAGCACGTCATGCCCAGGATGTAACTGGGAGTTAGCCGGAAGGGCTGGGAGACTGCAGGGTTGGAGGAAGTATAGGTTGGAGCTTGGTCGGGCTTGGGGGGCGAGTGATCGGTCGGCTGGTGGTGAGGTGTTGTATTCTCTTCCCTTGTTATTTCCTTTATCATTATTATCATTGGTGTTAGCAGTAGTGATCTGTGTTATACCTTAGTAACTAAACTGTTCTTATCTCAGCCCGTGGGAGTTGCATTCTTTTCGATTCTCCTCTCCGTCCCTCCGAGAGCAGGGGGAGGGCAAGAAAGGGGGGGGGAAGTGAGCGAACGAATTACCTGACTGGGTTTAAACCACGACAGGTTAACAGCACTGTTAAAAATATAGTATGCAAGAAGTCTTTTGTAATATTCACCATATAAAAAAAATGACCTCTCAAGTGAGTTTGTATAATGCAGCTGTCAGAGTTGAGTTAATAAACCTATACAAATACCAGACACAAGTGCATATTCATTAAAAGACATAAATTAAAAACTTTTAGATATTCAAAGTCTTAAAGAAAGCATGCACAATTTGTCCCAAGAACCCCCAACTTAGACCATGGTAGACCCAGCAGCAAAAATGGCATGAAGGGTATGTCAAGGAGCATGCCAAGGAGCATAGTAATGTACCTTACCAATGAAATCATATGGCTGTGGGAAGGGGTTAGGCTACCAGCCGATGTACTTTTAAGCACCTTTGAGACAACTGGCTCTTTGAGAACAGTAAGAAAAAAGCAATATCTTCACAACTACAACTACACTAGACTTTTACAGAGTTTAAAGGAGTTTTTGTCTATTCCTCTTTTTACTGAGCTCTCAAGTTTGCAACTGCTCTGATCAGTAAACTGCTGCATCTACATAGAGGCCAAAGAAAGCTCTGATAAATGGGGGACACCAGCTGTGCTAAATAAATACAGAATTGGAGTCTGGGGTGGTGACAGAAGCAATGTTTCTAGCTATATTTAGCTTTGCATTTAATTAATCCATCATTTTACTTCATAAAGCACTTTGTACAATTTTGTAGTGATCACTGAATATCAGCACATAGATTTAATTCAAAAAACAGTTGAGATTGTCAATTTATTTTAATAAAGAGATAGTCTGTTTACTGGTCTCGCTAAGCTCTTTGCTAGCTTAAAAGAAGACTGTGAAAAACTGATTGACCTAAATTTCTTGTAAGATAGATTTTTCATTCTTTCCTTTTGTGCATGCAAAAGGCATCAGAGAATTTTTCATTTGGCAGAACAGTAGTTTATAATTAAATTAAATTTTCTGCTGATATATTATACTTTCTGATGCTGCACCATGTGAAATGACTGAGCATCACCCACTGTGAGTCTTCTCAAGATAGCCTGGATTTCTGGTAATGAGGCAGCTAATTTTTTAAAGATAGATA
Organism: Pezoporus flaviventris; assembly: GCF_033815535.1. Taxonomy (NCBI): domain Eukaryota; kingdom Metazoa; phylum Chordata; class Aves; order Psittaciformes; family Psittacidae; genus Pezoporus; species Pezoporus flaviventris. Next base: position 37,652,419 of record NW_026892579.1, on the reverse strand, counting down.
CATAAGTTAAAGAAAAGCTTGCCAAAGTATTCCTTCGTGTTTTCAAAATGCTCTGCAAAAGTTCCTTCATTTCTTTTGCACTTGGGACTATATAAACTAGCTTTCACAATATGTAACTGCAGTTCTCAGGTGTCATTAGTACCACTGCTACTGCTTCATTTTTTATCTTCTTTTACAGTAATGATAATAATGCTGAAGCTTACAAACATAGATTTACATTAGACATCAAATGAAAGCCCCCAGTGAGTGGATTAACATATCAGGACAGTTGGCTAATGCATTTCAAGCAACCTCTGAATTATATATGGCCCCCAGTGTCCTTATCATTAGGCAAAAATGTACTTACAGTTCATTGAATGGGACAGGATAAGTGAAATAGGACAGCTTCACTGGGTGATTGGTAGAAGGGTGTTATGCAGCTAGATGAAATGGATTGTTGATGACACTCTGTTTTAAAGTTCAATAAATTCATCCCCAGAGCATAGACTGGTGTTACAAAATAATGGATTACTCAGTTGGTAGACTATCATGGCTGTATTTAATATGGTAGAAGCTTTATGAGATGGTCAATAGTCATAGATTTATACAGAAAGGGAAAATAGCCTTTCACTTAACGGGAAGTACTTTATCTATGCAGTATTTTAAAACAATCACAAAATTTCCTAGCCTGAATAGATTGCTGACTGCTGAAGATACCGTTTACTGGCCCTCTTACAATAGCAATAGAAATGTAGATCAATTAAAGCAAAACATTAGGCAGAGAGTTAAAAGAGAATGTGCTTGAAATTTAAAACTCAGTCTATGGCTGTTTGGTATCTGCTCCTGCTTCCTTAGGTAAGATTGAATATTCTTTTCTATTTAATCAGGAATTCTATCTTTTTGTTTTATATGAAGAACAAACAAACTTATCTTTCAGTCTCTACATTTAACTTGGAGGGGCACTCACTCTTTCCATATGGAGTAAGTTCCCTGAGCATAACAAGATAAACTTTTCTAAAGTCATTACCTTCAGTTTATTAGGAGTATTGCACAATAGCTTTCTCTCTGGGGTTCTAGTTCAGTTATTTTATGTTTTGGGGGGGTGTGGGGGTGGTATATATAAGGATGTATCTAAACAAGTGGAATTAAAATAAGGCTACATATTCTCAGCTTTAAGAATAAAATCCCAATAGTGTTGTAATTGTTATGAAACCAAGCATTTTAAAGCCAGGAAATTCCTTATAATTGCGCACAAAAGACATTCAAACATGTACCAGTAAGAAACACGGACTTAAAGTACTCTAGCAGCTTTAACACTGTCTTATGGGACAGAAAGTTAAACATAGGAGAAAAATAGGAAAGTAAAATTCTAAAAGTAATCTAAGAAGAAATGAGTTATGTCTTCATGATATAGCTACAGAACAAAGATAGTGTGACTATCTGTATACATTAATGTTTTTTCTTTTTAATTGAATATACTAGATTTTATCATGTCAAGTTTGTGGATGACTGCAACATCCCTTTAAGATTACTAGCTCAAGACAACTGACATACATTTATGTAGAGGCAAAGTCTGTAAGGAGAGATAATATTTTTTGCTAAACAAGCCAATGCACCTATAAAAATTAACAAGCAAATACAAAGCTGTGCTTCAGCTTTGGTCTGAGAACAACGTTGATAACACACTGATGTTTCAGTTGTTTCTAAGTAGTGCTTACCCCTACCAAGGACTTTTCAGTCTTGTGCTCTGCTAGTTAGGAGGAGCACAAGAAGCCAGGAGGAAGGAGAGGACACCTGACCCAAACTAGCCAAAGGGGTATTCCATACTACAGCATGTCATGCCCAGTATATAGACTGGGGCAGTCACCTGGAAGGAATGGGTATTGGTCAGCAGGTGTTGAGCAATTGTACTGTGTATCACTTGTGTTTATTGTTGGTTTTTTTTATTTCCCTTTTTAGTTTTATATTTTCTCCCCTTGCTATTTCCCTTGTCAGTAGTAGTAGTAGTAGTAGTAGTAGTAATACTTTTATATTACACTTTAGTTATTGGATTGTTCTTATCTCAACCCATGGAGCTTACATATTTTTGATTCTCCTTCCTATCCCACCTTGAGCAGGGAGAAAGGAGGAGTGAATAGTTGCATGGTTCTGAGTTATCAGCTGGGCTTAAACCACAACAAACCAGATTGTCAGCAAGACTTCTGTGTGCAAAAACTTGTTTTCCCCAGTGAAATTAGTCAATCTGTTAGAAAATGTTAATCCCTAACAAATCTTATCTTCCTATACTCTTAAACAAAAAATGCTTCAGTAATATTATTACTATATATTAGCTATTTCTGTCTTGAAATAAAGGAATTGCATTTATAACAATCATTAAACTTCAAAGAGAGTCACATTCAGCAAACCTAAAACCATCAAACAGAAAATACTGTTTTGTTAACATAGGCAGAATCTTGGATTCTGATGATGAAACTGGGGCAACAAAAGATGCGGTAAGTAGTGGTGTCACTGCTGATAATCAAAGGACCTGACTTTTATGTCCTCACAGAAGACATACAGCACTGACTGGAACCTCATCGCCAGCTGCATGCTCTGCTGTATTTTCAAAACTGACATACAAGAAATATTAGCAAAATTTATACGAACAGAAACAACAGATTTTAATTGCATTTTTCTCATATCTGAGCAAGGATGGAAAATTAATCTTTATTTTTGTATTAATGTTTTTCTTCATTCTTTTTCTTCCTCTTATTCTCCCTTTATTAAGAGAGTGAAGAGAAAATGAAGTACTGACAAGTGGCTTCCACAGACTGAACCAAAGATGTTCAGTCAGCCACAAAGTAGGCTGATGAGGAAAGGCAACGCTGTTGTTATTGTTTTTCTTTAACAGCTTAAGAAGTGTTTAATAAACTACTTGTGGTATTGCTTATTGTTCAAAGAATATGCACCTTGTACTTTTGTGTGGCTGCAGACAAAAAGAAGGGAAAGAAATGAAGCTCCAAACAGAACCAAAGGCTTTCCAACGTTTTTTGCTTGTAGTAGCTTGATTTTATGATTCTCCAGTATCTGAGAAATCATCATGCAATTAGGTTGTTGTTACTGCAAGGAAGGAATTTGAGGTTGCCTGACACCATGAACAAAAAAAGGCAATTCTCTTTGGCATCGGCATTGGTGGGGTAACAAAATGAATGGACAAGACTTTTCAGCATACTTTGGTATAGCTCTGGGTAGCTCAGTGAGATTCTGTTACTGCAGACACCAAGATGATAATGTAGCTTTTGCAAATACTAAGGATGGAGAGGAAGGCACTCCACTGAACCAAGGCAGCAGTATTATTCTCCTTACCTCTGACAGTGGGGATGGCAAGCCATAGAAAAATGGCACTTCTTCTGGTTCTCCTCCTAGCTTTGTCCTTTGTCTCTTCCCATTACAGTAGTAGCTAAATCCTGGCCTATGTAGTTTCTTCTGCAAAGAAACTGAAGATTCATAGTCACAACTGACCAGAAAGCAAAAGTCCAAGAAATTCCGCAGATAGTCTTCTGTTTAAATGGAGCTCACCCTATTATAGAAGGAAATACTTAGCAAACAAAAACATTTCTGATGCGTTTTATACAGAAATAAAAGATGCTAGTGAAGCAAACTCCAACTTACCTTCACTTAGTAAGTTTGAAAACTACCGTAGATGTAAAAAATTTTATCAAATAGATGAAAGGGTAAATGAACTTCTAATCACTGAAAGATGAAATGAAGAGTGACGACTCTTCACTAGGGACTGTAGTGATAGGACAAGGGATAACAGGTTAAAACTTAAACAGGGGAAGTTCAGATTGGATATAAGGAGGAAATTCTTTCCTGTTAGGGTGGTGAGGCACTGGAATAGGTTGCCCAGGGAAGTTGTGAATGCTCCATCTCTGGCAGTGTTCAAGACCAGGTTGGACAAGGCCTTGGGTGATATGATTTAGCGTGAGGTGTCCCTGCCCATGGCAGGGGTGTTGGAACTTGATGATCTTAAGATCCTTTCCAACCCTAACTGTTCTATGATTCTATGATATGGTTGGTATGTGCTAATTTTATTTAAGACATACATGCATCTTGATGATTAGGCTGCAGTTCCATACACAGAATAATGGTTTCGGGGCATAAAAAGCCTTAGACACATGACACAGAGTGCCAAACCAGCCTAATATCAGCCTGACATATTCATGGTAACTGAAGAGAAAAAAAAAAAAAAAAAGCCACAACAGAGGGGTTCATCTAAGTTTAGGTGAATTTGAGTTTCACTTTGTTTGCCAGGTGGTGTCTGGTCTGTTCCAACTGTATCATCTTCAATTGGCAGTCCTATTTTCTTCCCTTTCAGTGCCACCTTCCAGGTCAATGCCCTCCTTTATATTTCCTCATTCTCAAAAAGCTGTTGGTTTTGTTCACATATTCAGGAGCTCTCTACCTTCTGTAACACCAGCTTGATTCTTGACTCATGCCCTTCCAAGAGCAAGCCAAAGCTAGAACCTGATCCAGTGACAGATATCAGGACCCATACGCATGGAAAGCCATGTCCCTCACATTCATATTCTGCAGACCCTCTTCCCTACAGACATACCTGGACCAGAGTTATCTGCTCAGACTGGGAAAAGAAATGTCTGTGTGAAGAACTATTGTTCTGATCACAGAACAATGGTCATTCCAAGGCCATGCAAATATGTCATATACTTGAAAAAACACAGTGTCAGCAAAAAAGGCTAGAAACAGCTCTACACTCAGGTTATTTCTATATGAGACTGAAACAGGGCACAGGTTTAGTCAGTCATCCATACTGTTAACATTAGCACATTCCCTGACACACTCTTGGTACTTTATAACCTGAAGAGGGTCTGGCAACACAGCACAACCCAGGAACACTTCCCAATAATCAATATGAATAAGATCTCTTTGTGTTTTAGAGCAAAAATAATAATTCTATGGCTGTGAGCCACACTGTGACACATGCCCTGAGGACCAGATAGTGAGCCCTTTGATGAATTTATTTAATTCATCAAGACTTTGCATGTACCTCATTTTCCCCTAGCACATGTCTACTACCAAAGTTGTTTAGGGTCTTGGAGCCCTCAGGAACACTTCTAGTGCAAAAGCAAATAGTCCCTTGATACCTTAGCATGGAATTGCTGCTGGAGCTCAAGTCTCCCCAAGGACTTAGCTTTCTAACCTTCACCATCCTCATTTCAGATCTCTGAACAATTGAAAATTCTGCACACTTTTCCCTATAAACTCTATTATAATTTATATTCTATTCCATTCCATTCCGTTCCGTTCTCTTCCTTTCCATTCTGTTCCATTTTAAAACCAGATGAAGCTACTAAACTGAACCATCAGATCTACCTGTTAGGAGGAACCAACAATGCCAAAGAAATACTTCTTTAGCCCATTCTTTCCCTTAATTTACAGCATAATTAGGGGAATACATATAATATCAGCTTGAGATTTTTAAAGTCGACTGTTCATTTTTAAATCAAATTTCTACAGAAATAAAAGGAAGCTTTTCCATTCATTGCTGACTCTCAGTGGGCAAGAATTACATTGTGTCTCCCAGATAGTCATAGTTTTAACATTTTAATAATGCTTCTAAAAGCCTGAGGGAACCCCAAACCCCAAATAGCAATTTCTTGTCTTGAATGGACATGTAATGAGTATATGTTCCTCTTGACTTGGGAGGAAGAAACTACATATACCTTAGAATAATTGTTAGCTACCAATTTTTTCTCAGGTTCACTTGTTGAAGTTTATTGAGATTTTTGGCACTTATTCATCTTATTTAAAATCAAGGGGGCTCATATTATTGGCGAGCTTGACTTCCTGCACAAACAGGCCTATGAGCCATCCCTGCTAATCTCTGCACAAAACTTGTAATTTCTATTTGAACAATACTACACCTTCCACAGATTTGCTCAGTTATGGTGACTTTTTACAGTTATGAATTCACCCCATCTCTTGGGAAACTGTTCTAACTGGAAATGATATTTTCTGCACCCAAGTTTCCCTTGCTTTAAATCTGAATGGGCTGTGATAAGTTTTCACCAATAGGATCTTATATATGTTTTTATGCTTCTTTTGCCAAACAGGATGTCTATGGATTTAAGACCTGACTGTTAATTTATTAGAACCTTTGAGAACCACATCAGTTTTTTCAATATTATGTTATGTAAAGCATTGGTATCGTCTCTTAAACTCTGACTGATATCTCCTGCTGTCTCCCAAAAAAATCTCAAGAAATACAATTTCCACACTCTTTTAGGTATTGCGTCACACCTTATATGGCAATGTAACATTATTCATACTTGGATATTCGCTACCATTGCATACCAGAATACTTTGCAAACCCAAACCAAATCTAAGTCAAATTTAGCTTTCTGAGATACATTGCATTTATTATTTATGACTAAAATACAAATATAGATCCCATTTATCCATTCAAATTGTGTAATTTGACTGCCTTTATTATTTATCCCTAACTGGTGATTTATCACCAAGAAAAAATACTTCCAAAATTCTTTTTTTCTTCTTCCAGATCATTCATACTGTTAAGAATGAAATATCCACTTAAGCCATGTTTCATTTCAAGCAATTTGCTCTGAGGGATATTTTAGTTTATATCAGTTTTGCTTTACAGAATTTCAACAATATTATGCCCAATATGCTGAAAGATAACCGTTTTGTATTACAATTAGGCAAAGATCACATTACATGAGAGATTATCCTTCCCTATTTACAGTAAATAGCTACAAGTTACAAGAAAATAGAAACTCTATTCATGAATGATTTACATGCTGCTGCCTCTCAAGGTTTTGTTTTATTCAAGTAGAAATTGTGCCTAGAATATTAAAGACATATTCTAATTTCGAGTACACAGCCAAAGCTTACTGCATGCAGTAGGTTCTTTTGAATCAGTGTTATCGTGGCTATAAATTCTCCCCAGCTCCCCTTACTTTGAGGGTCAGAGTAAATCAATAGCATTCCAAGATACATGGCACCTCAAGTACAATAAGATTAGCATTATTTTTGGCACACATGAACATACACAATGTGTATATTCCCATGTGACGAAAGGTTTCTTTGATATCTGAGAATGATTTAATTTCCCTGTAACTAAAGGAGCAAGCAACCGTGATCATTGTCCTGTTATTACTTCCTACCTGAGGGCAAACTAGCTTTTTGAATATGCTTAATAAAAATTTAAGATTTGGTTTTCTATATTTAAACCAGTCTGGTTTATTGAGGAGTTTACACAAGGAATTAACTTAAGAAAAAGTAAAATATTTTGAAAAGGCATTTTGCAAACTGTTCATCTGTAAGAACAGTGGATAACAGCCTTTTTCCAAGGACTTTAAAGCAGAATCAGACAACTAATATTTGATACCTTGGCTGTCCCACTAGCTCTGTGATCCATTAGTCTGTCCATGCATGACATGACGTAACTGTTTAACAAATTAGCAAACATTATGTCATTTGGGTTTTCTATGCCCCCCCTCCACTCCCTTATGCATGCAAAGGAATTTATTACATTGGCAGAAGAAGAGATAGAACTGTGTGACTGTGACTCACCAATGACAACCACACTATATTTATTATCTTAGTGTCCTTTATCTCCCACCTACATTTTGATTCTCCCATCTTGCAGAGGGACTTGAAAGCAGAGAAGAGAATGAAATCTGAATTTTTATTCTCATGTCACTACACAAACCATTCCTTCACGCTTTTTCTCAGTCTATCAACATATAACAAGGAGCCAATAAAATACAATTTATTATCTGCACTACAACAGCTTTTCACCCTGGTAAAAATTTGAAAAGTAAAAAAAAAAAGATGACTAGCTTGTTTCTTAAACAATCTCAGTAGAATATCTGGGTTGCATTGATCTGATATTTCATTACTGCTTTAGAGCTAAATACTTAAAAGAAGGAACAATGTCCTAAATCATGGATCCTTCTCTCCTCATGGAAATTTTTGAGAATTTTTGAGAATCTTTTTTTCAAACAAAACATAACAGCAGGATCACCTGAAGTCAGATGTTTGATAATGCAATTTTTGAGGGCTATTACACAGTTACTTTTGCCTATCTTCACTTAAATGTGTTGTCTGAGTCTCTAATATTTAACTGGTGGTGAATAGGGAAAATGAACATAGTCACCATTCAGCTATTTTCCATGTACAGTCAGATATTTGCTAGAACCTTGAGCTCTCTCTAATAGCAAGGGGAAATGTAAATAAAATTGTTTTTAAATGGCTTACTGATATATGAAACAGTAACATAGCACAACAGCATAAAACTATCTTTAAGGGGTTTTCTTACACTTTAGCAATAGAGAATAAGATGTGATCTAGAGAGGAAACCCACGAAAAAAAAACCTCTATGTAAACAACTGGAACATATATAACCCAAGAAAATGAATTCTTTTTCCTTGCAACCTATGCACACTTCTCATTTTCTTAATCAAAAAACAGAAAAATAAATAAATATTTAAACGCATAAATAATTAGAACACAGTGTTGTAAGTATTCAGTCTCTAAAAAAAGTTTTACATATTGATGGAGAAGGCCATAAATAAGACTCCCATAAAATTCAACAGTTCAGGATTGGTTTCTTGAGTTTTGACTGTATTTTTGTTCCAGGATTTGCTTAACAGGATTAACAGAATTTAGCTAACATGATTTTCACTAAAGGGTGGGGGGAGGAGGAAAGGGAGGGAGGAAGGATGGAAGCAAAGAAGCAAGCAGGCAAGCTTATGGGCAGAAAATAAGAAAGTCATACAAAAGAATTACAAATGTATTTTGGTTCCCCATGTTTCTCATATGTAGCTCTCTAAAAAAATATATAAAAAACCCACAAAGATATTTTCAGTAAAACCGCATAAAAATAAATTCAGTCCATCTGGCTTTTAACTCAATCCTGAAAACTAGAAGATAATGCATGTGTTTCCTTACTGTTAAGTCTCCAGGGCAGAATTTTTGGCTGCTTGGAGGTGGATTTGCCTCATACCACTAAAATATTCTGGGCACTGATTTTTATTAGAAACTATTAGAAAAATATTGTCAGGTTAGGAAACCTATCACCTCAAAGCTAGGACAATCACTTTTTTGGATCCTTGGGCAATCAACCAAATTTTGTGTAACTTTTGTAATGCTCTAATTTAACCTGATGCTTTGTATATTTAAGTGCTTTCATGCTCCCTGCTCACCTGATTTTATTTAGGCAAAGCAACTGATGATATGGTCCTTTCAAACCAACATCCTAAAACACAAATATAGAATCATTGAAACATAGAATAGTTAGGGTTGGAACAGGCCTTAAGGTCATCTAGTACCAACTCCCCTGCCATGGGCAGGGACACCTCAGTTATTAGCATTCTACAGTTATATAAGAATAATAAAAGCTTCCACAAAAGATGAAAAGAGAATAAAAAGACCAAAAAAGAATAGGAAAGAAAACAAACAAACCAAACCTACACATACACACAAAACCCCAAACAAACAAAAAATTCCCACAAACAGAAAACACCTCAGGCAGCTTGACAGTGGAACAGAAAATTACATCCATATAAAAGACATTGATTTTTTTCACTCACCTGTACATAACTACCAAGCATGTGTGCACATCTGCATCTGATTAATTCACCATAAATTCTCCTTTAAATAAAGCAGAGGATTATTTACTTCTAGATTGCAAACATCTGACTTGGTTTAGATGTCTTTTAGATGACTTTTGAATTTGAATACCCATTTCTTTATGCTCATTAGAAGGAAATCAAGATAACCAAGAGGCAGCAGTCTAATTGTTGTCAAAATCCTTAGGGATTTTATTATATTTTTTGTAATCCAAATAACAAAGGACAGTTGTTAGGATGTTTTGAAGAAGATAATGAGTTCCTTTTCTGTATACATGCTCATGAAACAGTGAGCATCAAGAAGCAAACTTCCTGTGTAAATGAGAAAAGTATATGGTATGAGTGGACCCTGAATGACCTGCAAGGAGTAGCATTGAACACAAGCTACATAAGAAACAACACAGAAAGATAAATACATTTTCTAATGGGAATAGCCATAGTTAACAACTGAAGGAAAAAAGTAAGCCAAGGTCCGGATTCCATACTCCTCATTGATTACATGGGAAAAGGAGACTGTAACATTTCACAGTTAAATGGATCTAAGTAGAACTGATCTAGTGCAAATTGTGCGAATCTGGAATTAATATACTTTATAGAGTGTAAAAATCACTAGTTTTTATTTTGTTTCAGTTTTATCTAATACAGATAAATTTCCATCCCACTGTATGTTCTGGCATCTGCAGGTTGGAAGGACACTAAACTTTTGCTGTACTATTGTATCCTAAGTCGATCTCTTGAACTATGAGCTCTCTAGTATCACCATTGTTTGTATAACATACCTTGGACTGGGCTAATCTGTTTGTCTAAAAGAATTTCTCACAGTGTGATAGTGTTTGATTTATTCCCAATGTTTATACTAGTAAGAAATGACCTACACAGAACTGGAGGCTCATAGTAGGTATTTTATTTGGCAGTAAGAAAAATTGCATAAAGATTCACACTTTTTTAACTGCATATTACTACAGACTTAAACAAGGTCTGATAATATTATAGGAACAAATATAAAATGACACTGAACTTAGTCACAGGCTTCCACAAGTCTATTTTTATATTCTGGCACTTTTTCCTCTCTTTTTTCCCCTATTTTAGGCTTTTGGTCTAAATCTTTTTATTTTGTCATGATTCTTCCATCAGAGAAATATCTTCTCAATTTTTTGTGCGAAAAGACACAAAATAACTCTCAGTTTATACTGACATATAAACATATCACATTACTTTTGGAGATCCAAGGACATTTCATTAAACTTTATAAGGGGGTTTCTTTCATTAACAGAGTGTGAATTCAGTGACTAGGAAACTACCTAGATTTAGCAAAAGACCATCTACTCAGGATGAGCTTCTATTGCAATGCAGTGCCAGAAAAATTAAACAACTTTTTTTGTTGAAAGATTAAGATCACATTTCTCTGCCTCCTAATGCAAATCTCAGTTGCACAAATTTAAATAAAATTAGTTTTAATTTTAGTTTTAATAAAACTGAAAATCTGTGTCTTCAGGTTTTATTATGTGAGCATTCTTTCTTTTGACTCTTATTTTCTTGTTTGGTTTTAACTCATAGCACTATAACTTTGACTGAGTTACTTAAAATTTATAAGTAAAGGTGAGATGAGAATAAAGACACTCTCTGTAACATAGTAGTTGTGCAAGAACTATGTCTACCATAAATCAAACACCATTGTTACATAAAAATACACAAAGATATTATCTGATCTGCAGTTAAAGATTTGCATTGGCAGAGCAGCCTGCAAAAGTTATGACCTGTATTTGTCCTGTTTTACTCAGTAACTTCTTCATTTAACTTCATCTAAAGGTTAAACAGGATAATATCTGTAGTTTGGAAGAAACAAAGCAAAGAGCAAAATCCTAAGGTACATCTATCCCCTTTAATGCACTCTGGTAGCCTTCGTTTTCAGAATTTGAAAAGATGCATTTAAGAAAAAAAAATAGAAAAAGGGAGAAAGAGCAACATGTGGGTCAATAAAACTTTGCTTTTAGCTCAACTCAGTAAGACAAAACCCAAATGGATCTTCCTGCACATAAAATGGAAGAACACAACCAAAAAAAAAGAAAGAAAAAAAAAGACAGAATGAAAAAATGGAGAGATGTATCAGACCAATAGTCATGAATCCTAGCCAAATAAATGAAGGATGAAATTATCACTGCATTACAACTGGGTATCATGTTGTAAATACTGAAACAGAGTCTGAGGAATTTTGACCACTTTAGAATCTAGAAATCCATACAGCCTCCTCAATGCCAGCTGTTGACAGAGATTCTTGCCAATTCATGGTTAAAGTTACCTATTACTTAGATTGCTTTCACAAGGCAGCCTGGCAGATGGCCATTTGTCCCAAAGTTTGGGATGAAGCCTAAGTGGGAAAACTCATGAGGACTTCTAATTGAAATGGAAAGGAAAAACAGCATCATCAGATGTTGTTGAAGAAAAAAATCTTCATCAGGCTTGAAAGACACATTTGTCTCTTCCAAAGAAGAAGCAAAGGTGGGAATTTCCTGCACTGTCTAAAAGACATATATGAAAGCTTATATCGTAATTAGGTGCATCTCAATGAGGCACAGTTGACAATTTTTATCTGATTGCACCGTCTTTTCATGATTGCATTTCTATGCTTCAAATCCCTTAGAGATGAGAATTTCAAGGTTTTGTACAAACCAGAGTGCAACCACAGTAAATACGAACATAAATTATCCTTTCTTTTAGTGACCAGAGCAAATGCAGGTCTAAATGGCTGTCCACAGAAACACCAAGGTTTTTGTCAGCAGTGTCTGTTCCAGTGGCTGTGCTTTAGATATTGTAGCTTTTCCATAAATTTGCATTTCTTCTGTTTATGGTAGTCTTCAAAATATGTTGGGTCCATTTTTTTCCACTGTCAACCATACTTGGTTTTTCTTCAGAATTTGGACCTGAAACAGCAATTGCTCATTAGGCTGGTCTCCTGAAACTGCAAATAACCATATTTCAGGGAGAGCATGTTTCTTAGTATTTTTATGCATTTTTCCTGTTGCACTGTATTTAGAAGTATCCTTTGTTTTCAACTAATGTGTTTTAGACTTCATTCACTCCCTCTATTAATCAACCATTATGTTTTATGAAAGGTAAGGCTGCATAGAGTTGTTGAGGTCTGCTCTTTAATGACCTTTTTTGTCCTGAGATGGGTAGAGACATAATAATAATAATAATATTTAATATATCTTCACCTATAACCAGTTTTATATTATGAATACACTATGGGTCTTACAGTTCTAACCTACAACACATATATATGACTGGAGTGTTGGAATGGAAGGTTACAGGCTCTTTAGAAAAGACAGGCCGGGCAGGCGGGGAGGGGGAGTTGCCCTTTATGTTAGGGATAGGCTGGAGAGTATGGAAATGTGTCTGGGGACAGGTGAGCAGTCCACAGAGAGTTTGTGGGCCAGGATTAAAGGGAGATCAGCTATGGGAGACATTACTGTGGGGATCTGTTACAGACCGCCTGATGAAGAGGACTCTGTGGATGAAGCACTCTATAGACAGATAGGAAAAGCCTCACGCTCGCAGGCCCTTGTTCTCATGGGGGACTTCAACCACCCTGACATCTGTTGGAAGGACGGTACGGCCCGGCACAAGCAATCCAGGAGGTTCCTCGATTGTGTAGAAGACAACTTCCTTCTGCAAGTAATAGAGGAGCCAACAAGGAGAGGTGCCATGCTTGACCTTGTGCTCACCAACAGGGAAGGGCTCGTTGGAAATGTGACTCTCCAGGGCAGCCTTGGATGCAGCGATCATGAGATGCTCGAATTTGAGATCCTTGGGACAGGGAGAAGAGCGTGCAGAAAGCTCACTACCCTGGACTTCAAAAGAGCAGACTTTGGCCTCTTCAGGAACCTGCTTAGTCAGGTTTCATGGGATATAGCCCTAGAGGGCAGGGGGGCCCAAGACTCTTGGTTGATATTCAAGGATCACCTGCTACAAGCTCAAGAGTGTTGCATCCCAAGGAGAAGGAAGTGCAGCAGGAGGGCGAGGAGACCTCCTTGGATGGATTAGGAGCAGCTGAGGAAACTTTGAAGGAAAAAAGAGGCTTATAACAGGTGGAAGCAAGGACAGGTGGCCTGGGAAGAGTACAGGGAAGTTGTCTGGGAAGCTAAGGACCAGGTTAGGAAAGCTAAGGCCCAGTTAGAATTAGACTTGGCTAGGGGTATTAAGGATAACAGGAAGGGATTCTATAGGTACATAGCAAATAAAAAGACTAGGGACAACATAGGCCCCCTCAGAAAGCTATCAAGAGAACTGGCTACACAGGATTTGGAGAAGGCTGAGGTTCTGAATGACTTCTTTGCCTCAGTCTTCACTGGCAAATGCTCTGACCACACCACCCAAGTTTTGGAAGGCAGATGCAGGGATTGTGAGAATGAAGACCATGCGCCCACTGTAGGAGAGGAACTGGTTCGAGACCATCTTAAAAATCTGAACGTGCACAAGTCCATGGGTCCTGATGAGATCCATCCGTGGGTCCTGAAGGAGCTGGCGAATGAAGTTGCGAAGCCGCTGACCATCATATTTGAAAAATCATGGCAGCCAGGTGAAGTTCCTGATGGCTGGAAAAAGGGAAATATAACCCCCATTTTCAAGGAGGGGAAAATGGATGACCCAGGGAATTACAGACCAGTCAGTCTCATCTCTGTGCCTGGCAAAATCTTGGAGCAGATTCTCCTAGAAGGCATGCTAAGGCACATGAAAAACAAGGTGCTTGGTGACAGCCAGCATGGCTTCACTAAGGGGAAATCCTGCCTGACCAATTTGGTGGCCTTCTATGATGGGGCTACAGAACTGATGGACAGGGGTAGAGCAGTTGATGTCATCTACCTGGACTTGTGCAAAGCATTCGACACTGTCCCACACGACATCCTTGTCTCTAAATTGGAGAGACATCAATTTGATGGATGGACCACTCAGTGGATAAAGAACTGGCTGGATGGCCGCACGCAAAGAGTTGTGGTCAATGGCTCAATGTCCAGCTGGAGACCAGTAACGAGTGGTGTCCCTCAGGGATCGGTGTTGGGACCGGTCTTGTTCAACATCTTTGTCGCTGACACGGACAGTGGGATTGAGTGCGCCCTCAGCAAGTTTGCAGATGACACCAAGCTGTGTGGTTCGGTTGATACGCTGGAGGGAAGGAATGCCATCCAGAGGGACCTTGACACACTTGTGAGGTGGGCTGATGCCAACCTCATGAAGTTTAACCGTGCCAAGTGCAAGGTCCTACACCTAGATTGGAGCAATCCCAAGCACAGCTACAGGCTCGGCAAATGAGAGGTTCAGAGCAGCCCTTTAGAGAAGGACTTGGGGGTGCTGGTCGATGAGAAAATGAACATGAGCCGGCAGTGTGCGCTCACAGCCCAGAAAGCCAACCATATCCTGGGCTGCATCAAAAGGAGCGTGACCAGCAGGTCAAAGGAGGTGATCCTGCCCCTCTACTCTGCTCTCGTGAGACCTCACTTGGAGTATTATGTGCAGTTCTGGTGTCCTCAACAAAAAAAGGACATGGAACTGTTGGAACAAGTCCAGAGGAGGGCCACAAGGATGATCAGGGGACTGGAGCACCTCCGGTTTGAAGACAGGCTGAGGAAGTTGGGGCTGTTCAGCCTGGAGAAGAGAAGGCTGTGTGGAGACCTCATAGCATCCTTCCAGTATCTGAAGGGGGCCTATAAGGATGCTGGGGATGGACTATTCATTAGGGACTGTAGTGACAGGACAAGGGGTAACGGGTTAAAACTTAAACAGGGGAAGTTTAGATTGGATATAGGGAAGAAGTTCTTTACTGTGAAGGTGGTGAGGCACTGGAATGGTGTTGTGGTTTAAACCCTAGCCAGACAGCTTGTTCACTCGCTCCCAGTGAGTGGTGCCGGGCTGAGAGCAATCGAGGCCCCCCCAACCCCCACCCCCCAACCCCCCCCCATTGCTCTCCCCTTCCCCACTACCAGAGGAACAGGGAGGAGGATTGAAAGGGTGCAACTCCTACGGGTTGAGACAAGAACAGTCCAGCAACCAATGTACAACACAAATCACCACAGCTACCACCAACTACAACAATGATAAGAGAAAATAACAAGGGAAGAGAATATGATACCACCGGCCAAGAAACGAGTCCCACGCGGAAGCCCGTTTCCTTCTGGGTAACTCCCAGTTACCCCCCACCCCTGGCATGACATGTTGTGGTATGGAATACCTCCTTGGCTAGCCTGGGTCAGGCTCCCCGTCTCTGCTTCCTCAGCAGTGAACCAGCCCTTTCGGGTAACTATCATTTATATCCCAGGCATGATGTGCTTCTAGAATGCCTGGACGACTGAGATTTCCTATTCGAGTTCGTTGTGTAATTAGTGCAGCCCATTTACTCCATGTAGCATCAGTTGCATGATGTGTAGAGGAGACCCTGCCTTTGAACATCCAGCCCAGCACGGGCAACCACGGTGCCAGGAGAAGCTGTGCTTCAGTGCCAATCACTTCTGAAGGAGCTCGAACCCATTCATAGGCTGCCAGTATATCTTTCTCAGTTGGGGTATAGCTGGCCTCAGATCCTTTGTATCACCAAATCCAAAAGCCAAGGGGTCGACCTTGAGTCTCCCCTGGAGCTTTCTGCCAGAGGCTCCAGGTAGGACCGTTCTCCCCAGCTGCAGTGTACAGAACATTTTTTATATCTGGCCCGGTCCGGATTGGTCCAAGGGCTACTGCGTGAACTATCTCGTGTTTAATTTGCTCAAAGGCTTGTTGCTGCTCAGGGCCCCATTTAAAATCATTCTTCTTCCGGGTCACATGATAGAGAGGGCTTACAATCGAACTGTAATTTGGGATGTGCATTCTCCAGAACCCCACAGCACCCAAGAAAGCCTGCGTTTCTTTCTTATTAGTTGGTGGAGACATTGCTGTTATCTTGTTGATCACATCTGTGGGGATCTGTCTATGTCCATCTTGCCATTTTATTCCCCAAAATTGAGTCTCCTGTGCAGGTCCCTTGACCTTACCCTGTTTTATGGCAAAAACGGCTTTCAGCAGGACTTGGATTCTTTTCCTCCCTTTCTCAAAGACTTCTTCCACTGTATCGCCCCACACAATAATGTCATCAATGATGTATTGCAGGTGTTCTGGAGCTTGCCCCTGTTCCAGTGCAGTCTGGATCAGTCCATGGCAAATGGTAGGGCTGTGTTTCCACCCCTGGGGCAGTCGGTTCCAAGTGAACTGGACACCCCTCCAAGTAAAAGCAAACTGTGGCCTGCACTCTGCTGCCAAAGGAGAAAAATGCATTGGCAATATTAATTGTGGCATACCGCTTGGCTGCCTTTGACTCTAGTTCATACTGAAGTTCTAGCATGTCCGGTACGGCAGCACTCAATGGTGGTGTGACTTCATTCAGGCCACAATAGTCTACTGTTAGTTTCCATTCTCCATTGGACTTTCGCACTGGCCATATGGGGCTATTGAAGGGTGAGCGGGTCCTGCTGATCACCCCCTGACTCTCCAGTCTACGGATCAGCTGATGGATGAGAATCAGGGAGTCTCGGTTGGTGTGTTATTGTTGCCAGTGCCCTGTTGTGGTCGCAATTGGCACTTGTTGTTCTTCGACTTTCAGCAATCCCACAGAAGGATCTTCTGAGAGACCAGGCAAGGGGGACAGCTGCTCAATTTCCTCAGTCTCCAAAGCAGCAATACCAAAAGCCCACCGGTACCCTTTTGGGTCTTTGAAGTACCCTCTCTTGAGGTAGTCTATGCCGAGGATGCATGGAGCCTCTGGACCACAGTAGGGTGCTTTTGCCATTCCCTCCCAGTCAGGCTGATTTCAGCCTCCAGTACAGTTAACTCTTGGGATCCTCCTGTCACTCCAGAAATATAGATGGGTTCCACCCCTTGACAGCTCGATGGCATCAGGGTACACTGTGCACCGGTATCTACTAGAGCCTTATACTTCTGTGGGACTGATGTGCCAGGCCATCTGATCCACACAGTCCAGTAAATCCGATTGTGCCCTACCTCCACCTGGCTGGAGGCAGGGCCCCTCTAATGGTCATCACCGCGTTGGACACTTAAGTCATGGTAAGAGGGATTATTCTTTGTTATCACAGGAGCTGGAGTAAAATCAGCTCTTCCACTCCATCTGGGAAACTGCTCACAAGAGACTGAAGCCGTAGCTCTCATGGGACGATCAGGCTTGGCCCTTGCTCCCCTCTTCACTCACCCGCTCCTCCAAAGCTGAAGTAGGTTTTCCATCCCACTTTGTCATGTCTTCTCTGTGATCCAGCAGGTAAAACCATAGGGTACCCCGCGGTGTATACCTCCTGTATCTCCTCTCTCGAACAATAGGACGCCTTTTGTTAATAGCTGAGACGTGTGTTGGTACACGTGAGGAGCTGGATAAATCAGATAGATCGTCCCTCAATTGTTTGAGGTCCTGGGACAGTTTTTCCACAGCTGAGATGAAGGAAGGGGTGAGATTGTCTTCGAACTCTCGGAGTTTATGAACCATTTCATCCACTGTTGGTGGTACTATGTCATTCCAGGTTACTGTTGCCAGTGAATGGCCATATGATGACGGTGCATTCCATGTTAGTTTTCGCCACATGGGTCATGTACATTCAACTTCATCTGGATCTATAGGTGTATCCCCGTTATTCAGCTTGATGTGATCATCTCTACGATGGCTGATTCCCTCAGAGACTGGATGCCTTTATCTATAGTAGTCCACTTGGCCGAACGACTCGTAACATCGTCCTTGTATGGAAACCTTTCTTTCACAGCTGCCAAGAGCCTCCTCCAAAGGCTGAGGGACTTTTTCTCTCTTGCAATTGCTTTGTCAATTCCCCCTTCTCTAGCAAGTGATCCCAGCTGCTTGGCTTCTGTACCTTCTAGTTCGTGACCATCGGCCCCATTGTCCCAGCATCAGAGTAACCAGGTGATGATGTGCTCCCCTGGTTGACGGGTAAAATCTTTTCACATATTCCGCAGCTCGGTTGACGTCCGAGGTCGAGAAGTATAAAGCATTTGTTTGAGACTTAGATGCAATCAGGAATACAATTTTTAATGATATCAGGAGAAGAAATGAGTGGCATGTTACCTCAACTGACATACTTCATTCAAAGGTTTTCCATGTCATGGCAGGGAATTAAAATTTATCCTGAAAATATTTCTGTGTCTGCTACGCATCAGAATTTGATATATTTAATTTAATGGGTCATAGAACATGTGTAAAAGAATATGGCCTCTTTTTTACAATAGAGAAGTATAGTTAAAATTTTATACTAAATGAGCTTTGAAAATTATTATAAACACATAAAAATATGATTAATTTTCAGTATCTCTACATAAGTCTAATGACATTTCAAACAAAATTAATTTTCTGTGTTATTTTCTATTAAAACAGCACTAAGGCTGTAATCACTAAGCAAAGACAGGGGAAGATGAAACATGAAAGATGGACAGAGGTCATTTTACTTCCTTATATAACATTTTAAATGTATTTGTAGATCACAGCCTGGGAGCTCATCTGGAATTTCTACTATAGGAAACTGAAACTCAGAGTCGGACAGCATTACCTTTCCTCTGCAGAATAACTGATCTTTTCATATGGTGACTAAGAAACCAGATATTTAAACAGTAGTGATAGTTCATACTGAATTAACGCATTTCAAACAAGAATATTAGTGACTTTGGCAATGGTCCCTCCTCATTTGATGTTCTTTCCATAAATACTCTAACAACAGTTTACTGACCAAGCACTTGAGAGCTATGGCAAATTTTCATCAACTACTGAAAAATACCAACAACAGATAACTTTTGACCTTATAACTGAAATTATTAACAAAAACTACAGAATCATGGAATCAATAAGAAAATGCTTGAAGTTGAAAGTGACCTCATTGGTTGCCACACGGAAGAACAACACAGTGTAATAGTCATGATTCTCAGAGAAGCTTTGGTAGTGTCTCCACAGCATCCCAGATCCAAGCCCTTGGCAAACAGCAAACTTCAGTAGATGTCTGGTTGCCAGATGGGTGCCTCTGTCCCACAAAGCAGGGAGTCACCCACTTTGCTGTCACTCTCCACTGTTTATTGGTACTCCTAAAAGGCTTAAGCTAAGTCAGCTCATATGCTTGAAAGCACCTCCAGCTCCTCCTCAGCTTTGAGGGCAGTGAACCTGTCCCATAGTAGCAAGCCTTCAGATGGAGCCTTTCTCCTGGTGCCAGAAATTACTAGAATCCAACCTTTGCCTTCCTCACAAAATGTCTGAGAGATGCTTTTGAACACCAAAGGCAACTGAGATAATCATAATATACTGAAAAATATGTAAATGAAACCTAGAAATCTCTCAGTTCCATAAGATGTTTTCTAAATATTTTTTCAAGGGGGTGTGGCAATTTCATACATAAATATGGAGAAAAAAACAGAAAAAGAAGAAAGGAGTCATGGACAAAGAGACTTCTGTTAGCCTGGAACATGGGTACCATGCCTAACGAACAGGTCAGAACAGCATAAGTATCATCTGCCCAAAAATCAAGGACTGCTCACAAATAACCCTCCATATAGAAAGTATTTATAACAGATTTCAAATTTGTATTTGAGGATTTCAAATTTTTTTTAAGATTTGTCCTCACAATATCCTTGAAATGGAAGTGCGAATATCTTTACACACAGGTAGGCATATGAGCACCATACAATAGAGAAGTGACTTCATTCAGAAGGTGGTGTGTTATGGGGTGGTATCAGTAAAAGTGGTGACTCCCCGCAAATTATAAAAAAAATAATTATTTTCTTATAAGAAAGTGATTAATAACCTGCTTCAGAACTCTACCTAATGCCTCACCACATCTGAAATCCCCAGGATTAAGAGTGTTTGTTTCTCATGCTGCAATATTTAAATTTACTCTTTTGTATTTTGCTACAGATGTCCCAATTAATTTTCAGTTTGCTTCTATCTATCTAACATATAGCATCTGACCACATGGAAAAGGATTCCCTTCAGTTTATCTGTTGCATAACTGAAGTAATAATATCATTGCATTTTACTCCCAAGCTGGAACAGCAATTAGTGGCTTTAAAACCTTTCATATCCTTGGATGAAACACACTAAATACTGTTACTGTTACTAACTGAGATGTTACTACTGTTTTTATTACAGCTAGAGAGTCATCTCTTTGTATTTCTAAGAATATCATAGAATCATAGAATAGTTCGGATTGGAAAGGACCTGAAGATCATCAAGTTCCAACCCCCCTGCTACTTATATCCAATCTAAACTTCCCCTGTTTTTACCCCTTGTCCTGTCACCACAGTCCCTAATGAGGAGTCCCTCCCCAGCATCCCTATAGGCCCCCTTCAGATACTGGAAGGATGCTAGGAGGTCTCCAAGGAGCCTTCTCTTCTCCAGGCTGAACAGCCCCAACTTTCTCAGCCTATATCACATCTTTTATATTTAATTTAGCAAATTCTTAATTAGTCTGGCAAACCTTATATATATAAAGATATTTTTTAAAGTCGATTAATAACGTAAAAAAAATAAGACTAACTGGATACATTAAATATGGAGAACACTCAAAGTTCTTAACGAGCTTGGGAGTTGTGGTGGGCAGTAAATTGACCATGAGTATGCAGTGGCTGCCTTCCAGCAAAGGCCAGCAACATTCTGGACGTTTCCTATTGAGAGGGTTGACCTTTCTTCTCTACTCAGCACAGGACACATCTGGAGTGCTGGGTCCAGTAATGGACTCCCCAGAATGAGATATGGACATGCTGAAGAGAGTCCAGAGAAGAGCCACAAAGGTAATAAAGAAACTGAAGCATCTTACATTTGAGGGAAGACTGTTCAGCCTAGAGAAGGGAAGGTTTGGAGGGAATCTTTCAGTATGTATAAATTCTTGAGGGGAGTAAAAACACAGAGTCAACCCTTCCCAGAGATTCTGTGACATCTATAAACACATGCTGAAAATAGCAAGGCTGTCCATGCAAAACTGTAGTATCACCCATAGGTGATGTTTTAGTTTGTCATTTGTGTGAATGCTATAATTCTTTTGTATCAGCATAACACAGACGGGCATTGTATAACATGTTGATAAACATATTTAGGCTGGAAATCACAAGATCTCCAGTTAGAACAGCAAAATTGTAGAAACAGCTCCCTAGTAAGGGTAGTGAAAATTAAAAAACTTGCACTTTTCAGGGTAGGTGGTGATAAATATATGAAAAGCATCACACATGGGACTGCAGCTTGTGAATACCCAGTTTGGCTCAGGGATACAAAAGGCCCCATATAGTCTTATTTGCACTGTGTGAAAACATGATGTTGTGGGTTTATGTTTATCATGATCTTTGGCGGTAAAGACACAAAATTGATGTCAGTTTCAGCTTAGGAACTCACACACAAACCTGAGATATACTTCATCTAGTTCTAGGCATACTAAAGGAATATATCTAGACTATGGAACATGGTTTTAATTGATAATCACTCTATATTTTATACATTGTTTCTTCTATCATTTGCTATATCATGTATCCCAACTACAGTGCTTAAGCATATGTATAACTTTGAAGATGTACTGCATATATGATGTAACTAAATACGCTACACTTTAAACCTGTCCTCCGTCCTCCCAGCATTTCTCCTGTGGAACAGTGCTGAAAAAAACTCTTTGGTAATCAGCAGGATTACTTATTTAAATAAACTAAGTATGTCCTTTGATGGCTAGCATCTGGTATGATTATAATTTGCAGATATTCAAAAGATAAAAGGAATAATTCAAATAGGCTATTTAAAAATAATGCCATTTTCATTTAAAAAAAATGTAATATAAACCATTTTTTTAATAACCTCTTTCCATGTGTAATTGCCTGCCATGGAAATAAATTACTAGATGTCCCTATAATGACAAAGTAATACATGACAAAACCACATGGTTACTGAAACACATTGCTATCTTATAAATGCAGAATTTTAGCTGCACTTCTATTTTTTTTCCTTTAAGTTTTCATCTATTTTTTTTCTGATTTTTCAGATCTGACCATCAAAATTGTGTTTACCTTCCTTATCTCTCACACATTTGATCTTATTCAGACTAGTTCTCTCTGTTAAGCATAAAACTTATGTAGTTGAAGGGGGATGTTGAGCTCATGCAGAGGACAATCACCCATTATATTAGTTTTTTCACAGACATTGTGGTGGATTGAAACAATGTTTCCAGATTACCTAGGAAAATGCAGAGCTGTAAGTAGAGGGGTCTACTGTGAGGCAGAAAATAATTTGTATCTGTGAAAATACCTAAAAGGGATTATAATAAAATTCAGACAAGCACATTTTTTTTTGGTCAGGTTATAAGGCTACACAAGATAACTAACCTGTTCACAGTTAGTTGCATACTTGAGGTACAGCCATTCATCCCTAATTCCACCCACAGAACTTAAGTCACCATCCAATGTTCTTCTCTCACTCACAGATGAATGACTGATTTCTTTGCCTGCAATTGGGTGCTCTTTTGACAAGCGAACAGTGGTACCAAAATGCTTGGTACCTTCAAGTTCCCCAATAGCTGTTAGAAGTTCTTTCAAGCTCCTCTATTTATTATGTCCCTGGGAAAAGACAATGAGATATTGGAAGAATTCTGCTGTACAATGGGTTTCTTCAAAATGGTAGTCCTCAAATAGTCATATTTGCTGCAGTTAAGGAGAAATCTTTAATGTATATTTTTTGTTTTACTTTGTGTACAGGTGTTAAAAATAACTACAATGAATTATGGTTAGTTTACAGGCACAGGAAAATCTGAATTACATGCTGGATTTCAGAATGTTTAACTCTGTCTAATTCCATTACACAAATGTTGAGCATCTTCTTGGTCATTGCGAATTATATCTTGAAACACTCTGCAAGGAAAGGCAGCCATGTCAATGCACACAGAGAAAACAAATATTGCATGCTGGGTTTTTTTTCTCTTGTTCTGCTATTCTCAATCTGAAGCAATAGTTGCCTACAATGAAAATGTTAATTCTTCTTTATACTACTTTTGAAGTTAAAATAACATCAAAAGTTCTAAAAATAAAAGTAAGGTAAATTAAAATGCATCAGAGAGAGCTCCTGTGTGACAAGTGCTGAGAAACTTAGGGGAAAACTCAACATAACTTAAACATGTAACCTGGAGAGAACTGTCATCAGAGAACTCAAGATCAAAAGTGCATCAAGGCTCTGAGAACAAAAACCATTTCCAGTTTGATCCTAATCAGAGTGAGACGATATTATATTTCCCTATAAGTAAATAAGATTGTCCTTGATATACGGCTTAACTGTACATTCTTAAAGCCAATCTACAGAAGATTAATGAAGCTAAATTGCATTACCAGAAAGAATGATATAGTGGCATACAATGGCAATCGTTTTGATTCCAAACTAATAAATACAGTGTCTATATGGTTACTCCTATGGATATATTCCTGACGCGAGCCTTTTTGTCTGTATTTTCTGAGCTGTTCCATAATTATTAGCAAAAAAAACCACCACGCTGTTTATGTGAAATAGTGACAATAATTGCAACAAAACAGTGAAGTTATTCAAATAAAAGTGAGACAGACATATGTTATCCATCAAACATTCACAGTCTGGAAGAGAAGCTAACTGGCTTTTTTTCTGAGAGAAAGGATGAATGTTAGGAGAATGTTAGAACTTTTCAAACACATCCTAACAAATACAAGTGGTATCTAGGAAAAATACAGTACTAATGGAATATAACTCTACTACCAAAACTTGTATGAAAACTGGTTTGGATGGATCATTCCTCCACTACAGTCTTCATAGTAAAATTCATTATATTCAGAGTGCATTACTAACTAAATATTTAACTCATGGTTTACCATAAGGTCACCTTGACATTTTGGCTTTCATTAAGATTGAAGTCCATTTGTAAGTTGAATATATTGTCTGACCTCAGAATCACTTACAAAGAAAATATTTCTAGTCAGCACACTAATTTAATATACTGAATTCTGCTATTACAGTACAGAATATAAGAACACTCACTGAGATGTCTGATTTGCCTTAGATAAACATGAATTAAATATGACTTCTCAGAATATAAATGTTGGATGAATACACTTGGACATATCTTTAATTTTCATTACATACACAGTATTCCCAGAAGTACTGTTAAAAGCATGAGTGTTTTTTTCAGATTTTGCGTGGAAATCTATCATAAGGAGGGAGCTTCATTAAATCTAAAGTGTTACCTTCAAAATGCTCTCTTCTGAGTCATCAAAAGCAAGTCGAATTATCCACGAGGAACAACTCTAATCTTTTGTAGTAACCAAAAATATTGCAGTAGTGAAGAGCAGCAGCTCACACCTGAGAGATTTCATTATATTTCATAAAAATTGGTTTATTTTTATCCAAGACTTTTCACTGCAGAGTTAACTGCACTTCTGGCTTGTGCACTGCTGTTGAACAGCTTTTCAATCCAACACAGAAACAACAGGCCCAGAAAAGGAGCAAGATCTCCCACAGAAAGGGCTTCTAGAAGTTTGTTTGAGGGAGGGAAGCATATACACAGCCTGTCTGACTTAACAGTACCAGATAGAAAATGCTCCTGCTCAGTAACCTTTGAGTTACTGAGAAGCAAACCTGAATTTGGGGTTTCTATACATTCTATCTGCCTTGGAGATGACAAAGTCCCCATGGTTGCCATTTCTACCCATCATTAGCATAATCATTAGAATAAATAGAAGTTAAATACCTGATGGCAGGCTGCACTGCAAGGCCCAAGTGCGTGGACTTCAGCAGAGGGAACCTGAGCAGAGCAGGAACCATGCTTTGTTGTTTGGTAAAGTAAGGAGCTTTCAGCAAGCCTGCATCAGAAGAGTCTGCATCCAGGCCAGCAGGGAAAGCACCTTTATATGGTGACAAAGTCAGGGTCACACAGGAACATCTGCAGACGACTCTCCAAACCTAGCTTTATTTGCTTAATACCAGACCCGCTTTTATTGGTGTCATACAATTGAGATGGTATTATAAAAGTCTAAATGCAAATTAATCTACTGAAATGAATTACATTTCCAGGAATGTTTTAATGTAAGTTTTCTTAAAAAGGTTTGGTTTGGTTGTTTGGGGCTTTTTTCACATTTCTGATTAAAACTGCGAGAAAACTGATATTTCTTTTTATCCTTCTCCTGATTTAAAAGACTCTTGTGAAACACTCTTCTAAAAACACTTTCTTGTACTAAAAAAATTGTTCTCTTGAAACATTGCTTTGGAGGGTATAGATGCAATAGTGATGACAATTGAAGTTATTCACTCCCAGATGCCATTTTTACTTTCCCCATCCAGTCAGGACAGTTGACAGCCGGTTTATTCCACCTACTCATGCCATTTCAAAATCAGGTTTCTTGACCTTCTTAACCTGTAGCACCAGCTGTCCCCTTCTACACAATGACTGTCAATGCTTTGTTTCATTAATTGACCACATTGAAGTTCAATCCTGCAGAGTGCCTAGACCACTGAAATTTATTTCTTCTTTAATGTATTGATACCCATTAGGTTAAATACATATTTTATTGCTTTGGAATTAGAGGATCCTGTACCACAGAGGACTGAGCCTGTATACTAGATGGGGGAGAGACGTAGCTGTGACAAATACCTTTTTGTTATCTTTTGTGCAAGAGGGACACATTGAAAATTTAGGAGTTTTTAATTAGATGGTTTAGTTTGTTCATTTTAACTGAAAGGAAAGAAGACAGAGAAGCAGCAGAGGGAATGATTCTAGGATTACAGGTTGATATGGTAGCAGTGCTTTGCTGACAGTAATTAAAGTGCAGGGGGCACAGGGAGTGAAGGCTGGAGGGGACTGAAAGAGAGTCAGCCTGAAAGAGAGGATTCACCTAGATGTTACAGAAACACTGTCACAGAGGAAAATTCCCACCCCCACCAATGGACAAATTTTATGGGTTTTTTTTTGAGAACTTATAGCAATTTTGGTCATGAATTTCAACACTTGAGTTAAAACAGTTAAATTGATACAGGCAAGAGAAAGAAGAAATTAGAAGGAATTCTAGTTTACACATAGCTTATCTTCCTTCCCATCTGGCAATAGTTATACCAGTTTCTGTCTAATCAAATATATCAACATTAACATTATTATACCTGTTTAACTAAACAGGTTGAAGACCTTGCATTTCAAAATGATCCAGTTCTTCCAGCTGAATAAATTTAACACAACACACTACTTCACAATCAGGCAGAACAAGGGGCATGGTAAGTTGTCTAATATATGTCCCTCATGAAATGGCAGTAAATCTGACCAATTTCACACATGTCACCACATCTTTAAAATGACATAACTGTATAATTAGATTGCCCACTTCTGATATATATAGGCACTTACAGTGCTCTTTATAAATACCCATATGTAACGTCGTGCAACAAACCACAGATGAGAGAAAATGGTTGGCAGTTGTGTGAAAAAATGCCAGTATATATAGTTTTGGAAATATAAATATGACGCAAAACCTCCAAAGAACTACACACTGCTAGTAGACAGAAAAAAACCTGCTATTAAAAGCACAGCAAACAGGGCAGAAGAATCCTTGAAACTGAATGAATATAGGGACAAGTAGAAATAGAGAAGACTACAGGTTAAGAAGTTAGGTTTCAATCTACTCTTAGTCAAGTAAAAAGCATAATTCTGAGAGTGCAAGCAAAATGAAATTCAAACCAAGGAAATCTATGATATACTCCAGTTTTTCAAAGGGCAAACTGTAAATAATATACTTCTAAAAGCATATACGTTTACTACAGTGAAGTCCAAGTACTTTCACTTATTTATAGAGAAATATGGCATGTATCTTCCTATGCATATACACATATGCAAAATCTGTAGAAGTCTGAACATTTTTCCAGGATACCCCCAAAATCTGATTTTTTACAGCTGTAGATAACAGTCCATTTGTATGACAAAAAATCAACTGCTAGCAACCAAGCAAGTACGAGAGCTGCCTTATTCAAAATGTTACTTTGTAAAAATTCTCAGATGTCACTGGTTCAAATATTTGGCTTATCAAACACAGAATACCAGGGTTATTTGCTAACAAGATAGTGACCTGGTGTTATTGTGCAATGAGAAGTGTTTATGTCGAAGTTGGGGTAAGTCATGGACACTTAGCTGCCTATCAGCTTGAGAACATGACAGCACCTGCCAGAAAATAGTTTGCTGGCCCCCTCCAATGTCACAGCGAACTAAATACGTCAGCTGTGGTACGTAAATCAGCATGTCAGCTACAGACTGACCATTTTACACTGCTCTGATCTCACAGTTCTACCACAGAAGATAAAAGTATTCTTCAGCAGCAGCTGGACTTAAATGAAAACAAAAAATAATGCTAAAAAATAGTAGACAATATTCAAGGGTCAATCTACTCTTAAGGAAGAAATGTAACAAATAATTATTCTTCAGGCAACAGATTTAAATGAGAAGTAGGTAAGATCTGCAGTATCTGGGCAGGGTTTCAGTAATTCTTTCTTCCTTTCCCCTTGTCCTTCTTCCTCGTTTCTATTTTACAGTGAAACATTTCCTTCTATATCTGAAAACCTTTTTTAATTTTTTTTGTTCAACTTGAAAGATTTATTTTTTTCTACCTGTATAAACTGTTCTACACACTTCTACTACCATTTTCCCCTCTACAATGAACAAAAGTAGTAAATAATGGAGAAAGTAGCACAAATCTTCATGAAAAGACAAGAACAACACATTACCAAAGCTCTTCCCTCCTACCTTCAGTCCAGATAGACTCATTTCACACAGTAAAAAGCAGTGGTTACTTCAGAATATCTTGCTGCTTCTTGGACCTTACTGAGAAGGGTATCACTGTGAGCTTCAGGTAACTGAACCTGTTTCAGTAAGCTGAAATTGCCTCCCAGAGTTTAATGCATCAAAGCTCTTAGGATAGCTCCTCAAAAAAAGGTAAGTATATGTCTGTCCTCATCCATTTTTCTCTGAAATTCTTGCCACAGGCTCAGACCCAATGCTTAAGGGAGACTGCAAACAGGGTATTACCCCAGGGTATTACTCTTACTCAAGGCTCGGAAAACCAGACAGCTTTCCCAGTGCTCTTAAAAGGATTACACATCAGTTTGGCAAATGACCCAGGACTGTCTCTATCACTGTACAACCTAGAACTTTTCCCAGCACCGGGAAAATCTGGCCAGCACATGCAAAGCAGCAACTGAAGTAAACAAGATACGACTTCCCACAGTCCTCCTAGCACATCTGCCATTTGACAATAGATTTTCTGAGGTGCAATTTCTTTAAAAGGTTCAAACATCTGGTCAAAGATTGAAAAGGATTGTATTCAAGATATAACACACGGACACAGCTTTAATAAGTCACCCAATAACCTTTTTCCAGAATAAAGACTGTGCAAAGTTTCAAAGGATTTTCACTTAAATTTACACTCAAAGTGTCTTATATTGCAATAGGTCCACAAAGTCCAGCTGTCAACATCATTCCAAAGTGAAGAACAAGATGAAGTCTTTTTCCACAGAATTTTCCCCCAAAACTTAGTGTAGCTACATTAATGTAGGAACCTGTCACCAGCAACACCCTCCATCTCTCGTGTTCATTTCCTCTGATGTATTATAATTATGGCTTTGGGGTTTTCAGCTGCAAATTCAATACAGGTGTCAGGATAAATTTTGTGACTATTGGTGTGTTGTAATAGTATATGGAATGGTATATGGAATGGGGACACTGCAGCTCCGTGTAAACCAAATGTCCGTTAAATGGGCATCTGTTATCCCTGTAGTCCGAAATGCCAAACAGGTTTTTGTCAGCAAGGAATGGGTGAAGTGAGAATACTTTAGGGTGTTACAAATCTGTACTGTTTACAGCTGCAGCATTAAACTGTACCATTTTCAGCTTTGCAGGCTGCCTCCTGAAGGAGCTGCTGGCAGGTGTGGTAGGGAGTAACAGATGAGGTAGCCCAAATTATATTACTGTTTTGTGGGTTTGGTTGGTTAGTTAGCTACATAGGTTTTATCTCAATTGCAGTATAAGAAGAGAGGCTGGTAAGCAAAGTAGCAAATTGAAGCCAAGGACAAACTTCCAAAGCATCAGGCATCTTTGGTGACTTGACTTCGGCTATGTTCCTGGAAGCCCAAAATATTATATTCAAGTCATAAAGATTCAAGCCCTCTTCCAACGTTATCTTGGATTTTGGCAGATGACCTCACCTTAGATCAATATTCCCTCTAGATTTGCGTAGGTCTTTTTTCAGATTTTACAGAAAGCCATAAGGTGTAAGGAACACAAAGCATTTGTCTAATACTAGGTTTCCCCTCAAAAAGATTTTGAACAAAAAGAATGGTAAGAAATAGCTGCCTGAAAAATCCTACCATACAGTCTGTAGGAAATGGGGATTATACTTTGCTAAAATGTTGGCAGGCTTTCACAGAATGAATGATAGATGAGTTCTGCAGTGCCCTTTGATTGACTACTGCAACCAGATGGATATCAGCACCACAGGCAAACACTAGATTCTGAGAAATACTCATAATTGGCTGACATCTGCTGGCTGCAGCTGTGCATTGGTGTTGTGACCTCACCACTAACTACATCATGTGTCAGAGAACATGCAGTGAATTTTCATGGTATATTTATATTTATGTATAAGACAATTAGGTAAGGTACAGAGTTCCTCAGGGAAAGGTAAAATGCTGTTGTTTTTCTAAACAAGTACTTTAAATTTATATATATATAAAAAAACCTCCCAAACTAATTCTAGCTTTATAAAATCATATAATTGGCTTTATATTTTCTCATTATCCTGCAACAAGTGATTTTTTTAAAAGACACTAACAATTTAAGGGAACTATAAAGCACAGACAGAAGATAGAAATAGGTATGTTGGCAGAAATATGCAACTTCTTTAGCACTTCAACTGATTAATTGGCAATAAACTATCTAATAAAACCATGTTATGTCTAATAATATAAAAAATGTTCTACAAAGAAACGTAAAAAGTAGTGGAAAATTGAAAGATTCATACCTGAAGGGAAGAAAATACACATTTTAAGAGAGGTTTTTTTAAGAGTGGTTTATTTTGATTGGTTTATTATTATGCTCATATACTTTAGTATTATCTAAATTCCTGTGATAAGTGAAAACATGCAGTACATTACATAGCTGATTAAACCCATTAAAACATTACAGGACAGTATTATTTTAGTATACTAATTTCAGTAGGTTAGTTGCTCTAATAGTGTTTTGACTTTGATTTTTTTTTGCCAACGTCTCCCCAGCAGCCCACTCACAAAATACACTAAATCATCATCCTAATGAAAAATCCTGCAAGCAATAGGAACACATATCTGATTTAACTCATGAATATTGCGACTATTGCAAAAGATAAAATGAAGACCTTACCTTATGCTGTTAGAATACTTTTACTATATTTATTACTCCTATTACTCACTGATGAGTTACTATTATTCAGTGACAGTTAACATGATTTAAGATAACTTCCATTCTTAATAGCATTTCCTAAAAGAACCATTATTACTATTAATGTCTTAAATAATACTTAGCCAATGCAGTTGTGTTAAGTGAATAGCTAAAGTAAGCTGGTAAAGGAGCACTTTGAATGTTTTACTGTTTAAAATAATCTATAAGATAGACATATTGATACCTAACATCAAAACACTTCTTAAGAAGCAGCAAGACTGATAAAATCATTTGTGAAAAAATCAGAAAATCTTTTGAAAATAATTAAGCATACAGTTAACCTTGGCACATTACGAGTAATTTAATTTTATCTGCCTGAATGTTGTCTGCAATTTCCTACCTGTAGTAGTTTAATGATACTTTGCTTTAGGCTACTTTCTGTCAGTGAGTGACTCCAAGGACATAAGAAACAGCTTCCACAGGGGTGACAATGGCATCTGTCCCCAAGCAGCAGGAATGTTTATTCGCAAAGTCAGTTTACAGCACTGAGGCCTTAGTCAATAAAACACATTTGAAACTTTTAGAAATGCTCTGCAAGTATAGAAAGGTGTGGTACAACACTGAGATTAACTGTGCCTTAATGCTTTTATTTAATATCAATGGAGGAGAATTATAATAGATATCCAATACAATTTATGGCTCATGATTATGGACAGACATCAACCTTGGGCTTTAGCTACTGCTTTTTTGCATTTATTCCTATACAGGATGCTGGGAAAAACCTGTTTCTTTTGTTGTATACAAAGATCTGCCAAGTCTCACATAGGCAGTAAGATGCTTCTACTGTCAACCCACTCTTTTCACATCCTTGATAAATGCCTCCTACACTCCTCGTATGGCACTATGGCTCCCCTCTGCTCCATTATCTGTTACACCAAAGTCAACTGACTAGCCACTCCTCAGCTAGTGGCATCTAGCACACAAAGTCAAAGAGAGGTAAAAAAGGCAGTGAGGCTGTTCTGCATTCCTGTGCAGCAGAGTTGGACCAAGGATTCCCCAGTGTGGAAATCCCTCTTGTCATATGATTCTGCACTGTTGGGTCAGCCTCTGAGAAGCTGCTAGCTTAGAGTCCCACAAAAAAAACACAGAGCTGTTGCAGATATTGGTGATTCTGCAGATTCTTGTCACTCATTGCACACACCACATCTGTATATTTTGAGGACACACAGTGACCAGAAAAGCCAAGGCACAGAACTAGCATTTCCCTCAGGCAAGTAGCCAGCTCAACCTGTCAGTCTCAAAGACTATGATTGAAGTAATGAAAGAGCCAGCCCAAGCTATGCCTGCACCAGTCCATCCTCCCCAGACTTGACAGGCTGTCCTGGATGCCCTGGTCACCACTAGTGATCATCTTCCCAAGCTGCCCTGGCTGGTGACATGCCAAGAACCATTCCCCAAGGATATTTGGTCATAACCACCCTGAAGAAGGAGTGAAAAACTTCCACTGTAGGGACAAAAGTTTATGTTGTGCTTCTTTGCCTTAGGACCAGAGTCTGCTACCCAGACTTTTATATTCACTAGTAAACAGCAGGAGGGATGTTCTGTTTTTTGACCACAAACCCACTCTTCTGCCAGGTACAGTACAACTAAAAGCCAGCAATCAGTATTAAAATATTTCCCCTTGTCGTGGTTTAAGCCCAGGCTGTAAGTCAGCCACACAGCCCTCTCGTTCACTTGGCCCCCTTTCTTCCCCTCCCCCGCTCCCAGAGGGATGGTGAGGAGAATCAAAAGAATGTAACTCCCATGGGTTGAAATAAGAGTAATCCAAAAACTAAGGTATAACACAAACCACTACTGCTACCGCAAATAATAATAATAAGGGAAATAACAAGGGAAGAGAATACAATACCACCCGTAGATACCCAGCCCGATTTAGCAGTGAACCAGCCCTTCTGGGTAACTATTATTTATATCCCAGGCATGATGTGCTGTGGTATGGAATATCTCTTTGGCCTGTTTGGGTCAACTGTCCTGTCTCTGCTTCCTCCCAGCTTCCCCTCCTCCCTGGCAGAGCATGAGTCTCACAAAGTCCTTGGTCAGACTAAACACTACTGAGCAGCCACTAAAAACATCGGTGTTATCAATGCTGTTCCCAGGCTGAAAGTCAAAAACACAGCGCTGCACCAGCTACTAAGAAGGAGAAAAATGACTGCTACTGCTGAACCCAGGACAACCGTGCAGTAAAAATCAAGCTGCCTTTTTTTTCTGTTGTTCTTTTCAAAGGCAGATCACATAAGGAGCTGTGTGCTGTTGCCTTTCCCCAGGCAATCCATGTCCATGCTGCTTCATCTAGGAGGCAGCAGCCATCCCTAATGTGCCTTTCAGGGCTGCTTTCCACAAACACTGGGAAGCAAGTCATCTCCCTCCTTCTGTCTCTACTTTTTTGGTGATACGATTTTCATTAGCAGCACATAGGAGGATTGAAAAGAAATCCTACTGGTAAACAGCAGGATCAGAAAATACACTTCTTAATACTCTCTGGCACATCTAGAGAGCAACTGGTCACGTTCCCAGCTTTTACCAAAAATCCAAGATCAATATAGTTTACCCCTACTTGAAATTAAATGGATATATTTACTGTTTCAAATCTGTCAGGTGAACCTGGATGTGTAAGCAATTGAAATAACAACAAAAGTTGACCAAGATGAAGTGCTCAGGCAGGAGGTGTGCTGCATTTAAGACATTGAATATCTGTCCTTTAGTTAATTGTACAGACAGCAGATAAAACCAGAGCAGATGGCATTTGATGTTTGGATGGAAGGAGAGAAGGGAAGAAAGGCACAAAGTCTCACTCAGCTTGATATTTGCCAAGGGCCACATGGCACAGCTCAGGTACCAGAGCTGCGATCAGGAACCAGAATCAAGATTCAAGATAAAGCTAGCTCAGGAACCAGCTCTGTTGAGCAGCCACTCAAGAAAGAAAATGGCATTGGATTAATCAGGGGAAGTGGCTTAAGACTTGCTAGAATAGGGTGGAAAACAGACATAGTGTGTCAGCAGTGAGAATATCTCTTTTACGTACAGTCATTACTGAAAACTGGTTTTATGCAAAGACAGAAATACGTACAGTCGCCTGAGACTATAAACTATGTGCTTCAGGTATAGTCACTTCCAGGACATTTTGAAGGCATGAATCTCAAGGGTAAGTCTAATTTTGTGTAAAAAAATGTTTTGGTAATTCAGTGTTTCAAGGCACCCCTGAATATAGGCTTTTAGAAACTAGCAGGTCAAATAATGCTCGTTACAACTTATTTTGCTTTCTCTTTTTTTATTTTTTTCATGTCTTGAAGTCAATATTCGTTACTAATGTGTAATGTGAGGTAAAACTTTTCGCTGTTTCCTTTCCAGCACTAACTTTTTCAAATACAAACTAAGTGCTATTGAGCTAAATTGTCCTTTCAAATTTGCTATAAGGCAATTTGCCATTCTACTAAATGCAGAACAAAAATAGTACCAAGGTTTGTGTTTCTTGCAGAAAGATTTAAAAAGTTTGTTCCAGGCTGAGAGGCATGTGCTGAGAGTTGCTG
This sequence comes from Pezoporus flaviventris, assembly GCF_033815535.1. Taxonomy (NCBI): domain Eukaryota; kingdom Metazoa; phylum Chordata; class Aves; order Psittaciformes; family Psittacidae; genus Pezoporus; species Pezoporus flaviventris. The sequence goes on along the minus strand of NW_026892579.1, from coordinate 37,617,751 downwards.
TGCTTTATAGCAGCTCTTGCCAAATCACAATAGCATTTTAGAAGCAACCTTCCCACTCTTCCTCAGCAGGATGTATTTCACATCAATACAGAATAATCTGCATGAGAACTGCACACTGCCAGAAGGAAATAATGGAGACTGACACAGTGGAGCAAATATATTATACTTTCATATTAATATATACTTGTTCACTTAGTTTCTTTGCACATGACCTGGCTACGGACAAATACATTAAATAACTCATAATGAACTGAGTCCTCTCCTAATCACAAAAATTGGAAAACCTTATCATTTTGTCTTCATTAGGAACATTAACTTTTAAAGCCTAGATAAAATTATATTCCAGTTAAAGGTCACACTAAAAGACCATCAGCAATCCTTTCCTTTTAAATTTACTATAAACTTTGACACTTGTAGAATTATGAAAAAATTTGATAATTTTTACTAAGAAAATGTTTGAAATTCTCAAATTAAGCTTACTTTTTCTGAAATACTGAAGGTCAGAAGTTGGTTTCTTTTCTTGCAAAAAAGGGGTTTAATTTGTTAGTTAGGACTGCTCACACTTAGGAATGTAGTACATGTTCAGATAAATAACAGTTATTAGCAATAAAAATAGTGGAAGAAATTAAAATTGAAAGTCATTTCATATCTATTCATAAAATCTAAAAAAAAAAATAATTAAAAAATCCTATTTGTAATAACCTTCCAAGTACTCTAAACACACTTCTGGATAGATTTGTTAGAAGACGGTCTATTGCTATAAACAAGTAGTTCCAGTATTTGGAAATTAAGGGTGTCATTGGTTTCATCCTAAATTGCTGGTGATTGACTCGAGAGCTGAGGGCACTATCATGCCATCAATTCATGTCTTCTAGACAGATTGCAACTACAGATATTCTTGGGATGAAACAAGGCAATGATGTAAGGCATAATGAATATGTGACAAGAATGATACTAGGCGCCAGGAAAATTTACAAGACATAGGTCCAGAACTGCTTCTCTAGGGAAAATAAATTGTCTAAGTCTTTTGAGAGGAGATTTGCTTTAAATCACATCGAAATCAAGGATGGGGTGGCCGAAAGAGTTTATGCTTAATTTTAGTTTGTGGGGGGGTTTTCTGCTCAGGCTGCTTCTGAAACCAGGACAAGCTGTGGATATAACAGATGATAGCACAATTCCTATTTGAAGGCAAAGGCCCCTTATCTTACAATTCATTGGCCTTAGGGGCTGCTTCCCATGCAGTGGAGTACTGGGGCAAGGGACTTGGAATACATGAATTTGAGGGCTGCAGTTCAACAGAATGGCTTTGCTTTACCTCGCCCTAAACATGCATTGGTTAGGTTAATTTTCTAACCTATCTCAGTCTTACTCAGTCTGTATATGTACCGAGAAGCAATTTCTGTGTTGTAAACATATTTTATCACTTATTCCCTGGAGCTTCCCATAGAATCCTTTATATAAAATCACTATCACTGTTTTAAAACAGGATGAAGTCTAACATGCCCAACTTCAAAGCAGCCAGGCAGATGAGCCTTAGGCCTAAAAAATTTCAGCACTTAAAATAAAGGTTAATTTAGTGCCAGAAAAAAAAGCTAATTCTGACTAATTTATTTTAGCTTAATGCACGCCTGGAGGGTAAGCCCAGAGCTAAGGGTGGCACAACATCTGAGGCTCACTCCTTCCTTCTTTTTGTTTCGCTCCAGGGAGTCGGTAAGTTACTATTTGCACTTCAAAGACCAAAAGTCACTATTCCTTTGGCCAGGGAACAAGGAGACTATGGATGGAAGCAAGGCTTATCCCATTTTTCTCTGCCTCTTCACAGCCAACTTGACCCTAATAAGAAATGCCTTGACAAAGTCAAGATCCAAATTCAAGATTCAAGAAAATATACTATCCAAACAGCTGTTAGTAGGATGCAGTGGCAAAGAGGTCCTCAGGCTATTTCACTTTTTTTGACTCTACTTACTTCTACTCCCAGGGCAGCAATATTATGGCAGCATATGCTGGCATATGCTGTACACTTAGTGGCAACAACCTAACATGAACAGCACAATTGGAAAACAAAATAATTTGTGGTTAAGCATAGTCCAAACATTTTCTTCCTTGACTAATGATAAAAGGAAAAATAGTTTACAATGATGAAAGTTTAAGTAACTCTAGTTGCCCAGATGAGTTGCCCAGATGAGTTGAAGACTGATTTGAAATCTTAGCCAATATACGTTTATATTTTCAATTATTTAACTTGAATTTAGAACCTTTGCAAAATTTCTAAGAAATGGAAGGGAAAGTACATAGTGGTACTGAGACCTTATCTTCGTTTAGTGAATTTGTGTCCTTGCTTTGACTGCTGCTGTTGACCTTCAAACATCTTTTATCACATTATATCCATAAGTTTGTTTTATTATCTTCACTTGGTCTAATTACCTGGATGATGCTATACTGTTCCCTACAGGGAAATATACTGCTGAAGTTTGGGCTTTTAAATACTAATTAAAAAGTTCATTAGTGTGTGAATTAATTTCCACTCTTCGTATTTTTCTCTCCCTCTTGATAGCCATCAGAATCTGATAGCATCATAGTTGCCATACTTTAATTACACTGGTTAGATTCCTTTATCTACCTGTGATATAAGAGAAATAAACTTTGTTACACCCAGTCTAAATGCAAAGCCATCTAAACTGTCTATCTAATAGGTTTAAACATAAATTTTATATGTGTTATATAAATAGTTCAAATGGTTTCCTAACATTTCATTATATATTTAGTACGTGGAGCAATATTTTAACCCACCCTTCTTAAAAGTGTTCTTGGGCAATACAATGAAGGCCGGGTTCATAAACCTTATTTGTTGCAATAAGTTGTGCGTGAATGCACTCTTAAAAAGTGTCAAACCACTTCCAGTTTCTTACTCAAGGTTGGTGCTCATTCAAGTCTCACATGGCTTATACACACACAGTTTAATGAAAGCAGCTTAAGTTTGTGGGTGCATTAGTGCTAGCTTTTTGTTCCTGTAATTGACATGTGTAAGGTAGTGTTCAGTGCCTGAACTAATTGGACAGATTTTAATGATGTAAAGTTCAGATTTGCTGTGGAAAAATACAGGTATGGTGTGACTGCTGCAAAAAGAAACATCCAGAGAGAGATTATTTTGTAAAATCACATTAAAATCCTGTTAACAACAGAGTGGGAGCATCCACGCCTGCTGAGCTTCAGAAACAACAGTATGTCCTATTAGTTTCTGAGCAAAACCTGTTCATTACAGTATTTAAAATGCTATTATCTACAAAAACAAGCATCTAGTCAATGATGTGTTCATTTTCTGTGTTGCACAGCTTCATTTAGTTTTGTTTTTCCTGTTACAAAGTTGAATGAAAAAAAGCATCAGAAGAGATCCTTTGTGCTCTGATTCATTGAGATCTTGCTCAGTTGGCCTCTATCAGTCTGTATTATATTTAATTAAAAAAAAAATAATGTATCTTTCTAGATCAGGTCCTTGTTTATCATGAAAAAAGATAGAAATAGCTGTTGTAATTCTTGGTCCACCAAGGTTAAAGTAATTTTAAATTACAGCCTTACACATTGCTGAATAGAAAAGTTCCTCAAAACTTATTCAGGATGAAAGGATCATATTGGTGCAACAACAGAGCCTAGCAGTAGTAACTCTGGTTCACATTATAACCACCACGCTGTTATTGTTTCTGAGTTTGATGAGATAAAAGTGTGGAATTGTTACCGTTACTGCTTTTTCTTACTCTGACTTTTGTTTCCTGAATTGCTTTCTACACATTTATAAAGCCTTAGTAGGAGAGGTTAAAGCTGCCAACACATTGCCCAACTAAAGATATGGATCTATGACTGTCACAGAAGACTGGAGTTTTACATTCCAGGTGACTACTGTGTTTGTTAGGATGTTATAGGCATATAATTATAAGAGGCGTTCCCAGGCTGCAAATCTCAGTGCAAATCTCAAAGGAGTTCATCTCTTTTCCCTTGGCACCTCCTGTGGGCAGTTTAGGTATGCTTGCTACCACCACCTTTTAGAAGTGCACTCTGAATTCCCTTTGAACATCCCTAGCTTGCTCTATGAGACATTTAAAGAATTTAGAGGAAATATTTGCATTTGATGTTTAGAGCAACCTAGATGAGGAACTATCTAGAGGTTTAAATGTTATGTATCACAATACTAAATGTCAACATTCCTAAGTTCCTTTAGGTTCCTTTGTGTAACAGATTCCTTATCCCTTTACAGTTGTGCTTCAACTCCCCCAGAGAGACTATTTTTTTCAGAATTAAGTAGTTCTGAAGTGTCTCTCTTTTTTCAGAATCTCTACTAACACTTTCTGGAAACTGGCTGCAATAAGGTAATTCCAACTATTTGACTGCAAATTCAGAACTATCAAGGTCACTGCTCATTTCTGAAAATGAGCATATGTGTATATATATACATACATACATACACATCTGTACACAAATATCCCCCAGTACACACAAATATAATTTCACATACTTACTTCATTCTTCCTAACAAATATATCATTCAGAAGATCATGAGGAAGCAAAGTGAAGGAACAACAGTCTGACCCTGCAAACTCATTAACAAGTTACAAACTTAAGGTTTCAAAGGAGCGGGCTGTCAATGATATTCTTTCTTCTGCTGTCTCTAAGCACAAAAAAAAAATAACTGTAAGGGCACGTTTGCATTTATCCGTATCAAGTAGCATTCCCACTGTCACATACGAGATATACAATCTCCTCTAATGCTGAACACAAACTGGTACGGTTCAGTAATGAATGTATGCAAGTCTAAAGAGATGATTTCAGCTTGTTGTTATCTAGTTGGGTCAGGGTTTAGATAACATAAAAGTCAAAAGAGACAAGCAGCATAGGTGGCCTGTGGATAAAGAGGTTCATTCTTCTGTGCAATAAATCACCTTCAGGAGCAGAGAGTTTGCTTCATGAGCAGAGAAAACAAATACATATATGACTGAGAGGGTGAAACCAGCTTTGAAGAGACATGATTATATTTGACTGAGTAGTGGCACACCAGTTTCACCTTAAACATCCAGTGTAGATTGATTACACCACACAAGTGACCAAGTATGTGCTAATATCCCTTACCTTTACACTAGTGTTTTTTCAGTTTCAGTGAAAAATCCTATTTACAACTAACCAATATTCAGGGTAAAAAGAAAATCTTATTCTCATAACAGGAAATTAATTGATTAAACAGAAAATATGCATTATGTTGTTCAATTTGCAGAGAATCCTGGGTTGGATGAAAGGAATACAAATCAAACTGGTTAACTAATGGCTAGATTTTCACTAGGGCTTGGGCACAGCATTCCACTTGAACGTCACGAGAATAAATTTTTAAAAACTGGCCCTTATATTAACATGTTCAAACCTGGTTATTTAAAGGTAGAAGTTGTACTGAGTTCCTAAGCTTGCACTGACAAACGTTTGACAAGCAAGCCTCTGTACTTTTAATCATCCTCACAGCAACAAAGTGTTTTTTGATTTTTCACCTCCTGTATTTCAGCCTGTGCCTATTGCTTCTGGTTCTGCTACTGGGCACCACTGAAATGAGACTAGCTCCCCAAGTCATTTTTTTGCAAGGCTGCTTTCTAGCTGGGCAGTTCTCAGTGAGTACTGCTGCCCAGGGCTGTTTTGCCCCAGGTACAGGATTTTGCACTTCACTTTGCTGAACTGCATGAGATTCCTGTCAGTCTCTTTCTCCAACAGTGATGAGTTTTTCATACAGGTTTATACTTGCTTGAAGACTGTGGTACTGTTTTTTAATGAGTAAACAAAATCTCAATCCATCATTCAGAAAACAGGAGTCAGTCCTGTGCCTCAAAAACTGAGAAGGAGTAAAGAAAAACTAATTCAGTGGGTGTTTGTGTATTACTTACAATGTTGTTAAATACCTGCAGCTCCAGTTAAATGTGGACAGGAGTTTAAGGATGCAGTAATGCATCACATGCTCCATAGCTGGGGTTGTCACCATTTTGTTCCATTGCAAGTCTGGAACCCCTGAAGAAATAAATAAGCAAACCAGAGATAAGATGGTGTTTTAACTTCAGAAGCTGATAACCAAGGCGTATTGTTTGTCAGAAAACTGGTGATATGGTGAAAGAGAAAAGAAGAAAAATGGAACATGTGTTTTCATTCCTGTGTTTTCATTCCTGTGTTCACTGTGTTCTGCCCACAAAGATGCACAAAAGGTCACATATATCTTTGATGAGGAAATTATTTCTTTTGACATATAAGTCAGTGTAGCTTGTAAAGTGTGAGGAAGTATAATGTGACACAAAGCTCATCCTGCAAGTCTCTCCCCCCGTTCCTCACTAATAATGTGAGGTGAATAAAATTTCTTTCTCTTACCTTATATCCTTTGTCTATTTGAATATTAGGATGTTTTAACCCATTTATCTACCACAATGAAAAAGTCTTATTTGGTATCTCTAGAGTTTAAAAAGCAACAATAGTGAATAATAGTTCTTAAGTGACAGGCTTCAGCATATTTTAGCTTCCCAATATGCAGGTAGGTGAACTCTGTAGCCTACTCCAAATGCCAGGAGAATACATTTCCAGATTTAAGACTTCTAACAGAAATACTGGAATGACTCTTACATTTATACTAGTGGCAGTATGGATCTTTCCTAGAGACAAGCCTTAACTGTATAAAGTTATCATCTCTTTATTAAAACTAGCCAGACGAATCTAATCTAAAAGGGAAGTGGAAGAAAGTTTGTATAGGCGTCTAGAGTTTAAAACTTGTATAAAACCAGATTTAATAATACCAAGATTTTTCCTGTTATTAATCTGAAGATACTTGGAAATGGAATTCATACCTACTTCAATAAATATCTATACATATGCAATACAAAACAGTAGAATACTATGTTAAATGTAGTACAAAACTGTCTGGCGACAAGTACAGTTCAAGTAAAATCCTTAGGATCAAGTTTCAGGCTGACTACACAGTGTCACCAGCTGTACAATGCACATAGTCTCCTGGATGCTGAAAGGTTGGATTTTGTGATAACCAAATTCCAAATAAACCAATGTGCTCTTTTGGCCTACCAAGGGCAGTAAAAAGTCTTTTTGACTACTATTTCTGCAAGACCATGTTACATGTGATGCTACAATATCAGCTAGAAATAATTGCCTATGCTTATATATTGCATGGAAACAAACTAATAAAAGCAAGTCCAGACATAATCTGCAGTAGATTTTCCAGTATGAGTATAATTCCATCTATGCTTGGTTCTCCTCTGTGATCTCATCTAACCACACATGGCTACAGTATTCACAGCAGTGCCAGGGCTGAGAAGGACAGAAATACAAAGGCAAGTGTTGGTAATTCACCAAAACAACACCTTAATAAATAGCTGAAGAAAAGTTGACATGTAAACTCACGCAGGTATCTTGTTTAAACTTCAAAATGAGGAAGGTCGTAAGAAAAAATAAATGGAGTACATAAAATTAAATTTCTTTCCTTGAGTTAACCAGAGAGTCAAAAAAACCAAACTTCAGATATCTTCAGATCTCACTGATGATATGAACTGTCACACTATGATTTACGAACCTGATTTTACTTCTGTTACACAAAATCCTTTCCCATTTTCTAGGATATAAATTAAATGATGTCATAAAGATCTATTATAGGAGGGTCCTATCAGCCTGTCATTAAAACACAGAACATCTGAAGGGTAAACTAAGATTAGAGGGTTTAGCAAAAACCAAAAGCACTGTGAAAAAATCCATGCAGCTATAGAAGGAACACTTAATTGCTATAAAAAGGTTATAATTTGCTTGTTCTGAATACAGTTAATATTTGATTAGGTAGGTGCTTGGAGTTAATGTCCTTCTGAATTAAATCAGACTCCTCCTTTTCTACCTCAAGAGGAAAAAAAAAAAAGATTGATCATGGTTTTTTTCAAATGCTAATTACTGTAAGCAGGGAAAGTCTTAAATCAGAATGCTTTATTCAGTCATGCTGCTTCATCCATTTGGATCCTACTCACATTTCCTTGGGAGCCTGCTCTTTTGTATCTGTGAAAAAAAGCACAGATGTTGGCTCCACCTTCCTCAAAGCGAGTTTTGGCTAATGACCATTTTGAATTTATCCCACTTGCACCTGTTCAGCATTTTAAAGTAACATAGAGTACTTGACTGACTCCAAATATCTTGTCCAGATTTTCTTAACTTGATTATGTTGCCATAAAAGCCAAGGGATTATTTGAGCAGCAGCCACAGTGTCAGCTGGAGTACAGCCAAGTTCATCATTCCTGGAAGTATTTTTTTGTTGCCATTGAAAGTCTGACTTGGAAGCTGCTGCAGATTAATTAGAACATTAGATGGCACTACCACTGCCCCGAGGTACAAAGAGAAGAAAGGCAACCATATGCAATTATTTACAGTGCACCAAGTATGCAAAAATGCTAATATTAAAATAGCCACATTGATCTCAATATAACATTTCTTCAGAACTGCTCTTTTCTTTATCAACAGAATGCACTAGCTCTCTTACTTGCTACCCCCTCCTGCAACAGAAATCCTTACATTTATTTTCCTCTATTATACTTCCTTCCTTTTCCATAGCAAGTGTCAGAATTGCAAAATTATTCTTTCACAGAATTGCCAGATTCTATCATCATAAAATTTCTTGTCTTTTCTAAGTTTTCCAGCAGTCTGGAAAAATGTTTTCATTTATATTTTCATAAATATAAATAAACTGTTCTGAAACCCATAGATATACTACTGGTTTCACAATATTAAATCAAAGAAAATTTTTCCTTAAACACCTAGCAATGTATATTTCCAAATCGTTATTATCACCATTTAAATTTACACAACACCATTGTTTCAAAGCAAATCATGAGATATCATTCTACGAGTGATTGCTTTGCTCCAAAATTAAATAAAATCTTGATGTTCCAGAGTTCTGTTTGAAAAAGAATTCCCAATATGAAGTGATGGGAAAAAAAGGACACATGATGAGATGGAGGGAAAAAAAAAAATCAATTTGATATTTTAAGCATGTATGCTAGTATGTGACACATTAAAAAAAAAAAAAAGAAAAGAAAATATGCTGGGTTTTAAGTGATAAATGGATAATAGGGAGAAACTAGGACACTTCTGTATGCTTCTTAAATCATGCCACATCTTAATGCAAGTCAAAAATCAAATTATTTACATTACAAAACACAAACTGCAATAATAGAAAAGATTTCCTACTAATATTATATGTCTGATAAACAGTGCTGTCACTGTTATGGTAAAATATCTGACCATCACAGTGAATATTCCTACTGAAATTCCCACATATGAAGAAAGACACAATGTGTGTTGTGATTCAATCTTCCTGTGATTGTACATAATTATATATCTGCTGAAAAATATTACTGATCCTACTAAATACAGTATAAATTAATCATACTGGCTAAAAATCACTCAAAAGAACACAGATCCAGAAATTAAACTGCATTGAAAAAAATATCAAGCTGCACTTTAACCAGCCAATTAATATAATGTTCAGTAACACAGTATCCCAAACTAGATGTTTCTTTAAATTAGCTACATTGCATCTTCAGTCTTCTGCTAGCTGACCTGACAATATATATGATGAATAACTTTATATATGATGACTCACTAACAGTATACAAACTCAAAATTTTGAAGGTTTTATTTTTTTAAATTCATATTTAGATGAACTTACATATGGACACAGACAATTGTGATAAATATCAAGAACCTGAAATCAAGATTTTCAAGTTATGTTTCAAAATTAGGTTTGAGTACAATTTTTTTAAATAAAACCCCCCAAAACTTAAGAAATCCTAAACAACAGTGCAATGTAAATCATTTGAGAGAGAAGTCATTTTAAGGCACTCCTAAACTGTCAATCAACAACTGCAGCTACCCATTTAAACCACAAGGGTGCAGCACATGTCATACCACCTTCCTTACCTACACAGACAAGCACATAGGGCAGACAGGTTCTTCTGCAGGGTAGGTTGGCATTGCTCCATCCTAGTCAACAGGGCTACATAGCTTCTCAAAAACTAAAAATCAAACCCAGAAAATGGGAGTACTAAGCAAATAAAAATTTAAAAGTTCCCTTAGTTTGGATCTAGGACATCTTTCAGAACTGGTGTGCCTTTTCTGTTCTCTCCCCATTCCTCATTTCAGTGTACTCCCGTTTTATTTTCTAAATACAGACAGTTTTCTCCACACAAATACAAGTTTGCAGACTATCATATTCATAAAAGTGCTTGATAGGCAGGGTTACACAGTAAGCATATCAGGTTATATTCTCAAGCAATCTCTTCTCTGCAAAAGGGAAGTCATTAACATCAGACATTTGTGTTTCATAACTGTCCTGGGTTCAGCAGTAGCAGTCATTTTTCTCCTCCTTGGTAGCTGGTGCAGTGCAGTGTTTTGACTTTCAGCTCGGGAACAGAGCTGATAGCGATGTTTTGGTTTGGCCAAGGACTTTGTGAGCCTCATGCTCTGCCAGGGAGGAGGGGAAGCCAGGAGGAAGCAGAGACAGGACACCTGACCCAAACTGACCAAAGAGCTATTCCATACCACAGCATGTCATGCCCAGGATGTAACTGGGAGTTAGCCGGAAGGGCTGAGAGACTGCAGGGTTGGAGGAGGTATCGGTTGGACCTTGGTCGGGCTTGGGGGCCGAGTTATCGGTCGGCTGGTGCTGAGGTGTTGTATTCTCTTCCCTTGTTATTTCTTTTATCATTATTATCATTGGTGGTAGCAGTAGTGATTTGTGTTATACCTTAGTTACTAAACTTATCTCAACCCATGGGAGTTGCATTCTTTTCGATTCTCCTCTCCGTCCCTCCAAGAGCAGGGGGAGGGCAAGAAAAGGGGGGGAAGTGAGCGAACGAGTTACCTGACTGGGTTTAAACCACGACAGTTCTTTTTGGCACCCAACGTGGGGCCCGAAGGGTTGAGATAACGACAGATCTGACTGGATTAATAGTCATTCGTCACAATGCTGATTTATTGGCTCTCAGAGTTGTTCTTGTTGATCTCACAGCTTCAGACCGTTGTAACTTACGTAGAGCCGGTAATCGCTGTGTTAGTGTTTATCAAGTGTGGGGCCTGGGCTAAGGTTCTTGTCTCACTGTGCTTTATGGCAATGACTTGTAATACGGGCGGGCTCCAGCAGCAGGGCGAGACGGACGTGGCCGTGGACTTGTACCTGGCCGTCCGGCTGCTCTTCACCGTCCTGGCCCTCACCCTACTCTCCATCTTCGTGAGGCTGCGGGGACCCGAGGGGGAGCGGCCCCGGGAGCTGGCGGCAGCCGAAGCGGCCCGGGAGAGCGGCCCCGGGGACCAAGCGGCGGCGGGAGCGGGGCCGGAGGCCGCCAGGGGACGGCTGCCGGTGGAGGAGGCCGGGGCGGTCGAGGACAGGAAGGAGGCGGCTGCAGAGCAGCGGGAGAAGGCGGCGGAGGAGCCGAGGCCCGCGGAGGAGCCGAGCTCCTCGGCCGAGCCGAGCCCCGCGGAGGAGCCGAGCTCCGCGACGGCCGAGAGCATTCCCCGGAAGCCGCCCGCCGAGCCCCAGGAGAACGCAGGAGACCACGCAGCATTTCCCAGCAAGGCAGAGGAGGAAGAGCTGGACTCAGAAAAAGAGAAGCTGGTGGTGGGAGAGCCGGCAAGCACAGCAGCTACACCAGCCCCAGTGACAAGTACAGCAGCATCAACTGAGAGTTCTGAAGGCTCTGTATGGCCTTTGGGTATCCTTGGGACCTTCCTGCTGATTGTGATGGGGATCAGCATGTTGGCACACACACAGACTGTGTTCTACCCACAACCATTTTGTCTGATCTCAGAAGTTAAGCAGAGTCAGGTTTGGGTCTTGTCTGGGGTTAGACGACAATATAGGGAGACCAAGAGATTTTCCCCAAGGCTGGACAGTCATGAGTGGCAAGGTGTGTGTGACAGTATGGGCAAGTATCTAGTCCACTGGGCCCCTCCAGTGCTTTGGAAGCGTCGGAGATGGAAGGCAGCTGTATGGAGTCCCCAGCAACAAGCTGCAGAAACTGCTGAAGGGGACAGTGAATTATTTTGAGCCTAGTGGGCCCATGGCACTTCAGGCCATCAGAGCAGAGATGCAACACAGAGATGGACTCATGATCGAGGGGTGGACTTAGCAATGGACACTATTGCCCAGGTTATTCACGAGTGTGAACACTGCACACAGTCTCTCCTGCTCTGGAAGACTGTTACAAGAGATGAAGCCTGAAATCATGGACCAGATGGACTCAGCAGCTTTATAGGGTCTGGTCCATGCACTAAGATAAGAGTGCACTGAGATAAGAGTGATGGTATATTGAAAATGTGGGATCTGAGCACGACGTGAATGGTATGGAATAAGGGGTGGATAATGTCCTGGGTTCAGCAGTAGCAGTCATTTTTCTCCTCCTTGGTAGCTGGTGTAGTGCAGTGTTTTGACTTTCAGCTCGGGAACAGAGCTGATAGCGATGTTTTGGTTTGGCCAAGGACTTTGTGAGCCTCATGCTCTGCCAGGGAGGAGGGGAAGCCACGAGGAAGCAGAGACAGGACTCCTGACCCAAACTGACCAAAGAGGTATTCCATACCACAGCACGTCATGCCCAGGATGTAACTGGGAGTTAGCCGGAAGGGTGGGGAGACTGCAGGGTTGGAGGAGGTATCGGTCGGACCTTGGTCGGGCTTGGGGGGCGAGTTATCGGTCAGCTGGTGCTGAGGTGTTGTATTCTCTTCCCTTGTTATTTCCTTTATCTTTATTATCATTGGTGGTAGCAGTAGTGATCTGTGTTATACCTTAGTTACTAAACTGTTCTTATCTCAACCCGTGGGAGTTGCATTCTATTTGATTCTCCTCTCCGTCCCTCCGGGAGCAGGGGGAGGGCAAGAAAAGGGGGGGGAAGTGAGTGAACGAGTTACCTGACTAGGTTTAAACCACGACAATAACTCTTTGGCAGCAACTGATTCCTAGTATTACCCAGTTAAACTACATATACCTTGAAGAAAGTCCTCTTTGGCTGGTTTTTCAGCAAGCTGACGTGTTAGGAAAAGTCTACAGATAATGAAGCTATTCATACAATGCAAGCAAAAGTTGCATGTACACAGTGGCAGTTATAAGTGCAGCTGGCACAGCCTCTGATTTCTATTAGCTGCTTTGCATATCAAATTGCAGTTTTAATTGTCTGATTTTAGAAACTTGACTTTGTTCTTTTAGTTTTTCTGACATTATGCTCCGATTATTTAAACCCTAGCCAGACAGCTTGTTCACTCACTTCCCCCTTCCCCCGCTCCTTCTTCCTCTCCCCCTACTCCCAGGGGGACAGAGAGGAGAATCGAAAAGAATGCAGCTCCCACAGGTTGAGATAAGAACAGTTTAGTAACTAAGGTATAACCAGATCACTACTGCTACCAGCAATAATAATAATGATAAAGGAAATAACAAGGGGAAAGAATACATCACCTCACCACCAGCCAACCGACAACTCCCCCCCCACCACCAGACCAAGCACCCACCGATATCTCCTCCAACCCTGTGGACTCCCAGCCCTTCTGGGTAACTCCCAGTACATCCTGGGCATGACATGCTGTGGTATGGAATACCTCTTTGGCTAGCCTGGGTCAGGCACCCTGTCTCTGCTTCCTCCCGGCTTCCCCTCCTCCTTGGCAGAGCATGAGCCTCACAAAGTCCTTGGTCAAACCAAAACATCATTGTTATCAGCTCTGCTCCCAAGCCAAAAGTCAAAACACAGCACTGCACCAGCTACCAAGAAGGAGAAAAATGACTGCTACTGCTGAACCCAGGACAGCTTTATATTTAATGTAGTGTCCTAAGTGTTCCTAGAAAGCAGTCTTCATGTGTACATGACAAAAAAAAATCCATTTCCTTGCCAAGAAGAAATCCCTGCATATCTGTAGTGGTCATATATCTATATATAGTTTGTTACTAATTTATATAACTCCATTACTGCAATTATTCATTATAGATAAGTTTCATGCATTAGTAGGAACTTGTAAGAAAAACTTCAGCTGTGATCTCTGGGCTGAAATGCCTTTGAAACAACATTAGCTGGAAAAAAAAAATCATCTTAACTGCATTTTCAACCAAGTGGATGATGCAAAGATAACTGGAAATAGATGATCCTATTCACTCCAAGGGACTCTGTACAGAAACAGTCAAAAATATTCTCAAAAATCTCTGTACTGAGATGCCTTATCAAGATAAGAACAGCAGTTGCTGTGATACAGTTTATCAGCCTAGACTAACTGAAAAGATACAGATATTTGATGGATAAAAAATAGATGTTATTAAAACTTAAATGTAGTCATCTAGTCTCTCATTTTTATACACCATAATGACTGAATTGTTTCCAGTAATTCTTGTATTGAACATAATACTCTGTGTTTGCAACAGTATCTCTTCCAGTAGGGTATTCAGGTTTGAATTAAGAATTACAAAATGCAAATGGAAGCTTTGAATTGTGACACCATAATTTCTAACATTTTTTTCTTCTGCAATACTTTAAATAAGATATTTGCACTTTGTGGGGTTATCAAACATAGTGAAAAATATACAAATAATTAAATTATCCAAGTGTTTTGCACAGATCTTAGAATTAATGTTCTCTGTGGCAAAACAGACAAGTCAGATCCAAAAATTGAATGGATAAGGAAGAAGAAAGATGTATTATTGAGCTAAAACAATCTTCCAGGAAAGTCTTAAGTAAAATATAATCTCCAGAGCACATCTAGTTAGGTGAGCATAAATACAAAGAACAAATAGGTCATGATCTCCAGGAAAACATTACTGTCAGCTATGTTTTTCTTGTCTCTTAAGAGTTCTTTCCCAGAGCTTCCTGAATTACAAATCCTGATTAGATATGTTATTAATCTTATTCACATGAGAAAAGTTACATGTGTGCACAAATATTTGTTGGATTAGAGCCATAATATGCTTCTGGTGGCTTTTGGAGGATAAGCTCCTTTTATTTTTCTAATTCACTGAATTTACTCTATTTCAACATTAAAAAAATCTTTGCTCCTGGTTGGTTTTATGATCTTTTTTAAGCATGTTTAGTTTCATTTTGCCCATAATTCAATAACTGTGTACAATGTCATCCAGCAGTAGTGAAGAAAAGAAGTTTATGCTGGAACTACAATAATACTGCTGAAACAGATGTTGCTTAATCTTCAGTCACAAGTCAGAAGGGCTGAGAAACTTTTGCCTCATACAAATATTAAAACATCTCCAGGTTGGGTGGGGTGGAGAGTTTAAAAGTTAATCAAATCCTAATGAGAAAATGGTGGGGTTTAATTATAAAAGAGAAAAGTTACTTTTAAACTCATAAAGTGCTGAGACTCTGCTCCTGAATTGCAGTGTGCATATTGGCTTTATTACTCTGTGCACTGATTTTCCACTGGGAAGCAGCTGTGGTGAACCCCAATTTCATATCTGATCTGAACAACCATGAATCAGGACTCAAGTGAGAATCTGCCATGCTATAAAGTCTCATTGTATCCAGAGACACCTACAAATGTAAGAGATTGTTGTGATGGGATAAAATGGAAACAAGGAAGAGTGATTCAGAAGCAGCTATGTAGTGTTTATAAACTTATGGTAGCAAACTGTGACTCCTTGTACTGGTTCTTAAAATCAGGAAGGTCATAAAACATTTTGTAAATTACCACTCTTCTATTTGTATGATAGTCTTTTATCCTTTAGTGCTCAGTGGTTTTCAGATACTTGTACCGGTCTTCCTTTCACTCCACTAGGAATGACACAGGATTATGCGAAGATAGGGCTATCACCAACTATGATTAGTCATCATCCTTTAAAGTCAAGAACCTTTACACTAATTCATATCTGAATTACAAATTTCAGAAAAATACTAATTTTAAATGCATTTCAAGTCAGGGTTTTTATTTTTTTTTTTTCCCCATGGGAAACTTGAAATCAGCAAGCACAGCCTTTAATGTTTTGAAATAATTAAAGCAGACCCCAAGGAAAGGACTATTCACAGGAGTCCACAGACAAGAAATATATTCTAAGCATAAGCAAACTTCAGTAGTCTAACCTATTAAGAAAGAAGAGAATGTTTTTCATTTTCTGTTTAAGAGAAGCTTAATGCTAATGTACATGCAGCAGAAACATATTTTTTATGTCAACAAGCTATTGTCAACACATGTTATTAATTCTTCTTACTGTGCTTTCCTTACTGGGGAAGCCCTGTAGGCATGGCCCAACATGAGTATAATAAGATGGTGGTTGTTCAATAGCTTAAATATCACAAACAATAGTACCAGATGGACCTTTAAAAATTCCATCCACCCCTCCTTATTTTCTTCGTTTTAGCTACCACTCGTTTTCTTTCTTCCTACTGCAGTTCTCACAGAAACAACATGAACAGCTTTCCCCATTGTGAGCTCTACTGACCCTGACATTTGTGCAGTGGGTCAACAGTATCCACTTTATAAATGCAACCTTTCAAGATCCACCTCTTCTGCCATCATTTTCTCAGAAAAATTGAGTAAAACTCTCTTTCACACTTAAAAGTTCTGCCCTTCAGGCAACTCTAGAGGAAAACAGAAGTTCTGTGCTGATTATTTACATGTTAATGAATATGGCATTTAAACCACAAAGAGTGAAAACCCAAAACATAGAAATCAAATGAATGTTGGCCACAGTGCTGAAAATGGGATGTAGATGAGTTGCTTTATATCTGCTATATATAGACATTTATATGTATGCACACATCTTTCCAATAACGAATACGAAGAAAATCTCTTCATATTCAGGATCAAAAGGGTACTAGCAAGATTGCAGAATCTGGGCTGTAAGAGATTAGATATATTTTTGCAAATAGACACACATCATTCCTCATTTTTCTATAAATACAGCCTTCAAGCATTTTGTGGATTAGAAATTATTTTCCACATGTTTCTGCATATGAAAAATGGCTCAAGCTTTCTAATCTTGTTAACATTGTATCATTCCATTTGTTGAAGCTGCATTTTAATTGCTAAATTGCTTCTCATTGGTTACTCTAAATACATTCTCAATTCCACTATGAGCATGGAAGACTTTCAAAGGTATTATGAAAATTTCTCTGAGATAAAGGTATTCAAAATAAATCTTATGTCTGTGTATTTCATGGGACGTACAATGTTAGCTGAGAGAAAATCTCTTACTACATATGATAGAGTAAGTTTGATGCATAGAATTCTGCTGTCAGCCTGAATTTTGTCTACCATGCGGTTCTCATTTTAATGTTAACTTTATATATAGCTTCTGTTTGCCTTTTTATGACTTTTGCAGTTCTTCAAAAGGCATCATGAGAATCATAGTATCATAGAATGGTTAGGGTTGGAAAGGACCTTAAGATCATCTAGTACCAACCCCCCTGCCGTGGGCAGGGACACCTTACGCTAAATCATATCACCCAAGGCCTCGTCCAACCTGGTCTTGAACACTGCCAGGGATGGAGCATTGACAGCCTCCCTGGGCATCCTATTCCAGTGCCTCACCACCCTAACAGGAAAGAATTTCCTCCTTATATCCAATCTAAACTTCCCCTGTTCAAGTTTTAACCCATTACCCCTTGTCCTGTCACTACAGTCTCTAATGAAGAGTCACTCCCCAGCATCCCTATAGGCCCCCTTCAGATACTGGAAGGATGCTATGAGGTCTCCACACAGCCTTCTCTTCTCCAGGCTGAACAGCCCCAACTTCCTCAGCCTGTCTTCATACAGGATGTGCTCCAGTCCCCTGATCATCCTTGTGGCCCTCCTCTGGACTTGTTCCAACAGTTCCATGTCCTTTTTATGTTGAGGACACCAGAACTGCACACAATACTCCAAGTGAGGTCTCACGAGAGCAGAGTAGACGGGCAGGATCACCTCCTTCGACCTGCTGGTCACACTCTTTTTGATGCAGCCCAGGATATGGTTGGCTTTCTGGGCTGCAAGCGCACACTGAAGCCAGCTCATGTCCATTTTCTCACCAACAAACACCCCAAAGTCCTTCTCCTCAGGGCTGCTCTGAATCTCTTCTCTGCCCAACCTGTAGCTGTGCCTGGGATTGCTCCAACCCAGGTGTAGGACCTTGCACTTGGCATGGTTAAACTTCATGAGGTTGGCATCAGCCCACCTCACAAGTGTGTCAAGGTCCCTCTGGATGACATTCCTTCCCTCCAGCGTATCAACTGAACCACACAGCTTGGTGTCATCGTCAAACTTGCTGAGGGCACACTCAATCCCACTGTCCACGTCAGCGATGAAGATGTTGAACAAGACCGGTCCCAACACCGATCCCTGAGAGACACCACTCGTTACTGGTCTCCAGCCAGACATTGAGCCATTGACCACAACTCTTTGTGTGCAGCCATCCAGCCAGTTCTTTATCCACTGAGTGGTCCATCCATCAAATTGATGTCTCTCCAATTTAGAGACAAGGATGTTGTGTGGGACAGTGTCGAATGCTTTGCACAAGTCCAGGTAGATGACATCAATTGCCCTACCCCTGTCCATCAGTTCTGTAGCCCCATCATAGAAGGCCACCAAATTGGTCAGGCAGGATTTCCCCTTAGTGAAGCCATGCTGGCTGTCACCAAGCACCTTGTTGATTTTCATGTGCCTTAGCATGCCTTCCAGGAGAATCTGCTCCAAGATTTTGCCAGGCACAGAGGTGAGACTGACTGGTCTGTAATTCCCCAGGTCATCCATTTTCCCCTTCTTGAAAATGGGGGTTATATTTCCCTTTTTCCAGTCATCGGGAACTTCACCTGACTGCCATGATTTCTCAAATATGATGGCCAGCAGCTTCGCAACTTCATTCGCCAGCTCCTTCAGGACCCGCGGATGGATCTCATCAAGACCCACGGACTTGTGCACGTTCAGATTTTAAAGATGGTCTCGAACCAGTTCCTCTCCTACAGTGGGAGCAAGGTCTTCATTCTCACAGTCCCTGCATCTGCCTTCCAAGACTTGGGTGGTTTGGTCAGAGCCTTTGCCAGTGAAGACCAAGGCAAAGAAGTCATTCAGAACCTCAGCCTTCTCCAAATCCTGTGTAGCCAGTTCTCCCGAGAGCTTCCTGAGGGGGCCTATGCTCTCCCTTGTCTGTTTTTTATTTGCTATGTACCTGTAAAATCCCTTCCTGTAATCCTTAATACCCCTAGCCAAGTCTAATTCTAACTGGGCCTTAGCTTCAGAACCTCAGCCTTCTCCAAATCCTGTGTAGCCAGTTCTCTTGATAGCTTTCTGAGGGGGCCTATGTTGTCCCTAGTCTTTTTATTCGCTATGTACCTATAGAATCCCTTCCTGTTATCCTTAATACCCCTAGCCAAGTCTAAATCTAACTGGGTCTTAGCTTTCCTAACCTGGTCCCTAGCTTCCCGGACAACATCCCTGTACTCTTCCCAGGCCACCTGTCCTTGCTGCCACCTTTTATAAAACTCTTTTTTCCTTCAGTTTCCTCAGCAGCTCCTAATCCATCCAAGGATGTCTCCTGGCCCTCCTGCTGCACTTCCTTCTAGTTGGGATGCAACACTCTTGAGCTTGTAGCAGGTGATCCTTGAATATCAACCAAGAGTCTTGGGCCCCCATGCCCTCTAGGGCTATATCCCATGGAACCTTACTAAGCAGGTTCCTGAAAAGGCCAAAGTCTGCTCTTTTGAAGTCCAGGGCAGTGAGCTTGCTGCACGCTCTTCTCACTGTCCTGAAGATCTCAAACTCGACCATCTCATGATCGCTGCATCCAAGGCTGCCCTGGAGCGTCACATTTCCAACAAGCCCTTCCCTGTTGGCGAGCACAAGGTCAAGCATGGCACCTCTCCTTGTCGGCTCCTCTATTACTTGCAGAAGGAATTTGTCTGCCACACAATTGAGGAATCTCCTGGATTGCTTGTGCCGGGCCGTACCGTCCTTCCAGCAGATATCAGGGTGGTTGAAGTCACCCATGAGAACAAGGGCCTGTGAGCGTGAGGCTGTTCCTATCTGTCTATGGAGTGCTTCATTGGCAGGTTCTCCTTGATCAGGCGGTCTGTAACAGATCCCCACAGTAATGTCTCCCATAGCTATATTCCCTTTAACCCTGACCCACAAACTCTCTGTGGACTGCTCACCTGTCCCCAAACACAGTTCCATACTCTCCAGCCTATCCCTAACATAAAGGGCAACTCCCCCTCCCCACCTGCCAGGCCTGTCTTTCCTAAAGAGACTGTAACCTTCCATTCCAACACTCCAGCCACAGGAGCCATCCCACCATGTTTCTGTGATGCCTATTATATCATACCCCCGTAGATGTGCACACATCTCTAATTCCTCGTTTGTTTCCCATGCTACAGGCATTTGTATAGAGGCATCTGAGCTGAGCTCCAAATGAAGCCAGCTCATTGGCTGGAGCAGCTGGGATATCCCTACATTGCTCTGAGCATTTATTACAGGTGCTGGCAACTGACTGGGTGTGCTGAGATGGAATGGTGCCCCCTTCCCCAACACATCTAGTTTAAAGCCTCCTTGACCAGTCTGGCAAGCCTCCTACCAAAACTGCTCTTTCCCTTATCAGACCAGCTCCACCAGCCCCCACTAGACCTGGCCTCCTAAACTTGGGTCTCGTGTTCAAGGCACCCAAACCCCTGACTGTGACACCACCCTTTTAACCATTTATTAACCTGGCCAACCCTCCTAGCTTTTTTTAGGTCCTCCCCTGTATCCTGGAGAATTGATGAAAAGACCACCTGAGCTCCAGAGCCCCTAACCACCTCCCCCAGGGCTCTGTAGTCCTTCTTTATGCTCCCCAGGCTGCTACTATCTATATCCCTAGCACCCACGTGTATCACCAGAAGCGGGAAATAGTCCGTTGGACTTACTAGAGCAGGCAGCCTCTCTGCAACATCCCTGATCCATGCCCCTGGTAGGCAACACACCTCCCTTGAGACCGGGTCAGGCTGACAGACGAGTGCTTCTGTCCCTTTCAGTGTAGAGTCCCCTACTACTACAACCTGCCGCTTTTTCCGGGCAGCACCAGTAGAGATCTTTACCAGGGCATCAGCCGGTTGTTTCTGGCTCGTGTGCTTCCTCATTAACCCCCTGCAGGACAGCAAAGCTGTTCTGCGTGGGGACAACAGATTTAGGGGGAAGCCCCTTGCTTTTGGTTGTCCTTTTCCTCCTTTTTTTGTGTTCTTTTTTTTGTTTTGTTTTGTTTTGTTTTTTTTGTCACTAATTCCCAGCTTCCCAGGTTAACGGCCTCCTTCTTTCCTCCATGAGGTAGAGGGGAAGCTCGAGGCCCCTGCACAGTTTGGGCCAGGAGCAAGCATTCCTGCTTCCTCTCAGCTTCCCTGACATCTCGCAGTCTATTAACAGCATCCCGCAGTTCAGCCCCTGCTGCAGGAGGACCTCCACCAGGGAGCACCGAGTGCAGCCCTGCCCATTGTGCACCCTCCTCTCACCAGACCAGTGCAGGCACTCTCTACACTCCAAGCTCTGCACTGCAGCCTCGCCTCTCATCGGCTCTGTCTGGGTGCCTACGCTGGCCACCGCCGGGGCACTCGGAGCAGAGGTCCCAGACCGGGCCCTGCTCATACGCCGAGTGCTCACCATCCCCTCGCCTGCCCGCGCAAACTGCCTCGCCGCACTCCCTGGGGCAGGTTTTCTCCCACTCATGGCTGGTGCCGCTGCTCCTGGCTCCACCCCCTGTGAGTCAGCTGCTCGCTCTCGTCAGCTGAGCTGCCGGCTCCTGGGCAGGTCCTGTCGAGGACTTGAGGCTCCCTCGGTGGCTCCCGCCGCTCTGAGTTGAGGCCCCAAGTAAAACCAAGCTGGGACACCAAATGGGTATTTCTGGTTAGGCAGATGTCAGT
Source organism: Pezoporus flaviventris (assembly GCF_033815535.1). Taxonomy (NCBI): domain Eukaryota; kingdom Metazoa; phylum Chordata; class Aves; order Psittaciformes; family Psittacidae; genus Pezoporus; species Pezoporus flaviventris. The sequence goes on along the minus strand of NW_026892579.1, from coordinate 37,595,864 downwards.
GCTACAGCCATACGCATTTAGCTAGAGCTACACGCAAAAGAGCATGGTCAACCTATCCAAGGCATGCAGTATCAGTTGCTGAAATCAGATTTTGAAGCGGTCTCAAGTCTCAGACAGAAGACTTTGCCAGCATGCCAGCAGGTCAACTCTTTGAGATACTTGAGATACAAGTGAGATACTTCTGCTGAAGTCATTTTACTTCATGGAGAATAATTAGTATTAATGGAAATCATTTCAAAGCTTTTGATTTGCCATATTAGATTGAATAAAGAAGACTGACATTCACTTAAGACTCTTTCCATAGTTAAGTTTCAGCTGAAATAACTTATCTGGTTTAATCAATGCACTTCAAGAAAAGCATGAAGATATCGAGAGACTTCAAAAAACAGTGAGAACAATCAGAAATTTAGAAAATATGGCCTATGGGGAGATGCTAAAAAAAAATTAAGCTATTTAGGTCAGGAAAAAAGTGCATTAAAGGTAAAAACCTTCTTCAAATACGTGAGAAGTATCAAAAGTAAATTATTGCATATGGTTACTTTGGATAGAACATGTGGTTCAGAAATACTCAGGACTTTGGTGAGCTGTAAAGGAATATGCATCAGCTTCAGCTTCATACACTTACGTCTAAATGATGAAAACGCAGGCATTCACACACATCTAGGTAGCTAGGCTACCATCATATTCAGGAAAGCTTAGATAACTGTTCATTTTAGCTAAAATTTGACACACTCAGTCAGCTGCATAAGTCCCTGGACTTTACCAATTCTAGATTTTCACTAAGAGCAGCTCAGATGCTCAGCTCACATGCAAATATCTCCTTTTTATATACCTAAATGTACATCTGAAACTCAAGATGAACCCTCATGTAAGAATAATTCTGGAAGTGAGGATGGTGAAGTTCTGGAATAACTTGATTGTATATGTTGTCTTAGCCAGTAACAGCAGAGAGTCATTTATACAGAGTTGACCTTTGCTTGGGGCAAAGGCAAGGCTGTTCTGTAAAGCAGAATAGCCTAGCTCAATAAAACTTGAAATTATAGCTTCTTTACTGCTGTTAAACACCGCCTACAGCAAGCTCTGTGCACTGCTTCGTCTTCAGGAGCCACGCAGCATGTGGCAGAAATCAGAATTTTCTCTCTGTGCCACGTCTAAGCAGGCATAAACACAGAATGACACTAGATTTTCCATTCCTGGGACTGATTGTATTAACTAGGCAGCAACTCTCTGGGCAAAGGAAACAATTAGGTGAGGTTCCTTCCCACACTTGTCTCTAAAGGGCAGCAACTGCATCATGTGCAATTCTATTTGAGCAGAGTCCAGTTCCCGAATCAGGAAATCCTTAAGTTAATCTCTTGTAGATAAAGGCAGTAGAAAGACAAGGTTGTGGATCTTGGTAGGGTTTTGGCACATACTCATTAACAAACTGTTCAATACTGTTGGGTTTATTCTTTAATTAATTCATCCACCACAGTTATGTGTGTTCTGCACATCTTCATACTATTAACTTTAAATTGTCCTTATGCAACCTGCTGCCTATACTACATTGCACATCCACTTCCGTGTTCAAACACAAACTATATGAATCTTATTTTCATTTTGTGAAGTCTAAAATCAGTCATGTCACCTTGTAGGACTACAGTTCAATGCCCAGAGAATAGGGACACAGCAGACACCATCTTGAAATGTGAATTTCACCTCATCTAACTTGAGAAACTTAGACTAAGAAATCCATTTGGCTTCACCTGTCATTAGTCAAGTGAGATAGGTCTCTGGCATCCACACTGAATGTCTAAGACAGTAGGATGAATGCTACCAGCACTGCTTTCTGCAAGTGGAACACAAGACTTAGTAAATGTTGGGAAACAATTTTTCACTGAGAATGTGCAAGTGCGCACATCAAACATACAATCACAAATTAAAAAGTTTGCCAATGAGTTTGGTGAAAACATCCTCTATGCACTAACTACAGACTGCTAGACAGAAGCACTCAGGTATTTTTGCTTTTGTACTGAATGCCAACCTGTGGTGAATGACTGACAACTGCGGATGGAATTATAGACACACAGATCTGTGTATTGTCTTGTTTATGCTTGTGAGTTCAGTCTGTTCATATAATTATCATATTACTGCATGCTAAACACAGTAGTGTAACTTCCCCATATGAATAGGTGTTGAAATTCAGAAAAGTGTCTCTACATACACTGACATTAATACTGTCCTCTGTTCTGTAGTGTTATAGTGCATCACATGATTTAGACAAAAAACGAAATAATAACAAGTTGTTTTTCCGTGCTGTCTTCAATTTCAACTGACTGAATGGATTTTAATTAATCTTTCTAAAGATGATTTGGCTAAAGACACTATCTTTTCCTTGGTTAACTTTCAAAATATACTATAATCAGTTACATATGGAAACATACACCAAATCCCAGTTCATTAACTGAATTTGTGCAGAATATCTGCAGTTCAGCAAAATATAGCCTATTGGTTTTACTTCTAAGCTGCTTTGTAAAAAAACCTGTAGATAAATGGATTAAAATAACATTAAATATTGTAGCTAAGTTTCATAAATAGCAATTTCAACAGACATCAAAGCACATTTTTGAAAAAAGTGATTTGGAATTACAAAGATATATTTTGCTTCTATACACTTAATTTAAACAGAATACCTCTATTAAAATTTTATTTTCTGTTTTTCTGGGGGGTGTTTCTCTTTGTTCTGAAAAGTTAATAAATGCACTGAATGAAGAAACAACACAAACACCTGAATTTTCACAGTAAAATATCCTGTTCTTAAATATATTTATGTTGCTCAAAATGCATTGGTTTGATAGTATTAGAGTAAATTAGGGCTAAATACCCTTTACAAAAAAAAAGAAAAAAGGCTTCAACATGTAGTATATAATTGCTGGTACAATTAGCACTGGGTTTTTTTTCAAATTATCATAGGCTTAGTCTATCAGCTGGACAGTAAACAAGGCTCTGCCATCTCGATCTACTGTCCAGTCTAGTTAAATCATTTTCTAGAAACAACCTGGCCTGAAGGTCAGGAAGGACATTCATTCCAGGACTCTAAGTGGGCTAATTGAAACTAACTCTGAAGAAGAAAGAACCTCTGTTAATTTGGTATGTATGGGTGAGTGCACATCAATACCACAAAGGGCTCCATTATTGCTGTATCAAAGTAAATAGCTGAAAAAAAATGAGTCAGGGAGATGAATGATGAGTTAAGTGTTAAGCAGACACTGAGTGCAAACAGTAAGTAGCACACAGTTGCTCTCAGAAGGAATGTGGCTTCTGTTAACTCTTTAATTTCTGCTAACTCCTTTAATTCCCTCTGTGCTAGATTCGGTTTTCTGCAAATCTTTTTTGCCTTGCTGGTCTTTTATTACCCAATTCAAGGAGATTTTGTGAAACCTTTTAATAGATTAATTTAGCTTTTGGGTTCTGGAAAAGCTTTCCCACTTTAAATCCCATCTTAAATAATAATTTTGCATTTGAGAAATTATATTAATTGCCAGAGGAAAAGATTGCTTCAACCAAAACCAGTTTAGGCTTTGAATCATGTTTACAGATGAACATGGGGCAAGAATTGTGCCACCAGGAGTGCTTGGGAAAGTTTTGAGTCCTGGCAAAAAGGAAATCCTCACAACTTCCACCTGAACCACCTTCTTGACTACCACTTTCATGACTAGGTGAAATACAGCAGAAAGCATTTATGTCCAAGAAGTACAAGGATTACAATGGTTCCTGACATTGCACTGATTTTTGTTTTATTTTATTCCAAAGTGCTCAATAATGATGGGCCAAGCATAATCTAGTTCTTGTGACTTTTCTAGATCAGAAAACTAAGATAATAAAAACTCAAGCTAGAACTTGCAGACTCACATTTTCCAAGTCTACTACAGTGAAGGTAAAACAGTTGCGCACCTTGTCAAGACAAACTTCCATAGAACTGATTGAAAATTATTACATGATGGTTGTCCAGTGTTATTGCATGTGCCCTAGCACATTTAAACACTGTCTAGTTCAGTTACAGAAGCTAAATATTCTAAAATTCATATGTGAAGATCATCAACATTGGCAGTTCTAAAACAGCTGACTTCTGAAAAAGCAGCAAAATAATAAATTATCTCTGAGCAGGTGTATAACTTTGAGAATATCATTGATCTTTAAATGAAAAAAAGGTAAATCTCACCTGTTTGGATTTTCATAAAATACATAATATGGGACCTGAAAATCATTAAATAATGAAAGAAACACAAATTGAGTGAAGACTAGAATAAAGGGACTTTTGTGAAAGAAATATAAAAGGAGTGAAGGGTAGCATATAGGGACATTATTTATAAGAACCGAGATAAAATACTTATCACTGAAAGTCTTGAAGATCTATTTTTAGAACTTAGCATGCTAAATGTTATCACTATTTATCTTTGCAAAAAAAGGGAAATGTACTTATGAAATACACTGATAACCTACAGTGTAATTAGGGAATACAGTTAAGTGTCATCCGAGAGAAACCAGATGTTGAAAACTAATATAATAAAACTGTAAGAAGTTTATTGGTGTGCATAAGGGACTAGAGATAAAACTTCTGTGTTAAGTAGGGAATTCAGTCAGGTGCAAAAGCAGAAGCAAAAGCAGACCTGAGTGCATCAATTAATGGATGATGAAAGCAGCCATGAAAAAAGACAATTTTTGCTATAATGCATCAGGCTAAGTATTTCTATTCATAACAAGAAAACAATGGTGCAATTTTGCAAGGGATAAATAAAAAATAATATGGCAAATGTTGCTGTACATATCTGATCACAAATACTGAAGAAACTTAATTAAAAGTGATTTAAAAAGGGCTACTGAGATAAAACACATAATGGAAAAACCTGTGATACAAGAAAGAGTAGAAGAGCTTCATTTCTTGAGTCTAGGCAGATAAAGGGTCTGTGACTACCTTCTTGAAGCAGTCAGGATGTGATATGCAGGTTAATACAGGAAAAGAGCGGAAGAATGCATTACATAAGGCAGTTAAGTATAAAGAAAGAAGCAACAGAAGCTTATACAAGCAATAATAAAAAAAAATCCTTTTAAAGCTTTAACTTATATAATAATTAATAAACATTTGAAAATATTTATTAGAAAAAAAAAAACAACCAAAAACAGTTGTCCTGGGTTCAGCAGTAGCAGTCATTTTTCTCCTTCTTGGTAGGTGGTGCAGTGCAGTGTTTTGACTTTCAGCCTAGGAACAGAGCTGATAACGATGTTTTGGTTTGGCCAAGGACTTTGTGAGCCTCATGCTCTGCCAGGGAGGAGGGGAAATCGGGAGGAAGCAGAGACAGGACACCTGACCCAAACTGACCAAAGAGGTATTCCATACCACAGCACATCATGCCCAGGAGGTAACTGGGGGACTGCAGGGTTGGAGGAGGTATCGGTCAGAGCTTGGTCGGGCTGGGGGGGCGAGTTATCGGTTGGCTGGTGGTGAGATGTTGTATTCTCTTCCCTTGTTATTTCCTTTATCATTATTATTATTGGTGGTAGCAGCAGTGATTTGTGTTATACCTTAGTTACTAAACTGTTCTTATCTCAACCCGTGGGAGTTGCATTCTTTTCGATTCTCCTCTCTGTCCCTCTGGGAGTAGGGGGAGGGAAAGAAGGGGGGGAGTGAGTGAACAAGTTACCTGACTGGGTTTAAACCACTGCAACAGTCCAAAGAGTCTCCAAGATGATCCTTTTCAAATAATCCAAAATTGTGCTGTATGGATATACAATTTCTGTCTTTAAGTCCTGGATTTCAGATAAAGTAAAGGGTCATCAAAAGTGTCTGTTAACAGATAAGGTGGTCTCAGAGGTACAGTATCCCTTAGGTTACAGATAGCAAAAGTGAAGAGAAACAGATTGCAACAAGTAATACCTTACATACCTTAAGAAGCAATCTACAAATTACAGCTGGATGCACTGATATGCAGTGTTAACACCTCCAGGCAGCTTACAGGTACATCAGAGCTCTGTTTATATAGTTTTATTCAGTCTTTTCAGTTGTTTCCTTTCAGTGCTCTGCTTCAATATCAGAAAGCGATCTATGACAGTTGCTTTGTATTAGACAAATCACTGAATCACAGAAAAATTCCACTTGGAAGGGACCTAAGAAGGTCTCTAAACCAGCCTCATGCTCAAAGCAAAGTTACCTCTGCGATCAGACTTGGTTGCTCAGAGCTTTATCCAAGTTCATGTTGGAAAATGTCCAAGGAAGGAAACTGCAGAACCTCTTTGGGCAACCTGCCCACTGCTTGGCTGTTCTCATGGTGAAAAAGTTTCTCCTTATCTCCAGTCCAAACCTCTCTTATTTCAGCCTATGCCTGATGCCTCTTGTCTCCTGCCACGCACTGTTGAATGAACAGCCTTTCTCCTTCTGCTCAGTCACCAATCTGTAGACTCTGAGGCTGCTGATAGGCTTCCCCAAAGGCACGTTCACTCAAGGCTGTGTAAGCTCTGCTCCTCAGCCTCTTCTCACAGCCCAAGTACTCCAGCCCACCCTGACCACCTTGGTGGCCCTTCACTGAAGTCACTCCAGTTTACCAAGGGCTTTCTAGTATACAGAGATCAAAATACAATGCAGTTTTCCAGATATGGTTTAATGAACGCTGAGCAGAGGGCACCATCACTTGCTCCTGATCTTCTGGTTCTGCGTCTGCTAACAGCCCAGGGCACTTTTGACTTTCCTGCTGCCAGACCTCACTGTTGGCTCAGGTTCAATTCACTTCCCACCAGGATCCCCAGGGTTTCTTCAACAGAGGTGCCCCTGGGCAGACAGCCTCCCACCTGTTATCATTGCCAGGGACTCTTCCACATGCATAACTTGGCTTTTGTCCTTACTGAATTTTGTGAGGCTCACATCAGCCCTCCAGCCTCTCTACCTCCATCTGAATGGCAGCCTTGCCCTTCAGGCTTATCAGCTGTCACACTGCTATTTAATGCCATCTCCAAACCTAAGGAGCAAGCACCCATCAGCTCCTCCAAATCATGGATAAAGATATTAAATAATACAAGTCCCAGCACACACCACTGTGGACTCCATTTTTTTCCCCAGTCTCCTGACAGAGTGTCGTGGTTTAAACCCAGTCAGGTAATTCGTTCGCTCACTTCCCCCCCTTTCTTGCCCTCCCCCCGCTCTCGGAGGGACGGAGAGGAGAATCAAAAGAATGCAACTCCCATGGGTTGAGATAAGAACAGTTTAGTAACTAAGGTATAACACAAATCACTACTGCTACCACCAATGATAATAATGATAAAGGAAATAACAAGGGAAGAGAATACAACACCTCAGCACCAGCTGACCGATAACTCGCCCCCCCAAGCCCAACCAAGCTCCGACCGATACCTCCTCCAACCCTGCAGTCTCCCAGCCCTTCCGGCTAACTCCCAGTTACCTCCTGGGCATGACGTGCTGTGGTATGGAATACCTCTTTGGTCAGTTTGGGTCAGGTGTCCTGTCTCTGCTTCCTCCTGGCTTCCCCTCCTCCCTGTCAGAGCATGAGGCTCACAAAGTCCTTGGCCAAACCAAAACATTTCTATCAGCTCTCTTCCCGAGCTGAAAGTCAAAACACTGCACTGCACCAGCTACCAAGGAGGAGAAACATGACTGCTACTGCTGAACCCAGGACATTATCCACCCCTTATTCCATACCATTCACGTCATGCTCAGATCCCACATTTTCAATATACCATCACTCTTATCTCGGTGCACTCTTATCTTAGTGCATGGACCAGTCCCTATAAAGCTGCTGCGTCCATCTGGTCCATGTCAGGCTCCATCTCTTGTAACAGTCTTCCAGAGCAGGAGAGACTGTGTGCAGTGTTCACACTCATGAATAACCTGGGCAATAGTGTCCATTGTTAAGTCCACCCCTCGATCATGAGTCCATCTCTGTGTTGCATCTCTGCTCTGATGGCCTGAAGTGCCATGGGCCCACCAGGCTTAAAATAATTCACTGTCCCCTTCAGCAGTTTCTGCAGCTTGTTGCTGGGGACTCCATACAGCTGCCTTCCATCTCCGACGCTTCCAAAGCACTGGAGGGGCCCAGTGGACTAGATACTTGCCCATACTGTCCCACACACCCTGCCACTCATGACTCTCCAGCCTTGGGGAAAATCTCTTGGTCCCCCTATATTGTTGTCTAACCCCAGACAAGACCCAAACCTGACTCTGCTTAACTTTTGAGATAAGACAAAATGGTTGTGGGTAGAACACAGTCTGTGTGTGTGCCAACATGCTGATCCCCACCACAATCAGCAGGCAGGTCCCAAGGATACCCAAAGGCCATTCAGAGCCTTCAGAACTCTCAAACGATGCTGCTGTGCTTGTCACTGGGGCTGGTGTAGCTGCTGTGCTTGCCGGCTCTCCCACCACCGGCTTCTCTTTTCCTGAGTCCAGCTCTTCCTCCTCTGCCTTGCTGGGAAGTGCTGCGTGGTCTCCTGCATCCTCCTGAGGCTCGGCGGGTGGCTGCCGGGGAATGCTCTCGGCCGTCGCGGGGCTCGGCTCCTCCGCGGGGCTCGGCTCTTCCGCGGGGCTCGGCTCCTCCGCCGCCTTATCCCGCTGCTCGGCAGCCGCTTCCTTCTGCTCCTCGACCGCCCCGGCCTCCTCCACCGGCAGCCGTCCCCTGGCGGCCTCCGGCCCCGCTCCCGCCGCCGCTTGGTCCCCGGGGCCGCTCTCCCGGGCCGCTTCAGCAGCCGCCGCCTCCCGGGGCCGCTCCCCCTCGGCTCCCCGCAGCCTCACGAAGATGGAGAGTAGGGTGAGGGCCAGGACGGTGAAGAGCAGCCGGACGGCCAGGTACAAGTCCACGGCCACGTCCGTCCCGCCCTGCTGCTGGAGCCCACCCGTATTACAAGCCATTGCCATAAAGCACAGTGAGACAAGAACCTTAGCCCAGGCCCCACACTTGATAAACACTAACACAGCAAATACCGGCTCTACGTAAGTTACAACGGTCTGAAGCTGTGAGATCAAGAACAACTCTGATACCCAATAAATCAGCATTGTGACGAATGACTATTAATCCAGTCAAATCTGTCGTTATCTCAACCCTTCGTGCCCCACGTTGGGCGCCAAAAAGAACTGTCCTGGTTTAAACCCAGTCAGGTAATTCGTTCGCTCACTTCCCCCCCTTTCTTGCCCTCCCCCCGCTCTCGGAGGGACGGAGAGGAGAATCAAAAGAATGCAACTCCCATGGGTTGAGATAAGAACAGTTTAGTAACTAAGGTATAACACAAATCACTACTGCTACCACCAATGATAATAATGATAAAGGAAATAACAAGGGAAGAGAATACAACACCTCAGCACCAGCTGACCGATAACTCGCCCCCCCAAGCCCAACCAAGCTCCGACCGATACCTCCTCCAACCCTGCAGTCTCCCAGCCCTTCCGGCTAACTCCCAGTTACCTCCTGGGCATGACGTGCTGTGGTATGGAATACCTCTTTGGTCAGTTTGGGTCAGGTGTCCTGTCTCTGCTTCCTCCTGGCTTCCCCTCCTCCCTGTCAGAGCATGAGGCTCACAAAGTCCTTGGCCAAACCAAAACATTTCTATCAGCTCTCTTCCCGAGCTGAAAGTCAAAACACTGCACTGCACCAGCTACCAAGGAGGAGAAACATGACTGCTACTGCTGAACCCAGGACACAGAGTACTATCCATTAACCAAGAGACTTTCCTGAAATTATTTCTTTAATTATTTTATTTAATTTTCTGGGGAAAAAAAAAAAAATCTGTTTATGAAAGCAAATATAAGTAATTTACTAAAAAATTAAAAACTTCCAACTGAGGATACGCATACTTGCCCCTGGAAAAAAAATCTGGCAGTGAAGAGTTTTCAATCTAGATCCAAAATCAGTCTATTTCAAATTAAAGTTGAATTTACAGTAATGATAGACTATTGCCAGAAAATTAAGCTGATTAAAAAATGTGGGTCTGACATAGCAATAAAGGATAAGACAGGAAGATGTTAATTCATTTTATTTAGATGAAAGAGAAGTATGAGAGAAGTGGAAAGATGTAGGGACTCACTAGTCTTCACGATGCATAAAGATAGCAACATCTGAACAAGGTGACATCTAGATAAGGTTGGCTATGCCATACTCAGCAGATGTTAAATTAAAAGGTATTCTGAGAGAAAAGGGCAGGTTGGAGACCTGCTCATAAAGGTCAAGCTGGTACAATCACTGACAATTTGATCTATTGCTAGGTATAACTGTGAAAGCTGCATCCTAGAGGCAGCAAACATGAAGTCATCAGTCCTTTGAGATCCTGTGTGGCTGATATACATTGAAGACATCAGTGCAGGAAAGAAGACAAATGAGCATATATTGCAGCAGTGCAGAAAGAACCATTTACTGCTCCCAGAACATCAAGGAGAGCAAGCTGAAATATTTCAGGGACATACCAAGGAGAGCGGAGATTGATCAGCAAAAACAATAGCGCGAGACAGAACTGCAAGCAAAAATGGAAGCAAGGATTGGGTCAGCAACATAACAGAAGGGAAATTTCCTTAAGCAATGAGGGGACGTCAGGTCTTGTGAATCACAATGCAAAGGGCCACTGACCTCCAGATTTAAGGCAGAGCTTGGTAATGATGGATATAGGTAATTGATCAAAGAATAATGTCAGCTGGTAAGCAGCCTAGTTAAGAGACACATGAAATGTAGCCTTGTGTTTCTGACCCCTCAAGAGCCATACAAATAAGATGATGCTGTTTTCTAATCGAAGCTGTAGATTTCATACCTCAAAATTCTACTTCATGTGAATCCATATATGTTTATTAACGCCTATATATAAACAGACAGCATAACCATTCTTTGTTATGACAAATACAAAATTATATAAATTGGCTAGAAAATTTGTATAAATTCAATTTAATACTCTCATAATGAATAATTCTTTTAATATTTAATGTTACACCTTTATTGCAATAAACACACCTAGCGTGGCAAAGTATCATTACTTGCTTTACAAGGTTTTCCTCAGGATTAATAAAGCATACCATTACTTGTGAAATCTTCAAGTGCTTTTCAAGAGCTTTTTCAAGAACATCTTTTTGTTTTCTTTTGTTTTACTTCAGGGGCATATTAATGCTGAAACATGATGCAAGACTTTCTTTTGATATGAAGAAAAGCATAGTGATGAAAAAAGGGAAAGAAAAGGAGGAAATCTTCCACATATGTAGATGCAGATTTTGCTAAAGATCTATTTGCTCATATATCAGGAGTATAATCATACAATACATCTGAAACAAAACCCATGTATTGCCTGCAGTTTGCAAAACACAGCTATCGTTAACCTGAAGGACACTGTCAGAAGTACTCAATAAAGTGTTTCCCAATGAAAATCACCAGTGCTAAGACACAAGTCTGTTTAACAGATACGAATAGTCTCTGAACGAGAACCACCTCACCAAGCTGGAATCTTAGGTACGTCATACTTGAACAGCTTCATTGAGCACCCTAAATGTAAATGCAGAATAGGTACCTGAATCAAACAGAATAAATACCACATACTGCTTTTATAAATCTCAATAAAATGAAATTTGGTTGATTTTGAAGTACTAGAGGAAAGAAAAATGGCAAATCTTTTTAAGCAGATTGCAACTTCTGGTAGTAGGGAGGCCTTTCAGGGCTTCTGTGCGGACATTTTTACTTCACTTTGCCTATTACTACATTTTAAAACATCTGTTACTTTGCCCTAAGCTGGTCTTTTCAGTGACTATCCAGATCACGTTCATTCCCTTTGCCCCTATCCAGTACCTCTGAACTCAGTGTTTCCCTGTGTAACTAAAAATAGGCAGCTTCACACCATCAGAAGTAGCTTAGTAGTTTTAAATAAAATTTCGTCCACTAGAAAATATGGTTATGTAAACCTTAGCTAGCAGCAAACTTCTTCCACACCATGTTATTGTTACTTCTTTCTGCACCAAAGACAATCAACAGCGCATATTCCTGTTGTGTACTTGTGGAATATTTCTCCTTTGTCTAGAATAATTACTGTTCTACCAAATTTATGCTTGCTCTCTTCTGCAGCCTTCTGAATCATTATCACACCCAGCATGAAAGAAGACCTAAACCAATAAATTCAGTTATATATGCACAATTTGCACACTGAAATAATCTCCTACAATCAGGTTTGTTACAGAAAGGTTATGCAGAGCAAAACATAATGAATTCCACTAGGGAAAAAAAAAAAGTAATCGATTACTTAAAGGAAATAAAAATAATGCTTTATTTTCAGGCTTGATAAATTGTGAAAAAGACTTTTATATGTGGCTAGTATTTCTTCACACAAAACCTGACATTATAACTCTGTAATGTAGGATCAGGTTTATGAAGAAAATAAACTTTTTCCATCCGATCTGCTTACTGCATTGTCTGAAATAGGAAATTCCTCCAGGGATGTGCTAGTCCCTCTTTTCACCTAAAAGAGACAAGTTACAGATGTAAAAATTGCTGATGTTCCCAAATATTGTAAACCTGAATCTATGAGTTACTGCTTTATGTTCCCTTAGTTAAAAGCATCCAGAAAGGGAGAGGATAACATTCAGTTTAGAGCATTAACTTCATCAAGCTAATTTCTCTAGGTATGCTGTACTTGATAAATTACAGCTTCTAAATCTGAATGAACCTCTTAAGCTACTTCTGTCTACATATCATGACTCCTTGAAAAGCAAGATATATTACTTCAAAGATTTTTGTGTGGTTATAGAATAAAAATAAATAACACTATCTCATTTAGTTAAATAAAGTGAGTAGCTGTATAAATCAAGAGTCCTCGCATGCTTTCAAAAGACAAGCTGGTAAGGCATATATAGTCCTCTATGATCAGAGTTTGTGAGTTCATGTACTTAAAAGAAGCATGTCTTGGGAAACACATAAAAGTCAAACTACTACATTTTCTGCCTGGAAAATATTTGATATCTCAGAAATTTGTTAATAAGCAGAAAATCAAGTTTGTGAACAGGTGAAACAATGTGTTTAAGCCTTGTTCAGTGTTGATGGTCACAGGACAATCAACGAAATTTTCTACGCTCAGCACTAGGCAGCAAGATCTAACTCTCCCAGTTCTCAGCACATAAGACAGCTTCAGCCTTGAGAGCACTTCTAGCCCATTCATTCCTAACAGCATATTTCTAAATTGCACTGCAAAATAAACTGTAGGGGGTTTGGTTTTCTTTAAGGATGAATCTGTAACTAACAGAATTTTTGGAAGAAAAACAGCTATATTCTCGCTTTGCATCACCTTGCTGTCAGCATCTCTGAACAGGCAAAAAAGACCCCACTGTAAAGTGTTTAAAGTTTTTTACCTTAACCATTGCTCTCAATGTTACACCACCAAGTACACATTAATTTCAGTATTATAAATAGACATTGGACAAGACAGATTGCAACAATTTTTAGAGTCCAGGTCTGAACTGTGGTAGTTTGAGATAAAAATAACTTAATACTATCTATTTATTCTACTACAAATTACCCTTCTGAAATGGAAGAACAGTCATCACTATACGTAGATCTAGAAGATTCTGCCCTTAGTACTGCAACACAAACCAGTAAGACAAATTGAACTCTGCAAAGAACTAAGTAGAGGAATCTAATAAACTGAGGACTGCTCTGATGGAGTATATTGACTGTATTTTATTTGAAAGAGGAACCTAAAATGCTGTTGGAAGCCCTCTTATCAGCTCAATCTTTCCTTCACTATTAATAAATATTTGACTTCTCAACTCTGGATACTTTTATAGTAGTTTCATTCCTTCATTGACTTTAAAGGCAAATAAAACAACCTTTGACTTGTGCCATTGATTGCTCAGTTACTGGATGGAGTCATGCTAAAGCTGTCTTTCTGACTCCTTCCTCTATATTTTTCCTGAAAACACAACTAAATGAAATGTGCAACTGTCCTGATTTTCAAATAATACATTTGGAAAGAAGATGCCCTAAGATTAAAAATAATGTGGGTTTGTGTGTTTGGCTTTTTTTGTGGAAACTCGGTGCTACTGAATTTAACTTAAACATAGCAAGGCATACAACAAAGACAGTTTTTGCTATTCAAATATACATGTACAAATATTAATTATAGTCAATTAGAATTTTGTGGTTTATCCTTTACAACATTAATGTAAAAGAAGTATTACTGCACTAAATATTTAGCTGCAGCAGAAACACTTTTAGAAGAGGAGGCTGGGCTGAATGAACACAAAATATTGCCCCATATCACAGTATTGTCTATGTTTACATGATTGTTACAAATATATTAAAAATTACAACATTGCAGTGTGACTCCTGTGGCCTGTTCACTGAAATGACTATCTGTGCATACCCAAGAATAGTTTATAATGTCTTTATCTTTGTCAAAGAAACCCTGTAATTTGGCCACTCCTTATCTGAAGGACTCTCATCTTGCCCTATAATGAGAAAGGTGATCCATTACAGCCATTGTTACTTTCTTATGCAACTAATGGAAGTGGTCGAGCTGTGTTTCAGAGCTGGACGAGATAATAAGGCATTTCCCGAGAATACCATCCTAATGGCAAGATGTGCTTTCTTCTACTTCATGAGGAGACAGAACTGATGTTCTGAGTTTGTAGAGATGAAGATCTACAGCCTTATATTCCCTGAGAGACATAAAAGGGGACAGAGTAAAAGTTGGAAGGGTTTATACTGCAGTGTATGTATACGCTATAAATGGATGCTAAAATTTCAAGAACATAAGCAGAGGGAGGCTGGCAAGTGTGCATATATGAGAACAGTGTTTGAATTAATTTTTTTAGGTCATTTAGAGCATGGGACTAGACTCTTACCAATGCAAATATTTATTTAGCAGATAAAATTATAAACGAGGCTCAGGCAATGTTACTTTTTTGAGTACTTCTGCACACTCGCAGATTACCCAAGCTGTGATCTGAAATGCGCCTCCAGCAGGGTGCAGTATTACACTTGCAGCACAAAAACTGGGATGGTCTAAAGAGTGCCAATGACTCCAGCGACTTTGCAAGTGGTGGTGACACCAGTGAGAACATGAATGCAGTTTTCCTTCTTCAGATTTGGTATCCCACATTTTAAAGCCTGCAACATTCATCAGAAAACCAGATCTGATTCTTGCAGGAGATTAAGACTTTTCTAACTGTTTCAGCAAGTAAAAATTAATTAGCTTTAAAGGAAAAAAATATCATAGATATTAACTTTTCAGTCAGGGATCATCACAGAGTGGCTGCTCATGAGGAAGGAGGAGGCAGAAGTGGAGGGTGACCAGAGAACAGACCATGGAGTGCCCGTTCAAACAAGAGTGCAGCCCCACAGGTTGCAGGGTCAGGCTGGGGATGGAGGAGAGCACAGGACTGCCACAGCAGTGCTCAGGCCAGGGAACTGGGGATGTTGGGTTCACAGGGAGGTGATTTGTGGCATAAGAAATATGAAGCGCCATGTGGAGTACCTAAATGATGGCAGTAAAACTAATATCGGTTTCTTGAAAAATATCTGTCACTTTCTGAACTTTTCCCTAAAGTTGAAGATTTAGCAATTACTGCATGCTTGGTTGAAATGGAATAATATGTTGCTCTGAGCAAGAGACTGCAAATAAGTCAACACTTTAAACACTTTAAAGCAGTGCTCAGGCCAGGGAACTGGGGATGTTGGCTTCACAGGGAGGTGATTTGTGGGGGGTCCCAGATGTGACTCCTTAGGGAAATTAAGCCTCTTGGTGCAATCGGGGTTTTGACTATCTTTTTATTTCTTTTTCTAAATCAAGGGCATTCATTAAATCTAAATATGTTTTTACCATGGTTTTTACATTATAATTATTCCCCCTTTTAAAAAGTAGTCTAGTTATGACATTGCACAATCCATGACCTAAATTTAGAACTACATTTACTATAACCAATTAACATTATTTACATTAAGTAAGGCTACTATTCAAGCTGGGGTTTTTTTGGTAATTAAATGACTGCACTTGAAGCAGTTACAGATTAAGTATTTGAAGTAAAGTGTGCTGAGATGATAATTCAGCTGAAAGCAGCAGCAGCAGCCTCTCCTGCCAGGGAAGGGTAATATCTTTTCCACATACCCTCCAGATACTCCTGCAGCACTCCTGGGCTATTTCCATTAGATTCTCCATCTCACTGAAGAATATTGGCCAAAAAAAATCTTTAATTTGGCCTCAAAAGGCAGTCATGGACAAGATACTATGCCTCTGGTACCCCAAGAGCTCCTTGAATTAAAGCTCTCTCGGCATTTAATTGCAGCGCTGGGGAAGCATTTCTTGCACCATTCCTAACAGCATTTTTTGGCTCATTCAGAAGAAGCATACAGCCTGCTGTTACTAGATAAACCAGGCAAGACTAAGAAAGAGGAGAATATTCATAGGACTCAGCAGTCACTTTTCACAAACTAACTAGCCATCAGCAATTGCCAGTCACGCAGTAGCATCAATTATGAGTCTTTTCTAATCTTCTAATTTCTAATGTGGTTTCACAAGGCAATACTTCTGTTTTACCATAACAAAGGAGGTAAAAGCCTTCTAAATTACAGCACTTCCTGACCCAAGCGAAGATCTGCAAAGCAACATCAGCTAACCAGCATAACATTCCAACCAAAATAAATTGGGTCATTGGGTCAGCAGAAGCTGAGAGGCCGAAAATGCAATTTTAGCTTCTAATGGCTTCTTTCTCCATATGGTCTCTGGCTTGTCAGTGCTTATTTGTCTTTTGCCAGTGTCTTTGTAAAACCACTCTGTGAGAGATGTTAGGCATAAACTTTTACCACATGGTGTAGCACATATTTGTTATACATTATGTATCTCACATAGATAGATATTCTTCTATGATTACATTTGTTCTATTTGGATTTCTAACAGAGCATAGTGCAGTATAACTATACACTGCAAGTTTTAGTTGCTGTTTGCAACCTGCTTAAGACCTCTTCTGCCCATTCATGTATTGAGGAAAATTTTATTATGCCTCTAAAATACACAAATGAAAATCAAAAGCAAGCGCTCGCCTAATTCAATGGACTTTTTAATAATTTCAAGGAGATCTTGGCTACCTTTGACAATCTCTTGCTTCAGTATTTTTTCAAAAGTAGATTTAGAAAAAAAAAATAAATATTGCCAAATAGAAACACAGAAAACCTTCACTAACATGCAAAAGACACAATTAGGCAGTTTGGGTGACCAGAAGCAAACAAAAGCCACACAAAAAATTAACAAATATTGAAAGAGAGTAAGACTGTCATCTTGCCAACGCCATGACCATGAGACAATCAGTATGTTCTTCTCATTATGCCAGCTCAAGCATGTGATTTACTCAAGCATTTGACTTGTCACAATTCTCTTTTGGCCAAAGAATAAAGTTATTTCAATGTAATACAAGTTGGATATGTCTTATGCTTTGAGCAGCCAGATTTCAAAGAGTTGGGTGTCAACGAACTGCGTATTCAGTAAGGATTTGTAAACAAGTTCTAAATCTGCACATTTTGCACCTAGCCATGTACAGGAAAAATAACAAGAGTATGTTTTCATGTCACAGTGCTCCAGGTTAGGATTTGTAGCAGCATTATTCCATCAGAAAGAATTGCAACACCAGAGCCTGGGGTCACAGATTTAAGTATTTCAGAAAGTCTTAGGCTAAGACATGCTGCCACCACTATATTACATCCAGAAAGAAGAACTGCTTCCTCTACTTCTCAAGTCTCTTCTTTGAGGGATGTTAGAAAAATGTTAATCTGGTAATAAGACTGAAGTAATCATTTTCATTCTAATAGAAAATTTCTGCAGATAGCTTACACAGCTGACTGGCTGTCGATGGCCATTTGACTTTGTTGTTTCTATGGGTGAAATATTATATAGAGTATTCATCAGAGGCTCCGTGTTAAACTGAAGCTTCAGATGAAGAGCTGAGTAGGGAAAAAAAATTAATTAATTGTAACTGCCTCCAGATGTAGGCAATGCAGGACAAAATACTTAAACAGTAATGCGCAACCTCTCTGCTCAACCTTCCTTGGCACCAGATCCCTGGATGGAAAACGATACAATCAATCTTTAAAAAAGGCTTCAGGGCAATCTGTAGCGATTAAATTGATTTCATCCATGTCCACAATAGGTGAAACTATAGTAAAGAACAGAATTAGTATTAAGTTAGGAAGCAAAGAACAGAAGTAAATAATCAGTTTTCCCAATAAAACAGTGTTAAGAGGGATGTGAGATTTGCACAGCTCAACATGGAGAAACATTTTTCAAAAAAAAAAAGAACATTTTTTCAAAAATAAAACAGTCAAAAAATGTACATTTTATGTGCAAAAAAGAGCAGTTTCCCCTGAAACGTGCTTGCTGAAACAGTCGTGTTCCTGCTTGAAATATTTTCCAATTTTCAGCAGAACAAAAAAAAAAAAAAGAAAATGTGTGTATATACATCACACTGATAATATAAACTACTATTAGTAACAATAATAATATGCACGGTATTTCTCTGATTTTCCCAATCTCCAAGAAGGTAAGGAGTTTGAAAGTAGTGAAGTCACCTGTGCCCTTCTTGCAGGTATTTTGAAGCTCATATGATATAAAACATAAATAGGTCTTAATATGTAAATCAGGTAAGGAGAATGGGTCTCACTAGATCACCAACAATTTACCATGAACAATAAAGCCACAGTAATTAAAAATTTCTTTACCTTAAAACTTTGGTGCTTATAATCAGTTGGAAATTTTTCTAACAGAAAATTAAAAATAGAGGTAAAAACAGAAGTTTTATTACACAGTAAAGAACAAGGGATCCTTAAATGACGTAAATTTATACTCCGTTAGGAGAGAACAAGAATTTTGAGGATATTGAAAGATTAATTTCAGTTAAATCGAAATTTTTACCATTATTACCATCACAAGATATTGCTAAAATGCCCAACACATCGATGCTATAACAACAAAAAGACCAAATGAGCATGTGATCTACAATATAAGCAAAATATACAGAATCTGGAAAAATGGGAAAACATAAAAAATAACAGAACCTGGAAACTGAACAGTATATTCAACTACATGAAGAGTTTAAGGTAAATATATGTATATATTTAGGACAAACAGCATAGGATCAGTCTCTACATTAATTACACAGTTTTCAAAATGCAATAGCTTTACACTATTTGAGCATTTCTCATAAATATCTCATCAAAATCTCGTATGGACGCTTTTAAGATTTGTCTAGATAGGGCTCTGGGACATCTAGTCTAGGTCATGCATTGCCTAGAGGTTGGACTAGGTGATCCTTGAGGTCCCTTCCAACCTGGCATTCTATGTGTGTTTCAATTACCAGGTATGCATTTTGTGTAACTTTTGTACCATGGGTTTTGTTACATAGCAACAGCAGACAAAACACAGATCCTCTTGATCTTCCATTTAGATTACTGCCAGAAGAGTAGTTGTATGATAGATCAGTTAAGACTGAAATGGGAAATGTGCAAAGATGAAAGGATAGTTGCATGCTTAAAACATGTTTCTAGGACTTTGAAAGTTTACATTTAAAACCTAGCTTTGCAGCATGCCTCTTGTGTGAACCCAAACAACTAATTTTGAGCCTAATTCTATGAAGAGCACTGAAGTCATTGTCAGAGTTACAACACTTCCTGAGAGAACAGGCTGCAAAGCATGTCAGATCTTGAGCTCTTCTGAAAATAAGGGCAATAAGCACCAAAATGGAAGGTAGTGAACACAGCACCATGCTTGAGATACCTCCTGGATCATCAACTCCAGTCTTTATCTACTAATGAAGACAAGTTGCAACACAATCTTTTTTATAACCTGCTACAGTTCCTCTGAAAACAGCCTTCTTTCTATTAGAAGGCCTTTTCAAATTTTCACAGCATTCACAGTTTAAGAAAACTCCAGGTTTCTTCTAATTTCCCATTTAAATTAATTTATGTCCTTGTGCCAACATTAATTTAACTCAAATACATCTTCTCCATTCCCCCTGCTGGTGATTAACTATATCTTTTTCAATCTCCATTTTGCAAGGCTAAGTAACTGAGCCTCTTTTTCCAGCTTCTCCTCAGAGAATAGCTTACAAACATTTGACAATCTTTCTTTCCACCACTTCCAGTTTTATAAATGTATCTTTCTCAGTGCTGAGCACTAACACTCAGAGGCCTTATGAGACAAGTATCTCTCTACCTCAACTAGAAATACTTTGCTCAAAATGTGTTAAGGTAGCATTTGCTCTTTTCATGACCACATATGTGCATATTTTATTCTCTGTCTTGTATAGAAAAAAAGCCATTACCTTACCAACTCTCAGACCCTAATTCATGACCACACCCCCTGTGCTATTAATACTCTTTCCTAATAATACTATTACTCTCAGTTCTCATGGTCATTCAGTTCTCCTACCAAATTAAATTCTGATCTTCCTTTCCATTAAGGATATTTTGCGACCTTAGTCATTTTTGCTAGCATGTGTCTACTTCTGCCCATTTTATTTATGACAATATTAAACAAAACAGTCTGAAGCTGGATCCTTGAGAAATTTCTGTGTAATGACTTCCTTCCAATCCACCAGTTCTCCTTTCAGCTTCACCCAACATAGCCTTTTTTTATCCAGATCTTTACACACATAATAGTATTTGTATTAATCCTTAGTTTCTGCTGTTGAACTAATAACCTCTTATGAGGCACTATATTCAAAGACTGCATTGTATTCTAGATAGACGAGATCTGCTGCAGTTCACTTGTCTGGAAAATCAGTTATCTTCTCTTAGGAAAGTATCACATTAGCCTCACAGATTCTGAACTTGGTAAAACCATATTGTATATTACCTCATTTTTATTTACTTTCACATCTCAAGCTCTTCTTCACTTCTGTAACCGTTCCAAATGTTGTCTATCGTTAAGGTTATATTAACAAGTCTGTAGCTGGTAAATCAGGTTTTTGTCCTCTTAAATGCAGACTTATATACATGCTACATTTTTTACTTTCCAGTCATACTGATAATTTCATATTCCAGAGATGCTAGGATATTCTTGACAGCAAATGAGAAATTTTACATGTAAACTTCTTCAGTGCTCCAGCCCAGAGACCATTTAGTCCTAGACACAGAAGCATGATTCTGAAACAGGTATGTAAAATAGATCTTCTGAAAATTTGACCTTGCCTATTTATGGTGAGTGTATCTCCAAAATGGGCATACTTCCCCTGCAATAGGCTTCATCTATCTTTAAACAATAAAATAGAAAATAAGTCATTTTATGTCTGAATACATCCCTAGAGTTACCAAACCCCCATATATAAAGGATGTTAGAAATGTTTCTCAAATGGCCTCAAAAATTGCGGTTTGAAGAAAATACCCCATAAAAACTGAATGAGCTCAGTCTATGCATTTTTAACACCTCCATATCCGTACATCTATCTGTCGTACTGTACCCCCCAGCCCCCCTCCAAAAAAAAAAAAACAAAACCACAATAAAAACAAACCAAAACCGAAACCACTGAGAGGACACCTGATTACAGCATTGAAGTACAGGAAGAATCTCAGACACTGAAATACTTAAGCAAAGCAAAAAATGGCCAAAAGTGAAAGCAGATTACTTTACATTAAAAACAAGATGCATATTTCTAACAGCGAAGGTGGTTAAGGAATGGAACAAAGCCTCAAGAGGCAATGAATTGCCTATCTTTAATGTCATCAAATCAGAAGCCTCTTCATATGGCAGAGCATAGCAGCCCTGGCAGCATGCTAAAATGATTATACAGTTTGAGAGTCTCTAATCATGTTAGTACACAGCTAGTGCCAGGGCTGGTGAGTTCTGTCACACATTTGGACAGCCAGCAAAGGAGAGCTGTAGCAATCAGCTACACCGCCAAGAGGTGTACCTACCTAAAAATGTCACAGATCATACTAAAGAAAATTACTCAAGAAAATCAAGGTAGAAGGAATTTCAGACTAGGCTGCATAGCAGCATTTCTACATAACCTTTTCCAGATAAACTGCTGAAAACTGGTGGCAAAGCAGCAAGGTCATAGAAACATAGAATCATAGAGTAAGGGTTGGAAAGGACCTTAAGATCATCTAGTTCCAATCCACCTGCCATGGGCAGGGACACCTCACATTAAACCATGCCACACAAGGCTCTGTCCAACCTGGCCTTGAACACTGCCAGGGATGGAGCATTCACAACTTCCCCAGGCAACCCATTCCAGTGCTTCACCACCCTTACAGTAAAGAACTTCTTCCTTATATCCAATCTAAACTTCCCCTGTTTAAGTTTTAACCCATTACCCCTTGTCCTATCACTACAGTCCCTAATGAAGAGTCCAATCCCAGCATCCCTATAGCCTCCTTTCAGATACGGGAAGGCTGCTATGAGGTCTCCACACAGCCTTCTCTTCTCCAGGCTGAACAGCCCCAACTTCCTCAGCCTGTCTTCATACGGGAGGTGCTCCAGTCCCCTGATCATCCTCGTGGCCCTCCTCTGGACTTGTTCCAACAGTTCCATGTCCTTTTTATGTTGAGGACACCAGAACTGCACACAATACTCCAGGTGAGGTCTCACAAGAGCAGAGTAGAGGGGCAGGATCACCTCCTTCGACCTGCTGGTCACACTCCTTTTGATGCAGACCAGGATCTGGTTGGCTTTCTGGGCTGCGAGCGCATACTGAAGCCGGCTCATGTTCATTTTCTCATTGACCAGCACCCCCAAGTCCTTCTCCTCAGGGCTGCTCTGAATCTCTTCTCTGCCCAACCTGTAGTTGTGCCTGGGATTGCTCCAACCCAGGTGCAGTACCTTGCACTTGGCATAGTTAAACTTCATGAAGTTAGCATCAGCCCACCTCACAAGCGTGTCAAGGTCCCTCTGGATGGCATTCCTTCCCTCCAGCATATCAACCGAGCCACACAGCTTGGTGTCATCGGCAAACTTGCTGAGGGCCCACTCAATCCCACTGTCCGTGTCACCTACAAAGATGTTGAAGTAGACCGGTCCCAACACTGATCCCTGAGGGACACCACTCGTTACTCGTCAGCAGCCGGACACTGAGCCATTGACCGCAACTCCTTGTGTGCAGCCATTCAGCCAGTTCTTTATCCACCAAGTGGTCCTCCTGTCAAATTGATGTCTCTCCAAATTAGAGACAAATTAATTAAATATACAGTTTTTGTCTTTAATTAAATATACAATAACACATTAAATATTGAAAAAGCTGAAAAATCAGAGTTTGCCAGCACTGATAGAAGCAAACAAAACATAAAAGTGCAGTCTGAGTTGAGTGTTTCAAAAACAAAAGAATCCAGTAAAGTACAGGTATTTCAGAAACAGCATTTTAAAAATTTAACTGCTCTTGAAATAAAGCATCAGAGAGCCTGAAGGAAATCAAATCTCAGATCTTTATGAAAACAGGTACTTCACATGTCAGAAAATAGATACAGGTTTTTAAAAGGCCTTAAAAAATCCCAGGGTTTATCAGCAATGTCTATCAAGAAGAATGACATTTTAAAGCATTGTGTTGTCAACCTGAAAGAGGCACTCCAGAGCACAGAGACATGATGATAAAGGCACCTCATCTACAGGGGCACTTCAGCTCATATGGCTACCCGTGGTCACATAAGATGCCACGCCTTTTATGTTGCATAAGGACACAAATGATCCCCTGACATAACTTTAACCACTTTTTAACTTGATAAAACTACCAACACAGTGTCTATTGTGATTGCATGACCTTGTGGAAAAGAACAGTAATTTCTGGTTACATCTGTACTGAGAAATTAAACAGTGTTTGAGAATTATCCTAATCACTGTATTTTGCTTTTCTTTGCTGTTAAACTGCTGCTACCAGACTTTATGCCCATACTGTGCTTGCCCAAACAGTTCTTGAACACAGTTTCATAGCATGGGGCAGGGATCATTCTCAAAAGATAGGCAACCTACTTTCGGTTAACAGAGATTCTGACAGTGTAGATACATTCCATGTCAGCTTGTTCCAGTATCTTTTGCTTAGTTCAATTGCTTCTAATTCCTTTTCTGCTAAAAGATAATAAATACATTGAGCCAGTCTTAAATATAAACATCTTTAAAACACAAAGAGAATTCAGAGTAACAGCTGAAATTCACAGAAATAGCTGTTCTCTAAAGCAAAAAGCAAAATAAAAACATAGACACAAGTAACAGAGAAGACAGACTCAACAAGAAATTGCTACATTTTAATATAAATTATCAAAGATAAGTGAATTTTCTGCACTACTGCAAGCCATACTGACGAGGATGTAAGAACTAAGTTATGTAGGAGGTATGTATATTTATGTGAAATGGCATAGTAAGAAAAGATTTTCAAACTATTAATTGCACTTTACTTATGCCAAGAGGATGTTAAATACCTGATGTGCTTAATACCTCAATCAACACTTTGAACACTCAAAAAGATGTATGGAAAGCAGTAACAGATTTAGTGATCATTTGGATGTTATGGTTTAGGTTCCATCTGTTGATTTTCTTCCCTGTGTGATTGCTCTTTTAGTTATTTAAAAATACACTGAAGTTCAAGTTAGATACTTTTAAAATATGCTTAGGTGCTCTAGTTAGAAGTTGCAGTAATCACTTGAATCATCTACAAATATATCCCCTCTATTACAGCTGCACTGTATCAATAGCAATATCTAGATTCTTTTTCAATTTTTGTTTATTCTATCATTCACCATAGTTTTTATTCAATATACAGAAGCTTTCCAATGGTGCAGTTTAGCATTTGGGATGGAGAAGGCACTACACAGCAGAACACAACAATCTCCCCAATTTTTACCCCTATGTACAATATTGCTATGGCAGCTGCCCAGTTCAGTGGGGAGCCCCTTACAAGGCAGGGCTTCTGGGATAATGAACAGCACTGGTGGTAGCAAGTGCTAGAGCAGGAACACTTCCTGTCAAGGCTCTACCACCAGTTCTGTCTCTCTAATTTGAAAGAGCTTGACACTGAAGGTCTCTAGCACATCCACAGCCTAGTAAACAGTGCTTAGTCATATATTTGCATCTTATTTTGCAATCATCCATACTGTTCAATTATCAGCAGGCTTTCTCGTATAGATATGGCACACGCCATGCACTAAGGAATAGCTTGTGAAATAGCAGGGGCAAAGGGCTCATCAGGGGACCATTTGCAAGAGGCAGAATAGATGAGTTCACCCATTCTGGGGAGGAAGAGATTTTAACCATATAGATGTAAGCCTGATCACAACATTTATCAGCAGAGAACAACCTCAGACACACTCTATCCACTAGCTTACATGCAGTCCTACTGCTTATAGCAGTAGTAGTTCAACAAGAGGGAAGAAGTAGACTCACTGCAAAAACAAAAGGGTTCCTGCATGTTTCATTTATGGCTGATACATACAGCTCCATTCATCAGTTTGCTGCTGTCCCTCGTGGTGTCAAGGTCTCTGGCTGCCAATCTTAGCATAACCACTATGACGAAGGACATTGTCGTGGTTTAAACCCTAGCCAGACAGCTTGTTCACTCACTCCCAGTGAGTGGTGCCAGGCTGAAAAGCAATCGAATCGAGGCCCCCCCCGGAGCTCTCCCCTTCCCCGCTACCAGAGCGATGGGGAGGAGGATCGAAAGAGTGCAACTCCCACGGGTTGAGACAAGAACAGTCCAGCAACCAATGTACAACACAAATCACCACCGCTACCGCCAACGACAACAATGATAAGAGAAAATAACAAGGGAAGAGAATACAATACCACCGGCCAAGAAACGAGTCTGACCCAGAAACCCGTGTCCTTCTGGGTAACTCCCAGTTACCCCCCCACCCCAGGCATGACATGCTGTGGTATGGAATACCTCCCTGGCTAGCCTGGGTCAGGCTCCCCATCTCTGCTTCCTCACAGCTTCCCCTCCTCCCTGGCAGAGCATGAGCCTCACAAAGTCCTTGGTCAGGGTAAACATCACTTAGCAACAACTGAAAACATCGGTTTCACCAACACTGTTCCCAGGCTGGAAGTCAAAACACAGCACTGCACCAGCTACCACGAAGGAGAAAAATTGACTGCTGCTGCTAAACCCAGGACAGTATCCACCCCTTATTCCATACCATTCACGTCATGCTCAGATCCCACATTTTCAATATACCATCACTCTCCTACATATATACCTCCATATACACACAGACCAAGAGAAAGAGATCATTTTCTTAGTGCATGGACCAATCCCTATAATGCTGCCGAGTCCATTCAGTCCATGATGTCAGGTTCCATCTCTTGTAACAATCTTTCAGGGCAGGAAAGGCTGTGTGCAGTATTGGATCGTTGCCTGCTGATGCTGGTCGTTCCTTTACTGTGGAACTCATGTTGGGATGATGGCTGGAGGGAAGTCAGGGCTAGTCGCTGGTGACCTGAAGACATCTAGTTGATGGGCTATAAAAGTATTACACAGCAGGCAACAGCATACAATTGAGTTCACTGGCTGTTTTCCCCTAAAATCAAATCCTCTTGAGGTATACATCGAACTTCCCCATCTTCCCGCATTACCCACCAAGTATATCCAGGTCCCTAAGCAAAAGCAATCCCACGAGTGGGTTTGCCTTTACCTGAAGCAGGAATAACCCAGACTGTCTTCCCCAGCAAATTCTTCATATGCACCATGGGAACTTTGTCCCTCCCCTACAATATGTAAAAGTTCTGACTGGGCTGGGCCAGCCCTGTTGGCAGATCCTCTGGTGTTGACCAACCAGGTGGCCTTTGGTAAGTGTGTATCCCAATGCTTGAAAGTTCCCCCACCCATTGCTCTCAGTGTAGTTTTTAACAGCCCATTGTACCGTTCGATTTTCCCAGAGGCTGGTGCGTGGTAGGGGATGTGATATACCCACTCAATGCCATGCTCTTTGGCCCAAATATCTATAAGGTTATTCTGGAAATGAGTCCCATTGTCTGACTCAATTCTCTCTGGGGTGCCGTGTCGCCACAAAACCTGTTTCTCAAGGCCCAGGATAGTGTTCTGGGCAGTGGCATGGGGCACAGCGTATGTTTCCAGCCACCCGGTGGTTGCTTCCACCATGGTAAGCACATGGCGCTTGCCTTGGCGGGTTGGTGGCAGTGTGATATAGTCAATCTGCCAGGCCTCCCCATATTTATACTTCAACCATCGTCCTCCATACCAAAGAGGCTTTAACCGCTTGGCTTGTTTAATTGCAGCACGTTTCACACTCATGAATAACCTGGGCAATAATGTCCATTGTTAAGTCCACTCCTCGATCATGAGCCCCTCTATATGTTGCATCTCTGCCCTGACGGCCTGAAGTGTCATGGGCCCACTGGGACAAAAATAATTCACCTTTATGTTGCCAATCTAAGTCCATCTGAGCCACTTCAATCTTAGCCGCTTTATCCACTTGTTGGTTGTTCTGGTGTTCCTCAGTGGCCCGACTCTTGGGTACATGGGCATCTACATGACGTACCTTCACCACCAGGCAGCAATATCTTGCCACGGTGCAGCAGCCCAGATGGGTTTACCTCTGCGTTGCCAGTTGCTCTGCTTCCATTGCTTCAACCACCCCCACAGGGCATTTGCCACCATCCATGAGTCAGTATAGAGGTAAAGTACTGGCCACTTTTCTCATTCAGCAATGTCCAGGGCCAGCTGGATGGCTTTCACCTCGGCAAACTGACTCGATTCACCCTCTCCGTCAGCAGTTTCTGCAACTTGTCGTCCAGGACTCCATACAGCTGCCTTCCATCTCCGATGCTTTCCCACAATACGGCAAGACCCATCAGTAAACAAGGCATGCTGCTTTTCACTTTCTGACAGTTTATTATATGGTGGGGGCTCTTCAGCATGCATCACCTCCTCCTCTGGTGACATTCTGAAATCTTTGCCCTCTGGCCAGCCCATTTATTCCATGTAGCATCAGCTGCATGGTGTGTAGAGGAGACCCTGCTTTTGAACATCCAGCCCAGCACGGGCAACCAGGGTGCCAGGAGGAGCTGTGCTTCAGTGCCAATCACTTCCGAAGCAGCTCGAACCCCTTCATAGGCTGCCAGTATCTCTTTCTCAGTTGGGGTATAGCTGGCCTCAGATCCTTTGTATCACCAAATCCAAAAGCCAAGGGGTCGACCTTGAGTCTCCCCTGGAGCTTTCTGCCAGAGGCTCCAGGTAGGACTGTTCTCCCCAGCTGCAGTGTACAGCACATTTTTTACATCTGGCCCGGTCTGGACTGGTCCAAGGGCTACTGCATGAACTATCTCGTGTTTAATTTGCTCAAAGGCTTGTTGTTGCTCAGGGCCCCATTTAAAATCATTCTTCTTCCGGGTCACATGATAGAGAGGGCTTACAATCGAACTGTAATTTGGGATGTGCATTCTCCAGAACCCCACAGCACCCAAGAAAGCTTGCGTTTCTTTCTTATTAGTTGCTGGAGACATTGCTGTTATCTTGTTGATCACATCTGTGGGGATCTGTCTACGTCCATCTTGCCATTTTATTCCCAAAAATTGAAGATCCAGTCCAGTAGCAAAAGGATCAAGAAAAGACAACAATAACAAAACCTGTAAAAAGGGTTTCAGGAAGAAAGCACTTTACATACAGCTTCAGCAGTAACTGGAGATAAGTCCTTGACAGAGAGTTGAAATGACTCAAATTAACAACAAAAAAAAAAGACAAAACCAAAACCAAAAATCCACAAACCCACAAACAAACAAAAACTCATAAAGAGAAATTCCGTGCAAATTTGTCTGGTTTTGATTTATCTCTTTGCTCCCTGTTACAGCAGGTCTTGGATGAATAAGTAATATTTTCTGTATGCGCTGAGCAGACACATGCTCTCATTCTCCATGCCCTGAGCTGTAGCTGATCTCATGCAAGCCTGAGCTGTAGCTGTTTTCTCAGGCTTATTTCCTCAGCCATGACACCACACAAAACCCAGCATGTCTGCTGGTGGTGTGAAGCAAGGAGAAAAAAAATCTGGATATGCCTGGTAAAAGCACCTTGATGTACCTCAGTAGTGACCAGGCCACGTGATTTAGCTCAAAGGCGAGAGAAGATCACAAACCCTGCCCTGAAAGAGATGTGTTTAGAACCAGCCAAGAAGAGTTTAAAGAGTTGCTGCTGTTTTCACTACATGTGAACTCTGAGTCACTGTAAAGAATGGAGTTACAAGGTAAATAACTCAATGGACTTTTTCAAAAGAGAATTATAGAATACAATGTTCTGGTTCAAAATTTATAATGATGTATGAAAGCTTCCTCACAATGATTACTTACAAATTCAACCACTAAAAAGACAAAGAAGAGCACAAAGTGCAACTATCATGTCTACAGCATATAACAACTCATTACACCATTTGTGCTTGAATTTATTAAAGTCTGTACGAAACCTGACTTTAGCTTTGCAAACCTTTATTTAGATTACATCATTAGCCATTGGAATGGGGCTGTTCTGGCTTTGTGCGTGATCTGTAATTACCCTGAAATGCAATATCTGTCATCAGGAAGTCATCTGTAGTATATCCTGCTTACAGGTGTCCTGCAGCAATCAGCGCTTCGTTGTCCTGCTGATGAAGTGCTGACTGGCAACACTAACAAACTTGGCTGTTCTGTCCCACTCCTTCCTTTTCACACTTCATATATTTTACTCCAAGTCTGATTTCTGAGTGCAGGGACATGGCTCACCCTGCAGAATTTCCAGAGTCCATGAGCGTATCAATTTTCTCTCTGCATGTCTGTTGTAAACACTGCTGATGTCTTCAAGCTCTAGCACAAGGCTCAAATGATATTTCTGGGAAGACAAAGAAAATAACAATTCAGTCAGGGCCAGAATCTGGGCCCCTGTTGTGGACTTCACAGTCCAATCAGGAGCAGAAGGATGAGGAAGAACATTCTCCAGCAAATTCATTCACTCCACAGAAAAGGGATTTTCTCTGGAAAGGCACGGGAGAAAGAAAGAGGAAGGAGAAGGGCAAGTTGAGATGATGTTTCCCCAAAAGGCAAGATTTCCTTGAAAGTTAAAGAACATGGTTATAACGTACTATAGGGCATAAGGGGAGGACTTTGCTTAAGACTTATCACAGAATTTCATCTCTTGAGTAAAACTCTATATTTAATCATTTCAATCTAAACTTCTTTCATGCCTACACAGAGAAAGATGGCTTGGTCAAAGATGAGGCCATACCTGTAATTGAAGCTACCTGTGAAGCAAGAAATGCATTTCTGTGTAAGACGGAGACTTTGACAAGGACTTCACAATCTTCTGGTTATGCAGCTGAAAAATATTGAGATTAAAAAATATTACTGCTCATACCCATTGCAGTGAGACATATGGTGTCCTGGGTTCAGCAGTAGCAGTCATTTTTCTCCTTCTTGGTAGCTGGTGCAGTGCAGTGTTTTGACTTTCAGCTCGGGAACAGAGCTGATAACAATGATGTTTTGGTTTGACCAAGGACTTTGTGAGCCTCATGCTCTGCCAGGGAGGAGGGGAAGCCGGGAGGAAGCAGAGACAGGACACCTGACCCAAACTAGCCAAAGAGGTATTCCATACCACAGCATGTCATGCCCAGGATGTACTGGGAGTTAGCCAGAAGGGCTGGTGGACTGCAGGGTTGGAGGAGGTATCGGTCAGTGCTTGGTTGGGCTGTGGGGGCGAGTTATCAGTCGGTTGGTGGTGTAGTGATGTATTCTCTTCCCTTGTTATTTCCTTTATCATTATTATTGGTGGTAGCAGTAGTGATTTGTGTTATACCTTAGTTACTAAACTGTTCTTATCTCAACCCGTGGGAGCTGCATTCTTTTCAATTCTCCTCTCCATCCCTTTTGGAGTAGGGGGAGGGAAAGAAGGAGGGGAGTGAGTGAACGAGTTACCTGACTGTGTTTAAACCACGACATATGGCATGGATAGTGAATAGCTATTATAAGAGTTCACCTCTGATTCTTCATTTGGATTAAGACAAGAAACAAATCTGATGAGACTTATGGTCTAGATGATGCCTTAATATTATTTTAACTCCTGTTTAGTTCAGTTTCTACTCATAGACCACAAGCTGCTTACACTAGGCCTTTTCAAAGCACAGAACCAAAGGCTGTTGCAAAACACTTGCAATTTAAACATAAAATAAATCATAACAGACAGACTAGTAGTGATAGTAATTCAGAAGAAGAGTCAGAACCCCCCACAAATGGTAGATGAAGTCATTTATGTCCAATATAATCTCCATACAATTCTTGTTTTTCTGTTAAGTTCAGGAACTGAAACTTATGATCTGTATTTTTCTGGGTGCTATTTTAGGCATAATTTATAATGTTGGATATTTGGCTCAATCTCCATTTACAATATCTCGTATTCCATAGTGTGGAAAACTTCAAAATCAAAACTTTTTCTTCAAAATGCTATTTCAAGACCCCTGTGTCTTCGGACTAGGATCTTGCTTTGAAAAGGGTAGTGCAATCAAGAGGACCTTAACCTTTTCCTCCTGGAACTGACATATAGTGTGGAAAAGTTTAAATGTAATTACTTGCAGACAGTGCTGCAAAAAATTATCTACCAATTAAGGATGGGAAAGGTAGAAGGGGTTAGGAATTAGCTTAATGAAACTTAAGCTCTGACCAGGAGTCATTCGTGGGAGATAGCTGCCACTTTCATTATATGTATTTGTAACATTAGAAAGCACTTTCATTCTCATTATAAAATTATTTTAATAAAAATATTATTTTTAATGTATGAACATTACATATTGACATGCCCTTTGCAATATTTCATTGCTCTGTTACAAGATAAAAGGTACTTCTGGGATCATCTTGATTTAGACTTCCTACAGCCATGCCTCTGCAATTTTTCTTCAAGACCATAGGACCATAACCAGATGTCTGTAGATAGCTTTTTCTTATTTGTCATGTGCATGCCTTGGAAAGCACATTGACAGAAAGAGCCAACTTAAATTACAGTTTTTTAAAGTATCCCATAGGAATTCAAGATACATGTTAATTAAATGAGTAAGAGAATCTGGGTATCTTCTGAGCCCCTGAACCAGTCTGCTACTAAATAAAGTGGGCCAGGGCCCTTTTCTGGCCCTTTGGCAGAAGGCACTGCATGGCTTGAGCTTTGATGCAACATTCTCCTTTGTCTCTTCACCTGCAGAGAGGGTGATCCATAAGGCACCAGAACTATTTCAACAACATGCTAATAGATAAAGTGTATGGTCAATCGTGTGCTGATTCTCAAATTTGTGTCCTGGCCTTGTTTACTTCTCTAGTCAGATATAGGCCATACAAATGTATTAACTTTCTTAGCAAGGGGCTAGGGAGAGGAACTGGGGGAAGCAAATCACAAAAGGTTTTGAATTTGAGGACATTTTTTAGCCAAGTGAATAGCTAGTCTTCCTGCAGCCTTATGTTTACCTTAACCAGTACAATCTAGTCTTTTCAAAGCTAACCAAAACATTAAAGGTGTGTCTCTAGAATACTGTCGTGGTTTAAGACCAGCTGGCAACCCAGAACCACGTGGCCACTCGCTCACTCCCTCCCCTTCTTCCCCCCAAGAGGGATGGGGAGGAGAATTGAAAGAATGTAACTCCCACAGGTTGAGATAAGAACAGTCCAGTAACTAAGGTATAACACAAATCACTACTGCTACCACCAATAATAATAATGTTAAGGGAAATAACAAGGGAAGAGAATACAACCCTTCACCACCTGCCGACCAATACCCAGCCCAACCGAGCAGTGATCTTGCTCTTCCAGGTAACTGCCCCTGTTTATATACTGGGCATGACGCACTGTGGTATGGAATACCACTTTGGCTAGTCTGGGTCAGGGGTCCTGTCTCTGCTTCCTCCCAGCTTCCCCTCCTCCCTGGCGGAGCATGAGACTCACAAAGTCCTTGGTCAGACTAAACATTACTGAGCAACAACTAAAAACATCGGTGTTATCAGCTCTGTTCCTAGGCTGAAAGTAAAAAACACAGCACTGCACCAGCTACTAAGAAAGAGAAAAATGACTGCTACTGCTGAATCCAGGACAAATACCTTGTTTTGAATAGTATCTTTCCACTCTTAAGAGCATTTCACTAGTTCTTACACTTAAAAACAAATACACACCAGCAGAGAGAGAAGAATGAGCAAACTACAGAATTATGAACTGGTTATAAAAGCAATACAGACAGTTCCTGACATAATCATCTCTCCAGCACCACAGTTGATTGGAATTTCCAGACCTCCACGTTGAATTTGAGAGCTTCCACTGTAAGTTTCCCAGTATCAGAAGGTTGGTAAAATACTGGATCATGTCCGACTTGTATCTCCACATCATCTGAGATTGGGATTCAGTTCACTATCATTTTATGTTTCATAGATTTGGAGGAAGAGACAAATGAAACAGTAAAACCAGGAAGAACACATGAATAATTATAGTTGCCTCTTCTCCTAGTCATCTTCTTACTATTCTTGTATAACTTGAATGTTAAAACTGTATTTCAGATAGAACCCAGAAACGGTAGCCTGGCACAAATTGCTACCAATGGGGCCATCAGTCATGTTAGCTCACATGAAAAGGCAAACAGCATGGGGCCATATTAAGTGTGGAGCTTTATACAGTGACTGCACATGTCTAACATCACCACTGATTTACTTACATATACTGTCAATCCATACTGACAATATATGAGAAGTAGGAAAATTTTTGAAGGCAGCTTAATTTGCAAGTTTGGTGGTATTCCGTTTACTTAGACGTAAATAAACAGTAATAGGATAAGCATGTGCATATTTCTCGTGCTGATTAGCTTCCCATGGGCTTGATCCAATTTCAACTAAAATCAGTGGGAAACTTTCCACTTTCTTCTGTGGCAGTTGGCCTACTTCCTCAATAAAAAGCATACTGCACTGAGCAGCAGCTGCTGTCCATAAAAAAAAATTACAGGATTAGAACCAACAAAGAAAAAATGGGTAAAATATGTCCTGCAAGCATGCTGACAAGATAATCACAATGAGAAGTGAGCAATCTGATAAAATGCAAGACACATTTGGTAATTTGGATACATAGGGCTTCAAATTTACAAAATAAAACACATTACTTCTTGCACTGAAAATTAATTACTGTGTTGACAAATTTAATCCTTCAGGCTAGGTGAACCTTGACTGTCCCACCTTAATAATATCTTAACATTATTGATCAGGTAATTTCAGTGGGATGTTTATTCACACAGTGAAACTGAGCTTGTCCAACTAGAAGGGAGCAGAAGTGCACTTGAGATTGAGCTAAATTGGAACAAGAAGGGCTTTTCATCACTGAAACAATGAACAGTAACAATAATTGTGGCTAGAAGTGAACATTGATTTTCACGTTCCTTTAGTTCCCAAATATTACTTTGAGAAGAAATAGTTTGTGCTCAGAAAAATGATGACAAACTCTCTTTTTATTTACATTTTTGGTCAATATAATTCACAATATCAAAATCGTATGTTCTTCAACAAACCAATTTTCTAGAAAATCATCCATCTCTAGCCACAACAGATTAATCACTATTATTTGTTCATTTGCACTGTTTCAAGATTAAAAAAAAAAAAAAAAAAAAAAAACAGAAATGAAACCTGCCAGCTACACCAAAAAATGACTACCATAGAAGCCAACCAAAACAAAGATGCAGTGTAGTTCCATGGTGTACTGAAAATTTGTTTAAAAAACTTATATACCCAAACATATTTAGTAAGGAGAGGAAAGAAGGTCACCAGCTGATACCCTGGGTCTGAAGTTTATGTATATCATACTACGCTATTGTGGTATAGAACAGCAGCAAAGAAATATTTGGAAGGCCATCTAGTGTCATTGAAGTGAAATGCAAGATAATTTGATTGCTTGAAATGCATGCACCTGCTCTCTTATAGAACAACTAAAAAATTCACAAATATTCACTTTTGTTTCAAAATAAACTGATCATCATCACCTCCAGAACATCACTGACATTTTGCAAGGAAATTGTATTCAATTTAGCTGTCACAAATATGAGACTTTATATCAGAAAATGATGGAAGACAATATTACTAAAAGGAAAATACACACAGAAAACAAAACAAGTGAATTTGCTGTCATTGTAAGACTTTGGCAACTGACATTAAAATGTCAAGATGTAATGAAATATAACTTTGAAAAACAGGAAATCAGGAAGATGGTGTGATACCAAATCTGAGAGAGGAAAGACAAATTCATCCAGTCACAGTGCAGCAATGTAGGAATGAAAATGTGTTAACTGTAAATATGTTCTGAGCCTGAAAGAATGTTCATTTTATAGCTGTTACAAATGTGAGTGAACAGAGAAGTAAATAAAGAATATGTATTAGACTCATCTTAATTTCTTTCCACTAAACACACATGCACAAATACCCTTAATCATTATAAGGACAGAAAAAACAGCCCTGATTACCTGGTGTTGTTATTATAAACTAATAAAGGCTGCAGAACCTCAATATACTTGTCATACATACAGCATGCATAAGAAAGTAATGATTTCCACATACATCTTTGTCATTGTTTTATCTGCACATGGAAAGACTTTCATACATGTGATACTTTAACTTTCTATTTTTCAGATAAACTGCTTTATCCTAGTAATAAAATTAACTGAAAGAATCATTGTAAGGTAGCAATAACTGTTTCCTTTACAGAACACTACTCACTTTAGGTGTAATACCGTACACTCTTTACTTCAGAAATGCTGGGAGGCAAACAAATTACCTTTGTATTTATTTGAGATGATACCCCAGGCTAATGGCTACAGCAGCCTTATATTTAAATTAAGGATTTAAAGTTTACAGCTCCAGGCCTATGATGGTATATAAAAATTCCCATTAAAAAGTACAACTGCTTTCCGATTTGACTAAGGAACTCACAGTGGGATTTACAGTGTTTGTAAAACTTATTTTTTCTTGCAAATTTCATCACGAGTTATAGCAAGAAAAAAAAAAATACAGCTTCATTAGTAAGTGCCACAATTTACTGTAGTGTCATTTACTTCATTTACCATTTTCTGTTAAAAATTAGCAAGTTCACACTGCTTCATCAGCAGCATTGATCAAGTATGACAAAATTTGAAGATGAGTAGTTCTGTAATGGCACAGTAAGGAGGTTTTTCCATTAGATTTTATCTATCTGTGGAGTTTCCAGATATACCTATGTTACAGGACAGACATAGGTGAAAACAATGAACTGACATCTGAAACTATGCAAGCTCCTTATCAGATTCAAAACTAATTAAGTCACTGTTTTCTGGTTCCAGCCTGACAAAATGAAAATTACATCATAAGAATTTTACCACTAAAATACCAAAACCAGCAAGTAACAAGTTTTATACCAAATACGAAATTCAGGCTGAAATCAACTTGAATTCAACCCTCCAATTCATATTTAGATCCACATACTGCTGAACTCCTAAAACATTTTTATTGCTTTTTGATGAAACTCATCCAAAGCAACAAAAAGGCTAAGGGTCTTCCTTCTGGAACAGCCACGGTAAGAACATAAGGCCCCATTCCCTGTGTGTTTGCACCACCACACTACAGAGAAATCCTGTGGTGGAATGCTCCCCATCATCCCCAGCATGACCTTTATTTCCCATAATGTGATATCCACCAGCTGTGATTGGAATAGTGCACCTGTTTGCATATCTGCATCTGACTGAAAGTGGATTTGGGGGAGACAAATAGCTAAGGGCTAATCTGAGCAATATGCCCCTCTCCGACCATACTGTTAGTAATAGTCTGACTCAAGCCTATTTTTGGAGAAACTAACTTCTGTAGTCAGTATACAAACATGACTATGAGGCTACAGAGATAATGTAAATGGTGGAATTGCCTGCTGTGGAAAGCACTAAGCAGGGATGCAAGGAGCAGGCACAGCAATTCTGAGGTGATGTTTTGGACATGAACTTTCTAGGCATCTTTCTAGGAAGCAAATCAAGGTGATTCGGTCAAATGACTGCTGGGTAATCTGAGAATCTGAGCTATCCTGGAGGACAGAACAGTAACATCTTCTATGAGGTTATCCCTTGTTCTGAATCAAAAGTATGGCTTTAAAACCACATTTAAAGTCTGATCTCATTTTAAAACCTAATGACATGAGTAACATCAAGGAATATCAAAAGGATCCTCTTTCCCAAAAATGTTTGGTTTTGGACTCGCCACACTGGGACATGTTGTACAGTGATTAACTATTTTCAGAGTATTTAAGTTTGCATCATAAACAGAAGTGTCTTGAAAGTTTTATGCATCACAGTGGGAAAATAAAGCTGAGCAGTAACTTCTTGCCTGACCACTTTTTTTGAGAAAAGCATATACGATATCTCAGATATTTTAATATATTTAGCATGAATAATGTTTCTTGCATCCGAGGTGTCTCATCATATTCTGTTGGAGAAAGCTCTTGTCTCTAGAATTTCTACCGCTATCATGTATGTGTTATGAGTTGAGCATGGAATGTCTGTACTCCCTTAGAGGTAAACATCCAATCGGACAACTTTTAAGAAGAACACAAGGTTGTTCATGTAAGCAAACTTTGGAGACAGGCAAGATCTCCAAAGGTAGATCTGTGTCCTGGGTTCAGCAGTAGAAGTCATTTTTCTCCTTCTTGGTAGCTGGTGCAGCACTGTGTTTTTGACTTTCAGCCTGGGAACAGCGCTGATAACACCAATGCTTTTAGTTACTGCTCAGTAATGTTTAGTCTGACCAAGGACTTTGTGAGTCTCATGGTCTGCCAGGGAGGAGGGGAAGCTGGGAGGAAGCAGAGACAGGACACCTGACCCACACTAACCAAAGAGGTATACCACAGCATGTCATTCCCAGTATATAAACTGGGGGCAGTTACCTGGGAGGGCAAGATCACTGCTTGATCGAGCTGGGTATCGATCAGCAGGTGATGAGTGGTTGTATTCTCTTCCCCTTATCATTATTATTATTGGTGGTAGCAGCAGTTATTTGTGTTATACCTTAGTTACTGGACTGCTCTTATCTCAGCCCATGGGAGTTACATTCTTTCGATTCTCTTCCCCATCCCTCTGGGAGCTGGGGGGGAGGAAAGGGGGGGTGTGTGAGCAAGCAGCTACATGGTTCTGAGTTACTAGCTGGGCTTAAACCACAACAATCTGCAAAGATCTTCTGGCAAATCACAGATGTGAAAATGGTACGCTGTAGGTCCAAAAGGGTCTACACAAACAGGAATACCAAGGAATACCAAGACTGAGACCACTTTTACCATGAGTGTTCCATGAGTGCTGCACTGCAGTACGATTTGAAGGTAAAACCAGGAACCAAACTACCCATGATGTTCCAAGCACCACGGACAGATCCAAGCTTTGTAGCATTCTAAACTCAGTGCACAATGTATCATTATATGAAATACAAACGCATGAATGTATAATTATGGTACATACACTGTACTACATATATGTGCTATACTATAGGATATATGTACTATATAGTATAGTGTATATATATGTAATATATGTACATATATACATATATATGTACTATACTATATATGTACTGTACTATATATATGTATACTATATATACATATAAAAACATACTCCATAAGTATAGCCTGTATTTCTTTAAAAGTTGCAATGGGCTTTTATTTCTAACAATAGCAAATAAAGTTTGCAGGTATGTTCACTGATCCTTTCTACCACCACAAAACGTTGTTTAATTCAGAAGACAAATACACTGTTCAGGTGACAGTCATTTAAACATGCTTTTGGACACTTATGCAGTACTAGCAGCAACCCAACGAGTAGCTGGCCATGCAAAGGAGCAGACATTTCAGTCTCTGATACCCACCTATGCAAGACAGACTTGTGGCAAACGCCCACTAAGTCTCTAACAGCCTTTGAAGCACCAATCCAGGGCGGCAAACAACCGCACCACGGCGTCTCCATGACACAGGGGGGCAGCAGTGATCTCAGCTAATTCTTTCCCTAGCACCAGACTTCTTTGGAGCATGAGAGTAGCTTAATCCAATTGCTGGCATAACTTCTGAAGTTGTGCTATCACTTTCTCAGAGCTATTTATATATCATGACATCCTTGAGAACTAATATCTTGCTGTTCTGCACTTCCCTTTGATCATGCTATAATGAAGTAATTCCTGGTTTGACATAACTACTTTATCATAGTATCATCAGAGAGCATGGAAAAAGCGAAAGTTCTAAAGATTTTACTAGTCAGGCATATTTCAATGTGCTCATATACAAAACAAGAGAGAGATTATATCAAAATTTATGTCTGTATTATTTGCAAAATAGTAAGCTCTTATTAGGAATTATCATATTTCAACCTATTTCATTTTGTCATTCTGAAGGATGTCTTAGAAATAATTTTTAGTATATATAAGATATATAACATTATATTTACATATATTGCTTGCATATATGTATAAATTATATAATCTATATACTGCTGTTTCTATATAGTACATATAAAAAGCCACAGCCACACTAGGCCAAACACTAACCTAGTCATATAAGAACTAAATCCTATTGCAAACATTTTCTTAGCACTTTTGGAAACAGGAAGTCATTTGCATTTAACTGCATAGTTGAAACTCAAGACTGGAAAAGAGGAACACTTTGTGTACACCACTGAACTTTTTAGGCAATTTGGTTTTCATAATATCTCTTTTTTCCATGTTTTCCCAGGAGTAAAGTCATTTAAGTGCTACTATTCATCGAAAATGAAAAATGAGTGAGAAGACCAATTCTGATACAGCTTAAGGTCTCTTATAAAAACAGATATACGAGTAAAACTTAATGAATAAAACGGGTTTGAATCCTTTTAGATTATGCTGAAAATTAAAAAATATGATTTTAAGAATTGTAATATTAAAGGCCAGTTTTTTTTCCAGGTTGGACAAAAATAAAGTTAAAATACCAGCATTTCTTATGGAATGAAGATTACTGCAGTATTTCAATTTAGACATGACAGAAAAGTCTAGGATTCTCCAAGTTTTGATAGAAATAAACTATTTCAACATTCATTAATCAACTTCTATTCAGTGTGTTAAATAGAATTGATATGTTCACTTTCAAGCTGATTGAAGTGAGCATTAGGATTTATTTGCTATAGTGCATTGATGCTTCCTAGGACTGGTAGTTTGGGGTTCATGATTTTACTGTTCTTCCACATAGAATGTGCTCTCTGAACCACTGATCTCACCCAGAAAATAGAAGGTACATTCTCCTTACTCCCTGAGCCTTTTTTGAATCCCACTGAGAGAGAAATAAATCTTTTGAGTTGATGTTTAGGACACTACTTTGGGACTTTCATTCTCCTCACCCTTTCTGAAGTCCACAACCCAATTTAGGGGAGTAACCAGCAATAACAGCCATCCCCAGAACAGCCTGAGTGGAATGAGGCACCTTACAGGACATACAGCCTACATGGAGAGAGGTGGATTCAAGTGGACTGGATACAATTTCCAAGCCAGTTAAAGGAGAAAAGGCATGAAATGTCCTGAATCTCCTTTTGTCAGTTTCACAAGTTACGGTGGTGCGTTTCCACCCTCCCTCCTCTGGGCTGCTCTGTGATCTCAGGGATTCACATCAGGCCTTGGCCTTTGTGTAATAAGTTGGGTAGTTAAGCATCCTTTGATCCTATCAGGAACCCTTGCATGGCTAAACTGGGAGCGGCACTGACCACAGCAGGGACTCCTGTTGCGTAGCCAAAATGGGAAGTAAGAGCAGAGATAATCAGTTTTATCCTGATAGTCTTGGAACATTCCTCACCTTAGTCATAGCCTGGGTAGAACTGGAATTTTCAAAAAAATCTAGTAATTATCTACTTGGATTGTAGCCAGGATGGAAATTTACTAATGACTAAAGCAAATCATCTTGTGACCCTATAAATAGTGGTCCTAAGTGAGGCCTTTTGATCTGTCCTGGACCGCAGCAGGCTTTGACAAGCATCTGCCTCTGAGTGGGACACCTCTCAGAGCCTGTGAACTATCAAGTTTACATAGTTCAAAGGACTATCACCAAAAGCTGGCAGTGGAGTCTGAGCCAAAGATTCCCCACTTCTCAAGGCTCAACCCTTGCCCACTGAGAAATGCTGAGACATTTGAAGTGAGTATTTCACTGAACTCAAGAGTAATTTTTAACAGATATACTTCTATACATACATATTTCTTTGTGTGCACGTGTGTAAATTGATTTAAGACATCCTACAAATACAGTCAAAGCAGCACTTTTACAACACCATATCAACACCATCTTTTGTTGATATCTTGGACAGTGATTCTTTAGGCACTCCTAGTTGATTACACAGCTAACCCTTTAGACATAAACCATTGACCAAGTAGTGAGACTAAGTTTGGACCTAGCCATACTTGAGCTCCATCAGGAGATTAGAAGTCAAGGAGGTCTACTCTAGACCTCGTGACTCAGCAGAAGGGTCTTTCTTACCCTTTCACATATTTTCTGTCTAAATCATTCTAGCTTGATTCTCACTTGATTTTCCTTCGTATGTTTCAAGCATGTAGTAATAGAGTGAATTGTGCCACTGAAGTTTGTTAAGTCACACTTCTATGAATTCATATTAAACTATTTTTGCTAATACCTTTGACAGTGATTCTTTTAGCAACCCGAAACCACTCTTCTGACACAAATGTACTGACTGATTAGGAAATTCAAATAGGGTTTTTTAGGTGGACTGAATTGACCTGCTTTACCAAAAAACAGGCAGCTAAATTGAACAGCTTACATCTCCTGTAAAAAGAGGAAGCCCTTCTAATAAAAGGAACAATCCTAAGGCTCTCTCTTAGTAGCTTATTAATACTCATTCCAGCTTCAGCTGGAGTGGGAAGGAAAGCATATTGGCTCCTTTAATGAGATAGAGATAGAGATACTAATTACTAGCAGGCAAATGATGCTTCAGATCAGATACATGAACCAAAGGGCAAGACAATAACCTAATGAGCCAATAACCACTGTGCACGAGAAAATAAATCAAATCTAGGTAGAATTGTATACCTCTGCAAGCCTTTTCATTCTAATGAAGATAAAATATTACTACCAAAAAATAATTGTCTTTCTTAGACTTCCAAATGCACCATGTTGGAAATGTATGTTCAAAATGTATGTACAGACTTTAGCACTCAAATTTTCTTACAGTATTACTAAACTCTGAAAAATACTGCATACTGCATATTTTTCTTTGAAAGTAATAACTAAAAGGAATTTCACCAGAAATGATCTGGTTTTGGGAAACAACCTTAGCTGAATAGATGATATTGGAAGGCACCCCTAAGGATCATCTAGGTTACCATCCCTGCTCAAAGAAATGTCAAGGAGAGCAGGACTCCATCCAGTTAAATTCTGAATATCTCCAGGGACAGAGGCTCCACAGTTTCACTGTGCAACCAGTTTCAGCATTTGACAATCCTCACAGTAAAATAGTGTTTTCTTATATTTAAGTGGAATTTCCTGTATTTCTGTCTATGGTGATTGTCTCATCCTTCCAGTAAGCACCACTGAAAAGAGTTGGGCTCCCTTTTCTTCACATCCTCCCATCAGGTACTTATACACATCGATAAAATCATCAAGCCTTCTCCTTCACAGGCTAAATAGACCCAGCTCTTTCAGCCTCTCCTCATATATGAGATTTTGAAGTCTCTTCATCACTTTTGGGGCCTTTCTCCAGACTTGATGCAGTATGTTCATTACTCTCTTGTACTAATGAGAGGCAGTAGTGAACACATCACTCAGGTGTGACTCACCAGAGATGATTAGAGGGGAAGGATCACCTCCCTCAACTTGCTGGCAATCCTAACACAAACCATGATGCTATTTGCCTTCCTTTCTGGAAGGCCGTGTTGCTGCCCCATGTTCACCTTGTGGTCCATCAGAAC
The DNA here is from genome assembly GCF_033815535.1 of Pezoporus flaviventris. Classification (NCBI taxonomy): domain Eukaryota; kingdom Metazoa; phylum Chordata; class Aves; order Psittaciformes; family Psittacidae; genus Pezoporus; species Pezoporus flaviventris. Next base: position 37,552,995 of record NW_026892579.1, on the reverse strand, counting down.
CACCAGGGCCTTTGCTGTAAAGCTGATTTCCAGTTGGTTGATCCCCAGTTGCCTGGGCTGGTGCATGGGGTTATACCTCCACAGGAGCAAGCCTTGGCATTTCGCTTTGTTGAACTTTATGAGGCTACTCTCTGCTCACTTACTTCAGCCTCTCAAGGTCCCCCTGAATGGCATCTGGTGCATCAGCCATTCCTCCCCATTTTTTATTGTCAGCAGACTTATTGAGGGTCTATTCTATCTCATCTTCTAGGTCATCAATGAAGATTTCAAACAGTATTTCCCCAGTATCAGCTCCAGGGGGTCTACCTGTAGTGAACAGCATTCAGCTGGTGTTTTTGTCACTGATCACATTTGAGCCCAGCAATTTAGATCATTTTCAGGCTACCTTGCTCACAGTCTGTATGTAGCTGCACCTGGAATGTTCCCAATGTCATTTTTCTGTAATATCATGTTACAAGAGGGAAGCTAGCAGCCTTATGAGGATGTCTTTTTGCAGAGCTCTGGATGTTGAAGATGACTTAGATATCACAGACTTTAAGACAATTTTATTCCTAGTCCTTTCAGCATAGCAATTCCAGCTTTGGCTGTTTCTGCAGTTCCTCCTAGTGCCTGAAATCCCTGGCTCATTCTATAATACTCAGAAGAGATTTATGCATAAGTGTTTTCAGAATTAGCTGTTGTTCACCTCACCGATACGAGGCTTCTAAGATGATTCATACTGACACAGAAATTTTTGAAATAGGAAGTTAAACTACTTAGATATTGAAAATGAATCACTGTTGACTTTTTCAAATTTGCATTACAGCATATCACTCAAACTGCTCATCCCTGCTAAGTGTCATGTACACTCAGACTTTCAAAATATCAGTATCTTCTCCCACACTCACCTTCCTCAAACTTTCTTCTGTTCTTCAATCAGAGCATGAAGCCATGACACAGGGCAACAACAGATTATAAACTATCCATCTCCTGAACCCAGTTCAACAGACAAGCATTAGTGAGCTTGCCATTTGGAAGTATTTGTTCAAAGCAGTTGTTAGTAAGTGCACAGTTTGCTGCAGCTCTAGGAATTACCTCCAGGACATCTGGCTTCATGCCCAAACTCTCCATGTGAACTTTCCTGAAAATAAAACACCAAAAAGTATAAAAATGTATTGACTTGCCTGCAGAAAAGATTTGCAGGCTGTTTGCTTTCTTGTAAAATAAAAAATAACAAGGTTAATGTGAGCAAACAGAAAGACATAAAGCAGCTAAGACCTGTCAATAAAAAGACAAAGCATTAGTCAGCCGAAAGTCATTCCAGTGAGGATTATCTCCAAAAGCAAGCTTTGGGTTTGACATCATGTTTTTAGAAGTCATTAGAACTTTTCTTTTAAAAAATGTGATTATTTACAAGATTTCACAAAAGAGAGGATCAGAGAGCATCTCACAGCAATTACTATTTCATTATTTGAAAAATCATCCAATAGTTGAGCATGTGTGAAGAACAAAACTTCATGCCTGTAATGCTTATCTCACTTACAAACTCATTTTTTCTTATAGTTCCTGTGTGTGGAGAAACAAGTTTACCCTTGCAAAGAGAGCCAAACATTGTTTCTGCATTGGAATCATTATGCTCGTTATTCACTGCTCCCTGTGCCAATGATTTTAATCACAAATACTAATTCATATTGCTTAAAAGTAAGCCAGTAAATAAAAGTCAATGCAGCTACACTTCATGCATTGCCTTTGATTAAACTGGGTCCTCTATGTTAAGAAATTATTGCTAATGGAAATGGACAAATGCATATCTCTAGTTATGTATAATAAAATCCTTTTAAGTGAGATTGATATTTCATATGGCAGCCATCTTGCTTTACCTAATCAAAGTAGAAAGATAAAAATCATTCACTTCTGAATTTAAAAAAAAATAAATGGAAAGAGACCTGACACTCCCCATTGTGGGTTTGAGTACAAATATATAACTGAAAAGTTCCTTACGGATTTCATGAGGTATCAGGATCATACAGACATGATAAAACATCTAACCTATTAGGTATAAATTTACAACCCAAAACAAATATCTGAAAGATGGAGTTTTAGTGGCTGTTTGGAAGGAATTCTGGCAATCTTTTCTCTCTAACCAAAGTTCCAACATTTTAACTTACTTTTTTTTTTTTCCCCCAAAATGTGGCAAAAGATAATAATGCAGCAGGGAAGCTTCCAGGAGGTTCTGTATGACCTCCATAGCTGCATCTGCCCCTTGGCAGATATTACATATGACATCTTGACATGATTCAGAATCATACCTCTCCTGTGAAGGGAAAAAACTAAAGCTAGGAACAGCTGTAGGACTAGCAGATGCCAAGGCACTGGAACTCTCCATGACAAATATCCAACCCAACAAAAAGAAAATGGTCCAATTGACAAGAAAATAAACTTGAAACCTCCCTTCCAATTGCAGTGAACATTTTGTGCTTCAAGAAGCAGCAGTTGTGTCTTGTTTGCTTTCAATTTTCAGTAACTACCCTGGTTTCTGGTTTTGACTTCATAAAAAAAAACAAACAAACAAACACAAAAGCTGTAATTAAAGACTGTTTTTGTAAACTTTTAAATAGGCTACTGACTAGAAGCAGCAAAGATCTCATGAGGCAGTAATATTTACTTCACATCTAGTCTTAATGGCAACAAAGCATTTGATAAATCAAAAAGAAAAAAAACAGACTACAGGAGATAGCCTTAACAATAAACCACTACTTGAGAATAAATGTCTTTTAAAAACATAAAACAGTGCAGTTGATGTCATCTACCTGGACTTGTGCAAAGCATTTGACACTGTCCCACACAACATCCTTGTCTCTAAATTGGAGAGACATCAATTTGATGGATGGACCACTCGGTGGATAAAGAACTGGCTGGATGGCTGCACACAAAGAGTTGTGGTCAATGGCTCAATGTTCACCTGGAGACCAGTAACGAGTGGTGTCCCTCAGGGATCGGTGTTGGGACCGGTCTTGTTCAACATCTTTGTTGCTGACATGGACAGTGGGATTCAGTGGGCCCTCAGCAAGTTTGCTGATGACACCAAGCTGTGTGGTTCCATTGATACGCTGGAGGGAAGGAATGCCATCCAGAGGGACCTTGACACACTTGTGAGGTGGGCTGATGCCAACCTCATGAAGTTTAACCATGCCAAGTGCAAGGTCCTACACCTGGGTCAGAGCAATCCCAGGCACAGCTACAGGTTGGGCAGAGAAGAGATTCAGAGCAGCCCTGAGGAGAAGGACTTGGGGGTGCTGGTCAATGAGAAAATGAACATGAGCCAGCAGTGTGCGCTCACAGCCCAGAAAGCCAACCGTATCCTGGGCTACATCAAAAGGAGCATGACCAGCAGGTCGAAGGAGGTGATCCTGCCCCTCTACTCTGCTCTTGGGAGACCTCACCTGGAGTATTGTGTGCAGTTCTGGTGCCCTCAACATAAAAAGGACATGGAACTGTTGGAACAAGTCCAGAGGAGGGCTATGAGGATGATCAGGGGGCTGGAACACCTCCCGTATGAAGACAGGCTGAGGAAGTTGGGGCTGTTCAGCCTGGAGAAGAGAAGGCTGTGTCTAGACCTCATAGCATCCTTCCAGTATCTGAAGGGGGCCTATAGGGATGCTGGGGAGGGACTATTCATTAGGACTGTAGTGACAGGACAAGGGGTAATGGGTTAAAACTTAAACAGGGGAAGTTTATATTGGATATAAGGAGGAAATTCTTTCCTGTTAGGGTGGTGAGGCACTGGAATAGGTTGCCCAGGCAAGTTGTGAATGCTCCATCCCCAGCAGTGTTTACAGCCAGGTTGGACAGAGCTTTGGGTGACATGGTTTAATGTGAGATGTCCCTGCCCGTGGCAGGGGGCTTGGAACTAGATGACCCTAACTATTCTATGGTTCTGTGATTCTATGATACTCCTTTTTCTATAGTAATTAAAAGGATAATTATTATTTTTGACTTTAAAGATTATTAATAAAGTATCTGCTGTTATAATTAGTGAATGAACTAGATCATCATTCTACAAAAAACTTGTTCACTTCTGCAAGGTGTTTTATTAAGGTCAACTGACTTACAAATGAAATGAAGCATGGATGTAACAGCATATTCAGTAAATATATGTTATAGTTTGCTATCCACACACTTAAAAAATATATTAATAAATTGTTAGGCTAGATTATTTTGCATGTTATTAAAATGTAATTAAGAGTAATCTGTGATTGGGTGTAATTAGTATTATCAAGAATCTATTAACAGCATTAGGAATGTTATTGTTCTATTATAAAGTCAGGATCCCTATTATTTTCAAAGTAGAAATCCTAGAAGATATTTTATTCAAAGTAATTACATGTATATTAGAGCATATCTTCTCATTGTAAAGCCTCAGTTAAAAGCCTCATTAAACTCAGTGAAGGTCTATCTGCATACAATTCACCATGGCTGTTTGATAGTAGAAGAAAAGTGGGGTGAAAGCAACCATATATATATAACAATGACAAGTCACAATGCCTATTGTCTAGGTTACCCAACACTCCTCAGCAAAAACATTGATTTCTGTTTGTGTATAATTTTACCACATTTTAATAATATTTTCCATCTCACAATGAAATCTTCTGGAAACAAATAAACAGTTCAAAGCAATTCATCCAATTCTGAAACCAAAGAAAAGGGAATTTAAACTGCTATGTTTATTCCTAAATTTTTTTATTTTTTTTTTTTTCCCCAAAAAGATCTACCCACCCCACAGTTTGAGGCAGGGATTTAAATTTCAGTCGGGTTGGATTTTGAGTCAGTGGTGCACACTAGGTATCTCTGCACAAATGCTAATACCAAAAATGACCAACAGAATATGTAATTAAACTCATACCCCTGCAAATTGTAGGATTCCTTCCAGAGATTTCAACACAAGAGTGAGCAAGACATTTTCTGACTGAAAATACAGACAGGAAACCAGTGAACCATGAAGATGTGTGGAGAGCATTAGAAAAAGAAAACTAGCTAAGGAAGAGATTGGCTAGAATAGGTGTAAAAGGAAAATGACAGTGATAAACACAACAATCAGTAAACTTCAAAATGGAGCCAAAGACTGGGGGACATCACTGGCTTTGGGAGTAGTGGAAGAAAGTGGGGAAAGTGAATGGGGCTGGGGAGGGGTCAGAGAAAAAATTAATAACTGTGATAGTGCAAACAAGAGAAACACTAAATAAAGAGACTTGCAAAGTTCCTGGAAAGGACTGAATAGGCAGTTTGGGAACAGGCAGACTGTTCTGGGTCTTAGGATCAAGGCAGAAGCTAGAAAGGAAGCAGCAGAACAGGTTGTAAGAATAGGAGGTGCAAGATGTTTAGGGATCTTTCTATGATGAAGGGGAGGGAGACAGACACAGATGACAAGTTCTTCCTGTCTCTGTAAAAAACAGGGGCTTCCACAGGGAATCAAAAACATTTGTCTCCCAAGGCTGGGTACTTAAGAGATACATTCATACCACATCATCTTTGAAATACCAGTACTATTACCAGGAATCCCAATGTAGATTTGCAGGGGAAATGTGACATTTTATAGACAAATGGCATTCCACGTCCTTTCTGGAAATGAAAGGTAGAAGGTACGAACGTGTCTTTCTACAGTTACAGCGCCTTAACAGTCTAAGGCAGACCAGTGTGACCTGCTTATAACAGCAGCTTTGTCTCTCAGAAATGAGCTTTCTTTTTTAAAAAGAGCAGGCCCAAAATTAAATATTATTCATATATATAACTTTCTCCATTTGTCATCAGTTTCATTTGGAGAAGAGCATTGCCAAAATACTCCATTCTAGCTTTTCCTAAAGATTTAATATTTTGTTATGAACATACAGAAATATCTGGGTTTGCTGGGCTGGGGTTGTTTGCATCCATGTTACACATGTATTCAGAGTCCTTGGGCCAACATCCTAATGTATTATTATCCACAAAACCAAGGAGATTATTCAGTGGACATCAGAAACTAGTGAATTCTGGTTTCTGGTAGACTACTTCGTTGCGATTAACTGACTTTTAGAATGTTCCACTCAGAGTTGGAACAATGAAGAGGACTCTTGCTAATAACAAGCAAATTCATTTTTCTGTATTCCAGGAAAGAATTACCTCTTTACCATGATGCATATTTTCATAAAACATTCAGAATTTTAATGACCTCCTCCCCACCAGGTCTGAGTAAAGTAACTGTGATTTTACTGAGAAGGACTTGTATAGGACACCTGAGCAGCTGAGCTGTTTTTCCAGAGAAAACAGGCTGAGAAGACATGACTTTTATTCAAAGGCTGTGAAAGAAATTCAGATGATACCCAGGACAGTTTCACTTTTGAGGTAGACCACTGAGCTTTTACAATATAAATGCCAAAGTCTGATTTTGTATGGAGCTATTGGTAAAACATGGGGAAAAAAAAAAAAAAAATCACTTAAAATACAACACAATTTATTTTTGCTGAAAGTTTCAGGAATGACATTCCGTATATTGATTTAGTGACTTCAGCTTCAGCTGCTGCCTACCTAAAATACAGGTTCTAAGAAAATGGGCCAACAAAGTACAAATAGCTTAGTAATCTAGTGTTCTTTTTTCCACCCCTCATCAGAGTCTCTGAAAACTGCTGAACCCATATGGAGCTGCCTAAAAACCTTAAATTTGCCAGGTTTCCCAGGAGAGTATGATCAGGCACCAGGTAAAATAGACATGCACACATAAGGTTGTTTAACAAATCTCTTTTCCCTAAGAGCTTTAGTTCCAGTCTTTAATAAAACAAAAACAAACAAACAGAAAGCAGGAGTTTATAATGCTCCTTAATTATTATACGCTGCTTCTTAGCCTCCAAGAAATAGGAGCAACCCGTGCCAGTATTCAAATCTGGAATACAAGTAAACACTATTCAAAGGAAAACAAACACATGGAAGGAGAAAAACACAACATTTCTAAAATTGGATAATGAACAAAAACAGATAATGAAAAGGATATGGTCGGAGATCAGCAAGGTGATAAGGGTACAAGCATCCCTATTGCCATCCTCAAAAACATGATGTAAAAAACCAAATTACATCTAGTATTTGTCCCTTGTAAAACCTCACAGTGCCATTACAACTCGAGATTTGCTAATGCCAAGCCTTTCAAAGCAAATCAATAATATTTACATAGTTATTAAATAAAATTGCAAAGGAAAGCTCGACAATCCAGAGAGATTTGTTATTGGGATATCTGTCTGTTTCTACAAATAGATGAAGAACTCTGTAATAGGAAAGTTGACTTTTATCTGATTACATGCATTATTAAAAATTAATCCTTTTGATTATTATTGTTGTAGGTAGCACCAAATAAATTAATAGAAATTAATAGGCAATGTTTTGTTCTGAAGAGCACTGAAGACAAACTTAAAGACAAATCTAAACTCACATCTTAAGGTAAATAGCAGAGAGTGACATATTTAGCTAATTCCTCATTAGAAGACCACAGAATCATAAAATCATAAAATCTTTTTGCTTTTAAAGGACCTTTAAGATTGTCAAGTCCAACTGTTAACCTAGCACTGCTAAGTCCACCATTAAACCATGGCTGTAAGCTCCACATCTACACGTCTTTTAAATACGTTAAGAGAAAGTGGTAAGGAATAAGTAATGGACAAAGTCAGATTTTTTTCAGCAGGCTGTTTAATAAAGACTGCCTTTTTGAAATGTTGGGAAGTAGCCCTGGAAACTTCAAGAGTGTGAGAAACTCTTAAACATACTAAACTGTAGACACACTGGTATATAAAGTGTATCAAACATTACAAATACAACATCAGTTTAAAACAGATTTTTGACCAGATCACACGAACATGTGAAAATAATTATGAACAAAGGCTACTACTAAGAGCTGAACAAAAGTAAATATAGTACAAGAAATTTCTATGCTAAACAGAGTAGCTGGCTTCCTTTGAAATTCTTAATAGTATTTACTTCCTATGAACCCCTAGCACTAGCCACCATTTCAGATCTACCAGTAAAAAAACACTCAAACCCAAAACAGTTGCCCATAACAGCTGAAATGGCTGTGATATTAGGCCATTACTAGCTATAAACTCCAGTGCATAAGGAATGTTTTGTTAGCCTCATATTTTTTAATATTAAAGAAACATGGGTGTATATGTTACACAGAGTCTTATCATGACCCAAACTTTAGTCTGCACCAAGACAAGAATTAAATCAAATAAAAACAAGGATTTATGTATTAATTCTATCAGGCTATGTGAACTGGTAGAACATTATTAAGGTTAAAGGCTGAAATACTCTAAAAGATACTAAAAAATGAGGACTAGGGTTAGCTAACAGTTTTATTTTGACTTTCTTTAGACTTTGTAAAACAGCTTGCATTCCCTCTACCACTTGCTCTGTTTATCCCAGGAACCACTCCAGGGTACACCTGTGCATGAAATACAACTCTGCATAACTAACTTGCATGGGCAAGACCCTAGAGGTTGGAGGTTAAGGGCAATCAAAAGAGAAATTTAGAATTTGGTTCTTAATCTTACTATTATTTCAAGTTCTCTATAGGAAGTGGAACAGCTTCAATAGGACAGACTGAAATACACAGAGACTTAAATACACTCACATCTCTTGGGCATGGAAGCACTGTTTCAAAAGGATTTCATGCCAAACTCTAGCCACTCCAAGTATTCTACCCACTGGAGTTTTTTGGGGAAAAAAAACCACAAAAACACCAAACAGACAAAAGAAAACCAAAAAAAAAAAAAAAGAAACCATGTTCCAAATCATGTTCCAAAAAACACCAGCCTTTCCTTATGCATATTTCTAGAATATGTAGATATATAACTGTGTTTCACTAAAGGAAGACTAAAATGTACTGTGTACTATATTTAACCTGAAGTTACAATTACAAATAGCTTGCTGAGAAGTACTTTTCCAGTCCCACTGGGACTGGGCAAGTGTAGGTTTAAAACCTGTATCAATTACTCAGAGAAGACAATCTTTGGTTTAGTTGACAGTATCTGGCAAAAAGCAGTAGAACTTCGTTATCATATAATCTGAATCTGGGTATCTTAATTTGGATTCTATAAAACAGCATATCCCAAACCATGCCACCATTTTAACTCACAGTGTATTGGAAAAAAAATAAAAAATAAAAATCACAAATTAATTTAAAAACCCCAACCACATAATATTTACTTCTCTCAGTCTTACAGGTGGTTTCTAACAATTTCTTTCATCTAATGTCTGTCCTGCCAATCTGTAAACCCCAGTGTTCACTGTGCTTGCAATAGAACAGTCCTATTCTCAAGAATCTTTAGTCACTGCCTTAATTAACATCATTAACAATAATGGTTCCATGAAACCCAGAAGAATTAGTCATTCTCACTCTGAAAAATGTAGTTTCCTCATCTCACTGTATTAGATGTATTTTAGCTTCATTTTTAGGTTCAAGCTATGAAGTCACCCATTAAGATTTTAATACATAAAGAATGTTACAGTATGCAAAATCCAGGGAGTTTCTGGCTCCTGGCTGTCTAAGAATTGCCTGCCTCATAAAAGAGTAATATGAATTGGAGAATATCTCTTCACTCTTTTTTACATTTCCCTGAAACAAATATGCAGAAATGTTAATTGATTTGTGCTATACTAGTATTATTCAGGAGACTTAGGCATTGAGCATGTAGCTGATATAATTAAAATTCACAAATTATACAGTATTGCAATCAAATGAATACAAAGTATGCCGTATAATTTGTGAGTTACATATATACATATGTCAAATCAAATAAACCTCAGTGGTAGAACACAAAAGCATATCATGCTGCAGACTTTTTCCTATTCAAATGTTAGCTTACAACCATCACCTATATCAATATTAAAGCTACTAAAATATACTATTTTGGAAAAAAAAACCAACTCACTAGAAATGTTTTCATAATATTTTTCATAATATTTCTTAAAGAAAATAATATCAGAAATCTTATTTTCATAATATGTTTTAAAGCAAACCTTTCCCTCCCTGCCCCCTCCTCTGGTTTCATCTTTATGAAAAAAAAAAAAAAAACAAACAGAAAATCTAAACTGGAATTCTAAAAACACAAGGATCTAAATTAAAGGGACCTTGATGCAATCCTGTAAGACAATGTTAACTACAAACATCAGAACTACAGCCCACTACAATGCAGAAAACGTTCAATAATGTCACCTATGGTTGTCATCACAGCTCTGACAGAAAAGTAAATCAAAGGTTGTCAGGAAATCAGACTTCAAAATTGGGCAGTGTTACTTTTGGGGTTTTTGGTTTTGTTGTGTTGTTTTTTTAATTTAGAAATATTATTTCTCTTCATTTAAATAACTCATTTTGTATATTAAAAAAAAAAGGTCAGGCTTTCCTTTGTTGAGTTTTTGGTATGGAATACATCATTACTTGTATCTTCCATCAGATTTGTCAACCTATATGAAAACATGAGTTAGGAAGTCTTTGTTGTGAGGTGCCTTTTTTTTGCAAGCAGGTGTAAGTGAGACTATTCAGCTGCTTCAAGCTTAAAACAGATCCCTTCATTCTGTATGGAATTTCTCAGCAGCTTCCATGTCCTTATCAGTACTGACCCTTGGAGTCAAGCCGTTCAGCCAGGGGATGACAGATTCTAAAAACAAAGCGATCTTGTCGTCATACCAGTAATGACCCTGTGAACAAAGTACAGAATGGCTTTGGGTTGCATTTTGAAGGGTGGGTGGGAACAGACCAGCATAATTTTCTTCTGGTATCTTAGAGGGGGGAGGTTTAGGAGTCTTTTTGCCACCTCTATTTTTTACTTAGCCTAGCCATGGTTGACAAGAAATACTCTGCACCAACACTGCACAGAACCACCCTTACTTGTGCCAGAGAATATTGTGTTTTCTGGTCAGTCCATCTCTAACTATTTTAGGTAGCCAACAAATAATCACCAGTTAAGATGCTACTCAATTCTCTCATTCATCCTAGATTTTTACCATGAAGAGAGAAAATAGGATGAGTAAAAGCAGCAGATGTGGAACAAAAATTATAATAGAATCATAGAATTATAGAATAGTTAGGGTTGGAAAGGAGCTTATAATCATCTAGTTCCAGCCCGCCTGCCATGGGCAGGGACACATTACACTAGACCATGTCACTCAAGGCTCTGTCCAAACTGTCCATGAACACAGCCAGAGATGGAGCATTCATGACTTCCTGGAATGAAAAACAGTGGTATCATGCATGAAAGCGACTAATGCAGCTTGAACAAAAAAATTCACGCTGCATTCACAAAATTGTGGGTATAATGGTTCATTTTGGCTGACCATCTCTTTTCATAAGCAAATGCCTAGTTCAGGTCACTCCTCCAGCTAACAAAAAACAAGCTAACATCACAATCTATAAACATAACATCAATGAAATCTTGAAAAGCACTAGATTTTTGTATCATAAATTGATACTAATTTTCTTGTAAACTTCAGGATTCTGTCAATTTGTAGCCTGTTAATTTGTAGCCTGTACAATAGGTTACTGAGTAGAACTGAATAGATTAGCAAATTCAGTCAAATTAAAACATGCTGGTTCAAGTTTTATCATGAATTTATATACACATACACCAAACATCATGACATAAACTGGTCTAATCCAGACCTAAAATATAAAAATGCTGTCTGCTGAAGAGGCATCAATATGTGTCATCTCTGATAGCAAAATAATTATTAAGCCACTTAACTCACCAGTATGCCTGACAAGAGATTAGTATAGAACAGGGTCAGTGCAAATATGCTTTGACATTTTCTCTAATTTTTCTGGTTTAGAAATTCACAGTATTTTCTACAAAAGGGGTAAATACTTGCAAAGCTTATTTGGAAGCCTTCAACCTTTGACTGTTTCCCATAAGCCTTCTCTGACATTTGACCTGCCTCTCACAGGTCAGGACATTTTATCTGAGTTGGGCATAATTACAACTGACAGCAGCTCATAGCTTTTTTTCCCTTAGTCTTACTTATAGAGAAAGAAGAACAGGGAAAACAGATTACAGGACTGTTCAGAAATCCAATTTGTAGCCTATTAGAGTCTTGAGCAATCTTTTACTCCTTCTGGATGGGCTCATTTATAAGTTTATCTCATGGAAACTTTGGTCACAAGGAAAATCAGGTGATAAGAAACTTCATAAACAATTCTTAATGAATTACAGTCAGAAATCACTTCCATAGAATCTGATTAATTATCAGAGAATTCAGTATCAAGGAATAACGCTGGAACTTTTGCAAGCATTTTCTAATATAACTCTAAAAGCAGATGTTGAACACTTTTGAAGATTTTCATTATCTTTTTTCTGTACAAGGGTTTAATTACATCTTCAGATGGTTTACTAGACATGGGTCCTGTCACTGCTAATTTAAAAATGGTACTAAGTACAAGTTCTTCGACTTCATTGTCCAATTATGCCCTAGAGCCAGAACTTAGCTTTAGGATTAACGAAATCAAAATAACTTCATAAATCCTACGCATTAAATTAGCAAAATGGGCTGTAACAAAAGTTCTTTATTCCGGGGGGGGGGGGGGGGGGGGAAATCCCTTTTCTGGGAGATAGCATTTTTTAGTTACTTGTTATTTGGATATTTATATTTCTCCTTAGAAATAACAGCTAGCATTTTACTATTTCAGCATCTTCTAATCCTTAGTGAGTTTGTTCTAACAGAATGCCTTCATTACGTGATATTTAAATAATAGCATGACCCACCTCTCAACTAACTCTTAGCTATCATGCATAAATCCCAAATACTTCATTTTCATGTAGAGGAACCTTTCACAATTCTACTGTAGAAAATTCAATTTAAACTATAGAAATGCATAATAGCCTGAAGGCTTCTCCAGCAGCTTTCCTCAGGCTATCACAGAAACCAATGCAATTGCTGTCAGGTAGTCACCTCCCTCCCACCCTCCCCACCCCAGTTTTAGTAACATGGAGTATCCTACTCAGCTCAGAGAGAAGGCATGTTGCAGTCATTTCATAACTTCCTGCAACCAGAGAAGCCCTGTTATATGGCAAAGCTGACCCTGCTTCTGTCTTATCAATTAAAAACACACACAAAAACAAACAAACAAACAAACAAACAAAAAAAAGCTTTTCTTAAGATGATCATATTGTACAAAAACACTTAAATGGTGCACAGAGGATGAACATTTACTGCAGGTATTGTCATGCAAGGGTTTGTGTCTCTTACTCAAACAGTTCAGAAAAGCTGTGTTCCATTAACTCCATTACTAGACTCAGTCATCATGGTACATGGATGACATTAACTATTAATATAGCCTAGAAATTCACAACAGAATGTTGAGTGTGTCTTCAGCCTGAAGCCTGCGCATGGACTCCCAGCGTACATATGAAGTGCTATGCCTTCCATCTCTTTGCACCCACCCCATGCGTGTGCAGGCGTTATGTAGCCTTTCATGCTCTGGCATTCAATCACAGCCCAGGACAAGGTAGACAAGGGTAGACAGCATGCACACAGCGCTGATCACTGTAAAATAGACAGTTTTGAGCCTGTGTGAAAGAGGTAGCTAGCTTTGACCTCCCTTTTCAAATTAATAATGTAGAATTACAGCTTTAGTCCGGAAAGGGGCAGGGATAGGTTTTGTTTTGTTTTTCTGTTATTTTTTTTGGCTAAATTTAGATAAAGCCCAGGTTACTGTGCAGCTACTTTACAGATCCTATTTAAGCATTAAGATTATTCATTTCGCCCACAAATAATGATTTAAATGACCCCATTTATTAGTGACAGCAGAGTTTTTCTACTGCAAATCTCCATTAAATAAGCCACACAATTTCTGACAAATGACATAGTACAACTCAAATAAGAATGCTTTTTATGTTTTTGTTAGTAGGAGGAAATTATTTAGCTATAGTGTGAATTAAACAAAAGCAGATCACATTGCATGAGGCAGTAGAAATAACATTTTCAATTACTATGGCACTACTATTCTGTAGAACTCCATCTATCACAGGTACACTGTTTCTGTCTAAAGTGTAGAGAATAAAATACTATCATACACAAATATAGCAATGTACAGCAGGTGTAAATTAAAAAGAACAAAGGGATTTCAGTCTGATATTAAAATATCTTTCCTGTCATTGTAACAACTCTAACATCATAAAGAAAATGTTTTCACCACTGATTACTGAATATATTTTATATTACTTTAAATATTAGAACCATAATTGTATAAGTATGTGCATGTTTATAGTGCTTAATTTATATTTACATTGCTTGCTATATAAATATAATGCATTGATTAAATTTGCTTAAGAAGAAAAACAGCCAGTTAAGGGGATATGATCACAAGCAGCAAAATAACTGAGACTGAAGATGTGTTGAAGAGCCATAAGGAAAGAAGCATCTCACAAAAACAGAGCAACTCATAAGTCTGTAGTGCATGTCCTATTTATTGCATTTTGCTTATTCATGCTATTAAGTTAACTTAAAGAATGTCACACTAACTTTCCATGTGTTCTTTTGGGGGGAAGGCTTGGTATCATTGCTAGCATGGAATACTTCAGTAATTTTAGAAGAAACTCATTTTCTTTCTGTCACTCACTAGGTGAGAAATTACTTGTTTTTTCTGGAGGTTGTTGTTTTTTTCTTTATTGCATTCTGAAGCAGATTTTCTTGGGAGTACTGCAGCTTGTTGCTGCTCTGAAGTGTGGAAGTGAATTCAACACCGAAATCCACTCTGTCTTCCAGGTAGCACCCACTGGAGTTAGTAATTTCCCTTCTCTGGGAGATGACAGGTGGTGATGACGATCACAGGCAAGACAGGTGTGCTAGCTTAGGTAGCTGAAGCTGTTTCCATGGAGAACTTTGAAAAATCACACTTAAAGCTTTAAATATGGGCATGTTACATGCAGAGCAAAAACCAAGAAAGATATCTAAGCTGGGCAGTAGGAACAGGTAAGGATACTTGGGCAAGTGTTTAGACAGCTCTTCTAGCATACTTAGGCAGCTAACTCTGAGGCAGAAAGACACACCTAATTCCTTTGAGGATTGATGACTATGCATCCTCCTTTGAAGACAGACAAATGAACAAGGATGAACAAAGTTATTTCAGGCATTAGGTACAGCAGCGCTGCTTTCTTGCCTTCCCAGAAGTCAGCAGACAAAGCAATCACAGCACATGTGCAGGAACACGTGCAAGGCACGGGTCCCTGCCTTCTTTACCAGATACAGAAGAGAAATTCAAGTAGAAGTCACCCTTCAATAAATACCACATTAATACCTTAGTGTATTTGTAGTTCTTGTGAACTTCTTTTTGCTTATAGCAACTAGAGATCTCCCAGAGGGCTATCTACAGTAGGCAGGAGAGATTTACTTTTCCCATAGAAGTACAGGAAAGTTTTTTGAGCTCTGAAGCCAGTTCAGTCTGAAGCTAGTTCAGTCACCAAATCTTTTAGTAACCTTCAACTTTCTATCTTAACAGTGCTTAGAATTTTACTTCCTCTTGGAGGCAGACTTTGTCACTCTAATGACTTAGAAACCTTCAGATTTTCATCCTGTGTTAATTCCTGTTATTTATACTTAGTTGTTCCATGTACCAACAGCATCTCTTACCTTAGATATTCCCTTTCCCTCTCTGGCATCTACTTCTCTGAATGTTTATGCTTGGCAACCCTACGCCTTCTTAGCCTCTG
Organism: Pezoporus flaviventris; assembly: GCF_033815535.1. Classification (NCBI taxonomy): domain Eukaryota; kingdom Metazoa; phylum Chordata; class Aves; order Psittaciformes; family Psittacidae; genus Pezoporus; species Pezoporus flaviventris. Next base: position 37,537,300 of record NW_026892579.1, on the reverse strand, counting down.
TTTTGTTAAGTTAAACAAAGTAGTCTTTTAGATGAGAACAAGTAGGGTTATAATAAATTCGAGTTATTGCTCCTCCTCTACTATTAAAAGCAAAGTAATAATTCCCTTTCTTTTCCCTGTTCCCACAGCTCCCCCTCACGTTTCCATTTATTCAGGCCATTGGGAAAAGGCAACAGCATCTGAAGCAAATTCTCTTTCCCTGCCAAAGTACAGAATTCAGTGTGAAATGCAATTTGCCAATACGTGGCAAGTTTAATTTTGCTAATACTCAATTAAGCTTTAAAGTTAAAGACACAGCTAAAGACACCAGGCCAAATCCAGCCTTTTCATTCACCTGTGAAAACATTAAGCCAAATTCTGGTTTTCCACATTAAGCCAAATTCTGGTTTTCCACATATGTAAATATTAATCAGGACAATAATTTGCATTGATATGAGAGCAGAACTCACCCTCTGACCCAGTTATGTAGGCTCTCACACCTTTTGCAATTACCTCACATCTGTTCAAAAGAGAACTGACCTATATGTGGGAGAAGGTCTCTGCAAGATGACGTATTCTCCCAGGAGAATGTCATGTCATGTCATGCTGGTGTGAGACAGAGCTAGGGCTGCTTTTATTGTAGATCTGGTGAGAGCTGTGTTATTTAAATTTAGACTTTACTGTAAAACCTAAGAATTCCAAGAACTAGAAAAATATTTTCATGGTTTCATGGTTATGTTGATATCTGTTTTCAAGTAAAAGTAGCAAGAACTAGAAGCTCAAAACAAATTTGGAAGATCTCAAGCTAACATATATATTAAATGTGAAGTCTTTAATGATGTAAATGCATAGTTTTGAAATTTATATAAATTTATATAATTTATATAAAGAGATTAATGATAATTTATATAGAGCTTAATTTACAATATTTTCCTCCAATGCTTACAAGTGATTTTTTGTACTTTTAAGTAAATATGGAGTCACTTCATAGCCTGTGATTTCTGTGCTTTTTACTTGCACCTGTATATCACAGTTCCCCATTTGATACAAAATGTCCTAGAAAGAATCTGTATTCATATATATAAGCAGCTATAAGGATGCAATAACAATTCCCAGCTATGGCTATTCTGCAAATTAGGATCCAAGTATCTGCCACCTTAAAAAAATCACAAAATCTACTTTATTAATAAATAATTTTAGGACCCTGATGTGCTACAAGAAAAAGACAGAGAGAAAGGAACTGAATACCTAACAGGCTAACTCAGCTGCAGATCTCCCCAGTTTAACATACTTATGTCAACTTCCGTTTTAAAATTGAGAGCCTTTCCCTGTTGTAATATTTCTGGAACCAGACTGATTTCTGACAGTCTGTACAGGGTACCAGGAGATCTAGCATCCAATTCAATAACAAACATATTAGAATATATTATATATATTTATGTATATATATTGTATATATGTATATACTATATATATATCTATATATCTATTTCCAGTTCTCCTAATGAAACAGGGGCAGCCTTAGCAGTAAGGAATGTAAACCAGTAAATAACGGTAGGCAGGTACTTGATGCTGTAGATTACAACATGACTTCTGGTCCATGTTTGCTACCACTGGTTTGGCATCAGAAGAATCTGGACAAAACATCAGCTAAGACTCAGAAAAACCTCCAATGAGCCAGTTCAGAAAGAGGTCATAGAAGGGCAGGTCAGGAAGTCCATGAGGAGGAATCAGGATAGCAAAAGATGTCAAGCAGACATAAAGTAGGAAAGGTAGGCCCAAAACAGTCCTAAATTTGGTGGCCTGAAGTAATCATACAGATTCCCATATACTGCTTTTAGTATCTAGAAGACTCTCAGATTCTTCACATTGACAGCATTCATAGATACTACCTAGTAAGTTAAACTAAAAGATTTTAGAATCCTAAAAAAGGCTTACACACTAGGAGTGAGATTCATCACACCTAGAAATAGAAAGCCTGCTAAGAAATTACTCTGTTCTGTTTTTCCAGGCCCTGCCATATTCAAGTGGGAGAAACAAAAACATCCACAGCCTGACTCTACCCATCTAGCTAAGACAGATATCTAACTGCCTTAGGCAGAAAGGACCTGGGCCCACTGCCTGTAAGAGACAATTACCCTAGAGCAGGTGCACAGTTCTTGGTGACCGATACCGGGACATGAATACTATGCTATGGCACAAGAGTTTCTTCAAGGCACTGTGAGTCCCAGTGTAACTTATTTTAAATCAGTGGAAGCTAGCCATCTCAGTAGCTGAGGACCTCAAACACTAAACAAACTTTTAGCTAATAAAAACCCCCAAAGTTATAAAATTTTAACCAAATATAGGGAAAGGTAGTTCCAGTGCCACTATGTTGTTTCAATGAAATCTTTGCTCTGCTTGGTAATGCATCCAATGCATTCCATTGGGAATAACCAAATACAAAAATATAAAAGACCATAAATGCATTGTGCAGAAATGTAGGCTTCGCTTCTTTTCTTTTTCCATCTGAACCATTTAATACACATATATCATTTACTTCAAGCATTTAAACATTGGCAACTTTCAACACATTCTCAGCTTCCTTTATGGGCTAAAATAGACTTCTTGTTCAGGAAAAGTCTTTCGCCTACTTGGTTGACAATTCATCAGTCTTTGAAGGATATCATACCTATCTAACGGATACTAAGTACAAACAAATTAATTAATCTTTTTCATAAATAAATAGAACATGCAAGTAGCAATTGTAGAGCTAAATGTTAAAATATGGGAAGCTTTTTGTGGTCACAGTGCAATGCATCTAGGTTAAGGCCTGACTTATTAAATCATCATCAAAGTCTACTATTTCAGGCATTTCAGACACATCATCTGTCAATAAAGAGCAAATAAATGACATTTTACTTCCCAGGTTAAGCAGAATTCATGAAGTTGAAATAATACTAATTGCTTATTCTGTTAAAAAGCTTTTGCAAAGAAGAGAAAGAAAAGGAATGTAAAGTGTATAGAAAAGAACTTGTGGTAATTATCTGTCACTAATTACACTTCCCATCTCTAAAAAATGGTAGGTTAATGATGGTTACATAGTGATGCTTCTGAAGACTTCCTCCTACACACATGTACGCTCTTAAGAAATCTTTTAACTCCAGCTTCTACCCCAACATGGCAGAGTATCTCATTGCCTTGCAAATGCCCAGAAAACAGTTGTGAGGCAGGGGAAGAAACAGTCCCCAACCTGGTAAAAGCCATTCAACTTGATGTCATTCCAAGCAAAATTTGGACAGCTAGAAGGAAAGATTTGTTTTAGAGAGCCAAGAAGGCAAACAGTCCCATCAGGAGAGCCGCTTCTAAATGCTGCTGGCATTTATATGCTTCTATTACTTGCACTGCCAGACTAAGAAGCTGCAGATTTAAAACTATCATCTCTGTTGTCTCTATCTGACATAAGAAGGGTTCAGCAGCATCTAGGGTTTGGTGGTTTCCAATGGACCAGTTGCATGCATAATGCACACCAATCCAGCAGCCTGGAGAAGTGAAAAGTAGTCAACAACACCAACGAGAAATAGAAAATTACAGGTAGAGAAATGTGGGGAAATATTGAGAAGTATTTGTACTTTCCTCCTTGTAGAGTGCCCAAGTGGAGAATAGCAACTGGAAATCAAGAGAAACAAATCACTGGCAAATTTTCTGACAATGGCATATGTACAGTTCAGCAATCTGTTCCTCTCGGAGAAACAGACATGGGATTGACAACTGACTGGCATCAATGTCTCTAGAATAATTGTGGCAGAGTAGGCATCAAGGGAGAATTTATTACAGGGTGCTACTTCAAAAACTGGGAGGGCTCCAGTATGGAAAACAGTATGGAAAAACTGCATCCAGGAACCTTTTCTGAGCAGTGCAAAGTGTGGAATCTAAAGCATGGTCAGCAGTTTTAGAAGCTTCCAAAACAGGCTATGTTTACAGATCTTAGACTCAGAGACACTGTTCTGATCATCTTCTCTCATTGCCCATATAGCACAAGCTATAGCATTCCACTTAATGACAACTTGTAGAACCAAAACATATGTAACTTTTATAACTCATTTCACACTTGACGTGCTGTAGATGTTTAGAAAGCAACGTGTAATAAGATGAACAGGAAGTAAAGATAGTCACTGCCAAAGCTTGTAATAACCACAGTGCCGAGACTTCCACGAGACATGGCTAGTTTAGCTGCTGACTTCTTATATGTGATTTTGATGTATATTATAAAAGTAATGAAGAGATGTACAATGCTCAAGTGCTCACAGTACGTCACTGAGTCTACATAAAATATAGGTACTTACCCAAAACTCCCTAAAGAGAATGGGATGTTTTTCTTGCATTCCAGAGGGATTTTTATCTAGTATAGTTACACAATGTTGCACATATGCATCGATCTTACATCCATATTCTCTTATAGATTAACTGTTTTCATGAAAAAATAACTTAAGAAGTACTACTCCAGTAGTAGTCGTACTACTCTGTACCAGATAGAATTTCTTCTGTAAAGAGTTTCTTCTGAAAGACCTTAGAATCTACCAAGTGAAGGAGCATAAAAATTGGGTTTTTCATAATGATGACTAGGTAGAATGCAGACACTCGGCCTAAAATTAACTGCCTTTCTTTATGGCAAGTAATTATTTTATGACTTCAGAATAACGCCATTCACACGCAAAACTCCACTTTGAGTTACTATACATCACATAGTTATAGCCTTCACATCATTCACCCAGGAAATACAAGACTTAAAGCCAACAGTGGAAGCAGTACTCTGCCCCCACAGCCTCTTCAGTGAAAAACACTAGGGGTTTCTATGCTGTGGGAGATTTATTTTTTTCATTGTCTTTTACTACTTTAAATAAAACAATAGATTTGCACATGTTAACATGACTGAATAGATACATGTTTAAGATCTAAAAGCACAGATGGTATTGGAGGTAAGCCAACTTTGAGGCTTATTTTGTAGCTTGAAGCTTTTTGCACAGCTGAGTTACATTCAGAAGCCGTCATTGGTCCCAAGAAGCATCCAGAGTGCTCTCAGGCATAGGAAAAGGTTTGTGTCTCTGTGTAGGCTGACTTAAGATCTATGTTGCAGTTTTGCCAGATTTCCAGCATGTGGTTGGTAGGTAATGACTCATCTGCTGTGACTGAACAGAAAGGAGGGCAATGAATGAAATGGCATTTCATCATCATGCTGGGGCAGAAACAGAAACTGGCTTGAACAAGAGAGATGGAATTTAGAGGAAGGATATCAAACATAAATGAACATAAAAAGCAAATACGTAAAATGGCTTTACTAGTTAACATTCCTTGAACCTGAATATGTCAAACATGAAACATTTCAGGAGATGAAATTATTTGTCTCAGAAAGACTGTCTTTTTATTCTCTTTCATGTAATTTTCTGGCATGTTTACAATGACAAGCCCTTAGCCAGCATCCAGAGTACATCGCCACTCTGGGTTCAACTTTTCCTCAAAGGACATGTAACACAACCATTAAAAAGATGTTCAAAAGTATAAGAAAAGCTCCATTTCTGTTCTGTTACTGCCACAAATTTTCTGAAAGACTAGATCTATATAAAATAGTTTTTCTGTGTTCTCCTTATGCTTCTGTAAAATGGATGCAATTTTAATTTTAGTACCTGGGTTTGCAAATAAGATTCTTTCAGATAAAGGATTTAAATGGAGATACAGACAATCCTTGTTCTAAATTGATCAGAAAATTTACTGACAAATTATGAAAAATGGGGTGTATGAGGGAGGGGAACAACAAGACACCTCTCAGGGTGCAGAAAGTTAAGAATTCAGTCAAGGCAACAGGAAAACCTAGGAAACTAATCCAGACTGATTACCTGAAGGGCAGCCAGGTCCATGTGTCTTACCTACTGATAAAAAACACCAATTCACTTACAGGAATATTGTAACATTAAATGAATCTATGCTATCAAGAAAGATAAAAGGAGGTATAGAAAACTTGCAATTGAAGTATTTTATATTCAGCCTAAAGTGAAGACTTGGAATATAAATCACAAAATCCCCATGAATCCCACAGAAGAGACCTTGGTGTTCCAATACCATTCTCCACATGCGAGAAACTTGACAGTCCAATTGTTCCTTTAGGCAGAACAGCCTTACTAGTGAAAAAAGGGCTCCCACACAGAACAGAACCTCGCTTTGTGCATCAACATAGTGTCTCCTTCCAGGGAGATAAAGACCAACATAGTTACATGGTGTCCCAAGTCCAGTTTTCTGAAGATCCTGCATTGAATATCTTCATAGCTTTTAAGTACTAATTTATGAACAAAGAAATATACCTCATTGCATAAAGAAAAATGCATTCCTTACTAGAACTCTAAACGCTGAGGCTAATGGAAATTTATGTGGGCCTAGAAACCAGACTTCATCTCTGATTTTTTTTTCAAATTAAGCAGTTTTGCATACCTGAATGCACAGGACATTTTTCAAAAATGAAAATGAAAATCAAGGGTTGACAATTTTTGGTTGCAACCCACAGACCTCCAATTTTATAAAGTATTATTGTGAAGCTACTAAACCAAATCTGCTATAATTCACCTCATGGATCTAGTTACTCTTCAGTCCTCTTCATGTAGCCTCTGCTCTTCTCATAGCTCCTTTTTTTTTCTCTGTCATCCTGTGCTATCATTGCAGCCATGATCTAACAAAAAGCTGACTAGTATTTCTGAATTTCATCAACTTTCTACTGATTCTTATATGTCAATTAAATGCATTTTCAGCCTCACCTGTATTTTTCAGTTTCCCCATCAGTATCATATTTTTCCAGGGTTTTTTCAGTCTATAATAATTTGATTTTGAAGACATTTTCAAATGTGATATTTTCATGCAAAATGCAATTTATTGTATTTCAGTGATACGTAAGAAATAAAATTTTCATACTGAAATATGCTATAAATTGTCTGAAGCTAACTTGTAGCTGCTTAGTTAACCATATATCAAATCATTCATTTCTGTCTCAACTTTTCAAATTCAGTATAGTAAAGCTGTTGAAATGTATGTTCTTACACCAACTGTAAACTAAGTAAGTTGTAGATTGAATGCACATAGACAACGGAATTCAAAGGATGCATTTATGTCACCACAGATCAGTTAATAATGCAGATGCCTAATCATGTAATTAGATTTAGCATTCAGATGCCACACAGGATTAACTTAATTACAAAATGGATTTAAAAATCAATCGTGAAAAAGGTAAACTTTTATTATGGGGCTGTTCAATATATTTTTCAAATATTGTAGATGTAGATATAAAGTATTTAAGATACCATTAAACGCAAATTAATGGAGAAATACTTTGTGTGTTTGTCTCTTCTTAACAGAAACATACTCATACATCAAATTTATAGTCCATTACTTTGTCTAATAGATAGCAGTAATAATGAAGACAATGTGGAATTTTAATTATATCTGGAATAGGGTATAAAAGAAGCAAACATGTTGTACTCAATAAATGTAGACTGCTCTAAAGAAAAGCAAAAATCCCAGTTGGACAAGAAAAGGCACCACATGTTTTGTAATAATGACCTAGAGTATATGCATGGTGATGCTGACTAACCCAAGAAAGAGCTATTTCAAGTCATCAAGTTCAGTCTTAAACTTGAATAATAATTTATCTAAATTTCAATAGTCAGCAAGAAAAGTAGTAAGATAGGTTGCCTGATTTCACACCAGCATTTTAAAATGACCAGGGAATTCTTCAAACTCTGTTCACAATTTGAATCCAACCCATTACAAAAACACACTGGCAAAATCAAGAGTCTGAATGAATCTACATTGTGTGAATAGATGCTGTGGGAAAAAAAATATGCTTCATTCAGTGAGAAATTAAGTGGCTCTCTACATACACGATGCACCAAATCCAAAACCTATTAGAAGTTAGAGGGAAAACTCTCACTAATCTTAGTGCACTTGGAATCAAGTACTACCAGCCTTCCTCAACAATTATAAAACAATTACTTAATAATTGTCAGCTTAGAATAAAAGCACTGGAGCAGATGGTGAATGGTTACAGCTTCAGTACGGGCTGCACAGAGCCAGGAAGTTGCTTGAGGCAGTTTGAAATTACTCCCTAGACCTAGCTATAACCACAACTGGCTCCTAGACAGTTTTGACTAGTCAGAGAAGACCTACTTTCTGTCTTCAATCCTCCTAGAAAGAGGAAACCAGAAAACACAAACTTGGACAGGCTCAGCAAGAGATTCCTCCTTGTTCTCATTTCCCACTTGCTTAAGCTAGGACCCTAGAAAGTTCTAGTCATTCATAAGGTTCATATCTTAAAGTACACAGAAGAAGAAGCTAGGATGAATAAAAATCACTGACATATTAAGGCCTGATCAAACGATAGTTAACGTTCTCCATGATTTCATTGTTTATTGAAATGGTGCTGAAAGAAACACCTGGAAGAAGTCTAAGGTAGGTAGATGACAAATTTATGACTTTTCCCATATTCATAACACTACAACTACCCCAGGGAAATTTCAGAATTGCAGAAATGATGGTTGCAAGTCTTGTAACCCAACCTTTTGCCTGAAATGGGACTAATGCCAACTCTAGATCAGGTCCACTACAGCTCTGGCTGAGTTATCCGAGAAAGATGTATGTCTTTTTCCTTAATCATAGAATCATAGAATAGTTAGGGTTGGAAAGGAGCTTAAGATCATCTAGTTCCAGCCCCCCTGCCAAGGGGGCACACAAAACAGCTGTGGTCAATGGCTCAGTGTCCAGCCGGAGACCAGTAACAAGTGGTGTCCCTCAGGGATCGGTGATGGGACTGGTCTTGTTCAACATCTTGTTGGAACTAGATGATGTTAAGGTCCTTTCCAACCCTAAGTATTCTATGATTCTATTACTGGTCTCCAGCCATTGACCACAACACTTTGCGTGCAGCCATCCAGCCAGTTCTTTATCCACTGAGTGGTCCATATATGAAATTGATGTCTCTCCAATTTAGAGACAAGGAGGTCATGGAAGACACTCAAACGCTTTGCACAAGTCCAGGTAGATGACATCAACTGCTCTACCCCTGTCCATCAGTTCTGTAGCCCCATCATAGATGGCCACTGAATTGGTCAGGCAGGATTTCTCCTTAGTGAAGCCATGCTGGCTGTCACCAAGCACCTTGTTGTTTTCCATGTGCCTTAGCATGCCTTCCAGGAGAATCTGCTCCAAGATTTTGCCAGGCACAGAGGTGAGACTGACTGGTCCGTAATTCCCTGGGTCATCCATTTTCCCCTTCTTGAAAATGGGGGTTTATATTTCCCTTTTTCCAGTTGTCGGGAACTTCACCTGACTGCCATGATTTTTCAAATATGATGGCCAGTGGCTTAGCAACATCATTCACCAGCTCCTTCAGGACCTGCAGACAGATTTCATCAGGTCCCATGGACTCGTTCAGGTTCTTAAGATGCTCTCGAACCAGATCCTCTCCTACAGTGAGCCCAAGGTCTTCATTCTCAAAATCCTTTCGTCAGCCTTCCAAGATGTGGGTGGTTTGGTCAGAGCATTTGCCAGTGAAGACAGAAGCAAAGAAGTCATTCAGAACCTCAGCCTTCTCCAAGTCCAAGGTAGCCAGTTCTCCTGATAGCTTCTGGAGAGGGATCACGTTGTCCCTAGTCTGTTTTTTATTCACTACATACCCATAGAATCCCTTCCTGTTACCTTTCGCATCCCTAGACAAATTTAGTTCTAACTGGACCTTAGCTTTCCTAACCTGGTCCCTAGCTTCTCAGACAACATCCCTGTACTCTTCCCAGGCCGCCTGTCCT